>NC_140562.1:37249723-39649723 GCF_057381845.1 Rhamphochromis longiceps | reverse complement strand
AGCAAGGAAACATGTAATCTTAAAAAAACAGTAATAATTTTTCTCCTAATGTTGGTTTAAGCATCCTGCTACTCCCTGACACATCTAAATAATGACACAGAAACAGCTCTGAATCTAAAGGCAAAGTAATGTGGCATTTAACACTGGGAGAAGTTCGGAGACTAAATGTGGGTAAATCTGGAGCCAGAACAGTAAAGAGCAAAAGAAACTTTCAGGTTGATGTCTGTGGATTGCTTTGGAGTGTGTGTGTGTGTGTGTGTGTGTGTGTGTGTGTGTGTGTGTGTGTGTGTGTGTGTGTGTGTGTGTGTGTGTGTGTGTGTAGGTGTGCACGCATGGAGCAAAGCATCAGTGATGAAATTATGAAAGATGAATTTCATATATTTCATGTTATCAATTTTCTTTTTCACACTCACCTTTAAATACACAATTACAGTGCTATATATAGATAGGTATGGAATAAGAGTTGATCTCTTATTGGGCAAAAGATTTTTTTTTATATCCCTTTATCTACATCACAACATGTACAGTAGCTGAAGCCTGATACCAATCAGTTCTCAGTTGAAGGGAATGTGTGTGTAATATAGATCTAGAATTGTGGAAGTAAGTATGTCTAATAGGAAAGAAATTCATGTCCCACGTCTCATGTGCCCCACAACTCAATTGTGAGGTGTAAGGTAAATGTATTTAAGTAGAGGTCAGGACAATAGCAACAGAAAACTCATGTTTATTTTTCTAAATAAACATGATTCAACATAATTTTACTTCATCTCTTAGCTCAGGTTTATTCTCAACCACGTCAAAATGGGATTATTTTATGCCAGGTACTGATTTTGGCTGTTTGCTACTTCATATTGGAAAATTGCAATGTTTTTTCATATTTTTTCATATCCTTTTTCATATTCTTCATTTCATATTTAGTAGTGACGAGAACCAAATTCCATCCCCGTGACAAATTTTGATCACCTTTTTGTTAACATATGTTGTATATGACACGTGAAACAAATGCACTCAGAGAACATAACATTTCATTTTCAGGGGGCTGATAAACATCAGAAGAATACCGAATCAATGTTTTTACATATATACATACTTCTAATTATCAGAGTTACAAGACAAGACTATTACTACAAGACTATACTTGGCCTCAAACAGACAATGTAAATCCTGGGGAGCTGTGGCTGTGGTAGTCGAGTGTGGTGCATCTGTCCGGGTTGGCATGCAGCTGTGGCTGGCGTGGTGCTGCAGTCACAGCTGCAGGTAATTGGGTCGTCAGTATTAATGTCTATTTATCTCTTCTGCAATGAACCTGGCACGTGGTTCCCTGATGGTTTCTCCTTGCACTGGCAGAACATTGTCTGCAAAATGGTCCGCCATTCACAAGTAGCCTCAGTATACAACACACACAGATGACAGCACCCTCCAGGTGTTTATATTTTATATTGCATGCATGTACCTTCTAGCCTCAGGCCTTTTTCTTTGTTTGCCTATGCTGTATTGAAAGTCCACATATAACCAGACTCCAGAGTCAGTATTTCAAATCTACATGATCCAGTTTTACATATCACACTTGTTCAACAGCTGCCTGATAAGTTACTCATACCATCACTTTCATACTGGTGGACTCCTTTGTCAACTTTGATTCATAAGCATCATCCTTGAGCATAAAGTTCCAGGCTCACAGGCAAATAGGCATCTACTATACATCAACTTACCTATTTATGGTTTAGAACAGAGGTCCCCAACCCCCGGCCTCAGACCGGTACTGGTCCGTGAGTTGTTTGGTACGGGGCCGCGAGAGTTGAGGCCCAGGTGTGAAATGTATGGTTTTCAGGGTTTTTATCGGTTTTCAGCGTTATTTTGTTATCGTTTTTGTCGTTAACTCTGTTTTCCTGGCTCTTTTCACATGTGTTATGAATAAATATTCTTTTTTTCGGTACCGGTACTATTTTTATTTTGTTGTATTTATCTGCGACACCTTAAAGGCCGGTCCGTGAAAATATTGTCGGGCAAACCTCCGGTACATGGCGCAAAAAAGGTTGGGGACCGCTGGTTTAGAATATTATAGGACAAACCCTGATGTATCTTTACAGATAGCCTGTTAAAAACCCAATAAAGCAAAGCACAGAAATGGAATGACCTACAACTTTGAAAGAAGTATCAGTTCTCCTTCTCCTTGACTAAAACACTGTATGAGTTTTTTAGTTTGGTTCTTCTTCTTTTTTTATATATTAAATAATTATTGTATCTCACTGTAATGGATTTTTGGGGGGTCGAGACTAAATTGGAGACTTCATTTATAGTACGTCTTCTTTCTTTCTTTCCACTAAAAACTACACTGGACTTTCACCCAACAGAAAGAAATTTTCTAGGTTCAGATTCACTTTTTTGTGTGCAATTTGCATGTTCTCCTTATGCTTGAGTGGGTTCCCTTTCATCTTATTGGGTTAATCAATGACTGTAAATTGGCCGTTTACGTAGCTGTCCTCTTTCCTTATGACAGCTGGGATAGGTTCTATGTTCCATAGTTTAAAGTAAAACTTCAATGTTGTTTTGGTTGGGCTCAGTTGGTGGGTCATTACACGTGAATGATTTGTGTGCATTTGTGTTTATGAGTATGTTTGTGCATACATGTGAAAGATTTTGTGTATGTTTGTGTATGCCTGTGAGTGTTTGAGAAAGAGAAAATGACAGCGCAAGACAGAGAGACAGACAGGAGACCAAGAGTTTCCTTCTCCTTCACTGGCAGCTATTGATTGGGTCTTTGGAGCTGAGAAACAAGATATCACACAGCAACCAATCTCAGTTTGGATTATGTCATATCTCTCTCTCACTCCAGCTTTTCCCTCTACTACACTTCTACTCTGGGTTCCCTTCACTCAAGTGGACAGATCCTCAAGGTGGAAAGAAACTCAGCATTCATACCAAGATATCGAACTCCCCGGTGAATCCCTCCAAATCATTTTTAGAGGCTGCCAATTATACAGGGGGCCTCCAAACCTAGATGACTTCAAGGACTTCTTAAAAGTCTAAGGTAAATTGAACTTTCATACAGTGTTGACAGCTCCAGTAAACATTGCTCTGTAACATGTCATAAATAGCCAATGCCTCAAGTTTGTAGTATATGTAGTCCTGTCTAAAAACGTGCAATTACATTACAGTTTTTCACTGATGACTTTTCTTACCAGTCACACTGCAGCCAGCTGGTGGTTCTTTTTAATTGTGCAATTTGCATGAAATGTTTGACTTTATTTGTATCATTTGTATGTAAAAAAACTGGCCTTACCTTTCTAGGCTGACTGATCTTCATTTAACCTTGCATACAGCCACATAATAGAAAAGGCACTGTGCCACTACAAAGCACTTTGCATGTAAAGATGCGACTGGACAAGTACCAATTCTAATTTGATGTAAGCAAGACACTGGACTAGTGCCCACCGGGTGCTTGCTTCACTAGGTGGATGAATGAGGAATGCCAGTTTACAAAAGTCTGGTAATTCACAGAGTTGCAGCATGCCATATAGGGTTATATATATATCTATATATCTATATATATATATATATATCTATATCTATATCTATATATCTATATATCTATATATATATCTATATATCTATATATATATATATCTATATATATATATATATATATATATATATATATATATATATATATATATATATATATCTATATATATATATATATATATATATATATATATCTATATATATATATATATATATATATATATATATATCTATATATATATATATATATAGATATAGAGATATATATATATAAAACCCTATATCAATATCAACTTACTAGCATCTTAAGCAAACACATAACGTATTACATTTTATTTTTATTTACAAGTGGCTATTAATAAACTACTTCTGTTATGTAATCAACGTACCAAAATTGTCAAATCCAACAACCTGTTTGGTTTTGGTTATGTCAGCAATGGATCATCCATTTCTGAAAGTGGCTCAATTAAATCTTTTCAGACTTATTCAACAGTTTAGACTGGCTTTCTTCTGTGAATTATGTCGTGTAAACTAGCAATCTCTAATCAAATCTTTGGTTTTGTATTCCAGAAATGAATCGCTACCTTAAGATGCCTTAAAAATGTTGAAAGAAAAAGACTTGACGAGTGGCATAATTGGTTTCACGCATTTCTGTTCTTTTCATTAGGTTCGGCTGCATTCGGCTTGGTCTTGCTTCTCCTGTTGTGTCTGTTGTACTCCTATGCTGCCTCAGGTAAATTTGTTATAGCGTCAGCGTGAGCAGTGATATTTTAATAAGGCTGCTGTCCACCATTTTTTTTTGTAATGTAATTTTCAAATTTGTGGCATCAGTCTGGAGGTGTGGCAGTTTTGTCTCATTGAGAGATAAGACATTCATCAACATGCTATATGGCTTGTCGTACCTGGGATTTGATCGTATGAGTATAAAAAAAGTAATTAATGAGAAAATGACTAATTTTGATGTGATTTTAGTGTCATTTAAACTATCATTTTTTGAGGACACACATCCTTGATGGCTACTTTCACAGAGTACTTACATAGTTACACTGTTTAGGGAGTTTTCAAATTATATATGTGTCATAGAGAGACAGATGCTTTTACACCTCCTCAGTAGAGTTTGCTAATTGTGTCTCTCTGCTGTTCAGTTTTACAAAGATAGTGAATATTATGCCAAAATAAAAAGCTGGAAAGCAGGTTATTCTCAGGTTACTATGAGAGTCCCCTTGAACATTGTGAATGTTTTCACTAAGTGTTAATAACCTCTTTAAAGATTGCTGTTATTTTTTGAATGATTTAGACCAGCGGTCTCCAACCTTTTTTGCGCCACGGACCGGTTTAATGTCAGACAATATTTTCACGGACCGGCAGGTGTCACGGATAAATACAACAAAATGATAAATGATAAAATGATACGACCAAGACAAAAACTGTGGTATTTTGTAAATATAATATTACACGCGAATTCACTGTGTACTTGTGTAACTTTATTAGCAGCATCCTCCTGAAATGCACCAACAACATTGAGAGTAACGTCCTCCTCTCTCCCCCTTAATACTCTGGTTGCTATGGTAACGCGTAAACATTTCTTTCAAAATAGGACACACAACTACAAAACAAATATAAAAGTACAAGAAAATATATAACTCACCATAACGCTCAATCAGTGAGAGCCCTGTGCTTGTTTCTCTGCAACGAGACGGTCCCACCTGGGCGTAATGGGGGACAATGACACCCGAAGTGTGTTGCTTATGTTCAGTCTGCTCCTCAATTTTGTTTTCGTCGCTGTTACTGGGGAAAACCCCGCTTCACACAGATATAATGTTGGAAACGGCAACAGGGTTTTTAGTGCTTTTGTGGCAATCTCGGGGTATTCTGCCATGACTTTTATCCAGAATACCGGCAAAGCTGATGTCTCAAACATACTTTTAAGGCCGTCGTCATTTGTGATTTCCAACAGTTGATCTTCTTCTTGCAAAGACAAGCTGGATTCACCCGATTTATTGACAAATGGGTTGCGGATCCATTCCTTGTCGGTTCGTGGGTCTTTTGTGATTGGGATGTAGCGCTCGAACTCTTTTAAAAGCAAAGACAGGTGATCGTGCACTAGCTGGGAGAATGATTGCTCAGGCAGAGTCTCTTCCAAAAATCCAACCAATGTTTGAAACATGTCAAATATGCCTCTGTTTACGCGTTGTCTCCACAAGTCCAGTTTGGCTTTAAATGTAGCTACCTTATCTGCCAACTTGAAGACAGTTGTCATTTTCCCCTGAAGGGACAGATTGAGTTCATTTAGTAGGCCGAATACGTCGCATATGTAAGCGAGTTTTGTGACCCACTCCTTGTCACTGAAATGTGCAGCCCGCAGTGACTTCTTTTCTGAGAAAAATCTCTGCAGCGGCTCTCATAATTCAAAAACTCTGGCGAGTGATCTCCCTCGGGACAACCACCTTATTTCTGTGTGCAAGAGAAGGCGCCTATGCTCCGCGTTCATATCCTCACAAAGTTGCTCGAACATGCGTGATTTGAGGGCGTGTGCTTTGATGTGGTTAATAACTCCAACAACATCATTCAATACGCTGTTAAGTTCTGGTGGCATTTTTCGGCTTGCCAGCATTTCTCTGTGAATGACACAATGTGTAGATTCACATTCAGGTGCAACCTCCTTAATCTGAGTAGTCAAACCAGACAGCCGTCCGGTCATGGCAGCAGCTCCGTCTGTGCATATGCCGACACAAAAAGACCATTTAAGTTTTCCTGATACATAATCATCCAGTGACCTGAATAGTTCTGCAGCTGTGGTTTTGATTGTCAACGATAGTGCATACAACATATCCTCATGCACATCCTCCTGATAAAGGTATCGCACATAAACAAGTAGTATTGCCTTATTGTCCACATCTGTAGACTCATCAACCTGCAAAGCGTACCATGGTGATGAATTAATTCTCTCCAACAACTGTGTCTCAATGTCCTCTGCTATTTCATCAATGCGACGAGTAACGGTGCTAGCCAGCAGAGGCACCTGTGCTATCTTTTCAGCCGCCACCTCCCCAAAGAGTTCACAGCAAATGTCTTTAGTGGCAGGAAGGATCAATTCTTCACCAATAGTGAATGACTTTTTAGCCTTAGCAATACGGTTAGCCACCAAGTATGATGCTCTCAGTGCACCTGTATTTGTTGTTGTGGAGGCCCTCAGTAATTGCTTCTGTCCCTGTTGTTCCCGCTTTTTTCTTTCAAAATACTCCAAAGGCTTGTTTTTTTAATGTTGGGTGCTTGGTCTCCAAGTGACGAAGCAGTTTTGAAGGCTTCATTGCCTCATTGGAGAGCCGGTCGCCGCATATTATGCAGAGCGGGCTTGGTGCGTGGGAATCGCCTGTTGCGATAAATCCATATTTCAAGTAGGTATTTTGGTATTGTCTGTTAAATGCAGCTTTCTTTTTCTTAGTGGTTGTCATACACTCTTCTTCTGTCTCCTCACTGGGCCTTTTTTCCTTTGCAAAGAAACCCTCCAAAGACGTCTGTTTTTTTACTCATTTTGCTAGCTTGTAGGTTTAATATTAGCTACTAATGTATCTTGACATGCGTCAAGAGTCAGTCATAGACGGAAGTAAATAAGAGAATTCAGTTTTTTTCAAAATAAAACACTGTTCAGAGTCAGATAATAAATAAAATGAAATTAATGTAAGTTATTTATTTTTTCTGTGCGGTACGAGCCTCAACTCTTGCGGCCCGGTACCAAACGACTCACGGCCCGGTACCGGTCCAGGGCCCGGGGGTTGGGGACTGCTGATTTAGACTGAGCAGCCTTGCTAGTGGTGTTTTCTAAACTCTTATGGTTGAGTTTTTTTAAAACTCAATGGGATAATTTAAGAGTTGATGACCTGTACAGCTGTTATTGGTGCTATGAGAGGCATGTCATGCATCAATATGTTAGATATCACATGCTGTACATAACGCCATATAGACAAAGCTGGATATATATTGATTTTACAATCATGAAAAAGAGCAGTGTGGGTTTGGATTTATTCATAACATAAATTAACGGTGGCGTATCACATCTTTGGAATTCAGTTTCTCTAGCCACTCTACTGCTACACCTGTTCTCAATAGAGAAACCGCTTAAATAAATGACAAAATCGAGTAGACCAAAAGATCCTCAAAAGCTAGACATGCTGTGATCCAAGGAAATTCAGGAACAAATGAGAAATAAAGTAATTGTGATCTCTCAGTCTCAGTTCTAAAGTTGTGGGATTCCAGTGCACCACTGTGAGAGCCAATATCCAAATGGTGAAAACATGGGACAGTGGTGAAACTGCCCAGGAGTGCCTGGACAACCAAAATTATCCAAAGAGAGCAGCAATGACTCATCCAAGAAGTCACAAAAGAACTGCAGGCCTCACTTGCCTCGGGTAAGGTAAGACTGGGCAAAAATTACCTGCATGGCAGAGTTCCAAGATAAAAACCACTGCAGAAAACATCCTGGTGATCCCCAGGACTATTGGAAAAATACCCTGTGGGCTGACGAGACAAAAGTTGAACTTTTTGGAAGGTGTGTGTTCTGTTACATCTGGCATAAAACGAACACAACGTTTCAGAAAAGAAACATCATAAAATATGGTGGCACTAGTGTGATGGTCTGTATCTGTTTTGCTCCCTCAGGACCCGGAAGACTTGCTGTGGTAAATGGAACCATTAATTCTCCTGTCTACTAAAACATCCGAAAGGAGAATGTCCAGCCATCTGTTCATGACCTCAAGATGAAGTGCACTCAGGTTCTACAACAGGACAATGATCCAAAACACACCAACATATCTGCCTCTGAATGGCTTAAGAAAAACAAAATGAAGACTCTGATTGAGATACTGTGGCATGACCTTAAAAAAGTGGTTCATACTGGCCACACAACGATCACATCAAGGGTGACTCAGCACCCCACAGTGTTATTGCCATCACCTGGCCAACAATGCTCACAAGTGATCCAACAAAAGTAGCCATATTCCCCACAACACTAAAGGTCACAGCACAAATCCCTCACCACATGAGGATCTCATTAGCATCCATCAACACTGACATATTAGATGCACACATGGCGCACACGCTATGGCAACTTAAAAACGACCTAGTTAACGAATGTCTTAATCCCCTACCAAGTTTGGTGCCACTGATTCACTTTGGGCAACTCCCGACCTTAAGTGCCAAAAACAAAACCTTACCGGTCTAGTCTTCAGTGGTGTACCGGGCTTAGGGAACTTTAAACGCAAACTCAAGGGTAGGCAGCAGACCAGGGGTACAGTCTCCCACCAAACCCTGAAGCGTACCCCCACCCAGGATAGCCACCAAACACAACAAATTAAAACAACAAAGCAAAAACAAAGAACAAGTGCTTCGATGGAAGGGCAGCACAGCCACCCAGCTGAACTAGCATTCATACTAACTAAAGAGAGTTTGCTCAATTACAGTGAACACCATCACTAACCCACTTAAAAGCAATACAAAAAAATGGTATTCAGTCTTCACTAAAATGTCCAAACGATCCCGGACAAGCCCCCACTTATGTTACGACCCAGCTCAAAAGCTGCAACATATAATAAAGCAAGTGAATACCAGAGTGTTAGTGACAAGAGATTTTATCTTAAAATGGAACACCCGGTTGGCTAAAATGGCTGGTGCCACCAAGGCAAAGACTAGTGAGCTTTCGGGAAGCTTGCCTCAGGTATGCTTTTATCCACACCTGACTGGGTGTAGCCAATTAGCACCAGCTGAAAACACTGGGGATATTAGGGGCTGCAGAGGGACGTAACAATACTCAAAAACCCTCCAATGTGGTTGAATTACAACAAATCTCCAAAAAGGAATGGTAAATGGTCTGTATTTGTATAGCGCTTTTCTAGTCCCTAAGGACCCCAAAGCGCTTTACACAACCTGTCATCCACCCATTCACACACTGGTGATGGCAAGCTACAATGTAGCCACAGCCACCCTGGGGCGCACTGACAGAGGCGAGGCTGCCGGACACTGGCGCCACCGGGCCCTCTGACCACCACCAGTAGGCAACGGGTGAAGTGTCTTGCCCAAGGACACAACGACCGAGACTGTCCAAGCCGGGGCTCGAACCGGCAACCTTCCGATTACAAGGCGAACTCCCAACTCTTGAGCCACGATCGCCCCAACATGGACCAACATTTCTCCACAGCGCTGTAAAAGACTAACTGCTAGTTATCACAAATGCTTGATTGCATTTGCTGATTCTAAGGGTGGCACAACCAGTTATTAAGTTTAGGGGGAAATCACTTTTTCACACAGGGCCATATAGGTTTGGATTTTTTTCCCCTGAATAATGAGCACCTTCATTTAGAAACTGAATTTTCTGTTTACTTGTGTTATTCTTGTCTAATATTTAAATTAGTTTGATCTGAAACATTTAAGTGTAACAACATACATAAAATAGGACATCAGGAAGGGGGCAAACACTTTTTCATACCAACATTGTGTTCAGCAGAACCAGGTTCACTGTCATTCAGCATGGTATATGAAAATGTGATGAATGACATATTGCATATAAAAAGATAGTAGTTTTTGAAAAATTGTGATTACAAACATATAGCACATCGTGCCCTCTAGCATTTTGTGCATTAAAGGATGTTTCATGTTGAGTAAAAATACAGTATTGAATGAAACAGTTTGAAATAACATGCAGATTATGAAATTCAGATTTATATCAAAGGTGATGTGATATATATCACATCAAAGGGGATGTGAATTCATGATGTTTTCATGGTCTCAATGTAATAAAATGCATCTCCAAGCTGTGAGGCCTGTCAACATGGTTGAATCTTGAGCCTGAGGAAATTTAGAGATTCTCCTCAGATCTCTGGCTGCATTCAGTGCAAAAGCCTAAAAGTCCAAATTTTACATCAATATCCAGTATACTACCGTACACTACAATCTACCACACCAAGCTAAATAGTGTGGGTGGTTAAAATGTAAAGGAAATAGTTAAAAGTAACCAAAATGAAAGGGGTTTTCAACAGGCCGACTCTCACCCCTGTCAAAAATCACTTAGTCATTTGCCTGTAAATACTACATGAAATACCAGGTCTTTTTTGACTTGTAAGGTCACATGTCCTGCAGGAAACTGAAAGGATGTGATGACTGAAATACTAAAATTTCTCTCATGTGCCACAGGCAAACAGATATGTTTGAATAACCTGGATAAGATAACAAACTAAAAAGAATGGGAATACAAAAATAGGAACAAGGTATTCGGAGCAAAAAGAGTCATTGTAGACTACGAGGTCAGAGTGGATGATAAGGTGAATTATATTTCTTTTCTTCAAAGGCTACGGCCACCAGCCTCATCATAACACTACATCTCTCATTCTTTCATTCTGACAGAAAGGGAACAAAGATATTTTTATTTGATCAAGATCCCCTCTCGTTTTCTGCTTTTTTTCCTTTAATAAGCCTTTCTTGAATATTAAGAGGAAAATGAAACTATGTTAATAATATAAGGGAGCTTCCGTCTGCTCATATGTGGCAATAATTAAGTCCCCAGAGTGGTGCTGGCTGAAAATTTCTGTGTGTGTGTGTGTGTGTGTGTGTGTGTGTGTGTGTGTGTGTGTGTGTGTGTGTGTGTGTGTGTGTGTGTGTGTGCGTGCATATTGTAAGCACATGTTTAATAAAGCAATGTCAGTTGTTAACTATTTTTAATGAGTTTGCACAGAGCTCTTCATCTTCTTAAAATCCTAATTCAGTCTTCACTGTCTATCATACAGACATTTTCTGATGGGGACATGTGTGTGCAGCACTAATTTTATGCGCAACTCTCTTGCAATAGCACCTGCAATTAATGGGAATCAGTGATGTGCCTGCACTGAGATTGCAGTAGGAGGAAACTCTTAAGGTAATTGCTGTCTCTCTAAGAAAAAAGTTTCCACTAGTCACAAATAGAGCTTGGGATTGGGAATTTTAAACAGAAGCCAGAAGCCTACAGTAGAAATGAAAGCTTCAGTGGCAAAAGCAAATACAGGTACGCAATAGATCCAAGCCCAAATTAATTATGCACTGTATATGGATATGCAAAACACTTCCAAAATGAGGATAAAACTGACCATGCATAGGTAATCCTATCTTAATTGGAGTTTGGCAGAAATTTAATATGGCACACATGGTAATGATCTGTGGGCTTGATTATACAGATGGGGCCCAGTCACAGAGAGAACAGGACTGTATAAACAATGTGCCTTTGTAATTTGACTATTGTTTTACTATTTATCCAAATAGCTGTTATTTTTCAAAGAATCAGATGATAACGTAAATGTAAGTAATTTAGCTCTAATCTGAAAAGACACCATAAACAAAATATACACACTTGCCTTATATTAAAGGTATAAAGATGTCTCTGTAGTGCACTGTCAGTGATAGTGGTCCACTCTAGCACTACTTTAAAATTAAAATATTTGTGTCTTGTGTTGAAACAATGCTCTTTTTGTTACACTGGGAGAAGTGCCAAAAAGAATGACTACAATTAGTGATGTTTGTTTTATCTGAGGGTATATGGTGTCCATGAAAGAAACTATGGGCCACTATCCAAGGAATAAAATTAAAAACTGAAAATTAGAAAAGCAAATAATGTCAATGTTACAGGCATTCTTGACAAAATATGGATGTATAAAGGTTGTTCTTTGCGATGATTATTAACTGTTGCATAAAAAATAAAAGAAAATCCTTAGTGCCTCCTTAAGCGCAGTTCAATCACACCATCATATTTGGCTAAAATAGCATTATCGTTGTTTCATAATGTGAGAACAAAGCCCTCTTTGATGTGAGATTAAAAGAAAAGAAACTGTACAAGTCAACCTGGATTTATATTTGTTAGATCACATCTATAATACAGCTTCATGGCATGTGACTGAACTATATTTAACTTTTATATATAACTTTGTCTGGCCCTTCAGTTTCTTCTTGTCTCAGTAAACTAAAGAAAGAGTAAAGGTGTTCATTTTTACTTTCTCAAAAAAAAAAAAAAAGACAGAGGAAAAAATAGAGCAACATAACGTTTTTTATGTGTAGAAAAGTCGTCTAATCAACTTCTTAGGTTATTTTTACAGTTCACACGCGCAGCCACTACAGCCTTTGTCTGCTTTATGAAACAAACTCTGGGAAATGCTAAAGTATGAGCTCCATAATTAGTTTAAAACATTTCAAGCTTTTCAATTAGTTTTCTGTTTAAGGTGCCATCACAAATATTTTATTGGGTCTTAGACCCCTTAAAGGCGTGTGCTGCTGAACTTGGGGAGCCGCTACAACGAGTCTTCAACCTCAGTCTGCGACTGGGGAGAGTGCCCGCCCTATGGAAGACATCCTGCATCGTCCCGGTCCCCAAAAAGAACCGGCCCAATGAGCTGAATGACTTCCGACCGGTGGCACTGACGTCACATCTTATGAAGACTCTAGAGCGGCTCTTCCTCAACCTCCTCCGACCACAGGTACAACATGCCCAGGACCCACTACAGTTTGCATACAAGGCAGGTGTCGGAGTGGAGGATGCCATCCTGTACCTCCTACACAGAGCCCACTCACACCTGGATGGGGGAAAAGGCACGGTCAGGATCCTGTTTCTTGACTTTTCCAGTGCCTTTAATACCATCCGGCCCTGTATGCTTCAGGAAAAACTGAACAGGATGGAGGTGGACCCCTGCCTGGTCGCTTGGATCTCCGACTACCTCACCGACAGACCACAGTACGTCAGGCTGAAGGACATCACGTCTGACACTGTGGTCAGCAGCACAGGAGCACCACAGGGAACTGTGCTGTCCCCTCTTCTCTTCACCCTGTACACCTCTGACTTCTGCTACAACTCTGAATTATGCCACATTCAGAAGTTTGCAGACGACACAGCCATCATGGGGTGTATCTGGGATGATCAGGAAGAGGAGTACAGAAGTCTGGTGAGGAACTTTGTCGCATGGAGTCACACAAACCACCTGCAACTCAACACCTCAAAGACTAAGGAACTGGTTGTGGACTTCGGGAGGTCCAGAGAAGGTCCACTGCCGGTTCAGATAGAGGGGGAGGAGGTAGAGGTGGTCAACAAGTACAAGTACCTCGGGCTGTGGGTGGACAATAAACTGGACTGGTCATGCAACACAGAGCACCTGTATAAAAAAGCCCAAAGCCGACTGTACTTCCTCAGGAGGCTGAGGTCTTTTAACATCTGCAGGAAGCTCCTGAGGATGTTTTACCAGTCGGTGGTTGCTGGAGTACTTTTCTATGCTGTGGTGTGCTGGGGGAGCAGCACAGCAAAGAAGGACTCATCCAGGCTGGAGAAACTGATCAGGAGGGCTAGCTCTGTGGTCGGCATGAAGCTGGACACTCTGGTGACAGTGGCAGAGAAAAGGACACTAAAGAAACTGATGGACATTATGAACAATGCTGGGCATCCTCTGCACACGGCCATTAACAACCAGAAGAGTCTGTTCAGTGACAGGTTGCTTCTCCCAAAGACAAGAACTAACAGACTTAAAAACTCCTTTGTCCCACAAGCCATCAGACTGTTTAACTCCTCTCTGGAGGGGAGAGGGAGGGGAAACAGGAGGACAAAGGAGGGGGGAACAACTAAGCTGTAGTGCCTCTTCACCTCACTGTGCAATACCTTGTGCAATACTTTTGTAAATAGTCAACAGTGCAATAGACCTCAATACTCGAAATGTGCAATTCACTTGTATTTTTATTTTTTATTCCTATTTATTCTATTTATCCCCTTCGTATATTTTATTTATATTGTCTCTGTATTTATATATGTGTGTGTGTGTGTGTGTGTGTGTGTGTGTGTGTGTGTGTGTGTGTGTGTGTGTGTGTGTGTGTGTGTGTGTGTATATATATATATATATATATATATATATATATATATATATATATATATATATATAATATTCTGTAACTCTGAAACTTCTGTCGGTGCTGTGCTTTTTGGAAATCGAATTTCCCAGAGGAACCCACCCGAGGGATTAATAAAGTTCTATCTAATCTAATCTAATCTAATCTAATCTAGACCAAAATTAAAATCAGTTTTAATTACAAGTTCAAGCAAATGTAAACTCCTCTAAATCTAATAAGAAGCAGGGAAAAGTTCTGTAAATTCTGCAAGTCTGCTATAGTCCGACCTGACTTTTGTGCAGTGATGCTAAGAAAAATAGACCGACAAATTTCAATCCATGACACAATGGCATCAAACAGTAGCTCCACATTCATGATGGCTATCTCCTGCTGCTACATTCCAAAAAAACGCTGTACTACATACAGACTAGGTGACGGTGGAGCCGATTTTAGTACAGTGAACGCACTGTCACATTCAGTAAACTAGTTTGAGATGATTTGAGCTTGGTGACATGGCGTGTTATCGTGCTGGAAGCA
The DNA here is from genome assembly GCF_057381845.1 of Rhamphochromis longiceps. NCBI lineage: Eukaryota > Metazoa > Chordata > Actinopteri > Cichliformes > Cichlidae > Rhamphochromis > Rhamphochromis longiceps. The sequence goes on along the minus strand of NC_140562.1, from coordinate 39,634,783 downwards.
GCCATCAGAAGACGGGTACACTGTGGTCTAACCCTATGATCCAAATGTCACAGTTGAAATTGAGACTCATCAGATCAGGCAACGTTTTTCAAATCTCCTATTGTCCAGATTTGGCGAGCCCACATGAACTGTAGCCTTAGATTCCTGTTCATCAATTCCAAGCAATCTGGCCATTCTCCTTTGACCTCTGCCATCAACAAGGTATTTTCACCCAGTGGCTATTTTTTACTCTTTCTGACCATTCTCTGTAAACCCCAGAGTTGGTTGAGTGGGAAAATCTCAGTAGATCAGCAGTTTCTGAAATAGTTAGAGCAAACAATCTGGCACGTACATTCATGCCACGCTCTGAGTCACTAAAATTATCTCTTTTTCTCAGTCTGATGCTTGGTTTGAATTTCGGCAGGTCATTTTGGCAATGTCTACAAGTCTAAATGGATTGGTTAGCTGCCATATGAGTAGCCAATTAGACATTTCCATTAAAGAGTATTTACACAGGTATATCTAATCAAGGTACTGGTGAGTCTATTTTGGCCTGTGACTTACCCAAGTGTGTTGAGAGCAACAGCCTTTTGATATCCAATTCATCTTCCATGTTCTTTGAGGCATTGCAAATTTACACTATTCACCAATAAGGCACAAGTTTGTCACTGATGTGGTTTGTGTCACATTTGGGACCATATGTTCCCTGAGTTTAACTGAGGATCATAGTTTGAGTTAAAAAAAAATGACCCCTAAGCTCAAAGAGGAAGCTCTGTCTTCCGTACTACAAGCTTCCACATTTGAAGAGATTAGTGTGACTTCTTTCTAACTATAGCCATATACCCAGTTATTCAGGCCACCAAAGCCTTGTGCATATCTTTGAGGTGCCAGCAACTCTGTCAAAAAGGCCCACTAAGAAAGACTCAAAGTAATGTTCTTCACTTAGCGCTATAATAAAGCATCAGTAAAGACCAGGAGATATAGTATTTACTCATCACCTATAAGTCTTGTTTGCTATTTTCAACATACCAAAGCTGGAGCAGTGTTGGATATGGGAATGCCTCTGTTTCCATTTGAGGTCTGAATAGAAATATTTTTCTTTGTTTTTCTAATTTCTGTCTGAAAGAAAGTTGATGTGTTGAATGAGATCTTAAGAAATTAAGTGCATATTAATGTAACACGTAGCCAGTCTCATCAAGGTTGCTGCAAAATTACGTAAATGTATTGTCCAAACAAACTTTACCTATTTGGTAATGTAACAACAACAATAATAACAATAATAATAAGTGGAAAGTGTCAGCTGCACTGCAGTTATACACACATTTTAACATATTTCACACGATTTTTGGTTTATTTTCAGTGCTTTCTTCTGACTTCATTAGGTAGGTATTTAAATCAGAAATGGTAAATCTGATAAATCCACTCTAAGCCACAAGCCCACTGCCAACTGGCTGACAGACAGCAACTAGCTGATGAACATAGTGGAGCTTTTAAGGTTCCCTCGGGAGCTTGTGGAGACCAAAAGAGAGCTAAAAAGGGGATGAGTACTGGACTTACATCCATCAGGTGACTACAGATAAATGCTAAATGTGCTTTCTGTTTCCTGGATGAAGAAATGAATTCGAAATTTATAACATGTTCACTGTGATAACACAATGTTTTGATTCAAATCAAAACAAAATCATTGAGGTTTGCAGAGGCAAAAAATACTAATATAGATAAGTATAGCCCAACCAAGTACAAGATTAATGTGCTTATTAAAAGCCTTTTTTTCCCTGCCCACAAAATGAGAGTATAGTGATTCAAAGCTTTTTTCATGCAGTGCATGGCTTTTTATTTGGCTATTTAGCCGTATACTGTAAGTGTCACCAAGCTTTGGGAGGTTTTGAATGGTAAAAATGCAATTTTCTAAACACGAAACCAGAGAACAGTAAACAGTGGACATAATTTTTATTTATTTATTTTTAGGCTTTTTCTTTTTGGTTCTTTGGTTTTGCATTAAAACACACTTTGCTGGCTTGTAAATGCTACAATGTGAAATACAGAATGCGGAATGCATTCCCCTCTGCTACCTTTGAAGTTAAATGAACTATTTCTATTTTCAAAATATATTTCTCTGGAGGTGATATTTGCCTGTGTGATGAATTTGTTTTAGTCTCTCAAAGCTAACTTTTTTTTTTTATCCCAGAGGCAGAGGGGCTGTTTAATGCTAAGTGCCAATTACTAGCACTCCAAGGTTAGCAGGCCAAGCTATCCCACACTCTGTCTGCACTTTCTTTACAGCAGGAGACAAGCCTCCAGCCCTCTGACCACAGCGAGAAGGAGAACACAGTCTTTCTCTCTGTCACTTTCTTTCTTACATTCATTGCATTGGTGCCCCCTTTTATTTCCTTTCTTTTTTCTTCAACCCTACCTACAAGTTGGATGTTTCTTATTCTTTGCTCTGGTCACATCTTTTTGTCATGCGGTGTGGTAGGACTCAGGCGCAGAGCAGAGTTCAGGGGAAAACAACGTTTATATACACAGTCACCAGGTGCAGATATATACAGTGAGGGGAGCGGGGGTCCTGGGTCCGAAAGGGAAGTCTGGGATAGGAGTCACATACACGCTAGCTCTTCTTCTTTACAATGGTTCAAACAACAGGTTGGTCACAGGTCCGGGGAAAGTGTCTAGCACAATCATCTAGCGGTGAGGCTGTCTGCGTCCCGGCCTTAAGAGTCCAACTCATAATTAGAGCCTGACGAGATGCAGGTGTGTGTGCCAAGGGCGGGAGCAAGTCTTCCTCCCTCTTTTTATCTCCTAAAATGATGAGTTTGAGGATGTTTATTTAAAATGTAGGAATGCAATTAATCATTATGTCATATATTCCTGCCCATGCGTGTCTGTGCCTTAGGATCTACCTGGATCTTTGTTGATCTCCCAGGATACAGTCAGTATGTGTGAATTGAAAAAGAATTTGACATATTGCAGGAATAGCAACTTTGTCTTCCCTGTGTGTGTGTGTGTGTGTGTGTGTGTGTGTGTGTGTGTGTGTGTGTGTGTGTGTGTGTGTGTGTGTGTGTGTGTGTGCACTCATGCGCGCACATGTGTGCATAATTCAGTGATACAGGCCGTATGCTTCCCCTCAGCGATCAAATCAAATAGACCCTCATCTCCAAGTGAAGCTCATTCAAAAATGACAGCAGTGACTGACAGTTGCCATAGGCACTCTGTGCAAACAGACACACACAAAACCATATCTCGGATTTATCTGTCACAGGGAGGCAAAACAGCATTGCTGTAAGTTAGATTTTTACTTACCTTGCATTATGCATTCAAACATGTATGCACTCGTGAGCACTAAAGAGGGAAATGGGACAGGTTCTACTTAAAAGGCATGACATCAGGGATTTGCAGCAATCCAGTTCCTCTAGTGTGAGCATGGCCTTTGTTTTTTTGCTGGAGAGAATATGACCTTGTTCAAGGGAAATTGGGAGCTTCACCCTCCTGGTAATAAAACAATATTGTCACTACAGATATGAATAAACACAAGCTCATACCCATGTTCACACAGCATAACTAGAAATGAACAAGTGTGTGTGTGTGTGTGTGTGTGTGTGTGTGTGTGTGTGTGTGTGTGTGTGTGTGTGTGTGTGTGTGTGTGTGTGAAATTTAGATTGATAAATGCTCTCTGCTCTGCTGACGGAACTGTGAGATAATACCTCAGGTGGTACACGAGCACCACTGAGTGTGTGTTGTAAGCTGTAAATCTTTTAACTTCAGCAGTGGTCACTGAAAGCAAATCTTTTCACCAAGATAAATCATGTGTGGAAACCATGAAGTAAATAAAAGGATTCTACCAAAAGCTTTAATAGAAGAACGATAAGATATATATTTTTTTTCACTTAACAGGAACATGTTAATTACCTTATTAACTGACTTATGACTAACTTGTTAGCCTGCAAGCAGCAGTTTGTTTGCATGTCCATTAGATATAGAGTAACAACAAGCTTGAATACAGTTTTTTGGCTTTTCACAAAATGTAAGTCTTGTACTCTTCACTTTGTTGTTTGTATCCATAGCGATAGATTTCTTTTATGTGGAACATTAAAGCAAAAAGGTTTAAGAGAAGAGGAGCAATAACATGTAAATGAATACTCACTCTCACTTCAGTATTATTGTCATCATTAATCACAAAAGGAACATATCTTTCTCGTAAGACACTATATACTCCACTGTCTGAAGAACTTACTTGTTAAATTTAACTGTTGGTGGAATTTCACTGGGGGTTTTTTTACCTCTTTTTTGACATCTATCTTTCACTTGAAAAGATGAAGGCAGCAGAGGTACTAAGTAAAGAGCTGAAAGATTCTAACATGTCTTGCTAAACACAAGGGTTCTGCGTACTCTGTTAATAAATGTCTTTTGGCTAAAAAAAAAAAAAGGTTTCCCATAACACATTTGTCATTGTCATTTTAGCAACAATAAGAATTTCAGCACTGATCTGTGCAACTTCAAAATAGATCTATATAGTCTGAGCTGTTAGTTGGGATTGTTGAAAATTTTACAACTGAAGACAATGGCTTCAAAACAAGATGTCAAAAATCACTCCTTGTGAAATATCACACCCCAGGATCCAGATTTATCTCACTTATCTCCTTGAATTTCTTTCGTTCTGTTAGCTAACACATACACATGTGTGCAGTTCTGCCAGAATAAACATACTGCATACTGCATGCTAACAATGGCAGCGTTTCATTGTGAGTCAGCTGATAATACTGTGTTGTATATCTCTAATGACACAGCTGGGGCAATGGATGGAATAGAGCACTACAGTTAACTCAGCATGTGGTCAAGTAAAACTGGGAATTTGGTGCACTACATGATTTATTATAACAGCTGTGTTGAATCTGTCAATGCAAACAGTGTAAATCGTTGAAAAGAAATCTGCAACCATTATTTATTGCAAGAATTGTTCAGCTTCATTTTGAATGGTTTTACAATGGCTAGCTCGCAAGCCGGCGATTTTACAAGCTCTCACCACACTAAAAAATTCCTTTATTCTTACCCTTAAAGGATATGAATAATAGCCTTTTCTTTTAGATACAAAAGCATGCAGTGTGTATTGAGATGCACATCAAATCTGACTCAATATTTGACTGTTCTTCCTTAAACTCTTCAGCGCTATCTGGTAGAATAACTCAGACTTAGCCTACACAATGTATGTGTGTAGGCTACAATACATACACAATGTATGTAAAGGTGAAAAATAAAGGCAATTCTCTTTGGCATTAGAACAGAGAATATGAAAAAAAGACACAAATAGACTGAATAAACCAGTGAACTACAGGCGAGTCTGGAAGCAATAGATACAGACACAAAGACACAAATGTAGTAATATATATGTGTGTGTGTGTGTTTGAAATATCTTCAAACTCATTAGCCTTCCACAACTTGATTCTGCATCTCACTACTCAAGTTTGCCTATGAGTCCACCCATTTCACTTGTAAAGATGTTGCCCCTATAAACCATTTGTGAGAGAACATTTATATAAATTATGTAACTACCGTGAAAGTGCAACCAACTGTTTCACTGGTTACAGTATATTGAACATGTTTGGCTAAATATATTACATGACCCAAAGTAACAGCGTTGGCGTCTCTCAAACCAGCAATTTCATACACGATTTGTATGTTTAAGTGCAGACACAAACAGGAAAAACCTTGCTATTAATCATCACTGCCACAAAAAGGCAGGAGGAAAAAGACCAAAAATGGTGTATATTTTTCCTATATACTTATCCTAAGTAAGTAATTAACATAATTCAATGCAGCGTGGGAAGGCAGTAGATTATTAATTTAAAGATGTCTGTTGCAGAATTTCTTCTTCTACAAGTAAAATTTGCAGAGTTACAAAGAGAAGTATTGATGCAGACAGGTTCTTGCCACGTTGTCTGCACACACAGAGTTTGTCCCTAGGCAATGAAGACCTTAGAACTTTATCAGTGCCATTGGTCCATAGGTGACCTAGAACAGACAAGCCTAGTGGGAGAGGTTAGGAGGCAGAACCTCAACACTGATTTACTCAACAAAAAATTAATTTCAAATGAAAAGGTTGTTCTCACCACCAAAGGGAAATTGATACCCTAGGAACAGAATTACACAGTGGCCTTCCAGAGAAGTACACTATGAAAACATTTGTCTCACATACATACTCTTAGTCTTCCTCACTTTCCCCCTAAGAGAGGAAGAAAGGAAAGGGTTGGGAAATGTGAAAAGTGACCAGATGTAAACCTCAGCATGCCAAAACGCAAGTGTTATTTAAACTCATCAAAAGTGTCTGATACTCTATTTTCAGTGCTAGAATGAAAAACTGTGTCCAATAATTTTTAGAACATTTCAAAAAATAATCAACCAATAGGACACATGGTGACTGGCTAATTCCACAGTGATATAAAAGTAGCCAAAATGCAGTTCATTAAAAAAAAAAAAAAAACTTCCACTGCTTTTTACCATGAATGCCTTTGAGGAGAGACAGCTTTGCACAAATCCAGGCTGTGTTTCTACTTCTGACAATTCATCTTGTCAAAAGCACAAATACACAGCATGCATTCAGAGGCTATGACAACAGACTTTTCACCACCATTTGAAATACAGCCATTCAGAAAACCTACGCTAACACTTTTCTTAGATCCAGGTGACGTTGTTGTATATCTTTAATCTTTTGGAACATTAGAAGATATGGCAACCTGTCATAAAATTGGTTTTATTGACTTCCACCTGAGTGGCTAGAAATTACACCTTTGCACCAATCATCAGTTTGTTTGGAAGAGTAAGAGCAATGCTGAAGCACCCTAACTATACCGTTCAACCTGTAGGGCATATTTAATATCCAAAATAGGACAAAACTTATCAAATCAGTGTTGAATGTGATGACCAAATGGTTAAGCTCATGAGTAAGTTTATTTGATGGCAGTTGAGTTAGAAATTTTTATGCATGTTTTTTAAGCTGCAGTGTTGGTTTAACCTCCTAAGACCCGAACTCTTCCACGGGATGTATTTTTAATTTCTCTTTGATATTTGGTCACATTGGGACCTGATGAATGTAAAAACAAAGAATTACCAGATTTTTCTTTTACCTGATTTTTTTTCTAAGAAAAATGAGAGCCACATATGGGGATATTCGTTTAAAATTTCGATAGAATGTCCATTAAAGTGGATATCAGGCCCTTGTAGAGCAAAATTAAGTATTTTGGTCTAAATAACCCAAAATGTGATGTCCACATATGTGGAAGCCAGGTCCTAGGAGGTTAAAGCATTCGGCTGTAATTGTTATCCAGATATGTTATATATAATCTTTACAGCAATTATTGCCCTTTTATGGGAAAAAAAAAACTTTGGAGAGCTACAACATAAATCGTGTAGACATTTAAAAGCTGCTTCTGAAAGGTGGCAGAAAATGACATGCTGCGAAAATGAATTTACTCTCAAGAAAATAATTTTACCACCAATTTTTAACAATGTAGAAATATACTGCCTGGCTATATCAAACATTTATTGTCACTTCCATGGATCCTCCTACATCACTTCATCAACCCCTGAAGGAACCTGAGACACAGGGTCCAAAACATTACTGCGAAACCTATGGTGCAGCATGATGACTAAACCCCTGCTCCACAACTGAATAGTCTGCAGAGACAGAAAGGCCACAGATGATAGAGACTTTTGACTTTGACGGTCCCATTACTGGATCATTGTCAGAGTATGACAAAGCAAAGCAAATATACACAGAAGGGATGGAGGAGAGGTTTGGTGAGTGGAAGACTGGGTGGGAGCAGACAGAGAGTCATACAGGGGAAGTGGAGGGAAACAGAGGCTTTCCCTGTCACCATCTGTAGTCTTCTGGAGAGCATAAATCCTACTATCTGTGTCATGCATACTGTACTGCTGCTACCACTGCATCAGAGATCATCAGTGCTTACACACACACACACACACACACACACAGATCGGTACACAGACGTACACATACACAGACGGACACGACACACTTAATGTCTTCCACCCCTCTTAGCCCCATCTGTCTACGTCTGTTCCTCTGCTCTTCCCTTTCATGCACACATTAGCACTGTTGTCACTGTGACAGACATGCTCATACACACCAGAGACTGAGCATATTAATGAATGCACGCTCATGTGCACATGTAAAACCACACACATGTACTTGGTCAGTCATTTCTTCATCTCATCTATTGTTTAATACCGTCTCATCCCATCAGCTTCATAATCAGCACTTCACTTCTTTTCATCATCTTCTGCCTCTTCTGTTACTGCTGTTCTTTCTAATTGTGTCCATTTTCCACCTTAATAAAAATCTTCCCAAGTGACTAATTGGTAAACTTCTTCACTGTTTAATGCCGCTTCTGTATTCTACGGTGGTAAAAAAAAAAAAAAAAGAGAGAGAAAAAAAAAGCCAAAAATCTCTATCTTGTATTTTGGCTGATTTGTTGCTTCAGATCTTGTGTTATGTCTGCAATTTCCTTTTGTTCAGTATTTTCATTTAAGCTTTTTCTTCTTAATTTTCTTTATCCTGGGATTTTTAGTTCATATCCCATCTCCTTTTCAGTACCTCCTGCTCTTGTATTCTTTTTACTTTTCTTTTTAAATTTTTTACTCTCTTGCATTGCTGGTGTGCCCTCTGCCATTCCTGTCCTGTCTTTAAATCACGTCCTCCTTTTCTTTCTTTTTCTCTTATCTATTCTTTTCTTCTTCTACATTCCCCAAATCTCATCCATCCTCTTCTCTCTTCCTCTTCTCTACCTTTACAACAGCATATCAGGGAGATTTACATTCAGGACCATGGACAGCTCCTTCACACAGCGAACACAAGGAGTTGCAGTGCCACCTGTTGGTCATCATCAGTACTACGGCATAAATATGATTGAGATATATATATATATATATATATATATATATATATATATATATATATAGTACAGGACAGATAAGTTCCACATGCTCATACATATGTGAATAAGGCTGGACCCACAAGAGTCAACTTGGAGAGGGCAAGCGTTAACTCTGAACACAACACAGAGGAGATTCAGCTGGGAGATCTATGAGAGAGGTTAAGCTGGCAGGCCTTGAGGTAATGGCAACCATATATTACCCTGCAGTTTCATCCCACTACATGTCGGGGCTCATAGATGCAGTGCAACTGTGAGGCGGTTGAGCCAGAATGAGGATCTCAAGTCTCATTCCGTTCATGGCAGCCAAAGGGAGGAAACAATAGCATCTGCTGTCCTCAGAGACAAGGAATTTAATCACAAGCCCAGCCAAGGTAAGATTTGAATGTAAAGTAGCAGAGCAATGGTTTGTCTGTGCGTGAGAATGTCTCTATTAAAGGGAGTGGAGATGTTTATGTTGGCATTTAAACTTAATAGCAAATGTCAACAAGGGAGTTGGATGATGCTCATCCTCACTGTGTGTAGGTGTGGGGGAAGTTGAGGTGTTTGTGTTTGTCCATATGCTCACAGCTGTGACTGAGACAAAAAAGTTCATGAAATGAAAACACTCACACACAGACACATTTGTCTCCACAAACACACATAGGGGCACTGATCCACTGTAGGGATTACCAGTGATCCATGACTGGGCTCACACTAGGCTGTACTGGTGTGTGTCTTTGTCTCAGTGTCCCATCCTCCTGGGATGCCAGTTTGTGTGCACACACAGTATATGTCAGGGTGAAGTTGTTTGTGTGTGCATTTTTGTGTCTGTAGAAGGTTTGAGAGAAGGCAGAATTGGAAGAAGAAAGGAAGAAGGACAAATCAAAGCAGAACAGTGGCAAAAAGGAAGAAGGGGACAACACAGACAAGAGAATGTGTTATCTCACTCTCTATCTTTGTCTCGGTCCCTCTCTTACCCACCCACACATAGTAGTAAGTACAATGATCACAGAAAGGTGATCTCAAAGCTTAGCCAGTCAGAAGACGGTGAGTCAACAGAGAGCAATAGAAATGGAAAAAACACAAGGTAAAAAGAGCTTTGGATAACTGTTTTCAGTTTACTGTGTTTATGGAAATTAACCGATTTCAATGAGAATGTATCGAAACGCATAAACGGGCACACAATTGAAGGAACTAACTGCACATAATTCACAGAGCTGACAACCATTTTTATTTCCCACCATGTTAATGAACCCATGCTTTGTCACTGAAGTTGTAGTATTGGTTTCTGATTGACTTCAGCAGCTACTATTAGTTCTAGCATGACCAAGTTTCCCATTAGAATGTGAACTATTTGCACCCCATAATAAGTAAGCTAAAGGTGCCATTATCAGTTTTTTTTTATTCTATTAAATTCCTTGATGTAAAGTCATCATCAGAGCATTTGAGCTAATGTATAACTGCAAGCAGTTACAGTGAATACATGTGCCATCCTACACATAAGTACGCATATATAGACAAACATAAATTAATTCAGATTCCAGGGACCCACACATTTCATGACCCACAAACATGCCGTAAGCAGCTTAGGGGTAGGTGATATACTTAGCTTAGAGTCAGAAGAGAGGACAAAGGTTCACTTGTGTTAAGGCGTCACACATACATTATCTATTTTTGCGTGATAGTGCAAAAAGAAAAGAAGGTAAATGAGGGATAAAATATTTTTGAAACTACTGTTTCAATGCTTAAAAACTCTTTTAGATAATAATAATACATACAGTCACTTTGTTACAATTCGCTTACTGCTAAATTCTTGCTAAAGTCTATATTTATCCTTGGGTATAATGATTTCAGGGAAAACCTATTTTATATATATATATATATATATATATATATATATATATATATATATATATATATATATATATATATATATATATATATATATATATATATATATATATATAATCTCTGTCAGAAATGTAACTCTTTTTTTTGGAGCTGTTATTTGTAAAAAACCCAACAATCATATGAACCCCTATGAGCAAGCACTTTGGCGACAGTGGGAAGGAAAAACTCCCTTTTAACAGGAAGAAACCTCCGGCAGAACCAGGCTCAGGGAGGGGCGGCCATCTGCTGTGACTGGTTGGGGTGAGAGAAGGAAAACAGGATAAAGACATGCTGTGGAAGAGAGACAGAGATTAATAACAGATATGATTCGATGCAGAGAGGTCTATTAACACATAGTGAGTGAGAAAGGTGACTGGAAAGGAAAAACTCAATGCATCATGGGAATCCCCGGCAGCCTACGTCTATTGCAGCATAACTAAGGGAGGATTCAGGGTCACCTGGTCCAGCCCTAATTATATGCTTTAGCAAAAAGGAAAGTTTTAAGCCTAATCTTAAAAGTAGAGATAGTGTCTGTCTCCCAAATCCAAACTGGAAAGTAAAGTCCATTATTAAATTGTTAGACAAGGCTTGATGCAAAACTTAAATGCGTTTTTGCTCACTCATAGTTCTGGGTAGAGGCACCCAGCAAATAGGCAGGAGAGATGAAATACCATCTGAAAATCCATTCAGCTACCTTGAAATACAACTTACACACACAGCTGTGCACAGTAAGGCAGGCACACTCCGAGGGCAGAGGAACTTGGTGTCAGTCTGTCACAGAGTGTTGACCACAGTGGGGTTCACATACACACACACACACACGCGCGCACGCAAACACACACTTTATATACGCACAGCTTGACCACCCATGACTGCCCTCTGATTACCGCCAGCTTCCATAGCCACCCTCACTCCTTCTCTCCATACCTCCTGCACACCCCAGTGATTCTTCCTTCTTTCTCTACTTCCCCACATTCATTCACTCCCCCTTTCTTTCCATTCCTCCCACCATGCTCCTCCACCCTGCTTCCACCTTTTGTCACCGCTGCTTGCCCTCTCATTTCTTTCCTAACTTTCCTGTCTCACACATTAACATATAAAATGCCTCAACTGTTTTCTAGGCTAAAGTGTTTGGTGACTCAGTCAGTCAGATGCATAGTTGCTTACCTGCTCATTCACTCACTTGATTAGTCTGCTGCTCATTCACTCACTCATTTGCCTGTTTACTTTCTCATTTATTTACTCCTTTGCTCACTCACCTGAAAATCTGTAATGACAAAGTTTCTGCAATGAAGAAGTGCAATTACAAGTTTTATCTAATTCACATGCAACAGTCATGTTTACAAGGCTGATAATTTTTTTTTTAACACAAAGTTACAAAAATGTTAATAATAATCATAATAATGGCAATAAAAAGTAACTTATCATTTGTGTATTTCTGTGAAATTCTGTAAAAAGATCAAATTACTTTGTGGCATGAATGAACTACAGCCACACATTACTACAACATACCCATATTTTTTTAATTTACTGTCCAAAATGTGGCCTCACACTTTAGACCCTCAGTATTATTGATAAATAAACTAGTGCAAATGACATGTTCTAGTGTAAATAAATGAATCACCTCTACTTGTCTTGTTTAGATATGCTCAAACAACTACAGCAGTGCCAGTCTTTGTTTATGCCATACTTGCATGCTAGTTCATGTCTTTCAGCTAGTGTAAATCTATCAAATATCTAGAGATTTTTATTATGTTGCGTTTTTTTAAGCATTTCAATCATTTTCACAGGCTGGCAGTTACTGGGTTATGTTGGCTTTAGTGGATGCATACTGGCAATGCAGCCACAAATCCTCCTAGCGTGAATTGGAATATAAACTCTGTTTGTTTTGCTTCAGTTTTTTTCACAAAGTATTCTTAAAGTCTACCTTGTCAAAGAGACATTGTAACAACCCTTCAGGTTCATGCTACCAGTTACTTATTCACAAGACCAGCTTACTAACAGAAAAATTGTATGTTTTCTGAGTTTTTGACATGGAAGACTGGTCTAACCCCAGGTATACATTTGTTGTGGTTCCATGATGTTGTGTATTTTGTGCAGTTTTGTTTTGTTACTGCAAGGCTTAAGGTGTCACCAGGAGAATTTTAGAAGTTGTGTCCAGTCTGCATCATGTTCTGACTTCTTTCCCTCATTATGTGTTCTGTTCACCTTAATATGGCTTCCTATAAGAATAAAAATATGTATTTTTAGCAATGAGAGTGGAGAGTCATTTCACTGTTGGGGGGGACCCTGTGCAGCAGCTAGAACACAGCACAACTGCTCTATGACAATGACAACTATCATTATTGTTTTAAGCTTAACAGTAAGTTATTAAGTTTATCGAAAGAAACTAATTTTTTAACATAAATGTCTTAGCTGTCTTATAGCTGGAGCTAATATGCTCAATTTTAAACTAATCCTGGACTCTTATTCAAGAGTAGTGCTGCAAATCACAACTAAAAATCATTACTTACTGACACTTGGTGCAGGGCTTGGTTTTCTTCAAGCCAGTGTTCTTCTGACCGGCTTGCAAACGGAACATTTGAAGAGCAGGTAAGAGGAGCTTTGGTGCTCAAAGTCAGAGTTGTGATGTGAGACGATCGCATTAGCAATCTCACTGATGTCATACAGAGTCATGGTTCTTCTAAAGCTTGGTGAATCAATATTTTGTTTCCAAATTCACTTTGGAGGTGTATTTTATTCATTCCTAAATTATTTTGTATGCAAACTTGTACGTTTGACTTTATATGAAAGAACTGCTTTTGTTAACTCTTTCGACCTCTTCTTTAATAAAGATAATTAAACATGCTGCAACTATGAGTCACTTGTGACTTTCTAATTGAATTATATTTTTACTTACTAAGCCCTCCCACTCTTCCAGCTCTACACACAGTTCTCTCAGAAGTTTACTTTCGCAAAGACCCCGTGCCAGACAGTCACAGCTGACCATTTTCCTGCAGTTATCTAACTGGGCAGCAACAGTCAGAGTCATGGTTTTGTGAGTGCATGACATGTGTGTATTTGAATGTTACCATCATCAGACATGCATCATGTTGTGTGTGTGGCCTGGTGTGTTCATCGATACATAAACAGAAACACAGTCACACTGAGATGTGAAATGTTTTGTCTCCATGGTGTTCTCCTCAGGGTGCTTGTGTGTGCGTGTCTGTGCTTATGCACACATCTATGACTGACTGTGTGTGTATATGTGTTATTTATGCTATTTTATTTGCACTCTTCTGCTCTGTACATAATTGCCTAGAAGGGGTTCTGGCACAAAATTAAAATTCACTTTTAAAACCTCCCACTAATGCAATGTCACTCAGTTTGTGCACATGTAATATCAAAATAAGATGCCAAAGTGCACCAAAAGAAACAAAAGAGAAAGAAAACAGAGGCATGAAAAGCATGTACCCATACACTGGACTGTAAATCTTCACCTTTAAAGCATCCATTTAACCCAGAGTGTAATAAATCACAAAGTAGTTTTATTGCCACCATCTCCACTCTTCTTCTGCACATATCTGCCTGTCCATCACAGTGTAGCATAAACTCAGCAATATTCAGACTGTTGTTTAACAATTTGAGCCCTCACATTTGTGCTCCCTAAATTCCTTGGGGAAAGAGAAAATAAAAACAAGGAGCAAAAACAAGAGAAGCAACAGACTAAGGGAGACAGGGAGTGAAGGAGAGGCAAGTTTGAGGCTGAGTCACTGACTGACAACCAAGCACTGAATGAATGATCAATAAATGAATCAGTTTTGGGGCAAAGTGTAAGCATGTGACTGACAGAGAAACTGACTGAGAAATAAACAAGCTATTCATACTGAATTCAGAGGAACTTTGGCATACTCCATATGAATAGATAAAGAGATATGTTTTGTGCATCAAAAAGTCAAGGTAAAGTTAGGTGTCTCACACTTAACGAGAAGAAAACATACTATAGGTGCAGGGAAAGACTATTCAACCATCTATTCCTATTCTTAGTACATAACGTTCTCCATTACACTTTTCCCAGCATATATTTCACTAAATAAAATTTTCCATTTGTAAATCATATTAATTATAATGAGTCTAGCTCTTTTGCTTTTTGATGCCCACTAAAAATTTACTTCTTAGGAATTATTGGTTACATTTGACCAATAATTCCCAAATTTCTCCTACACAGGCATACGTTGTTTTTGTGTTCTCGCCAAGGTAGATGACATTTGATAGAAAAACAGACAAAAGCAGACTCGCCAGCAAAGCTAATTTTCTTGTATTTGGACTGTGGAAGAAAACCCACTTGAGAGCAGATAACCAAGTAACCTTGACATCAGACTAACAAGCAGTGTTTCACTGCCCTCTTTGGTTTAAAGTTTCAGACCTCTTTCACCTCCCCTACAGTTTTCCAACTTATGTTGGAAACTGGTGGGCCTCACTTATAAAACTTTCTGACAATTTAATTCACACAGTTCACACAGCAATTTAGCTCAGTGGATTTGCTGGATTTTAACAAGTTTTACACAAGACAACAGTTTTTAACAAGCAACAAGACACAAACTGAGCAGATTACACATAGAATGTTCTGCAAAAACAAAAGAATTCCATTGCAGTTGCTGACTGTACGCATAACATTGTTTTGCTTTTGGTTTTTTTTATCTTCATCTGTGTTATATAATTTTATTCCATTCATTCTATTCCATATAGACCTGTGAGACAAACTCTTTATTGTACCCCTGACAAATTAAGCAGAGTTCTTCAACCAAAATCAAAGTGCTGGTGCTCTTAAAATGAAAGTGTTAAAAGGTGTTAAAACTTTTACTTAGAACATTCAGGCTAAAAGCACTCTACATGCCAGTAGCAACACTTGGAGGTTCAGTATGTTTTTGTTAGTTGTGTTTTTCTTTTGCTGTACCTGTTAATGCAAAACAAAACATGTATCATTCAGCTAAGAATGTCTAAGCTAGACACATTATGTAATTCCCTCAACAGACACACCCAACCACAAACTGAAAAATCAACTAAAAATTTTCTATGTTTACTATAAATTTGATGTAATGTTTCTTATCGACAGACATTACAGAAATCTGTGCTGCTGAATGAGTGGAAATTTGGGGGGGAAAGGGAAAATCTTAGTAACACAACTTGTTTCACTGCATTAAAAAAAATGTGAAAAAAATCTGTGTATTTATTGTTGTGATATAAAGCAGATCTAACGTGGTAACACTGTTTTATCTGTTAAGCAGCACCAAGTACTTCTGTTGTTCTGTTGCACTGCTAAATTTTGTGGCAATGCCTATATACAGTATCTCCCGATCAGCCTTACTCTGCACTGTTATCAGTGGGGACAGCTTCTTGCTTATGTGCTCGGCTTAGAAGTTATATATTGTTCTATTGTTATATCATCAATGCAGTAGTAAATGATTGTTCCTCAACTCCTTGGTTGGAGACAGTTGAAAACCGGGAAGTAAAAACTTTTTTTTTAGCTGACAACAGACCAGATCTCTTTCACAGAGCTGCGTGGGTGTGACATTTACACTACTAGGATGCTGGTGATGTCAACAAACAGCACACTAAAAGAATTTCGAATCCTGGTTCACACTCTGAAAGGTGAGAGAAAGCGACAGATAAAGGGAGTGCGGGTGGATGTGTATGAAAAGAATAAAAAACATGACAAGGTGTGAGGGACATTGCAAAAGAGTCTGGGACAGGCAGCAAAAATGTGGTGACAGCTGGAATGTCAAACTGACAGCCTGAGGTCTGCGTATGTCACTGTGTATGTTTTTGTGTGAGTGCAACCGAGCATACATGCATGTCAGGGGAGGAAACTAAATCATATTCATACACAGTTACAAGAAGTATGATTCTTTCATAATTTAAAATCATATTTTTTCCAACAGTTACGCTTTAAATGAACATCTGGTTTCAACCCTTTCTACAAGGAAAATAAGAAAAAAGACTCTTTTACATAAATTCCTGCATTAATTAAATGTCATCACAGGACCAAGAACACCTTCAAATTATTGAATCATTTTTTAGCTGTCCTAATTATTTATTTCTACTGCAGATATGTTCCTACAGCAGACTATTAAGACTAATCAGCCTACACACAATTGCACTGTGCTGTAAGTTATAATAGTACCTGTGAAGTTATAAACTATTACACTGGTCAGGGAGCAAATCTCTGTTTTTCGAGATATTCAATATGTGTGTGTGTGTGTGTGTGTGTGTGTGTGTGTGTGTGTGTGTGTGTGTGTGTGTGTGTGTGTGCGCGCGCAAAGGGATCAGTAAATTATTGTTTTACATGTTTCAGCAGAATTTCTTCACTGAATAACTGAAGTGTGCCTCAACTCCCCTCATTATCTAGCTGCCACTTGTAGCTGTGTCTACTGATGTCAGCTGATTCCCTTTTAGGTATTAGTGCCAATATTTCATAAATATTTTTTACTGATGAACCAGGATGAAACAGAAATTTTTGTTACTTTCAGGGTCTTAGAAAGAGAAACTGACCAGCATTTGAAATTCTCTCATTTATACTGAGCACGCAGACAAGATATCTAACTTGCCAGTAAAAGCCTGTTAAATCTAAGGGTTGAGGAGAGCTGAAATAGATGTAGTACTACACACCAACAGCTTTTCCAGTGCAATTGAAAAAAGTGCCAACAAAGGATATGGTCAGTTGTTTCAGTGTAGTTACCAGGTCAACTAACACTAATGCAGTGCACTCACCAGGACTGGCATGCATCATGGGATTATTAGCGACCTTGTGATTCACATGTGCTGCTGAAGAATGCCAGACTATGCAAGAGACTGGTCTGGTTATAAAAGCTTTAACCTGTTGAATGTCCACAGCAGTGAGTGACATCTTTGCCCGCAGAGCCATTTATCTAGAACATTAGCAGGAAGGTCTGAAATCACATGTTGCACATGTGCACTTACAAATGTGGGGTTATAGGCTTTTAGCTTACATTAGAGGAAGAAAAAAATCCCAAGAAAAGCAATGGGTTTGGCAGAGCTTGGTAAAGGTGCAAATAATAGGCCTGTAGAGAGAAATTCAAACTGATTCCTTTAAGAAACATCCATCTAAAACAAACTACACACACACTAACACAAGTTAATTTTCACAAGGAAATCTTCCCAACCAGGGTCTTCATAAAGCAATGAGTCCGACAAGGCCACGGTTAATAGTCATTTTAGAATAGCTAAGGGGCTTTGTTAGGCACAAGGCCAAGCCAAGGCCTCCTGAGAGATATTGCTTTTAAAATGGGGACTACATATACCTGGCAACATTTCATAAAATAATCATGCAGCAACAGAAAGAATTCAATAGATGAAGGATAACAAATAATTGCTTCTTTCCTATGTCAAGAAATGTAGCTCTTGAGATTTACAAGAACGTTAGCTGCGAGCAAAACACACAAGCACCAACATAATCAGTGGGAGCAGGAGTTTCACCTTTGCTGTTTTTCACTTTAGAGCAAAAAACCCCTTTCAGCTCCATTTTGGTGACTGTTGTAAAATCAGCTGATCATTCTTAGCATGACCGGTGTCAGTGAGCCACTCAGTGCTCAGTGCTACTAATCTATCTGGTCATTGTAATTATAGCAGCTTTACAACAGCTGTAGAGGCAGCTCAGCCCACAGCCCAGAATTGTCTAGTTCATAGACCAACATTTTTTTCACAATCCTACCAGGAATTTTCTTGGCACAGATCATAAAGGTCCAAAAATTCATCATGCAATAAATATGGCCTCTCTAAAGGTCATATTGTTATTTTTTTTTTAATCTAAACTCTATTTTCATTTAAAAAGTACTTGTGTTTAATGTGTATATGGTAGGAAAATGCTCTTTCAAAATTATGGCAGCATACCCAGGGCTCTACAAGCATTTCACTTAAGAAATAAAAGTGAAATCTAGAATGTGAATAGATATTTTTGGCGCACCACTGCAAATAAGTCTTGCATTTTCACACCCTTATTAGTGAAGCTCAGAGTATAAAAATTCAGACAGTGACTTTAAGCCACTGCTGATAATCCCTGTTGCTAGTTAGAATGACAAACAGCAGGTCATGTCAGATCTTGCTAACGCACTTCTTACTGAACTTAATGACAGGATAAAAAATGAAACTGTGCTGTTGTTAGGTTTGTGCACTCTCTGCAAGCTAGTGGAGAAACAGGCTGTGACACAACATGACTGCTGTAATCACTCAGCCCATCATAGTTTTATGAGCTAAAATGTATTGCTCTGTAAAAATCAGTACAAAGGGAGGAGATTCTTTTCTTCAAGCAAAAATAATCAGGTCAATCAGAAATTTTATACAAATATATTTAGGCTGCTTGATTTTTTCAGTTTTGTGTTTTTAGTTTTTTCATCTTCATTGATTCATTGATTTATAGTTTCTCATTTTCACTTTGCAGGTTGATAGCATGATGTCACCTTACAGAAAGAAACTTCAGAAAAGGTTTTAGTAACAAATAAATGATTTCTCTTTCATCACATAAACACTGTGTGGTGATGAGTAGAACAACGTTAAAGAGACTGCAGAAAACTGCAATTGGACAGAATGAAAAACTACAAAGTTGGAATACTTGGCCAGATTTGTGCAAAATACAATAGCTGGCAATGGACTGATGCAAGGATATTGATCGTACGCCCCCGTACAGTAAAGAGGCAGATTAACAAGATGTAATAAGACAGCTGATGAAGTTGTTTCGGTAACTCAACTCATCTACAAGTCATTTTTTCAGAGGATTATTGCAGCCATGCTAGAGGTTTAACTTTAAACGAAAACTTCAATCTCCACATTTTAACTTTATTCTCAAAATAATATTTTTAATTTGATCTCAAAAAGACATGTTGAGTTTAATCTTAAAATGTTGACTGTATTTTCAAAATGAACGATATTAGTGATAACTAATTTGCCCCCAATACTCTGTCATAATACCTGAAATCAGGTTTGTTTGTACGTGTCTTTTTTCATAATTCTTGACCACAGGGTTATCAAATGATTTGAAATGACCCGAAATGTTGAAGCTCTGAGTGTCATGGATTGCCGGGGCAAGCCGTGTGGAATTGTAGAAAGGGACCAAAAGGCGGCAGCTCTGGTGCAGGTGAGTAAGTACAAACAACGGTGGCGACAAAACATGAAACTGGAAACCTAAACTGGGTAAACTAATAAGACAAACCAGAAACGAGGATGCAGGGAGGTCCGGAGAAATACATACGGGAAGACGCAGGGAGACCGAGGGGAAACAACACAGACGAACCAGCAACTACTATGACAGAAGACAACTTAAATACACTCAGAGAACACAGGGAGATTACATACAGGTGGGAACACAGCTGGGAGTGATCATGTGACGAGTGTAGGGAGACAAACTGAAACACTCACATAAGACGCAGACCTTCACAATAAAACACATACACGCAATGACATAACACACCAACTTAACACAGACTGGGGGACACAGAACATAGGAACATGAACCATGAAACAGAAGAGTATAAACACCCAAGGTAACCAAAACCACAGGATACTAATAAACTAAACAAACACGGAGTCGCAGACTCCGGATCATGACAGGACCCCCCCCCCCCCCTCAAAGGCTGGCTCCAGACAGCCCAACAAGAAAAACAGCCAGAAAAAACAGAAAACAACCCGACCAGGGCGGGCGGCGGGGGTCCAGGACGGAGGGCTCAAGGCAAAACAAAACAGGAGCACCAGAAGGCCAAAAGACAAAAAGAAAAACAAAACACGAGACCCAACCCAAGAAAACCAATGAAACGAAACACACCACAGCCCAAGAAAAATGGAGTCCAAAACAGTTCAGGGGGCCGGCCAGGGGGCCGACAGCACAGGAGTCCAAACAGTTCAGGGGGCCGACCGTGCGGACGGCAACGGCGGCCACTCAGGCGAAGAGGGTCCGGGGGCCGGCCGTGCGGAAGGCAACGGCGGCGACGAGGGAGACGACGGAGCAGTTCAGGGGGCCGACCGCGTGGAAGGCGATGGCGATCCGGACCAGGCGAAGCACAGGCCGGGGCCGGACCAGACGAGGACGAAGGCTCTGATGAAGCCGGACCAGACGAGGACGAAGGCTCTGAGGCCGGACCAGACGAGGACGAAGGCTCTGAGGCTGATGATGATGATGATGATGATGATGCTGCAGCAGGCGAGGATGATGATGAAGCTGCAGCAGGTGGCTGGACGGGCTCCTCGGGCCCTCCAGCGGACGAGGCACGAGGCTGGACGGGCTCCTCGGGCCCTCCAGCTGAGACAGGTGGCTGAACAGGCTCCTCGGGCCCCCCAGCGGAGACTGGAGACAAAGGCCGGAGCGGTCCCTTGGACCCTCCAGCGGAAACAGGAAACAAAGGATGGAGCGGTCCCTCGGACCCTCCAGCGGAGACACGAGACGAAGGCCGGATGGGCCCCTCGGACCCTCCAGCGGAGACACGAGACGAAGGCCGGAGCGGTCCCTCGGACCCTCCAGCGGAGACACGAGACGAAGGCTGGACGGGCCCCTTGGACCCTCCAGCAGAAGCCATCACAAAGCCAGCAGGCATGGAGTCCTCTGGCAAACACGAAGGCAACTGGCGATGCACTGAGCACTGGCTCTGCCCAGGCAACGCTGACATGGTGCAGTTCTCAGGTGGCGGCATAAACTTCAGGGGTCCAGAATCGGCCGGGGACTGAGACCTAGCCTCTGGGGAAGCCCTGGAGCGGCAAACTGTGCCAATGGCGGCTGAACCATGAAAAGCACCTTGAGGTGAAATTAGACTTTCTCCCTGCATGGAGTGAATGAGTGAAACCGGTG
Source organism: Rhamphochromis longiceps (assembly GCF_057381845.1). NCBI lineage: Eukaryota > Metazoa > Chordata > Actinopteri > Cichliformes > Cichlidae > Rhamphochromis > Rhamphochromis longiceps. The sequence goes on along the minus strand of NC_140562.1, from coordinate 39,613,156 downwards.
ATACTGGGGCCTGCGCTACGGGGGACACTGGGGCCTGCGCTACGGGGGACACTGGGGCCTGCGCTACGGGGGACACTGGGGCCTGCGCTACGGGGGACACTGGGGCCTGCGCTACGGGGGACACTGGAGACTGAACTGAAGGAGGCACAGGAGACTGAACTGAAGGAGGCACAGGAGACTGAACTGAAGGAGGCACAGGAGACTGAACTGAAGGAGGCACAGGAGACTGAACTGAAGGAGGCACAGGAGACTGAACTGAAGGAGGCACAGGAGACTGAACTGAAGGAGGCACAGGAGACTGAACTGAAGGAGGCACAGGAGACTGAACTGAGAGGAGCACTAGCTGCGGGGGAGCTAACCGAGCTGAGAGTGGCTGCGGGGAAGCTAACTGAGCTGCCGGTAGCTGCACAGGTGATAAGCAGCTCGCGTTGACATCCGCCACACAAAACGCAGCCCCTGAATGAACAGTCATGCAGTCCGGAAATGAAAATGAGTCCTCACTCACCACAGCCGGCGATTTAGAAGTCCGAATATCCGGCTGTGGGGTGGCGCGCTTGCGGCGCGATCGGCGTCTCCTCCCCGCAGACGGCTCCGACGGGCCGGGCAAGATCACATCCGGCGAGTCGGGCAGCGAGGCAGGAGTGGCTGAGAGAAGGTGGGGTGTGTGCCGGAGAAAAGCCTGCACGGTCGGAGGAAGCGAAGTTAGAAGCCATGGCAGGCCGGAAAAGAGCCGTTGTAGCCGACTTTCCACGGCGCGGCAAAGCTCCTCTGGAGGGTCCTCAAGCCACAGCCCGAGGAGAATCTCCACGTTATATGTAACGTCGTCCCGGAGCTCCTCGGACGGATTTACTGCCGCTGGGTCCATGGTGGCTGGTTCGTACTGTCACGGATTGCCGGGGCAAGCCGTGTGGAATTGTAGAAAGGGACCAAAAGGCGGCAGCTCTGGTGCAGGTGAGTGTTTATTCACAGAGGTGGGTAAGTACAAACAACGGTGGCGACAAAACATGAAACTGGAAACCTAAACTGGGTAAACTAATAAGACAAACCAGAAACGAGGATGCAGGGAGGTCCGGAGAAATACATACGGGAAGACGCAGGGAGACCGAGGGGAAACAACACAGACGAACCAGCAACTACTATGACAGAAGACAACTTAAATACACTCAGAGAACACAGGGAGATTACATACAGGTGGGAACACAGCTGGGAGTGATCACGTGACGAGAGTAGGGAGACAAACTGAAACACTCACATAAGACGCAGACCTTCACAATAAAACACATACACGCAATGACATAACACACCAACTTAACACAGACTGGGGGACACAGAACATAGGAACATGAACCATGAAACAGAAGAGTATAAACACCCAAGGTAACCAAAACCACAGAATACTAATAAACTAAACAAACACGGAGTCGCAGACTCCGGATCATGACACTGAGGGTACTGCTGTCAGAAATAGCAATTATAATCTTTTATTGATGAAAAAGTATGCCAGGAAACAGCAGTTTCCGAAGTGAATTTGTGACAGGTGAGATGAGGTGAAAAGATTTTTAAAGTTAAAAGCTGATATGGTACTGTAGCTGGCTTAAGAGGGAATAAGAGAAAAAGAAACATAAGCTATTCTGCTAGCCACTTAGCACTGCGTTATAGACAAAGGATTAAAGCAGAGGAAGAAGTTGAAATGTCAGGCTTGGGAAAAACGTGCTCACATTGAGTTTCACCACCATCCCTTTAATCACTGACTCTTGCAGTACTGTGTGGAGCTCTGCCAAGGTGTGTACGTACGAGTGCAGAGGTGCACTTGTGTGTTTATCATAAAAGAGAGAGGCACTTTAATGGAATCCCACATCCATCTCATAGCCATTCCAAATTTAAATGAGACATTTTCCCTTCCTGCCTTTTAGCGATGAGGCATATTAATAAGCTGGGAAACGATGCTGAAAGGTTAGACAACTTTTTTTCATACAGAGGAGAAATGGTGTGTATTGTCTAAAGTGCTCGGAGGTTTTAAATGCGGGGTCTGTGTGTGGAGGTGGGGCAGAAGGACTCCAGACATTATTCACAGCTGTGTGAATCGAGGTAAAAGGTTGATCAAACACTATCTAGAGGTCCATTTCAGTGGTGACAGTTTTAGGAGTCCTTTCACATGCTTGAACAGTGGCCTCCAATCCAGTCACTTTATTCCTTCTTTCTCCCGTCTCATCTCCTCTGTTATTTTCATATCTATCTCGACCCGTTCTTTGTTGTTTTTGCTTGTCTTCTTTGCTTCTGTTCCTCTACTTCTCTCAGTCATTATCAGAAGGTGACAGAATGGTTTCACAGCACAGCTCAGAAGCACTCTGCAAAAGGCCAAGAGCAACTTATTCCGTTTTAAGAGAATGCTTGTCATTTCTTAATCTCTCTTAATTTTCACATTCCCTCTTTTTCAGGTGGAGTCAGTGGCAGTGGAAAGAAGCAACATTCTCTGATGTTGTTTTCACTTTTCAACAGATTCTGTTATCACCTTGCCTCAGCATACTTGTCATTTCAAACAAGTATGATTAAAAAGCTTCTGTATGAAGAGTAGTGCTCTTCGATCATTTTTACAGTGATGATCAAGTCTATTCATATACTGTCTGTGCACATCTGTGTTTGCATGTTCGTGTGCATTTACTATCAAAGACTCAAAGGTTAATCACAAATACAAGATGCCAACTCCAGTTAGGCAATTTATAGATCAATTTCTGTGATGTGCTACCATTTTGTTTGAAATAAGCAGCTCCACTAATAGACTCGTTACCTTTTTTTTTTTTTTTTTAAAGAAGCTTTAATACATTTTTGAATTTGTGGCCATTTCAACCAGCAGAACCTTTTGCAGTAAGACCCTATAAAATTACTATGACAAATGTGTTCACACTCATTGCCCATTACCACGGTTAGCCACAATGGAAGAAAAACATTTTATTTTGAGGTTGCGTTTTCTAAAGGTAGTTTCAAAATTTACTCACCAGCTAGTTGTTGTGTTTGCCAGCCAGTAGATGTGATGATAAAGGGAAAAAATTGGTTATTGGAGTATTTTTTTTTTCAAGGAAACAGAGCCTTCTGCGTTAAGAAACGTGGCTGATAAGAGCAGTAAGGCTGAACTTAAATAGTGAAAAACTTTGGCTTTAAAAATCTGAAAGTTACCCCAGTGCTCCAGAAAGCTGGGAGGATCTGCAGAGTCAAGTGCTTTTATTTGTGATTTTAGTTTATACCAATCATATCATTTAACAGACTGTATTTAAGCATAATGAATAGTGCAGCTTTAGGATTCACTGGAACAGTCATAGGTATGCTCATAATCTAAATGTCATGCAGAATTTTCCAGTTGAGAATCACTGGAGATTTTCCTCAGTCGTTCTTTCAATTAATTCCATTGCATTCATAGACTTTGTTGCAATCTTCAGCAATTGGGAAAGGTATCCTCCCCTGAATAATTTTGAATGTTCAAATGGCAGGAGAAAAGAACAAATAATAAAGCAGTAATTTTTAGATCTCATACTGATACTTTGCACAATTGCCAGTTATGAGATGGAATCGTGACTGCTGCTTTCATTGAATCATCTGGCATTTATTCCAACAGTAACAGCCCAATGCTCATTCCCTCACTAATCCCACTGTGGTTTGGTGGTCACAAAACTCAAACTCATATCTGACTCCTAACTGGGTCAACAAAACTTTGAGACATGCAAACGTTTTAAAAGTACTTTTAACAATACGACAATAAACTAACAATAAAGCATTATTTTTGCTCTCTTGCACAGCGTTACAAGAATACCATCTAGCACCGGTGGTATACAAGTCTTTTGGCAAATCAATATACAGTGACTTTAAACTTACTTATACCTGTTATTATTATTATTATTATTTATTTTGAATGATTTGAATGAATGATCTCCTTCTTGAGATTTGTCTCATTGCAGTGTGGTGAAAGGTTATGGGTGCTACAGCGGACATTTGCCCTGTCTGAGTTTGGGGATAAAGCTGTCTTAAGGACAGACTTGGTGCTGTTGTAGCAGGCCACTCATATTGGCTGGGATGAGACAATACCTTAAAGCAGGTATATACACCATTCAATTTCCGGGTGTCTCCCCAACATGAAAGAATCATTCGGTCAAAGAAAACTGGGCATTGTAACCATCCTGCAACCAAAGAAAGACAAAATTCTACCAATGAAATGGAACTGACAGTTGTCTGTGAAGGCCAAAGGCATATAGGTCTGCTACCTTATTCTTTATCATGGGAGATTGTCTATAGAGTTCCAGACAACTAGAGCATTTAGCATCACCTGTGGTGGCAGGGCACGTGACAAAATCTGTAGTATCATGCGGTCCATCCATGTCCACCTACTAACTCTCACATCAGCATCATTGGGGTCACAGTAAACAAGTGCTGATGTTCTCAAATTAGAACAGTATCGAAGTGTTTTTCTCTTGTTCCATTTTCATGCAGTAAAGAGATATAATTAGTCCATTACATTTGCTAAGCAAACACACTTGCAATTACCATCTTTCTTTTTTTTAACCACCAGTTTCAATGTGGTAGAGCACAAATTGTCAACTTTTCAACACATTGCTAAGAAAGGCCTATTTTTGAATATGGCTAACCAATACACACACATTATCATATGCATTCTTAAATATTCAACCGACATTTGTAACAATTAGCAGCTGAAAATGTGTAAAATCAACTGTAATATTTCATTCATGCAGATTATATATGGAATCAGTAACAAACTGGAGAAATTGAGTAGAAGAGGAGTGAAGAGAAAAGCCGTGATGAGAGAAAGAGGAGCCATAATGCTCTGCTAAGTGAAACTCCCATGCAAGAGACTTCTGTGAAGTCAAGTCAAGCATGTGCCCCTGCTTCATCGCTTATCCATTTATTTGAAAACTGGCGCATTTCAGATTTTTAAATAATTTCTTCCTCATGACATTATGAATAATTTTCTTTCTACATGATTTGACAGAATATTGAATATAAACAGAGTTCTGTGCTTGCTCTTGAAGAGACGAACGATAATCATCTCTAACTATTGATTTTTCACAGTTCAAAAATGCATTTTTTCTTCTAAATCATGACTATTCTTTATATAGTGCTTTTGCGCATCCCTTCCTTCAGTAAAGACATAACTGCCTAATCTTTACTCAAGGCTTTAGATCACACTTGACGTACTGTACAGAGAGACATAAACACAGGAGATAGCTAGTTGACAGAGTTAGCAGTTCCACGAGGTTTGGGTAGAATTTCGCAGGGTGCTTTGATTTAATTCTCAGGAGATAATATGACTGAGATTCAGCTCCAAAGACAATGAAAGAAGGGTAGAAAGAGGAAGCAACAGCAAGAAGAGGGAGGTTAAATATATGTTGAGACAGCTTGTAAGATACAGAGACAAAGAAGAGATGGGACTGTGTATGTGGAGAGACTGACTCAGAGTGAGCTAGCCGAATTGTATGTCTTGAAATCGAAAAGGAAACTGACAGAGAGACTTATCTGAGTGAAGAGGATTTAATCACAGTCTCAGCAGTTAACCAATAACATCATCATCCTATTTCTCACTCTCTGTATCATTTCTTCTATCCAGCTCTGCAGTTTTCCCTGGACACAGACCATTGAGTACAGGCAGCTTCCCCTCCCTCACAGGTTCCCTCTTAATGGAAAACTAAAGGTGTTCTGGCTCATTCCACGTTCATCTGAGTCTAGCGCAGTAACTCTCCAAACGGAGCTCGTTATTCCATTATCACCAGCGTGTGTGTCCGCGTATGCGTGTATGATTCCCTTACAAGTCCCAGAAGTGCTTTTTATTTGAGAACAAAGCCATCAGGTGTCACAGTGTGAGATTTCTTTACCATCTGAGTCACAAGGATGAGTCAGTCAAGGCAACGGAGCTGATTGGAAAGACACGTGTCAGACATCAGCTCTCCTGACCGAGTGTCTCATACACAGTCCCTCAGGCAAGCCCTTAAGTACACTAAAATAAGGCTATAAGATTCCACTTTAGAGGAATTCTCATGCCCACAGTGGAGGGTTAGCTTAAAAATAATTCAATTATATACAAGTGAGGAAAAATATTTAAAATGCAGGCAAAGGTGACTATTAGGAATAACAAAATCATAATTTTATCTCATTCTCAGTTTGTTGCCACAATTCTTTCTCATTCCTGATCCAGCTTCTTTAAGAGTGTAAAACATGTATCATGTAACAAGGCAGAATGACACAGCTCTACATCAATCACAGTTTGAATACATGTTGATTAAAGTTCCTGAACATTTTAGCTAATAGGAAGAAAAGATGAGGTACAAGAAGTAAGATGCTTCTAAAACTGTTTCTTTTTTTCTCAGTGGCTTTTATTTTGATTCCAATTTGTGTGATCATAGCCAAGGACGTGAAATGTATAAGGTACTAAACTGTAAATATATGGTTTGCTCCAACACACAAACCAGTCCCTGACACTCCAGGAAAAATTTCTAAGACATGTGTCAGACATCATGTATGCTACATTAATTTTGCTACTAGATTATATTAATAACTGAAAGGGCCGTCGTTTTATAGATGCTATTTTTCACTGGTAATGAGAAAAAGCATAAAAACTGTCATTTTGCCTTTTTTTTCTATTTCATACATACTTGTTTACAGGAAAAAAAATGATTAAGATTATGACTCAGTTTTAATACGAATATAGTATGTAAAAAAATAATTGTGGAGTCATATAATGTAGCTATATTACCCCAAAGGACTTAAATTGAATTAATTAAAACAGCGTTAATACAGTGTAACCATATGGTCATAATAGCACTAATGGGCTACAGCGATTATATGCTTAGGAGGAATTTAAGAATTAATCACATTAACTTTCTAAAGTAGGGCTAAGCAAATATTATAAAACACTGCACAAATTCTGCAGTATTGCTGAGGATCATTTATATATTACATTGGGCACCATTATGCATGATGCACTTTAAATTAGTTGGTGTCATTTATATTTAAAGCTACTAGTTTCTTAGTTCTGAAGTAAGAAAAACATTCATTTAGGGGTTCACTTTCTAAGACAACAAGAAAATCCAACAAAAAAGTTGGATTAACCAAATCTGAACAGATATAAAATTAGATAAACTATAATTTGGTTAAAAATCCAATCCAAATACAGTCCGGATTGTATTGTTTTCCAGATACCTGAACCTACACATACTGCAATTCAGTTAAACATTAAATAGAAACTTCTAGAAGCGCACACCAGCAGAACAGCTATAAACTGTTGTGTCAGCATCTTCTATAGTTAGTTACTGGTATCAGACAAGCTGTACTGTATATGTTTGGGGGCAGAAAGGGCATGGATTTATCTGGGCATCAGCATTCTGTCATTTTACTTTATACCTCTTTCAGGTTGAAACCTGTCCATGTACCGGGTCATTCCTATATTTCAAGAGTCTAAACTTGGCACAATATTTTCCTAAATTATCCATTGGCTGTGGAGCTTGAAACAAATAGTCCATTAATAATATTTTGAATAAGAACTAGAACTTTGCAAAGGTAAACAATCTTAAAGTGAACATGCCAACATGGCTGCTTTTTCTCTGGCGTCCCCCTCAAATAATTAGCTTCAACTCAATCTCTGTCTATAGCTCTGCATGCTGAGTTTTAATGAGGGTTCAAACTAGTATGAACCTGTCTGAAATAATAGAAATATATAAGACCAGTTATACTTCACATATACTTACACTTTGCACTATATTGTAGTTTCATTGCACTGTAACTGTGAGTGCATATACGCATATACATACCTGTACAAGGTACAGGTTTGCATTCTAAAATGTGATATGATTCCCCTCATCTCACAGTACCAAATCAGAAATTAGAGCAGTTGCAGTGGGTATATTGGTCATTGATCCAGGACCTATTTCAAGTAACCCTTTTATACACGGACATAGGCTGTCCATCACTTCAAAGGTTTATGGAAGCCTTCATTTAAAAAGTGGGTCAGTTCCAGATTGGCACATGGTACGGTCATCGACTCACAGCCTGGGTATGCTGCATGAAAACTAACTAGCAATGAAATACCTCATGGATGATGATTTATTAATTAATTTAATTTTTTTCTTCTATAAGCCTTTTTTAAGTAAGATTACACACCTCTTGTATATTTGTTCTGTTTCACTGTCTTTGGTACTATACTGTACATTTTTACATGTAAAAAATTCAATGCTTTGTTGCTCTGTTAATATGTCCCATTATTGCTTTATAAGGACATCATTATTCCAGAATAATAACGCAGTAATATGCAGGCTCTGATCTTTAACCATTTAACACCAGAAGCTTGAAACAATTCTCACCAAATAGACAGTGTTTTCAAAACATCATACTGCTTCAAGCTTTTATTTTATTTTGTACACAAGCAACACAGAACATTACTTCTTTCTGTCTTTTGTATCGTTGGTGGATTTGAGGCCAGACCATGAGCCTGAGGTGAATTTGACTCTCTAAAATGTTTTTGTTCACAATAGTCCTTTGTGTAAATGCTGAAATACAGTCTTGATTTCTTCAATTCAGCGTTAATATGTGTTTGGAGTGGTTGTGGTGAAACAATCCTGTTACCAGCCAGCCAAAACACATTGAATTATCTCCTTTTACAAGGTTGAGTTTATATAATATTCCCATTGCTTGGTACAGTTGAATTTATGGACTAAGAGAGACTGTGCTCCTTTGTGTTCGGCTCATCTTTTCTTCTGTCTTCTTCCACAAGCCGAGTCTGTTCATCTGGAGGAAGATGAAAGGATGACTTTTGCTCATTGATATAAATAAATGGAGAGAGAGAGAGGGATGAGGCGAGCCCGTGTAGGAGGGGAGATATCCTTGGGGCAAAAGAAGGAGTAGGAGAGAGGGATGAGCCGACCACAGGGAGGAGAGGAGGTGGAGGGTGAGGGTGAGAGGGAGGTGGAAAATGACGAGAGGAGATATGCATAGAGAGGAGAGAGAAGGAAGAAAGGGCGATAGATGAGTGAAGGGATACGATAGGCAGGAGAATGGAAAAAGAAGAGAAAAAAGAGAAAAAGTAAGAAGAGAAACGAGTGATGATGGGAATGCACAAGAACACTCACTTTATGAAAATGAGATTTTCCACCACATGTTGTTACATTCTATCATCAAAGGTCCAACTGATTGATTGCGCATATACTTACACACAGTGTCTGTTCACTGTGCACATTTTATTGCTGCCTGCACACATGCACACAGTATACATTTATACGCAAACAGTGTTTGTGGGGATGCGTGAATTGCCTGTAAGCTTGTGTTGCTTCTTACAGTATGTGCGCGTGTGCAAGCAGTTGTAATCTCATCCACCTGTGTTTGGTGAAGTACATTTATAAGAAGCAGTTAACCTTTCTTTCTTGTCTAAAGCAATGGCATCGAGACATTTTATTAACTCTGGCATGTGATATATTACCACACTTCCCACAGTAAGATTACATTACCCCTCTCTCATTTCTCCTCTTATTCCTCTTTGCTGCCACTTTTCCTTATCTTTCCTCTGCTCTACTACTCTTCGCTCCTTCTCCTGTTTTTCCCCATTTCTTCTCCACAACAATTTATTTATTTATATATTTACTCCCCCTTCCTACCTGATGGCATCCACCACAGTAATTACACTTAAGGGGACAGCAAGGAAAGAAATAATGGGCAGAGAAACACTCAGGGACAGAGGGAGAAGATCTCAACATAAGCCACTTTTTAAAGAAAGACAGAAGGAGACCGAGAAGAGACATTCCTAAGGGAAACACAGTGTTGAGAGAGACAGAGGAAAAGAACAGGCTGAAAAGCGGGGAGACAAGAAATGGTTTTACTGGGGGTTGGAGAGGATATAAATGTTTTTTTATCTTGCAATGGAGTCTTCTTTACCAGGCAATCCTACCTGGTTATCAGTGATGGCTGTTTCATTATGCTCTCCAAGATACATATGGGTCTCTAATAATTGCAGCTTTCAGAAGAGATGTGTTGTGAACATAAGAATAGAGGAGTGACTTAAGCATATATATATATAGAGAGAGAGATCTTTTACCTTTGCTACTATAGAAGTCATGTTCAATGTTCAGCATCACTGTTACCTAAACTAGGGCAGCGTCAATTTACAGGTAATGAGGTCTTAGAGGACCATGTGATAGATGAAAATCTATGAAAGGGTAGATGACGGCTTTGAGAAAAGGATAGACAGAAATCACTTTTGGTATAAATGAAAAAGTGTCTTCTCTTCAGTGTTTAAATAGCAGAGAAGACAGGTTTGTGAAAAAATAGCATGCATGAATATCTGAATAGTTCGTGATCATTAGTCTTCATCACTTGTGTGATGACTCTTTTAAGGCCAGAAATGTCATGTTTAAAGAAATAAAAGCAATGCAGTATATTCCCAGCTGTCAAGTATCCATGCAGGCTGCAATACCAAAATGTCTTTTCTCTTTTTTTGGCCTTGAGAGAGAGTGTTGAAATTCTTTTAATTTAAATGTAACCTCTTCAAAATACAGTAGTAATATTACATCGGACTTCTCACTAGGGGTAGTTGAAAAACTCTTATAAGAAACCAGAAATACATGTGAAGAAGTAAGAACATTTTGATCATTATGCACACTTTATTCCATAAACTTTTTTTTCTATATATTTCTAGACAGGCTTGCCTGTTTTAAGGTTTTAAAAGAATGAGAAAGATATGAGAAAGATCACAAAGCTTCCATGGCACACAGATGTTTATCCCAATCTGAGTAAGAACATTTCTGTGCCTCAAACGTCTGCTTATGGTATAAAATACGTGCTGAATAACTGTCAAAACGGACCTGCTTCTTGTGCCTTTTACACAAGAAGCCTAGCACACATTCACATGTGTCATATAATTGTAAGCTATAGAATGAAAATATAAATATATGACACCCAGCTCGCCCCTGCGGGCGGTTTATCCTTCAAGTTCGGGTCCTCTACCAGAGGCCTGGGAGCTTGAGGGTCCTGCGCAGTATCTTAGCTGCTCCCAGGACTGTGCTCTTCTGGACAGCGAGTCACCACACCTAGTGCTCTGATTACTGCATACATATATATATATATATATATATATATATATATATATATATATATATATATATACTACTCTAATTGTTATAAACAATAATAATTGCCCAATAATGTTCCCAAGTAAATTAGTTGCATTAAAGACTTGTTGACCTTAATCAGAGTCACTGGAAATGGGTAACTGAAAAAAGCACAGCTTATAATTATTTTAACTTATAAAAGTAAAACTTCTTGGTGGTTTTTTGTTTTGTTTTGTTTTGTTTTGTTTTTTTTTTGGGGGGGGGTCAGAACTTACATTGTTATACTTTATTATAAAGTAGAGATGGCACGATACCACTTTTTTATGTCCGATACCGATACCGATATCATAAATTTGGATATCTGCCGATACCGATATGAATCCGATATAGTGTGTTTTAATCAATAAAACTGTTTTTTTAAAAATATCTTGCTGCATTTTGTATAAGTTCATACTCAAGTTTAAAACAACAACTACACTAAAGCTATTCTGTTATACCTATATGCAAAAAAAAAATATTTATAGTTCAGCAATACTGATCAATCTAATAAACTTAAACCTACACCATCCTCCCTATTCTGGTATTTTAAAGAGTACTTAGCGTAAATATTAAGCAACCTAACTAATAGGGTTCCAACTCCCAGCAACAACAAAAATAAATAAATAAAAAATAGGGAACCACCCCTCACACTCCACCTCATGATGCTTAATCAACGTAATCAACCTTAATTTGATGCAGTGTGAAAAAAAAATGCACAGAAATCAATTATTTTTCAAGAAATATTAAATAGATTCAACATCTTTCTTCAACAAAATTGCAGACTGTACAGATGGTACCTTCCCAAAGGAAAAAGTACTATAGCTTACTAGGGTATATATATTAGACTTAATAGTCACTATATACAGTAATTGACTTCTATTCATTTTACATCAAATTAAAACTTTCGGTGTAAGATTCGGATAATTATTTATTAAAAGCTAGACATTTTAAATGAGAATAAGAAAGAAAAGTATGTCTTTATGCCCCCTTTTCCCTGTTAATGCCCTATCGGCCCCCCTGGCTAAACTTTGCTAGATCCGCCCCTGCACAGTTACCAGCGTCAGCTACGTAGAAAAAGGTCCTCGAGTAGAAAGTAATAATAAATAAATTCTAACAACAGCTGATCAAGCTTAAACGTGCTGCTGTTGTTTAGCCGCTGGTTTCCTCTTTCTGGTGCAAAGTGGGCCAAAAACAAACCAGAGAGATGGACTCGCGACAGAAAAGCCGATCAGCTGATCATTAAGCAGTTTCATGATTGAAGTAGCAGCAAGAAGAGGCAGTCGCTCCATATATCGCTTGTTAAGCTTAATGCAGGAATGCTTTACAAACATTCAGAGATGGACTTACACACTTGCTTTACTTCTCTCGGGGATAACTTTGTCGGAGATGAAATGCCGGGTTGCTAGCGAAGCTCCAAATGCTATGCCACAGCCGCTCTATCACGTGATGCATACTGCTCCGACGTGCTAACGTTCTGAGGTGAGTTACGGCGTGTTGCAAGTTTTGTGAGGTGCTTTCGTGATATTTAATGGATCGGATTACATTTTTTATTTTTCTCCGATATCCGATCCAGTAATTTAGGTCAGTATCGGACCGATACCGATACGTAATATCGGATCGGTCCATCTCTATTATAAAGAGGGGATGAATGCAAAGTCATGCAGAAGAATGGAAGATTTCCATCATCATGTGGAGCATAAAAGGGGATATAAAGCTATTGAAACTGCATCATAATTAATTGCTGGCAAGTTGCTTGCCTAGCTTAATTGTTGGGAGGAGCCGGCCTATCACATTCATTTAGCACACTAGTTTTGGATAGGATTTGGTCCACTGAGAGGCCGCTGCTCAACAGTCCAGTCAGTCACCTTCATAGAGTCTGACACCAGACTGCTTTCCTCTAATTCAAACTTCACATGCAATCACTTTTCATTTTCTCATAAATCCTGTTAGATCCCACCTCCCTCTCTGTACTCCTATTAGGTGATTGTGTTTTAATTTGGAGCAACGAATGAACTATTAGCTGTCATTGACACGTTACCCATGTAATGCTGGAAAGGAGCACAGCAGCTGTGACAGTTTATCCTCGTTCACTCACTCACCTAGCCATATGCACACACACACTCACTAGCAAAATTAAATGCACATACTTTTGGAAATTAGATTAGTTAAGCTGCCTAAGTCTGACTTGAGACAGACAGAAACACCTTAGAAACACAACACCGAGCAGATGAGGGAGGCTGGTTGCTCCTGTTTCTTATAGACATGTGCTAACACTCTGATCACTTATTCATGAGGTGCCTGAGAGTGAGGGAAAAGAGAGAAAAGCAGTGAGTTGTTTTTTTTTTTTTTTGTGAGAAAAGACAGTTAATTGCAGTTGCAGGAGATGTCAGAGCATTATCAGTGTCTGCTCTGGCATCAGAGTTGCGTGGCAGCCAGATAGAAGCCTTATCAGCAAGATAAAAAGTGAGAAGAGGGTGCGGACACAGGAAGAAGTGAGAGACCGCAAGTGATGAAAGGGAAGAAGAAGAAAGAGAAGGAGGAGGAGGAGATGGAGGAGGAGGAGGAAGTAAAAAGTCAAGGGGAAAAGATGGAAATAAAAGAGGGGACAGTGAAGATTGGAAAATAAAAGAAATTCTAATTTTGTCTTATCTGTACAACTGGAAAGGTTTTATCTCTGAATTCACTCGTCAACATGCTGCTTCTGATCACCCCAGAAGTTTGACTGGTTGCCATGAAGCAAACATCAGCGATGATTTAAAATTATTATAATTAAAATACAAATAAAACCTCTTTATTTGCCTCTCCCCTATTCATTTATTTCTCCTTTGCTAAGCTCCAGTCTTCTTCACATTCCCCGTAGAACAAAGCTCAGATTTGACTTTTAGCATTTATATCCTATCTTCAACTCTTTCTCTCTAAGTTTGCCCTCTATTTCTCTCTCCAGCACAATTTCTTTGTCTTAGATGAGTTTTGTGTTCCTTTCATCTCTTTCCGATTTTTTCTTTCTGTGCTGTTTATGCTTTTTCCCTTTCAACTCCCTTACTTTAGGTTATTCTGTACCACCTCTTTGTATATCCTCGCTCCCTCTGCTGCACTTCAGCTTGTAGTACTCCAATCAAATTCTGATCACATCTTTATATCAAAGATGCCAACCCTCCAGGAGGAACTGCTTTCATGTGATGAAACTTGCTTATAATCCTTTCAAAGCTGTAAAGCCGAGGCTGAATATTAACATTCCACATTATTGACCTTCTTCTTACACAACACTTCTTCTGTCAAGGATGCAGCTCCACAAAGTATGCAAGGTATTGAGTGACTGTATTTTGTTTTTATTCAGTGTGCTTTCTGTGATGCTATAAGATTATGTATTTATTTAGACTTTGCTCTTCTTTTCACTAAGTCTCAACAATCCAAGATAAACCTAACATTATCCTTTGTCCAGATTGTGGATGTTACGTCAGCAGCTCCATCAGTTTGCCCAGGACTAAAGGGAAAATTCCCCACATCACCATTTTGTTGCTGACGCATACTACATAACATTTGATAATATGCACAACTGTCACTTTATGCCACATACTCAGATGTGGCATCAGCATTCATGAACTTTTTTAAAGATCGGCATTGTTGTGAACTGACAGTTGATGGCACAAATTGTTTTGGGAAACTGTCACATATTGACTTTTGTCTTGTGAGCATTAGTGATTCTGAGAGTCAGATGCTGTCATCTTTAATATTCAGTATTTTGGGTTTTTTTGTTTTCTACATAAAATATACCATCCTTGAGGGGGAGGAGCTGACCGATCTGCCCAATGTTTGTGCTGCAGCATGACAACAAACCCAAGCATGTAGCCAGAGTCACAAAATAACATCTTTAGCCACAATAAAAACAAGGAGCCCTGCAACAGATGGTAGGCCACTCACAGATCCCTGATCTCAACATTATAGAGTCAGTATGGGATAACCAGAAGAGACGCAAGACAGCTTGAGGGTAATTTTCTGGGAACACTGATGTGGGCTGAATGTTGCCTGGATTGTCCTTGCGTAATACATATACTGATTTGAAGCGAGCTAGTAGAATTGTCTTAACTTCTGAAATGTTTTGCATGGCAAAGAGTTGTGGATTTAACATCAGGAATAACAGGCAAGAGATTACAATACATTTTGTATTGTACAGAGCATTACCCAGAACAGTTTGTTTTGGACTTTGCTGTTCCCTCTGAATTTAAATTATGTGTTAGTATTCTCTTATGCTGCAGCTAGTCACTGTTCAAAAGCAGGTCAATGTTCAGCAAAATGTATTACATATTAGTATCTTGGGTTGCAATAAAAAGAATTGCTCCACTTCTTATCTACTGATTGTGTATGTGCATCAGTTTATCTGGTGGATCTTGAAATGTCGCCAATTCCAGTGTAGTAAGAGGCAATTAGGGCATCTTAGTAAAGTTGTCACTAAGAAATCTACTTTCTTCTGTTGACTGATCTGCCTAACGATACTGGAAGAATTAATTGAGTCAGTGGAGATAAATGGCTCTGCACTGACCATGAAGTGACTTTCAAACCATTGATTTGTCGCTTATCTTGGCTAATAAGATGCTGTTGCTGGCAATGGTTGTTCAGACCTAAGCCACTTTGTGTTACCTTTTGTCATGAGAAGTTTCTCTTTTATGGAGCAATGTGACTGTACTGGTGTTTATCAAGTTTGAAGTGATAAAAAATTGTTATAGAGTAGGATTTGATGCCTTACTGGGATACTATTTGATTTCCAAGTAGCCAAATGTCTGCTGTACAAAAGGCCTAAATAATGATTTAAACACCTATATGTTAATTGATCTTTCTTTCTTTCGTGGATAATATTGCTTTTATTTGTGTTTTCCAATTTTATAATCTTTCCTAGGAACACTACGTGGTTGACAAAGGTATAAGTACTATATAAAATGACACATTTAGAAAAGGTAGGTATTTCTAAAGAAGGTTTAAGTGCTCATGAAGGTGAAACATTAAATATAGCACAGTGAGGAGCTTTCAGTGGTTGAAAAGCACTGCAAGAAGTGAAAGTGACATTCAAATACAATAAGTGAAGGTTTCCCTTCTGCACTTTGTGTTCGAAGACACTCATTTAAATTATAAACTTCATTACTTTCCTCTATGGTGCATTTCATTTAAGAGGTGAGGTGCAGGTGCTGAATTGATGGAATGCACTGAAAGACATTTCAGCATTTTATCTTTTCATAATGCAGCAGAGGCAGCCATGACACCTAACCCAGATAAATACTATAATTATCAGTTCTGCCTCTCACCGCTCACCCGTCTGCCGATCGTCTGTCATATCCATCATGCCTACACAAACACATGCATGCACACAGGGTTTTGATGTGTCAAATCTGTATCAATCACGGCAAGTCAAAGTGAGATTTAGTGCAGCATCCTGCTGGGGCAACCACACTGTGGGAGAGTCCATATTAAACTGTCAGCTGAAGTGGGCCAGATTGTGTTAGGCCAGTCTATCCATTCATCTGCGCTAATGGTTTTTTATGCCTCCATCCATTTCATGAATGGAAGGGTGGTGAGGAGAGAGGAGGACAGGTCCCTGGAGACGAACAGAGGTGAGGAGAGTAGGGAATGAAGAAAAATTGAAAAGTTGGAAAAAAGAAAGCAACTAAATGATTATATAAATAATAGAGATGTGAACAAAAGCATAGCAGAGGAAAAAAGCAATCACAGACATGGCGTATATAGAAAAAATATGTGGTAAGCTTTGGCACATAATGAAATTAGGTAATTTTGTTCACTATATACAATTAACTACATTCTTATTTCAACATTTGCCACTGTTTTAAATGAGCAAGCTCACAGCTTCTTTTTTAATAGCAATATGGACAAAACAAGGGCTAATGAAATGAAACTGGATGCCACGTACAACAGCTAGCAGAAGCTCTACTAACAAGGCTGTATGGTAATGAGCTTGAGGAGGTGAAAACACACATGCATGAGTGGACACACCCACCCCTCCTCACACACAGATACACATTACCTCAACAAGCTCTCATTTTGCAATGACCACTTTTAAGAGTTTGTTGCTATGGCAACACCGTGATTTATTTCCCAATTAAGAGTTAGTGAACTTGTTCGCTTACAACCGCTAATATCACTGCACATAAATTACCTTCAATGCAGTCTATTTCCTATTAAAAACAAAGCAACATCACTATCTTGCATCCTCTAAACGAGCAAACTTCTGTACAAAGAGTTTGCTTTCTTGTGAGTTTATTGTACAGAAACAAATATTCTGTAATAATTTTGTGCTACTTCTAATTGGCAATTATTGTGTTTGCAAAAAAAAGGATGAAATTCAGCACGTTTCACATCCAGTAACAACTTTTTTTCATCCATCTAGCTAAAAATGAAGATAAACAATATATGGATGGATGAGAGGTTCAGTAGGCAGGTGGGAATGTAATGGAATCAATTAGGCAAACAGTTGTGATTTATATTCTGTGTTGATAACAAAGAAAGCTTAATTTAGTTTATCTTGCCTCCGTCCTGCTATCATTTATTTTTCATGTTTATGATGATAACATATAAATCCTTCTTCCTTTTCATGAAAAAGTGAACACCGGTGCCTGTGTCTCTGTTTCTCCGTGTCAATGGAGAAACTGCAGGAGTAACTGTTCTTACTATTCTTAATACAGACTGCAAAATGTAAATGCACATATCAGTGTGGCTATATAAAAACAAAGACAATGACAATGAATTTCTATGTGTCATCATGTTAGCACGAACAATCTATGGATCTGTAATGGAAAAAAGACCCTTGCTTGCTTAAGATTGCAAATAACATTCTTCTGTAATGAAACCCCTCTGTTCCTCGTTCTGTTTTCTATTTCCCTCATTCTCTCCCACTCTTATCCCTCCTCGCTGCAGTGTTCTTGAGAAGTAGAACTTGTCTGGCCCTCATTAATGTCCTTGGCATTCGCTTGGCTTTGCATCTCTCTCCCCAGCCTCTTACAGCTTCATCCCACATTCTAGCCATGCCATCCTTGTAGCCGCAACACTAGCAGGCTTCAACTGCAATTAGTACTTGTGTCATCACACATTCACAAGCACACACACACACACACACACCGTAGAAGCATTTAGGTCGAGATATTTTTTGTGTGCACTTCCACCCTTTCCATTCTTTAACCCTGCAGCCCTCTCAATAATGATGGACTTGTTGGACAATAATTAGACTGAGTTAATAAGCATTCAGCTGGTCCAGGAAAACAAGGGGATGCTGTGTTCCCTTCCATTAATGCTTTATTATAGGCCTATCTACTTTAAACTCAATGGAAGACTGACAATATGTAGCACCAGTGGGGTATTATCTTATTTTGTGACAGGTTTATCATTGGCTGTTGTTGAAAGAATGCGGAAAGGGTTGCTTGCTGTTTAGGCATAATAGTACTGTGGTGATTAGGTAAGATAAAGTTCCTCATGAACACTGATCAAAGTTTGCTTTTCTTTGTGTGATGTGCTGTACTGGAAGCCAGCCATAAAAGGAATGTGTACTGCACAGTGTTGATAAGTTCTATCGCTCTGTACAATCTGATACTGTTTGTGGCATTAGCTTGCAAAGGCTACAAATTGTCACAGTATCTCATTAGCTGCAGTATGGCTCTTTCTTTTGGAGCCATACTGCAGCCCTATCACAGAATTCGGAAAACTAGGCAAAGTCATTACCGTTTACACTTTTTCAATCTCTTCAATCTTTTCATGTTCTGAGATCACTCCTTTATCCCTCACATTCTATTTTTCATCACAACTTTATCCTCATTCATACCCTCAAACACTCTTTAAACTTGAGGAAATGAGACCCACGTCTTTTGGAGACAAAAAAAAAATGAAGTAGGGTCTGGGGTGATCACCAGAAAGTTTTTGACACGAAAAATCACCCTTAAGCTGGTGTTGAATGTTTTAGAGCGAGCTGGTCTCTTATTCTTAGGGGGATAAGACAGCTCCAGTGTCTGCTTGTCTGCCGGGGCTTTGGAGGTAGAGGAACGGCTGCTACCTCTTTTGCTCTCCCCTCTCATCTCTTCATACTAATTAGAGAGAACTGGTTTTAAATCTTAGTGTGGACACACATCCTCGCCCTGCACACAGGTGGGTGCGCGTAGTCATGTGTATTCATCAAAGCTTTTCTGAAAGAGCATGTTTTTGTCAAAATGCATTAAAAAACATATTTTAGGTCAACATTTTATTTGTGAGACATGTTCATGCATAGTGTGACCATTCTGTGTGTATGTGTGTGCTCGTGAATATTGTTCAGTGTGGTGGCAAATCACCGCAGGCGATGATAAGGATGAGGCTTAAGAGGTGGGCTCTCCAAGCCTAATCACTGCACCCATTTCAAAGACGAGGATGCCAATTAAAACTGATAGGGCTCAATATAGGCTTTTGGGCTGCCACAGTGAAGAGCAACACTGCCAACATGAAAATCAATCCCCCCCCCATCTATGGGTTAGGAGATGAGGTTAGCCAGTCAGTGATCTGAAAGGAGTCTCTGATAAATATGCAGGCTCTATAAGGAGCTGCAGTGGGGGCAAGAGGGACTGACTTGGGGGTCATGGAGAGAACACAGAGATCTGTAAGTCCCCAATCACCGTTTGTGTGTGTCAGTGTATGTCGGAGATCTGAAGGTCTGTGATCTCCACTTCAGAAAGTGGGTGGAAAATTGAGTTAGTGGGTCTTTGATATATATACTCACTGACACTTTTTTAAGTACAGGTACAGATGCATATCTAATGCAACCCTATACAAAGTAAATTCCTCTGTACTTAATAAAGAGATAAAATTTCTTAATATTTCACCCTTTCTTGTGTTTTGATATGGTGAAAAAACATCTTTATAATATTAATGCAAACAGTAGTAGAGTTGACAGTGGTTTCACAGGTATACCTAATAATGTGGCTAGTGAGTGTATATATGAGAGTAATAAATTCATCAGCTATTAATTATGAATATTTATCTGCCACTAAGATCCATATCATACAGCCGTTTTATGTAAGAAGGGAACTGGGTATTCATATTGGTAAAGTTACTGGAGCAGTTTAAAGTTTTGGGAAGAAGTCAGAAATTAAACCATCTAGCCACATAAATGGCATCTATACATGAGGACGACACTGATCTTCATATCTAACCCCCAGGCAAAAGGTGAAAAAGATTATACCACAAAATGTCAGATAATTATTTTACAGACATGGGAATGAAACATAATCAAACATCAGACATAAAATTAAAGTGACATCAATCACAGAAAAAGGACAGCAGCAGTATGTAAAAAGATGTCATTATAAAGGACATTAATCATAGTAATGGAATGACAATAAAGACAAACCCAAAAGAACGCACATTTTCTTTTTTTTCTTTTTTTTTAATATCAGTGTCTCAACATTTAGGGTTTAGAATCACGAGGAATTGCAAGGAATTATCCCACTGAAGTCAAACACTTAAGCTGTGCGCTTTCCTCCACTGTACAAGTGTTGTAGGTCACGCTCTGCTCAGGCAATTTGTGGCGACGTCCAATATCTTGCAGTGCATGTTTGTGTGCTTGCACAGATGTGTGTGAAGACTAACGCAATCTGACAAGCTGATAACATATTTCATGTCATATCGTTTGACATCATTAACTAATAAAGATTGATTGCCCTTTGTTCCCTGTCAGAGAGTGTTTATCCTATTGCCCTGCTGCTGTTTTAGAGGATTTTTGTGGATATGTGTCTGCAAGAATGAAACAGGCAAAGAGGAGTGTTTCTGAGAAGCTTAAGGCTTTCCAAGCCATAGATCAGATGGTGGTTGGACCCAACCCTCTCCCATGATGCTCTGCAGGCGAAAATCTTTGAAATACTCTAGCCGGTGACTAGAAGACAGAAAGACAAATTTAATATATTATGCATAAAGTAGTGAAATACACATTTATATACATGTAATTTGAAATGACAAAGTTGACTAATGTGACTCTAAAAGGTACAGATTGTGGATTGGACATAAGTACCATTTGATCTACACCTGTTTTACAACTTAAAGGCGCAGTATGCAAAATCTCATCACTAGATGTCAGTAGACTGCAGTTTCCTGTTTCCTTAACCCTCCCAATTCAAGTGCATTATTTATGTTTGCTGTAGGACAAACATGTTTTAATTTGTTTTTGCACGCGCAATATTTTAAAATATTTGGATAATATCAACACGTAGCAATAAATCAGAAAAAAAAAAGAAATTTGCCAAATATTTTTTGCAGTATTTTAGGTTTTTAAAACCCAAGATACCTCAAAAATTCTGGCTGCAGACTACCGTTTAACAAGTTTGAGTGTAGGCTGTCAGTCCGCTGTTTACCTCAGTTTTCAATATGCTGAGTGTCCTAGTCTATTTAACCTGGTGGAGGCTGTAAAACTTTGTGAAAGGAGTGTTATATGAGTCAGTGAACTTTCAGTGAACTTTTCTCTTGGTAAGTGGTGCTGTTGTTGCCAGTTAGCTGCTGTAACCGGCATTAGTGAAACTTGCTTTGAAGTGGATCTAACATTGTTGGACAGATAGCAAATGAACTGTCATACAATATGAGAATGTAATCAACTGGGAAAGCATAATTTTTAGAGCCTACATTAGGTTGATTAATATTAGCTTATAAGGAGAATAACCAGAATAAATAAGCATGTTTATGCATGTTTTGTGTGTTAGAGCACTGATTTCAGTTTGTGAAATGAGACTTCAGTTGAGGACGAAAACAATGAGGTGGAAATGAGGGAGGAGAGAACAGTGGTGAAGAAGGCAGATGAAGAGGAGGAGAAAGCGATAATGAAAATATACATTTGCAAATGTTAAATAGTCCTATGGAGTTTGAAAGAGCTATTTATGACATTTGAATTAATAGTAATACCATGAATATGGACAGTCTCTAGCCACGTATATAACATGTTATTAGGTGGAACGGCGATTTCTATCTTGGCTGCTGTTTTCAAGATGTTGCCATGGCTTCCATAAACTGGCGGCCTCTCCTATTTATTTTGTATGTATTTTCTGAATATTTTAATGAATTAGTGTAAAATTCTTTTTTCTTTTAAATTTCTTACAAAATGACTTACTGTACCTTTAAAAGAATATACAAAAAAAGGTGTGATTTTGCACATGAACCTCTTTTTCTGTCTCAGTGCCTCACGACAGCACCACTATAACATAAAATGTCTGTGCACATGACCTATGGCACATCAAACTTCACTTGTAGAAGTCAGCATACTCACAAGTTAGGCATTTGTCCTTCGGCTATCTCCTCCTTGGGGATGGGATAAAGAGCCTCATATATACGATTCTCTCCTGAGCCATGGATCGCGTAGGAGTTCATCTTGTTGACATTGGGAGGGAAGTATGTCCAAGGGATGAGAGCCTCACCTGTCCATCTGTCTCCAGTGATCTTGGTGTTAAATACCATGGGAAGCTGTTGCTGGAGAGAGAAATCAAAAATGTAAGAAATATCCCATAAACCCAAAAAAACCCTACGAATACCTCCATACGCAGCCTACCAGGAATGCTTGGCCGGCTCCTGACAGTAGTAATATCAGGTGTTGTCCATGTCTAAAGTAAAAACACAGGGAAGACGTGTCATTGTTCCACTGTTTATAAACATATGGCTATATATACATGGGCAGAGCAAGAGCTCAGCTTGGTACTCACGGACAAAACTCGACTTCCAGGTAATTTTCTGTAGTACTATCAAGGAAGAAGGTCTCTACAACTGATGAGATATGGAAAAATGAAGATAAGACTTTTAATCTCACATTAATAAACTGCTTTAACTGTCTTATTAACCTTATCAGCACTTATTTAAAAAAAAAAAAAAGACAAAAAAGTAATAATTAAATTATTCAGGTCATTCATTTTTGACTCAGACTTTAACAGTAACATGCAAAAATAACAATTACATAAACTTTTAAATACAATTATGTGAGCAGCACACTCACTAACCTAGAATCATGCTCTTTATCTACCTAGATCATAATGGGGTTGGTTTCCAATCTATTAAGTAACATTAATGAGACCAAATATGTGGGGCTCATTAAACGGAAATCGAACTTACTTGAGGTCAATTAGAACCAATTGTTATTACTCAGCCTCATTGTGAGGTTTAATTGCTGTGTCGCCATAATAATGATAATGCAGTTACTGTAATGATCCCATAAACAGACAGTCTCTAGTCTCTTCAGCCACAGTAGACTTTATTCATATTATTTCAGCTTGCCAAAGGGCCTAAAATTGCATCCTAGGGACTAAATTACATAATCATAACTGATGGTTCCGTAACTACGGCTACAACAAGCATGGGGACCATAAAAGTAACACATGTACAATACTACAATCTATTACAATAAGCCATAAATGTGACCTTTTTAAAGATAATGAATTTCCGTTGGAATCAGCCTTATGAAGTCTGGAGCTTGTCGGTTATATAATTGCTGTTTCTCATTTGTTAATTATAAGCGTTTAAAAGAATTGTGCTACAATTAGGGAAAGGTCTCTGAAATATTACGCTTCAGCTAGCGGCTGGTTAGCTTTTGTATATAGCAGTTTAATATGAGATGGGCCAAATGGGAACAGATTAAACAAATAAAACATAACATGTTAATTTGTGAGTTTTAGAGGCGCTGGTGAGCAGGTTTGTTTTCCAAACTGAGGTTAAAGAAAATAAGATAACAGTTTCATGGGACTAGTTTCATGTTGTATAAGTATATATGAAATTCATCAATATTCTAATTTAATATAATATGAATAATCATACTGTGCATATATATAACAGAATGCATTTTCCTGTCAATAAAAAACATTTAAAAACAGTTGAAATTATGAAACCCAATTAAGCGATTAAAAGGGGATTCTATTTTACATTAATAATTTGCAAATGGGGCTACCTTTGATACATAAACAAATTAAGGGCGTAAGGCTAAAGGTATTTTATAACATATATATATTTTATAATAGGGCTGGGTATCGTCACTGATTTCTATAACTGTTTCAATTCCGATTCGATTCAATTTTGACTCAGTCAGAAATATTATAATTCTGATCATTTATCAGTACATATCCATATTTTTATATCTATGTAGGCAATAAAAGCAAAGCTGACACTTGTGAGACTTCATCAGAGGTGTAAGAATCACAGTAAATGCCTTTGTGTCAAAGTAATTGAGGATAAAACACAGAAAAACATGAAGGAGATTTTCATGGGGTGGCTTTTTATAGCAGATAACCACCTTAAAAATATTCTGCAGTAGAACAAAAATGGAAGAAAACCACAAATCAGCATATAAACATTACCTGATGCTATTGAGGTGAAGCAGAGCAAAGTTACAGAGGTTTTATTAGAGACAGAGCTAAGCGTTTTGTAATGTATTGACAGCAGGTCTTGTCAGAGGTCTTTTTGGAAGAAAAAAAACAAACAGTGGCCGATAGCACTGTAAACAACGATAGACTGATGTGTAATAAGCAAGCGAATAATTCAGAAAATAGAGATTTGTGATGGTAAACTGTTCTTAATGTACACTGAGAGAGGGAGCTGTGCAGGAAGTGTAATTTTATTGTGGTGGAAACAAAACAACCAAGGTAAGATATTTTTCAAACATGAAGCATAGTTTTGATCTTCTTTTGCTGCTGGTTCTGTGAATTTCGTTTGGAGTGACGAAACCGACAGCTTCAGAATCTGTGAGATGTCGACTTTCAGCACCCGACGACATGTCTGTGTGGACGACCCGATGGTCGCGCTTTGTGTTTACATCTTTATGCAGAATCTTTTTACTGGCTCTTTTAACCGTTTGCTGTTTTACCTGTTTGGCAGTTGTTGAAATAGTTTTGTGAGCTTTAAGCTGACATTCTGGCATTTCTGATAAAAAAATATTTATATTTAAAAATTCAGGATATCATGAATTCATATCACATTATTTGAACTAAAATCGATTTGGTTTTTTTTGTTTGTTTTTTTTTTTGCACGGACTAAACCCCTAAAAGCTTGTGTCTTGTGTTAAAAGAAAGGTTGCATGGCTATGGAAGCAACAGACCAATATACCCACCTTCATAATTCCACAGTCCAGGGAAGGCCTGGCTTGGGGGCCCTGCAGGAGCAGCCGGGTCATTGAAGAATGGACCAGACACCTCCACCTTCAGGCCTCCTAACCCAGGAGAGAAGGTGATTTTGAGGGGGTCATGATTTACAGGGTTGCTGTCCCAAGTGTGTTCGATGTCAAACTGCATTTGCGTGCGAGGACTGAAAGAAAGAAAATCACTCAGTCTTAAAATCTGCTGTGTGAGCAGCGACACAGGGAACAAAAAAGCTACAAAACTTACAGAGATTCACAGCATAGCAGAATGTGGAAAAGTGTTATAAACTGCAGTCCACGAGTCACCCCCATGTTTGTTTTCACTGGCTACAGGACAAGAGTGCTCCGAGTGCGCGTGTAATTTCTTTAAATACTCTGCGTTTCACCCTTTGATTCACCCGCAGTTTGTTATCAAATTGTGTAAAACAGAATAATGTTATCAGTAACAAGACAGTAAAATCATTTTCCTGGTAAAGCAAACGTCCGAGGATTACACTTACTTGATAAGATCTGAGAGTAAAACGATAAGCAGAGGACGATATTTTCCAACTCTATGCTGTTTACGTTTTCATGCAATATGTGGTTACATCTGTATGGAAATGTCTATCCAGCAATTTTTAAACCACTATTTGTGACACATTCTGACGAACTAGAAACCATAATCTCTTTTCACGTGATGACGTTATATATCATACCTTAACAAACAACTGAATTCAAACTGTTATATATGCAGAGTTGGCATTATTGACTTCCAAATGTATTCTACATCTGCTTCCTGATTTTTATTTTTTTTAAAGGAACATCCTTTCGCGTTTCTTGTACAGACGGAATGACTTTACGGTTGCACAGCTTCTTTTCCATTGGTCCCCGTTTGTTTACTTCAAAACAAGAGGCGGAAACGAGGATTGAAGTAAAAACATCTATTATGAATTAAAAATTTCAATGCGATGCATTTGCGTATTTTTTTAAGCGCATCCTGTCTCGGAAAATGTGTTTGGTGTTTTGTTGAAGAGATCAAAACACTGAGTTGTTTTGATTAGCTTAGCCGAGATTGATTAGCTGCTTTAGCTAACACGAGCTGCACAAATTTACTACAGGTAGCTAGCTAGTTTGTAGTGAACGTTTCTAGCGGCTTTGTGTCATCTTTACCTGAATTAGTACATTCTTAAACGACAGTTTTCTCTTCGTGTTCCGAAACGTTAACTTGAAAAGAACCCCTAGATTAGTGGTGCCAGGTTTGACAGGCTTTAAGTGTTCGTCTTTAGTTTTGGTAGTGGTGGTCGTTTTTGCCAGTGCAAATTCTTTTGCTTCTCTTTAGACGACATCGTAAGCATGGAGGCAGAACTGGAGTTTTTGCGTGATCAAGGTGAGACGAAACTTGGAAACGACATGCATATTTTTCTGTTACGCCGTTTAATCCATCAGTTTTTGACACTGTTCTATGTTAATTTCTTTTTTAAGCCATAGGTGGTCCCTGTATAAAGATCAATCAATTATATGGCGTGCATTTTTTGGATGTTTACAGTCTTCTGCTTGTGATGATCACTAGAACATCTATGCTTTTTTGTGTAAGTGTCCTCGTTTTTGTGTCATTTCAGTCCGCAGGCTAAATTCTGCTCTCAGCCAGTATCAATATGGGCACGGTGCTCTGTCCACATCTTCTCAGGTACGAAGACATAAGATAAAATGGGTTATGATAACTCTTTATTGTCATTGCACAGTCATACTTGGTACTATAGTACAATGAAATTAGAAACCGTCCCATTTCGGCACTAAGCACAACACAACACAGTAGATTTTTAAAAAGTGCAAAAAAAGTATGACTTAATAAATTAAAGAATGAATGTTTATTGCACATTATTGCCCCCCCCCCCCCCCCCCCCCCCCCAAAAAAAAAAAAAAAAAAAAAAAGTAAAGAGAGATGACCAATCAGGTCAGATGTTAGCATTGACTGGGGCTATTGCCCTGTTGTAAAAGCTGTCCTTGAGTCTGTTTTTTCCGTGGCCTCAGCAACCTGAATCTCCTCCCAGATGGGAGGCAGATTAAACACCCGGTGTCCTGGGTGTGTGCAATTCTGTAGGATGCTGCATACCCTCTTGAGGCAGCAAGTGCTAAACTTCAGGAATGTAAGAGGATGTCCAGTGATTTTTGGGGCCATATTTAATGACCCTTTGAAGTGCCTTTTTGTGTGCCATTGTGCAGCTAGAGAACCATACAGAGATGCAGTAGGTCACCACACTTTGAATGGAGCAACTGTAGAAGATGATCAGCAGCTCCCACTTAAGGTCCATTTTTCTGAGGGTTCTCAGAAAATGGAGATGCTGTTGGGTCTGCTTTATAACCTCCGAGGTGTTTGAGGTCCATTGGAGTACTGTGTCTATGTGGACACCCAGGACCTTGAAGCTGGATACCATTTCCACGCACTCCCCATTGATGCTGATGGGCTGCAGCTCAGACTTCTTTCTTCTAAAGTTGACTATAGCTGTTTTGTTTTGGTGGTATTGAGGCCCATATTGTTGTCCGCACACCTGTCTGACAGCCTCTCAAACTCAGCTCTGTATGCTGTCTCATTGCCCCCAGAGATGTGCCCCACCACAGTGGTATCATCTATGAACTTATTTACTGCATTGTCTGGGTGGGTACTGACATAGTCATGTGTGTGTACAGTAGAATGATCTTCAACTTAAAAACTTATGCTAGTTTAGCTCATCTAAAATTAATCAAGTATTTGGCATCTTCAATAAAAAAAAATTGTGATTGTTTTTTTTTTTTTTTGAACTGAGAAAAGTACGTTTTTGATACAATTAACTACTGCTAGCCCTCACCCCTTACATGCCTTATGTTTGTTAGGTTGAGGAGGAAAGACGCACTGAGTCTCCTGTGCCCTGGATCTCAGATAGAGGGTCAGTTCATCAGTTTCATACCACTTTGTAGACACGTTAGAGACACAGCATTCACTAGAGATTCAGCAAGACAGAGTTATGGTGAATACAAAATTTAAAAAAAAATTTTCCCCCCCAGTACTGAAACATCATTTGTCTGTGTTGCAGTATAATGGCTCCTCTGATAGCTGAGTATGATCGGCACATGGAAGAAATGACTGAACAGCTGCAGAGATATCAGGTAAATCAACAAAACAACATCCTGAAATAATAAAACATCCTTCATCTGAAATGTTTGAATACACAGGCGTGTGGTGGTGGGTGCTTGATGAAGTGATGTGATTTATAGATTTAAGTCCTTGAAATCTATTAAACTGATAATTCAGAAGTCAAAGACTTTGATAGAGGTAGCTGGGAAATAAATATCTTAATCCTGAGATTTCTTGGTCATCTGATGCATTAAATATGTCGGGATGTTGTCAATGACTCTCAGTGTTCACGTACAGACACAGATGACAGACGTCAAATTGAAGTTGGAGAGGGTTGTCAAGGAAAATGAAAGGTAAAAAAATATATAAATCCACTCATGTTAATATGTAATAAGTTGGTTGCACAACAGAACATGACAAATGTACTAATATTTTCAATAAGTTAAACCTGTCATAAGATATGGCATTATTCAGTATTGTGTGTGAATTTGTTACTTGAATTATTTTACATTCAGTGGCTGATTGATTTTCTATGACCTACCACAAATCAGGTTGCTGTAATTAGTGCGCTCATTTGTCTAGTAATTAGAGCTTTGATTAGAATTCTGGCATCTTGACCATTTGCATTCCAGCTAAATAATTAACCTTATGAAGGTTGTTCTATTTTATTTAGCACTTAAAACTATGCATGCTGTTAATGTATTTATTTATTTATTTTTGTGACATAACCTCTTAAGTCTGAATACTTTTTCCAGGCTTCATGCAGAGCTGAGAGAGTCTGTTGAGAAGCAGCTTCATGCCCTGCCCACAGCTTCAGGAGTAGAGGGCAGCACGTTGGAAGAAGATGCGGTCATCAAAAATCTCCAAGAACAGGTCCAGCTGTCTGAACAGGTCTGCATAAATGTCCGTTTGATATGTCTAAACATTTGTAGATTAAGACACACTTTTTTTCTTCTTTTTTTTTTTTATATAAGAAACACATCGTGTGTGGGGCCTTTCTAGCCTGTGTGTATATCCATCAGCCTGGAGTTTGAAGTCACACATCCATAGGTCTTTTCTGCACTCTTCTGTTCTTAAACACCAGGAATTAGAAGCTGACAAAGTTTTTCAGTACGCTGAAATTTCTACATGTGTTTTCCAAAACTTGAAAGCAAGCACATGGTGTCAAGAAATGCCAATATTTTAAGGAAGGAATTCTTATTTAAGCCACATCAAGCTGAAATGGACTGAAAAATAGAAGAAACAGCAACACGACGCAACTGAATAAACTTCTGTAACACAGTTAGGATGAATTTTCTAAATTCTTTCCTTTTTATAGCAAGAATTCTACAAATGTTCAGGGTTGAGCGAGTTGCAAATTTAGATTAATACACTTTATAGTTTAAGATGATTCCCTTTTCTAACGTTAAGTCTGTACAGACCTTGTGTCATTAGAAAGACTCCTTGTAGGTCTTTGCTTCAAAGGTTATCTTGCTATAAACTGAATCTGTGACTATCCAACCTGTCTTCCTTTAATACCTGGCTTTTTCTCTTTATCCTGATAAGATTTGACAGTACTGCTTATCAGAGTAGGGTGTAGTCTTAATCATGTATCCAAGGTTGTAGTAACAGTTTGGTCCAGTAAGGTTAATTGTGATCATTTAAGTTCTTTTCTGCATAAAAGCTGTAAGTTAACAAATTCCTTAATTCCTGAAATTTGTTTGTGACCAGCACGGTGGCACAGTGGTTAGCACTGTTGCCGCACAGCAAGAAGGTCCTGAGTTCAATTCCACCATCAGGCCGGGGTCTTTCTGTGAGGAGTTTGCATGTTCTCCCCGTGTTTGCGTGGGTTCTCTCCGGGTACTCCGGCTTCCTCCCACCGTCCAAAGACATGCACTTAGTGGGGATAGGTTAATTGGTTAATCCAAATTGCCCATAGGTGTGAATGTGAGTGCGAATGGTTGTCTGTCTCTGTGTGTTGGCCCTGCGACAGACTGGCGACCTATCCAGGGTGTACCCCGCCTCTCGCCCTATGACAGCTGGGATAGGCTCCAGCGCCCCCCGCGACCCTGAACAGGATAAGCGGACGCGAATGGATGGATGGATGTTTGTGACCATCCCCCCGGGTCCAAGTGTAGCCTAATTCGCAGTGTGGTTGTAAGCAATCTAAGATCAAAAGAAACTACATTTTTAGAGCTACAGTGTTTAGTTGATTGTTTGATTAAATGCTAAATGGGAAGTTAATCGGCACCAATTTGCAGGTATCCGTAAAAAACTCTTACTTCTTAGCTGATGCTTTTTCAGCGTCAGGGTATGCCAGTTTTTTTTTTTTTTGCCTACTGTATGAGAGCTACAAAGATGTATTAGGGTTTTGTCTGTTCATTCACTGACCAACTAAAAGCCATATTCGCCTCGAATACAGGTTAAACTAAATATTCAGGTGATCGACTTAAAAATGTAATATTATAACAATAATAAAGCTTTCTCTCTTTTTGTTAAGTAGCACTCAGAATAAATGTTTGTGAAGCTGAAATGTATTAATGGGTATGTTTATTTTGTATGGACACTAAAACCGCAACAGGGCCTTGGCTGAGCTGAAGTGCAGCTGGAATTTAGCTGGATGCTGTGAACATTCATCGTGACTGGAAGTTAGATCAGACGATCAATATTATTTTGATCTCTGTGGATTCAGTGGAGAGCACAAGGAAACAGCCACTCTGGCTTTGTCAGAATTGCTTTCTGACAGTTAAACATTTGTACCGTCTGTGTATTCTTTTTTTTTTTTTTTACATATGCAACATTGGGAAATGATACATAATTCTTTTTGAGTAGTGAGTTCACACGTTTGCACTAATAACTGAAGACAGCAAAGCCTTTCCCAGCGGCTCCACACACTCTTTTAATGAAGCTGTCATTTTTGCACTTTTTAATAATTCTGAACAAAACCCAGGTCATTTTTTGGATTCAGTGGTGACTTGTTATCCCGCTAACAAGATGCAACACACGTTATTTAGAAACCATTAGTCGTCTTTGAGGGAGAAGAGTTGTTTTTTGTGTCTGGAGTAATGATCTCTTGTGAATGCAGAAAGATGTTTGGTATTCTTCTTCCAACTCCTAGTAAGAAAGTTAACTCTGTGTCAAAATGTGGGTGGATATTGTTTGCTGTACGTGTTCAGGAGCGGATGCAGGCCATGGAACTGTGGCAGACCACAGCCCAGGAGCTGGATCGCCTCCAGCAGGTCTACCAGAAGACAATCTCTGAAGGACAAATCCATGACTCCCAGAGACAGCAGCTCAAGGTTAGAGATGGACCGATCCGATATTACGTATCGGTATCGGTCCGATACTGACCTAAATTACTGGATCGGATATCGGAGAAAAATAAAAAATGTAATCCGATCCATTAAATATCACGAAAGCACCTCACAAAACTTGCAACACGCCGTAACTCGCCTCAGAACGTTAGCACTCGGAGCAGTATGCATCACGTGATAGAGCGGCTGTGGCATGCGGGACCTGTCGGTGGTCTGGATAGCATGTGGAGCTTCGCTAGCTACCCGGCATTTCATCTCCGACAAAGTTATCCCCGAGAGAAGTAAAGCAAGTGTGTAAGTCCATCTCTGAATGTTTGTAAAGCATTCCTGCGTTAAGCTTAACAAGCGATATATGGAGCGACTGCCTCTTCTTGCTGCTACTTCAATCATGAAACTGATCAATGATCAGCTGATCGGCTTTTCTGTCGCGAGTCCGTGTCTCTTGTTTGCTTTTGGCCCACTTTGCACCAGAAAGAGGAAACCAGCAGCTGAACAACAGCAGCACATTTAAGCTTGATCAGCTGTTGTTAGAATTTATTTAATATTAATTTCTACACCAGAATCTTTTTCTACGTAGCTGACGCTGGTAACTGTGCAGGGGCGGATCTAGCAAAGTTTAGCCAGGGGGGCCGATAGGGCATTAACAGGGAAAAGGGGGCACAAAGACATACTTTTCTTTCTTATTCTCATTTAAAATGTCTTGTTTTTAATAATTAATTATCTGACACCCAAAGTTTTAATTTGATGTAAAATGAATAGAAGTCAATTACTGTATATAGTAACTATTAAGTCTAATATACCCTAGTAAGCTATAGTACTTTTTCCTTTGGGAAGGTACCATCTGTGCAGTCTGCAATTTTGTTGAAGAAAGCTGTTGAATCTATTTAATATTTCTTGAAAAATAATTGATTTCTGTGCATTTTTTTTCACACTGCATCAAATTAAGGTTGATTACGTCGATTAAGCATCATGAGGTGGCGCGTGAGGGGTGGTTCCCTATTTTTTATTTATTTATTTTTGTTGTTGCTGGGAGTTGGAACCCTATTAGTTAGGTTGCTTAATATTTATGCTAAGTACTCTTTAAAATACCAGAATAGGGAGGATGGTGTAGGTTTAAGTTTATTAGATTGATCAGTATTGCTGAACTATGAAATATTCTCTTTTGCATACAGGTATAACAGAATAGCTTTAGTGTAGTTGTTGTTTTAAACTTGAGTATGAACTTATACAAAATGCAGCAAGATATTTAAAAAACAGTTTTGTTGATTAAAAAACACTATATCGGATTCATATCGGTATCGGCAGATATCCAAATTTATGATATCGGTATCGGTATCGGACATAAAAAAGTGGTATCGTGCCATCTCTACTCAAGGTTCAGTATTCTGAAATGGAAATGCAAAGCCAGAACTTGATTAGAACAATAACCTCTCACCGCTAGATGGCGATATTATCATTGTAATCAAGTTAATTAGAGCACTTTGGCCTTAGTTAATGTGGGATATAAGGATGAGGTAATTACTGTTAGTTAACTTGACATGAATGCCCCTTTTTTCATCACAGGATCAGCTTGTTCACTTTCAGCAGCACACATACAAACTCCAAGCGGCCAATCAGAAACTGGAATCGGTAAGTGACGGTTAATTAAAAGTGTGTTAAATTGCTGCCTCCCAATTAGCCACGGTATTGAAATGTTATGCACTTCTCTGAAATTGACCCTGCTCTAATAATTAATCTTTTAACTAAGCGAATTGGTTTTCTAAATCACTCCTGTAGTCACCCAGAACTGTCAGGCTGTATAATTGACTGTCAGCTCACCTGGTAATCCTCTAACTAGATTCTTTTTAAGTCGTACTCTCTGCTCTCCCTCTGCCGCTCTCTCTCTATCCTACAGTCACAGATAATTCAGCACTAGAGATTATTTATTTATTTAGAGACACGACTGACCTGTATTTGGGCTTAACCTTGCTCGGAGATTAAGGAGTACAAAATATTGTGGATTTTTTTTATTCACACAAAAACTTGTGAACGCACATACACACACGCTAGGTGCTTGGTCACAATACACTGTATAAAGAGATTGTATAGTAATACTATATCCCTCTAATGCATTTTTAATGGGAAGGCAAGCTTTAGGCTCTCCCCCCTCTGACTGTTCATGCAAGCAGCCTGTTTCTTTCACAGCATGGAGAGTGACTGGCTTTGTAGTAATCACTGACAGAGACACCTCGGGGTTTAATGTAAAAGGACACTGAAAAATGTATTAGAGACAAGGTTGATTTGGATGTTGTTAATGTTGGAGCTGTGTTTGCAATCATGCCACACAAATGGCAGTCGTGTCTCTCTTGCCACACACAGACAAACCAGCAGTTCCTGAAGACAGTGACAGAGCAGAGCACGGAGATGGAGGAGCTACACAGCCAGCTCAGGTAACAGGCTACTGGCTGCCATCAGAGGTCATGTTCTGTTAGTGTGTAACTACTACACAACATGCTACACTGGACTGAAAATCACCTTCTCCCATGTCCTGTAACTTTGTGTAAATTGAAGTTGTTTCATAAATGGAGGTTATATTTGAGGAAGAGCAGTGTGAAGTAAAAGTCTCAAAGTGTCCAATAACACGACATCTCTACCCCTGAGTTCTTTTAAGTCTTAAAGTTTAAATGTATGTTTTAAGCTGTGAGCTTGATATTTGCCAAAAAGACATCTTTTCAACTGACATTTAGCAAAAATGAAGAAAATGAGGTTTTTTTTGTTTTGTTTTCTCTTGTTTTTTTTTTAATTGTCCAAATATATTTTTCAGTAACCCAGACAGGCTGCTATAAATTCTAGCTGACAGTTAATTTGCTATTTAATTTGTGTGGGTTTTTTTTTTCTCCTTTCTCTGTCCTTATGTAGGCAAGCCAAAGCTGAATTGAGGACAGCCACAGCCAAAGTGGATGAAATGACCAAGCTGTTGCAGAATCTCCAGGAACAGATGCAGAGACGGGTTAGAAAAAAAGAAAATATAAATACATATATTTGCCTAATTCATGAATATTCATGAAAAAAGACCAATACTTTACTTGTTTCAGGAGCATGAAAGGACTCTTGATTTGATCAGTTATAGTTGAGATGCTGAAAATATTGCACTCTGCATAGTTTTTTTTTTTTTCTTAATCCCTCAAACTAAAGCTGGAATTCTGCATTTTGTACTTTTTTCCCTTTTTTTTCAACATAAGTTGTGTGTGACAAGTTAAAAAATGTCAGCCTATCTGTTTTAATAATCTGAAATTAGATTCCTGCATACTTACAACTCTATTTTGAAAGACAGATACAGTTATGGCCCTACGTTTAGACAGTGTGTCTTTGCTTTGATTTTAAATTTTAAATCAAACGCTGCAGACTTTCAGCTTTAATTCAAGGCTTTTAAAAAAAGTACTGCAATAACTGTTTGAACTGAATTACTGACAGTTTTATATATAGTTGCACAAATGTCTAATGCCTGATTATTACATGAAAAGTTAAGTTAATTCCAACTGTTGAACTTGAAGAATAGCATCTAACCAAGTCAAGAGGATTCTCAAACAGGTACATAGGCATGTCACTGTCAAAGTCTATGATCAAGAGGAAGACGGTAAATACAGAGGGTTTACAATAAGCTGCAGACAACTGGTTACACTAAAGTATAGGAAGCCCACATTAGTCTAAGAAAACATTTAAAAGAGCCTGCTAGGTTCTGAAAATAATGTTTAGACAGATGAAACTAAGATTAACTTGCGCCAGAATGATGAAAGGGTAAAGTATGACGGAGGGAAAAAAAACGCCTCATGAGCAGAAGCATCTCTCAAACACCGTGGAAACTTGATCACAAGTGAGTTAGGGATGTTGTTATTGCTGATACAGTGTTGAATGAACAGAGAAATCCTCTTTCTGGATCGTGCTTCACTGTGCTAATGGATAATGATACAAAGCCCACTGCGAAAGTAACAAAAATTGAGTGTTCTTTAATGGCCTAGTCAGTCACTTGATCTCAACCCAACAAAGTTACTGATGAAAAAACAGAAAATGACATAAACTGAAGGCAGCTGCAGCAAGGGCCTAGCAGAGCATCTCAAGGGAGGAAATGCAGCATTTGATAATGTCCATGAATATTGACTTCAGATGGTCATTAACTCCAAATGATTTTCATTCAAGTACAAAAAAACCCTCCATTTTTTTTAAATTTAAAATTGTTAGTTTATCCAATGACTTTACTAAAGTGTAATTCAGTCACATCTTGATCTTTTTGGATGGAGGCAAAATTTAAAAAAAAAAATGGTGTCCTTGTCCCAAACTCTGGACCTAACTGTATGCATATGTGTTTAGGAAGAGGACATGGGTGAAGCACGGGGCCGTGAACACGCAGCAGACAGACGACTGCAGCAGCTTCAGGCAGCCCTGAGCCAGCTGGAGACCAGGTCAGCCCATGTTAAACTGTTGGCTTTCACTTGCTGGCTGTCAGCTAAGATGGAACAGTGGTTGAGATTAGGAAAGCACTGCCAGCGTATTGATCTAATAGAAAGTCATGGAATTTTACATCAGTGCTTCAGTGTTTATGGGGTCAAGCAATAGTTTTCTGACTTTCTTTCTGCTGCTGGGTATCCTTTCTTTTCTGCAATCCCAGGCTAAAAGCTGCATCACAGGAGGCAGAGGCAGTTCGCAGAGAACAAACTGTGTGGGAGCGAAAGGTGGGGGAACTCCAGGCACGTTGCACCACTCTCGAAGAGGAGAAGTATGAAGCCCTGTCTAAAGTTCGAGAGAGCGTTCAAGTGGCCGAAGAAGCCACATTGCACAAAGACCAGGTAAATGCAGTTACTTTGGACCTTTCAGTGTTTTATCGCGTTTGTTTTAAATGGCAGAGTCGTCTTTTTGACATATTCGACTGCATCTTCTAAATAGTTTTCAGATCTCTCCTCAATTGCCTATTTGTATCTGCCTTTACTTTTCACTTCAGGCCCTGTTAAGAGAGAAGCAGAAAACAGAAGAGCTGGAAAAGACAAAGGAAGCAATCAAGCAGTTGATCTATGATGCTGCAGTCCGCACCAAGAAGGAGGTACACGGTTACTAAATAGCTAGATGAATGCTTCTCCTAAAAATACACTCATGTAATTTGATTCGTGTGTGACTAAAGTCTACTTTGAAGCAAGTCGCATCATTACTTAAAAGCAATAGATGACATCAGGGTATTTGCTGCCAAATCTGTATGCTTTCTTTCGAAAATGGCAATTCTGAAAATGAAAGAAAACCAAAGTTTTTGATTCATAATTAGTTTTACAAGGAGAAGTGCAACCTCCAACTGTACCTTGTGCTTAGCCATACTTTTTTTTTTTTTTAACATATGAGGCACTAAGCTGAAAGCAAAGCCCTGCTCTTTACCCTGTGTAACCCTGGAGACATGGTGATTAATGCTCTGTTAATGGATCTTTTTCATCAAGGCCTTCAACTGTTTAATCCTATTAATGTAAAATGGTATGACTGAAGCACTAGCTGTCATCTTAGTCTCTTGCTGGCCCTCAACATGGGATGATATTCTAGAGATTAAATGGTGATGCTTTTAGACTTTTTCCAAATCATGGGGCTTTGCCTTTAACATGCCTTTGCTTACCTAGCTTACAGGTAATTTTGTCATTGAAGACAGTTTAAGTTTAAATATTTTAGTCAAAGTGGGTCAATGTTTTTTTTTTTTTTTACCTTAATCTACTCTGTCCCTCATTCTCATTTAAGGCAGTTCAGTCTTAAGATAAGGTCATGTAATGAAGAATTACTTACAGTTGAGAGTCAGACCTCAGACTTACCTGAAGGCATGAGAGCCACTCGAACTGATAAGTGTGAGGGAAGAAATTTTCAAAAATGGAGGCCAGAGATTACAATTAAACTGTATTCACAGTCAGCTTGCATGTAATCTGTTTTTTGACAGTTTGCAGTATTGTTTTTATGTGTCTTTAATATGCAAGTGCATTATATACTTGCATCAGGAAGGATGTATATGCAGGTGACACAAAGAAATGTCCATAGTTTAAGGCTATTGTTCTTGATTATGTAGTGAAGAATATCAGTTTAACAAAAGCAAGCAGGTAACACAAATGTAAACAATGGCCTGATGGTCCTTTAAATGTCTGTGAAGAAGAAAATGCTTTTGATAATTTTCACTTTAACTTTCTCACTTGAGATTTTG
Organism: Rhamphochromis longiceps; assembly: GCF_057381845.1. Taxonomy (NCBI): domain Eukaryota; kingdom Metazoa; phylum Chordata; class Actinopteri; order Cichliformes; family Cichlidae; genus Rhamphochromis; species Rhamphochromis longiceps. Next base: position 39,575,328 of record NC_140562.1, on the reverse strand, counting down.
ATGGGGATGGCATTTGTATTCAATACTTTTAGTGACTTGTCAGGAAGTAAGGCTGTGATGACTTAGCAAGATTTAGCATATTCACTGAATTACAAGGAAAGCACATAATATCATAGTAGCGGCAACACTATAAAGTGTAATTAAGAATTTGCAGCGATTGCTTCTTTTTTGGTTGCTATAGTTATTGTTTTTTCTGTTTGTTTTATGACCTTTGTCTCATTATTATCTGTTGTTTCATATATACATAAATCAAGTCAGTAAATACATCACTATGTTGCTGCTTGATGTTTATTTTCATCTTGACTTTTTATGGTTTCAATCTTCAGCAAATCTAGTTTGATTTCAGTGTACTAATGTATATGACTATATTGTTCACGCATTGACACTTCTTCCTTAAGTTACCAAGTGTGCTATTGAAAAGTTAAAATAGGAGTAGTCAAAGCAAAAGTCTAAACACAGACTGCTTTTCCTTATATCTGCACTTAACTCAGATGGTTAAGTTCAGGAGTTAAGCCTTTTTGTGACCATTAAAAGTCAGTCTAAGGGGAAGGAAAAGCAAAGGAGCTAAACTCCCCATATTTGAGCTTTATGACTTTATCTTTTAACAGGTGGGAAATGTTCGCAAACAGTGCAATGTTCAAATCCACCGTATGGCAGAGGAGCTGTCTGCACTGCAGCTGGTAAGAAATTGTCCAACTAAGAGGGCAAACTCATTTCAAAATCACCATAAATCCTTTTATAGCGTCTACCTGTCCACTCATTTCTGTCTCCTACCAACATTTTTTCCTGTCTCCTCTTCTTTCCGACTCTGTCTAGGAGTGTTCAGATAAAGAGTCTCAGATTGAAAGGTCCCTACGAGAGAGAAAAGCTGTAGAGGAGGAGCTGGAGAAGGTATCTGAATTTATCAGGGGAAATGCAGGAAAGACACTGCAAAAAGTTGTTCCAGTGTTTTGATGATGTTTGATTATGTGGTTTTGTGAATGTGCTGAGGCACTGCTGATCATTTTAATAGTCTGCTGTGTTTCGTGTCAGGTATATAAGGAAGGCAGGGCAGAGCCAGAGTTCAGGAAGATTGATGCCCTTCATCAGAGGTGTCTAGATGCTGAGAGGCAGAGGGAAGACATAAGTCTCACTCTGCAAAGCACGCAGAACAAACTTAAAACGATGGAGATGGAGTAAGTGCACTATAGATTTGCTCTTCATTATTTGATCCGTAAGTATTCTGCGCATCAGGTTTAGTGCTCTGCTTTTACTTTGCTCATTATTTCTTCCAATCTTTTACCCGTAGGTATAGCGAGGAGCTGTCACGATGCCAGGAAGAAGTGCGACGCCTGCAGAGCTCTCTGGCTTCAGCCCGCAATGACTGCATCGATGTCAGCGAAGAGCGGCTGCAACTGCAGCAGGAGAACTTTCAGCTCCGCAAGGAGATGGATGAGTTGCGCAAAGCCACCCTGCAAGTCCAGAATAAGGCCAAGCAACAGGTAAATGGGAAGGATGGGAATCGATAATGATTAATAATCCAAATTTGGGAAATTTGGGCTTCCTATGTGTCTTGGAGTTCCCATAATGCATTCTAATAATAACGATAACAAATTGCAACCCTGCCTAATAAATTACCGCATTTAAGAAAAAAAAAATCAAGGGTTAATTAATTAAAAGTTTTTCTAGCCTCATGACATTGTCTGGGATAATTTCTGAGGTATGTGTAAAATCTGTGAAATGGTCCTTTAAATAAAGTGGAATAATAAAGTGTTATATTTTTGATTAACTGCTGAAAAGCCATTGTCAGTAGTAGGATAGCTAGATATATAGCATAAAACAGGGTTTACACACAAGTGATAATGTACCATTACATAATTTATTTGACCATTTAAAAAGAGTTTGAAACTTTATATAACCTCATCCCTTCAGGTATCTAAGTTGGAGCAAGAGTACAGCTTGAAGGAGCAAGAACTGGATGCACGAGTGAGGGAGCTGGAGGAAAGCAGTCGAAGTTCTAGCGCTGATCTCACTCGACTTCTTACAGCTCAGCAGAAAAGTACACAGCGATGGAAGGAAGAGGCCAAGAACCTGGTCCACGCATTTGAGACTAAAATCACGACCCTTAAGTAAGACTTTTGAAATTGTATTTTTAAGATTACTAATGCAAGGACAGAAGGGCACAAAAAGAGATGTGCTTTTAAACTAAAGGGTTACAACTTCACAACTTAAATGCCAGATGACTTACAAGAAAACATGACTTTGTACAGGACTCTGTCCAGTCCTGTACAAAACAAAGTACACTCTTATTGATTCAATAGGAAATAAAAGGGAAATAGCAGCCACGTGCTGGTTGTCAAGTACACTTGATTAACTGATCAGCAAGTGTGACCACCTATATAAAAGCAGACGTTTGCTCAGGTTGGTGGTCAGGTGTGCCTTAACATAATATAACAGTCTTCCAAGGAGTGGATGCCTTGGCAAGTTCACCTGAGCTCAAACCATCAGAAAAATTGGAATTTAAAAAAAAAAGAAGAAATAAAAAGTAACACAAGAGCTACAACTCAAACTCTGCAGGCCCTAGTTAGCATGGCACATGTTAAAGTTCATGAGAATATAATTAGAAATAGAATGAAAAAGTAGTGCTTGTTTGTTAAGGTTTCCTGAAGAAAGCCTCTTCCGTGGACACTTCTAGGACTGTGTATTCCTGTGAAACCTTTTTTCACATGACTAACTTACAAACTCTTCTACACTGACAACTGTGAGTGTGACTTGACTGGGTAATTACTATGTGCTTGTGCACCTCAGGAGTTGTTGCCTGACACTCTTTCATTCCTCACACAAAACTAAAGCGATTAGTTCCCATAATGCTTTAGGGTGTTGAGGTATATTACCTATATTTGTTTACATTTTAGCATGGTTCAATGAAAATTAGGTATTCTTCCACTTTTATATAGATGTACTGACATCTGTTACAGAATTCCTGTGTCACTAACATTTTAAAAGATATTTGCAAGCAACTATTTGATAAATAGCAATAAATCTGCTTAAAATGTGAGAGAAACAAACACAGGTGTAACATCCTGTGAGGCATAGGTCATGCTGAATTTAAAACTGTGCATTCTTTGTGTTCAGCATTGGCAGAGTTATGACTCAGATGGGAGCTTGAGTACCTTAATTGCTTCCATGAACTGTAGGTCATTGCTGGTGCCGCTATTGACCACGCTGATAAATGGGCCAAATGGGCAGGTCGAAACTCAATAACTGAGCTAAAGTTGGTTTCGAAACATCGGTGTGCAGCTGACCCTTTCACCTTACACAGCATACTTTGCCTGTATCTCTGGCTGCTTTCATTCTTTTTCATTTTTTAAAACAACCCACTGTAGAAAAATTTGAAACAGTGGGTTGTTTTAAAAAATGAAAAAGAATGAAATTGGAAAAAGAAATATTTAATACAGCAGTCTACAAAATGAAATAAAAAGTTTTAATTAAATGTAAAGAAATATTCTCAGTCTGACACTTTACAGTTTTATCTGTAACAGTGAAACAAAGTTTAAGTAACAGATACATTTCAACAGCAGCTGAAACAAAAGTTGACTTGGCCCTCACTGACAGATGGTTGGACTCGTCTTTTTAAAATGTTCATTTCAGGGCTGAGCTGAATCGACAGAAGCAGCGTTCACGTGAGCTGGAGGCGCAGCTTCAAACTGACCATGACACAATTTCTGAGGTTTGAGCGACACACAAACACACACTAGAGATTATTGTAAGAGAAAAGTGAAACTGGTCATTTCTCAAATAATTCTTGTATTATATGTGAATGACTTTGTCTTTTTCTTTAAGCCTGTTAATAGGTGTTAGCCTCTGCAGATGTCAGGCCTTCGCAGCAGCTAAGAAAAATGTCAGCGCTCTTTAACAACTCAGTGATTCTAGAAGTTCTAGGAGTTTATGTTGTAGAATTTGCTTTCATCTTATGAGCTCAAACCTGATGTTTGAGAGCAGTTTTTCTCACATAATGCACAGATGCAGCAAGAATAATTTAAAGAATGTACCATGAACTGAAACAGCTTGGGTTTGTTCAGAAACAAATGAATTGCACTGATGTTGTCAAGATTTTGCATATTTTTAAAATGCAAAGCTTGCATCTGTGAACAGCAGCCTGAAAACAAGTGTGTCTGCGGTAATGGAAAATGATAATTCCACCATATGTTCCTTGGTACTTTAGTACTTAAAAAAAGCAAAAGGTTTAACACTGAGACATTTGTGTTTTACTCCATGTGTAACTAATTGATACATGTTTTGTGCAGTATGAGAAGCAGCTAGCGGAGTATCAAGAGAAGACTAGTCGTCTCCAGAGACGGCTGACGCAAGCGGAACAAAGGGCAACTACTGCTTCACAGCAGGTATGGGTAACTAATCTAGTGTGCTGGTCCCTGTGATGGGCTGCCATCGTGAGAGTCGTGCTAGGAGAAATATGTGTTTTTACTATCCCTTTGTTGTCTGATTGAAAACTGATATTATTTGTGGTTGTGCTCGTTTCATTTTACTTTTTGTTTTGTTTTTTTCTAATAGCTGAATAGGTTGCAATCTCAGCGAAGAAAAACAGCCTCGGTGGATCTAGAGCATGTCTAATGTGGTACAAGAAAGCACTGCTTTCATGTTTTCCATTCTTTTTGTGTACCAATGCTATATGAAAAATGAATTTTTCATTTTGTTATAAAAAATAAAACTAATTTAAAATAATCTTTTTTGTGTGGGTGTGGCGGATTTATTAATACTTACATTTTTGTGTCTTAAAATGGCTGTGGTCATGTGTTAAAGTGTTGATACTTTAATATTGAGGCTTTTTTTTCCCTCAGATTTGACTCGTTTTTTTAATGCATATTGTTTTTATGTTCCACTAACTATTTAAATAAAAAGTGAAGCGCTTTCTTCAAAATAACTTCCTGGATGTGTTTCAAGATGGGTACCGTGAGAAATTAGCTGTGAGAAATTAATATACCGACAAAGATTACTGATTGATTGAATGAAATGTCCAGTCCCAAATTGTCTTCATGGGCTCACAAGTCACTATTATAATTGCATCTGCAGATATTAAATGACAACTCCTTAGGGCAATTTTACAGATGAAATACAAATTCTAATTCCTTCTCAGCAACATATAGATGAGGGGGAAAAGATAACCTAATACATTATCTCAAAAGTGTGTGGACTTCATATCAGTAATTATACAAATATTATATAAACTGTAGTAGAAGTTGCATTTACATTTATCTGTTAAATATTCTGTTTTGCACCCACATATGAATCAAAGCCACTCAAATGTTTCTTGATCTCAGAAACCTTTGGTGTAAAACACAGCAAGGGCACAGTTAACATAACCAGTAAAACAAACAAGACGCACTCTGAGAGAGGAAACTTCTGCCAAGTCAGCTCACTCTGGGCAGTATTTACTTTTAAGGGATTAGTATTAAAAATTTTATATATTCATTTTGTTTTCTTTGTTCTTTTTAAAAATACTTTAACATTTTTGTAGTGCATTAAAAATCGGATAAGAGTAGCCTGACAGATAGACATGTACAAGTAGGTCATGGATAATAGTTATTAATTTGTAAGTAACTGGACATAAATAAGTTAAACTTATTATAATATATAAAGTAAATTTCTAAGTAACTAGATATCTCGTTCTCTTGAAAATACTTTTTTTTAAAAGATCTAACACATTTTGGGGTCAACTTGGAAGAAGGGCAGATATGAAATGTTAAAGTGAGATCAGAGGTCTGGATGCAAACTATAATGTGATACTTAGAATCCACATATACCAATCATCATTTTGTAAATGTTGCAATACAAATTTTTAATTTTAAGGATAGTTTTAAGTGGTCATTACATTACAAATCATTTTCTTTATGTTGACAATACACAACACAGAATCGTAGTTTCAGAATCAGAATACTTTATTGATCCCTGGGGGAAATTATTTTTTGTTACAGTGCTCCATTATAAACCAACATTAAGACAAGACAGACAATACACTAACTAAGAATAGTACAATATATACATATATATAAATACATACATAAGTCACTCATAAATAAATAGCTGAAAAAGAAACATGCGTAGCTGTTCTAGGTTATACAGCTTTTTGTCAATTTCCAATGAGTAACTCAATGAATTAACCTTGAAGACCTTGGTGGTTGAATCAGAAACAAAATACTTTATTAATCCCAGATGAAATTTTGTAAGCCAAATTTTAATGGACTGTTAACATGACTACACTATGCCCCTGCAAGGTTTTATCAGAATTCACTAAAATGCTACCAGAAACATAACCTACTTGGCAGATAGGTTCATGGTAATAACTTTAGTGGTGCATACATAGGCAGGTTGGCTATTTCTTCCTGCATTCTACTAAACAGAGCTGTTTTGGCTGCGGAGTCACATTTAGCACTCTATCAGACACGCCAGCTTTCTTTCAGAAAATTAATGTTTATAGGAGAATATACATGGATACAAAAAGGTATTCAAGAAATGCCCTATAGTTACCCCATGTTGATGAAGCACTTCTAATGAGTAACACACGTGTTTACTATGCTGTCTCATGGTACCTCCAAAGATATCCTTATCTTGGGAAGCACAGAGGATGTCCAGGTTGTAATGCGTAGCACTCTTATGCAGGCTATTGTAAAACAGCAGCATTGTTTCAGATTTGTAATTGCGTATCCTTCGTGCCTCTGTGTTTGTTTTTGTGTGAAAGTACTCCTGGATGACAGCATTATCTGTGCGTGTGCAGTAGCATCTTCATGCTTTGTAGTTCGCATCAAGCAGAGGGTGGACAAATTGCTAAGACAGCTGATCCTCTTTAACCAAACATTGGTAAAGGCTATAAAAAAAAGAATAGATTGATCTTTAATTTGGCTCTAAGTGATTCTTGTCTTAGTAGTAAAGGCTTGTATACTTTTTAAATGCAGATGTGCTTTGATTCACATTGACTCTACCCTTAAATGCTAAACAGCAGCTCTCCCTAGTGGCTACAGAAAAAAAACAAAATTGCAAAATATATCCATTTTCAAAGTTCACTGAGTTCAGTAGTTGATGTAATGGAACAGTTCTGTGGTAACAGTGTTCTGTCTTTTTATTAATTTCCAATACATTCTTAATTTTCTGTCTGCTCACATTGTCCCCACTGTCTTCTGTTCCAATCTATTTCTTATCTATTTCTTATTTTCCATCCTTTATTACCTTCTCTCCAGGATGATTGGCTCACATGCCAAAGAAACTGGTTATACCTAGGTATCTTTTTGGCTGAAGACATCAAGAGGCAACTGCCTGCTGAGTCAAATATGTTTCTCAAGGTTGGGAAGTCCTGGAAAGAGATTGTGGCTAAAGTTAATAAGATACCCAATGACCTTAAAGCAGCCACACAGTGTGGTATTTTACCAAACAGAATGCATAGAAATTAGGCATAGGCATGTTAATGCTGAAAGAGAAAGAAACATGAAAACATATGCATTTATGCAAGTGAATATATTGAGACAGCACACATGCCTTGTTGATATCCCAAACAGATCTGTTGGCGACTGTTTAGTGGAAAATGCTCTTTTAATGAGCTACAGAAGTGTCTAGAAGCTTACCTGGAGTCCAAGAGCATCATCTTTCCCAGGATATTCTGCACACATTTGTTTGTTACACACGACAACAGCAGACCTTTACAAAGTACTCTTTTTATATTATTGAAACATTTTCAAACAGCATCTTTTTTGTTTTAACAATCCCATTTCCAAAAGTATCAAAGTGCAAAATGCAAATAAAAACCGATCTTTGTTTATCCTGAGAATTTTTTCTATTTTTATGAGAAAATTAGCACATTTTGAATTTTATTGCAGGAACATGGCTCCAAAAAGTTGAGACCAGGGTAACAGAAAGCTGGGAAAGTAAGTAGTACTAAAATAATATAAAGTATAAAAAATAGCATCTTTAGTTTCTCAGAAGTAAAGAAGTAAATGGAGGAGTCAGCTGAACAGCAAGAACAAGATCCAGGCTATCAACACCTACACCCTGCCTGTGATCAGGTACCCTGCTGGGATAATAAGCTTGCCAAAGGAGGAGATAAAAGCCACTGACATATTCAATTCAATTTTATTTATATAGCGCCAAATCACAACAAAAGTCGCCTCAAGGAAACACAAGGAAGCTCCTGACCATGCATGGATGGTTTCACCCCAGGTCCAGCACTCTGAGGCTATATGCTAAGTGGAAGGAAGGAGGCTGGGGACTAGTGAGTTTCAGGACCACAGTCCAGGATGAGGCAACATCCACAAATGCATCAGGAAGATGGCTCCAACCAACTGCGTGCTCAGTGAATATCCCAGGCAGCAGAAATCCAAGAAAGAGGAGGAACCATCATGGAAGGACATGGTATGTATCGCCGGCAGATAGAGGAGGTGGCTGATATCCAGACATCCTTCCGGTAGCTGGATGAAGCTGGACTGAAAGACAGCACAGAGGTACTAATCATGACAGTACATTAGCAAGCTCTGAGCCCAAGATCCATCTACCACACCAGGCAAGACCTCAGGTGCAGCCTGTGTAAAGATGCCCCTGAGACAATCCAGCACATAACAGCAGGGTGCAAGATGATAGCAGGCAAGCCATACATGGAACGCCATATCCAAGTGGCCGGCATAGTATACAGGAACATCTCTGACAAGTATGGACTGGAAGTCCCAAGGTCAAAATGGGAGATGCCTCCAAAGGTGGTGGAGAATGACCAAACTAAGATCCTGTGGGACTTCCAGATACAAATGGACAAAATGGTGGTGGCTAACCAACCAGATATAGTGGTGGTAGACAAGCGGAAGATGAAAGCCGTAGTGACTGATGTAGCGATACTAAATGACAGCAACATCAGGAAGAAGGAACACGAGAAGCTGGAGAAGTACCAAGGGCTCAGAGAAGAGCTTGAGAGGATGTGGAGGGTGAAGGTAATGGTGGTCCAAGTGGTAATTGGAGCACTCGGTGCAGTGACTCCCAACCTAGGCGAGAGCCTCCAGCAGATCCCAGAAACAACATCGGAGATCTCTGTCCAGAAGAGCGCAGTCCTGGGAACAGCTAAGATACCGCCCAGGACCCTCAAACTTCCAGGCCTCTGGTAGAGGACCCAAGCTTGAAGGTAGACTGAACAATCAGCCGAGACTGCAAGACCAGACTGACCAACCTGTGCATTGCCTGGATTTATTACAAGAAGGCCTATGACTCAATGCCCCACATATGGATCCTGGAATGCCTAGAACTATAAAAGATCAACAGGACCCTAAAAGAGCCTTCATCAGGAACTCAATGGGGATGTGGCGCACGACACTAGATGCCAACTTCAAAGCCCATAGCACATGTCACCATCAGGTGCGGGATCTACCAAGGAGATGCTCTGTCCCCATGTATGTATGTATGTATGTATGTATAGATAGATAGATAGATATTAATATACTGAAATTTACAATTTGAAAGCTGCAGCCCTTTTCAAAAAATGGGTCAGTGGTATTTCTTTCACTGCATTGCATCACATCACTTACATTACTCTTCTTTTGAGACCACTAAGGCCAATTGTTGTAGTTTTAAAATCAGTCTTTTGCTGGATTGTAGCTTATCTTTTTCGAAAACCTCCCTGCTTCATTAAGAAATTATGGTGCTTAACAGATATAAACATTACTCTTGCCATGTGTGTGATTGCAACCCCATATCATCATGTTACCTCTTGCACTTATCATGAGCCTCTCCTGTTGTCCGGAGGATATGACGGTCATGATTTCCTGATATAATTTCAAATTTTGAATGGACAATTTTCAACTTCATCTTTCTCCATCTTAAATGATCTCAGGCCCTGAAAACACAGCAGCTTTTTCAAATTTTAGATCTTTTTTTCTATTTATTCCTTTAATGATGTCAACTTTTAAATAGCATTTGTGCTATATGCTGTAATTTTCACTTCGTATTTGTAGTTATGTTTAATCTATTGACACCTGACTACTTGAAGATCATGGCCAATTATCATCATTTTTTTTCTTTAATTCAGTTATGTACTACAGAAATCTGTAATTCTTTACATTTTACATTTTGCGTTTAAAGAAAATAGAAGAAGATTATTCTTAAATTCTAACTATTTGCACACTCTGCTTGTATTTATGCTTTTTCTCAGACGTATAGATTTTGCTTCTTATCCAGTGATTAGCTGCTAAAGATTCTGGCTCAGACATATAACCTTCAAGCAGTGCAGGCTCACCTCAGGAAGTGTTTTGATGCCATTACACGACTAGAGTTTGCTTTATTGGCCGAAGAACCTTCTGGTGCTCCAGAAATGGTGGGTGCTGGAGAACAGAGGACCATATATAGCAAAGACATCCTGAATATGGCCTTCCCTGAGGGAGAAAAGGTCAGGTTTGAGTAACCTTCACACTTGTGATCATTATTCTCTGACTGTGTTTTATTCAGCCTGTTATTTTCTTGTTCCAGTCCTTACTAAAAGGGTAGATAGAAATTGAAAAAAAAACAAAAAAAAAAAAACCCTTATATCTCATAAAATCGCTTATACTCATCTATCTGGCAGATTAGAATCCTTAGATTGGACCACCGATTGAGCTACCAGTTGCTGTTAGGTATCCAGTAATTTGAAAGCAAGAAGAAGCCTGCGTGCACATCTTTCAAGTGAACAGTTTTGCATAACAGTATTATTAATTTGAATAATAGTCATTCTAATCATAAAGTTTATGTAATTTTTAATTGCAGTTGCAGAATTTTAAATTTCAGCTCTCTCACTGTGGTGAGAGTTATTTTGCATTATGCAAGAACTCCTACAGACAGCATTTAAAGCAAAAAACGGACATTCCCAGTTTTAATTTGTACCCAAAATTAAAACATTTGAAAATGAAAAGCGGTATTGTCACGAAAACTTTGTTGGCAAGAGTGTTGTAATTGACAGCTGTATTCAGATGAAGTCCACTCTCTGCTCCTCTGGAAATTACAGTATATCATAACAAGACACAACAGATGTAATCAAATCCTCATCCCCAAGTGATTCTGCTGCTCTGTGCATGAGGGAATGTCGAAGATTGGCTTTGCAGTGTGGAGGATGCTAGATTTTCCTCACAGCAACAGCTTAGCAAGGAGGCCATTACAGCCTACCAGGTGAAGTCTACGGAGGAATAAGTGGTGGCTGGATACCCATCGCAGATACACACATAGAACACACACACACATATACACAAAATTTGTGAGAGTGTGTGTGTACATTAATCTATGTATCTGTGATTAGTGGGATGGGTGTCCAGTGTGTGTGTGTGTGTGTGTGTGCGTGTGTGCTTGCTTACTCTTTCTTTATACGAGATTTTAATTTCACTTTGTTTTTGCGTCCACCAGGTGGTGCTGACCATATCACAGATGATGTAGGGCAGGGACGTGGAAACACACTTGGAGAGAGACCATGACCGTTTGGCAGTACAAATTCTCACTGTGCCTTCTTTATTGTGTGATTAAATTTTAACCTGACCAAACAAGCCTGCACATTTTAATGACATCACCACTGACACAAATGCCATGTCGTCACCATCGATATCCATGCCAGGGACATTGTCACCTATCTAGTTTGGGAAAAGGTACGATAGACCAGCGTCAGTTGACCATTGATAAACGTCTGTTCTTGGCTTAATATAATACGTATAATACGTACAAGATTTAACTGGAGATTTTTCCTGTGATCAGTGTAACTTAGGTTTAAAACTTGACTTGACTCGAGGCTTTCTTTTGATTGATATCAGGTACAACTTGGACTTGAATGGCAGAGACAACTATCCTTCAAGTGGGACATGAACTTAAACAACTGTGTAGCAACAATTGAGCTGTCCACATGCATTTACGGCTATGAATATCTGGGATACCTTCCTAGAATGGTTATCACACCACTCGCAGTAATAGAGAGCCAGTCGTCCACAAGCCAAAAGGTTGGTGGTTATATCCCAGTTCCTCCCAGTGCATCTATCTGAATGTAGAGTTTTAGGTTAAAGTGGTTAGGCATAGAAAAAAGCACTTGTGTGAATGTGTGAATGAGGCTTGTAGTAAGAAAATGCTTTGAGTGCTCAAATAGAGTAGAAAAGAGTAGAGTTCCAGTTCTAAGTATCTAAACAGTTTTCCATTTTTTTTTTGTTTGGTGCTCTGCTTAAAAATGTGAGCGATTAAACAGAGTCAAATATAACAGAGCACAAAACAACTAACAAAATCATCATATATTATTAGTAATAGTTAATCAACATATTCAATAGAGATATTTATACAGCACATTAAAATGCAGAGTTTACAAATTAGTTTGACAAACAAGCTCAATCAGAATGATGGTGAATTCAATTAGACAGACTCTTTGAAGTCTTTATTGCATCTGATTGTAACAACTTTCAACTCATATTTTAGGATTATTGTTCTGCTGAATGTACCAATGAGAGTTTGTTAATACATATATTTGCTCTGCTTACATTCTGTTGTTTTGCTCAACAGTTAAATCATCTGTACATGTTATTGTACACCTTCCATCGGCAGACACACATACCAAAGCTATAACAGATGCAGTTTTGACAGTTGCGATAGGTTGCTTTGTCAAAATTGAACACATATTAAAAGTGCTGAAATACAGGGCCTGGAGAAATAAAAAGGTGCAACTGTTCAGCTTCTAATAATGTGGACTATATCTATTGATACCTGCCTTACACTGACTGAGCCTTGGTTTAAAATGACACATACACTTGTAAATAAAGTATTATTGATGTAAAACTGGTTGCATAAATTACACTTACATTGTGGCACATTTTTGTAAATGGTGTGTTGTTTCATTTCGACTTCTCTTGAATCCCATACAGGTTAGGGTTTCGAGTAAGTTTTTTTCTGTCTTTTTCAGTTTCATAGAAACATGCATCCATTCTTTTTCTGTTATCTCTTTTTGTCAATACAGGAATATTTTTTGTGTCTTTTTTAAATAACTTTGAATGTACTACATTGCAAACATATGTTTTTAACAGAGTGCTGCCTGTGACAATCTGACTGAATCTACTACCATGTACCATTAGATGGCACTATTGCTTTGTGGCAGTTAAACTATATGGTCGTGTGCAACTATGCAGCATTAATCTTTCTTATTTAATGTAACTGTTCTCTATTGTCTGTTTACCTCTTGATTAGTAGCTGTTTGAGTTACGGAAATCAGTGGTAGGAATTCAACTGTAGCTATAATAGATAACATGTATTATTAAGACGATAAATATTTTGTTTTTTTAAATTTGCATTAATTAGAGTATAAATTTAGTACAGGACCCAAACAATGACTCTGTCTTACAAAATAGAAAATTCAAAACTTAAGATTCAAGCATACTTGATAAATATATTTAAACTGTTTTCTCTTTGTTTGTTTGTTTATTTGTTTCATCATTTTTTTCCCATCAATTACGATCCGTTAACAATAACACAACTTGTTAATATTAATCCATATGTAATAACCTTTTGACTGAATATTTGAATATATCTTTATTCTAAAACCCCACAAACTTCTAAATGCCCCACCGAATTTTAATTTGAAACCTACTGTGCTTTTCATTTAAGGTGCTATTCGATTATTTCTCTTGCAGTTCAGATAGGTTGGAGTCAGTATTGCTGAAAGCCCATACTGACAAGACAGCTGGGAAAGCATTCTCTCTGTCTTCTGTAGTTTGTTATTGTTAAACAACACCTGAAGTAGATTAAAGCTGGACAGGTGTTTGGATTTATCCAGGCTGGAATCCCATTTTTCGTCCAGATCTTCCTGTGTGGCTTACCAACATATAGGGCGATCTGTAATACTTTATTCCACTGTCTGTGAGACAAGTGGAAATTACTGATGCCTCACACACACACACGCACGCACACGCACACACACAAAGCTGTGCAATAGCTTCTTTGAAATATTAAAATTAGCAATTGAATTGCAGGTATTTGTATTCAGCGTGAGTGTCTTGCAGGTTTTCTAGTCTCAGTTTTCCACAGACAGATCTGTTTTTAATCAATCACAATATTGTACAGATAATGGGGCGGTTCTTCGGTGGGCTGGCTCTGTCAGGAGCTTGGTGTTGTTTTGACAAATTTAACCGAATGAATATTGAAGTGTTCTCTGTCATTGCTCAGCAACTCATAAACATGCAAAATGCCAAAGCTGCAAAGGTACACACAAAACAAACGCACACCTGATTCTGACTTATGGCTTATAAATCAGCATTTCAAATGATTAGCAATTATTATTTAATGTTAAGTTTGTGTAAACTACTCAGTAGGTAGAATGGTGGCCCCATGATTGGAAGGTCGGGGGTTCGATTCCCTGAACAGCTACCCCGAGGTACCCCTGAGCAAGGTACCGTCCCTACACACTGCGCCCAATGGCTGCTCACTGCTTCACTGAGTGAATGGGTTAAATGCAGAGAGGAATTTCCCCATGGGGATCAATAAAGTACACTTTCTTTCTTCTTTTCATATTGCAGAAGTAACTGGCAGTTTTAGTGTTATCCTAATTTCTCATATATACTGTGTCTCTATAAAATGATTCATCAATTCTTTTTTCTTTGATCTGTTTTATTGACTTAAGCTCAGCTGCATCTATAATCACTATAACTGTTTTTCTGTTCTCCATCCAGGTGATTTTTTACCCAGAGGGATTTGGGTCCAGTATCCTAGCAAGGAAAATGACCCACATGTACAAGCTGTGCTCAGAGCAACTGTCCCAGCAGGACCACTCTGACTTTGGGATGAGAGCTGTCCAAATCTGTTGTGGTCATGGCAGGGTCAGAGCATCACAATGACACATGTGCATTCAATTATCTAGGCAGACAGACATCCGCCTTTTCAGCAATTTCCAGTGTGATTGCTGTGATTTTAACACACACACATACACATGGATATGTTGACTATATTTAGCTTTTGTGTACCCTGAAGCTAGATGTACAGAATGTTTACAGTGAAACCTTTTTTATTATAAGTAGATAACTTGTTTTTTTGGGACAACATGCTATAGTCCACAGCAAGAACAGTGAAACTATATTGATGATGACGCAGATTAGCAGCTAAGACCTTAAGATCTTCCAACCCCTTTTACATTAAGCTCTAGTTTCTCAGCGTCATTTTCACTTTGGAAATTCATTTACATAGTTCAATGCATGTCATGGTTGAATAGTGTGACATAAAAGGAGATAAAGAAAATTTTAGAAATGGGAAAAAATGCTGTTATTTATATGTCTGGGTTCTGTATAGGACTGAATGCCTGCTGTGTGGCATGAAATATTTTTTTTTCTCATGAACATCAGCTCCACATAGATTTTACAATGTGCACTTCACATTACCTTACTCCTCAACCATTTTGCGCCAGAGAGAAAAATCAAATAGTTCCTGAAAAATTAATTATTATTAATTATAAATTAATTTTACAGCCAAAATTACAAAATAAGTCCTTTAGGAGTGTATGAATTTTGGTTGTTAAAGAGTTAAGAGCCATTGTCTGTCTTTGATTTGCCATTACCTTTCCGAGTCTGCTTGTCCCACAATCAGTAAACATTCATTATCTCGCACTTCAATTTTTTTACATTTCAGTTAAGCAAACTTTTTGTAAATAGCGGAATTTTATTGATTATCATCTTTATTACATCTATAATGAGGGTTTTTCACTGATTTATTTTAACACTATAACATTAAGTTAAACATATTTAAATGAATTCACCAGCTACTTTGGAAAAGAGGCTCATACAGGCTCTTTTGCAATGATGTTCTTTTTTTTTTTTTCAAGCAGATTGGCTTTAAGATTTAATTCCATTTTGGTGATTATGGTTATCAAATTGATGCAGTTATGAAGTAAAAAGCATGTGAACTGAAAATTATGGATTGTAACTCAGTATGACTAATATGAAGCAAAAATATATCAAAACAAAAAAACAGTTTTTTAAAACAATTTCCACTGTATATCAGTTATTTGGAAACTTTTTATTTTTTTAAGGAATAGTAGACATTTAGATATGGTAATGACACAAAGAAATACATATAATTTATAATGTTTGTTCTTAGGACGTGACACGCTGGCAGTCTGTCCAGGCTGTACCCTCCCTCTCGCCCTATGGTAGCTGGGAAGCGGAAGAGAATGGATGGATGAATGATGATAATGTTCACTGAAGGTCACTGAAGAGAGATAACCCTCAACATTAGTAAGAATGTGGTTATTATTAGAGCACAGAGACTCAACCTGACAAAGGTCTTCACTGATTATGCTGTGCTGTTTGTTGTTTAAAAGGAAACATTATGGAAAGACAGGTATGGCAGACAGAAAAAATGGCTGATACTAAAAATCTTCTACCAATAGTTGGATGAAGCTGGACTGAAAGCCAGCACAGATGCACTAATCAGCACTGGAATGAGCTATAAGCACAAGAGCAGTATAGGCTGGGGTCTACCACACCAGGCAAGACCCCAGGTTCAGGCAGTGCAAAGATGTCCCTGAGACAATCCAGCACATAACTGCAGGATGCAAGACGCTATCAGGCAAGGCATACATTAACGCCATAACCTGCCAGAGTATACATAAACAACTGAGTCAAGTATGGCCTGGAAGTCCTGACATCAAAATGGGATAATCTCCTAAGGATGGTTGAGAATCATCTAAAATCCTGTGGAACTTTCAGATACAGACAGAGAAACAGGTGATGGCTAACCAGCCGAACAGAGTAGTGGTGGGCAGGCAGAGGAAGAAGTCCATAGTGATAGAAGTTGCTATACCAGTTGATGGCAACATCAGGAAGAAGAAACTTGAGAAGTTTTAAAAGTACAAGGACAAAAACTAAGAACCGAGAAATACCAAAGGCTAAAACTAAGTACAGCCCCTTTTCCTGGTTTTATGGTCATTTGGCCTTTAAATCTAGATTTAAAAAGCCACTTTGCTCTTGACATTTGGGAGAAACTATGTTTGATGTTTGACGCACTATCTAATATCTTCAATTTTTTTAATTGTTTTATTCCATAGGTTAGTTTTTACAGTGTAGCCAAATTGTTGTTGGTTGTAGCTGTTTTTCTTTCAGAGCATAGTTCTGCACCCTTGATTATAGTCCAAGCTCAGGGTATTATTTACACATCAAGCACCCTTTTCCCATTTATATCATGGCAGTATTCAGTGTGTGTGGAGCTGTGAATGTGTTGTCCTCTATGTGTATTTACTGGTACATGTCTTCCAAGCATCGCAAGACTCAGAAATTCAGCATCAGTATAAAGTTTGATGGCAACCCATTGCATCAAAGTTAATGGCAGCAATAGCCCTGAGCCTTTTGTGACTTAACTAGAATGGGTCATCTCTCATATCAATCTTCAACTCTCTCTGTCTCGCTGTTTCTCTCTCCCTGTTTCTTACTGTTTCTAATTTTTGTTTATCTACTCAACCTCTCTATTTCGGTTTCTTTAATCAGTTTTTGACAAACATATTTTAAGAAGTGACTTTTCTTTTTTTATTTAAGTGTTGCTTTAGTAATGCTCTCTGTGTGGAGGAACTAATTAAACTTTTATGAGGGCCCTCGCACCCTGGCGTGTCGAGCCACGCCCAAAACCTAATACCAGCATGTCCGATCTGATGTGACATTGATGGATTTCATGCATTTAACCACCAGCTAACATTTCATCTTATTCAACCAGGATTATAGTCGTCCCACTAGGTGGGTCGTAATCATGCCTACGACCTTTGGGAGAGATTGGACATTGTGTTTTCGAGTGACAGCAGATTACTGCTTTTTGGCGAGTGATTGAAACTCCAAATGCCGCCATGACCACCCCGTTTCCCTGAACGTAAAAAGCTTCGCAATTTAACATCACAAAGGTCTTTAGATTCCACACACAGGAATCGCATCAATCTGATGAAATCCCTTGGAGGAGTTCGTCAAAGAACGGTGCCTGAAAAGAGGGGAAAATGTCGCCAAAATTACACATTCATTTTAAAATGGCTGACTTCCTGTTGGATTTGGGATTTTGCTCCAAGAGACTTTTTTTGTACATCTTGATCTCTCCTATAACCTTCCCAGATTTCAGACTCATACATAAAACACAGAGCAGGGGCTGATGATTTGAAAGTTTGTAGGGGGCACTGTGGAGCCATTTTGCGCTATTCAAGGAAGGTGATCACATAACAACAAAGCCTTCGTCCCATTGGAGGTGTGTGCCAAATTTCAAGACTTTTTAAACTTTCCAAGCCCCTCAAACGCCACTTCATTGTTCAAGGTGAACCGCGTTGCCACCAGGGTGCGCCGTTCAGTTTAAAGTCACAATTTTCACACTGAAGCATCATGAGCAACTGATGGTGATATTCACTGCTTTTGAGGTGGCCACGATGAACCTGTGAAAATCAGTACGACAAAATGAAAGACATGACATTTCCTGTTGCCACTAGGTGGCCTTCTGCGTATTCCTGACAATGGGCACATCAATCTATTCAGGGCGGGTCTGACATCATGCCTGTAAAGTCTGGTACTGATCAGACTGGATTTCATTGAGTTATACTAATTTGTTTCTTCATGGCGAGACATCAAAGTTCGCCATGCTGCAGGGTTCACACCCTTTCGCGAAAAGTCACAGTTTTCACTGTAACCCAAGACCAACTCCTTAAGGCTTACCTGGAGAAATTTGAGGCTGCAGATGTCACCCATCACAATACTGTACCCCAAAGTGTAAAACATGACATTTCCTGTTCCCACTAGGTGGCGCTGTCCTTGATGTCAAATATGGCAGTTGAAATATGTTCAGGGGTGGAGCCTTATCATATGTGTGCTCTTTGGTCCAGATCGGACAATGTATGAGGGAATGAGAGGCAATAAGATTTTCATGGCGAGTCATCGAAATTCGCCGTGGCGCCACCGCCACACCGTATCACGAAAACTCAAAAGCTCCGCAATTTAACATGGCCCAGGTGTGTAGTTGACACTGACCAAACATGAAGCTTATACGACCAAATTCCAAGGAGGAGTTTGAAAAAGTTCGAGGCATGGAAATGGCAAAATTAGAGCCAAAATGTCACCTTCACTTCTAAATTGCGGACTTCCTGTTGGGTTTGCATCAATGGGCCCACAGACTTTTTTGTTTGTCTTGGCATGATACACATGTGTGCCAAATTTCATACATGTAGCTCAAACGATGTGGTCGTAGGGCTGCATTTAACAAGGCATAGGTGGCGCTCTAGAGCCATTTCCCAGTGCTCATATGTAAAACCATTAAAATACAAAATTTTTCACGAGACCTGGCATGTGTGCAAAATTTCATGAGTTTTTGAGGATGTTTAGGCCCTCAAAAAGGCCCTTGTTTTGCCTGAATAATAATAATAAGAAACGGAGCAGATACAATAGGGTCTTCGCACTCTCGGTGCTCGGGCCCTAATAAACGAATACTAGTTTTCATGGCTGCTGTCAGAAAGGCTTAATGGTGGTTCAAACCAAAGATGATACTTTTGGTGTTGGAATCCAGAGTTAAATTTTGTATGCAATTATTCATGAGGGTGTTCTAGAGAATTTTTGGGTGACTTGAAATTTGTGCTAGCTGAGGCTCTCTTTACAGGATTACTGTCTTCCTGTCTTCGTCGACTTCTCTGCTCAGACTTTCTCTGTCTTCAATTTTCCTGGATTCAATGACCAAAACATGGTTTTCCAGAAGGAGATCCAGGGATATAAGTAAGACGAGCTACACTAAAATAAGACCTTTGAAAATATGTATATATGTGTATATATGAGACTCTTGTTGCTTGTAGTTACCACCAGCTGGTTGGTAGTATCTGGTATAACGTCCCCTCTTTCAGAATTCTGCAAACAGTGTAAAGAGTGTAAAGATGTTTTAGATAGACCACAAAAAGGAGCATTCTGAGATTTTGGGAATTAAACAGGTTATATATATATATAGTTCCCCAAACTACTGCCTACAAGTAGACCAGTTTTAGAACTCATAGAAATCTCTCTAGACAGATCTAGTCTGGATGTCTTACCTCTTTCCAGTTTTTGAGCAAGGCTAAGCTGTTTAGAAACTGTATTTACCTCACAGAGATAAAATGGAAATCAATGTCCTCATCTAACCATAGAAAAAATGTCAGAGGGCCTTTTTGGCTGAGCACAGCCTTTGGCCTTTCTGCATCTTTAGATTTGTTTAAAATTTGGGTTTTTTTGTTCAGTTAAAAAGTGTAGATATAGCTCTTTTGTTTTTGCTTTTACTCAGTCAGCATGAACCTTATTTGTTTTGTTTGGTGTTTTTAATGAAGACTGCCAATTTATTTAGGAAACCCATTTATCTTGTGTGCTATGTGTGAGGTTTTTGTTGGTTTGTTTTTTTAAGGACGTTTGCTGCCTTAACCTGTGCACACATGCACCACAACTGATGCTTCCTTAGATTGCTTTCCTAGATTTTTTGAACATTTCTGGTCTGTCCTTAAGTGCTCCATATCAGTTGTACCTCAAATTGAACATCGTTTCATTTTCATTGGTGACATGTTGTCAAGAAAAAGTAAAACACTGTTAGTGTGATGTTGGTAGAAATGTGTATGGTTAGTAGCCTTTCGGTGGAATGTCAGGCTTTAAAGAAACAGCAGTGCTATTGTTGCTAACTACTGGGGAAGTTTTGTGAATTTTCTCATGGGGGAAAACTATTTTATGCTTTTTGTCAGTTTTTCAATAGTCCCTCCATCCTTTCTGTTTCCTCACAGCAGCATGTGGTTCTCCACGAGGAGGACACAGCCCTGTGATGGCCAGATTCACTTGCCACTTCAGCATGTTGTGCCTGCCAACATCCTTGGGAAATAGCCTCAAACAGAGCTTCAAAGTCAGGAGTCCCCCAAAATACTCACACAAATGCACTCACACATGAATATATGCAATTACTTCCTTTAGTGAGTTCTCACGTTGGATTTTTTGACAGTTACAGTTTCTTAGATTTGTCCATTGCAGTATTAATTATCTTATCTTATCATGCGTGTTACAACATCTTTTCATACCCAACCTCCTTTCAAGCTATCCTGAGCGGTTAGTTTTCTCTGGCAGTGAAGGATTGTGCCGGCAGAATCTGGATGCAGCTGTGGAGATTTACAACCATTTAAGTGTGGATCATTTGCCTACTTCAGCCAAGTCCCACTAAGTTTTGTTCTCTGGGACATCTCCAAATGTGTCTAAGGTGAGACATAAGCATGCATATTGCTGGGACAGATAATCACTGGATCATTGGACACCCAGGTTTCCAGTTGCAGTCACAACTACTATATAACAATAAAGGAACTGCTAAGACGTTGAAATTTATCTTGTCAAATGTACTAAATTGACAAGATAAGGCAAAAGTGAAAACTTACATAAAATAGAGCAAAATTAATCATCACAGGCTACTTATGCCACAATTTACTCATTTAATTATTATCCCCAACAGCACAAATGTAACTTTTGTTTTACTAAAGAGCTTGACACATAAAGATTGTCTTCATGAACAGCAAATCTGCCTCTCTTGTTTTTCTCTCTGTGTGTTTTTTATTCTGTTTGACAATTTTTCTATTAGCAATAGTACTGTGCAAAAGTTTTGAGTCACCTCTTCTTTATATTTTGCTACCAAAGAGCCAGACTTTCGTATAATTTTTGAGTGGTCTTGTTGGTTTTCCAGGATTTCTGAAGGTCTTTCTAATTTTTTCTTTGGTCACCGGCTGCTTTTTAATTAATTTCTTCCATCCCCTACTCAAGGAATAAACCAGTGTTGTGTCAACACATAACACATAACCTAACATAAAACATGTTCATGTCCAAATCCTGAGAAGCATTGTTTTTTTTAATGGGTTATAATTTTTAAGGTAGGAAACCAGTCCTGTAACTGCAGCCTAACATAGCAAGATACCAGTAGTACCTGTCATTGTACTGGGTCTGCCACCCAGTGTTTGTGTTTCAGGTTGAATTAATATCCTTTGATTTATTGTTATTCATGCTCCTGGTTCTCTTGGTTGTTTTTCTGCTTGTGTTTTGCTTCTGCTTTGATAGTTTCTAGCCATTAGTTTTCTGTTACCATGCCTCTCCTGTATTCCACGTTTCTTTCTAGTCTCACTTGTCTTCATATTCATTTGTCTCCCCCAGTCAGCTATGTTCTCATGTCTGCTTATTTCCCCGGTTACAGTGCCACATCTGTGTCTTAGTGTGTCTCATGTTTCCTGTTTTATTTGGACAGTTCCAAGTCCTGTGTTCAGTGTTTTCAGTTTTGCTTCCTTCCTGTCTCATTATGTTAGATCTGTTCCAGCTTTATATCTTCTGTTTCTTACGCTGCCTGTTGTTGCTTCATCCCATATTGCTGTGTGTTTCCTCCATACTGCTTGTAACTCCTAGTTCTTTGTTCCAATTTTAGTTCTTTGTTTCTGGTTTCTAGTTTTTGGCTTAGTTTTCTTGTATTTAGTGTTTGGGTTTTTGTACAGCGCAATAAAGCTGCCTCTTTTAGTTCACCTCTTTGTGTTTGTAAGGCCTGCTCTGTCTGCCTGCCACAGCACTCACTGTGACAGTACCAAGATCTACAATAAAATCTAATGTTTTATTATATTACTATCTAATATAATAGAACTAAATATGAAGCCTTTATGAGTTGGTTAAAGAAGATAATAAAAACCTTGTAAAACATCTAAGTTTCTTACAATGGGCAGAAAAGAATCTGGGCTAAAGCATTCAGTTACAATCAGTGCCCCCAAATGAATGGAAAAAACACAGCAGATTTCAAGTTATTTGCCTGCTGAGACTAGACCTCCTGAAATTATGTGATCATCTGTGTGTGCTTAGCTTTTTTAATGTGTCTGTAGTGCTGCCTTCAGGTGTTCCAGTATTTCATCTCCCGTGTACAGGCAAAACTACACATTCTGGTATATATGAGCCCTGTGGGTGACTTTGGCTGTGGCTTTCAGGTCTCACTGTTGTATGTTTCCTTTATTACTGGTATGTGCAGGTATGCTGATTTATAAATTATGTCAAACATAATATCCATATATACATATGTTCCTTGCAGAGATAAGGAGGAGATGTAAAACTGTAGATAAAAAGAAGGCTGATGAGTTTTGTGTGTGCATGTGTTTTAATTCTTCAAAAGTGTCACTGATGTTGCCTTTATTGTGCCTAAAATCACAACACTTATTCATATTACTACATTTATTTTGTGCATAATTCAAATACTGGTCCTTACTACAGGTACATAAAGCAGATGAGGGGTTGGCCAGTCGAGGCTGAAGACAACCAGGCCATTGCAGATGACACCTAAAGGGAATGGGGTGTGTTTATCAAACCTCCAGAACTAGTCATGACTGTCCTGGAGTCATGCTGGCACCCTGCTTAAGGCTGATTTCCAGAGACTCAAACAGCCAAAACAATTTTTACTTATTTGTTTTAATTAAATTTATTATTCATTAGGTAATCATTACTCCTGTAACACTGGTGTTGGTTTCCAAAACTATACACTGTGAAATTCAGCATCCATGCTTTTCTATAATGAAGTCAGAACAGGAGAACTAATCTGTATACATGATATATTTCATTTGTTCAGCAGTTTATTTTACTCAACAGCAAAGACAGATAATCATCTGTAGAGTCTATTCTGTGAAAAAAAAAAATGAATCAGTGAAAACAAAATAGCAAATATAGGAAACAGTAAAATGTATTTACATAATGTTGTTTGTACCAAAAATAATTCATCAGGCTCCCTAAAATCACAATTATCTTTCATTGTAATCATAATTATCCTTTCTGTCTTCATCAAAGATAATTGTTCATAAAGATTATGATGCTATTTGCATAATTCTTATTATCATAATTTCAGCTACCATTATAGTCACAATAATACATACATATATATATATATATATATATATATATATATATATATATATATATATATATATTTTTTTTTTTTTTTTTTTTTTTTTTTTTTTTTTTTTTACTTAATAACCTGACCATTTCCACAGGACATTTTTTTAATCCTACCTACTTTGAATCAGCATTCAGCAGGGATTACTCTTACATCCCACGACTTGGCACTCATTAATCTGTCAGCACTAAAATTTCATTATTCACTAATCTACTGGGTTGCTGATCTAAATTCAATCTTGAACACATCCTATCCACTTTAAGCTTTTGTGAGACACAATTCAAGTGTAAAACTGTAGTATTTTCAGTGAGGGCCAGTACTTGAATAAATGTGAAGGCATCAAGCACTTGATGAGCCACAGCCTTATAACCACTCACCTATGAAGCAAACAATGCTGATTATAACAATGAGCAAGAGCAGTAAGAGCTAACCTCCAAATTAAATGTGGAAGAAGGGCTGGAGTGGAACAATTGTGGAAAGATTTAAAGATGGCTATGTGAGGACTGTGATACAACTTTCAGTTCATTGCACCTTGTTGCATCGACCTGTATCGAGTGGATGTTCAGAGTTTCAGGACTTTCTTGTTGAGTTGCAGGAGTTTCAGTGATGAATATATTATTTTGGCTCTCAAGCCTAATAAGAGAATTTGCCCGGAATGACATTTTGTGTCTTCTAACCAATACAAAGTTGAAGTGTCAAAGTTGAATCCCTAAATTATGCTCGCAATTCAATGTATATATTTTACATCACCACATGGCTTCGTTATCTCAGAGCTGTCCGTTATTACAATTACATGACAGCGTCAGTTAAATTTGTAACGATACATAGCTTATAATAATTTTAACAGATTCATTAACTAACTATAAATTCCACCACACATGCACACATGTAATAAACAATAACAGTTTTTCCCTCCTCGTTTGTTGACAAGCTAACACTTTTCTCTCTTTGTAGACCAGACTGGCCTAGTGCTAAGCAATTATTAAAAATCTGACATAATATGACAAGGAAATTATCAAACCCGAGCTCCTGCTGAAACTGCACAAATACGTCACCAACCCTGATTTCATACCTGGAAAGATCTGTTTGAATTTCATGCCCAGAACATTTTTTAGTTGGAGTCAGATTAGAATACAAATGTTGTAGTTAAACATTTTGGCAGTTTCGTACAAACACTTATTTTCACAAACCAAGTCAGTGAAAATAACACCTCCTTGTTACAGCATTATGACTAAATGTATGGTCACACTGAAGGTTTTCTGATTGCATAACCAAGCAGAAATTATGAAATGTGAGACATTACAGCTCAGTATGTTCCTACTTGGCTGAATTTCTTATTGTGTTGCTTTTATTAAGTGGAGAAGGTATCTAATGCGCATGGGTCAGACCATGATATTTTTAGTTTAGTTTAGTAATTGTAGTAGACTTTAAAGCAGAGAAAAACACCTGCATTTGTAGGACTGTGACTGCTAACACTTAAATCAAACATAGTATTCTTCATAAATACATTGATGCACAAGAGTTACTGTGGTCTTTATTAGCTACTTTACATAAGCACAGAGCACCTCACTGTGTTTAGCAGGCATATTGCCAATGCACCGGATATCAGTGGGATGGAATAATGAGGTCCAAAGAGGGAGATGCTCAATTTGGCCCTGTTCATTAGTTAATCTATGAATCAGCTAACATAATGAAAGATTGTAAACTACCCAGTGTAAGATGGGTCACTGCAAATGCCAGCATTTATTTCAGTTCAGGTCATGATGAACAAATTTGGGGATATTTACACCTGACTGAAAACAGGAGATTGATATGTTCTGCACCAGCTCATAAAGGCATCACTAGGTTACTGCAGGCTGTAACAATGGTGTAGTAACTATAGATTCAACAGAAGAAATGGATATATACATTTTTTAAGAACTATACACTGATTAATCAGTGGCATGAATTGTTAAAAAAAAACACACGTTCCAGTCATGATATTTAGTCACTTTGCACCAGCAATCTCTTGTTTGAGAAAATAATCATTAAGCCAACTACAACATAGCAGCAGATTGAGAAGAAATTTTTACCCAGTGCAACATTGTGCATGTTTTCCGCATTAGGGTTAGGAGAACTGCAAACTGTCTGGGAAACCTCTACCCAAGCCATTTTAAGCTAACTGCACAATACTGTATTTTCATGTTAGCGCAGTTCATTATTATAAATGTAAAGGAATTCAATCTGTCTCTGCAAATGTATTCTAGGTTTACAGTTAATATTATAAATAAATAAATATATTATAATAAGTCTCGGCCTCCTCTGTCTGCTTGGGGAAAGTATTTGTCATAGCCAACCAGCAGAGTTATAACTACATATAAACTAAGCCTCCTCAATAGTTAGCTCTTCTGTGTTTGACTATAGCAGAAGTGCCAATTATCAGTGAGATTTGACCACAGAAGCCTGCAGAACTAGAGATAAGGGACAATTTTTCAACAGTGTTAGTTTTTCTAAATTAAAAAAAAAAAAAGGCATAAAAAATTTCAGATTTTTGGCTCCCAGGTATTCTTCTAATTCTAAGAAACTATAGAAATTAGCAACAGTTTGCTGTCTGGTGAAAGCAGATAAACATGATTCTGTTTTATTTTTCCCTTAACCCCTCCCTACACACCCACACGCACGTACACCCACACGCACGTACACCCACACGCACGTACACACACGCGCGCGCGCGCACACACACACACACGCGTGCACACACACACTCACACAGGTTGGTCTGTAGTTAATTTGTCTCCCAAGTTCTCGAGGTTGAGTAGATGTGAAGCAAACAGTCCTCGTCTTTCTCTCAACCACAGACAATGACAGAGAGAGACAAAAGGCTAAAGTATGAGGATTTTTTTTTCTCAGAGCAATATGAAATATCTCTGTTTTTCAGCTGTCCCTTCAGCACGCATGCTGAATGCTAATGGTCCTTCAGCAATTACTGAAAAAGTTTTAATATCACAGTCAAACACAGGACACCTTCAGAGGTGGAAGTTAGCTGACATCAGAATATCCCAACTTGCATGCATTTTAATGATTTTTCTTTTTTAATAATCACCCTTCCACTGTCTTTTCTCCTATCTCACTTTATCTGTTTGTATAATTCTTATCTTCTCCACTCAACACTGTGTAAATGCTGGTTAAGACAATTAACAAGTGAAAAAGCAATAAATGACAAGTTTGCACTTGTTTTGAAGAGTTCAGACAATTTTGATACCACAGATTAGTCAGTGTCAACTATAGGTACGTTTATTGTGCTAACCTATCATTTGGTTCACATTTTTTATGGCACCAGACCAGATGTACTTGTTATTAGTGATTACAATCCTCATGCTAGTCCTGTCCTTCCTCCTTCTGCACCTCTTTCCTGGGGTCAGCTGTCTTTTGTCTTAGGATTTATGTACAGAAGCTGATTTTCATCATCTAGGTTTTCTTGACCATGTCTACAAGCCTAAATGCACTGATCTGCTTAGGAACTACTAATTTTTAAAATTTATGACTTTTTAAAAATATTTTTAGTTGCATTGCACTCAGATGAATACAAATGACTAACGTGGCATTTCATGCTTTGGTTTTTCAGAGCATTTGTATTACTGAAAAAGTCCTGCAGGGCATTTTTGCAGATATTCTGTAAGTCCTTTTCTTTTTTTTTTATGGCTGTGAGTAATGTTCCTTCTGTTTCTTTGCAGACACATCAATCCCTGAGAACTTCCATTTCTTTCTCAGTTCCATGCCTACCAAAGTATTTCCTGTTACAGTGCTCCAGAGCTCTGTCAAGGCAGTCTCACTCTCACTCACTCACTCTTACACACACACACACACACACACACACACAGATTGTGACACGATAATAAAACTATAGTTGAGTTCATTTGATATGAAGATTGTCTGTCTAAGATTGCTTTACAGGATTAATGTTCCCTGTATGAGTGCTTTATGTTTTTTGCATTTCAAAGTGTGGAAAACTAAAAATTCAAACAAATCTGCGTTCTGTGCAGGCAGCAGTATAAGCTACCTTTGCACATTCATCATACTTTTCATAGTGTATTCACACACCACTTAGACTTCTGTGGGTAACTTATAGCTGAAACTGTTGGCTATTCAGTAGATGACATGCCCAAAAAACTCATTAATTACATAGAACTGCTGGTTGTATTCTGGGGCATTAGATAATAATATTATAGTTGGGTTATTGGGATAAGACAGCCTGACTATGAAATATAAGAATAAGGATAAATGGTAATGCAACTCATTTATTGTAAAGTTTTTATGTGTGACATTTTGTATTTGTTGTGATTAACTTAATACAAGGCAGAATCAGTTTCCTCTACATTTTCTGAAGCCAAGCTGTTTGCAATACAATGATTTTAAAGAATTATATGTGCATGTTCCCCAAAGATTATTCTAAGATTCATTTTTAATTCATTGTAATGTCTTTACCTGTCCATTGGCCCATTCTGCTGCAAACACAATGATTAGAGCATAAGTTACAAACACATCTGCTTTGTAACGCTAAAAGATTTCATTATTCTACTATTATTAGTTACTATAGTATTCTAAGAAAATAAATGTGTATACAATTTGCACCCAAAATGAGCCACAGCAGTTGGACTTGCAAAATAAATGAAAAGTGAAAGCACTTTTTTAGACTTTGCATTGTCTGACACATTTATAATTATATGTGATTTTTAACTGCCTGGATTAGCTGATGTTATAAATGATGTTGTCAACAGCAAGGTCACTCTCACGTTCAGTAATAACATTAGGAATTTCCCTGGTCCTTTTTGTAGTGAAAGTTATTCTGAGCAGCTTCGTAAACAAACTTTGATAAGAATCTCAGATATTCAGTAGTAGAAGTTATCTAACCTCCTTTATGTTTGTAAAATGCATTGTGTATTCAGTCCAAGGTGAGGTTTTAATCAAAGCAGTTTCACTGAGGTGTAATCCATCTTAAAGTTTCCACAATATTAAAATACACACATACTGTGAAACAAATATATAGTACCATATGTAGTCTGTAACTGCTCTTGCTGCTGTGTTCTTCACTGGTCTCTTCTTCACGAGTTAACCATCCATTTAAATAATGTTGTGTCCCACAGATGTAGTTAGACAGTCTACCCTTGGCAACAGTGTGTTAGCTTACCTTCATATATATAGTGCTTAAAATTTAATTAGAGAAGCTGTCATAAAAAAGGAAAAACACTTTTTTTAAAATTAATCTGTAAAAAACTTGTTTAAAACTAAGATTTACTGAAGTCACTGAACTGCACTGTCATTTTTGTACCCGCTCTGCACAGGCTTTTCAGAGAATTCAGAAATTAATCAAGCACCACATCACATCAACCGCTAAAACATTTAGACACTAAACATTTTTCTTTTCCAACATGCTACATGCAAGCATGTTAATAGATGTAATTTGGCATTTTGTGTAAAACTGTAGACTTCATAATTAATGGATAACTTCATAATTTATATTTTAGCACTTAAAATATAATTTTAATCCAATAGCGTGTGCATAGTGATGGATTAACCATCCAGAAACAAACAAACAAAATTTAGGGGAGCTTTGGCATAAACCTTATTTTGGGTGGCTGTTTAATCAATACTATGCATTGTCTGTATAAATATGAATTTGCATCTTTGAGATGCATTAAATGTAATTTAACTACTGTAAAATCCTGCCAGTACCTGATTTATCATCCTCTATATAACAGATCATGGTCATCCATATTTTTATTTATACATACTGCAGCACTATAAATGAACTAATACAACAGAAATTAATGGGTTTGTTAGTGTTAGGATTATTTTATTAGCAATGTTGTTTTCAAATGACATAATAATTTGATGTTTAAGTTACACAGTACACTAGTTTCTTGTGAAAACCACTGCAAGGGATCATACCTGCACTCTAAGACTGCCTAAACAACAAGAAGAAACACTGATCCCAAAAAGTGTCCTGGATTTTTCATAGACTTCTCAGTGGGTATCTATGTTGTCATTGCCAGGTGACTAATGACCCTCCTAAAGGCCTGCAAGCCAACATAAAATGAGGCTTCACTGAGATCACCAGCAGTTGCTTTGAAGGCCTCATTTCACTTCACACATAAAGAACCTGGTCATTAGTGCTTTGTTTTCTTGAGTGTTTTACTTGTATATGTGGTTGAATTGTTGTCTGATTATTGTGTGTCTTGTGTTGGAAAAAGAAACATCTGCTATGAGTTCACTGGCAATGACAGAGAATGTGCTCTGATCAACCTCAACTGTACTGCAAAGAGGACAGCATCCCTTGGAATGCTCTGATCTGTGTCACTGGTAGGTAGCAAATATTCACAGAAAAGTTGGCTTATATAATAATTATATAAGTTTAATGTTCAAGCTAATAAATTAGCAGTTGTGTGCACAGCAGGGTTTCTAAAGTATGCTGTCATGTGTGATCATTCCCAGATGTAATGCATGTCTTATTTGTAGTTTTGTATTTTTTTTTAATTTTGAATTATATTATTATTATTTTACATTAATAGAAAACCTTTTTAAATTTTCAACCATGGTTGCATTTTGAGGCTACATCCCAAAAATATGTACAAAGTCCTATGTGGGAAGAATGATATGAAACTTTAGATCGTTCAGCTTTAAACAAAAGGAAACAGGCTCTTTTTGATCACTATATTTGCTCCCATCATTGCTGTGTTGTGTGGAACAGACACTACACTGTTGTTTTGTAAATACCACAGATTATGAGCATCACAATACAAAGTGTTTGCTGATTTCACAAAGCAGAACAGTTCTGTAACACAATTTCACTCTGTTCTGCAGCTGTGGTCCCGTGTTTGTTCAGTTCTCACTCAGTGAACTTTTGCTGCTCTCTTCCTCTTGACTGTGTTTATAAAAAATAAAATGAAAAAAAAAACAAACAAAAACAGATGCCCCCATACATGCCAAAGCCTGCTTGAAGCTTTTTGCATGAGGACACTCGAACGGGGCTTTGCTCTAAATTCTATATATATATTTGTTTATTTTCTCTTTATATCATTTGTTCAGTTATGAATTTTCAAACTCATTGAAACTCATTAATTGTAGTTTTAATCTTCTAATATCGTCTGAAAACAGACAGAAATTAAGTTTCAGCTGGATTTAGTCATATAATTTTCATATTGTTTGTCCTTAATGATAACAGACACTTTCAAAGTTATTATAAAAAAGAAGTTGGCATCCCTTTCATTAACAGTTCTAATCATATTTTTGATGTTCATTTGCTTCCCTAATCTGGTTTTCAATTACACCTCCAAATAATTATGTGGTTCAGTCTCAGTAGAGCGCACCACATCAAATTGATGTCTCTCATTGTTATTACACTCCTGTTTTATTGGTTTAATCTTTAATTCTAACAATCATTGCCAGAGCCATGCATCCTTTGAGGGGAAGAATTTAGGCTCAAACAAAGCATGGTGTATTGCCTTTCCTCCTTTTGAAGGAGCAGTGCAAAGGAAAAAAAGACACTGCCAGCTTCAACATGCCTGCAGCTTGCTGCAGAGATTAGTCTGATCATTCATTCCATTTCTCACTGCCTTACATAACTGAGTGTTTTTACAAAAACTGTGGACTTTAAGTGTTTGAATCTTAAATATAATATAAAATTGTTTTCTTTTGATCTTTTTTGTAATATAGCCAATTCTGTTTTGAGTATTCCATCTTCTTTTCTTTGTACACGGAGATTGAGTTGGTTTTTTGTCTCTTTGGTTTGGTTTTTTGTTTCCAGATTTCAATCAGAAGGAATCTTTTTTTCAATTCCGTTAAGTTCAGTTGCAATTAAGTGTACGTAGTGCAATTAAAATGATTTAAAACATTTTAGCATAAATAAAAAATCAGATCATGGTTTGCAAGAGACATGGTAGAAGTAGAAGATTAATTACTTTACTTTTGCTAATAAATGTAATTAGAATTGTGATTGGCACACATGCAGCCACACAACTCTGAAATTGGTAACATGTCTTAGACACACAAATATAATGGCACACAGTCCTTTTTTATGTATTTTACATTCAATATAGTTACATTCATTTTTTAATTTCTTTCTTTTACTGGTGCTTGAGGGTCCATGTGGCTGCTGAGGGTTGCTGGTGCTATGAAGAGCAAAAATTGTGTTCTGGAATGCCGTGCAGTTATATACAGGAAGTGTTGATCGCTGATTGCTGACTCATCTTAAATTTTCTTTGACTTGTGAGATGCATTTTTTGCTTAGTCTTGTGTTTAGTTTTACTTATTTGAAGTAACTATGAGACTAACTGTTGTTTTTGTTTCTTCACTGTTAAATAGTTTGTTAGTATTACTCTTATGCATCAACCTGGTCTCATCAGCCAGTATTCAAATCCCCTTAATTTCTTGTGTGTTAGATCAGATTTATTTTGTACAGCAGTTAGCTTCAAGTTATGTGAAGTTTTTATTTTGACTGTAGTTTAGTTCTGTTCATTTGACTTTTTTTAAGTGCCCAGTGTTAATTCATTTTGTATATTTCTTTTTCATTTTTAGGGTAAATAAAACCCATTTTTTTCAACATACCCACCATGTCCTCCTATCTAACGCACTTCGTTCTTTACACAAATTCTAAAGTACCTATTTAGGTTTACTTCTCTCCTGATTTCAGACATTCATTTGAATTTTAAGATATTGAAAGGCTTGGCAATATAGAGCATCTTTTAGAGCATCTTGTTGCTCAAAGGGACCAAAGACAGAATATATATGTAGCTTAGTAAAAAAAGAAAGAAAGAAAAAAGAAAGAAAGAGGAAACTGTTATAAATACGCAGTTCATAAAAGATAAATATTGCAAAGTTAAAAAGAGTTAAATGTATGCTTTGTTGTGTGATGCAATCCATGATTAAAATGATAAGAATGTAAAGGTTATATTTATTTTGTTTAAAAAAACGTGTTACTTTGATAATTCAGTTTTGTCCCAGTGGAGGTGAACTAGACACAAGTGCAGACGTGTGGCGTCTCGGAGCAGGCAAAGTGAGACGACTAGAGGAGCTAACGCAGAAGCGAGAGGCATCCTGTGGTGATTTAAAGCTACAGTTTATGACTGCAAACTAGAGCTGGGTGATATAAGATTTTTTCATATCACGATATGTTTTTTTCATTTCAGGCGATAACGATATATATCATGATATAAGCCAAATAACTAAATTTGTAAGATTTAAATGTGCCATTGCTCACAATTAAAATGTGAAATAATCAGCAGCTTGTTTTGATTTAAATATTTATTTCCCATAATAAGTTAAACAGGGCAGATGTACTTAAGGAAAATGAAACTTCAGTTTCAGATAAATAGAGGCAAATATTGCAAACTACACAAAAGGCAGCCGCTAAAGCGTTTAAGTTTGAAAATAGAACAAACAAAACAGACTACTAAATTGTCAATTCCACTTAGAAACAAAATATTAATTCTAAAAATAAATCTTAGTTTGTTTTACAGAAGAACAGACAAAATTGACTAACTAACTTTTGTCAATATCAAATGAACTGAGAACTAAATGGAAATTCTCACTCTCCTTGTTGTATAGCTTAGCTTTTCAAACAGTTTTAAAATAAAGATGCTAACAGAACATTCTTTAAATCCTAGGTACACATCCAAGGTGCAACATATATATATATATATAAAAATAAAACTTTAGTCTGACAAAAGCCTACAGGTTGTGGGACAGGAAGACAAGTCTATCCACTGCTTCAGGCTTTAAAGCGGCCCTGTGGCAAGTCACAATATTAGCCCCTGTACTAAATACCCTCTCAGAGGGGCTGCTGGTTGCGGGGATGCACAGGTAGCGCTTTGCCAGGCAGCTAACTCTTGGGAAGCTTCTGTCGTTGATTTTCCACCACTCAAGTGGGTCCATTTCACTGTCTGCATCAGGTGCCAGCAAGTACTTTTCAAGCTCCTTTTCAACTGTCTCCTTCTCAGTGAGCCCTGTGCTGGTGGGGTGGGATTTCTTAAAGAAGCTGCCCAGTGACTTTCTCTGTTTCTTCTGGGTTGGTAGTACTGCAGCAGCTCCACCATCTTCTGTTTCCTCCGTTCCAGCTGAAGTGGACGGGTGCTCAATTTGCCCCAACATCTCAGACACTGCTCTCATTTTGATGGCATCAACATGTTCTGCATTAATGTATTGTACTACATCTACCAGGGTTGCAACATCAAGCAGTTCATTTGTAATCTGGTGATTGTACTTTTCATCAAGGTATGTCATGACTGTCATCTTAAGGTCTTTTGTAAGTTGTGTTTCATCCTCAGATGGTTTCAGAATCTGTGTTCTGAAAAGGTGAAGCATCGGCTTGAGGTAGGACACACTCACGTAACACTCTCCAGAAAGTGAATCTGTGAATTCCAGTAGTGGGTTCAGGGCCACATGCACAGACTCCAGAACATCTAGATCTTGCCAGGAGGGAACCAAGTGCCTGGTCTTCTTATCTGCACTGAGGACCTGAGAGATAGCTTTATGTTGCTCCAGAACCCTCCCAACCATTTTTTGGCGTGAGCCCCACCTGGTGGGTGACTCTGTCACTAACTTGTGCTGGGGGAGGTGAAGCTCCTCCTGAGCAGCAGCCAATTCCCTTTTCTTCTTACAAGAGAAACTGAAGGCGGCCACCACTCTCTTACACACGGCCACAGCTCGCTCCACCCTCTTGTCTTTGCCGGCTTTTTCTGTGGATAAAAAGGTAAATAATAGCACATATTAACCTCAGAAATTAATTTAAGATTTTTGATTTTTTTTTCAGTCACAAATAAAATTCACTGCCCTGAAAACCCACTTACTTGCTATGATTGTACTTTTTTTTATTGTACTTTTACTTTTTTAAATTTTGCTGACAGACTGTCCAAATTTTTTTTTCTTATATTTAAAAAGGTGACAGAGGCTGGTGTTATCAACATCATTGTTATATTTGACGTTTTCATCACTTGTTCTTTTTGTCTTGAATTGCCCTATTTGGTGGAATCATAATTTAATGTTCTTTATAGGAAAAAGAGCTGAGGTTCTGTATTAGCCAATTGGGATCCTGATAGAATCCCAAAATTCTAAATTTTATTTGGCACATTTTGTCAACTTGATTTACACTGAAGAGTGACTGAATATTTGCCTATTATGCATGCCAACAGCAACTATTACTTCAAATAAATAGGCTGACATGAAGAATATTCTTTCTGATGTTTATTTTTTAACAATAATCATGGAAGTGATTTAGATCTCTAGCTTTTAATATATTTACATGGGCTCAAAAACACAATTAAAAAAGGCATTTTTAATTTTATTCTGCTTCCCAACTTACCGATAGCTGAGTGAAGTCGATGTCCGAAGCACTGCAGCCGGGTCCAGTTATTCAGGGATGTGGCCTTCACTATATTTGTCCCACTATCAGTTGTGATGCAGACTTGTTTGTCTTCACTCAGTCCCCAGGATGCAAGCGCTTCTGACAGTCCTAATGCAATTACTTCACCCGTGTGGTCGTCGGGAAGGTAGGCAGTTTGAAGACATTTGCTTTTCAGATTCCAGTCTTGGTCGATATAGTGGGCAGTAAGGCTAAGGTAAGGTTCTGACGTGCGACTTGACCACATGTCAGATGTAGTAGCGAAGAACGATACAGTTTGTAGCTCCTTCTCAACAGCCTCACGGCGCTCTCTATATAGCTTTGGAAGCGCTGTCTGAGAGAAATGTTGAAGTCCAGGGAGTTGGTAACGAGGATCCAGTACCTTAATTAGCTGCTTGAATCCTTCATTTTCGACCGTGTTTATTGGTAGCATGTCTTTAGCAGGACAGTAGGCTATGGCATTCGTTATGTCGCTATGTCTCTTAGCTTTTTTGTCATATGGTAAGACGCTGGAGAAAGCCGACTCAATTGACTGTTGCTGCTTCGCAGGGATTCCCCTGGTTGTTTTCGATGACAAATTAGCACTTTCAGTCAGAGATTGAGCGTGCTCTAGTGGGTGGCACTGCTTCAGGTGATGAAAAAGGTTTGTTGTATTTCCAGACTTGGTGGGAACATGCTTTCGGCACAACTTACAGTGCGTGCTACTCTGTTTTTTGTC
This sequence comes from Rhamphochromis longiceps, assembly GCF_057381845.1. Lineage (NCBI taxonomy): Eukaryota > Metazoa > Chordata > Actinopteri > Cichliformes > Cichlidae > Rhamphochromis > Rhamphochromis longiceps. Next base: position 39,539,338 of record NC_140562.1, on the reverse strand, counting down.
AGACTTCAAATAGCCGAAATATCTCCACACTACGGAACTTTTCTGGCCCTACTTTTCGACAATCTCTTCGGCATTCGAACCGCCATCCGTGTTCTCTTCGGTAACGTGGTCACCCGAGCTCTCGGTCGATTTTTCTCTACTTGGTACACTCATTTTCTCCATTACCCGGTCGACACGGTGGTTAGCTGCTTCGCAAACAAATACGCACGTGCGGCTTGGCACTTGTGCTGTACGTAACAAGGCACGTGACGTGGATCGGCTCTGCGCTACTTAATTTGGATTGGCTGTTCCTTTTTTTTTTTTTTTAAAGAGGAAGAGAGAGAGATGAGGTCTATCGCGATAGTTGTATTTTCCTATCGAGAAGAAGTTATATCGCAATACATATCATATCAATACAGCTCTACTGCAAACGTTTTGGGTTGTCGGTTAGATAACCCAGGAACTATTTGGCATTGCAAAGCAGCGAATGTCGACCTGAAGTCTGCTGCATGGAAGTTTACTGTTTATTGATAAAGTGGTGGCTAACTGGCAGAACATCCAGACTGTGAGCAGCTAGTTGCCCTGTTTGGACATTTTGGTGGCCTGAAAGTGGACAGCAAACACGCAGTGCCCAAAGTGGCCCAGACACACCCCATATATTCTGCAGCTGTTCTTGAGAGCTTCTGCGCTGCTTCGGAGTTGAGGCCTGCTTGCCAGAGTCTTCTCTGCTGGACACGAGACTTTCCAAAGCTACTACCCCGTTTGTTTACTTCAGATGGAGCGAAGCGACCATTAAGTTTGGGGTCACAACGATCCCCAGCTACGATTCAGTCCTGCGACTTTTACTTTCCCTTATGTTGTTTTAACGGCTTAAAATAAGATAGTTATTGTTAATTGATGAAATTACTCTGAAATTTCAGTTGAACAACTAAACAAAAGTGGACTTTATTTTTTTTAATTAGAATCAGTGAACAGACACTTTTACGTTTAAGTACTCAGTAGGTTCATTTTGTTTATGGTGAAAAATATTTGCGCATTGCTATGAGATGTAAGTCATTCAAGCATATGATCCTAGTGCATTATTAATTTGTATTTATTTTCTGGGGGTAATTTAAGTTACATAATCTTGAGTTTCAATTCATACTGTAATAAGAGAAAAGAACCCAGGGCTCCAATCTACGTCATTATAAATATATGGTAGATGGGCCACACACACTTATGGAGTTATAGCATGGAAACAAAGCAAAATTACCAAGCATACACTGCAGGCAGACCAATATAACTTGCAAAGCATGCACAAATTGAAAAACAAAAAGCTTTCCAAAGGTGATAAAATAAAGATGATTTGAAGAAAAAGAGTGATGTAATAAGTCCTTGAAGAGGGGAAAAAAAAACTTAGAAGTCAGAAGAGCTTTAATTGAATGACCTGCATCCAACTTCTTTCAAAAGTCTGGGTTTCATAAAAATGGATATTGCATATGTCTGAGTAAATATATCTATATTTGCTTGACATTTTTATTTAATGTGTTATTTAATTTTTTTTGTTTAATGCCACGAATAACCTTTTTTTCTGTCGTGTTGATTCTGAATAAGATTATGAGTGACTCGGGCTGACACTGTAGCAGGGGTTGTCATTAAAGCAACTATCATTTTCATCCATAAACGCGACAAGACCGTTGTGCATTATGTGCCCTTTGTTCTCACCAGGTGACATCACATGTGGAGCACAAGTGCCTGGAACCAACGCTACCTCAGGGCAATCCCCAAAGGCCTTTTGTTTTTTTTAACCTCCAGAAACTCTCCTGCTTGGCCTGACCTACTCCCCCTCAGGTATTATTCATTTTCCTTCCCCCTTTTCCCCCCTCTTTCATATATATAGGCATGTGTATGTACACATAGGGTTTCTATACAGGAACACTTAATACTTGATATACTATATGACTGCATCTAAATATATCTGTCACGGTTTGCCGTACCCCCCCCCTCAAAGGCTGGCCCCAGACAGCCCAACAAGAAACAAAACAGCCAGAAAAAACAGAAAACAACCCGACCAGGGCGGGCGGCGGGGGCCCAGGAAGGAGGGCTCGAGCAAAACAAAACCGGAGCACCAGAAGGCCAAAAGACAAAAACAAAAAACGAGTCCAAAACCAAAAGAAACGAAGCACACCAGAACACAGGAAAAAACAGAGTCCAAAACAGAAGAGTTCAGGGGGCCGACAGCACAGGAGTCCAAAACAGTTCAGGGGGCCGGCCAGGGGGCCGACAGCACAGGAGTCCAAACAGTTCAGGGGGCCGACCGTGCGGACGGCAACGGCGGCGACGTGGACACAGTTCGGGGGGCCGACCGTGCGGACGGCAACGGCGGCCACTCAGGCGATGGCGGTCCAGGGGCCGGCCGTGCGGAAGGCAACGTGCGGAAGGCAACGGCCGGACCAGGCGAAGCACAGGCAGAGGCCGGACCAGGCGAAGCACAGGCAGAGGCCGGGCCAGGCGAGGCTGAAGACACGGAGGCCGGGCCAGGCGAGGCTGAAGACACGGAGGCCGGGCCAGGCGAGGCTGAAGACACGGAGGCCGGACCAGGCGAGGCTGAAGGCCCTGGAGCTGCAGCAGGCGAGGATGATGATGGAGCTACAGCAGGCGGCTGGATGGGCTGAACGGGCCCCTCGGACCCTCCAGCGGAGGCAGGAGGCTGAACGGGCCCCTCGGACCCTCCAGCGGAGGCAGGAGGCTGAACGGGCCCCTCAGACCCTCCAGCGGAGACAGGAGATGAAGGCCGGAGCGGTCCCTCGGACCCTCCAGCGGAGACAGGAGACGAAGGCCGGAGCGGTCTCTCGGACCCCCCAGCGGAGACTAGAGACGAAGGCCGGAGCGGTCCTACGGACCCTCCAGCAGAAGTCACCACTAAGCCAGCAGTCATGGAGTCCTCTGGCAAACACAAAGGCAACTGGCGATGCACTGAGCACTGGCTCTGCCCAGGCAACGCTGACATGGTGCAGTTCTCAGGTGGCTGCATAAACTTCAGGGGTCCAGAATCAGCCGGGGACTGAGACCTAGCCTCTGGGGAAGCCCTGGAGCGGCAAACTGTGCCAATGGCGGCTGAACCATGAAAAGCACCTTGAGGTGAAATTAGACTTTCTCCCTGCATGGAGTGAATGAGTGAAACCGGTGATACTGGAGCCAGAGCTACGGGTAGCGGGGGCACTGGAGCTACTGGGGCCTGCGCTACAGGCGGCACTGGAGCTACTGGGGCCTGCGCTACAGGCGGCACTGGAGACTGAACTGAGGGTGGCACTGGAGACTGAACTGAGGGTGGCACTGGAGACTGAACTGAGGGGGACACTGGAGACTGAACTGAGGGGGACACTGGAGACTGAACTGAAGGAGGCACAGGAGACTGAACTGAAGGAGGCACAGGAGACTGAACTGAAGGAGGCACAGGAGACTGAACTGAGAGGAGCACTGGCTGCGGGGGAGCTAACCGAGCTGAGAGTGGCTGCGGGGAAGCTAACCGAGCTGAGAGTGGCTGCGGGGGAGCTAACCGAGCTGAGAGTGGCTGCGGGGGAGCTAACTTAGCTGCCGGTAGCTGCACAGGCGATAAGCAGCTCGCGTTGACATCCGCCACACAAAACGCAGCCCCTGAATGAACAGTCATGCAGTCCAAAAATGAAAAAGAGTCCTCACTCACCACAGCCGGCGATTTAGAAGCCCGAACGTCCGGCTGTGGGGTGGCGCACTTGCGGCGCGATCGGCGTTTCCTCCCCGCAGACGGCTCCGACGGGCCGGGCAAGATCACATCCGGCGAGTCGGGCAGCGAGGCAGGAGTGGCTGAGAGAAGGTGCGGTGTGAGCCGGAGAAAAGCCTGCATGGTCGGAGGAAGCGACTGCAGAAGCCATGGCAGGCCAGAAAAGAGCTGTTGTAGCCGACTTTCCACGGCACGACGAAGCTCCTCTGGAGGGTTCTCCAGCCATAGCCCGAGGAGAATCTCCACATTGTACGCAATGTCGTCCTGGAGCTCCTCGGACGGATTCACTGCCGCTGGGTCCATGGTGGCTGGTTCGTACTGTCACGGTTTGCCGGGGCAAGCCGTGTGGAATATGAAATAGGACCCAAAATGCGGCAGCTCTGGTGCAGATGAGTGTTTATTTACAGGGGTGTGAGTACAAACAGCGGTGGCGACAAAACATGAAACCGGAAACCTAAACTGGGTAAACTAATAAGACAAACCAGAAACGAGGATGCAGGGAGGTCCGGAGAAATACATACGGGGAGACGCAGGGAGACCGAGGGGAAACAACACAGACGAACCAGCGATTACCAAGACAGAAAATACAACTTAAATACACTCAGAGAACACAGGGAGATTACACACAGGTGGGAGACACAGCTGGGAGTGATTAACATGACGAGACCAGGGAGGCAAACTGAAAACACTCACATAAGACGCAGACCTTCACAATAAAACAGGAACACACGGGGGGGAACAGGGTAAACACCAATTAGAGAACAGAACCAAAATCGCGAAGAGAAAACACAAAACGCTGGGTCAAAAGGACCCAGGATCATGACAATATCACTGTGCGTGCTGTCATTTTTATAGTTCATGATAGAATCATATGGGTAAATGTTTTACGTAGTTTGTTGTTTGTTTTGATATGGGGAATGTGTTGAATGTTTCACTTTACAAGGATTACAAGAAATTATTTATGGTCCTTTTTATAATTTAATGTAGAGTGGCTCACCAAGTTTATGGATTGTTATAAACGCATTTTTATTAAGACAGTAAGAGATTGCTACTGTAAAATATCAATACATCAGTATGTGCATGTGTGTGTTTGCCTCTACAATCCCAAGACACTATAACTCTCATTAGTACCATAGTGGATATTATTCCTCATTCTGCAGCATAACATGGAACTAAAACTAACGAGGTTGCCGAACGGATGCTAGCCAAAGTGCAGTACCCATTTACATTGACACTCACACAGATACACCTCCACATACGTCTTAGTTATTGTTGACTTTGTATTGTGCTAAAGACAATTTCAAAATGTTTTTTCCCATGTTTTCAATGCACCATGCTGTGTTTTGTCTCTTTGTGCTTGACTTGTGCAGAGTGTCTGGACATGAATGAAGCCATTGAAACACTGTTTATCCGAGACAATAATGGCCACCTTAACTCCCACACAACTGCTTCGGGACAGGAAGCACCCCAGTTCAAGAGTTCTCAGCATGAGAGTCAAATCCCATGTAAATACAGACATTTAATTGGTGCAGATCGCCTCAGAAGTTGTCTGAATGTGAGGGCACATATTTACGACCCTTAGAAAACGGTCACGGGGTTTTTACAGCCTGAAGCAGCCAAGAGGAAGTGACGTAGCGTGAAGAGGACGGGCATGCGCAGTGAGAGAGAAGACGAGCGGAGCAAAAAAAAAACCCACACGTGTCCGGACGAGGGAGGACGCTAGGAAAGACCCGAACAAAGTGTAAACGAGGGGTTAGCGAGACAGTGTACGGTACCGCAGCGAGTCTAGGCTGGGTTTCCGTCCGTGTATGAACTCTGATTCCGGCTACAGCGGCCTTACGGGTGCAGCGCCGGGGCGAAGCGTCGGCGGAGATAGCGCTAGCCGAGGGGCTAATCGAGAGCTAAGGGCTAGCGGCCGCTCCCCTCCAATCTGCCTCAGTTTCCCGGCGTTACCGGTAGAGTTTGACGGTGAAGAACGTTTAGAAAGCGAGACAGCACGGCCGGCTGTCTGGCGAAGGACCAGCGAGTTTCCGAGAGAGGAGTTGGGCGGCTTCGCTTCGCCCGGCCTGGGGACTGCCGTAGCTCCGATAGCCCGCGGGACCGCCATTTTGGGCCTCAACGTCGGCGGTGTTTGGAGTACCCTGCCACCCAGACGACGCTCCGGATGTTCACCCTGCTTCAGCGGGCTGTATGTAAAAGCTTCGCCTACCCGTGAGTTCATCACACCCCATTTCAGGAGGGGCAAAGGTACTGTTTCTGTGTTTTTTCTTTGTTTTGTGTGGACCGGAGAATGGACATTCTATTCCGGCTGTGGAAGTTCTGGACAGCCTAACAGACTGTAACTCCGGTTAACGACACCTACCCCTAGAACTATCTGTCCGTCCCACCCCAGAGACAATTTACTGGATTAAACTGTAAAGACTGAAATGTTCTTTTGGTGTGTCGGACATTGTAAATGATGCGTTGGGACTGTGTCAGCCATTTTAGACTGGATAATTGCTGTGTTAACTTTTACTGTTCTTCTGTATTGTGAGTGCTTTCTCTGTGACTAGGGTGGGTTGTGCGGAGTCGAGGACTCCTAACACTGGGTCCCACCAGTCTGTTTTGATTTATTTTACCTCATTTTATTTCTTTCATTTCTTTGGTCCTGGGGAGGCTCCTTGCTGTTTTCCCTTTGCTCTCCAGGGCCCTGTGGACATTGTTAACCAAGTTTTTTTTTTTTTGAGGGCTCTCCAGATAAATAAAAAAAGAGCCACGTGGTTTAAAAAGTCGTTGTTGAATGCTTTTGTCCGACCCAGGTTGCCTTGGAGTAGGGGCACCCGAGTTATTTGGTTAGGCACAGGACGACGGAGTTAAGTGGGACCGTGCTAGTATTCCGTGTGCAGGCGCTGCTATCATTGCAGGTCCGGGCCTGGAGTCCTCCTTTTGTGCCTACTGTTGCCAGGTAACTAACCCCATTCTTACTGAAGTAAGTGTCCGGGTCAATCGCGCTAGAGGGGGTTACGGACTTAGATCCCACCACCCGCTAGTCGTTCAAGGAAGCCTGTGCGCCCTTCTACCCCTACATAGCAGGGCTAGTAGCCCCTCACAATTGGTGTCACGAACAGGATTCACCCATTGGCTCGGGGTCGTTATAGAGGAGGAATAGAGTTAAGGCAAACATGTCTGAACTAGAAGATTTGAAAAGGAGCTTTGATGAACTACAAGGGAGGCTTGCGGAGCAGGCGGGTGCCTTACAGCAGGCACGAGAAGAACAGAGAGAAGCTCTTTCTCTCGCAAGGGCAGTGATTGATCAACAGGCCCAAGCTTTAAAAGCCCCGGCGGCAATCTATGTCCACCGAGACCGCAAACTGGCAGATTTTAGTGGTTGCCCTGGAAAGAGTGGAGATGATTGTGTGGAAGAGTGGATCGCGGCAATGCGGTCTGCGTTCCAAGTCATGAAGGTGCCAGAGGCGGACCGTGTAGAGCTGGTCAAACAACACATAAAAGATGAGGCCAGGGCAACTGTTAAGTTCATGTTGGATGGGGCAGGAGAGTCTGTCGAGGGCATATTTGAGGTTCTCCTTCAAACCTATGGAGACAAGGTCCCCATAGGTACCAGGTTGAAGGAGTTCTATGAGAGAAGGCAGATGTCCAGCGAGACAGTCAGAACTTATGCCTATGACCTACAGGAGAAGCTGGCTTTGATTAAGAGGTGAGAACCCAACCGCGTTCCCGACTCAGAGACAGTGTTGAAGGAACAGCTAGTGCTGGGCTTGCGGGATGACCTTTTGAGGCGAGAGATGAAAAGGAGGGTCAAGGAGGAGAAAGGCCTAACCTTCATCGGGCTGCTGCAAGCCGCAGTTGACTGGTCGGAGGAAGAAGAAGCCCAGTCCCCTCTCGCCTCCCAAAGTAGGCTCAGAACTAGAGGTGCGGTGAACGCTGCAGTACCGGCCGAAGATAAACCATCCCCCCTCACCCTGGAGATGCTCCACGAAGAGGTTAGGAAACTAGCTGCTCGTCAAGCTGTACTTAGCACTACAGAGCAGGGAAAGAGGGAGCAGCCAGCAGAGTGCACAGCGCAGGCGAACACCCCTGAGGGACGGTGAAGGGCGATATATTTGCTACAGCTGTGGGGAGCCTGGCCACACTAGCCGGCATTGTACCAAAAAGCTAGACGCCGGGGCTCTGGCCCCTATTCCCATAGACCCGGCGCAGGTGGCATTTTCTGGCAATCCAAACGCCAAGGGTGTGGCCAAGAAACACCCCACCACACCGGCCATAGGGCGCCAAGCAGCCGAGTGTCTTCTGACAGAGGTGGAGGAGAGCCTCCAAAGGAGTGCTCTTGGGAGGTGTCGCACAGTCCACCTTAAGATAGGGGGGGGTGGACACCACCTGCCTCTGGGACACGGGGTCAAATGTGACGGCTATTACGGAGTCCCATTTCCGTAGGTGTTTTGGGCCACAGGAGTTGAAGTCAGCAGACTGGATTGAGCTCACAGCCGCAAACGGGCTCGATATTCCTGTCTTGGGCTGCTTGGAGGCGGAGGTTGAATGCGCCGGGAGAGTGGTTGGTAAGAAGTGCATTTTTGTACTCACCGACACTCACCCTCAGGTAGACAAAGCTAATGGGCTCCCAGGGATTGTGGGGATGAATGTTATAGAAGACCTCGAAGCGCTCTTTATCGCAGATGGGGGTCGCGTCCACATGGATCCCCACGCTCCAGACGAGACAGAGGCCACCATCCGTCGGTTGATAGCCCGAGCGAGGAAGGAGTTCCCGCGCACAGGTCCGGGTGGCAAAATCGGGTTCGTCAAGGTGGCTGGCAGGGAACCCGTTATCATCCCCCCGAGGAGCGAGAAAGTGGTGGAGGGCCGTTGCGGGGTCTCACCTAGGGTTGAGTGCCAAGTGCTGGCAGAGGCGGCAAAAGAGATAGAGCTGCCGCGGGGACTGTTAGTTGCCAACACTATTGCGACAACCAGTGGTGGAAGAATCCCTCTCAGAGTGATGAACACAAGCGAGAGGGCTGTCAAGCTGATGCCAAGAGCCAGGCTTGCCGTTGTAAGCAAACCATGAGCTGTGCTCCCCAAAGAGGTTGTACGGGTAGAGGAGAGAGGGGGGGCACTCGTGGTTAAGCCGCTGGGTCAGGGTGAGAGTATAGCGACAGGTGGCGAGGCTGGGCAGTTGCCGGTCCCTGTACAGGCTAACACCCGGGACCTCACGGAGCTACAGCGTCAAAAGCTTTGTCGGCTGTTAGCCCAACACCAAGACGTATTCTCGGCAAGCGAAGTCGATTACGGCTACACCACCACGGTGACACACAGTATCCCCACCGAGGCACCCCCAATCAAACAGAGGCACCGAAGGGTCCCACCCCATGTCTTTCAAGAGTTTAAGAGGCATGTTCAGGAGCTCGTTAGCCAGGGGATCCTTAAAGAGAGCTCCAGTCCATGGGCCTCGCCTGCGGTGGTGGTTATTAAGAAAGATGGAAGTGTTCGATTCTGCTGCGATTACAGGCGGCTGAACGAAGTGACGTGCAAAGATGCCTACCCACTTCCCCGCATCGAAGAGTCGTTGGATGCGCTTGGCAATGCGCTGTTATTCTCGACCCTGGACCTGACCGCAGGCTACTTCCAAGTGGCCATGAGCGAAAGGGACAGGGGAAAAACGGCGGTTACAACACCATTTGGCTTGTTTGAATGGACTCGGATGCCATTTGGCTTGTGCAACGCCCCAGCCACTTTTCAGCGGCTGATGGGTATGGTACTGGGGGACCTCAGTTTTGATATACTCCTTGTCTACCTGGATGACATTATAGTCTTCTCCCGGGACTTTGACAGTCACTGCGAGAGGCTCGAGACAGTGTTCGAACGTTTGAAGCAGCACGGGTTGAAGTTGAAGCCGACCAAATGCTTCCTTCTGCGGCCGGAGGTTAAATTCCTTGGCCACGTGATTTCTGCTAAAGGCGTCCAGGTAGATCAAGAAAAGGTCAAGGCCCTGGAGGCATGGCCGGCTCCAAGGAGCGTGCGAGAGGTGAGGCAGGTGCTTGGATTCATGAGCTACTACAGGCGGTTTGTGCCAAGGTTTGCACAGTTGGCCAAGCCTCTGCATGCCCTGGTTGGGAAAGGGTTGAAAAACACGTCGAGGGGCACCCAGACGTTTGTTTGGACCGGTGAGTGCCAGGAGGCACTGGATGAGCTGAAACGGTGCCTGGTGTCCCCTCCAATCCTGGCCTATCCCAACTTCGGCCTACCCTTCATATTGACCACAGATGGGAGTCTGCACGGACTCGGGGCTGTGCTCAGTCAAAAACAGGAGGGCGTAGAGCGTGTGGTAGCCTACGCGAGTCGGGGGCTGAGAGGCTCCGAGAAGAATGACAAGAATTACAGCGCATTTAAACTGGAACTTCTGGCGCTTAAATGGGCTGTTACCGAGAAATTCAGGGACTACCTGATGTACGCCAGGTTCACGGTAGTCACGGACCATAACCCGCTGCGCTACCTGGCTAGCTACGGCTAACCTGGGGGCTGTCGAACAGCGGTGGGTAGCACAACTCGCTGAGTATGACTTTGAGGTGTGTTACAAGCCCGGGCGGCAAAACACGAATGCAGACGTCCTCTCCAGAATCCCTAACCAAGAGGAACCCGAGCAGGAGGACACGGGCAAGGACTTTATCAAAGTGGGCCCAGAAGAAGTGCGTGCGTGTCTGTGGCCTGCTAGGTTGGAGGAGGATGGTAGGGCTGATCTGAAAGCCAGAGTGCAAGCGACTGCTGGGAAAGCTCTTGGTGGGCACAGCTGGGAGGAGGTCGAAGTGGCTCAGAAAAACGACCCGGTCGTCGGGCCCGTGTATCGGGTGGTGGAGAGGGGCACGGGGATGAGCCATGCCGATCTCCACGCGTTAACACCTGACGCGAGGCGGCTTCACCAACAGCTTGACCGCCTTAGGCTTTATAAGGGTGTGCTGTATAGGCATGTCAGCGACCCTCGTGATGGGGAGGAGATCAGGCAGCTCATTGTCCCAGGGGCCTTACAACGTAGGGTATATGAGAACCAGCATGAGCATGGGGGGCATTTCAGTGCAAAGAGCACCCTCGCGGTAATGAGAAGGAGCTATTACTGGCCTACCATGAGTAGAGATGTTCAAGATTGGGTTCAGCAATGCAGGCGGTGTGCATTGGCAAAGGATGTCTTTCCCAACCACAGGGCCCCCATGACCTGCAGCAATGTCACCGCACCCCTGGAGGTCCTTGCTATGGACTATACGGTGCTAGAAAAGTCTTGTGGGGGATACGAAAATGTCCTTGTCCTTACAGACATGTTCACCAGGTTCACCGTTGCCGTCCCCACCAGAAACCAAACTGCTGAGACGACAGCAAATGCTTTGCTGAAACATTGGTTTACCTATTACGGGTGCCCGGCCCGGTTGCACTCCGATCAGGGGAGGAGCTTCGAGGCTAGTGTTATAAAAGAGCTGTGCAGGGCCTATGGGATTGCCAAGAGTCGCACCAGCCCTTACCATCCGCGGGGGAACGCGCAGTGTGAGAGGTTTAATAGGACCATGCACGACATGCTCAGGACACTGCCACCAGAGAAGAAGTGGGATTGGAAAACGTACTTGCCAGAGTTGGTTATGGCCTATAACTCTCGTGAGCACTCTTCCACGGGTCATGCGCCCTTCTATCTCCTGTTCGGGAGGGACGCCAGAATGCCCTTGGACCTCCTGGGAGGGAAAGACATGAGGGAACCAGAGGCGGACAATCTGGACGACTGGGTCCGGGACCACCATGAGAGGCTTAGGACCGCGGTGGAGGTAGCAAGCTCGGCTACTCAGGAGGCTTCTAGGAAGAGGAAGAGGATCTACGACCGGAAGTCCCGCAGCGCCCTGCTTCAGTCCGGTGATCGGGTGCTGTTGCGCAACCACAAACCCAGAGGCAGGAATAAGATCCAGGACAAATGGGAACCCAACCCTTATTTGGTGGTGAAACAAAACCACCCTGACATTCCTGTGTTCACGGTCAAGCCAGAGAAGGGTGGCTCGACGAGGGTCGTGCATAGGGATCAGCTCAAATTGTGCACCTTCCAAGCGCCGACATGGCGGCCGAAGCAGGCCAATAGGTTGCCAGCCGAAGTGGAGTCCGATACAGACTTCACGGAGGTTGTTTGCTTTCCACCACTCCCCTGTGGGTCGAACCCGAGCGCTCTCGGTGCCCCAGGGGCGGAGGAGGTTGGTGACTGTGTCGCCCAGGGGTTGGAGCCGGATTTAGCGGGGGAGGTACAACCAGTTATGGCCCTAAGTGAGCCAGAGGAGAGCGATGAGGCCTCAGAGGCGAGCGATGAGGTGCACGAGGGGCGAGGGGAGGTTTTGCAGTTTGAACGCCCTTTGAGGCGAACCCGAGGGGTACCCCCTGCGAGGTATAGAGATTATGTTACGAAATGAAGCCATGGATTACTGTTATGCTCATTTGCAATGTAATGTGAGTCATATGTGAATGGTATAGAGTGTTACTGAACATGTGGGTTAATATGTGTTATTCTGTGTTTGTTACAGGGATGAACTGCTTGAGTCATCGCTGGTGTGGCAGGGTTTAGCTGGGGGGAAATGTGAGGGCACATATTTACGACCCTTAGAAAACGGTCACAGGGTTTTTACAGCCTGAAGCAGCCAAGAGGAAGTGACGTAGCGTGAAGAGGACGGGCATGCGCAGTGAGAGAGAAGACGAGCGGAGCAAAAAAAAAAACACGTGTCCGGACGAGGGAGGACGCTAGGAAAGACCCAAACAAAGTGTAAACGAGGGGTTAGCGAGACAGTGTACGGTACCGCAGCGAGTCTAGGCTGGGTTTCCGTCCGTGTATGAACTCTGATTCCGGCTACAGCGGCCTTACGGGTGCAGCGCCGGGGCGAAGCGTCGGCGGAGATAGCGCTAGCCGAGGGGCTAATCGAGAGCTAAGGGCTAGCGGCCGCTCCCCTCCAATCTGCCTCAGTTTCCCGGCGTTACCGGTAGAGTTTGACGGTGAAGAACGTTTAGAAAGCGAGACAGCACGGCCGGCTGTCTGGCGAAGGACCAGCGAGTTTCCGAGAGAGGAGTTGGGCGGCTTCGCTTCGCCCGGCCTGGGGACTGCCGTAGCTCCGATAGCCCGCGGGACCGCCATTTTGGGCCTCAACGTCGGCGGTGTTTGGAGTACCCTGCCACCCAGACGACGCTCCGGATGTTCACCCTGCTTCAGCGGGCTGTATGTAAAAGCTTCGCCTACCCGTGAGTTCATCACACCCCATTTCAGGAGGGGCAAAGGTACTGTTTCTGTGTTTTTTCTTTGTTTTGTGTGGACCGGAGAATGGACATTCTATTCCGGCTGTGGAAGTTCTGGACAGCCTAACAGACTGTAACTCCGGTTAACGACACCTACCCCTAGAACTATCTGTCCGTCCCACCCCAGAGACAATTTACTGGATTAAACTGTAAAGACTGAAATGTTCTTTTGGTGTGTCGGACATTGTAAATGATGCGTTGGGACTGTGTCAGCCATTTTAGACTGGATAATTGCTGTGTTAACTTTTACTGTTCTTCTGTATTGTGAGTGCTTTCTCTGTGACTAGGGTGGGTTGTGCAGAGTCGAGGACTCCTAACACTGGGTCCCACCAGTCTGTTTTGATTTATTTTACCTCATTTTATTTCTTTCATTTCTTTGGTCCTGGGGAGGCTCCTTGCTGTTTTCCCTTTGCTCTCCAGGGCCCTGTGGACATTGTTAACCAAGTTTTTTTTTTTTTGAGGGCTCTCCAGATAAATAAAAAAAGAGCCACGTGGTTTAAAAAGTCGTTGTTGAATGCTTTTGTCCGACCCAGGTTGCCTTGGAGTAGGGGCACCCGAGTTATTTGGTTAGGCACAGGACGACGGAGTTAAGTGGGACCGTGCTAGTATTCCGTGTGCAGGCGCTGCTATCATTGCAGGTCCGGGCCTGGAGTCCTCCTTTTGTGCCTACTGTTGCCAGGTAACTAACCCCATTCTTACTGAAGTAAGTGTCCGGGTCAATCGCGCTAGAGGGGGTTACGGACTTAGATCCCACCACCCGCTAGTCGTTCAAGGCAGCCTGTGCGCCCTTCTACCCCTACATAGCAGGGCTAGTAGCCCCTCACATGAACAACCAGGTTCCCACCCACCGTGCAAACCCCTGTTTTCTACAGTTAGAGAAATGGTCCCCAGAACTCCTTTTATCCACATTTGAAAGAGATACACATATTTACACCCAAACACACAAGTTTACAAGTTTAGTGAGTATTTTGTGAGGTTGTATGAAGCCAACTGAAAAGTCTTCTTTGAGCTCAGGCTTCTCTTTGTCAGTGACTCACAGACACTGATATGATAGAGAAAATCTTGGCTGTGCGTATTAGTCTGATTGTGTATGTGTGTGCATGCATGCAAACGTGCATTTGTGTATGTTTGATATGTGTGTTATCTCATTAGGTTGAAAAATGGTAGTAACACATACACACGCTTAGTTCATCCCTGAGGCACAGCACATCTCTCTGTCTCCTACTCTTCTCTCTTGCTCTCTTTCCATCTCCATATACACCCTATTTCAGCATGTGGTTCATCTCCCCTGACTTAAGCTGCTCTTCCGTAAGACTGGTCTGAACATGTGTATTGCACATTCCCTAAAATTTACTTAAACACACACAAACGGACACACGAGAAAAACAGAGAAAAGTCGCATTAGCTCATAAGGCAATGGGTAACCGCTGAGCTAGACAGCACATGTTGACTACCTTAGAAGAGAAAATCTACTTAACTTTGCCAATGCAAATTGAGTCAGAGTCAGGATGCCTGTAATGCAACATACAGCATAAAACATTACTTAAAGGTGCACACATTTATTTACATCTCTCCTTGCAAGACTTCAAGATTCCTTCCTCAGGCCTTAAAATATTAATATTTTAAGCATTATTTTCTTGCTAATAACAACAGAGGTACTGAAATGCAGAATAAAAGATCCAGAATTAAAGAAAAATGCTAAAATATTAATTTTACAACTTCAATTAGACTTCTCTGCAGAACTTGGTTAAAGTTTGTTGCTCCTTGTATTAGTTTAGCTTAACTTAGCTAGATAAAATGTCTGCAATTAATTTTCTTGTATGCCACATTTTTACACTAAAAACAGAATCATGTTTCAAATTGTCTGAGTTACACTATAGTATGATTCCAATTAGAGTCATTGCAACCAAAATACCTACCAGCCTGCACAAGATTGCCAATTCTGGTTTGAGGATAAAAGTGTTATATACCATTAGCCATAATGAGCCCTCAGTCAGCTTCCTTTCTTTCTTTCTTGTTTCTTTTTTTCAGAAAAAAGAAAGAGGCAAGCATTTCAATTAGTCAGAGAAAAATGTTAATGCGAAAGCTGTAAGAACCTGATATATTGTGTTTGTATTATATATGTATGTTTATCTTGTTTGGTTATTTATTATTTATTTAATTATGGAAGTACCTTTATCCTGAATCCCTAAATCTGATGTGTGGCGACTGCACCATGCATAGAACCTATTGTCAGATTAAATCTGTTATCCACTATCGTTGACTAGACTACATATGGTTGTAGTTAGTGTGTGTTATTTCTGGCTCAAGAAAAAGAAAACAATTTTGTTTGTAGAAAAACATTACTTTCTGTAAATACCAGCTATTTCTCCAAATGAACTTGAACTAAGGTGAATCATGCAGCACTGGTACAAAAATGATCACAGTTATTTATTCATCTATTCATGTTTAGATATACACAGTTAATTTCTTTGCTGGATCACAGATTCATTTGGCATGTCCTCTAAAGTCCCATAAATAGTGGACATCAAACCCAGCCAAACAGGATATGACCTGACTAATTTGAATAACATTTCAAATTATCAGCCATCCTGCCAACTTTAAACTGTAAATCTCTATTCATGAAAATAAATTGCATAAAAGATAAAAAACAGTTTTAGATTTATTTCACATTTTCTTTTTTATTATACAGCTTCTGTAATCCCTAACTAATTAATTTTGTGTTTACTTTTTTTTTTTTACCAGTAAATAAATTAAAAAAATATATAATTCCCTTCAGTATGGTTATCTGTTAAAACAGTTACCAGAGCTACAGGATGGTGTACTTGTTCTCAGTATGTTCATGGATGCCTGTCGCTGGGATCATGTTAACATGATGATTGATGATGCTTTGCATCGGTTATGAACGCCATGCTGCCAGTGGTGCACTTTGCCCCATAGTAGAACTAAGTGCCAGAGCATGACCTCTACCACATGCTTGCTGTAGAGGACCTCAGCCAAAGCTGGCATTCTGTCCACCACGGGTACATGTTAGATCCATTAACTTTCCCAAACAAGCAAGAAAACCCAACTAACTCTCTTACATACACACACATATTTTTGGCAAAGCGAAAGTATTTTGCACAGCAGTGCATTCTGACTGATTCTGCTTGGGGAAAAAAAGCTTTTTATACTACAAGAAATGCATAAAATCATTTCTGGGCAGCCATTGTTGGGAATTTTAGCGGGTTACAGTGAAGGTCCCTCTTACAAAGATACAACGTAAAAAGCTGGCTCAATTTTTTTTCTCAACCTTCATTGCTTTTCAGATATAATATACTGTATGCTGGAAGTGAATTGCATACAGTGTAATAAAAATGCATTCGCTCACCCTGACTGGTTTATCAGCTTCCTTCATCTCGTACGTACAGTGGGGCAAAAAAGTATTTAGTCAGCCACCGATTGTGCAAGTTCCCCCACTTAAAATGATGACAGAGGTCAGTAATTTGCACCAGAGGTACACTTCAACTGTGAGAGACAGAATGTGAAAAAAAAATCCATGAATTCACATGGTAGGATTTGTAAAGAATTTATTCGTAAATTAGGGTGGAAAATAAGTATTTGGTCACCTCAAACAAGGAAAATCTCTGGCTCTCACAGACCTGTAACGTCTTCTGTAAGAAGCTTTTCTGTCCCCCACTCGTTACCTGTATGAATGGCACCTGTTTGAACTCATCATCTGTATAAAAGACACCTGTCCACAGCCTCAAACAGTCAGACTCCAAACTCCGCCATGGCCAAGACCAAAGAGCTTTCGAAGGACACCAGGAAAAGTATTGTAGACCTGCACCAGACTGGGAAGAGTGAATCTACAATAGGCAAGCAGCTTGGTGTGAAAAAATCAACTGTGGGAGCAATCATCAGAAAATGGAAGACATACAAGACCACTGATAATCTCCCTCGATCTGGGGCTCCACGCAAGATCTCATCCCGTGGGGTCAAAATGATCATGAGAAAGGTGAGCAAAGATCCCAGAACCACACGGGGGGACCTGGTGAATGACCTGCAGAGAGCTGGGACCAAAGTAACAAAGGTCACCATCAGTAACACACTACAACGGCAAGGAATCAA
Organism: Rhamphochromis longiceps; assembly: GCF_057381845.1. Classification (NCBI taxonomy): domain Eukaryota; kingdom Metazoa; phylum Chordata; class Actinopteri; order Cichliformes; family Cichlidae; genus Rhamphochromis; species Rhamphochromis longiceps. The sequence continues at coordinate 39,522,219 of NC_140562.1, read as the reverse complement.
ATCCCGCAGTGCCAGACGTGTTGCGCTGCTGAAGCCAGTGCATGTCCAGGCCCGTCTGAAGTTTGCCAGAGAGCACATGGATGATACAGCAGAGGATTGGGAGAATGTCATGTGGTCAGATGAAACCAAAGTAGAACTTTTTGGTATAAACTCAACTCGTCGTGTTTGGAGGAAGAAGAATACTGAGTTGCATCCCAAGAACACCATACCTACTGTGAAGCATGGGGGTGGAAACATCATGCTATGGGGCTGTTTTTCTGCCAAGGGGACAGGACGACTGATCCGTGTTAAGGACAGAATGAATGGGGCCATGTATCGTGAGATTTTGAGCCAAAACCTCCTTCCATCAGTGAGAACTTTGAAGATGAAACGAGGCTGGGTCTTCCAACATGACAATGATCCAAAACACACCGCCCGGGCAACAAAGGAGTGGCTCCATAAGAAGCATTTGAAAGTCCTGGAGTGGCCTAGCCAGTCTCCAGACCTCAACTCCATAGAAAATCTGTGGCGGGAGTTGAAAGTCCGTGTTGCTCGGCGACAGCCCCAAAACATCACTGCTCTCGAGAAGATCTGCATGGAGGAATGGGCCAAAATACCAGCTACTGTGTGTGCAAACCTGGTAAAGACCTATAGTAAACGTTTGACCTCTGTTATTGCCAACAAAGGTTATGTTACAAAGTATTGAGTTGTATTTTTGTTATTGACCAAATACTTATTTTCCACCCTGATTTACGAATAAATTCTTTACAAATCCTACCATGTGGATTCATGGATTTTTTTTTCACATTCTGTCTCTCACAGTTGAAGTGTACCTCTGGTGCAAATTACTGACCTCTGTCATCATTTTAAGTGGGGAAACTTGCACAATCGGTGGCTGACTAAATACTTTTTTGCCCCACTGTATGTTTCACTAAATTCATTTATGTCATATACAACAAAATATTCCGAAAAGAGACATTTCACCTTCACATTGGAAGCACAGCACTACTTAATTACTGTAACTTACTGGTTAACGTGTTTACTTAATTTTATAATACAAATGTAATCAGAGGTGGAGAAAAGAGATGTGTAAAAGAGATATAAGAGGTGTGTGAACAGGGATGAGTAGACATGCACATATAGTAACTGGTAATGTTTCACAAATGCAAAAGGAGGAAAAAAAACAAGGTAGATGGTATGTGTTCAGACAGGAGGAGAAATGATGATCATCAAATGATGAAATGTTTCCGCCATGGCTCCCACACACATCAGCAGCCTATTTGTATCACTTAGGGCACGAAGCGCAAAAACAGAAAATACGCCTCTTCAAACACATTAAGTTAACTCACTGCAGCACTGGGGCAGGGGCCAGACACAGGCTGTGTCTGTCACACACACTGCCTCTCCACACCTTACTGATCTGATAACAGCAAGCAGAGACATTATATTCAACATAATATACTGCAACAAAACATCTGCAATAAAAAGCAGCAGTGCAAATGGTAACTGTCACCATTCACCCCTGACTGCTTTAAGGGGAAAATAGTGATTTAAACCTGAGAGAACTTTAACTGCCAGTTTATGAGGTTCTGCCTGACTTCTCATGTGCTATTGCAGTTAGGGTTAGGGTTTTCTTGCTTTGCGGTGCCATTTAAATATACTTTATCAGAACATGTCTGATCAGAAGTGAAATATTGCCATTAAGTAAAATCACTTTCTCATGGTTGTAATTACAGAAACTCCTGAACAGAAGTTTAAGTTAAATGTTTATTTTTTCTTCATTTAGAAACCGCAGTCTTTCAATTTAGTTTTAATCATGTGTAATTCCCTCCAACTACGACATGCGATACATGGTTTTCTCATGTATCGCCAACAGCAACATGTGACCTCCTAACCTCCTTTAATAACCTCTTTTCTCCCAATCAGTTCTGTTATGAGCCAAGATTATGCACTAAGAATAACTGTGAATATGCACTGTACTCGTAGTGTTACTATGAGAGCATTTGTTAAGAATAGAATGGAAAAGGATTGAAGGAGTAAATGAGATTATATACCCCATTCACCCTGAAATCAGATTAAGAGCATTTTATTTATATGTTTTATTTTTTTACACACTACACACATATACATGCATTTCCATACTTCTGGATTAAGTTGGAGAGAAGAGAAAGTGGTTGATACGTGAAATAAATGAACATGGATGTAATTATTATTATTTCTATTTTTATTATTCCTTGGTTATAGACAAGGTGAAGTGTAGATTTTAACATAAAAACATCCATGGTTGATTGCCACATCTGTAAGACAATGAGGACGGCTGGTAACACATTTGTGTTACCAGCCATTGTCAGCAATGATGGACAGCACAGCTTGATGTCGGGTAAGCCTTGTGTTCTCACTGGGTTCAATTTGTTTTAATACTGCTGAGAACTGCCATTTGAATGGAAAATGCGTGATTACAGAGATCAGATTAGACTTACTAGGTCATGCAGGTTATTCAAAAGCAAACTACTTCATGAAACATCCACGACAGCAGTGACTTTCAGATCATTGGCTAGAGGCTGGCTTTCCTCATATTCAGGATGCAGTAAGTACTTTTGACTTTTTGCATTCTAAATAATAGAGATGCATTAAGACATTATATTGCATTGCATTTTATTATTGTAAGAAACAATAGTTATTCAAAATACTCAGGTTAGCTTGTATTTATTTAGCTGCAAGTTGCAAAACATTTTATCATAGAACTGTTTAGGACCATATACATACACCTCACTGGAGATGTTAGGTGTGTGGTCTTTATATTGAACTACACTATTAAGCCCACAGAGGTGTGTTCCAGATTACCTGAGACCAACAGTGTCACCAAACAGAGACAACATTACTCACCAAAACTGTGCAAGCATCCAGTACAACCAAAGTGGCCTGTTCCAGGACAATTTCAGGTAAAGGTTATGGCACTGTGTCTGTCACCTTGGTCTGCTGGCAAATGGAAGGTTGGGGTCCATGTGTTTGTGGTGTGATACAGTGGGGTGCAATTCCAGCCACCTACAGCTGTCTGTATGTGTGCAGTGAAGCCTGAGATTAGATTTGACCAATTTGAACATGTTATCACACTGCTGAGCAGCATTTGGTGTCTGTGTGTTTGTGTGTGTGCTAAGCTGCTGAAAGTCCTGACTAATATCATAGGCAGTAAGGAGATTGGATACTGTCTGACTTTGTTTATTTCCTCCATTCCTTCCTCTTGGGAAATGAGGAAGGCTGCTGAACCATACTGTCTGATGAATGTTTGTTACATGTTCACATATCTGAGTTTAGTTTAACTTATCAGCTCAGGGTGCAGAGAAGGTTCTGGCTCAATTTTGTGTAGTAATCTGAAGCCTGAGCCTAGAAATACTATTCCTAAAACAGGGAATCTTTGAATTTTGCATTGCATCGAACATGAGTTTTGAAATGTCAAAAAATGTCATTTCTTATCTTAAAAAAAAATCTATCAATACTGGCATATGTAAATCAGCATGTGGTTCTGGATGTCTCTATTGAAGCTAGGAGCTTGACACAGCAGCAAGTTAATTACATAGACCTCGAAATGCTGTAGAGCAAGCAATAGAGAGAGAGCTTCTTTTTCAATGGTGCTGTATTTTTGTTGGTGGGAGTTGAATTTTTTCGAAAAGTAACCAACTGGGTGATCAACACCCTGCCTATCCTCCTGCAACAGCACCGCACCTGCACCGTTGGCGCTGGCATCCACCTCAAGTTTAAACGGATGGGTGAAAACAGGAGCGGCAAGTACTGGTGTGCTGCAGAGGAGAGCTTTGGCAGACTCAAAAGCATTCTGGCATGTGGGGGACCATACGAATGGTTTTGACACACTTGTGAGACTGGTGAGAGGTGCAACTACATCTGCAAAATTCTTACAGAAGCCACGATAATAGCCGGCCATACCAAGGAACCGGCGAAGCTCACGTCTAGTGCGAGGCACAGAAATCTAGGATAGCCTGGATTTTAGCCAGCAGGGGGCGCACCTGTCCCTGACCCACCTGCTTCCCTAGATAAGTCACAGTGGCCTTACCAAAGTCACATTTGGCAAGATTTAGGGTAAGGGATGCCTCTTGTAATCTTTCAAAAATCTCCGTGAGTGTTCCAAGGTGATCTGACCAAGTCTCTGAATAGGCTACAATGTCGTCTAAGTACACTTCACAGTTTGTGACACCACCTAAGACAATGTGCATAAGGCGTTGGAATGTGGCAGGGGCATTTCGAAGGCCAAAAGGCATGACGGTGTATTGGAGGAAGTGGTCAGGAGTGACAAAAGCAGAAATTTCAGATGCACGCGGAGTGAGGGGAACTTGCCAATAACCCTTTAATAAGTCCAGTTTGGTGACAAACTTTGCGGAGCCAACCCTGTCAACACAATCTTCCATGCGGGGAAGAGGGTAGGAGTCGGGTTTGGTCACACTGTTCACTTTTCGAAAATCACTACAAAAACGTGGAGTTTTGTCTTCCTTCGGCACAAGAAGGCATGGGGAACTCCAGGCACTCGAACTAGGGACAGCAAGACCATTTTCCAGCAAGTAGGAAACTTCTTGCCGAAAAAGTGCACGTTTGGTAGGGTTCACACGATAAGCGTGTTGTTTGATCGGAGGGTGGTCACCTACATCTATGTCATGTTCGAGGACAGTAGTGCGAGACGGAGTGTCAGCAAACAGAGATGGGTAAGTATTGATCAGAGAACACACATCGGTCTGGGCAGCCTCATCTAAATGTTTTAGGTGGGATTTCAACTTATCCAATACTTCAGAGTTTCTGAGTCGGGAGCAACCCTCAGCACAAACGAAAGCTAAGCCGTCACTTTCTGGGCTATACTGAGACGGAGATGCTGGCACAACTACCGGCACGGCAGACAGCGCAGCGGGGGATGAGGAGGAGTTTACACCTGCATCACGAACAAAATAAGGCTTCATCAGATTAACATGACACACACGACGCTTTCTCCTACGGTCTGGGGTACCTATAACATAATCTGTGTCACTCAGTTTCTCTTGGACAGTATAGGGCCCACAGAACTTTGCCTGGAGAGAGGATCCAGGAACGGGTAGGAGAGTCAACACTTTGTCACCCACTTCAAATTTTCTCTGCACGGACTTTTTGTCGAATTTCCTTTTCATTTTTTCCTGAGACGCGGAAAGAGCCTCGCGTGCAATTTCGCATGCTTTATGCAGACGCTCCCTAAAACAACTTACGTAATCTAATACGTTCTGCTCGGGGGTAGCTGTGTCGGACAGATATCTCTCTTTAAGCAGCCGCAGGGGACCACGCACTGTGTGTCCAAACACCAGCTCTGCGGGACTGAAACCCGTGGATCAGACAAGTCAACATCACCATATTTACGCTTGTGGGCGCGTGTGACAACACAGGCAGGAAAAACAGAGGGCAGACTGTCAGCAGCAGGCTCGGAAACAAAATCAAAATCATCGACGGGGTTTTCAATTACTTCAGGGATCGGGAAAACTTTCCCATTGGCTAGATCATTCCCCAGAATCATAGTAACCCCCTGCACGGGCAAGCGAGCGCGCACCCCAACTGTTACCGGGCCCGAAACGAGAGGCGACTGTAGGAAGACTCTGTGCAGCGGAGCTCGTAACACACTCATTTTCACTCCCCACACGAGAGCATCAGCACCACAAAACGAGTTACTTGAGAAAGGCAACGCGCTTTCCAAAATGAGAGACTGGGCAGCCCCAGTGTCGCGCAAAATTACAATCGGCACGCGATCCTCCTCTATTCCAGTCAGTGAGGCGAACCCTTGTGAAATGAATGGTCGGTAACTGCTGTTAAGACTGTGATTTCCTGGTTCATCACTGACGGGATTAGGAGTAGCAACCGATTGAACAAAACCAATGCTTTTTGGCTTTTTCCATGTGTGAGTTTGCTCTTTGCGACGGAGCGACGGACAACTGGCAATGAGATGGCCAGTATCATGGCAATAAAAGCATTCTCGGACAGTCATGGGGACCTGATCAGGGCGCGTTTGACGCTTAGGAGAAACCCTCAAACTCCTTGCAGGTTTCGACAACAGGGCACATTCACGGCGCACAGCTGAAAACGCAACGCGATGGGTCAACACAAACTCATCTGCGAGAACAGCAGCTTTAGACAACGAATCCACCTTTTGCTCATTGATATATACAACAACATTCTCTGGAAGACACGTTTTGAATTCCTCCAGCAGGACCAATTCTCTTAGCTGAGCAAAGTCCTTCACTTTACTTGCAGCTAACCACTTATCAAACAAGAGAGTCTTCTCCCTGGCAAACTCTACATGTGTTTGGTTGGCAGATTTTTCACATGACCGAAACTTCTGGCGATATGCCTCCGGAACTAGCTCATAAGCCCTTAAAATAGTGGATTTCACAATTTCATAATCCAGGCTGTCATCAATAGACAAGCTCGCACACACTTCCTGTGCTTTCCCCACCAATTTACACTGCAGCAACAAACTCCACACATCCTTGGGCCATTTCAAAGTGGTTGCGATGCGTTCAAAGGCATTAAAGTAAGAGTCAACCTCACTTTCTCTGAAAGGTGGCACTAAAGCAATTTGCCTGCTTGCATCAAATTGGTCAGAGGAGAGTGAATCAGAAGATTTACTCACAATTTTACTCACTGGGGTAGAGGTAACATTGCGCTGCCGGGAAGGATCCAGCTCCATAGCCCTTATGCGGAGATGCATAAGCTCAACTTCTTTGGACTTAGTCGCAAGCTCCACCTCTTTCAGGCGAAGGGCGAGCCCAAGATCCTCCGTAACCAATCCTGTTGATTGTCCGGCTGGGCTAGCGTTTGGGATCTGAATGGCAGCAGGAGCCTCCGCCCCTGGCGACACCCGTCCACTGGGAGCTTTTGGGATGGTTGCAGCAGCTTCTGCTCCCGCATCCACCACCAAACCTCCAGTCGCCTCAACCGGCCGAGGTTTCGACTCCGCAAAAACCCCCTTATCCACCAGCTGAGCTGTCAGGCACTGCTTAATTTCTGCCTTTTTAGCATGTAAAGGCACACTAACATTAAACAAATCTGCCACCAACAACAAATCTGCCTTTCTGCATCGATCCAACTTATCCATGGTGGGTTGTAGTGCAAAATCATCCACGTCAAAAGTCATTGTGACTAGATCACCCCCAACACTACAAGAAAACTGCCAACCAAAAACTGCAGACAACCCACAAAATACAATGAGCAAAAAGAATGGCAAAAGAAAAAAAAAAAAGGACGAGCCCCCACTTTATGTTACGCCCCAGTCTAGGGGTACAGGAACGCAACACGAGTTGGAAAGAATTGCCCCGCCCTGGTCCCCAAAACCATACACAAAGGGAAACCAATTTCTTAGTGAATCGTGATTTATTTTTCTGCACTGCAAAAATGAAGCTCCGGGGTGAACAAAGGCCAAAATAACAAACAAAACAAGCTAAGTCAGGAGGAGGTGTTATCTACAACCCTATGTGAAATCAAATATCAAACAAAAGACAAGCGCTACACCTAACTCCCTAACTGAAATAAACAGGAGAAAACAGTGCAAGGAAAAACAATAAGGCAGCTCACCCCTTCTGTTGCAGTGCTATTTACAAGGCTATTTACAATGAAAACTAATGTACACACTATATACAAAACTCCAAAAAAGTCGCACAAAGTCACAGGCACAAAAGTCTCAGGTTTTGGAGGCCAGGGTCAGGTCTGCTGCTGCTGTCAGTGGCTGCCCCGGGACAACTGCTGGTGAGGGATTTGAATGAAGATCACATGGCCAGGGGACCAATCAGCAGCCGTCAGCTCATCCACTCCGGGACCTGCAAAGACTTAAAGGCACAGACAACAACAGCCACCAAAACAGATTATGGACAGGGCCATAACACTGTATTTTCCGCATTATGAGGCATACTTAAAATCCTTTAATTTTCTCAAAAATCAATAGTGTGCCTTATAACACTGTGCGCCTTTGTGTATGAATTCTGGTTGTGCTTACTGACCTCAAGCCGATTTTATGTGGTCACGGCGCTCAAAACTCTGTCAAAAAATGTTTTAGTACGACTTTGGTAAGCTATGTAGCTGCACTGCTTGATGGATTGTCAGAGCATTACGGCTACCATAGTCAGGAGCGGAGTAATCTGGGTCCAAAACTCTTTCCACTTCAGGTCCCAAAATTAAAACGAACACTGCGGCATCAATGAGAGGTAAAAACTGTCTAAATTCTTTCATCTTTAACAAAATTAGCAAGATTTGAAGTTAGAAGTTAGAAGTTAGCAGGAAGTTAGCTCCCTAGTTTCCACCTAAACTTGATATGGTATGTTCTAAATGAGAGATTTCTGAAAAAAAATAAAACTTACAGCTCTGCTATCACTTCCAACATACATGAAGACAGAAAACTAAACAACAGTGACTTTTGTAAGGTTACTGAAGTTGGACTAGCTGGTATTTAATGATGTGCTATGTCAGTGGTTCCCAAACTTTTTTCGCTGCGCACCCCTTTGTTTTACAGAAAAATGTTCGCGCACCCCCCCCTCGCGCGCGCACACACACGCACGCTCTAACACATCCTCCAACCACACACACCCATATTTTGCTCAATTGTGGTTTATTTCACACCTCAAACATTTAGTAAACAATTAAGCAAATACAAGTAATCTGCAGGTAGTAAGAAAATAAACTACTAACTCTTTACGCTACACGGGTATTTTTTGAAAACGCAGCTGTTTCGTCCACACGTAAACGGCGTTTCGAATCACCGAAAACGGAGATTTTTTAAAACTAATTTTTTGCGTTTAGGTGTGGATGAGGAATACAGTTCGTCTCGCACCGTCAAAGGTATGTGCCTTTTTTCACGTCAGCTGTGCACCACGTTATTGCTTACATGAGTGGAATTGCAGAATGGCAGATAGTCAGATTAACAGTATTTTGTCTCTATCTTCAGGTTTTACATGCTTACATATAAACACGCAGTTACTGTCCCTCAATTTAGTAAGGCAGAGGCATCACGGTGTAATTATTTTACATGTAGTTGTTTTTTTCCTGTGTAATAATATTCAACATTGCTATCAATACATTTTTCAAAAAAAAATGCCTCTGTGCAAAATGGGTTTAAAAACATAAACAGCTGTGGGATACTGTTTGTCCATGATTTAGACAGGGGGAACAAATCGTGGCAGGATCAGCCTGATATTATTTGTACCCCACTGTAACTTTACTGTATAAAGAGCTAACATCTCCAAAATGTCAGGAGTAGTTTAGTCATTACAAGAAGTGTTTGTGAACTAAAAATCACGAATGTGGGATGCTGTTTGTCCGTGATTTGGAGAGCCCAGCTTGTGCTCCCAATGAAGGGAAAACCAATTCTGCAGGGGAGACCTACCTTGGCACTTGTGCAGGTGAAACCAAAGGGAAGATATGCTTCACCATATTTTCTAGTCTTTGGCTTAGAATGAAGTTGGTTTGGAAACATATTCAGCGATGCTTCATCTCCTGCTTTGCGTTTGTGTGGGCGCCCAATGGTTGTTTTGTTTTTTTCCCCTTTTCATGCTGCGCCCCCCCCTGCAATGGCTCTGCGCCCCCCATAGGGGGCGGGCCCCACACTTTCGGAAGGTCTGTGCTATGTGATCGCTAATGACACAGCTAGGATAATGTAATGTTAGCATAACATAAACACAGTGAAGCTGGAGGATGAATGCTAACTTTTTTCGACTCGATAAAGGTTAACATGAGGGTTCCCAATGGTTAGGAACAAATGCAATCACATGGCAGGATGCTGTAAACGAACCAAACTTCAGTTAGGAGAACAACTGAGATAACCCATCCACAATACGAGGTTAGTCATTAATATACTGCAACAACATGGGAATAGAGCAGCTGCAAGAGAATTCAACATTAATGAATTAATGGTAAGGAAATGGAGGAAGTAAGAAGAATGAGTTGAGTAAAATTTGACTTATCTGACTGTTTTGTTTCCCTTAATGCGTCTTATAATCTGCATTATATGTATGAAAACAGACCCGTTAATCTATAGTGCGCCTTATAATCCAAAAAATATGGTACATTTAGATTTGTTCACAGCTTAACCTTTATGCTATGCTGAATGACTCTTGACTTCATGGATCTTACTGCACATGTGAAGCTTCATGATCTCACTGTCATGAAGAAGACATATGCAGTTAGGGTCATACATATTTGGACAATAATAGAATTATTGCAATATTGTCTGTATGACATCACGGTCCAGCAATCAAGCAATTCAAGTCATGCAGTCAAGATGATTGTAGTGCAGACTTTTATGTTTAATTTAAATGATTTAACGAAGATATTAATTGTTTACATTAACTGTTTACAGACATTTTTAAAGAAATTCTCCTATTTTCAGAGGCTAAAAATAATTATAAAATTAACAAAGTTTTTTAGTTTTGATAATTGTGTTTAATGCTAGACTAGGGCTGCCACAAACGATTATTTTGATAGTCGACTAGTCACAGATTATTTTTGCGATTAGTCGACTAATCAGAGCATGCATCTGCTCTTATATAACTATCATTAGCTTACAGCTTTAAGTGTTTAAGGTATGTGCTAATTAAAAATAAAGGCAAGATGATAGTTTATTAAATTTTAATGAAATTTGCAGATTGTTTCGGTGAAGTTTAATAAACTCCTTGCTATCTAAAATATAACAGGACACCGGAGTATATTCTCGAGCATTTCACACTTCTGATAATCAGTTGTCTGCTTGACGTTTATTCAGCTGTGTAAAAACTATAACTTTAATCTCAGCCAAACCGATTTACTCAGGAATAAATAAAATACTAAAAAAAAAGCCAAACAATAACATTTTAAGTTATAACATATGTAGTGACTTACATATCATGTTTAACCCGAGTAGCGAAAGACGGCCGTGGGTTTGAAAACGATTTGCCCGGAGTCCGGGGTTCTCACCGGCTCTAGTCAGCTTTGCCCCCGGCTAGCTATCGAGGTAGTGGGGAACAGACGTTTGAGTGCTTTTCAAAATATGTGGTGTCTTGATAAACTGAGCAGATATTTGAGGTTTGCACAGCTACATTCTCGCTTGAAAATATGTTAAACGTTTATTTTGTGACCCAGAAAGAATAATAAGAGTAATATTAAAACTAACTAGCTACCGCCATTGTTGGAAACTGAGCTGGGCTGCGCTATGAATTCTGGGACAGAGCTACTTCTTTTTCTTCTTTGGGGTTTAACGGCAGCTGGCATCCTTATACATGCAGTGCTGCCATCTTCTGTTTCAGTACGTTATTACACTCTTAAATCCTACTACTTATTCCTGCGTCTTTTGTGATCTTACAAAAGCTTCAAACGACGCGTCGACTATTAAATTAGTCGTCGACGATTTTGATAGTCGACGTAATCGTGACTAGTCGACTAATCGTGGCAGCCCTATACTAGACAATGAAGCCTGGAAAATCATCCATTGCTGTGTTACCTTCCTTGTTGGCCTCTGCTAGGCCTTTACTGTAGTTGACTTCAGTTGCTATTTGTTTGTGGGTCACTCTGCTTCATCATGATTGACTGATATTGTTGTATGCTTTCGATCATGAGGTGTTCTTTCCCTTCTCCATACTTCCCCCAGTCTCAATACTTAGATGTTTGTCTTCTGTGGTCTTTCTTGCCCTTGGCTGTTAATGAGCTACCCAGTGCATGGCTTTTTAAGAATATACCCAGTTTTGCTGTTTTGTCTGATAGATAAGATTTATTTTTCAGGGTAATGATAGCCTTTTTCAGTTGCATCAGCATCTGTCTGGACCTTATTTTAAAAGCACCAACGAAGGGCTACAAAAGTTTAGTATTTGGAATTACCACCTGATTTAAATCTCTGCTTAAATTAAAGCTGAAAGTCTGCACATTAATCACATCTTGGTTTTCTGTTTTTTTTAATCGACTGTTATGGTATACAGAACCCATTATTGGTTGCATTGTTCAAATACTTATGAACCTGATTGTGTGTATATTTTTCTAAATTTTGAACTCTTTTGTTAGAGCTTATTGTGAGAAAAAAAAATATTATTCTGTCAGTGAAATATGACATTTTATAAAACTGTGTGAACAATACCATAGAAGTCACTTGTGATTAGGCAGGCATATTAGATGACAAGCTGTCATTTCACTGACTCTTCAGATTGCAAAAAACAACCTAGTAATGACCACTTCCAGTCGGTTCCAGAATTCATCATGACTGATTGAAAATTCTGGTGGTAACATTTTAATCAAACTATATAATTTCATGAATTGTAGCATGTCAGCAAGTGAAATGCCAATAATTATTAGTCACTCCTTTATTTTTCTCAAAATAGTGATGTACACTGAGCATTTATGTACATTATTCAACGTAGAATGACTCTGAATGATACTGAGGCACAGACTACAAAGAATAAGACACTCAAGTTGACCAAAATACAACATTGTCAGTTTAAAAACCATTAAAAGCAACAGACAAATTCAAAAGCACTGCAAAAAGTAAACTGCCACATCCTCATTTTTAGCTATACTTGTCAAAATCATTCAGCAGAATTAAACCTTTAAAAAACTGCAATTCGAGCCTTTAGTGTGTGGGTGAACTTCAATATATTGAATTGTAAATTGCATTGTCTTTTACATTAAACAATTCTTGACATGGTTTTATTTCTTCTAATGCAACCTTTCAATTCATGCCTCATATGAACTATTGCATCTGTATGTTCCAACACGTTGGTAGGTGAGATGGAGCACATTTGTGATACCTTCCCACTTCTATCTGCATGGACATTTGCAGGCATTTCCAATAAATCCCAATAAATGTTTTGTTATCAGATCATCTATGATTGGATTCATATTTAAGCAAATACTGTACAATTTGGAATATGCTAGGACCGTGCACAATTAGAACACTGACCAATATTTAATGGAATTGTTCAACTTGGTAAAAAATGGATTTGTTTCTCTGAGTTAGACAGAAATATGTCAGTCAAGTAAGTTACCATCAGCATGTAGGTAGCTTAAGATAACTCCAGAGCACTGACTATAGCTCCTTTATTACACAGATGTGAAAGTGGTATTCATCTTTTGATCTGTTTGAAACAAATGTCTGCCTGTTCATTTAAAGATTATAAGACTACTCCGTGTTATTTTTAAAAGCATATTTGTGACATTTAAAGCAAGTAAAAACATTATATCCCTGGTCACAGAAAAGTAGATTTTTGAATGCAGCTTAAGTTCGCACAAAAGAATTGGCAATAAAGCAACACTGTACATTTCATTGGCTTCACCTTTTGCTTCATGTCTATTATGACTGGACATAACAAACTGTTTACAGTGCTTTAGTGGCATAAAAGGTCGACAGCAGTTGGAAGCTGTTTGTCTGTACGTAGTGCATTGATTAACTGTAACAGCATGAATTCCATTTCAGTGAGTATTTCTGCAATCGCTGTGTGGTATACTGTATGGTGTTGCTTCATTCTTCTTTAGTTTCCCCACTTAACACCATTTAAAATATCCAATAGCTTGGTGGAAAAAGGCTGTGAATTTATGTGGGTTTTTAAAATGGGAATTCACTCATGTCTTTTGCCCCCTGGAATCAGAGGACAGTCAGGGGGCGAAAAGAGACAAAGTTGAACAAAAATCTGTTCTATCAAGTCACCCAGTAATCCTTGTTACATGTTGTCACTAGAGATTAGGGAAGAAAAGTGTTTGCCTTTCACTGAGCATTAGAGAGTAAAATACAAAGCACTCACCACTACAAAAGAGTACTAAATGCACATCTCAGAATAGATTTCAAAATATTCTCTTTCTGTATTGTGAGTTTCTGTGTGAGAATACAAAAACATGTCTAGCTCACACAAATAAACAAAGATGAATTTACTACCCAAGGAAAAATTGCACTGTAAGTGAGTGTGAGTGATTTACAAATAGTGCATCATATGCTAACAAAACTATACTGTATTAACACAAGGGATGGATGTAATGAAGTGACACTTTAATAAACTGCCCTGAAAAGTTAAGTTTTCAGTCACAGAAAAGTTCCGGTAGTATTAATTTGTCGCTTTAATGTCATTTCAAAACAGTAATGTTGACTGAGTATTTTTTCCAGTGTCTGGTAAATCATTCCTATAGTTTAAATGAACTGCCACTGACAGACTGGGTTGCTGTGGAGAAGCAGAGATTGGTAAGATTTGGCCTGTAAGGCAGGGTTAGCAGAGGTATATTAACATTTTGGTGCCTACGTATTCTGTGTTCTTCTGTCTGCAGTAAATAAACCTTATAAAGGGCAGGCGATGTATTGCAGGTTTTCTTGATTGCTTAAACACTATAACCAATCTTTTGAACTAAAATTTCAAAACCATAATGCTATTTTTCAAAAAGCACACCCATTTCCTTGAACTATAAACACTATTCCCCTGCTTTAACACATGAGTCAGATGTGGGGAACTGTTACTGCAAAACTCTACACACAAATCCCTACATTTTTCAGTGCTTATACCATGTGGCCATTTAGAAAGCGCTTGCATTCAATAATGTTAACTTAAGTCAGCACAGCTTGAGCTCAATTAGCACACAATTAACCAAGTGGAAACACTACGAGTCAAAATTTATCACACACCAATCGGAAACTCATTCAGGTTTGAAACAATGGATTCAAAGAGATGCAAAGGAAGAGGTTGAGGAGGAAAAGGAGGTCTAGGACACCAAGGAGGAGGTGGAGGAACATAATTGGCCATTGGGCTATTGTAAATGTACCTGGTCAGCGTGGAGGGAATGTCACTCTGTGCGCAGCCATCAGCCAACGAGGGGTACTCCACCGCCATGCCATTCTAGGACCCTATAACACTATGCTTCTCCTTGCTTTTCTTGATGGTCTAAGACAACATATGTTCCAGCGGGACTACAGTGAACCAGCACAGCCAGAGCAGCCTCACTATGCTGTTGTTTGGTGTAATGTCAGCTTCCATCACACTGCTCTGGTTCATGACTGGTTTACCAATAATCCAAGGTTTTCTAACATCTTTCTGCCTGCATACTCTCCCTTTCTAAACCCGATGGAGGAGTTATTTTCGGCGTGGCGGTAGAAAGTGTATGACAGAGAACCTTATGTCCGTGTTCACCTCCTCCGGGTCGTGGAAGAAGCCTGCCTATACATATCAGTAGATGCATGCCAGCGGTGGATCAGGCATGTGAGAGGATTTTACCCCTGCTGCCTGGCCAGGGTCAATATAGCCTGTGATGTGGATGAGATTCCCGGACCTGACCCAGATCACAGACAGGATGCTGCAGGTGGAATAATGTTTTTGCTGTGTGTTGTACTGTATGGTACATGAATAAAAATGTGCCACTGTATTAGGGCTGGGCGATATGACCCAAAATTCATATCTCGATATTTTTTAGCTGGATGGCGATATAAGATATATATCTCAATATTTTTTTTAAAGTTTTAAGTTTTAAGTTAAGAACAAAAAGAGAGTTCTAGTCACACTGTGTCCCAGATGTCACACGGGCACTTTTATTTACATACAGTGTAGATGTACATGAAGAAATTACTCAAAAATAAATTATCAGCATTTATTAAATAATCATGGTCCATAAATAAAAGAAAACAATGTTGTTTTTGTGCATAACAAAAAGCTCACAATTGTGCAGTCAAAATGTAAACTAATAGACGCTGAGCGTAATAACAAAGAGACAGATTTCACAGCTGCACCACGTCTCTGAACAGGTGCCATTTGTGGTCCTTAAACACACACAGTACGTATCACTCCGCGAGGCTCCTCCTCGGTAGCCGTAATCCTCCGACAATCCATCAAGTGGTGCAGCTCCGTAGCTTAGCAAAGTCATATTAAAACATTTTTTGACAGATTGCTGAGCGCTGTGTACCACATAAAATCGGTTCGCGTCAGTAAGCACAACCAGAATTCATACATAAGGCGCACTGTCGGTTTTTGAGAAAATGAAAGGATTTTAGGCCGTGCAGCTCCTCCGGGCTGCATGTCGTTAGCGCGGTTAGCTCGTTAGCGTGGTTAGCTCGCTAACACGTTGACGCCGTCCAGCCCCACGCACGGGGCGATCCGAGGTAACTCGCTAACGGAGATTTTCCGCTTTCATCTTGTCATTGCCTGCAGGTGAAGCTATGGGGGAGGGGGAGTTGTGTTCAGTGAAGGACAGGCGAGGCCGAGTGACGTTGCGTAGAGACAAAAGTGGACGAAAGAGAGGCAAACCTGCGGCTCCATAAGTATAATTATAACGTAACATAGACTATATGATATAAACGATATTGTCACATCTTATATCTCGTATGAAAATATATCGCCCAGCCCTACACTGTATGTACATTGGATCTTTTGTTTTCATGATGTGAAAAGGTTTTTGAGGGGAAGAACCACAAGCAACATAACTTGACAGTTTTTGAAATATTGTTTTCAATTTATTGCACCAATGTGTAAGACTATGTTGTAGTGTGTGTGTTTTTGAGGCCTTGTGTCTGATGTCTGTGGACAAAGTTTGGTTTTTCAGCAAGAGTGAATGGTTTTGAGTGTAGAGCTTAATTTTGACCTGAAAATACAATTTTCGGGAAATTGAGTGAGACGTTATGGATTTGTGTTTACTGTTTTGAGAATACGAGCCATAGTTTCAAGAAAAGTGTTTAAGCAATCGAGAAAAACTGTAATATATATTAGACTAATAGCTCCATTTGTAAAAGGAAGAGTAATAATGAAGGTATAAAGAAATTATTTGGCTTTCTTTGTTGTAATGAATCAGATACAGTTGTAAGTCAGGCTGTGGGAAATTATAATGGGCATTTTCACCTTGAGGGGACAACTATATAAATAAAATTGAGTTGAATTGAAATTTTAAATCAAATTTCAGTTAGCGAGGGAAAATGGTATATTTATCTAAAATGAAAATACTCAGTAGTTTCACACCTCAGATTAGTGAAATGTATAATTTCAGTAGATCTCAGTGAATTTGCTAACTCATTAAAAAATCAATTTCAGCTTAACCAGATTGCACTGTAAAATGTGGATTTATTTATAAAATACAAAGAACAAATGCATTACAAGAATACACCTGTAAAACCCTGTACTATATATGTAACTGCTGAAGTTGTTTAGGTAAGACATCTCTAGAAAACGGAGTGAAGACAGGATGTGTAAATTCTAAAATTAAGAGAAAAGAAAAGCTGTAAGGGAAAGAGTGAATTCTGATGAGACGTGACGCTCAAATGGTGGCAAGTAAATGATGTGGTGCAGCAGGGATACAGAAGAAAAGTGCATCAGTCTGACTTTCTACATCATTAACTACTACATGTTGCTTCAACTTCCTATGTACCTGTATGTATGTTGTAAGCTAAAGAGGAACCTTCACAGGGAAAAAACACATTACCCCAGCTATATACCAACAAACGTGTAATGAGAGGGGTAAAGGCTGGGTACTGATCTATGGTGATATCAATTCTAAATTAACTTGAGCTTGTGTGTCTTCACATAAAAGTACAAGAGAGGCTTGTGTCTAATTGTGTCAGAATTTCTACTGTTAGTTTTTATCTGTCAGTGATGATAGAGAGCAGCCTTACGTAAAGTCTTTTGACACGGCTTCAATGAAATTGGGAGCTGACATGAGAATAGTGAAGGTGCAGATGATGGAGAACAGCGAGAAGGCCACCAGGCATAACCGGTCCACGACTGCAGCTGCAAATTTCCACTCGCTGCAGATTGCCTCCCCCTCGTCCTGCTCTCTGAAGCGATTCGCAATGTACTGCACTTCTTCCAAAATCCGGCAAATTTCGGGAATCTGCTCCAAAAGCAAAGTCCGTGTCTGGTCTGAGTGGATGTCAAGCTGGGAGGTACCGTTATGATGATTCCCTCCACCTCCATTTCCACCACCGCACACAATCACACCTGAATCAACACTAGGTGGAAACACAGGGTTGTCTGTGCCCATTGAGTGGTAGCTAAAGTATAGGTTCATGTTTCCATTGGTTGTTGTTGCCTGAGTGGATGGCTGCCCTGGTATGGTGCTCATCTGAATGCTGGTGGTGCTAGTGTGGTGAGCAGGAGAATGGGAGTACTTATAAGTTGGAGGACTGCTTGAGCTCACTGGAGTTTTGCTTTCCTCTCCAGGCTTCTTCATACGGAGGAACCAAGCGCACCAGTTGAGAAGAAAGACTCGGACCTGAAAGAAAGAAATAAGAAAGATAAAGATTTAGCTGGAGGAAAGAAGGTGGAAAGATTGGATTGATATGTTAATTTACACTGGAAAGTGTTCCTTAGACTACCATGACCTGGATGACAGAGAATCTACATAGACAGTTTAATTGACACTTACCAAAAAAATAGTCTAAAATCTTCTAAAATGACTAAAGCTAGCAACAGAATTGAAACAACAGTTGGTATGATTTCATCCTGAAAATTTCTATTTCTTGCATTTATTTGGTGGCCTACCAAAAAGGCAAAGCTTCTTAAGAGAATGAGAGCAGGACTAAAAGGAAAAAATCAAAAGATAATAGAAGGATACATCAGAAATGACTTGTTCACAGCCACTCTTAAAATGTTGCCTCAAGTGGTAAAGGGTTTAAGAAAAGTTTTGCAGAGTATAGTTTTAAAAAGTACCTTTAATCATTGTGTAAGATCTTGGTGTCATGTCCTTACACAAACAAACTCGAAAATAAAATGGACTTATACTGGCTCAGCGGCTGTACCTCTATGCATTATGTTAGAGCAGTGGTTGTCAGGTGAAAAATATGATGTGAAACTAAGGAGAGTCAATTTTTTTTTTTATGGTTTTTTTTTTTTTACTAAACAAAGAAGGATCTGTTATTGTTATTGTGCTAATGATGCGTACCCTTTTTGTTGCAAGAACTAACCTTTTTCAACTTCTAAAGAGGGGCACATCAAAGCTTGGAAACAGTTTTAGAGAGGTGGTTATTGAAATAATACTGTAATTAAATTGTCTCTTTTTTCCCCTTATTGAACTCACCCATTTAGGCATTTTTCCTCCGTGGGGGTCATGGTGGTGGAATTGCAGAACCAGAACAGTTACCACCACCGACAATCCCACAATCATCATGGTGCTAGCAAAATACTGAGCTGAAGAAGAATACGAACAAATCAGTATATTGCAATTTCAATAAAGGACACATGGCTTGTTAGTAGATATTGTAGTCTGTTACTGAATGATTTATTTATTTAAATATATAAGTGAAATGGTCATTTTAAAATTATTAGATTAGAAAGCATCATCACTGTCACCAAGTAAGGTAGCTGGTTGATTATTCAGTGAAGAAATGATCCCTGTCAACAAATCTAAGGTCATAACACCCCAGGGGCGGTTAAGAGGATGACTAACATCTTTTTTGTTAATGTAAAATGTAGCCAAAAGACATAACAGCCTTGGAGGCACTGGAAGACACACAGGGACATAAAAATGCATATCCTTTCCATGTAGGAAAGCATGTTTTTCAAACACATTCTGATGCAGCTGTGATGTCAGCGATTAAGTAGAAAGGCGGGCTAATGAAATTATACGTTTCCGTGTCACAATATAATTGGAATTGTATGATAACCTCTGATAGTAAATGTCAAAGACATTTTTGTCTTTTATCTATTATCTCTGATATACAGTATCTGTAGTGTGTTAAACATCTACTCTAAAAGGCGTGTTTTCTCTTGGCTTTGTTTTACATCACTGAGCTGCCAGATGATGCAGGGCAGCAGCCCTATCTGCAGCTTCTCCTCCCTTCTTAAAGTCTGCTGCCTTGTCTTCCCCTGTCTGCATCAGTATGGTCTTATGCAACACAACTGTTTATCTCCTACGCTGAATATAATCTTCACATACTGCATCAGCAAGCAAACACCCACCCCACACTCTTTAGAACCCGCCCACAGCCACAACATATCAGTCCATCTGTGCAAAGAATGTTTTCTGCTACAGACTGCCCTGTGATGTGAGTATGAGGCATAACGATCTATTTTGACACTCTAACCTATTGTAGCCAACTGTCTCCTGGGTAAATTATTCTTTTCATCCAGCAACTTTCCATGGTTTTCTCTCTGAACAGTAAATTGAGAAAATAAAATCTCCATACTGACCCACTACCCTCACTGTGGCACTTTATACCTTTTCCACCTTTTGGGCAAGTCATGATATATTATAATTTTCTTACCTATTTATTGTAAAAACAATTCCATCAATTAAAAATAAACTAAAAATAGCACACATTTTAGCTCTTGGATGTTTGAAAATGGAAATATTAGATTGTGATTTAAATAACATTTTCTAGTGTTGGCATCCATAACCAATTTAGAATCACCAATTAACATCCATGTCTTTAGGTGGACACCAGAGTACAGTCTCTATGCACTACTGTGTAAATGGACTTGGTTAACTGATTATCAACAATTGCAATTGCTTCTATTAAAGCAGAAGTTTTAGCAGTTGACTCAGCAAATGAAGTGGTATGATAAGACCCTAAAAGAACTCCCCATAAACCTTGCAAAGAAGATTTCTTCACAATTATTTTAGAGACTAGTGAAGTCATATAGAAAACCAATCAGTGCTTCAAGTTATTGCTGCTAAATGTTGTTCTACAAGCCACTGAATCGAGGGATGTGCATACTCAGACTGCATAGGTTCCTGTGAAAACCTTCACAATTCACAATTGCTTTAATGTTGTTTTTAAACCAACAATTAAATAATTACCAATAAAAGCATTACGAGGAGCTGAATATTGTCTTACCAATTAGAGGAACTGAGTCTGAAGTGGCAGGCATGATCTCTGCTACCAGTAACATGAACACTGTCAGAGACAGCAGTACCGTTATGCCTAAAAAGGGCAGACACACATTAGATACATTATTTCATCAAACATCTCTATTGCTGTTAAATTGTGACTTGAGAGAACTCAAAATAAATGCAGCTGGTTGTCTTCAAAACAGGTGACAAAAGCTATGAATTTATTTTTGGAATATTTACTATCTTATCCACCGTCAAAGGAGCACTGTCTCATTTCTATTTAGTGCAGCCCTGTCTCACGGAATGGCAATTTGAAACAAGCTGGCATTTTCAGGTCCACATGATTATCTTTGCTGCGTTAACAGTGGTGCTTTTGTTCATCTGCTAAGGAACAGAATTCAAAGCAAATGCTTATTCAAAGCAATAATGTCAGCGCTAGCATAAAGCAAAGACAAATAAATGGGTAAGCAATTGCAGTCTGGTGGGCAGAGATGACCAAAGTAGGGGAGAAAGGCACATTTTTGTCTACATGTATGAATATAATCATGAATCATTGTCCCTCTGCGTGAAACTGTGTATCTGTGTCTTTGTGTGCAAGGATGGCCTGATGTGTATGTGATCCTCTGTACCCAGTGAGATCTTTTCTCCAGAGTCAGCAGGGAGCAGAAAGACCAACAGTGCCAGACCAGAGATGAGCACACAGGGGATGAGCAGGTTTAAGCCATAATAAAGAGTCCTGCGGCGCATAGTGACTGTGAACGTCACATCGGGGTAGGGCTCCTTGCAGCAGTCATAATACAGCTCATTACGCTTTGCTGGTACACCTGGGAGACATATTAAGGGGTAAAAAGGTGTCAGTTTAGAGGTCAAAAACACAGAATTATGAAATAATGGTCCAGTTCTTTCTTCTGCTTGACTGAATATTTTTTTATAAACAGTAAAATAAGCCAATAATGCACATTTCTTCATACTTCATGTATGGCCTTGTTAACAAAAAGGCATTAGTTAAAATGTAAATAAATACAGGCAAAATACTTGTAGAAGTATAATGTTTTACATTTTATGGAAAGCCAACTTGTACTTTTTATAGAAGATGTTGGAAACTTATGAATATGATAATAGTACTTTTTTCTTCTTCTTTCAATTTCTGTATTTCATAAATTTGTAGACTTTAACCAATCAGATTAATATTATTTTGTCCAGACTGGAATTTAGTTAATCATGTTGGGAAGCAGCTTGCTTTGAAAAAAACAAAAACAAAAGAAAATCAACTTGTGCCTAATAATCTCAAATCCATTCCACCTGTTTGTTTAGCAGGAAGTTATAATCAGTATAAAGAATTGCTCATACAGTAGAGACTGAAATAGAAGTTGCAAGTTCATGGCTTTAAAATGACAGCCATTTGTTGAGAGCAGTAATTGGCTTTTGAATCTGTTTAAGATAAGATAAGATAAGATAACTCTTTATTGTCATTGCACAGTCATACATAGTACAGTAGTACAATGAAATTGGAAAAACTGTCCTACGTCGGCACTACATATAACACAACACGACACGATATGACACATCACAACGTAACAAACAACACAACACAGTATATTAACTTAGTATAAAAAAGAAGAATAAGTGTATGTGTATTGCACACTGTTATTATTGCACATTAATTATTATTGCACCTTGTTATAAATATAAATATTATTGTTATCGTTTTAAACATTGTTACCTCCCCCTAAAAAGTCCAGGGAGGTATCCAGTCAGGTCAGCTATTTACATTGATCAGGGCTATTGCCCTGTTGTAAAAGCTGTCCTTGAGTCTATTTGTTCGGGACCTCAGCAGCCTGAACCTCCTGCCAGACGGCAGCAGCTTAAACACCCGGTGTCCTGGGTGTGTGCAGTCCCGTAGGATGCTGCGTGCCCTCTTGAGACAGCGAGTGCTGTACAGGTCCTTCAGGGAGGGAAGAGGATGTCCAATGATTTTTTGGGCCATGTTGATGACCCTCTGGAGTGCCTTTCTGTGTGCTGTGGTGCAGCTGGAGAACCACACACCGATGCAATATGTCAGCACACTTTCAATGGAGCAGCGGTAGAAGACGGTCAGCAGCTCCTTCTTCAGGTCCATTTTTCTGAGGATTCTCAGAAAGTGGAGACGCTGTTGGGCCTTCTTTAAGACCGCAGAGGTGTTAGAGCTCCATTGGAGGTCTGTGTCTATGTGCACACCCAGAAACTTGAAACTGGAGACCCTTTCCACGCACTCCCCGTTGATGCTGACAGGCTGCAGCTCGGACTTCCTCCTTCTGAAGTCAACTACCAGTTCTTTTGTTTTGGTGGTATTGAGGTCCAGGTTGTTGTCTGCACACCAATCTGACAGCCTCTGGACTTCAGCTCTGTATGCAGTCTCATCTCCCCCTGAGATGAGCCCCACCACAGTGGTATCATCTGCAAACTTGATGACTGTGTTGTCTGGGTGGGAACTAACACAGTCATGTGTGTACAGAGTGTACAGTAGGGGACTCAGTACACAGCCTTGTGGAGAGCCGGTGTTGAGGCTGAGGGCTGAGGAAAGATGAGGCCCCACTCTAACTCTCTGTACACGGTCTGAGAGGAAGTCTCTGATCCAGCGGCAGGTTTGCTGACCAGCTGGCCATCTTTTCATCCTGTTATTGGAATTTGTTTGATCAAAACCAGCTTGATAACTTTCAAATATAAACTATTAAAATTTATGAATACTTCCACATCTATTTTACAGACAAACAACAGTTCCTGTTCCTTACAGCATATTTGAAAGGCACCTTTTGTACACAGTACTAGTTCAACGTATCAAAACAAGTAAGGGTAGACAAAAAATTAAATGAAAACAGTAAAATGACATTAAAAAGCAGTCACTAAAGTTTATTTTATGTTCAAGTTCATTTCATGGTGACTAAAAAGTGAAAATATAGAATATATATCTGAACAGTAACTCTGTTTTTGTAAAAAACAAATAAACAAAAACTAAAAGGAGCGTGTATTTATCTTTAGCTGTAATTTAAATAGTTTCAAATAAAATTATCTTTGGAGATTGTGGAAAGTTAGCTGTAGCTGCAATGCATTGTGCCATGATCATTGGTTGTATTATATGCCGAGCAAGAGTAAAGGACTGCCACAAAATGTTAAAACCTGCAAATGTTAGTAAATGCTTCAGATTACCCAGCTACATCTCCAAAAAGCAGTCATCTGCCATGTTCAACACTATAGTTTTATCTTTGTTGTTGGCATAGATATATTTTGATTTTTAAAAGGTCAGTAACAGAAATCAACATCACATTGGCCTGGCCATAGTCAGAAAAACTACAAGTACAAGAACAATTGTATAGCTAAATGATCAGTAACAATAGCAGATCTATTTCATATGTATAATCATTTTAAGGTGGAATGCAGACAATGTTAGCTTGTCCTCTGGATTAATATCATCAATCAAGGACCTCTGTGTGAGTATGTGTGACTGCCAGGCAGTCATGTGTAGCTTACAATCAACAATCAGTGATGAATAAAAGTCAACCCACAAGAGTGCTGCCTGTGTATGGTTTACCCAGCATTATACACCTCTAATAGCAATTAATTGATTGTGAAAATGACACAATCAACAATACAGTCAAAATGCACAACTTTTTTCAAGTCAGTAACAGAAAACACTTGATATTATCACTGCGTGTGTGAGCCTTACTTCCTATAGGAATTCAGTTTAAATTGATTGCTCGGATTCAATTTCATTTCATTTAAAACTCTTGTCACCCGCTTGCCGAAGAGAAATAGCCTTTGTTAGTTTCTATTAATTTGATGGATTGTAGACCTGCAGATGCATTTACCAGATCTTGTGTGTGTGTGTGTGTGTGTGTGTGTGTGTGTGTGTGTGTGTGTGTGTGTGTGTGTGTGTGTGTGTGTGTGCGTGCGCGTGTGCGTGCGCTCACTTGTATGGGGTCATGTCCTCCATTCCCTTTAGGGACTTTAACCTGACAGAACACTAACCCATGGGAACGTGTGTCACCCTAGAGACTTAAAAGTGCAGTCCCGAAGGGTCCAGACTGCTTTTTGGGGATAAGAGTTGGTTTTAGGGTAAAGGTTATAAATAGGTGAAGGGTGGGGGTGAGGCATTCAGTTGTGATAGTTCAGATTAGGTTAATGGGCTCAGGAATGGCTTAATTTAATGAGTTACCCCCTGAGACAGTGAAACAATGCGTGTCTGCTTGCTTTTGAGTGTGTGTTTGCACTCTTGCATGAACATGGGCATGTTCTAAGGCACCAGGACAGTGTGTGTTCTTGGCCAGCTAGCTGCCTGGCTGTGCCTGAATTAAGTGAACCATCCCTAGGCCAGCTGTCACCACACACACTCACAACCCCCCATCTATTCCCCCAGCCAGCTGGGTGCACCAACTCTGTGTGTTAGTCAGTTTGTGTCTGGAAATTATTCCATTGGCCTCCGATTAACACCCAAACCTGGATGAGTTCTTTATTTCCATATGGAGACACAAGCAGTGGAATATATACAGTAAAAATATTGATAGGATGAGGGATAAAGTTAGGAGGATGATTTTAAACGGCACTTTGATGGGCAACTTTCCATGTTTTTTGATATGCTTTATCCATTTGAGTCATCAACCCTAACCCTAACTGTAGGCAAAATGCTGGAGTCATTTCCTAGATGCTTCTGAAAGGCTTGAAGGTATGAACTGAGAGAGTTCTTTTTAACTACTTCTGATGGATTTTATTTTTAGATTTGCTAGCCTACCTGTTGTGATCAGTATTTGAAATTAGCATCACCTGTATTGTACAGAAATGCTGTCAGAAACAGAATTTGTTGAAGATTTATTTAGTACTATAGTAAATAGAAGCTGCATTATTCACACCATCTAAAGACCCCTTCGTTGTGGACTGATTGACTAAGAGAGTGGCATCTTACAAAGAAAGAAACACAGCTGAAACACCTGCTGTGTGTGACACTGATTGGATGTTTCACATAGTTAATACTGTCACGGCCAGGCGGATCAGCTGCACGCTGATCAGCCCTCTCTGTTTCTCTTCCTCTTCTCTCTCGCCGGGGCGGAACTCACTGTGGGTTCATGCCCTTGGTCCACGCCCTCGGGAGATGAGACCCAGGTGTCTCATTAAGGGGAGCAGCATTTAAGCCAGGAGGTGACTGCTGTTCGTCGCTGGATCGTTGTCTACCACGCGTTAGTAAAGTCAAAGCTACAGCAAGTTTAGTGAAGAGTGTTTTCCTCTGTGCATCGTCCTTAACCCTGTCTCCCTGTCTACAGAACCTCTTGGATTTTTCCCCGTGTGTTTCCCGTGTGGCAGTGTTGGAGTGTGAACCTGTGATCGTGTGAGTGGATATTCTGAAGAACATATGCTTTCCCTTGGACTTCCCTGGAGACCCCTTCTTCCCCCACTCAGCTGTATATAACACCCCCCTGCACATTCTTGTATATACACCTGGTGACTTGTAAATAAACTCTTCTTGTAAGCATCAGTACCGGAGTCCTGCGCTTGAGTCCTCCTTCCAACCGTAACAAATGCTGAATCTCAGTGAGAGTCTTATCAGGGTCTTTCTTATTCAGCATCTATGCATGACATTTTGTTTTCGTTCTTACCAACAAGGTCCCACTCCCCATTGGGTATATATGTAGAGACATCGACTTCCATCATCTGGAGATCCAGCAACCAACCATTGTGGGTCCAGGAACCAAATTTCAGGTCACACTTCTGAATATCAAACGGGAACCACCGAACGTCGATGTAGCAGGTACTCTTCAAGATACCTGCAGATAAATTACTTTTAGAAACCAATCAGTTTTTTTATGTAAATATTTATTTTTAAAATAATAAAAAGTTACTTCTACATGACAATTTTTATTTAAACATACTTTAAATAAATGCTTCTCTGATACTAAAATCTAGTATATTCCAAGCCATTTATTATAGGCACTGATATCCTTTTAGAATACAAATAAACATCAGCTTTGCGATTCAAAAAATACTGATCTAGAAACAGATCAAGAGCTTTAGTTAGTGTTATATCAAACATTAGATGGGGTGGGGGGGGAGTATTTGAGTTCAGTGGCCATGGCATCTTTGCTGATGCCAGGCAGGGTAGTTTGAGTGAGTCTGAAATTGCTGATCTCCTGAGATTTTCACCAGAACAATCTCCAGAGTTTACAAAAATTGCTCAGTGAGCAGCAGTTCTGCAAACAGAAAAGTGCATGTAAAAGACTAAAAGAGAATGGTGACACTAGTTAAAGCTGACAGAAAGATGATGGTAAGCCCTTTAGAAAGCATAATAAGTGGAAGACCATGACGCGCTCTTCTCCTGTCAGCCAAGAAGACAATGCTGAGGCTAGAGCTAGCTTGTGTTAATAATCCAAGTTGGTTGTAGTGGTATAACAGTTTTCTCTGCAAACTTGAACTTGTATGTCTGCATGCTATAGTCTGAATATTTTTGCTGACCATATATTTCTTATACCCATAATTTACCATCTTCCAATGGCTGTTGCAGTAAAACAATGCAAGACAGCAATCCAATTCTGTCTTTGTGAACAAGAAAGTGAGTTCAGTGATCTTCCATGGCCCCCCGAGTCACTAGATCTATATCAAATGGAACAACTTTGGTATGTGGAGGAAGTGGAAACAGTCTCTAATGTTCAGTGATTGTAAAATGACATTGTCTTGGGAATCTGAATAGAGATTGTTCACCAGAACAGTGAGGTGAGAATGAGAAGGGTGTTGATGGCAGTGATAACAGTAATGATGATGTTGAGATAATGATGTCCCTAAGATGATGACAATTTGGATTTAGCATGTTGGGAGTAGTGTGGGACGGTAGTGTAAGAATATAGAAATATCTGGGATGTCTCACCTGGTGGAATGTACTGACAAGCTCCTGAAGCATTGACCAGCACATTTGTATGGAACGTGGCATCAAACCTCTCATCAGCACTATAGGGGGACAAGAGTAGTTAAATGGGGCATTTTATCATAACAATTAAATGGAAGAGAAAAACACACAGAAAGAAGAGAATAGAAGTTATTAAGCTGAGTCAGAGTCAACTACAAAAGTAAAGATAGACAAAAAAACATCAAGTGGTAAATGAAGGTGACAGAAGGCAGAGACAAGGGGGATTAGTGAAGATCCAGACAGAGTGTGTTTAATTTTGCTCATCATGTTAAATAAACACGGTCGTCTGTTACCAAGACGTCCTTCAAGCAGACCAGGGATTATCTATTTCGCATGCTCAAAATCTCTGGAACACAAAAACTGATTAATGTTTCTTTCAGAGAGTAAAAATAACCAGAAGAGTATCTGAGAAGTCAGTTGAAGAATACTTTTGCTTTGTTAGGCTGATTTGATTGTGTCATGCTGAAATTGTATCTATTGAGCTTCTGACAACACACATGCTAATAATAAAGTCTTCTACACTGACAGTTTAATATACCAACAACTAATTAACATCTAACAGTCAAATTAAACCATGCCACTGTTAGATAGTGAGCTACCACTGACTCATATTATGTTGAGATTAGTATGTGACATTAACTTCATTCATTGTAGGTGTCTTAACAATTATGGTTGCAATGTGGGATAAAATTAACAATGCCCCAGTCATACAGCTCTACAGACTGGTCAGGACCCATCTGGGAACTGGCAGGTTGCAAGTGGATGATGGAGGTTGATGGAGGGTGTCACTAGGAAAACAGTTGCAGGTGCAGAGACTGGTCAATGACCAGTGGAATAACCATGGAAGTGACAGACTTGTGCAGCTAATCTCTCAGTTGTAGTAAAACTCAAGTGTTACTGTCCCTCAGCTAGTAGTTACCAAGTATTTGAGGTCAAACATGCAAAATCACAGGCAACTGTGAGTAATCAAAGCAATCACTATGACTTTTTGGTGAAGCATGTTCTTTGAAGCCAATTTCACTGTGCGAGCAACAGTGACCTCTATTCATTGTTGTAAAAGTAAGCATGTGAAAAATATAAAAAAGTGTAGCTTTTAATAAATTCTAGACTGAATCTGTGAGTGAATGTGAGTGCGAATGGTTGTCTGTGTCTCTATGTGTTAGCCCTGCGACAGACTGGCGACCTGTCCAGGGTGTACCCCGCCTCTCGCCCTATGACAGCTGGGATATGCTCCAGCGCCCCCCTCGACCCTGGAAAGGATAAGTGGAAGTGAATGGATGGGTAGGGATTAGCTTGAAAAAATCTGTTGACTCATTAAAACACATCTTGATTGAAATATACTTGTCAGATGTCAAAACTTGTCAATGAGGTCATCAAATGGAAAGAACTAAACTAAATTGCCAAGCATCTGAGTATGTTAGCACGGTCATCATGAGTAATTAGCATATAATTTTATCATTTAGCTCAAAGCCTCCTGTGTATAAGTATACCCTATCACGGTTGTAAACACTTTTGAGTTTTGTTTATGCTGGATAATGAGATGGAAAAGAAGGGGAAAAACTACCAAATGGACAAAGCATATGGACTGAAAACAGCCTCCTTGCAAAAGTAATGAACCGGTAAATGGCATACAATTATACCTATTTATCCATGTATTCATAACAAGTATAATATTTAATTCACATATTTCAGTATGCTGTGACCTCTTAAAAAGGAAAACTGAATGAGGTGCACTGGCAACTCAATATATCTCATTTTAAAGGATGAATGAATGTTAATGCAACTCAGACAACAGTTCAAACCGCACTGTTATTTTCCATTAGTAAATATTTACTGCTTGTAGCATGAGACTATATGCAACTGGAGAGTGAGGAACATTTAAACAACATTTCAAATTCTTCTGACAAGCTTTTTGCTTTGTGGGTGGAGTATAGATTTTAGTAAAGTTTTTGGGACTGAATCCAGAAGACGTGTAACAGGACAAAGCTTTAATGGATGCAGATTTATAATGCTACATCCATAATTTATATCTAATCATTTATTTCACTTAAAGGGTGGAAGACAGAGACTGTGAGAATATTTCAGAGTAGCTCTCATCCATTGCCTAGAATAAATGATCTTAGCATTTAGCCTTGTAATGGTATCTGGAATACATCTACCTCACATGGACAAATTAAAGCATTAAAAATTGAAATAAAAACATTTCATTTTTCATTTACTAAACCCTCTCTCAAAATGCCAATATAAATGTTTAATATGAAAGACAATGACTTGAATAATGTACAGCACACAGAGACCCAGGCATTAATGATTCCTTGATGTATAACTTTAACCGCATTTAATTAGATCACATATTAATAAAAGATCACATGAAAACTACAATATGTCTTAAATCCCAATTGACTTTTTATTGAGTTTTTTCTTAATGGGATTCTTCAAAAACTTTACTTTATAGCAATAAATAATTCCAAAAGTGTAATATCCCAGTATTAAAAGTGAAAAAGAAAATGTATAAATCATAAATGGAAGTAAAGTATTACTTAAATTAAATTGGTCATTACTGCACTGTAACTTTAAATATGTTTCTCACATAGCAGTATAGAATATGAAGTCTGGTTTCAATAGTCAGTGGAGAAATGCAATGACACGGTCTGGACTGACATATCATTCTTGTCAAACACTGTTGTAGTGTGTGTCAGCAATTTATCTTTTAGATAACTAGCTATAATATAAAAAAGTAATGCTTCTTTACAGATAAATGGTCTATACTATTTACATGGGAAAAGTAGAAAGCTTAGTCTTTTTGTATTCAAGCTTTCCAGATATCTATAAATGATGAAATATTCAAATCCATGTCTTTGACAGAGAGGAATTGTCATTGTATTCATATTTTATTCATGTGAGGAGATTATTGATTTGTTTATGTGCTGACACAAGCAAATACAAAATTACAACTGTCCCTACTTTCTGGACCTAGTGTTCAAAAATTCTTGACTAAGTCAAAGTCACTAACTTTCTTTAGAAAAAAGAAACAGAAAAAGACTATCCAGGATACAAAAAGTGGTACATTAAAATGCACATTCTCTGAAATAATATCAAAGTCAATCCACTGATCTTTGTCCTAAGGTGTTGTTGTATGAACTACCTTATGATCAAACAGTATCTGATACAAGTCCTGAGCCAGGAATCCTTAATGTCCCACTCAGAGACTCCAATAAGATGAAATTCTTTGAACTGGTTTTTGCTTCATAAGCATAAAAAAATAATCACCCTTTTTGAGAAGTGCAGCTGCATAGGGTTTACCTTTTTTGTTCTCTCAGATAAAAGTCCAACTAAACACCTCTACACCAGTAGAAGGAATATGATCATTGGTATCTTTTCACTTCCTATACTGTCTGCTGCGTCTTCCCCACCAGAGAGGAGACATTCTACATTGCCAGTCAGACTTCATAGTCCCAGACTTACCTTGAGGGTTGAACATGAGCATGGTTGACCTGGGCTTAGACTTTGTAAATCTTAGGGGCTGATGTGAGGCTGATGGGACCAAAGCAAAGATGCTTGATCCAGGTTTTACTCTGACCAGGGTCAGATGAAAGAAAGGTCAAGTGAAGTGTCAACCATGGCTAAAGACTTGGAACTTGTAGCATTTCTGAATATCCACAATCCAGAATATAATCTACTAGAAATGTGCACTTGCATTAGAGTCCACCACTTGGGAAGGAGCGCACTTTACGCTGCCATCATCATCATGCTGTCTGTGATAAAATAAATAAATAAGAATTTATTTTTTGCACAAAGGGCTGAATGGTCTGAAGATTGACTTAAGGTCTATGTATACCATCCATCCATCCATCTTCATCTGCTTTATCCAAGGCCGGGTCGCGGGGGCAGCAGCCTAAGCAGAGAGGCCCAGACCTCCCTCTCCCCAGCCATCTCCTCCAGCTTATCCGGGGGAACACCAAGGCGTTCCCAGGCCAGCTGAGAGATATAATCTCTCCAGCGTGTCCTGGGTCTGCCCCGGGGCCTTCTCCCGGCGGGACATGCCCGGAACACCTCACCCAGGAGGCATCCTTGTCAGATGCCCGAACCACCTCAGCTGGCTCCAGTGTATACCATTGTAGCTTATTGTCAGCTGGCCCAACAGTCCTGATTCCCATGGCTTTCATGTTGTGTTTAAGGGGCATAGTAGTAAAGACAGTAAACATTTGTGACACAAAGTGGGCAGATCCTGACCTAAAAGTATCTTAATTTTGAAAAGATCATTTGATGTGATTCCTTCTGGGAGTGAAGGATACCAATAATTGACATCTGACAAGTTGGTAAATACATTAGATTGTTCCCTATGCAACCAAAACCTGCAATGCCCATTACCTACTAACCCTTAGCAGTGAAGTGGTAAATCTCTCTGACATGGGGGATAGAGGTTTAATGTCGAGATTTGGTGTGGGTGGAATGAGGGTGGTCCTGTCACTTTGAATTTAAAAAAAAATGTGTGTGCTAAAGCCTTGCCACTGCACTGACCTAGTTTCCCATTAGGGATTTGTAAAACTACATCTTCTCATAATTTTAATCTCCTCTCATGCTTGCTTTCTTGATTCATAAAAATAAGAGTAAATGATTTTACTCCAGATTTATGTTGAATCCATGAAGAATGTCATTTACAATCTAGGTCTCTGTCAGGAGCATATTGATCATTATCAGTTATCCCTACTGTAAGCCGCTTAATGTTCTGTATCATCCCTTGTAGACACCCAGAGCTCTTGCTTCCATCCCTCTTTCTCACTCATTCTCTCTCACTCTGTCAGGGTTCCTGGGTCGGTGACCCAGTGTTTTCAGTTCACACTCACTGTTTATCTACTGCCTGTTCCACTTCCTGTTTTATTGTGTTAGCTGTTGGGTTTAGATTTTATTATTGTCATTTGTATTAGGAAACATTTAATCATATATGCTTAGAGGTGTATAATCAATTGTGTAGTGATAAGTTGTGTGATCTTTAACAGGCTACAGAGGCTTGGTGTGTATTCCACACTGGAATGCACACCTGCATCTTGGGGGCATGGGAAGAGGTCGCATCTTGTTTTATTGTTTTATGGTAGGATTAACGTAGCTACATTTGTTTTAGTCTAAGTGCTTTTCTGTTTAGATGAACTGCTGGACTTCCTTACCGGGGGGGTCTAGTCTACCCTCTTCCTGACCAAGGATGATTGCCTTCGTGCTTTCATGTGTTATATGACCCTTTTGACACACACACACACACACACACACACACACACACACACACACACACACACACACACACACACACACAGTATTCTTTGTTCACATGTATACCTATGTAAGATGTTATATGTTAATGACCCTATGCATATTCATGTAACCACAATAAAAGGAGTGCTGTGGGGAAACCTGGCTGAGAGTCTGACAGTGGTCAAGTGGTGGAACGACGCTTGGCTCCAGCCAGGTCTCCCTCATGCATGAGTAACCAGAGAACTTTGGTGCCTTGAGTCTTGCTTTTTGCTGCGTAGCAGATTGTCCTTAACGTTCCAGCGAATAGGTTTATGCTACAAACCTATCATTAATTGGTCCTTCGAGCCGGATCCCTGGAGTCGACGTTCACCGAGGGGAAAAGAGACACACCGAAAGACTGACGTCAGCCAGGACTTATAGAGGTCCTGCAACAAAGTCCTGAGGCGTGAGAATTCGTCATCGGGCCGGTGGATTAGCCGTCTGTTTTTTTCTCCTCGATGGATGGCGATTGATGGGATTCGGGACTGACGCTACACGCAATAAGCAACTCCAAGTAAGAAAAAAAAAAAAAAAAAGAGTTTATAGCTATAATTACGTCTTCACCGCTCAGTGGGGTGTTGCCCGTGGCCGCTCAGTGGGGCTAAAATTCACCGTCTCAGTGGGGCGATGTACAAAGCCGCTCAGTGGGGTTTTAGTACAGAAGCATTAAGTCGCAGAGTTGCGCAGTTCGAACTTTATTTTGGTTAAAATACAGACCGCTTTGTGGGGTACTGTAGTGAGTTCTCCACCGCTCAGTGAGGTGTTGAGAAGTTCCGCGGAGTCCATTTGTGCTGGACGATAGGCCTATTTCGTGTTAATTTTTTGTTGTTGTGTGAGTGTGTTTGTGTGAGTGCGTGCAGAGCAGAGCACGTGGTCTGTGACGTCAGCAGTTGTTGTTGTTGTTGTTATTATGGGTTCCCAAGCTACCAAGAGTGTGCCAGAGGGTGACGAGAAGTTTATGATGAAATTCGCTCCCGGTAGCACAAAGTATTTAGGACATTGGCGCAAGAAATATGATTTTGAAGGTAAATTGGTTGTAGGACTATGTCAAATGTTAGTAGATCAGTTGACAGTAAAGGCAGCTTGTGCGAAAGGAAAATTTAAACAGGAGAAGGAGTTACAACTGGCGTCCGCTAAATTGTGGTTGGAGCAGGCGCGGAAAAGACAGGAGGCAGTGAATGCGAAGAGAGCAGCTTTGCAGGCATTAGCTGTGAAACCTGAAGATGAGACGGTGCAGTCTACTTCAGTGGTGCTGACGTTAAAGGACCAACAGCGTAGAGCAGCATTAGAGAGAGAGAGAGAGGTCAGAGAGGAGGAAGAAAAGCAGGAGCAGGAGAAGAGAGAGAGAGAGGAGGAGGACAGAGTACGGCTGGAGTTTGGGGATGCCGCAGCACGATATTTAAGCCCTTATAACACTAGATCCAAAACTAAAAGTGATGGGGCGAGTGCAGCTGGTATGCCTGTCTACCCTTTCCATGATACCTTTCCCATGGTGGAGGTTGCAAATCCCCATTTTGGTGTTGAAAATGACCAAAGCCGTGTTATTTGTGTTTACAGGCCATGGACTGAATCTGAATGTGCAGAGGCATGTAAAGATTTAGGAAACCCGTTGACTAATGTTGATGAATTTATCGCCCGACACAAGCAACTCTGCTCCTCGTATCGTTTAAACGGTCAGGAAACAGAAGCCACCTTTAAGAAGTGTCTCACATATAATTGGGCTCGCGTGCGAGGCACCTACACAGGGAGGGATGGTGATACAGTCCTAGCCTATGGCCATGCAAATTTAAGAGGCCAAGTTGACGGGGTTTATGAGCGTCTTAGAAATACCTTTAAAGCTTCTGTAGATTACAACAAAATTGCCCAATGCATTCAGAAGGAAGGAGAGGATGTTCATGAGTTCAGGGCAAGAATAGAGGAAGTTTTCAAAGAACATAGTGGCCTTGAAGAGAGTGCAGAGAAGGCCAGCCCATATCAGCAGCAGTTAAAACATGCTTTGATGAATGGCTTCCATCCACGCATTGCTGCTCTCATCAGGAAACAAAATGTCAATCAGAACACTGATGGGTCCGTTGAATGCATGAACTGGGCCCGCCATGCACAGGAAGTTATTAAAAATAAAAAAAAGAAGTCACAAAACACTGAGGCCGCTGCCTTTTTAGTAGATGAAATTTTGTTTCAGGGACAGGCTGGAAGAGGGCAAAACAGAGGCAGGAATAGGAGAGGTAGAGGCCCATGGCGACCCCAGGATAACCGTGGTAAAAGAGATGATAAGTGCTATGCATGTGGGGAAATGGGCCATCACGCAAGGGAGTGTCCTGATCGCGTGCCTGAAGAGTATAAACGCCCTGATCCAAGAAACCCTTATTATAATAAATGACTAGCACCTGTTGACACTGCTAACACACATACATGTACAAATGATCCCTTACTTTGCCAGAATTTACAACAGCCTGTGTTTCAGACTCTAGATTTGACTGAAGTATTGTTAAATCTGTCAGGGAAAGAAGTAAAACCAGTTCGCACGTTAACTGTGCAAGGCAAAACTGTTCAATTTCTGTGTGATTCAGGTGCAGATAAAACTGTTTTAAAAGATCATGTGTCAGGAGTTGACCCTTCAAATGGCACAATTTATGTGAAGTCTGCAAATGGTCAGTTAAATCAGCATAGAATCTCTAAACCAGTCTGGATTAGAGATCCTACCACAGGAGAGGCAGTTCAGAGTTCAGTTGTAATGTGCCCAACTTGTCCGGTGAACCTCTTGGGAAGAGATATGATGATGAAACTTGGAATTTCAATAATTCCAACATCCATTGGGATGATAGCTGCAGGAAAAGGTGAAACTGCTGAGACAATGGTTCATCAGGGCAGTGGGGATTTGCATTATTACTGGACACTTGACCTGTCGGCCTCCAGACCTGATCAAATAAACTGTAAACTGTTAGCTGCAGCTGAGGAAATGTTGACAACTAGCCATGACATACAGCCACCAGATGATTTGCATGTCACACTGAGATTTAAGACCATGCCTGGGCCTGATGAGGCCTACACAGATAAAGTGCTGAAATTAGGGCCACAGAGAATCACCATAAAAGCGATATATACTGATGGTGAAACCATGGCTGGATGTAGTGTGATCCTTTCTGAAGCTGCACAACAACTTTTTACAGGGCAAACACCACACATTTCACTGACAAAGAGTGTCACAGCCGAGTGGACAGACTTAGCATCTTTGGTGAGACGGGGGGAGAGTGTTAGAATGTGGCAGCAAGCTGGAGGGGGTTGGGAGACAGACATGCAGCACAGCATCTTTCGTAAAAAGCTGGGATGGGTGACACACACTACACCACAAACACATTTAAAGGGGAGTGAGAATGACACAGCAGAATGATATGTTGTAGATGTCAAAGATCACCCGGAGCTTAAACAGGTCCCAGAGAAGCTCTGGTCTACTGGGAAGACTGATGTGGGGTTAATAACAACAGCGAGTCCAGTAGTTATAAAACCCAAAACGTCTTTTAGGCCAAGAGTGAAACAATATCCCTTAAAGCCTGATGCAGTAGAAGGCATTAAACCAGTAATAGAGGATATGATTAAGGCAGGGATACTAGTTGAAGCTCCACAAGCAGCATGTAACACACCCATCTTCCCAGTTAGAAAGGCTGATTCACAGTCGTGGCGCATGATTCAAGATTTAAGAGCTGTAAATCAAGCAGTGGAGAGTATAGCTCCATGCGTCCCCGACCCCCACACCTTATTAAATCAGCTTAAACCAGACATGACGCACTTCACCGTGGTAGATTTAAGTAATGCTTTCTTTTCCATACCAGTACATGAGAATTCACAAGGCTGGTTTGGTTTCACGTATCAAGGCAAAAAATACACATACACCAGACTGCCGCAAGGTTTTTGTGATAGTCCTACAATTTTCACACAGAATATTACAAATTGTCTGTCTGATTTTGTGATTTCATCACATTCACAGATGTTGGTATATGTCGATGACATTTTAATTGCATCCAATTCAGAGAAGAACTGCAAAGACATATCATTGGCATTGCTGACTCACTTAGCTGAGACAGGTAACAAGGCCTCACTTTCAAAGCTACAGTGGGTAAAGACAGAAGTGAAATTTTTAGGACATCTGCTTAGTGCAGCAGGGAAAAGCATACACCCAGAGAGGAAAACAGCTATCTTGGCAGCACCTAGGCCAGTGACAAAGAAACACATGATGCAATTCCTAGGGTTGCTAAATTTCTGTCGATCGTGGATGCCCCATTACTCTGAAATTGCGCAGCCATTATTAGATATGATGTACAGTAAGCCTTTGGCTATGTCAGAAAGTTTAAGTTGGACCCCTGAGGGGGAGCAAGCTTTGTGCACGCTGAAACAGATGCTGACAGGAGCATCGGTTCTAGGGCTTCCAGATTATAACAAGCCTTTTGTTCAAACTGTTGACTGTAAAGGACATTTTATGACATCCATGTTAGCACAAAAATGTGGAGGTGGCATGAAGCCAGTAGCTTATTATTCTAAGAGGCTGGATCCTGTGGCTTGTGCCTTACCTCACTGTGTGCGATCTGTGTGTGCAGCCGCTGAAGCCGTAAAGTGTTCTGGTGAAATTGTTTTGTTTCACCCTTTGACCCTGCTGGTCCCACATGAGGTTGATGTTTTATTGCTGCAGACTAAAATGACATTCTTGTCACCTGCCAGACACTTGTCTTTAATGTCACTGTTGCTCTCCCAGCCACACATAACTATTAAGCGGTGTACTACTTTGAATCCCTCTACATTGTTGCCCACAGAGGAGGAGGGTACACCACATGTGTGTAGTGAGCATGTGGAAACACAGTGTAAACCTAGAAGTGATTTAACGGACATACCACTCACTGAGGGCAAGATTTGGTTTGTTGATGGTTCCAGTTTTAAAACAACAGAGGGAAAGACTAAAACAGGCTTTGCTGTTGTGGATGATGTGCAGGTCATCCGTGCTGGGCAGTTATCACATTCCATGTCTGCCCAAGCAGCTGAGATAGTGGCTCTGACGGAAGCCTGCAAAGCAGCTGAAGGGCAGGCAGTGACTATATATACAGACAGTCAGTATGCATATGCTACACTTCATTTCTTTGCCGCTCAGTGGTCAAGACGAGGCATGACAACTTCAACAGGGAAACCTGTGGAGCATGCAACATTGTTGCAGGCCCTGTTGAAAGCAGTCTTACTGCCTAGTAAAGTTGCAGTTTGCAAATGTGCAGCACACACACGTGGCACTGACCCCATTGTACTGGGCAACGCCTTTGCAGACAAAATTGCAAAGGAAGCAGCCCTTGGAACACATGGGGTTCATATTCTGGCGGCACAGGAGCAAACTATGCCCATCACACATGATGTGCTGGCAGACATGCAGTCACACTCACCTCCAGCTGAGAAACAGCTGTGGCTCACTAAAGGAGCAAGCCTGAGAGGTGATGTCTACTATCTTTGTGATAAACCTATATTGCCTAAGAACCTATATAGGACTGCTGCAATTTTGAGTCATGGACTCTGCCACGTCTCGACAACTCAAATGGTAGCAGCAGTTGAACGGCAGTTTTTCACACTGGGATTCAATGCTTATTCAAAACATTTTTGTAAAGCATGTTTGATATGTTGTAAACATAATGCTCAGGGGAACCTTAGACCAAAACGAGGAAGGTTTCCCAGACCCAGCTACCCATTTGAAGTAATCCATATGGATTTTATTGAGTTGTCTAACTGTAACACCTACAGGTACTGCCTGGTGATTGTGTGCCCGTTCTCAAAGTGGGTAGAAGTTGTCCCCACTAAGAAAGCAGATGCTATTTCAGTGGCTAAAGTAATATGCAAAAATGTGATCCCAGAGCATGGGATCCCCCAGACTATTTACAGTGACAATGGTCCTCATTTTGTGAATGAAGTAATTGAGAAAATGTCACAACATCTGGGGATAACACTGAAAACGCACTGCTCATATCACCCCCAGAGTGCGGGGCTGGTGAAAGGACTAATGGCACAGTAAAGCTGAGACTCAGGAAAACAATGGAGGAAACAGGCAGAACATGGGTAGACTGCATTGAGCTAGTGAAAATGTATATGAGAATCACGCCAACTGATAATGGCCTAACGCCTTTTGAAATAATATATGGCAGGCCATTTAGAGTTCCAGTGTTCTGTAATGATAATGATAAAGCAGAAGAAGAAAACACACTAGCAGACTGGATGATTAAAATGCTGAAAAGCAAAGAAGTCATGAGTGCAAATAATCTGCCAGATGATTCTGTTTCTGTACAGGAAGAACGTCTGAAGCCAGGGGACTGGGTGCTGATAAAGGTCATAAAGAGGAAGTGCTGGTCAAAGCCACGGTGGGACGGACCATACCAGGCTCTGCTGACAACACCGACAGCTGTGAAAATTGCACAACGACCCACCTGGATACACCAAAGCCACTGCAAGAAGGTGACACACATCCAGGCCAGCTCGGAGTAAGTGGCAGGAAGACCGGGAACAAAGGGGGGGGAAAGCCTCCAGGGCCCCTCGTCTCAATCCGGTGAAGAAACCAACTGAGCCACAGGTACTCATCAGAATGGCTGGTAAAGTGTTGTCTACCCTGCTGGGTGTAATGGCTTTGATGTCATCATGGTCAGCTGTGGAGACCCTGTATGTTCAAGGAAACCACACCCAATACCCTCATGGCTATTCTACAAACTTTTGGTGGCAGTTTATGAATACAACTGCTCACTTGAACAATAGGACAGACTGCTATGTGTGTGCTCATATGCCGTTATCCGCATATACATCTGGACTGTGGCCGTACAGCATATCAAAGGACAGGAGTTGGTGTCTGTTGGGCTTAGCAACTCATCCTGGCAACAGAGTCCTCTGGTCCCAGGCCAATTACAGTACACCTCTGAACATCACCTGGAGTAAGTCACCACTTCTAAACATGAATTGTTCTGAGCAAACTGACTTATTGGCCTGGCCTCAAGTGTCAGACCCACTGCCGGACATAATATTGCTGAACAAGCTGAATACAGCCCAATTGCCGTTGTGTGTGATGAACAATGGATCATTGTCAGTGGGGGAGTTGCCGCTTCACTTATGTGGATACATATACACCTACTGCCCTCCAGAGGATGAGAGCAGGTGTATGAAATGCTTGACCGATGCAAAGTGCGCTGAGAACTTGACATTAAGGAGGACTGAATGCAAGTCCAACCGGGCTTACAGGATACCAGTAAAGGCAAAGAGTCAGAAGTGGACAGGATGTTCAAGGACGGTGCCGAGCAGTAAAGGAACAAGAGTTTTGGCTGATTGGTATTTCCTGTGTGGACATAAAGCCTATCTATCACTCCCTGAGGGATGGGGAGGATTGTGTGCCGTGGTGAAATTATCCGATCATGTCTTCTTCATGGACAGAGTTGAACATCACCCTAGCAACCGACAGAAGCGTGAGGTGAATTTAGCCTCACCTGACTCGTTTGGAGTGACAGTAGACACTGGAGTGCCGCGAGAATTCCGCATTTGGAGTGGAGGAGCTAAGTTCTTCCAAAGTTTGATCCCAAACATCGGAGTTGCAGAGGTGCGGGATCATGTGGAGATCAACCGATATGCCCTACTGCGACACATTAATCTCACTAAGACTCTGGGAACAGCCTTAGCGGAGGAGCAACAGGCCATCAGAACGATGGTACTGCAAAACAGGCTGACCCTAGACTTGATAACAGCATCACAAGGAGGAGTGTGTAAGCTGATTGGAGAGACGTGTTGTACGTTTATTCCGGATGGATATACGACTGGAGGAGACATCTATGAGGCACTGCAGAACTTAACTGCTCTGCAGAAATATGTGGCAGACCACACATCAGGAGGAGACGCGTCACAAGGCTGGATAGCCTGGTTGACATCTGGACCATGGTGGAATATGTTCTTACGGTTTTTGACTCCCATTCTTACATTATTGGCATTGCTTTGCTTGTTTACAGGTTGCATTTTGCCATGTGTAAGATCGATGGTGAATAAAATGATTGCTAACACCTTTACCAATTACATACTGTTGCAGCAGAGTGACATGGATACTAAGGCTGATATGTGTGTATGAAATGAAGCCTGCACTGAAAATGTTGACAAGTGGTGTAGAGCTGAAGATATATATGCCGTATAGCCTTAAAAAATGACAATACAGGGTGGTGATGTTGGGTTTAGATTTTATTATTGTCATTTGTATTAGGAAACATTTAATCATATATGCTTAGAGGTGTATAATCAATTGTGTAGTGATAAGTTGTGTGATCTTTAACAGGCTACAGAGGCTTGGTGTGTATTCCACACTGGAATGCACACCTGCATCTTGGGGGCATGGGAAGAGGTCGCATCTTGTTTTATTGTTTTATGGTAGGATTAACGTAGCTACATTTGTTTTAGTCTAAGTGCTTTTCTGTTTAGATGAACTGCTGGACTTCCTTACCGGGGGGGTCTAGTCTACCCTCTTCCTGACCAAGGATGATTGCCTTCGTGCTTTCATGTGTTATATGACCCTTTTGACACACACACACACACACACACACACACACACACACACACACACACACACACACACACACACACAGTATTCTTTGTTCACATGTATACCTATGTAAGATGTTATATGTTAATGACCCTATGCATATTCATGTAACCACAATAAAAGGAGTGCTGTGGGGAAACCTGGCTGAGAGTCTGACAGTGGTCAAGTGGTGGAACGACGCTTGGCTCCAGCCAGGTCTCCCTCATGCATGAGTAACCAGAGAACTTTGGTGCCTTGAGTCTTGCTTTTTGCTGCGTAGCAGATTGTCCTTAACGTTCCAGCGAATAGGTTTATGCTACAAACCTATCATTAATCTTGGTCTGTGTGTATTATGTTCAATCCTCTTCCCATTATCATTAGTTCATTATGTTCAGCTGTGTACTCACCGGTCCCTCATTATCATCATTATCACCAGTCTGTGTATTTAAGCCCTCTGTTCTACCCATTCAGTGTCGGGTCATTGATGATGTTGTTTCTGTCGTGTGTTCCGTCCAGTCAGTCAGTTAGCCAGCCAGTCTACCAGTCCGCTAAGTCCAGCCAGCCAGCCATCCATCCTATCATCTGTTGTCTACATATTCAATAAACCTCGTTCTGCACCACGAGTCCTGCATGTGGGTCATCCCTTCCTCACCTCCGCACACGAGCCCTGACAGAATGACCCGACCCGTGCCAAGAAGACACGCTTTTGACCCAGCGGACTCGGACCTCTACGAGCGGCAGGAGGTAGCGCTCTCCTTGTGGGCTGAAAAACTCAAGGAGAGACAGCGGCTCTTCGCGGAGCGAGAGCACGTCTTCGAGGGCACTCGCTTGGCTCTGGGCGGGCCTCGGAGACGCCGCGTTCCCCCACCTGCTGCCTCACCTGCACCGGAGCATCTGCCGCAGAGAGTGGACGTTTCACGCCGCGCTTCGGCCGCTCCCTCTCTCGCCACTCCGCTCCACGCTCACACATCACCTGCCTCATTCACCGGACCTTCAACCTCGCCACGGCACAGCGGCTCCGTCTTCCACCTCGGCTCAACAGAGGCTCCCGTGCCAGAGGCTCGGACGTGTACCCCGCCCGCTTCCTCCTCCCGGAGAAATCGGCGCACACGCCGCCATAAAACGGACCACTTTCAGCCACTCCCGATGGTGAGCTCCAGTGACTGTTTTTCGCACTCACCATCTGATTATTCACTCAAAACGCACAATAACCCCATCTCTGATTCGTGGGATGTTTCCCTCCTGGAAGATTCTGTGGACTGGGAAGATTTGTTCTGCTCTGCTCTCCCAAAGACTGTAAATAGTGGTGGCAGGAAAACCAGAACAATCCCCAATAAACCTGCTAACATCACACACCCAGTCATTATCTCCACTCCCGTCAGTCAGTCTACCCCCACACCAGTGCCAGCTCCCAGGAGGAGGGCAGCTGCGACCCAGTCTACCGCCACACCCGCTTCGGTTTCTCGAGTGGGGGTGACTGGTGTCCAGCCACCTCCCGTGCCTGTCCCAGCACCTAGGCTGAGGACGGCCAGGATCCAGTCTGACCCCCCTAGAGACTCAGCTGAGGCTCTCCAGCCAGTGCCCTCACACTCTGGAGGCACGGAAGAGCTAATCAGTCCACCACTTCATCCACCTCCTGACCCAGCCTTTCACGCACTAGCTTTATCCCTGGTTAGGCTGGCTGAAGTGTCCCCTGCTCAGGCACCGGCCTTACTAGCTCAGGCTGTAGCTTTATCTCCCTCATTAGCTCAGTCTGTAGCCCAGCCATTAGCCACACCAACCTCAGCTCCGTCGTCAGCCTCACCTGCTGTTCAGCTTCCAGCCCCGTCAGTTCACTCACCTGCTCTCCAGTCCGCTCCTGTCCAGTCACCCGTAGCCCAGTCGCCTCCTGTCCAGTCACCCGTAGCCCAGTCGCCTCCTGTCCAGTCACCAGTAGCCCAGTCGCCCATCCACCAACCTGTTCAGTACCCAGAGCCTGCTGTGAGCTACCCTGCTGCCCAGCCAGGGGTTTCCGCACCCGCTGGCCCGGCCGCTCCTCAGCCAGGGGTTTCCGCACCCGCTGGCCCTGTCCTGTGTGTGCCAGGGGCTCCAGTGCCCACTGGTTCTGAGACCGTTTTCGCTGGAGGGCCCGAGGAGCCCGTCCGGCAACCTTCCTCGTCAGCTGGGGGTTCAGGAGAACCGCACCAGCCTCATGCCTCGTCGGCTGGAGGGCCCGAGGAGCCCGTCCGGCAACCTTCTTCGTCAACTGGGG
Organism: Rhamphochromis longiceps; assembly: GCF_057381845.1. Taxonomy (NCBI): domain Eukaryota; kingdom Metazoa; phylum Chordata; class Actinopteri; order Cichliformes; family Cichlidae; genus Rhamphochromis; species Rhamphochromis longiceps. Next base: position 39,478,464 of record NC_140562.1, on the reverse strand, counting down.
GTTCAGGGGAACCGCACCAGCCTCATGCCTCGCTGTCACCTAGCTCTGCTTCGTCCTCGTCTGGCCCGGCCTCGGAGCCTTCGTCCTCGTCTGGCCCAGCCTCGACTTTGGCTTTTATTTCGCCTGCTGCAGCTCCGGCCTGTGCTTCGCCTGATCCTGCCTCGTCTGGTCCTGTGCCCACCGGGCCATGGCCAGCACGCCTAAAACTGGAGAGCCGCCGCTGCCTTCCGCGCGGCCGGCCCCCTGAACTGCTCCGTCTCCTTCGCCGCCGCCGTTGCCTTCCGTGCGGCCGGCCCCCGGACCGCCTTCGCCTGAGTGGCCGCCGTTGCCTTCCGCACGGCCGGCCTCCGGACCGCCTTTGCCTGACTGGCCGCCGTTGCCTTCCGCACTGCCGACCTCCCGAACTGTGTCCACGTCACCGCCGTTGCCTTCCACACGGTCGGTCCACCGGAACAGTCTCGCCTCGGGCCACGTGGCCGCCCACCCGAACTGTCTCTGTGTGGCCTCCGTCCCTCTGTCCTGGGCCCCCTCCGCCCGCCCTGTTCTGGTTCTTTTTCGTTTGGCCGTCGGGTGCCGGCCTTTGAAGGGGGGGTCCTGTCAGGGTTCCTGGGTCGGTGACCCAGTGTTTTCAGTTCACACTCACTGTTTATCTACTGCCTGTTCCACTTCCTGTTTTATTGTGTTAGCCTTGGTCTGTGTGTATTATGTTCAATCCTCTTCCCATTATCATTAGTTCATTATGTTCAGCTGTGTACTCACCGGTCCCTCATTATCATCATTATCACCAGTCTGTGTATTTAAGCCCTCTGTTCTACCCATTCAGTGTCGGGTCATTGATGTTGTTTCTGTCGTGTGTTCCGTCCAGTCAGTCAGTTAGCCAGCCAGTCTACCAGTCCGCTAAGTCCAGCCAGCCAGCCATCCATCCTATCATCTGTTGTCTACATATTCAATAAACCTCGTTCTGCACCACGAGTCCTGCATGTGGGTCATCCCTTCCTCGCCTCCGCACACGAGCCCTGACACACTCAGTCATAGGTAAGCTGTAAATCTGTCACTATCTCTCCCTTATGAAAGAATATTTAATCAACTTAAAGAAGCTGAAACAGAAACATCAGGAGTCAAATCTACCTCTATCTTGTGTCCTGTTGTCTTTTTCCCATCGAGTTAAGTGAAGCGCTGATGCCCTGTTTAATATCATCTGTTTTGACAGGTTAATAATGATCCACAATTACATAGCTGTCTGTTTTAGTCACATAAACTGGAGCACTATATAAATACCACTTCAGCGTTTCCTCAAGTGGCCTTGCCTTGCACATTTCTTTGATTAATGTTTAGCAAGTGGACATCCTTAAGTAAGAACTAGAACTGTCTTCCACTTTGCAGTTTAAACTGTAACGATTACTTACTATGGCCAATAAAATAAATAAATAAAAATTTTTTAAAAAAAACCTTCCTAAAATTGTCTATGTTGTTGCAACTCCTAAGATATTTTACTGCAATTTTCAAAGGAATTTTAAGTGTTTCAAGACACCTACCAAATTCTTCTCTGAAGTGAATATTATTTCACTATTTATTGACTTTATTTATTTATCTATTTTTCTCAGCAAATGCTTGTAGACAAAATCATGATTGATGTGCCCCACAGAGGCACACTGGGTGTTGCTGTTGATTTTTATTATGTCACAGCTGTTTTGCAAAAGGGTAAATGTTCTGTGTTGTTTACTGTGTAGGCAGCTGTCAGTATATGTTATAAAAGTCTAAAATCAGGTTATGTTTGAGGACAACACTGGTGCCACAGAAAAGGTCAAAATGCAAAGGACTCTGGAAAATGATCAAGTCAGTCACTGGCAGTAATGTGAGGTGCTTGAATTCTTCTTAAATCTGACCAGATCTAGACGACATTGTGAAAGCAGCCCAAGCGCTTTGTATTTCTTCAATCTAGCCAAGCAGGACAATGAGCACAGGAGCCTCATGTCCAGCCAAATATGCTGAAAGAAAAGAGGTTCTGTTCTATTGACCTCTGTATCAGAGAAGCCAGTGAGCCAGTGTTCAAGAGACAGATTATTTCCCCTTTGTGCTATTAAAGCCCAATTCTTTGATAAAGGAAGAAATGAGCTTGTTCAGATGGATGTTTCCAAGAGCCTGTGGTTCATTATTGAATTGAACCTCATCTACAACCACGGTGACAGGGCCTAAAACATGGAATTAAGAGAAGAGAAGAATTCTCCAAATAAATAAAGGTAGTACAGAATATAGCTTAAATTCTCTCTATTCTTCTGAAGCTTGAATCGTTATTAGTTTTCAAACTAGCCAAAGCACTGGCAATTTTACCCACTTGGCACAGTGCTTTCAGTAGTCAGAGTCCTATGCTGTTACTGGAAACAGATGCAAAGCCTAAAAGGAGTTATGGTTTATTCCCCAAAGAGGGAATTGGCTCGATCATTTAATTAAATGATACTGTAAGCAGAGTGATATTTCATCTATAGAATCTTTCATTCTGCTGTGTTTTTGGATACACAGATACATGGCAATGTAGTGTAGTGTTGTGTCCATTCACAAAAAGCATATTTTTCTACATAGAAGAAGAATGGCGAAAGAGAGAAAATGTAAAAACCAAAATATATAATGAAATCTAATGAAAAATTAAATGGTAAAAATCAATTTGAGGAAACAGTGTTGATTATTCTAGTGGGCAGTATGATGTAATTAACAGCAAAGTGGAGGTTTTGTAATGTGGGTTGCCTGTCCTTATCATTTGCTTAAAGTCAGTACACTTTATTAAATACCCACTCTAATTCACTACACTTTACCATGTGAACAATTTTAAATACAAAATGGTGAAATACCAAGAACTGTGTAAGTTGTCATGCCCATGGACTGCAAATTATATAATGGGTAAATTTAGCAACTATTGCCTGAGAAACTACGTTTGAAAAGACATTATGAAATGTTTTACTTAATTTGGTCTGAAATAGTTTGTAAGCTTTTTATATTACTGTTGTAGCCAATTAATTGATGAATAAGTATTTTAACATGGTAAAATAAATTGCTAATTACCAAAATTGGACTAACAAATTCTAGTCATGATTATTGATTTGCTGTCATTTCAAAATTGTGTTTTTTACCCTTCACATTGACATTTTAGCCAGAAGATGGCTTTCAAGTTTTGGCTTCTGCAAGCTCCAAAACAACCCGTTCTCACTCCCAAAGCGTAACATTTTACGCTAGGTGACAAATCGTCACCATATTACGTTTTCGGCTACCCACCACGTTCCTAAATGACGACCTCGGAAAAAGAGGAAATATGAGAACCGTCTGGACTGAACCTACACATGTTCGCTCTTATTCTTCAAATCGCTTAGAAACACGCTATTTAACATCATTAAAGTCCTGGTTAAGGTCAGGAATAAGGTTATGGTCAGGGCCAGGGATAAGGTTAGGTTTAGGGCTGGAATACAGGGCTGGAACGTCTACTCCCGCGGGAGCGTCATTGCACTGGATTCCAGCCATAACCCGCCGCGTACCATAAGAACGCCGAAGGTCTCCTTTCGCGTTCCTCAGGAACGCCGCGGGACGTGACAAAACGTCGACATGTTACGCCTCGGGAGTGAGAACGCTCTGTCCAAAAACACAATTTTCTTTTCTCAGTCCTTTATGACTGATAATGGAAAAAGTATATATCAAATTGTATTCAGTTTTAAGTTGTCAAAAGTCAGAATAGTTTTTTGTTTGTTTGTTTGTTAAAGATTTTTTTCTGTTTCCGGTTGAAATAGTTAAAAGCCATTTGAGCAAGGCATGTTCTTCTAATGGTATTAGAAGATCTATATATTAACTTATAGTTGGATCTGCTAGATGAGCATGGTTCTAATCAGTAAAATAAATGAACAAATGTTACTGGAAAGCAATGAAGTGACCCAATCACTAGCCTGATAAGACCAACTCAAAAAGATGAGAATGTAACATACCTGTTGTACAGAAGAATATCTGGGACCCACACTAGATTTGAAGGGAAACGGAGATTCTGAACCCCAGGGTAGCTGTCTGGGTTCCATGAGAGGTAAATGTCTGTCCAATGCTGAAAACAAAGTGTCAAATTAGAAAAAATTATGTAAGGCAATGGAAAAGTGGAGGGTCAACAAAAGTGACATGTGAAGGAAACTTTTTCCCACCCTATATATTCGTGGTACAGTTGCATATATATCACATCACTGGTATTTCATAGCATTTTTTACTGAAACTATATCCATGCATATTATTGCTTTACCCTTGAATGACCAAAAGTATCAGAAACTGCAGTAGGAAGAAATCCACTGATAAGCTGGAATTTCCATCTGTTTTATGTGCATTGATATTAATTTATGTTTCACATGGTATTTGAATCCTCATCTCAACTGATCTGAAAAGTTTGGTGATTAACCAAGAATAGTTATTGTAGATAGATTTTCTATAGCAGATCCTAGAGGATGAGGGTGTACAGGATGTTGGAGCCAAGTCCAGGCCAATATTTTACTCAGTTACATCATGCCATATTTAAGTATTTGTCATGATCTTTAAGTTTTTATTATAATCTTGATCATTTTAGGTTATAATGTAATATGCTGTGCTCCATAAATTAATCCTGCTTTGTTAGTCTGTTGTTGTTGTAAAGTGCTGGTAGATGTCGTAAAGGGGGTGTGTATTTGGCCCGCATGCGGAGGGGTGTGGGTAAAAGGTTAGGTAAGCAAGCAGGACGTGGAGCAACAGTTTTCTGATCGTCGCCGTTTTAATGTTATCTTTTGTTGTAACACAAAGGGAATATAAACGGAGCTCCCACCAGAGGCATTTGTTTTGTACCTTTCGATTTGTAAGGAAAATAAATGTTTTGCACCTTCTTTCCTTCGCCTCGTTTTTTGCTATCGGAAGGCATCCAAGAGACTTAACAAGAGCACGAGTCAGAAACTTTACGTTCTGCAGAAGCGGCAAAGAAGGACCGAAGGTTGTCGCTATAATACAGAATTCTACTTTCCACTCAAACATTTTGAATATGATATTCAAAATGTTTGCTATGGATTTTTTTTTCTTTGTCAAATCACTGTAAAACTACCACAAGATTTTTAAGTACTTCTAGTAAAGTGTTGCTGTATTAGATACTCCTCTGTTTGCAGATAAGAAGCTTTTTAAGTCCTTAACAAGAGGACAGCTTCAACCCATTAGAAGTCAAATATTTCCTCTTCACACAGACTAATACAGCTGTTGGCTCTTCTACTTTGTCTCTAACTCTGATAATGAAGCTTGGCACAGAAACGTTGCCAGGCCAGCAGTTGTTGGCACTAACCATGTGCAGTCCCATTTGAGCCTGCCAGTATTCAGCTAACTGAACACAGCATCAAAGGGTTCAAAAACACAAAGAGTGAGTGTGATATGTGTTGCTTCTGTGCTTATTTTCATTACTTGTAATGCACAGCATGATGATATATGATCCACAGTGGTATAAATACTGGCATTCATCCTGGCATCTAAACGTATGCTAGTATTATGCTTTTTTCTAAATCTGTGTGCAAGCACACGTGTTACCCAGATTAACCACAATATTGAGCATGTCTTTACAATACAATTCACTGTTTGGAAATCTAGTTGTCAGGGTATTCATGTGGACAGACCATTCACCCAAACATTACATGGCAAGCACATTTACTCACGGCGAAGGTGGTTACAGGATAAAGTGCTTCGCCATTATAAAAAAAAAATCGGCTTAGGAGTGGCTTGACCAAGTGTATTCAGACTTAATAAAATCCATAAATTAGTCTGTCACACCCAGTCCATTGAGGTCTTGTCCCACTACTTGCAGCAATCAAAGAATCTGCTGCTAACATCCGAGTGACAGACACTACAAGACATAGTTTTTCCATGCTCCAATGAGTTGGATGTGTTTTTGCTGCATGAAAGCTATATGGTGTGTATATAAATATATGGTGGAGGCATTCAATTGCTGAAAGCACAGGGCAAATTCCTCATGTACCAACAAAAATCCCCAGAGCTAAAGTAGCAACAGTATATTTGGGATCATCTGTTTGTGTGTATGTATATGTGCATGCATGTATTTTTATAGTGTTTTTTTTCTTCCACTTAAAAGGTTTAGTCCTTGTGACTGTCAGCATGTTTCCACACCATCTGTCAGTTAAATATACAATAGAAAATGATTTCAAAGATATTCCATCCATCTCAAATGGGCCTGCTGCATATGTCTGCACTCACGCAGCTAATGACTTAATCACTACACTTGTCATCTGTGGGCCTTGGCGGTTTGGTGCTTCTTTTCATGTTCATTGGCTGGAAACACACAACTAACAGCCAACAGAACTAATCACAGCTCACTAACTTTGTAGTCTGTCAGGAACAGATGAGGAGGACTGAAAGCTATGTAAGGTAACAGCTGTCTAAGAATAGGTATGGAGTTGCATAACATAAATTCAAGACAGCATCTGTCACGGCGAGTGAGGTGAGCCGTGTGGAGGCAATGAAGGAGGATCCAAACGCAGGCAGTCGTGAAGGTGTGAAGGTGGTTTATTGAGCATGAAAGTAAATACAAACGGCAAAGGGAGCTATGACTAACTAGACTGGGAACAAACTAACTACAGAACACGAACCTGAACATGAGCAGAAACACTTAGCGGTTGACAGCAGGGAAACACAGATGACGCAGGGTGGAATACACAGACGGACCAGCAACTACAATGACGGCAGACATGACTTAAATACACGGAGAATCACAGGGGAATTACACACAGGTGGTGGACACAGCTGGGAATGATCACAAGACGAGACAAAGGTAAAACTGAACACACTCACATGAGACGCAGACCATCACAATAAAACAGGAACAAGAAACCATCACACTAAGACAAACTCGACAGAGAGACAGACAGACAATGGCACATGGAGCTAGACAAATACTAAGCAGACACAACCGAAGAACAAATCCTAAACACCACAGAAACATGAAACTCAAATAATAAACATCATCATCATCAACACTACAAGAGAACAAGAAAACAATCCCTGATGCAAACTAAAACATAATAAAACTCAAACTACTGGGTCCAACGGACCCAGAACCGTGACAGTACCCCCCCCCCCCCCAAAGGGCTGGCTCCCGACAGCCCCAAACAAAAAAGCACAAAGCACCAAGCCAGGGCGGGTGGAGGGGGTCCAGGAAGGAGGGTCTGAAACAAAAACAAGGAGCACAAGAGACCAGAATAAACCAAAAACAGGCCAACACAAAACAAGACCATACACGAGTCCACAGTAAAGTCCGGGGGCCGACAACACAAGAGCCGAAACAGTTCAGGGGGCCGACCCTGCACACAGCAACGGCGGCGACAGGCAAACAGTTCTGGAGGCCGACCGTGCGTGCAGCAACGGCGGCGAGGAAGCAGGTCCGGGGGCCGACCACGTGGAAGGCAGTGGCGGCCACCGAGCAGGTCCGGAGGACGGCCGCGATGCCAGCGGCGGCGACGAACACCTTCCGGAGGCCGTCCCCGAAGGCCATGATGCCATCTCAGAGGCCCGGAAAACGGCCGGCAGAGGCGAGGCGGAACGGGTCGAGCTGGCACCGACGGCGGCGTGGCAACCACAGGACCAGACGAGACAGGACCGGACGAGGCAGGACCGGACGAGGCAGGACCGGACGAGGCAGGACCGGACGAGGCAGGACCGGACGAAGCAGGACCGGACGAAGCAGACGAGGACGAAGCAGAGGCTGGACCAGGCGAAGATGATGAAGACACGGAGGCTGGACCAGGCGAAGATGATGAAGACGGCAGTGGGACGGCTGCGGAACCTGACGGCAGCGGGACGGCTGCGGAACCTGACGGCAGCGGGACGGCTGCGGAACCTGACGGCAGCGGGACGGCTGCGGAACCTGACGGCAGCGGGACGGCTGCGGAACCTGACGGCGGTGATGCTGCAGAAGGTGATGTGGAGATGTGCTGGGTGGGCTCCACGGGCCCTCCAGCAGACGAGGCTTGAGGCTGGCTGGGTTCTCCTAAACCCCCAGCAGACGACACTTGAGGCTGGCTGGGTTCTCCTAAACCCCCAGCAGACGACACTTGAGGCTGGACGGGCTCCTCAGGCCCTCCAGGGAAAGCAGTCTCTGAAGCAGCAGGTACGGAGACCTCTGCCAGTGTGGACACTGGCTGGGACTGAGCAGCACCGTGGCTAGACTCAGGCAGCAACAGTGGGATACAGTCCTCAGAGGGCTGGAAGTGTTCCCCAATACACTCAGCAGAGGACTGAGGCGGACGGGTGAACTCACTTGAGCTCTCAGGGGGTGCTGAGAGCCGAGACTGTTCAGGTGAGTTCTCCGGTGAGGCTGCTGGTGCTGGTGTCTTGACCTCTAGGGGTCCAGAGTTGGCTGGTGACTGACACCCAGCCTCTGGGGAGGCCCTAGAGGGAGCAACTGCCTCTGAGATGGCCAGCTTAAATGAACCAGCAAAAGTTTGTGTGGAGTGTGTTCCCTGCTTGTAATGAGGCTGTGAGGATAAAGGCTGGGTAAATGAGTGGACAGGCTGCTGAACTGGTGGCAACTGAGCTACAGGTAGCAAAGTAGTAACAGGTGGTGGAGTGGCTGGCTGAACTGATAAGGCTGATGACTCTCTTGCCAACTGAGCTATTGACTGGGCTATGGACTGTAACATGGTGTCTACTGGGTCTGACTGTGACTGTGATGGAGGTGATGAGTGAGTGGCTGACTGAGTTAGCGACTGCTGGGAAGCTAACCGAGCTACCGGCTGAGCAGCTGACTCAACGAACACAGCCCCGGTATAAACAGTCATATGAACTGGTGAAACAGACAGAGCGTCTTTTCCACTCACCACAGCCGGCAGTTCTGAAGTCCTATTCTCCAGCTGTGGGGCGACGCGCCGACGGCGCGATCGTCGCTTCCTCCCGGGCAAAACCTCCGGCGTCCGGCTGGGTTGGGAAGCGATAGCGGCTGGTGGGTGTAGGTGAAGTTCGTGAAGGATGAAGTCTTGCGCGAGTGGGTGTAGTGAGTCCAATAGCCAGGGATAATCCGTGAGCAGCTGTTGCAGTCTGGCTTCCAGAACGTGGAGGAATGCTTCTCCCTCATGCTCTAGCCACAGGTTGATTATTTGTGAAGCGGAGTTCGTGATGAGGTCCCGAAGCTCCGTGGGTGGGGTGAATGCCGCTGGATCCATATCTGGCTGGTCCGTACTGTCACGGCGAGTGAGGTGAGCCGTGTGGAGGCAATGAAGGAGGATCCAAACGCAGGCAGTCGTGAAGGTGTGAAGGTGGTTTATTGAGCATGAAAGTAAATACAAACGGCAAAGGGAGCTATGACTAACTAGACTGGGAACAAACTAACTACAGAACACGAACCTGAACATGAGCAGAAACACTTAGCGGTTGACAGCAGGGAAACACACAGATGACGCAGGGTGGAATACACAGACGGACCAGCAACTACAATGACGGCAGACATGACTTAAATACACGGAGAATCACAGGGGAATTACACACAGGTGGTGGACACAGCTGGGAATGATCACAAGACGAGACAAAGGTAAAACTAAACACACTCACATGAGACGCAGACCATCACAATAAAACAGGAACAAGAAACCATCACACTAAGACAAACTTGACAGAGAGACAGACAGACAATGGCACATGGAGCTAGACAAATACTAAGCAGACACAACCGAAGAACAAATCCTAAACACCACAGAAACATGAAACTCAAATAATAAACATCATCATCATCAACACTACAAGAGAACAAGAAAACAATCCCTGATGCAAACTAAAACATAATAAAACTCAAACTACTGGGTCCAACGGACCCAGAACCGTGACAGCATCACTAATTTGAGAGTATGAAAGGCTGATTTTTTTTCTTCAAATTCATATATGACACATGTGAGTCAACTGCAAATCCAAAGAGGTAACAGAGGTAATTGAAAATGTAGCACTAATCTGATTTTCGTTATTTGCAAGGGTGAATTGATTTTATTTGCACTGCAATGGCCATATTACTATATAAATATTCTACAAAATGTTGGTTTCATAATCAATGGATTGTTAACAATAACACAATTTCAGATACACTATTTTTATTTGTTTATTTGTTTTTTATTTTCAGTGCTGAGTATTTCAGTCACATCTGAATGTAGAACAATCATTGACTGATAAACCTGTAATCCCAAACTTGTCCTTTCTTTGACTGTCTGGCTGACTTTGTATGAGCTGGTTAATGTAAATCTTAGGTCTCTCTCAAAAATTGCAATGTCTGCAAAGCCCCCTTGAGCCACTGAACCATAGTAGATGCCAGTATTAAAGAGGAGGCTTCCTGAATAATTGATTTATTCAACTTGTAAGGTAGGCAGCAGCCAACTCAACGTGACGGCTGTGACATACTTAATGGGATCTTCTGAGTGTGGCTGTTCTTATAATGAGACTGTTGTACCTACCTGGTTTGATGTAACACTTTTCCTAGAGCTACTAAACGCTGCAATCCATATTTTTTATGCTATTTACTTCTTTGCCAGTTTCTATTCTGATATAGAAATTCTATTTAAGTGGATAAGAGATAGGAATTTGTCTGACAACAGCATAGCAACCACACACAGGTTTTGGTGGACTGTGTTGAAGCAATGCAAAGTTTTTAAAGAAATTATGAAAGTAGTGCTTGGAAATATATGCAAACAAAATTACCACAGATAGTGTGGCATTTGCTGCAACCTGCAACCTAAGTCAACAGTCTAATCCATGTTTCCCTTCACACATACAGTCATGCAATGTTTTGACTGGACTGCATAGAGTAATGTGAAAACAAAGTACACCCTTACTGCTTACATGGGAATTAAAAGACAGGTGCTACTTATCAAATAGATTTGAACAGTTTTAGCAGTTTGCTGGTTTAGAGCATTCAGGCATATTCTAACACATGCAGCCTCCCCAGGAATGGATGTGCCTGTAAATTTACCGCAAGGTCAGATCAAGAAATGCTCAGAGAAATTGCAAAAAAACCTAAGAGCTGCATCTCAGATGCTACCGGCCTCAGTTAACATATTAAATTTTAAGGACTTGTAAAAAGCATGTCTTGTTTGGAATGTTTGCCAAGATAAAGCTCTCCTCTCTAAAAAGAACACAGCAGCAGCTTAAGTTTGTGGTTTAAGCCAAATGGCCTTTGTAACAATGTTTTTAGGAAACTTGAGATCAAAGTGGAGATGTGTGACCATAAAGTTCCTAATCCACATTTGGCAAAAAAAACCAACACAACATACAGTACAAACACCTCATGCCAGCTGTCAAGCACAGTAGTGGAGGGATACTGATTTGGACTTGTTTTGAAACCAAAGGACTTGGACAACTTGCAGTCATGAAATCCACAATGGGCAATGGCTCAGTCAAAGTCCAGACAACAATCTAAAATGTGGCAGTGCTTAGGATAGATAAGTGGAGTTGTTCTTATGTAGTACCTTTCTAGCCTGTTTGAACACTCAAAGCTCTGTATACAGCATGTCTCATTCAAACGCACATTCATACAACCATTTTTTTCTACATCTTAGTGTTTTCTGTCTTACATTCATATTCCGATGAACTCATCAAGAGCAACTCAGTGTTCAGTAACTCATTCAAGTATACTCTAGCAGACTGGTGCAACCAGGGATCAAACCTACCAACCTTCTTTTTAGTATATGACCTGTCCTACCTCCTGACTAACAGCCACCATGGAGGGTTCAGCATTAACGAATATCTGCAAACCTCAATTAACTAAAAAAAAAAATAGAATATATCAACAATATCAAATTTGTCCCACAATGACATGAGAGACTAATGAAGTCATACAGGAAACAATTACTTCAACTTAGTGCAAGTTATTTTCAGTAAAGGTGAGTCTCACAGATGGACTTTTAACAGGAATCTACATATTTTGTATTAAATACCTCTACACCACAACAAAGTAAAAACCTGAACTGTTGACTCTCTACAATGAAGATATTGTGTAGCAGTTATGCTTTGGGCAGTATTTAGTTAGCATGGATTGGTCCACTTACCTCCTTAGGGAACACGATAAATACAGATCAATACAAAGTTGTTCTGAGTGGTCAAATTTATGATGACATTTTTCTGTGCTGACGGCAGTGATCCTGGACAAGCTGACAACGAACCTATCCACAAGACACTAGGGGTTTATGGTTCAGTGGTTTGATGTGTATGAAATGGATGTGAGTCACTTCACAGTCACTAGAACTCAACCCAGCTGAACACCTATGGGAGATTTTGGATTGATGTGTTAGACAGACGCCGCCTACCATTATCAAAATATAAAGTGGGAGAATATCTTTGGGAATATGGGAATGCTGATAAGTCCAGGAATATCCCAGAGACTGGCATGTAGTGGCCTAAAAACTTAAAAAGTAATGTCTTTCTTTGTCACCTGTCTGTAGGAACGGCACTATTTTTTGTATTTTAGTGTGTGACTGTATTAGTTGAGGAGGATGTTGATTTTTCTGTGGCTTTAGGAACCAAGATTTAAAATTTGTATTTTAAATGTTGAGAATGTCAAATCAGATATAATTTTTAAGAGTAAAACAAAGGTAAAATAGAAAAGCTTAAACAGCAAAATAAAGTAACCCAGTGTTTTAAATCTTGAGTCCTGAAAGAATATCTTTGAAAATATATTTCTATCACCTTCCCCTGCTATATTGCTGACAATAAATAGCCTTATGATACCATGCTATTATTAAATATTATATAATATCATATTATCCTTTGTGATCCATCTTAACATAATTTTTCCTTTATACTTGGCAGTTAAAGATGTCTGCCATAAAACTGCATCGTGCTGTTTCTTGTTTGTTCCCAGAAATTGTTTTTGTTAAAAACAAAAGGTTATTGGTTGTAGCTTGTGCTATGCCTTCAAGAGCAGTCAGATGTGTACACTTATTGAAAATATGAATGACACAGCCCACATATGGCTTCCAAAAATATACTAAACGACAATTATTGTGCAGTGATCACACAAAAAAGGACTTAAAAGTGAGACGTACCAGCTGCAGCCAGGCATTTGTTATCAACACTTGGTTCTTTTCATCCTGGAGGGGAACAAAAGGAGACGGAGAGAATAATCAGCAGTGAGTTGACATGGGTGCAGGCAGATAGTAAATGACAATATTCTACAGGGAAAGAGTAAAAAAAAAAAGAAAGAAAGAAATTATTCAATTCTGGTAAACATAAGGCACAATAATGAGACAGATCGGCAATGAAGTCAAACAGCATCTCATACGAGTCTGAGCTGCCGGCTAACTGAATGACAATGATGTACTTTTTCAGCATTCTCTTATGTACAAGGTTTTTCCATTGCCACGTCAAAGAAGTAACATATATCAATATTTTAAACAGAAGTAAAAATAATAAAGAAACAGGGTCAAGCAACAATTTCCATTGACAATAGACAGGGTGAGTGCTTTTCAAGAAAGAGATGAGCATACAGCCATTTCTATCCATATTGTGAAAGTATAAATACACAGAAGCTCCTAAAGTCCAACTCATGGTCAAATGTTCAGATGGAGAAAAACAGAGAGGATGGCTGTTGATTCTTTTATGATTCTAGAAGTAGTGAGATGAGAGTGAGAGCAATAAATGCAAAAAATATTCAGAGAAAACTGATTTCAGAGATGCTTCAACAAAGCAAGTCATAGAAGAAATAGTAGTAGTAGTATTGGATAAAGAGAGACAGGAACAATGCAGGGGGGAAACTGAGATGTGAATGAACTAGAGTCTGTTTTGTGAAATCCTACATGACAGCAGCACATTTTGCTCCTTGTGTTATTACTGATACATTGGGTTCATGTTTTATCACTGCCTTGGATCTGAAACACTTGCAAGCTGCTTGTGGGTAACTGGATGATCTCGTGCTGTGTTTCTTCATTGAATAGCCCCTTTTTAACATTCATGGATTCATTGAAGTGACTTATCACATTATCTTCTACCCATGACTGAAGCTGGAATAATACAGTTATTTCAACCCTTTCAAAACTTTCCCTTTAAAGTTACTGAGATAAAATCATGAAATCAATTTACTGTACTCTCTATTTTTCTCTGTTTGTCAGAACTAAGCTTCTGAACAGTTTTCTGTCTTATCAGACTCTTTCACGCTGTTACTTTTATTTTTCTCCCTCTGGATGTTCAGGATTTCTTATTTTGTGAAACAGTCCAAGTGGTGAAGTATGGTTAGATATGACCTTACAGGTCACCTTCAGATGTTTTTAAGACTATCTTTAAACATTAGTTGGGAGACCACGTGTACACTGAAATATTTGCTTGGAATGATTCTTGATTTTCATTGAGATGTTAGGAAAACCCTTCTTTAAGATGTATACAGTAGCTTGTAAACTTTGATTCTATATTTTACTGCTAAATAGATTTGAAATACTAGAAATGAATCACTGTCACATATATCCCCTCTGTTGAATATTGCTTGCCTAATAGTATAATCTAAAAACGGTAGTCAAACAGTAAATAGTACTTTGATAATGTTTCCATTAAATTGTTTTAGAGAGGCGTTGACATATTCTTCACAATAATTTTGGAGGATGTTTGAGGGTATTTTAAGTCCTTTATTTGAGCAAAACTGTCCTTTGTCACTGATCCTGTTCACAACTTTTGTGTACAGACTTTCTATTTGCAGGCAAGTAGAGCAAGGTTTCTGGTTTGGTGGCCTCAGGATCTCCTCTCTGTAGGATTAAAATATAACAAAAACAAGTCTGAGGCCATGGTTCTCAGCCAGAAATGGGTAATGCACCTAGAAGGATGAGTTGTTACCCCAAGAGTGGAGTCAGAGACTGACAAACTGATTGTTGTAGTGTCAGCACTGACGTGGCTGCTGTACAGATCTGTTTGTTGTGAAGAGTGACTTGAGCGTGAAAGGAAAGCTGCCAGCTTACCAGACAATCTATGTTCCTACTCTCACCTATGGCCATGAGTTTCCTCTGGGCTCAGACTATGAGATTGGTTGAGGAGCTCAGCCAGAAAGGGGTCATAGTAGAGCAGCTACTTCTCAGTATCCAAAGGATCCAGCTAAAGTGGTTCAGGGATCTGACTAGGATGCCTACTGGGCACCTACTAGGTGAAGTGTTTCAGGCATATCCTAACAGAGAGACACCCCAGGGCAATCACAGGACGTGTTGAAAATTATACCTGTCACTTGGCCCTCCAAAATCTAACTCAAAATTTTAAAGCTACTGCCAGTGCACTTAATATTGGCAACCATGATTTTCTATTTTCAATAAAAAGGCACAATAAATGTATTAACAAAGCATTTACAGATGCTCATTTACACTAGAACTAAAGTAAATTAAAGTAAATATACCATATAAAATAGGCAACTGACAAAGAAGAGAATCGTGTCTTTGTGTTTACCAATATAAATCAATTAAAACATATTTTGCATATAAAGAATCCTGCAAGGAGCAAGCAAATGCATGCAGTGATTCACCTATTCTCATATGCAGTACAATCATATATTACACAGACTTTCTACTAAGGGGCTGATGGCAAAACTGTCTAATATCTGATCTGATAAGGTTGGACACTTGCTTTTTTACACGCAGCTACATTCTGTAATATCTTGAAAAAGGTCAGGGCACAAGTGCATTTGTGAAAATGCACTTACATAGGAATTCATGAGAAGAGATTTTAACAAAAACTATAACTAAACCTAAGTCATACACAAAAAAAGGAAGTTATAATGTGTAGGATACTGGTCTTGACAAAATACAATTCTGTAGACTATGCTACCCTGTCTCTACATGTTTTTTTTTTCAGTCTTTCACTAAAAAGAGGATTTTTTTTCACATAGGTATATAATGGAAATTCTGAACATACTTACTATACATAGACACACACACTCAGGATTGTGGTCACCTCAATTAAAAAAAAACAATGTAAGTAAATGAGATTTTTTTTTACAGTTACCAGTTTTATTCTTATTCTAAATTGTAAATGTAGCAGCACACACCATACAACATCGAATTTCATCAGCGACAAGCCAAGCAAAGCACTGCTTTTACTTCTCTTTGTAGTGAAAATCGATTCTCACGGTTTACATCCCCCTATCCCTCTGCCTCCTCAATTCCTCCCTAACTCCCCCCAAACTACAATCTTATCTCCACCTGTCCTTTCTAATCTCTGCTTCTTTTAAACAGGCTTCCTTCTCCACAGTTGAAATGGAACAGCCTTCTATTGTATACATTACAAAGAAACATTTTATGTCCCTCTGGTGTGCAACCTAATGTACAGTTTTGGAGACCTGGCTTTGCTTTAAGGTTGCTGTGTTTTTGCTCTATTTTGTGGCTGACCTCTCTTTTTTTGGTGTTTTGTGAGATTTCACTGAGCTGCAATATCAGCTCTGTGACACCCGCTATAAACACTCTAATCTTTTCATAAATCTACTGTGATTGGTTTTTGTAGGCTGTGCTTGATGGACACTTGCATTTAATAACAGCTCTTTATCTGTATTTCACTGCAAGCGATATAGCATTCAAGGCTGAAAAATGTAATACACATATGAAATAGTTCTTTGTTTGAAATCTTCATGTGCATTTTCCCCCAGAAAGAGGATTTCATCTGTGGAATTCATTCAGTTATATCCCCAGCTTGGAACAATAGGATAACTTCCTACCTCTTTTTCTTCCAATCCAGATGAAAGGATCAATATTTCAAAGATAGAGAATCACCAAACAGGGAAGACAACAAATTCTAAAATCTGAAATAAATAATATCTTCTTAGAAAACTCTATTGTGCTTCATGTACTTGCATTGACTTTATATTTCCCATCAGTTTCTTTGAATAATAGAGCTTCATCGGGACAAAGAATAGTGAAAATTCGTTCTTTTATATACAGGTCAATGGATACGGTCATGCTTCTGCTGCAATGCATCAGTTTATCTGAAAGAGGAGCATTTCTCTGCAGATACTTTATATCTCAGGGTTGATTGAATCAAACATGAGCAGAAGCAAAGAAGTCCCTGCTCTTGTGCAAAGAAACATCTGTTACAAGCATTTTTTCTGACTATTTTAATCTTCCTCAAGAGTCAAGAATCTTCCTCCAGAGTTGTTAATACTATTATCCCAAAGCAAACAGACTTCCATCTTACTTTGAATGTAGCATGAGCATACTTGGCAACTGAAGAAGTAGTATTCAAAATGGTTTACTTAAGCATTTATGACTAGTATTAATATTTTTTAAAATTATCACCACAGCAAATTCTCATTGTGTGAAAGTATGTTTTTATAACAAAAACTTGTTGAGAATGTGTCTTCAATGAAGCGTTTTTGGCAAAAATCCTGCAGATGAGTTTTTAACAGTGGAATTGGCCATGGTACATCAAAATTGTGACTGTTATATTTTATCACTGAATCATCTTCATTGAGGCAATACGATGATTGTGCAAATTTAATGTTGATAGCCGGATTAGAGCTCATTATTTATTTGATTTCATATTTAAATTTATAATAATGTCATAGTACATGTTTTTTTTAATTAATTTTATTAATTTTTTAATGTAAAACCCTAATCAGTTAAGAACGCAACACCTATAGTATTCAAGTATAAATGTGCGGTAAAGTAAAATTGCAAATATTTATTTCTCATTCATAGTTGTTCACTCAGAGGTAAAAGAGAAACTCAAAAGAATGACAGGGTATATATGTGTTGTCCTCAATTAAATATACTTTGTTACATATCTGCAATGAACTTTACTGGTTTCCTAATAAGGTGCATGAGACACATGGTGGCACTTTAAACTATATGGTTACCAGTTGTCCATCAGTCTGTCTGTGTATGGCATTATTCATGGCAGTGGACCCAGTGGGCATCAACCTGCCCTATTTCCATGGTTAGAGAGTTACCCAGGAGCAGATGGAGGAATCAAAGGCCATATTACACACACATTGCAATTATACTCACATACATATACACAGACACAGCAAGGTTTACATTATTTACAGATGCCCAGTAAGCATTAATTCATCTGGTTTTGCCAGCTTATTCATTATTTATCAAGCCATCTAACAGCACAACAATACATAAACAACCAACACACAAACACACATACATGCACATACATGCACATACATGCACACTATACATATTTACATAACATAAACTACAATAACTATAAAATAGTTTTAAAAGAAAAGAAATTTGTAGTCATGTAACTATGTGACGAGTTCTTCAGAGATTCCATGTGGAAGCTGCTTGGTTCTGATTCTCCATATGGAAGCTCAAGATCTAAAATGCATTAAAATGTTTTTAGTGTGCGCTGTTTGAGACTTCATATTAACAATAGAATTAGAATAGGAGTCTAGTGTATGAGATTTACTGTACCACCATGTAGTTATCATGAGGAAACCTCATGTCTTGTCACAGGGCTGACTCTGGGAAGTGACAGGGTGTCGGCTTGGCTTTTTTGGTTGAGTGCCCTGGCTGTGTGGTAGGGCCAGAAGGCAGGAGGTTTGTGTGTTTTTGTGCAAGAGTAGGTGTATGAGATGGGGAACAGGAGGAAACACTTGACTGAGTGTAGAGCAAACACTGAAGGAGCAAAATATGAGATGTGACAGAAAATCTACTCAAACCACAGAAGTGTCAATTTAAGAGTTGTGGGTTTAACATTAAAAAGAGTGAAGAATGTCAGAGAAAGGGAGGATTGTGCCTTGTTGAGCTAAATGGTGTGTGTATGGGTGTGTGTTTGTGGGTATAAAATGTAGGACACAAAAATAAGAATGGATGCTTTAAGTCAAGCTTTTCTCTCAGGGTACCACTTCAAATGATATCCATAAAATGAAGAAGACAAACACAGGTATTGTATTGTGTTGTGCAGGAAGTGTTTAAAGGAGTGGCAACCAGCTAATGTTAGGTGGCTAATTAAGTATTCAGGCTGGCAAATGTTGTCTGGGATCGAAATATGCAGTCAAAAATAACTAAATCTGTCTGTTGAGCACTCGAATTATATTTTTCCATATGCCTTAGCTTGTTGACTAGTTAGGAAGACATGATGACATTGTTAATCAGCTCTAATTTAATATAATGATGCTTTGGGGTAATAAGTGTTTGAGGTGACAAAACAATTTTAAAAATTGTCAAGTAATAATATATTCTTAGGCTGAGTCACCATTATGAAACCTTCTAACCTCTGTTTTAGAGGTTATTTCTCCTATTTCTGGTGACAAATATAAGCAGCAATTTAGCATAGCATAGAAGAGCAGAGTTCTTTAAAGAGAAAATAGCTGAAGACGAAATTAAAATATCTTACAATATTTGATCTTTATTGTTGTTTTCAAAAACAACAAACTGAAAACTGACAGTGTTTGACACTGTAGATAAGTTTTACCTTGAAAACCTTCTACAGGAATTTCTAGAGAGGCACTCTATACTGCCTTTGGTTAGGATATGGTTAGCATTTTCAGCATGTCAATCTTTAATTTTTCCCCCTTGACTGAGTTTGACACTGTGGGAATAATAGTTTGAAATTCAACTTCACAGTTTTAAAGAAGTACAAAAGATGCATAAAGAAAGATGAAATACCTTCAATATAAAAAAGCCTAAAAGACATGCCTCAAGTTTCACAAAGTAAGACAGCATTATAAGCCCAAAACACATATAACGCTGGGCAAGGGAGGTATGGAAAGAAAGTGACAAATAGATGAGAAAACGTTTTTATTTAATCAAGGAATGGTATTGCTTCATTTTCAAGTATAAGTTGGAAAAGATTCACGTAATCAATCTTTTGGGATAAATATTTAGCACATTTGCACCGACCTGCATGCAGCCTGTTGCTATTACCCCTGTTTTTTTCCCCATTCTGTTATTTTTCATTATTTTGGATTGGGATTAATGAAGTATTCTGATTCTAATAAGAGATAAGAACCATTATTAGAAGACCAACACCTTTTTGTAATCCTGTTATTAGGGTAGGCAATAAACCTCAAGCTTGTTTTCAGTAAAAGTAATCATCCTCTCAAACTGAACTAACAGCAGTGGCTTCTATGTGCCACTGGCTGCGAGATGAGTGTTTGTTGCAGGCAGTGTGCTGCTGTACAACTTGTCTTAAAAAAACCCTCATCCTCTTTCAACTGTCTTCAGATATTCTCGGCACTTCACAACACACACAGACTCACCACATCAATAATCTGTAGCAAAGTGAGGCCGAGTTCGACCACAATGGGTGCAGAGTCGTTTTGGACTGGTCTCTCAAGTCGATTGTAGTTTACCATCAGATCACGATACAGCTTTCTCTGGTACACTCCACCATGACAAACTGCAGGGAATAAATTGAGAATTATAACCAAAATGAAGCAAGATAGTCACTCACTTTTTAACTTGTACAGATTTGCCCTATGGTAAAAGAGGAAAATGAACTAGCAAAGGAAACCAAAGGAACAATGGTGCAAGGAACTGATCAATTTAAATTCTGCTGTGCACATCCTTTTTCTTTTTCACTCAATCCAGTAACTTTATAAAACAATCAAACAGTTACTCCACCCATATTAAATCTAATCAGCACTGTTATTGCAGTTACAACCAACATTGTTCATGCAGTGTCAAATTCTGCAATAAATACTGATTAAGTCGCACTAAGGTGAATGTGATGAGCACATTAAATCATTGAACTTTAATTGTGTTGACTGTGTTTCCCTTTTTTCTCTCCTGTATTCATTATGCCTCATCAAGAGGTTTACACTGAACAATTACAAGTATTACAGCACAGTCCCTCAAGCAAAAGCAAGCCCAGGCAGCCACGAGGGTATCGCACATCCACAATGCTAAAATTCTTTTTTATCAGTGCTGCTGTCGTAATTTGAAATATAATTACTTTGAGTGGCGGTCAAAGCAGTGACTTTAACCAAGTTGCTGTTAAGGCCCTTTCACAGCAGGCAGGGTGAGCAGGGTAAGCAGAGTGATGATGGATGGTCAAATCGATGGAGCTGTCATGTCACACAGCTGTTGAGTCCACATTTCAAACAGTTTTTGTGTTCAAGTGTGACTCTGGTGGTTGCAGCTCTAAGTGTGTATCTGTTAGTGTAACCAGACAAAAACAAAAAACCCACTATTGTTATCAAACTAGTCTTTACAGTCAAAGCTTAAACTGAAGTAAACCTGTGTTGAACATTATTATATACTTGTTAGAATTTTTAATCTGAATCTCACAGTTCAGCTGTATTATTTAGAATATGTGAATATTTTGTGCTATAATGCCTTGCAGTGTTGCTTTTGAAAAAGACAGCAACTGATATAAATATAGAACAAGGGGGGATTTACACAATCAAGGCTCTGGTAAAACGAATGGAAGAGAGCCATAACTTTAGGTTCAGTGAACACCAAGACATAAAAATCTGATGAAAAAACTTTAATAATGTTTGGTGACTTTGGATTATGTCACAATGACATAAATTATACAGAGTACCAATATAATTACTGTTTCGGGCTCCTACCATAGCATTTGAATAAATGCCATGCAACATACAATGAAAATCCTGACTGTGTTCTTCCTATATTAACATGTAGAAATGTGTGCGCAACACAGATGTGAACATCAAGTGTATACTTTCTTCTCCAGAACAACAACACTGGCTTCCCATTTCAGCTGTTTTAAAGCTTCTGATTGGCTCTTTTGAGTTATTGGTGGAAGAATATATGGACTTCATATATTTTATTTTAGGATTCCTGGTTGGTTGCATATCTCTCACAGTCTCTCTGAGTTCCCCAAAACCTTAGAGCAGCAGCTTCTCTCATTAAAGGATGACATTAGATAATTTTCTAAACTTCTCTACTTCAGTGTCATTTTCAGTCACAGTTGAAAAGGTCTCAGTCTGCCTCTCCCCAGTGATCCATGTCCAAATTAGATGTTGTCTTAACATATTCCAGCAATTACCAAGTGACAGCCAAGACGTGAGTGCACCGACAATGACTGAGTGAATGACTAATTAGCTAATGAGGCAAAAATAAACAAAGGCATCTAGCTGTTCATTTGTGAGTGAGGGTGTTGGCGAGTGATAGGCCACTCCTAAATCTTGGGGTGACAGGAAATCTGCATAATGGCTGAAAGTGGCAGCCAGCAAAAGTGTTGAGAGTCAGTAAAATGAAGTGAGCCAAGAAAAAAACAAGCTGAACAGTAAAGAGACCTGTCAAAGAGCCACTACAAATAATATACATCTCTAAATGGGTGTCAACATGGCAATTAATGAAATCTGTCTTGCTATAAACCTTCACAATAAGACAGAAATATCATGCGTATGTGTATGTGTGTACTTGCGATGTGTTATTGTACAGCAAACTTAAGAAAGCAGACTTCAGAAAAATAATGAAATGGTAATAGCTGCATGCCATCTACAAATTTAGAACATTTAGGACTGTTGCTTCTCCTTCAAGGAATGGGCATCCTGCAAACATGAAATCTCCACAACAAAACTATAGGTTCATATTTACATTATAAGAAAAACCCTGAAAAATGTTGTGTTAAAAAGCAACAAAGATCCTGAACATAGCACGAGCTAAATTGTGTGTTATAATTGGCTATAGTTTATTTAGCTGTAGCTGTTTGTAATTGTTTCTGTTTCCTGCACAACTGTAGTGAGAGCTTAGTTTGCACTAGCAGCAAAAAATCTTGTTCTCAGTGCCTGTTGGTCTGCCGTTTACCACCAATTCTGTTCATAATATTTATGGACAGAATTTCTAGGAACAGCTAAGGGTGGAGAGTTTGGTAGAGCTGCTACTCCTCCACATCAAAAGGAGCCATTTAAGGTGGTTTGAGCATCGGACCAAGATGCCTCCTAGGCACTTTCTAGGTAAAGTGTTTCAGTCATGTAATGGAGATCTAATCTCTCCAGAACACACTAGAGAGATTACTAGGCTGACTGGTTGACTAAAATACAAATAATGCTCACTTTAAGTTATGAAATGCCTCTTTGTTGTCCTTCTTTTTCTTCAAATACACAACTGCACATACAGTAAAACCTATAGTAAGATCTTAGAAATGCTTGATGTTGTACATGTGTTAATTATTGTAATCTAATAATGTTTACACTCTTTCTAGTGTTGCTGCAGCATACAAATCTAATTAATTATGTTAATTCTTAACATAGGGAGAATTAAAAGGCAGCAGTTTTCAAGGAGCGTAAAACGTCTATGTTGTATATTAACCTCCCTGAACTGCTACAAAGCTTTAGCTGAAGATTCAAAAAAGTCATGTTGTTCATTTTTCTCTATGGTAACTTCATAATTCCTTAAATATGTTTTTTTAGTATCTTTACAGAATTACATTTTTAGATCTGATGTTTACTTCTATTATCACGATAAATCCAAAAATACAGTCCAAAAAAGTCGATCATTACCCACTGAGAGAACAATGCCAAAAAACACTTTGGAAAGAATATTAACTTAAAATAAGAAATATTTTAGGTTAGTTTTGCTTTTAAAAGCAAAAGCTAGGGAAATATTTTCTCATGCTCTGTGGGTGGTCTTATCCTCAATTTTTTTTTTTACACAAATAGCTACATCCTCAAAATATTCATCTTACCCTCAGGTCCTGCCACTGACATACAGGATTCTGCCCCAGTTTTCCATCGTCAAGTCATACTTCCATCACCCAGATTGCAACTGTAGCTCTTTTTCAGTTTTAATTAATTAATTCTGAACTGAATGATACAGATGCACAGGACATACCAGTACAGTGTAGTTAACGGCAATGAAAATATTTTTTTTCTTTTTTATTGTCTGGATTCTACAGCAGTAGACAGAAAGACAATTTAGTTTATAAGTGGTTCACCCTTGAAGTTGTATGCTGCCTTTAAAATACTACACATACTGGCATCTGTACTGTTGTCATTCTTCTTGGCAAAGAAAACAAATCATAATCTCTCAGTTACACACAAACCTGATGCATGTTGGACATTATTCATTTTCATGTACTTAAAATTAGGCTTAAAGTAACACAGCTGACAGTAGAACTGCTGGATCTACCTTATGAATGTAATATCTACATATTACATTCATAAGGTGGAAATCCAGCAATTAAGTACAGCATGTCATTTCCTAAAGTTTGCCCCAAAATCTATTCCTGTCATTGTGTCCAAAATCTTGTAATTGCCATAGCTGAACTGAAAACCACATATTCTTCGCTCCTTAAACGACACTAAAAACTTTGTTTTACAAACTGAAAATATATTGGGGGAAAAATGAAACTATACTTCCTGAAGCAAATTCTTATCTGGGTTTCTCATCTTACTGTACACCATATTGCTTTTGCCAGCCAAAGGGAAACCCTAACAGCTTTTGGCTTCCAGCAATAAAAGGGACACTTGAGGACAGCAGGCCAAAGACGGGCTTGAGCAGAGGAGAGTCAATCTTTAATGCCTGCAAAAGGTAGGTTGGTTTACACAGAGTAGTAAAAAGTGAAATTCACAGGACAATGAATAAAAGACCATTGTACCACTTTAAGTGTGACCGTCAGCGAGATTGCAATGAAAACAATCTGTTGTCAGTGTTTACAACAACCGACAGGGAAAATTGAACCTTGTTTAAAAAGCTGATAGCTGGTGGAATAAAGGCCCTCATACCAACTATCAGTGGTCCTTCTTGTGAGGTATGAGCTCTGCCCAGAAAATTGTCACTCGCATTTTGAGCCCTGACTTCTAAAACTTGTGCTCCCAAACTGCATTTCCATGTTATCAGACATTACATTTGTTTTTGGCATTGTACAAATAGGTTTGTATTCAATATATCTTTGTTCAAGTGGTTGCCTTTCTTCTGTCAGTTCTTGTCAGGCGACCAGTCACATATTAAATAGGGTGTTACTTGTCACTTCTGTGTAACCCAGAAAATAGACAATTAAATGTGGTTACTTTGTGAAAGTAAAAGGGATTTCCTGCACCGAACAGTAAGTAAATACAAAACTAAGCAGTGAATAAAAAACAAAACCTAAAACTCATTAAAGTGAAAAATTATGCTTCCACATATTACTCTCCTACATCAAAGTTTTTTTTCCCTTTGAGTGGAATTTGTGGACCTTTGGAATTCTGTTGTAGTGATATTACACTTCCCTGCTAATGTATCTGAGCACTTACTTTAGTGGTATTGGGTCAATGTTGCCTCACAACAAGAAGGTCTTGGGTTCAAATCCACAGACTGGCTAGGGCCTTTCTGTGTGGACTTATGTGTTCCTCTGCAGCTTCCTCCAACAGTCCAAAGACATGTTTGGAGTTAGGCTAATTGGTGATTCTGAATTGGCTGTAGATGCAAGTATGAATATTTTCTGTTTTACTGTGTTAGCTACCTGATGAGGGTGTATCCTTCCTCTTGTACTTAACCATGAACTGGGTAAGTAGAAAATTTATGGAAGGATTTTATTATTTCCCAGAAGCATATTTTTGGTATAACTAAATATCTACATATCTAGCATATAACACATATGTAGATCAAACACAAACAGTTTTTCCTTGTTGGGTGTTTTATTTAATTTTACTTCAGTGTTTATTGTAGAAATACACATTAATATTGTACATTTTGCTGTGTGTGTTATTATAGTTTTCCTCTTAAATACTCCTACAGAGTTAGGATCACAACTGCAAGCACATGAAGGAATGTACATGAAAGCAGATACCATTCAACTAAAGAACAGATATCATGACAATTACCACACCACAAAGACAGATTAAATATTGATTAGTCTTGGCGAGTCTGAACATCGAGGAAGGCTGGCCAAGTTTAAAATCGAATCACATTAAAGCAGATGGTTTGCAAACATCTGCAAAAGATCAATACATATCCAGAATTTGAAAAGCAAGAAAGACAGCCCAACTGTGTCTGAGTGTTACAAGTAAGTTTCCTTGAGAATATGAAGTCACTTTGCTGGGAAGTGGAAATATGTTTTTAAGGAGGTTTTGCCATTGCTCTAGTCAATACAAAAACATGATTTAATAATTCCAAAAAAAAGTTGTCTCATACTTTTTTTTTTGTAAGCAACATTGATTTGTGCATTGGATCTGCATTATTTATTATAAGAAATGTTCTTTAACCTCCTAAGACCCGAACTCTTCCATGGCATGCATTTTTAATTTCTCTTTGATATTTGGGCTGATGACCCGATGAATGTAAAAACAAAGAATTAGAAGATTTTTTCTTTTTACCTAATTTTTCTTTCTAAGAAAAATGAGAGCCACATATGAGGATATTCGTTTAAAATTTCGATAGAACGGTAGCAGTATAATGTCCTCGTAAGTGGATATCAGGCGCTTGTAGAGCAAAATTGAGTATTTTGGTCTAAATAACCCAAAATGTGATGTTCACATATGTGGACGCCAGGTCCTAGGAGGTCAAAGCTGCATCAATTTTTTTCTAGCCACTTGGTGATGGTGTAACAACCTGTAAATAAAACAGACAAACTTTCAAAATAAAACTAATGAGGGATTTAAATGTTATCATCCAGGACCAACATTTTTCATTTGGCGTGGTGTGTGACCACCAACAGTTTACTTTGTATTCTGATCCCCAGTAAGTCCAGAGGGAAATATCTCATGGCCTGCTAACTATTCCACTATGGTCAGCATCTAGGTACCACTCTTTTTCTTTTTTTTTTAATTTAACAGCGCTAATCAACCTAGAAACAGGTTTGATGCTGCTGCTGTATACTGTAGATATACTAGAATTGAAATGAAGTAGTATTTTTTTCTTTTATTTATTTTTTTTACTTTTTAATAGTTTTTTATATCTTATGTATGTTTATTGTTTAATTCTAATGTACAGCACTTTGTGTAAGCTGTGGTTATTTTAAAGTATTTCATAAATAAAGATGGTATGGCATGGTATGGTAGTTAAACCCAACTCAAAAAGGAAAGATGTGGGCTGAAGAATAAACTGAAAATTGCAAAATTCAGACAAATACTCAGTTTTCAGCAGCCATTAACATTTGTCTGAGTCACTCTGAACACAGGCCCATGAGTCATCCCAGTTTTGTTTTCAGTCTTAATCATTTATATCTAACTATTCAAAGAGAAATTGTCCTTTGAACTGTTTTCATCATGGCCGACTCTGAATCAGCTGCATACGCCTAAATGTTGTCAAACACAACAACAAAAATGGCTACCCATTTAGGGTGTATACATAGATTTTTCAGAATAATAAGCAATCATGCTACACTGTCTCATTAGCAGCCTTAATTTTATGGTAAGTCCACTGCAAATAATCATGTTCAGTGAGCTATGAAAGGACTAGATCCTGGCCATATTTTACAGACTATACTGAGAGTAACTACTGTATGATCTGAAAGGACTTGTGTGACTCAGTGTTGCTGGTAGAAATGCACATTATTAAGAAAAAAAACAACAACAACTCAATGATGCTCATTCATTGGGAATAAGTGCCAGTATCAATGAATAAGCATCTTTTCATTTCAGGACAGCTTAAATCCCCCTTCAAAAGGTCTTATGAATTATGACCAACGTTTTGTGCAGCATTGTAGAGCTCAGAAGACAAATCCCTTAATTCATTGAGTAATGAAAAGGGTTTGATGCACTACACTCGAGACAATTTCCTTGAAGATTCACAGACTCATCTCGTGAACAACATTTAACTTCACACTTGTCTCTTAGAAACTGCTCTTGAACATTCTCCAGGAAATGCCCCTCCTCCAGCCACTTTATTATACAGAATGTATGTTTGCCTGCTTTTGTAATAGCAATGTGGCTTCTTAGAGCTGCAAGCAACCTGTTGGGAGAAGCTGAGAGGACACATAAGCATACAGCACCCTCCTTACTTGAAGTCCTACCATGTTGGGATATTAATCTTGGAGCAATTAAAACGTAAAGAAATCACTTTTTGAAACTGGCTGTTCAACACCCCCCTCCACCTCCGCACCCTCTCAACAGCATCAAAATAAAAAAAGACTACTGCACAAAGACAGAATAAAACGAGGGATTCAGACATAGACTTTTAACCTCGTCTGAGGGTTCTCTTGCTCAGTTCCACTGTCGCGCATTTAACAATCCTTTAATTGCAGATTACACTGAAGGGATGAATGGCCCCATGAAATTCGTGCATCACCGCCGGGACGCCCTCCTTATTGTGGGCCAGCTGTCGCCACTCTATTAAAGAAGGTTCACTCACTATCGTGTACGCGCAGACACATGCAGCCACTGAGCCATGCGCTGCAAGCATGGAAATCCAGTAATACAGCACTTTTAACCGTGGCAATCTTTAGGGATTCACTCTTTGCGCATATAATAATATACCGCAAATATATAGCCACACGACTGATATTACCACGCTGACTTAACATTATAATCAAGCATTATTATTATTATTTTTATAAAAGTCTCTACAGTATGTACAACTCATGTGCTTGGCTTTTTTAAACACACTGGATACAAATCTCATGACCGATAAACATCCGAAGTAATCCGAAGTCTGTCTTAAAACATGTCAATCCATTGCTCCTCTCTCGGTCTTTTTGGCCATCTTTTCACGCACGCATACAGAATACAGACTGAAGGCTCCGGTGACCCACCTTGACAGCAGAATGTTGCCCACAGGTAAACTCCAACCAGTACAAAACCAGTGCGTTTCCGAGGCTCCATGGTCGCGGCGGAGCACAACTCTTTCTGTAGCCGCTGGAGATGTCAAACTTTGAGGGAGTGCAGCTTTGTCAGACTGCTGGTGCTGCTCTCTCTCGCTCTGTTTCTCTCTCGCTCTCTCTCTCTTTCCCCTTGCCGGATGCTGGAGGAGACGCGCGGGCACGCACGCACACACCCAACGTGTCTTTTTGCGTTTGGGTCTGTTCAAAAGTCACATCGAATTCAGCTCTCTTGTACTCTTTCTGCTGCTCTCACGCGTATTTTTATATCAAACGTCTCGAGCCTGACCCTCGCGCGTTTCCGGTCGATTGCGCGTGCGGTGACGATGACAGCCACCTGTCCGCTAGCTGCTGCTGCGCAATACTTCGTCAAGGTTTGTCCCCTCCAGTCATTTCAGGCTCATCCTCATCTTCTTTATGGATGATGACTAAGGAACCGATGAACGCATAATCTCAACATGCACACATTTCCAAAAGAGGACAGCACGCCCCCACCCAACTTTTAAAAAAAACTTTTTACACACTTATTTTTTTTGTAATTGATTGACTAAGCGGCTTAGCGTGATTTCACACCCAGTGTAATAAAAGATCTCCTCCTGCATGCCACAGGGATCTAAAACAACTGAGAAACAAATAAACAAGTATAGAAAAGAGCACACATTGAGCAGAGAGCCAAATCTTCTCCTTTTGTCACACTTCCTACAGCTCCTCCTTATTTCTTCTAACACACTGCTCCTTTGCCAGGAACCTGCCACTGAGAAAGTAATACTTTTAGATTGCACCTATGTCGCTGCTGTTTTTATTATTATTACTGTGCGTATTTCATGGCAGGGGAAAGCTTAAATATTCTAATTTAATTGTGAGATTCTTGGTAATACTAGTTCTTCACTGTGCAATACTTTTTGTTTATAGAGTGTTACCAAATAAATGCCAAATAAACAGCTTTAAATGCTTTAAGCTTTAAGTTTAATATAGATCTTTCTAGTTATGTAGCTCTCAATGTGATTCAGTCTATATTCAGTCTATATATCTGTATCCATAAAGTTCTGTCTAGCTCCAAATGGCCATGCCTACACCATCTTTACCCTTTCATTGTCATAGGTCTCAAATTGTCCTCCATAGCACAAGTAGGTGCAAGGTCATATTAGCATAGCGTTCTACATCACAATACAACACATGTCTGAGGGACCCCTTTGAAGTAATCTGTGAAATGACAAAAAGAAGACAGTGAAATTTGAGTTGGAAATAAAGGTAATGAGAGGCAAAGTTGACTTTGAGCTTTGATGCATTAAAAATAATAAGACTACAAACATGTGTACATGAATGAAAACCCAGAAACCTTTTGAAAATTGAATTTCACAGTAAAACAGACATGGCTCAGATCATGTGGAATCATGTGGCTTTTGTTCCCCTATGACTTACTCTGAAATTGTCAGTAATAATTTCAAAGAATATGCAGACTTGTTAGCATTGTTTCAAGGTACAATGAATAATGCAATCTGAGGGTTAGGTTTTAGACCGCAACCACCTGAAAATCATCTTAGACTTGTACTTCAAGCTTGGAGGAGGATCATTGGTCAATAAAACCACCACAAACCATCCTCTGTAGAGTAATTATTGATGTCTGTTCTAGGCTACTGTTCTCGTGCAAAATCATGGACCCCATGAAGAAGGACAGGGACCAAAAAATTTACTCCATTTGTTTTTTCAAGGTTATTACACATCTATTACAACATATTTTTGGATGATTCTGGTCTGTAGATTCTGTTAACTCCTCACACATGGAGCCATGCTGAGTCTTTAAGACATTCTTTAAAAAGGTATCTCAGCACCTACCAAAAGTTACTTGGCTTTCATTGTTCACTGCTTATTTAGATTTGTTCTAGTGAGTGTCAGTGTTAGGTCTCTCAGTTATACCTTCTTGCACATTACTCTTTTTTAGATTGGAAGAATAAGGTTCTCCCTGTTTTACCAATCAATGTTAATTTAAAAATAATAATAATAATTTTAGTGTTAGTCACTAACCAACATTTTATACCAAGAACATCATCCATGGCATGTCTTTGCAGCAGTGGTGCAGATGATGAATTAGGTTAGATGAACACAGTTTCATTTCAGCATGCACCACTGGTTATGTCTTTAATCAGCATGGCAGCTGTCCAGTCAGGTAAGTCTGGTGCATGTGGCCAATTGTTAAAGCATATTCCATCACGTAATTACTTCTAACGAGGCAGTTGCCTGAGCTTCAGTGTGGTGCTGTCAGTAGGGAGAATAACATCTTCAGGGCACAGGCAGCACACCTTGCATGGCACGACTGTTGTGTTGGGTTGCATGTGCGTGCACTTTGTGTTGCAGCTTGCGTGCAGCATTGCCACCCTGTATAGAGACCTTTCAAGTTGTTGTTTGGTTTGGTGTGATGCACATATGATTGGTTTCCACATCAGTTAGCTTAGTCATTTATGCTACCCCTGCGTTCACTATATTATAGTTCTTTCTTTCCTATTCTTTTCTTCTTAGTCACCCTTTCACCCACCCTCATGTCCTCCAATTTTTTTCATTCTTTTTCCCGCTGCTAATCTGCTATTCCCACTCAATCCCTCTTTAAGCGTGATGTTGTCTTTTTTTCCTAAACAAACTGCAGTCTCTGTCTTCTTCCTCTCTGCTTCCGCTTGTCTCTGTTTTGTACTCTTGAAGCACTGAATGTGAACATCAGATACAGTGATATCCTCAGACCATTACAAGAGAGCCTGCAGCGTTTTCCTTGCTCTCACTATTTACCACACTCTCTCACTGGATTGCCTTATCCACAGTGTAAAAAAATTCCCTTCTTCCCATGCCTCCCCATCGTCGCTTTCTGTCTCCCTAAGGCTTCAATCTGGACACAGTTCTGTGCATATATGATGAGTGCTATCAACTCAAATTAAACACAGGTCCCTTTGGCTGAGCCTGGAGGGTTTGTTACTGGTACTCTGCTCCTATTTGTGTGCTATTCTGTTTCTTTAAAATGCATTGCACTGTAAATAATCAGGTTGCACTGAAGACACAACACATACTGAATACAGTCCTGCATGTGTCTTATAGCTTTAGCAGCTAAAAGTCTGGATATTTACCTCAAGAGCTGGTTCACGAGTTTATTTATACAACTGTTTCGTAACACGATCAACATATTTGCTTAAAACGACCAGTGGTCCCATTGTTGTTTTCTCATTTTTTTAATTGCACCTTAATAAACCATAAAATCTTTTCCATCCAGGATTAGGAAAATGTTTTGTTATATCTTATGTACCCGGTAAAAAAAAATGTCATAATTACTTCTTAAAGTTACATTTTGACCTTTTTCAAGTTTAATAGACCTTAAATAATAGAGACAGCAAACATGTTAGCAAATACTTGTGTATATTTAGCAGGTCTGGAAAAACATTAATTTGCAATTCCTGTGCTCACTCTCCTTCTCACTCTGTTTTGTTCTTCACTAACTCCCAAGGAAAATATCCTATTTGTTGCCCGGAGTGGAAGAGATTAGGTTTTTTTTGTTTGTTTGTTTTCC
The DNA here is from genome assembly GCF_057381845.1 of Rhamphochromis longiceps. NCBI lineage: Eukaryota > Metazoa > Chordata > Actinopteri > Cichliformes > Cichlidae > Rhamphochromis > Rhamphochromis longiceps. The sequence continues at coordinate 39,446,288 of NC_140562.1, read as the reverse complement.
TTCTTTGTTACAGTTGGAAATGTGGTTTAGAAAGGGCAAATTCACATGTAGAAGAAACTTTAATTACACCTAACCTAACTGCTCCTTGGTGACAAAAAATGAACTGAAAGTTGCTGAAATACTCTACAAAGGACATGCGATGAATATGAGTTATCTTTACATCACTTCTCACTAAATACTTTTAGAAATTAAATATATTAATTTTTGTATAAATGACTTTCACACACAGACAATCTCTTTTACGAATGCAGCATTTTAGCATGACCTTTTCCATATCTAGTACTGATTTATTTAACAGTGAGTAAATGTACCTCTGTGTCATGGTCTACTCCTTGTCATGTCTCTGTGTCTGTCTCCATGTTCTTCTCCCTCTCTGTCATCCTTTATCTTCCCCAGTCTGTTGTGTGTTTCCATGTTTGTATACCCCTGTCTTGGTGTCAAGCCTGTGTGTCCTTGTCTGACTCTTGGTGTGCATGTTACTTCCTGTTTTATTTTGCCAGTCCTTTGTGTCATGTGCATTGTGTTCAGTTTTTGCTTCCCCTGTCTCCTTATGCCTGATTTGTCCTGCGTATGTTTCCATGTGTCTCCACTTAAATCACCCTCATGTGTATATATTGTGTCAGTTACTCCATGTATCCATGTGTCCAGTTCTTAGTGTTTTGTTTAGTTAGTAAAGTGTCTCTTTTTGCCTTTTGTAATCTTGTTGGTTTTTCTCCCAGCCTAAATAAACGGCTTGCTTTTTGTTAAGTCCACTCCTGTCTCTACGCTTCTGCTTTTGAACCCTCTCTCCAACACGATCTGCACACACAGATCACGACACCTCTGTGTGAAGTCCATAACTAATAGCAACCTATTCACCTTCTCACAGCTAACCCCTCTTGAGAAACCTACCTCGTTGCCATGATTTTTCTATAAATTTCTTCACTTTCATATCTCAGTGAGCAGAAAACAGCAAATGCCCTTCACTCAGACTGTCAGTTTTCATGACAGAAGACATGAAAGGTAAAGGTCACGTCGAAATAGGTCTGTGTTTTCTTTGAAAGGTAGGATCACACCTTTAAATGAAGAGGCTGAGGAGTGCAATAGAGTATGTTTTGCAGTCCTTACAAGCTTTTCGTAGTGCTGTAAGTGCTACTGACAGTTTATGTCATGAATTCACAAGGCTTGTGTACACACTTACACACACACACACACACATGCACACACACAGTAGATGTGATGAAAATATAAGGTCAGCAAGTGGATGGATGAACAGGTCTTTTCCAATACTTTCACCCACAGTGCCAGGGCAACAACCCTGTAATTTCTCAGTGATGTACAACCTGGAATTGTTCCATTAAGAATGGTTGTGAGACTGACCTTGTAGAGAACCTTGTGTGTTTCTGCCTTTTCATTCAGATAAGCTGCAGTTCCCAGTGGTGATAACAGATATAAAGCTGAAAATTGAGTCTTTCTTTATGCCAGGAAATTCCCTAGCGTGCCTCTATGATCACCTTTTCAATCTTTTCTTTTTCATTCCTACTGGAATTGTATGTCGGTGTCACAGAAAATAAACTATGCATATCCCAAGTCAGTACTAAGCAGAAAAGAAACCATGAATGTTTCTCAACGAGAGCTTTAATCGTGTATTTCTAAACCTGTCTCACAGTAAAGCAGTGCCTATTGCCTTGAAATGAAATGAAAATACCTGACACATAAAGGTAGGTAAAGCTGAATTTTACTTGTACGGTGTCTGGCTTAGCAATGAATGTTCATTCAGATGGAACGAACCGAGTCGGGATCCCTATGAATATAAAATACTGCATGACAACTTTAGTGAGTCCAAGTGACCTGTGTCCACGAATGTATGTCCGACATTTGTAATTTATCCAACACAGCGGACAAAAGTGAGACTTGTTTATCATTCTCTCATTTCCCTGTTTGGCAATTTTCACCCTAGCTTATTGATTTGTGTCTGATTGCTTTCACCTGTGTAACATCTGTGCTATAGAGTCTTGCCTGTCCTCTTGTCGACTGTCAGATCATTAGTTTGTTAAACACTGCCTGGTAAACATTAACGAGTTAATTCTGCCACTAAGATGAATCTGTTCCTTGCTTTCTGCTACATGGTCAAAGTTACCTTTGGCTGTTTCCTTTGTTACAAGGGGTCATCACCATGAGTAGCTTTGCATATTTGATTTGGCAATTTTCTTTATGCCAGATGCCCTTACTAAAGCAACCCTCAAGAGATTTGTGTCTCCTCCTGGGATCAAATGAGAGATTTTTGACTTTTATTTAATCAACTAAACTTTTCGTCATATGTGTTTTTCACCATTTGTATAAACAACTTATCAAATTGCTCATTTTCAGCTGGGTTTTTCTGTCTTATTCAACTTGTGTCTTGTGGTATTAGTATAGCCAGTTTCCTTAATATTAGCTATACTGACAAAGACGGAGACACAGAGCTCTCCCTAAACACAGACATTTAGAACTTTCTGTTTGTGACAGGCAGCCAATCACAAGATAGTTGGCTGAGAGTGAGGTTTTCCTAAAAGGGAGACAAGCTCAAACACTTTCTTTCTGACAAAGGATGAACTCAGACTTCAGCTGTTGCCAATAAAAAAAGTTAAAAAGGATCATGCAGGGTACTACAAATCATTCAATGTGCTATTCAACAAAGACAATAATCATAATAATATGGAGTTAGAATAAAGCATATTGAGTACCCTTTACGTGCCTTCTTTTCTGTGGCGATCGTGGCTCAAGAGTTGGCAGTTCGTCTTGTAATTGGAAGGTTGCCGGTTCGAGCCCCAGATTGGACAGTCTCGGTCGTTGTGTCCTTGGGCAAGACACTTCACCCACCGCCTACTGGTGATGGCCAGAGGGGCCGATGGCGCGACATGGTAGCCTCGCTTCTGTTAGTCTGCCCCAGGGCAGCTGTGGCTACAACTGTAGCTTGCCTCTACCAGTGTGTGAATATGAGAGTGAATGAATAGTGGAATTGTACAGCGCTTTGAGGTTCTCAAAAAGCGCTATATAAATGCAATCCATTATTATTCTTTTCAGTTAACTTTTGTTCACATGATTTGTCTAAATTATAACAACAAAAAATGATGTTTCAATCATCCATCCTTTACTATTTATTGATGCTGCTTTTTTTGTTTTTTGTATTTTCTATATTCTTCGAGGTTTTGGTACTTGCAGTATAGATGTAGACAGTATGCCCAGAGAAGGGGGTATGATGTGACAAGCCATCCATGTTAATGCCACAGCAATAAACTGTAAAATGGGTGTGATGATTTGTGGTATGTGCCGTAGCGTATTGATATAAATATTTGGTGTTGCTAATAGCAACTTCAAGTCAATACACTGAACTTCCATTCAGTTTCAGATTCATAGAAACTGACTCAAAATGTGCATAACACAGGCAGTGTCATGGACAGAGCAAGCCTGGGATTAATTGCTCAAGTCCCACACCATTGTTGTTGTTTTTTTTTTTTTTTGCATGATTCATTGTTGATAATAATCCTTTATTACCACAAGATTGGCCACGTTTCTCATTGGCTTTAAGATTGGCTGTCCCTTGCAAATAGAAAATTTAAACAAGTGGTTGGAGATGCAATGCTAACAGCCAGAACTATATGCTTAAAATGACCATGTTAAGGTCATCTGCTTTTGGTGATATCATGCAGATCCAGAAGTACAGAAAATAAGGAAAGACAAAGGTATATTTTAAAGTGCTTTGGTGGGTTTCAGTTTTTTAAACACAAATAACTGACGCCACCTCTCATACAGTTTAGTTGTCTTGAATTATTAATTTCCCAGCAGCTCTATAGAAAGCAAGAAGAGCTCCGTTCAAAATATTTTGGGTGTCTCGCATACGGTCAAAGATTTTTCTCCATTGAAAGAGCTGAAAGCTTGTTTATTTGTATGCAATCCTGAGGGGCTTGCACCCTCCTCTGTCACAGTCTATCTGTGTCACACACACACACACCTGTCTTCCTGAGTCAGATCTGTAGCTATGAATAATGGAAGAGTGGGCTGAGGTCAGACTGTTCAAGTGCAGGGGAAAGAGGGGAGACTCTTGCTTAAGCATCCCAGTCATATTTAATAAGTCAGAGAACAAACTCATCTTCCAAAAACTAGGCCAAATCACGCAACAATACGATATCGCCTTAGACTGCCACTTGTAACATCTGGGTGACTAAAAATGTAAGAAAGTTACCACCATTATAAAGTTACAGTTGGTGGTTCAAATACACACCCAGTCAGCTGGGAGAACAAGTTCTGGGGAGATTTAAGGTCACTGTCTCCTCGTGTAATTACTAATGATGACGATGGTGATGATAATATGCCCTTGTGCAGAGCTCATCTGATGAGGACTGACACAGCACCTCACCATTTTTTCTTGGGGGGTGAGGGGGTCTCTAGGGTTGATGCTAAACCATGGCATCAACCCATCCATCCAGCTATCCTTTTCCTCCTGCTTATCTAGGGTTTGGTCGAGGTGGCAACACCCTAAGCAGCTATCAGACATCCCTCTATATTATATCAAGTGATTTTATTTTACTAACTTATTATAGTCTATGTACAGTGTCTTAAATTGTAAATTGTATCTGTTGCATTATTATGTAGGCAAATTGGAAAGCAAAAAATGAACCCTTTTAGAAACTGTTTCTCAGCCATTGTTGCTCAACGCTAATTCCACCACATTGTTGAACAAAGACTACTGCTGTTCTGCAGAGACCGTCATGTGTGCCTTTGTGACAAAAAATGGATGTCTGCTGCCACTTAGTGTATATACTGTGTCATTACAACCAATAACACATTCTAGTGCACACTGAAGCTGTTGGGTGCAGTTTACAGTGCTAGATTACCATCTAGCGGACACTATGGGTACCAGACATCTATTTTTATTATTATTATTATCATTACTACTACTAATCATTTTACCATATTTATATATATATATCAATTTAACACTTTATTCTACCTGTTCAGCATGTGTGGGTGTCGCAAAAAAGGACGTAGAAATAGTGGTATTCAATTTTTTCTTTATTCTGATCATCATTACAGAACATACAATAATCAACAAAGTGCATGTGACACATAAAACAGCTCAATATTCATGGAGTGACATTGTGCATTTTGTTGCATGTATAAATACTTTTACATTTATACAAACAAAGATGTTCAAATCATACACGCTACCTTAACCTGTTTATTGCTTATACTCCTCTGCACCCCTCTACATGCATTTCACAGCAAAGGACAAGTTGCATCTAGAGCATTACAGTCTCCAGTAGTTATTACAGGCTGCAAACCATGTTGTAGGGAGGTAAAAGTTTGTTGCCCGGGCTTGTCTCTACAATAGAAAGATACAATATGAATGTTTCATTGAGCTTTATCAATAAATCATAGTTAAAGACAGACTGGAAACCAAGAACGAACTGTTGGATAGTATTCATGAGTTTGAGTGTGCGCCTTCATGAAGGTGTGCTGAGGTACATCTGCAAAGCAGGGGTGAAGATAAGGATAGTTCCCAGGATTGACACTGTTAGGAAGGCCCACAGGAAAATTCTGTCCAGCACCTGAGCCACAAATTTCCAGTCTTGTACAACCTGATGAAACAAAGAGAGACACAGAAACACAAAAGTACACAGGTGTGAGTCTGTGTTGGCGCCAAACATTTTTTTCACAGTAAAACATCCCTCATTAGGGACATGTAAATGACTCTGTGCCACTTCTGTAACAGTAAACAGATGATGTAACACGCATCCAACCCAATTCGTCCCACATCTAGTCTCCCGTTTGGCCACGCCCACCTCTCTTATAAAGTGCTCCTTTTTGATATGACGGCTGATGTAGCGAACGGAATTTGTGGCTTTCTCCAGCATTGCCAACCAAGCTTGGTTTTCATCCTCCTTCCCTCCATGGGGGCCTCTCTGCTGACCGCCACAGTGCCCAGGAACGCCCCTCCTACCCGCACCTCGACGGGGCTTCAGCTCTGGGCTTAGCATCTCAATGTCTGGGAAGTGGTATCTGCAGATAATGACACTAAATCTGTTATTTTATTTCTTTTATTTTGCATGTGTAGCTGCTAACTGAAACTGTTAGGCTTCGAAGGTTAGTTGGAAATTTTATAACTAACTCTCTTAACTAATATTTGTTTAACTAAAGCTGATCTTTGTTACCTGTCTGTGTGTCCCCTCATGCAAAGGAGTCTGGGCAGTCTCTGAAGAAAGAGGCTCTTTACCCAGGGTGCCATGGGGTGATAGGTGGCAGAGGAGCGATGGTGGACGTTAATCACAAAGACAGTGACAATAATGGAGAATGTGACAAAGATCATGATGAAGAGCAGGTACTCTCCAATTAGTGGGATCACCTGTAAATGTAAAGATGAGACAGGTATTCAGCTGTGTACAAACATCAGTAATACTTCCATCCATCCAGCTATCTTTTTTCTTCCACTTATCTGGGGCTCTGTCAAGGTGGCAACAGCCTAAGCAGATACCAGACCTCCCTCTCCCGAACCACCTCCTCCAGCTACCTCCTCCAGCTTATCCAGGGGAGCACCAAAGTATATCCTGGGTCTACCCCGGGTCCGTCCCCAGTAGGACATCCCCAGCTGTAAATGTCATTCTTTCGATCACTAACCAAAGCTCGTGACCATAGGTGAGGGTGTGGACGCAGGTCGACCAGTAAATCAAGAGCGCCCCTAAACTATCTTTTCACCACTTTGGACTGGTGCAGCATCCATATAACTGCAGCAGTGGCCCCAATCTGTCCGTTACTTCCCCATTATCATTACTCATGAACAAGACTGTAGGATAGTTCCTCCACTCACTAATCAGCAAAATTTGGAATATTAGCCAAATTTAAAGAAAAATTTATGTCATGTAGTAGTGGTTTAAGAGACCTGAGTTTGTTTCACTGGCTTTTTAGGATGCACTGTATATAACATAAATAAATTCTTTTGATTCCTTGTGGTAGAATTTACTTTTTCTCATGTACTCTGCAGAAGATTACAAGTCTTTTGTGCATTATGTTTGAAAAGACCTCTGCTCAGGCTCGTGGCTACTAAATGACTGGAATTACGTGACATCATATAACTCAGTGTACCTCCTAGACTCCAAGATGTATAAGTCGTTTCACCTTAGCAACTCTATCAGGAGATTCAAGGAGCTGTTAATGAAGCAGAGACTGTACCCACCCACATGTTTCAGAGAAGAGCTATAGTTTAACACTGTAAGATGCCAGTGTAGATGTTTAAAATACAATTTCATGCCTTTTTTTTCTTTTTTTGCTGTCATGGATGAAATTGCTTTAAAAATATTTAATGATGAACAAAGTGCATTTCTGATGTGTTTCAAAGCTTGTTAAATATAGATTTTATTCATTTGCAAAAAAATACTAATTAGTCTAATACATTTAAAAAGCATGGTACACATTTTAAGAACTTTTATAGCATTTCTACTTACTTCTTGTTTAAACTAGCCTCTGTAATAACATATTAACCCTGAATAAAACATTCAGGCAACATTATAATAGTCTATGAAATATGCCTCGTAGTGGGCTACAGACTGAAAAGTCATTGATTCTGTCATTGCCTTTGAAAGTAGTTTTTTCTGAAGGCTTTTTTGTTTTTCTCTGCTGCTTGGTTAATAGAGCTGACATGCAGTTCAAACAGCAGGTAATTGAGAAGGTTGGGGTTGTGCTCCATTTTAATTAGAGCATGCTGTAATTAAGATTGTAGTTAGGATAACTGAACACAGAAGAAAGAAAAATGGATTCAAAAATAAATAAATAATAATCATAATATAGCCCAGTAAAAACTTGACTATGGAGAAACACTGACATAGATTACCCACCTTTGAGGATGAAGGGATAATTTCTTCTATGACCAGCAGGAACACAGTGAGCGATACCAGCACCGATGTTGAAAGTGAAAGTTTCTCTCCTTCGTCTGATGGCAAATAGAATACCAGCACAGTAAGGAAGGACAGGCCAAGGCAGGGGATGATGAGGAAGAGGGTGTAGAACAAGGGCAACCTTTTAAGGATGAAGGAGTATGTGACAAATGGATACCAGTAAACCCCATCCCTCCTACTTCCCTTTACTCCAGTGGCATTGAGGATCTCCCATTCGCCATTATCAAAGAAGTCTTTACGATCCACGTAGTGGTCCACCAGGACAAGATCCACCATATTTCCATCATAAGTCCAGGAACCGAACTTCATGGAGCAGTTCTGTCGGTCAAAGGGGAAGAAGGTGACATCCATGGTGCAGGACGACTTATAGCTGGCGGGTGGAGTCCATGTTATGGTGCCATCCCAGCGCACAATGGCTTTAGTCATCAGTGAACCTTCAAAGCGACCATCAGCACTGGGAGAAAATGGAAAGAAATGGAAAAGAGAGAGGAAAAAAGGCTGAAGTCACAAAAGTGAGGCAAGGGAGGCAAAAAACAAAGCCACTGAGCAATGCCTCAGAATGTGGTACCAATGTGTGTAGAGTGTTGTGCAACTCACTTTTCATACAGAACAATATCAGGCAGCCATATTGTCTCCGAAGGCACTCTGATAGAGGTAATGCCCCCATAATCATCAGGGTTCCACTTCAGCTTCACATCAACCCACTCCTATAAAAACACAAACAATACCACAATGACCCACTGATACATTAAGCCTACAAGCTAAGTGCATGCAGTTTCTGCACACATGGTACTGTCCATGGTACCATCCATGCGCAGCACCATGGACAGCACCAGGCAGGTCGCTCAGCAGGAATGGAACGGACACTACAATATGTTTTCCACCAGTATACTTCTCCTTATTTTTAAGGAGAAGTATACTGGTGATTTTACTTGCAAATACAATCTAAGATTATTTATTTTTTGCCCTTGTCATTGTGGTTTAAAAAAACGACTTTCTATTTCTATCAAGAGCTCACTCACAGAATTTTTACTAAATAATTTATAATTAGAATAATTAACACTAAAGAAACTGTACAATGCGGCAGATATAAAGTAATGTTTACAATCAGGTGTAAACAGTAATAAGAATGGGACCAATTCTTAATACTTTTTTGCTGTTCTTTTGCTGATCTGACGTCTGATATCTCTTGTAGAAAGTAACACTAGCGTGAGACATTTTAAAGGATGGATTGGGAATCATTAAAAGGTTATTACTGAAAGGCTGAAAATAAAAAAAAAGGCAAAAGCAGTATGTAAAGGTTAAAGCTACCCCCATCTATTATATATCTATGCATGTTTATTATCTTTATCTATTATACATCTTGTGTCAGCCAATTTACTATTGACCAAGGCCAGAGATGTATTGTTCCGTGAGTCCGACACAGGTTTCAAAAGATCATCTCTTGCTGTAGTGCAGTCATTCAGGATCCAGCCTCCTCTTAAATGGACTTTGAACCTCTCCAAATGTAATAAAATATACAAAAGCAAAATTTAACAGTGTGTTAAAGATGGGCACATTTCTTGCCTCTCCTCACAATGTGCCTCTGGAAATATGCGTAAATGGAAAATGTTTTATTGAGATTCATGTGCTCAAGTTTTATTGTCTTTTAAAAATAATAATAATAAATCGATAATTACTCCATAATAATCATTATTTTATATATACACAATGGTACATTTATGCCTTTATTTAATCATGTAGTCTCATTCATTTATATCTTCTTGTCCATGGACACCAAAAAAAACCCTTATCAAAATGTGAATAATAACAGTAAAAATTAGCTTACTGAAAATTAAAGATCCTATAATTTGTAAGCAGTAGAGCTAGTATTCACCTGCCAGAGCCAAACATTTGTAGTCATTAGCTGGTTCTTTTCATCCTGCAAGACAAAAAAAGAATAAAATACCAAGTTCATTATTTATAAATCTACTTACTTGAAATGATAAGTGAAGCTAATGAGGAGGTGAGCAGCAAACCCAAAGCTGGAGACAAAAAGCTGAGTGGCATTGAAGAAAGGACATAAGCCTAAAAAGGTTGATGGGTTAATTGCTTCTTCAGCTTCCTACTTAATAAGTGCAGTGGAACAGCTTTTGGGGTCTCGCACATATTTTAGAGTTTCTCACTTTTGAGTACAAACAATATTAGACAAAAAAAAAAAGAGATAGGTTACTCCAAATGACACTTTCACTTGGAAAATAGTATATAATAAAGACATGGTTTACTATTCCTGCAATCTTACTCCTATCTTGTGCTATACAAAATAATGAAACCCACTGTATAAAAACACATTTGAGAGGGTGGTAGAGGATTACCAGGAGAAGGTCAAAGACAGAATACATTCCATGTGGAGTTTGAGAGCAGAAAAAGTATAAAGTATTAAGAAAGATGAAAATCTATGAAATCGATTTTGTCTACTCTCGTGAGCTTGTGAGGCATACCTGACTGCAACATTTAATTAATTTGGTATAAATATTTGCAGTTTAGACAGAAAACCAGAAGATGGCACTCTTCTAAATGTTATCTTTTCAGGGAGAAGTACAAATGTGAAATGCTGATGTAGTAAAACTGTTGCCCTCTTTAGACTTGGGACAAGCAGCTTTGTGAGCACATACTTGTGTGAATAATAAATGAAATCTGATTCCTCTCAGCTTGATGGCCTCATTACTTCCTCTCCCACTGCATGTACAAGTCCACTTTGGACTTCACTTTTAGTCTTTCTTCTTCTCTCTTTGTTGTTACTCTCTCTTCCTTTTGAGGTCCTTTAAATCCCTCTCGACACCCTTCTCCTTGTTTATCCTCACTGAAGGCTTCATCTCTACAATAATTTGTTTTTTACCTCCATATATAACATTTACACCTATTGTAAGCTCCATCTGTCTATTGCCTTGCTTACCTATCTTCTAGTTCTCCTGCTGCTGTCTCTCCTCTTTTCTTATTTCCACACACTCCTCTCTCTTGTTCCTGTGAATAACCCATTTCTCCTCAGACGATTATAACAGGATTGTATTAACCATATTACATATTAATCTATGTTAATTTATGCAGAGTCACAGACACAGCTGTGTATTCACCTGAATCTACTTTGCTCAAGAATTTGATCAATACCAACTGACAAAATTACCCAAATCCTTGTAATTGTGACCTAATATTATATAAAAATATTGGGTAGAGTAAGCAGTGTCAACAAGCAGAGGCAATGTATAGAGCAATTTAACTAACTTGGCATTACTATACACACTGTATACCTCCTGCAGGTTTATGGATGTGCATGTTATTTCCTCACCACATCAACCAGCTGTGAGATCTTTAGTCCAAAGCGTACAGTGATGGTGTCATTGGCGTGCTGAACAGGCCGCACCCACTTCTGGTAACCTCTGAAAAGGTTCCTCAGCAGAGAATCCTCCAACTCTGCCAGCGACACAAAATCTTCCTGGACTGGAAGGAGGGGGAGAAGGTAGTAGGGATAAGGCCAGAAAGGAAAAATGTAAGACTGTTGTACGTCGTAAAAAGCAGGAGCAGCTGCCACACACTTGTAAAGGAATAGATGTGCTTCTGGAATCAATGCAGATCACTACACACATCACATAAACCTTTTGTGTCACTATTTATGGGGTAAAACTGTGGAATAGTTTTACTATAGATCTACAGCAATGCTCACGAATTAGTAAGTTCATGAAAATACTTCGAAAACTGATTTTGGAAGAATATGATACCGATAAAGATGATCACCCATTGTATGTATAAAAATATCAAATTATATCCAAATTATATCAATCACGGTAGCCATGTTTATATAGGTTCTCCTCGTGTATTGTGTGGAGTATGTGATGATGGGAATTAGGTGAATTATGTGGGATCAATAAGATGTTGAGCAGGGGTAGGAATTAATAAGTATGTTCATACTTCTTCCTACTCCTTTTCAGACCAAACATTGTTACATTATGTCAGACGATTTTGTTTTATTTCATTATATTTTTTTTTTGTTTATCTGAACACATACGTGTGTGTGTGTGTGTATATCTACATATATATTCGTATCTGTAAATGAAAATATATGTAGTGTGTATATATTGTTTTTTTGTTTTATATGTCTGAAACAAATAAAGATACAATACAATACAACAATAATTACTCATATTTCACACAGACTGTACCTGAACTTAACATTTGACCCCCCCTCTCCTTTTGATGTGTGTAAGTACAATGATTAAACTCAGCTCTTTATTTACCTAAATTAAGGTCATTTACACTCAGTGATTTCACATTCTTTTGACCATTGTGGCTTTCAATGCTGCTCTTCTAACATGCTGTTTCATTACTGTGCAGCTGTGCAAACCTTTTACTGTATAAGACACCGCCACACTAGCAGCTTAGTAAGGCTCAAAATGATGGTGGTAATATGATGATATTTAACAGGTTTCATTTTTACAGTGTTCACATTTACACACTAACACGTCATAGCAAGTTTAGCACTTGGAATCATTTCCAGATATTTTATTTCCTTAATTGTCAAATTACTTTTGAGCCTCTGAAAATAGAGGCCTATGTGTAAAAATGGCTGTCATGGGCTAGCAAGTTAATTTAACACTTGTGTGAGACCCTCTGAATTAATCCACTGTGGTGGCAAAATTATATATAAAAATGTCAAAGGCCCAAACTTTGTTGACCTGATTGTACATCATAAAGTGCATTACTTAAAAGTAAAACTAGCTGAACCTCTAAACAGATGGCTACTTACCTCATATACACTCAACATTCATGTGCAAAACAGATCTGCACATAACTGTCACACTTTTCCAAGTTTTACATGTTTAAGTTATGCATGAACGAGCTCTACCACATGTCTCCGGAGTCTCAAAAATAAGTGGGATAAAAAATTAAGTCAGGGCCTTAGAGTCAGGCATGAACACACAGTCAGCCTCGGACTGACAGCTGGTTATGGCCGAGCGAATGCATCTAAGCTCCCAAGGCTGACAAGATGATCATACTGACATGATCACCTCAGACAGAACAATCGCCAGGGGAAACAAAAAGAGCTCAGAGCGCTTTGTGCAGTCAGGCACAAGACATAATAGTCAGTTAAAGAGTGACGCTCATGCTGAACAGGAAACAGTGCAATGAAGGAACAGTGCATTCATTTCAACAAGCCGGGAGATGTTTTTTTTTTTTTTTAGGTAAACAGTTATAGAGGAGAACATGCAAGATTATGATGTGAATTTCAGTTTAGTTCATCTTTGCTAAAATATACATGTATGAGTTTGAAACCTAGACTGAGTAGAAAAAAACTACTCTTTGTGTGTAAGTAAGATGCAAATGACAGCAGCATCCGTTGGACGCTCAGAGCATTATGTGGTATTTGTACTTGAGAGTCACACAAGAGCCTCCCACAGTAACTCTGTGGCTTTATCAGCTCAAAGCTTGGAGCAATTGTCTGCATAAGAGCCCGATATTTGGCACAGCCTATGGTAGTGTTGCAACAGAAGCTGATAGACAGAAAAGAGAAGTTTGAATCAACAGCCTCTAAAATGAGAGGAATGCTGCAGAGGAGTGGAGAGTGCTGATAAGAGAAAGAGTGAGACAGAGTGACCCAAAGCAATTCCCTCTAGAATATAAGAGAGACAGAAACAGGGGGAAGGGGAGAGGTTGCTACAGAAGGGTACACTAACTGGGGCAAGGGGAATGAGAACAGGCAGAAAAAAAGATAGAAGTGAGAAAACAAACTCCCACTTCCACTTGCATCTTAATGCAGCGACATTGCTCTCTGCTAAGCAATGCAATCTTCTTTTCGTCCTACATTTTGGTATACAGTCGTGATATAATATTTTAGCTGGAGAGGGAGATAAGAAGGGCATCCCTATTTATATAATTATTAATAAATAATATAGGAAACTAGGTTTATTTTAGATTGCATTTAAAATGTAATCTGCAATAATTTATTCTGTTTTTGGCTTTTTGGGAGGGCTATGGTAAATAATGATCTAGTGGCCACAATAATTCGAGCCAAAATGACTTAGCAAGCAAGAACAGCCTTGTAATGAAAGATGACTAGAGACCTGACAGTTGCAATAACAAAAGTTCAGAAGTCCTGAAGTGAAGAGAAAACCTGCCAGAATGACAACGCTTTCAACAGCTCAAGCTTTTATGGTAGAATACCTAGACAGAAGTCACTTGAGTAAAAGAGACTTGTGAGACTGTCAACTCTTTTTATTTTATTTGGTCTTACAAACTTGGTTTCTAACCAGATACTTACTCTAGATTTCATTACATTGGCCTCTAGTAATTCTCTGCAGAATCTTGGAGTCCATTTTGACCGGGACATGTCCTTCAACATGCATATTAAGCTAATATGTAGGACTGCTTTCTTGTATTTGTGCAATATCTATAAAAGAAACAGACTGAGTGGGTCTGAAAGACAAATGGAACTATTTCAGCAGAACTCCAAGCTCCAAGCTCACTCCATGCTTTATTGACTCCCTTGTTGATTCCTTATCAATCATCTCTGAGCCAGAACACAATAAAGAAAATGAGGAAAATGAAAGGCTTGTATATGACTATGCATGCTGGCACTGGTAAAAATAATAAAAGCTTGGAGTCATATCATTCAGATTAATTAGAAAATCTGGAAATGGTTTTCTACTCCCATCCCTACTCATTATCTGGTGGGTACAATCCATGCAATTAACTGTACTGTAGGAATGTGTCTCTGTGTCACGGACAGAGAAATGGGTGAAAGAATAGCAATGATTGCAGCCAAATGCAGAGAGGTCCTTGAAGAAGTTCTGAAATGTAAATACCTCATGAAGTGGTGATGCTGAAACTTAAAGCATGACAGTGAAGTGAAGCATCCAGCTAGGTCAACACTTGCATGGCTTCAGGACAGGTTTCTCATCATTAACCCTACCAAGAGTCTAAACCTAACCCTATGCAATATTTGTAGAAAGACTAAAAGATGAGAGTTTACAGATGCTTCCCATTTAATATAATGGTGCCTGAGAAGAACACCTTGGAAGTATTTCAATAAATTGCCCCAGTTCAGACATGTCCTGTAGAGACTTACCTGTACAGACTCAAAGCTGCCATTGAATCTATAAGGATATGAATGAACATTCTGAATGTTTGTACATATAACAGATATAAATTTGCTTTTTTTTTTAAAAAAATTATGCAAACATTTGATAGTTATTGGTCATCAATTGAGGGAAAAAACATGCAAAGGACAAAAAAAATACAGTGTGGGTAAAATGTGAAGGGTGTGTGTGCGTGCATGCATGTGTGTGTGTGTGTGTGTGTGTGTGTGTGCATGGACACAAATATACCGTGTATTTTTTTCATTTTTAGATTCCTCTTGTTCTCTGTTGGGTGTGCTGCCATAAGTTAAAGCACATGCTGTGTTCATACGCAGACAGATTACTTACTATTGCATCAGATCCGCTCTCAGTTTGTAAAGACTTGAAATGGGGCAACAACACACTCAGCTGAATCCATCTATCTCCCATCACAACAGGAAGCAGCCCATCTCGAGATTCTCATCAACAAAAACCCAGGAGCCCCTGTAGTCAAACACCACAGGGATGGATTCCTCTACAAGGGCCAACGCCCTCCCTCAGAGAGACGCTTACTGACCCTGCACTATGTGAGTGTGTGCATATTTGACTGAGCAAAGGTAAAGAGGAAAGTATTGATCAGAACACACACACTGTGATGGTTGGAAGGATGCGGTTGCTTCTCTGTGGGGAAATTATAATGCATTAGGTCGAATGTGTGTGTGTGTGTGTGTGTGTGTGTGTGTGTGTGTGTGTGTGTGTCTGAGAGAGTAAAAGAGATTTGTTGATGATTGATAGAGACAAAGGAGTGACCCAGCATGCAAACATGCACCCTGCCTCCTCCTCAATTTGAAGCACCCCATGGGTGACAACTGGTATGATCACCTTGACGTGACTACCATCTGTTCACATAGAGCGACAGCAGGATGCACCACTGCGAGGGGTAATATGAGAGAAGGAAACTGGAGGGGAACACCTTTTTTGGTCACACACCAGTGCATATGAACAACACTTTAACTTTATATTCTAACTCCACTGTCACTGTTTCAGTCTCAGCAAGTTGACAGAGGTTTTGATGTTTATTGGTCTGTCTGTGTGTCAACAGAATTATGCAAAAACAGTCAAGCTGAACCTCTTAACATTCACCAGGTCACTCATGACATATATGGTAATCACTAGGATTTTCGGGGGGGGGGGGGGGGGGGGGGGGTAATTCACATACTAAAGAATCATATTTAAAGAAACTACAGGTTGTATCACTTAACCACTAGGGGACTAATGAAGTATTATCTTTTCATTGTTATAATAATGGAAAAGTAGGAAGCGAGCTTTGAATGCTGAGGGGTAATTTCAGCATTTCCCCTTATCCATGAAAAGTGATTTAAGTGACTCTAAATGTGGCATGGCTGTTGGTGCCAGACAGGCAGGTCTGAGTAGTTCAGAAACTGCTGATCTACAGGGAAGGTTTACAGAGGATGGTATGAAAAAGATAAAATATCCCGTGAGCAGCAGTTCTCGGAGTAAAACTGCCAAGCTGACAGGAAAGCAACAGTAACTCAACTAACCATTCATTACAACCAAAGTATGCAAAGAGCATCTTATAATATACTTTCTTGGCACACTTTGAGCATCATTTAAACACTATGTCCTTCCTAAACATTGTTGCTGACTGCATTCATACCTCTATCGCCACAGTGTACCCATTTTCTGATGGTTTCTTCCAGCAGGATAATGTGCCACGTCACAAAGTTCATACATCGGATCTCATTCCACCTTTGTTATATAATGGAATGGGAGATTCACATTTTTGATGCGCAACTGACATATCTGCAGCATGTAATAGATGCTATAATGTCAGTATGAGCCAAAATCTCTGAAGAAAGCTTCCAGCACCTTGTCCGTCTAAACCATGAAGTATTAAGGCAAAAGGTCAAGGCCACTGAGATGAAGTGGATTTACACAGGCATGTGCACAAACACACAAACAGATAAACAACTTTAGATTGTTAATTTGTGTCTGCGTGTTAAAGTAATATCTGCCCACGCTCACACACACACATGACAGCAGGAAGAAGAGACAGCAGTTTGATCGTGGACTTCTGTTCTGCCATCTCTGTGTCACAGTATTTTGCTCAATATATTTCATATCAAATTCTATGAGGCATAGCCCGCTCACGGCTTTATTATGTAAGGGAATTCTTCTCTCCCATTGCTGTGAATATGTATTGTATTTATACCGTCCCTTATTGTTCTACTGTAGTGTTATAAAGCCCATTCTTAGTCACACATCCCAAGGGGGGGGGGGGGGGGCGCTGTGAACTCACTCTTTAATAAATCATAAACATGCTCTTTCACCTGACCCCATCGTTTTGTCCTGCGACCTGATTAAAAACTATAATCATATTTAAACTACATAGCATGATCGCCTCTTTTTAAAACACCTTTCTCACTGGGCAGAGCCGTGGCACGTAGCCAATTAGTGTGAATATTGAGGATATAACGTGTTTCGATTTAACTAGACGCAATTCTCCTGCTCAATCTTCTGTCAGTTTGAGCTTTTGTTTTGTACAAATTAGATTTTCTGTCCTGACAGTTGTGCAGCTTCAGCAGTTTAAAGACGAGTGTTTCCAGATTCTTACCTTGCATCGTAGCTTTCCCAAGAGCCACGCAGAACCACAACACCGCAACCGCAAACTTCATCTTTCCTCCTGTCATCAACGAGACCGAGTGGATATTTCCACAGCGAAGATCAAAATATCTGACTGTTCATCCCTGCATGCATCTCAGCAGCCAAGTGGGACCTCCGGAGTGTCACCGCCGTGATGTGCAGTTTAAATAATGAAGGACGGTCGGTTGTTGGTGGCTTTGTACAACACGCACCGCCTTCACGCTGCGAAACACCACCTTGTGTCGAATATGTGTGTGTGTGTGTGTGTGTGTGTGTGTGTGTGTGTGTGTGTGTGTGTGTGTGTGTGTGTTTGTGTTTGTTTTGTTTTTTTCCTTGTCTTGGTTCTGTCGCCTGTTGGGTTTCTCTGCACCTTCTTTTCGTGCGTGTCCCGTCGCAGAGATGGATCCTGCCCGACACGCACCGCCTTCACGCTGCGAAACACCACCTTGTGTCGAATATGTGTGTGTGTGTGTGTGTGTGTGTGTGTGTGTGTGTGTGTGTGTGTGTGTGTGTGTGTGTGTGTGTGTGTTTGTTTTGCTTTTTTCCTTGTCTTGGTTCTGTCGCCTGTTGGGTTTCTCTGCACCTTCTTTTCGTGCGTGTCCCGTCGCAGAGATGGATCCTGCCCGAGCCGAGATGGGCTGAGGGCGGGACAGAAGAGGGCTGGCTTGTCATACTGTGGGATGTAGGGGGGAGGACAGATCTGGTCCCCAATCAGAGAAAAAAATAAAGAAATAAAAAATAAAATACATTTCTGTGTGAGCAGTACTAGCCTCTTTGATTAGGAAATTACATGCATGGTCTTATTATTAATGTTAAATATTCCAAAGTAGTGCAGCTCAGTGCAATTCGACACTCGTCAAATACGAATGATGCCAAAAAAAAAAAAAAAAAAAGCATAATGAAAAAGAAGATTAAACTTGGCTGTGTTGTCTCCAGTTCAGAGTTACAGGTTGTTACATGTTTTATTCAGTGATGAGTGTGGTGGGGAGATGCTCGCTTGAATCTGTTACCCCACCACAAAGTGATGGCATGCTGCACGGACTGCACTTCATCGTCACTTACACGAATATTGCAAGTGTAAGAAAGAGCGGTGGTTTGCATATTCAACAAGTAAGGTAACTCTAAAAACGTTATATAAACCACAAAACTTGAAATAAATACCAAGTAGGTTGTTCCAGAGCTGAATTTCTAGTACATAAAATCCTGTTTGAGTTTTAACAGACAGTGTTTGCTTGCTAAGCCATGACAGGAATAGTACAACAAAGAAGGAATTTAATAATGAGAAGACTAACTTTAAAAGATACACGCTAAGATACACACCAGCTGCTGAAGCGACCCACTTTTTTTTCCTTTCCTCAACCCTTCTGAAGTTACATGTTCACACAAGGAGCAAATAATTGTGATGGACTGCAGTACTTATTGCTTTACTTGCAATAGTGCTGATGTGGTGAAGCACTTTGGTTTATGATTAATGGCTTAAGATAATCTTTCAGGAAGCAGTGACCTGTAAGTTTCCAAGAAGCGCATTACACAGTTTTATAGGTAGTGCATTATCATTACTCATCAGAGAGCGGAACTGATGCTTCATTCATTCGACTAGACAGAAAAAGACACTTACGCTATGCAAGCCATGTTATGTCCATATACATATGCATGCCGTGCTCCGATCTTTTTGGCTGGGTGTGGTTGTATAACACAAAGAAACGGAATCAATCATAATAATATAAATACACTGAGCAGGGGATGATAAAAGCATCCAGTGACTGGAACTATGCTGTAGACTCTGGCACATCACTTCCTGAAACTAAATCTGATTAGAGGTTATAATGTATGTGGGCATCGTAGACCTTGATTAGAGCCTGAATCCACAAGGCTGAAGATACTCACGCAATTATTTTTATGTATTTTTTTATTCCAAAGCTATCACCTTTCACTTATAAAAGGTAAAGTAGGAGAAAAGCACTTACTGCAGCACAATCTATCTAATTACTTGCAGTACAAGCTGAGCAGATGAGATGATCTAACTATCGATTTTTAAAATGTTCCATACAGTATTTGGATACTGAGAAATATCTATCGCCTTCAGTTATAATCACATCACTACCAGTTGTCAGCAGTGTAACAGACAGAGAATTTGACCAACTGACAATGACCAGGCTTCCCAATCGGTCAAGCAACTTTACCTTTCTCATATGTAATATAAAATGCATCGTGTCACTGTTTAAAAGACAACTAGTAGAAAACAAATAGAGTGTGAAGAATGGGGTTGATTTATTGAGGCACAACAGGCCAGCAGCCAGCCCATCTGACACAGAGCAGACAGTTCAGATTCATTTGCTTTGTGTCCTTTATGCAGGCAATCAAATGAGCAGTCGGTTGACTCGTAAACAACTCATGGCGATTTAGTGAAGAAGATGGAATCCCACTCTCTCTGCTAATTAAGTTTGAGCTAACAGCAGCTGGAAGAAGAACTGTAAGGTGAATCATCCTGCACCTACACACAAACACACATGCAGGTCACATGCTTGAAAATCTGCCACTCGGCTGCTTTTGTTGGCTTTGTGTGTCTCATTAAATGCCATCTTATGCCAGCACCTGATCACTGCTCTGGTATTGCCAAGATTTGCCCAGGGGGACAGCCCAGCCTATCTGTCTCAAACACACATAGATAAACACATTCCTGTCAAGTAAGGAAAACCTTCATGTTTATCTAACACACAAACAACCTATGCCTCTTCTGTGTCAATGTAAACAAACTGAAAGTGGATGCTTTTAGAGTCTTGTTATCCAACGATGGTTGTAAATGTAGATTCTGGATGGACTTAAAATTGCAGACTACTTCAGTAATTAGTCTCATTCACTCCCAATCCAAGTTAATTAAGAAAATGAGTTCACATTAAGGTCATGAGTGCTGAGGGAAGGTCGGTAGAGCAGTTTGTGCCTTAATTATACAAGAAATTATCAAAATTCTTGAGGATCTGGAATACACAGATGAGTCCACAGTTTTTTTCTCTTCTTTTTTTTTCTCTGTCGCTTAATATCAGCTTTATATCTGTTATTTCTATCTTCCCCTCTTTTGATGAGTAAATGAATGGTTGACTGTAGTGGAAAATCCATCACATTAAATGATGGTATTCATCCCTGACTGCAATGCATTAAGTACATGTTTTTTTCTTATGAATGAGTATATCACTTTATGTTGCTTGACTGCTAAGTCACCGTGGAATCAGTGCTGCCCTTTAAGCCAGAGGTAATAGACCAAAACTTAATGCACGGCACGTATATCTGACTACTCACACTTACAGACAAATTCGCTAACAAATATCAATCCTCTTTGTCAAACTGGAGTCATTTTCACATCCATTTAGCAGCTTCGCTTTGGTGTGTGTTCAGTGACCTTTTCACTCCAAACAGCAAGAGAGTTAAAATAAGAACATTTGCCCCTGGCTGTGTACCCATGAGTTTCTTTCTTTATCTTTACATCGACAGAAAAAAAAGCAAAAAAAAAAAAGCTCCTTCTAGAGTTTTGGGGGCAAATATTGAATTTGCCCAAGAATTAAATTACCTTAGAGTATGTTTTAGCTATAAGCTATTCTTTTTAGAGTTATTCCACATCATTAGCTAGCTTAATATCTGACCAAACAGGTTATAACCAGATTCATTGCACCTAAGCAAACTGGATCAATAAAACTAGAAATCTCTGTATGTCTCCTTTTTATATGTATTTTTTTCTATTTATTTATGCTTTTTTGTTTTATGGTAACTAATGTTTCATTCAATGTACATAAAACACAAAAGTCACATAATGAAGTCACTAAAGAGTGTGACAAATGAAATGGTTTTCAAATAGGCTTCCAAAGACCGTGACATCTCCTTTGTTGATGCCAACATGCCTCCGACTCATAGTAGCACTAGTATAGAAAAATCTGACCTAATGATGACTTCATGTTGCATGAGGTAATAGAACTGCCCCACCTTTTCATATTTTTTTTCATAAAACAGTAAATATTAAGGACATTTCTTATTTTTATTTTCTACTTGTATTGGACTACATCACTAGCAATTCATGCACATATAACTCTTTCTGTCTTGAGATTACTTATAGGGTTTCATCTTTGAAAATTGAACATGAGGTCTATATTCACCCACGGACACACAGACACACGGGGTAAAGAAGCATCCAAGTAAAAACTTAAGCAAAAGGGTGACATTGAAAGGCTGGTGCACAATCTCACACGCCAGCAATTACCCAGTGTGGCTGAATGAAGGAAGTAGCGTTCCTCAGTAGCTATTGTTAATGGAGATAAAAATGAAACACAAAAAAGGATAGGAGGTGGGACATTAAGCGAAAGAACTAAATGGCTAATAAAGGGTGAGTTGTAAATATCAAAGAGAAATGTTCTGAGACATGCTAAATCCATTTTTTTTTTTTTGTAATTCTATGGTCAGGTTGTGTATTGTGATGCCAGTATAAATTCCCTGGTCTCAGAAATGTAAAACAGAATACTACATGGAAATTATTTTAATGACAGAGCAGCAATTGTCTATTTGTTTCTCATGCAAAAGGTCTTGCCAGACTGAGTTTACAGAATAGATCTTAGATGCAAAAAAAGGGACACAGTTTTTAAAGACCCAAACACTAAAACCACTTACAAAGTTCTTTAGTGCTAAAGACTCAGGGTTCCTGCAAGGGATGGTGGACTTAGTATGTTTGCACAGGAAGGCTCAGGTGCTTAAAAGGAACAGGCTTTTCACTGGAAAAGTCTATTTGACAAGGAAAAAAAGAAAGGATGGAAGACACATAGGTTTGGGTAGATTGGAAACCAGAATGTTGTTTATGACAAAGCGATAGCTCCGATTTTCTGCCCCAGTTGCCCTGGCAGCCAGGAGCAGCTGCAGTAGCAGGAAAGCATTTGCTCTGCCATTCCACTCCTTCATTCCCTGAGCCAGTCAATTATCAATGATATGGAAATGCAAGGAAAATCCTGCTGGGCCCACTGCCTGACACAAGCTGGGGCCACAGGAGGGGGAAGAAGTATACACACACAGAGAATAAAACAGGTTGTCTGGTTGGCCTATAGCTGATGTTAAAATCATGGACAGATTAGAAAGGGAAGAAAAAACGATCATAAATACACAGATGCACTCTCACACTTGCTTTTTTCCCTCAGGAAGTAATCAAATTATGTAGCATTCATTCCCTGGAGACTTGTACTAACATTAACCACACACCAATCACGCATTAAAATCACCAACAGGTGAAACAAATACAGTAACGTTGATTGACAGTAGCCTGCTTCTTGACAGTAGCACCTCTCAGGATATGTTATCTGACAGGTGACAATGAGTTCTTAAAAGAGATGAATCTAAAGAAAATGGGTAAGCATAAAGATGAGAGTGATGTTTAACTGTGGTGGCCGAACGACTGAGACTATGTTTCACCAAAACAGCAGTTCTGTGAGGACCACTATTGTCATAGAACATTGTTATTTCCCAGGAACTCGTGTCATACCACACGCATATGTGGAAAGCACAATGTGTTGCAAAGCAGCTTGCAAATGTGCAGCTAAACAGAAGGCTGGCTAAAGTACTGTTTATAGCACTGTTTGAATTGTTGCAGTTTTACATGTAGAAGGCTGTACGGATCCATATCCACTGCCTAAATGTACGTGTACATGTTAAATGTAAGCTTCAAACATGGATCATGGATAAGTGAAAGAAGGTGGTCTGAACTGAATCACAAAAGGGGAAAAAAGGCAGCAGGATTCACTATGTGCATATACAGGCAGTGTGATGCTTGGGACAACATCTGCTCAAATGGTTGTTGTCACTGCTGTATCACCCTATTCTATTCTATTCTATTCTATTCAGTTCATTTTTTAAAATATATAACATAATATATTACATATTATACATTTCCCACATTTCACATATCATACTGATTGAGGATTTGTAGGAATTTATGGGAAACTATGTCTAATTCACTGCCTCACCTTGCAACTAACTTGTGCACTCTTTGTTTTGAAAGGGTAAATATATTTTGGTGATATGAGGGGGATGAATTGACGTGATCTGCAGTATGCTCTGGAGCAAAGATTTTAGAATTGTATCTTTTGTCGTCAGTAATGACTCAGCATGGTGCTCTGAGAGCGCTGTGACATCATAATGTTTCTTTAATGACCCACACATTAGCAATCTCATTAAAGTGCTCTTCAGAGAACAGAAGCAGGCAAGAGAAACGTTTTTATAATAACAGTGATCATCTCTGAGTGTCTTCTCTTCCTCTTTTTATATTTCAGAATAAGTGTTACACTGCCTCTGCTATTTAAGCTGAAATGAAAAGCGGTGTTCACTACACTCTTTGATACGTATTTTATTGCTTCAGTCATGACATCTGCTAGGACTTACCAGATAGATTTACAGCGAACAAGGTTTATTTCCCAAAGTGTTCACTATAAATTCTCTGTTTGCTTACTGGAACAAAAACTTCTAATGCAAGATATTAAAGTGGAATTCCCTACATGCAATACTGTCGATAAACTAATCATACAAAACTCCTTGGTCTGAATCTCTACAAATCAAGTGCTACTTTCTATTTTCAGCATACATGCAGTACTACGGTGTGTGTGGGAAAGTATATAGAAAAGAATATATTAAGGGAGCCTTGGTGAATCATTATTCTTTGATAGCTGCCACAGTTATCCACCCAGAGGGCTTCAGAAGTTTCAGATACTGGAGCGTTCAGGGTGGTATTATGGGGGTTTTGTGTGTGGATTCATGTATGTGTGTCTGTGTGTGTGACAGAGAGAGAGAGAAAGAGAGAGATTAATTTCAAAAGAGGTCACATGGTGACAGGGATACAGGCTAGGTGAGTCGGATGTAAAGGTATTTGTTACAATGTAACTTTAACATTTCTTGCATGGGTGTCTAGAGGGGTGTGGAGGAGAACACACACACACACACACACACACACACACACACACACACACACACACACACACACACACACACACACACACACACACACACACACACACACACATATGTATATAAACACTTTGTTATACATGTGCGTAATGCAGTGAGCAGAGAGAGAAAAATAAGGAAGAGTGAAGGAGTCTGACTGAGTCATACCTTAAACTCTCCATCCAGAACATTTTTGTGGCAACTTTAGTGGTAGGAGAGCAGAAGGAGTGTGTATGTTTGTGTTCATATGTGTGTGTGTAAATGCGTACACATATCAAGGTATACACCATCCACGAAGGCAGACAGTGAGTCGCACTGAGTCAGATCTCTGTCTCTCTATTAGAATATTTTTGTGACAGCTTCTGTAGAAAAGAGACAGCGAGCTAGAGATGAAATGACAGTCTTGGTTTTACTTATTGCAAGCTCCTGTCCTGTTAGTTGTGTGCGTGACTGTCTTTGTGGGTGTGTGTGGGTTTGTGTGTAGTTGGCTGTTTTTGCATGTCTTCTTGTGTTGCTTTTACATTTTCTTAAGAGGTACTTTAGTTAGACAAAAATGTTTGACAGTCAAAGGGTCACTTCATCCTTCAATATACATACTCAAGTTCATATGCAGCTGAACAATGAGCGAATACTTTTGGCAATAAAGAGTATATTTACACACGCATCAACCACATTCAAGGCTACTCAGATCTTCTGATATGTGCATATTTTAATCTTTTGTAATCTTCATATCTTACTTTTCTGCTCTACATATTTAAACTCATCATTGGTGCACTGGTGTTTTGGTAGGTGGTATACCCAAACCCTGACAGCTAATTATAGTGAATTGAAGTAAATAAATATATTGCTTTTTGAGGGTGTGTATTGTTATTTATGTGCAGGAATACCTTGACTTTACTTTTATACAGTGCTGTAACTTACAAAATCTAAAGAAATCCTCTACCATTTCTCACCACCCACTCATTTGCTGGTGTAATGTTCCTAACACTAAATCAGTTGCATTATCTCCTTCTGGAGATTCAGCTCCCATCTGCTTGTGGCAATCATCTGTATAAGTACTGGCAGATGTTTATTTTTCTCATTGACAAATTTCATCCTGCACTTCTCCCAAAACTCATGGCTGTTTCTTGTGTTGCCTAAGAGGAAGACTGTCTGCTGTCTCACACTGCAAGATGTCCAGTGATACATAGCCTACTGTATCAGTGACTTTTTAAGTAAGTATACATTAGCCTTCACTGTATACACTGTATATATCCATGCATATACCACTGCACCTACCTCTATATAAGACCAGTCACCCAATCAGCTTGACTGACATATTGTTGAGATTTTTGCAGTCCCTTTGCTCTTCTGCAGTTTTTTGGGACTTACTGTTACCCGGGATAGTTTATTCTGCATAGACTCACAGCATTTGTGAGTATTATTCCAAAATAAAAATATAGATCAAACTAATAAACATTTCAGCCTTGTTGGTTGTTTTGCTAAAAATATAAAGTACTTCTCTAGTAAAGCCACTTCAATAGGTTTTTCAGTGGGAAACATCAGAGTGTTTACTGTGTAGTAATTAAGAGGCTTGAGTTAGATTTCTTTCATGTCACATGAGAAACTTATTTAAGACTTGAAGATTGTGTCCAAGTAGCAACCAAAAAAGTTGTTGGTCTAAAAAACCTAATATGGCCAACATGGGACTTAACGAACATGCCTGAAAGAAACAAATGTGTAAACAGTGCAAAGTATTTACAAGTCAGTAACATGAGCATATTATTTCGCCATCAGTTACTCAAAATATTTTACAATTACTGAAAGAGTATATTTGTAAATGTAAAATAACATCTCACATAATCCAACTGATATAATCAACTACCCTCTCCATGTTCTTAATAAGACTGAGAAAAACAAAGAAACAGGTGCTCAGAGGTGTTGGTCTGCAGGGGGAATCCAGCAATACAGAAAGTTTCAGATCAGGATTTCAGATTATCTCATGACTCTAGCAAACATACTAAAACCACGAGAACAGATGTAACCAGGTGCTGACAGAAAGCCATATAAATAATAAAACATATATAGTGATCTTTAAAACATACACTAATGTACAAAATAGATCAAGTTAGTTAATCAAATGAGTCACTTCTCAACAAGGAAAAAAATAAAGTGCACATTGTATAGCCTACAAAATCTGAAGATTTCCTCCACCGTGATGTAGAGTTATAACACAATCATTCATTTGAACTCATGTTTCAGGAAATCTAATGAATTTTAGTTTCATATCACACAATAACAAAGATAAGCACTTTATCTAGTTACTTAATTTGGAAGCAGCAGTTTTTAATCTCTACAACTGTTTCATTGGTTTGCAATTGTCCGTTACGAAACAGCAGTATAATATAATTTTGCTAACACCAATAGACAGTGTTTTTGTACATCTCCCTCCCACTGCTCTGTCTGAAGTGTGCCTGTGAGAGTTATGCAGTTTAACATCGAACGTTAAATCTTGTGATTTCCTGCCTCCGCTAGCCATCAAAGGAACACCTCTCTGCTACCATGGACCACATCTCTGTCTTTTTTTCCCTTTTCCTCCTCCAGTATCCCACAAGCAAACTCTTTTCTCAAAGAGGGAATGTCAGCAACGCCCTCATAAGTGCAGCTAAAAAAAAGTTGAACGATTTCCACACACACGTCAGTGCCAATTTTAAAACATGTGTTGTGAAGCTTCAGAAATAGAAATGTAATGTTTTTTTTTATTTCATCTGCATCAAGATCTCAGAGATCTCATGTATTTGTGTGAATCCATGTTTATGTAAACAACAGGCATGTGTGTTTGTGTGCATTATAGACACAAGAAACTGAACTGAACTGAAGAATAGTTCAGTATTTCTATCTCCAACTTATTACCACATTACTGTAATATTTGCAAGATTAAATCAGCTGTTGAAAATGAACTTAAAACTGAAACTGAGCTGTTTTATGCTCAGTACCAGCCCAACTATCAGTGTGAGCAATCACTCTCAAAGCGGTAAGGCCTCAGATAACATGATTTAGTGCTACAATTGGTGAAGATGTTTTATTACAATGGTAAATTTAGAGCATTTTACATAATTTTCAACACTTTCATCGTCTCTCTCATACAGTTTACCGAGTATGCTTCTTCTGCCCTCTGCATACTATTCCTAAAATAAAATCTTTCACATATATCATAAATCCTTGGCAGCGTTTGCAGCATAAAAAACTAATTATGTATATGAATATTGCACCAGCCACATTGAACCTAGCTCAGGGTTTCTTTGCTTCATACATTCCCACAACCAGGCTTTTCAGTAAGTCGTGCCATGATTTAATGTGCCAGCACTGTACAGAAAGGAAAAAATTTCTAGAGGGACTTGGATGTAAATTTGTATTACACATCATAATATTTCCTATTAGGATTGAGCTCCATTCCCTTTTGCAAATCCCTCTGAAAGATAGAGCATGAATCACCCCACACAATGTAATTCCAACTCTGCTTGACATCCCAATTTCATTTGACCTCCATTACCAAGAGCTTCCTGTTGTAGAAGGCACTTCATAGTAGTGTGTTAAGCTGCTCCATTAATGTTTTTCATTTCTCTTTCTTCTGCCTTTAAGCATTGAGCTAAACTGTTATGAATTAAATCTAAATCAAATTTTATGCAAATAGGGAAATCAAATGGCACCGAACCTGAAAATATTGCCAGCTACAAAGCATGGGTTATTGATACTTTGCGGCTAGATGACTCAATACACTGCATCAGAGTCCACAAAGAGTGACTGACTTATGCATGACACCTTACAAAAAAATCAGTAACTGAGGATTTGTGCATGTTCTGTATATCAAATCATATCATATCTGCCTATTATGTTGTTGTGTTGCTATGACCTGATCACAAACCGGATTGTGACCATTTTCATCATGCTAAGAGCGTTTTTCTTTCTTTGATAAACAGATTATGAGGCTCCTGCGACAAATTCTTGATTTCTGATAATGCTTCTGATAAAGCTGGCATTTTCCCAGAACCACCACTACGTGCATGAAATTTGCAAACCTAGACTGAAAATGAAACATAAATCTCGAGTTTGATTTCCTGTGCTGCCAACTGTTCCTTGTGACCAGAGGGGCGGTTTGTTAGTGTGCTTCACACTAACAAAACCCAAACAACTACACTGGATCTGTCATGAATCGATGTGTGCAGGCAGGAGAGGAGGACCCAAACGCAGACTTCACAGAGGCAAAATGTGAACTCAAAAACACTGCTTTATTGCAGGCTCAGAAGTAATACAAAACAATATCAAAACTAAACTGGGAGAATTCTAAGTATACGGGGAGACACTGGGAAACACACAGCATGAGGGTACGATGCAACGATGAGTAGGAGCAGACACGGACACTAAATACACACACTCGGCAACAAGGAAGTGGTGCACAGGAGGGAGACACACCTGAATCTAATTGGCCTAAACGAGACAAGGGAAGCGAGACATAATACACTAACCTGAGACACGGACCTTCAAAGTAAAATAGGAAACACACAGACAGAACTTACAGACAGACTAAGACACACGATACAGATATTGTACATCAAAAACATAAAGATAGGGATGACTAGACAGGAAAGGCGGGACCAGGGCACGTACAGAGACACCCACCAGACACTAAACAGAGGGAGCACTGAGCACAGGAACCAAAACCTAAGAGCTAGAAATACAAAACAGAAATCAAACCTTAATATATCCAAAACACTGGGTCACTGACGACCGTGACAGGATCAATGTGCCAACTCAAATTTCCTTTAATCGCAATGTTTTACCTTTATTTTTCATGCACAACATCATATATTTAATGTTACTAACATCCAGAGAAACCACACAAGCACAGGCTTGAAGTGTTACCTGCGGCATAATTATGTGATAAAATAAAGTCACATAATTTAGATGAAATAGCTGCTCAGTAGAAGTGTTTACAGATATGTAAGATTTCCAAAGGAAGTAAATTGACTGTGACTATAAAAACCATAAAAAGATACCAAAATTAAATTTGCCCACCACCTTCATCAACACTGTCTTCTTAAAAGATATACATTTTGAACCAGTGGCAAGTCATGTGCCTAGCCTATAGGCTGAGAAGTTGTCAGATTGGGTTAGATTTTTAAAACTGGCACACTGCTGCATTCCTTAAAGTGCAGTCTCTTTATTTTCTTTCTGAAAATGTGCAGTTACGTGTGCAGATTTGTGATCTCACCATGGCCACGATGTGTCACAGTTCATTAAAAACCAGAATTTTTAACCACCTACCCTGCAGGCCAGATTTGGCTCCATGTGACCGTTTACTCTTCCCCCAAATGAAAGTCAAGCGGAAGGGGCCTTTTTTTGACATACTATAGAGTGAGCTTCATACAAATGTGTAACTGCAAGTTGTCAGAAGTGGAAGTGGTGCAGCACTGCCCACGGAAGGGGATGGTGAGGAAATTACTTCAATATGTGAAGTCATTGAAATATCAGCCCTACTGCACATCTGTTTTTACAGTGGAAAACGATGGATCTCATGTGTGGAGTACAATGCAGATCAAGCTTACCTATGATTTTTCTCTGAACCAATCATCCACTTTTGGAAATGAAGACGCATTATAATCCTTACATAGCATTATGTTTTCTTTTACATGCAAAAAGAAGAAATAAATATGATCACGTTAATCAATAGCAGTAAAACTTTATATCACCACGTTTCCATCATCACCAGCTGCCCTGCCCCTGTCTCTCATTTTGTCTCATTTATTTAAAAAAATTCAGTGAACTTTGCGTGAATACAACCGCAGGGAGCAGTTCAGGCTGTTGTCCTATCTCCTTTGGCCATTTATCGCCTTTGTGGTTCTATGAGTCATTTGATTGTTTGGATGCATGTGTTTGTATATTTTGCTTGTTTAATTAAAATGTCTGCTTGATTTCTTGATTGATTTAGATTATTATCAACAATACATAGTTTTTTTTAAATCTTTTTTTCTGTCAGAAAAGTTATTGAACTCCAGACATCCAGAGGCCCGCAGAACACAAGAGACCATGGAAGACCAACAGAGGGGCAGCCGCGCCACTGTCCCAGTAAGAGCTGAGGAGAGTCCCAGATGAGGGCTCGCCCAGCAGCCGCGGAGCAGAAGTCAGGGGGAGTTGCAGTGACGCGCCCGTGAGCTCCGCCGGCCCCCAGCTGTGCCTGAGTGACCGAGCCCCAGGCCGAGAGGCCGGGGGCACCCCACCTCCAAAGGGGCCCGAGCGAGCCCCAGGCCCCAGGCCCCGACAAGCGGCCGCCAAGGAGTGAGCCGGTGTGTACCCGGACGCCCACCCCCAGACACAAAGAACCACCAACACACCGACACCTGAGGGAGTCCGCCACCGGCAGGGGAAGTGGTGGTGGGTGGAGATAGGCCTCCAAACCTTGGAGGGCCTGAGGTGTCCCCAGAGAGGTGGCGTCTGATACCCAACCTGACATATAGACACAGACATACAGGCACACACAGACACAAACATCCATTCCCACCCTCATGCTCTCTTTGATCTCCTCCATACCCGCTTCACACCCTGGAGGACGGGGCTGTGGCCCCCCCACACTCCCTAGCAGATCATTACATGGAGAAACCTTTGGAATGCAAGCATGCTGATCCACACAGGTATGCACACATGGGTATTCACAGACGCGGACTAAAGCTTTCTTGGCTGCTGCCTCAAAGCACACTGTGCGCTGTCTATCTTGCGTGCTGCACAATATCGTTTATTATTTAGTAAATATTGATATCTATGACTAGCTAGTTTATTGTGATGGTGCTTTGTTTTCTCTATTATTATGTTGCTCTTTGTTGTTTGCTGTCTCCTCTGTTTGTTTTTTTTGTTTTGTTTTTTTTTTCTCCATACAGGTGACCCAGGAGTTCTTTTTTTTTTTTCTCTCTCTCTTCCCCCCCCTTCTCACCGTCTCTTCTCCCCTTTGGTTTTCTTTCTTTCTCTCCCCCTCTTTCTCTCATTCATTCCCCCTGTCCTATTTATTAAAAAAAAAAAAAAAAAAAAAATGACAAAGGATGAACTGAAGCTCTGCCATCACGTAATGTCGCATACTGCTGTTTCTGATGTCATTCAGAAAAAAAAAAAAAAAAAAAAAAAAAAGTTATTGAACAAGTACTTAGTGACGAATAAGTTGAAGTTTGTATTTTGTTACATAGTTTTGCTGGACAGTGTACAAAAAGATCAACTCTAGATCCAACTTGGTCACGATCCTTTAACAATAACAGCCTTGCACAACATAATACGAGCATCTGACTGACTGTAGGCAAATCTAAACACTAAGGATGATGTCTTTAACATAGATATGCAAACAATATACCGGCCAAATAATCTTTAATTTTTCTGTAGCACTTAGTTAATCTCTATAAACATTTGTTCAATCTTTTTGTGCCACTCACTATGTACAGTATGTTCCAGACAAGCCTTTGCATGCCCAGAGCTCTGTCCCTAGCTGCTGGCCTCACTGAGGCTTCTGCAACCTCTGAACTACGGTCATGTGTTTCATGCTCTGATGGCACCAGAAGAGACTCGAGTAAGTCAAACTGCACTAGGATCTCTTGTAAGGCTGCATGTTAGTGTGAGTGTGCTGCAAGTTCCCTCATGCATTATGCTTATATAGAAATGTTGTGCTTTACACATTCCTGTACAGCAATGCAGAAAATCAGTGAAATTGGTGAAGTACAGTTTAGGGTAGAGCTTGTTGTGCCTGCTTTCTAGTTAAAAGACTTAAAATATGTCACAAACAAAATGTGGTGCATGGAAAATATTATATCTTATTGTGATTGTTGAACATGTCAATGCAAAATCATGTTCATTAATCAGCATTGTTAACAGCATCGATTCTTTTGAGGTTTTCTCCCATTCAGCTACAAAGGCTCTAGTAATATTAGAAGGATGGGCAGTCATACCATAGATATTCCACAAATATAACAAACACTTGACTAGTAAGAAACTTGGGGTTTGATAACATACATTATTTAATCTTGGGTCCTGCCTCTTAGTGGACTGTGGCTGTTTGCGCTTATATTATACTTAGGTGAAAATATTAGAAAATAACTGAAATAAGCAGGAGAACTTTCAAATATTTTCATGTTTACCACAACTTCCTTAAATATTCCAGGCAGAATGCCAGTCCAAGCATTTCACAAGGTGACACATGTCAAAAACAATAATAGTACTATTAGATTCACATTCTTTACATTCTCACAAGTGGGCCAAGCAGCTAAAGTAGAGTCAGGCAGTAAATGAGGCTCTGCGCACCCAGATTGAGGTTTCAAAGATTAAAATGCAGGATACAGAAAAATATATTGCCTGTCATGGTGAGTTCACCTAGATCTCTATAGGTAGTGCAAATGACCAGTGGTCTACAAAAAGAGCTAGCTGCAGACTAGAGCTGAATAATTAGTTTGAAAAGGAGAAAGATACCCAGTAGGAACAAACAGAGAAAGATTGTCACACTGAAAGGGAGAAAGACGACCAGGAGATAATCCAAAGCCTGAAGGATGATGGCACTGTCAATAACAATAATATTAATAATAATAACTCAGATTTATATAGTGCTTTTCAAGGAACCCAAGGTCACTTTACAAACACACACACACACACACACACACACACACACACACACACACACACACACACACAAAAAGACAAAAAAAAAAAAAAAAACCCCACAGTCAAAGGCCAAAGGCTTCAGTGAATACATGACAGTGTATCTGTTTTTGAAAAATGCCCAGAGACAGGGCAGAGTGGATCTCAGAGGGAAGCATGTTGTACAGAGTGGGGGGAACAGTGCTGAAGGGTCTGTCCTTGAAAGACTTTGGTCTGATGTGGGGGATGGAGACTAAGCCTTTAGCTGAGGAATGTTGAGGAATGAGGAGCAGGGAAGGAGAAGGTCCAATAGGTGAGGTGGAGAAAGAGCATGAAAGGGTTTGTAGAATCCTTTCTAATTATAATTTAATTTACAAAAAACCCCAATAAACATAAAGACAATACAAAAATACTCATATCATGATTGAATAATCATCACTAAACAATAAAGCATTTTTTTTAAAAAAATATACGTTTTATCTTTTAGTTTTAAGTTAAAAGACAATTACAAACAACATGCAATGGTTAGTGTAGACTGCAGAATTTTCTGAGGTGAACCATCCAAATGTGTTTGACATATGAAGCAGGTTTTTCATAATTTAGAATATGACACTTATTATCACAATTATTTTGCAATGTATTTATTTAAAGGTCATAGCTACGTGAAATGTATGCACTAAGTAGTACTCTCCAGTTCTTCCCAGCTGAGAGCAAAAGGCAGGATATCACTTCTTGCTAACAGTCCCAAAGAGGTGTTTCACTTTATGTTGTAGAAGAAAAAACACAGCTGTGAAAATGTCTGCAAATGAATGTGTTCTGTAAGGAACATTAAGTATAGAATTACTGACTCATTGCAATATTCAAACAATGACTGCTATGTGCAGCTGGGAGATTGACCCTCTGATAATCATGATTATATGGCAATGTCATGTGTAATTATGCATTTTACCCTAACACTAAAATTATGTCTGAATAGCACAAAACAACATGCTCTTCCATACGACATAACAACGGGCTTGATTATACCTCTGGTGGCTTTTTGTTAGAGTAATGACACACATATGCAACAGTGTAAGTCAGTGTATATTTTAAAAATGGTTTAATTAAGTCATAGATTTTTTTTTAGCATCATCGCAAACCTTTTCTGTTAAATGCAACCCCTTTTATTTGAAGAAATACTCGTTTTATTTTGAAATTCAGACAGTCTGACAAAGAATGGCAAAGCTCCTTTGCAAAAACAATATTTGCTTCTTTCAGCAAAGGCTGTCTGTTTCAGGTACATTAAAATATAATATAATATGATGTGAAAAAGAAGGATAAATTAAATTCAACATATTAAATTAAATTAAGCTTATATTGCTGTACAATTCATATATAAATATATATATAGAGAGAGAGAGAGATAAAAATGGAGCTGTGCAGTAAAGCCAGAGCAATTAAATCTTGATTTTTATGAATAATATACCATTCATCTCACAATGTGCAAAACCAAAATTCAGATTAATATATCATTAGCCATAGGTCAAAGCCATCAAAACTTCTGTGATACATGTTTCTTTCATCACGTTTGTGTTTCATAATAATCAAAAGTGACAAGAAAAAAGAAGATTAAATTAGTCGCCATGGAATTGGATGATAGAATCCTCTCATGAATTAATAGATGTAATGCTATTTCAGGAGCAACTAATCAAATACCATTTAATCCAATATTTACCAGGCCAACCAATTACCTCGTGGAACATTTATAAACGTATGGTTTCTAATTACAAATAGAAGAACAGCCTGCCCTTATCTGTAAAAGCACTGCCAAGCATGCCAGTAGTCTCAACTGTAATTGGAAATGGCACAAAAAAGCAGCAAGCATGATGACTCTGACAGTGGAATTCTTGATGAATCAGACTGGGTAACGGGTATGACAGTTATCAGTCAGCTGAGAGGAGGAATCTTGCAGGGTTAAGTTCAGTTTTTGTATCATCTCTGCTGGAAGTACAAAGTTCCAAGCATCTGCTGAATGTCCGAGTTCCAGTCCTAAAGGAATATTCAGTGTGCCGAGTTTTGAGCTGAGCCAGACTGTTACAGAAATCTATTACAATACAAAAAACAATCAATTACATATTTTGGCAAAATAAGGATGAGGCATGAATCTGAGTTTCTGACTTCTTTATCACATTTATTTTTTGCCAGAGGCAGAAATTTTATGAAAGCAGTATACAAAATTTCCCAAAAGGAAAAGATAGGTCAAAATTAAGCTGTGTGAATTTCGTTGCCCCTATGGACTATAAAAGTTGGACGTCACGATTGTAAGATCACTCACTGGTTAGAAAAGCCCAGTTCCGATGAGCCAATTTTAGCGATATAGATGTTAGCATGTATGTTTTGAGAGCTAAATGGATCTGAGTAATAAGGTAGACTGGTCTTGTTTTTTAGGAGGGTGCAAATGCTAGAATTTTACCCACAAAGCTCGGTCTCTGAGGCTGTTAACAAATTTAGCTACACAGGAAATCATTATGTGTCCAATATTTGTATTAAAGATACTTTAAAAGTACAAATGAATAAACATGGTCAAGAGGTAAAAAAGGAGTTATAGAAAAATCTGTTTTACCATGAAAGATGAGCTTATGTGTCGAGAACATTTTAGACTTCACTGTTTCTTTATTTCTATTTGCTGCAAAGGGAAAAAACACAAAAAACCAGCAAAACCAGCATACCAGATAGTGCTTAGGACTTAAACTGTCTTTTGATTTGTCGGAAGAGAACTGAGAGTCCATTAGTTACTTGTTTGAGATTGGTCTATGCACAGGGTGACTGAGGACCCTGACGGGCTAGCAGTTATGAGAAAAAGCCAAAAAGAGGCTGGATGAACAGGCCCATAGTTCCCAGGACGCACACGGTCACAAATACCCAAAGGAAGATTCTATCAATCACCATGGCGACGTACTTCCAGTCATCCTCCACCTGTAAGTAAGGGAGGGGACAAAATAAGAGGTGTAAAAAGACAGTGTCAGTGGTTAGAAATGAGAGATAAACATGAACAGAGATCATTTAAAAGCAGGTGAAAAGGCATGCATGGTGAGAGAGACGCACGTGATTCAATATCTCAGTGTGTTTGAGGTTACAGGAGTCAATGAGGTGAAGTGTAACACAGAGAAAGTGTGGGGGGAAAAGGAAGACGGAAATAATAGAAGAGAGAACAGCTGAAAATTTCTCGTAAGTCAACAGAAAACTGATACATAATTTACACAGGGAGAAATTACTATGATAATCACATTCAAACCACAACGTCAAAAATAAATAAATAAGCAACAGGCGTTTTGACAAAGCTGATTGAGGCATGAGTTTTGCATATCAAAGGCTCCTTTTTGCCTTGTGGGAGATTTCACCCACTTTATTTATAACTGACAGAGAGAGGAGGGAGATTGTTCAGTGCAAATCTAAAATTATTTGCTTCTAACTTACATTGTTGTAAACTTATAGAGCAGGTTACACTCTGCAACAATACAACAGCTCTCCCTGCCAGCATATTTTTTTGTTAGTATGGAGTGGTTTTGCATAAATACATTATGGATGCTTACTATGTATTTGCTTTCCATGAACGTCTGTACATTTATATAAAGTACAGAATTACTGGAACAATGTATCTTCTGTGTGACAAATGTATGCCTAGTATTTGCTTACTAAAATAGAAAAGCCAAAGTCAAACTGTGTTTTAGTCAAATGGAAACACAATGTGCATATAAACTGGAGTTAAATTCAACATCATACTGTGAGAATAACCAACAAAAAACAGCTGCAAGTTAAAATCTTTTTTGATGGAGCAATGTTTCCGTTTTAGTTTACTGGAGCTAGAGCCAAGGCACAGACCTTCTTTCACAAACAAAAGAATCAGAAATGCAATGAGAAATGGTAATGATGGATTTAGATTTCATCACACTGGGACTTCTTTTATAATCTCAGTGCACAGAAAGAGGATAGATAAGCTAAACTAAATTTGATGTATATGAATTTTGCAACCTTGCTGACCTTTATTTTAGTAAAATTCTACTTGGATGTTTTAGATGACAGCAGTTACCCCTTTCCCCACTGTCCTATCAACTACTTTGAAACCCAAAGAGGGCAAAGGAAATGCACATGCTATGTTTTTCTTTTTAAATACATTTTTTTATTTTGTTAATATAAGTCTTAAATGGAAACCTGAGTGAGTTGTTGTGAGTGTGTTTTGCTATAGGAACATCTATTTGATTTGTTTAACTCTTACTGTCCACGGACAAATGATGAGAATGCCTCACCTCTTTGGCCTTGTTGCGGCTCCTCATGTTTTCAGCAATGTACTTGACGCTCTCGATGGCCTGTTTAATCTCAGGTGACACCACAGAAAAGGCCACGACTGTGTTGATGCTTTGGTGACTCAGCTGACGTGTCATCTTCCCAGGGTCTGGGGTTTCTGGGGTTTCCTTCCCATGCTGGCAAGGGCAGGGGCATTTCTTTCCAGTGCAGCCCTCCATAGTTGAGAGCTTGCTTTCACCAAACTCCAGTGATCCTCCTCCAAACTGTTGGGAATCATAATCAATTAAGATTAACTTATACGCCCTCCTTTATTTCCAAATAGACATTGGCTTGTTTCATATGTAGATATTTAAGTGAGCTAAGCAGTCAAGCATCAACTGATATTAAGGAAGGACTTGTTCCTTTTCACTGAAGCTTAGTGTTCAAGTAGTACAAAAAAACTAACCAAAAAAACAAGAAAACACCCACAAATATTTCCAAAAATGTAGTGTTTTGTTTCTTTTTTTATTTCAAATATTGTATAACAAGACAAAACTGCACATTCTCAATCTTAACTAACTGAAGCTATTTAGTTCATTTAACTACCAAATAAACAAATTGGTACTCTCTTTCCGGGCAGACACGTCTGCTATACTTTTGTTCGTATTTAACAAAATAAAAATGCAGACATAAGTGTACACCTTACTCAATAAATGGGCCACAAGTAGGGGTGACGTGGGATGCAAGTGGCCCGCAGGGTTTGAGACCCCTGAACTAAGCTCTCTTTCCATGATCGGTGACAGAACTGTTTTGTAAGAGTGTAAGGCTTTGTTTGTCACGGAGACCGTGAACTTTGCAGCAGAGCTAACTAAGCATTATTGGACCTGCTACAGAGTCATAACCTGAGTGCAAATAACGGAACGACAGCTGTCACTGACACTGACCTACATCACTTGTGATAAACCGAAACAAAAAAGTTTATCATTAAACTATTTTTGTCGGCTAGGATTAGGGATGGGAATCAAGACACTGTTCTTGTGAAGAACCACTTCCCAGTAGTTTAGTTTATTGGAATTGTTGGTCTGTTTGCCTATTGATCCAGCTTATCGATTCCACTTGCACTGGCCCTGAAATCAGCTGATTTCAGTTCATGTGCCGGAGAACAAAAATATGGACATTACATTTAAATTTTTATTATTTTCATTGCACAAAAGGACAAGAGTTCAACAATAAAGTGGAAACTTCATCCAGAACAGAAACAACCGCATTATGCTGCTAACACAACTTTGGGTCTTTGCAAGCATCTGCACAAACAGCATGCTAACATGAGCAGTCAGGCTGCAGCCTCTGGTTTCTACCTGTTCGTGTTTCTACAGTAGAATCACTGTGACGATCACTTTAAAGTCTCTTTATGCTGGTTTTCATCTTTGCTTTGTGTTGTCAGCTTTGTGTTCATACCTAAAAGATCACGTGTGTCCTCATTAGGACAGGGATTTGTGTTGGTGTGCGGGGCTGTAGCCTGTAGGTTTATATTGTTAATTTGTAATTATGAGATGGTGTATTTCAGATC
The DNA here is from genome assembly GCF_057381845.1 of Rhamphochromis longiceps. Classification (NCBI taxonomy): domain Eukaryota; kingdom Metazoa; phylum Chordata; class Actinopteri; order Cichliformes; family Cichlidae; genus Rhamphochromis; species Rhamphochromis longiceps. Next base: position 39,407,184 of record NC_140562.1, on the reverse strand, counting down.
ATTCATCAGTAACATGAAAGTAACGTAACGAGTACCATAACAAATATCTTTCTCCTGAGAGTAATTAAGTAACATACTGCACAACTTTTAAGAAACGTGTTCTGTGTAATACATGACTGTATTGAGTAATGACCCCAACACCAAGGGAAAATACTTCCAATACATTCAACAACCAGATGTTTTGTGAGCAAAACCACTTACCTGCATTAAGCTATTCTTCCGTTTTCTCCCTCCTTTTCCTCCTCCGCCTCCTCCTCCCCCTCCACCTCCTCCTGCCTCCCCACTGCTGTCCAGCCCCCCAACTTTGCTGTTCTCATCAATCGGTCTCCTCATTAGCATAATCCTCGGTAGCACTTTGAGAAACACCGAGCGCACCCAGCCCGGCATAGTGTGGGTCATTGGTGTGCGATAATGTACATTCAGCACAAAAACAGTGATGACAATGCTGAGTGTGACGAAGATCATTGTGAAGAGCAGGTACTCTCCAATGAGCGGGATGACCAGCGATGTGGAGGGGATGGTCTCTGTGATAACAAGTAGGAACACAGTGAGGGAGAGCAGGACGGAGATACAGAGCGTGACCTTCTCTCCACAGTCAGATGGGAGATAGAAAACCAGCACTGTGAGGAAAGAGATGAGGAGGCAGGGGATGATGAGGTTGATGGTATAGAAGAGTGGCAGACGCCGGATGTAGAAGGAGTAGGTGATGTCTGGATAGATCTCCTCACAGCAGTTGTACTTGATGTCATGTTTGTAGCCTGGAGCATCAATGATTTCCCACTCGCCACTTTCCCAGAAGTCTTTCAGGTTCACCTAATACATGGATAAAGATCTTAAAAATCACAAAATCTGAAGAAAAAAAACATATTTAGAATCAACAAGCTATATTAAAAAGGCTCCCTTTTCTGTTAGTATAACCCGCATTATTTTCTTCAGGTAAATATGATGAATGGGGATTTGCAAGAAGTTGCAAACCAATTTTGAATTTAAAAAATGTCATGGAGCCACTGATTATCCACTGGACCTCCCCTAGGTCCAAGCAAAGTGGTTAATGCATGAAACAGTTACATTCTAAATGCTAATCTTAAAATTCACCTGTTTTCTGTATCTGTTTGAATAGCAGATGAATAAATTAAACAAACTTGCTATATCCAGTTACCAATGACTGTTGCATTTTCAGGAAGTTAATTAAAATAAGTGTTTAAGCAGCACCAACTTTTAGTTCCCTATGTGGTCTTCTGCATGCTTGATTTTATATTCCTAATAATGGAACTCACACTGTTTCCTAGATGCTCAGGTCTTTAAAACTCTGTCTTTTTACCAGTGAGCAGAATTTTTTTTTTTTGCAGAACTCTTTTTCTAAGGAAATTGTTCCCACGTAGACATATTTTAATAGTTTACGCCACTAAAATTTAAAAACAAAAGTATCTATAACTCGAAATTTCAACTTAATTTTCTCAAACTTTTGAGTTAATAACTCAAAATTTCGAGTTAGCGCTGCCAATTAGTAATCTACATAAATGACGTCATTTCGTTGTTACCCGGAAGCTGAAGCCCTCAGCTACAAGTGCTACAGCTAAGCTACCAGTATTACAGCCAGTCATGAATGCACAAATTGCTGATTATTTTTAGTGTGGCTTCGCAAATTATGAAATCCTTGTGTTATTAGCTGAATTACATGGTGTTACTATCAGCGAACGTACTCTCGAAAGCGGCAATTTGTTGTGATCTGGTTTTGAGTGCACATTCCACATAGATTACTGATTGGCAGAGCTAACTCGAAATTTCAAGTTACTTTTGTCAAAATTTCGAGTTAATAAGTCGACATTTCAAGAAAAAATCTCGAAATTTTGAGTTAATAACTCGAGTTATGGTTACTTTTTTTTGTGGTGGAAACGGGCTTGCATATAACAGCAACCCATTCTTGACCACCATTAAAACTGTAGTTATTTTATCAGCTTCATCCACATTTTTTTTAAAAAGAACACATTATAGCAACCATCCCAGATATTTTCCTCAACTAAGGATTTCATTTAAATGATTATTATTTGAGACTCCAGGCTATACTTCTATATGGCCGTCATGCCTGAGAAATTACTACTTTGGCCTACAGCAATTTGCCACATATCACTTTTTTGTCGAACCCCATTGAAGTTATGGTTCTCTGACTGTGCCACTGGCTGCAGAAGACATTATACAGCTTGTTTTACAGACCCAATAGAGCTCTTCATTACTTGCAAAGTGACCTTTTGTGTAAAATTGATGGAGGTGCCCTTTAATAAAATAAACAGTGAATTAAAAAAAAAACCAATGGGTTTGAAATGCCTGTTGTATCTAACTGGAATGAAGTCTGTACTAGGCAGAAAGAGATAAAAATGAAATAGATAGTTTATTGTTATACGAGGCTTAAATGCAGTTACAAAGACTGACCTTGGACCCAATAAGTACCAGGTCAATCTTGGCTTTGTCATAAGTCCAGGACCCAAACTTCATAGAGCAGTTCTGATAGTCAAAGGGGAAGTAGGTGATGTCCATTGGGCAAGATGATTTAAAAATTGCTGGAGGAACCCATGTGATAGTTCCATCAAACTTCAGCAAGGCCTTGGTCTTATCCTCCACCAGAAAATCTCCTACAGCACTGTGTAAGACAAACGTGAATGTATAACAAGGCGTACAATGCATTTCCATGGCAAACAGTGCATGAGAACGTAGACGTGTGGTGTGAATAGGACACAGAGGTTAGGTGGAAGGTAGAGATGTCAAACAATGAGAGAATACGCAAGGAGAAAACAAAGGCACAGAAGAAAGGGGAGAAGATAAAACCAGCAGTTATGGAACAAAGGATTATTAGGATTAAATAGTAGAGAACAATAAAGCTGCATTATGTATTATTGTGAAACACAAAACGACCTTTGATTAACAATATGAACCTTTGTTGTAAGTAGAAAGAAGTAATGAGTCTACAATTAACTGAGCTAAAACTGAGAGAATACAATGCAGCACAAACTGACCCTGAACAATAGGGAGTCCCATTAGCATATTTCACGGAATTTTCTGTTGGAAACTCTGAAGGTATAAAAGACATTTGTGCTTCAGAGAATATGGCCATTAATGCAATATTGTAATAAGGCTATTCTCATGCTGAAATGACATAGAGGGTTCTTTGTCAGTGCTTTTTTTAAAATTACCTGCAAGATTCATGAGCAAGGGGAAAATGTTAGGTGTTGCGCAAAAGCGACATTAGCATTCATTTGGAACATCTCTTCTGCTGACTTGTGATAAATACATATCAACAGTTTATTTTTATTTCACTTCTTCACCTTTCACAGTTAGCTGCTCTTCTACCACCATTAGAGCAGCTAAATGATCTGTTTGTTGTTTGGCGTTGGTCAGTACACTGAGTTTAGGAGTTATTTTAACAAAAACATCTGCCTGCTGCTGGAAACAGGGCTGATAAACCTAGGACGAAACCTGCAAACCCACATTAAAATTGCAGGCCAAAACAATGAAGAAGAGGAATATAAAACACTTCTAATATTATACTGAAAAGTCTGAGTGGTTTTACCTCTATGTAAGATCTATTGGTAATAAAACATTTACTAGTACAAGTTTAAAATTTCCAACATATTCTGGTCTGGGTGTAAAGAAACGGACACTTACAAGCAGGAAAATATAAATCACAATAATAATAAATCAATATAATCATTCACCTTTGCATTTTATAAAGAATTCTTTTAAATAGTTATTTTTATTTTGGCCATTATTATGGCTTTAATTGTTATGTTATAATCACTGATTGCATCGCATACTGTTGCCATAACAGAGATCCCAGCTAAGCTATATAATTTATGAGTGTTATGATGTTGACAGCCTCACTTGTTGTAGAGCACAATGTCGGGTCTCCAAATCTTGTTCGATGGGACTCTAATGAACTCAATCCCGTCAAACTCTGCAGGCTTCCATCGGAGCTTGTAGTCATTCCAAATCTGACGGAAGGGAAGGGAAAAACAGTTTTACCAGACTCGGGATTCAACCATCTGCTTTATATTTTGCATTGTGTGCTGCAGACAGTATTAGTCACTGGAGACATCCCCCTTCTTGGGAATATTTTGAAAAACATATTTATACTACAGGCAGAACTTTCTTTGATCTTTTACAGTAGTGCTAAATAAGGGTATTATAGAGAAAACAAATCTGAAGGCTTTCATTTGCTTCTACATTAGCTCGTGAGTGACAAAATAACACTATGTGATATCAACAATAGCCTGCATAAAGACCAGCGCATAGAGACGGGGCGTATGAATAAATAGCTCCCTGACAGAAATAAAGGAAGAGTGCATTCAACATATCCGTAGGTAGCATTTCATGAGCTGTATATCCATTAGTCTTGGCTATCTGCATGTCATTCAAGATGAATTCATTCATTAGAAAGGCAGATTAATACCCAGTTATGACCTGGAAGCTGTTTAATTAACCACTTCATGCAACACTGCCTTTTTCATTTGAGAGTTTGCATTGTGATTGGCTAACGATGTAATTCATGATAGGCTCAGTTGTGCAGCTTGTTGTGACCGTAAAATTTCAGCATAAAAAATAGAAAGAAGAAGGAAAATATAAGTCTATTTAGCCTCAGTAAACAGGTACAGAGCAGTTTGTTTACAGCAATAGGCTTGCCAGTGTAATTATGGTTATATTGTGGCTATGCCACTGGACGTCCAGCGTTCTGGGAAAGCACAGTTTTTTCTCCTCGTCACAATTAAAGGAATAGTGAGAATATTAACCCAAACTATGGTTCAAAGAATGCAAAATGTCTGTGTACTCTATATACTTTTCATGTATTTTCCACACATTTAGCAAATGGGATTACATGTTTGTTTTAAAGAAATATATAATACATTGGCTTAGTTATAAATAGCAACATGTTGTGCCAAACCTATGTTTTTGGATATTTGGGAGATGCTCAGTTGTCTGAATCTTTATTGATTTTTGTTGAGGAAATGAGTAACCATCATAATTACTGATCACTCACTCAAGACTGATTAATATGCAGGTATCATCCTGAAAACTGAGGCTTTTTCAGGGCAGACCAAGTCAAAGATGTTATCACTGCTTAATTAGGAAATAGGTTTTATTATTTGCTCTACTTGTTTCATTGCCTACTTAATAAACTTAAAGGAGAAATGCTATTTGTTCATTTTGATGCATATTTAACTCAACATGTATTTCACTGTTTATTTATTTGTTTAGAGTTAGATTTTTTAATAGACTGATGGCATCTCTAGTCTTTGATAGAAGCTTACTTTGAACCATGAGGTTAAGCCCGTGTGCCCACCTGAATGTGTCTACATATCTACAGTACTCAAAGAACCTGTATGTATATGTATTACATTAAAGTTTTCCTCCCACTTACATAAAGTAGTCAGTGGAGCTAGATTTCAAAGAGTACACAGCTAGGATGTTTAAAAATATTGTGTTAAGGCTATTGAATAAAGAATCCCCTGCAGTCAAACTGCAGAACAGTTGCAATAAATACATCAAGGGGCAGATTTCTAAAGTGGCTTCCACTGTAAACCCACTGCTGTGATCCAGTGTCTTTGTCAGTGATTGTGGTGTTGGCACTGCTTGTCATTAGCAAGGACTTGTTGTAAACAAAACAGCCACGCCATTACAAACAATATATGAGATTGTACTATACAGGCATTTCAATATATTTTAATTGGAAAGCTCGGGGATAGCAGCACCACTGAATCACATCAGATTCTACAAAATGTTTGGCTTTGTAGAGCAATTAGCCACCAATTTAAGAAAGATAAAAATAAATCAATAATGCTTACAAGAAGTATTTGTAATCTTTTAAGCACAGATTAATAGTGGAGGGAAAAGGGAAGAGGAAACAAAATGTTATCAACGAGGTGAAAGAGAGAAAATGTTATTGGTTGGCAATGTGAGGTCAAGAGTTCAGGGTCTGTAGCTATAGATCTGCTGAGCTGCAGAGCGTGACTAGCAATAATGCTAACATTGATCACTGGGCTGATTCCATTTCCGTGTTTATGTGAGCTGTCTTTGTTTTCTTATCCACTCGTGTTCTCCTGTTTATTCCAACTAAATGTAACATTAAGTCACAGCTAAAAGACAGACTGCAGCATCCCATACTGCTTAGTACGTGTAAACAATGTGTTAGAACATATGAACCTCGTCGGGCTTCACTTACCCGGCTCTTTGCAGACCTCAACTGTAAGGTAGGTCAGTGAAATTGTTAATGCATGCTGTGTGTGATGTGTTTATCTGTGTTTGTGTGTGTACATGGTTACTCACATGCCTGAGCCATAAATTTGTTTCCATGATTTGATTCACCTCATCCTGCAGAGACAGAGTAGGAAAAGAGCTCATTAGCCAGCAGATGTGGGTGTGTTTGTGTCTGTCTGCTTGTGCATGTGTGAGACAGACTGTGTTGCTGCTTCAGCCTACTGGAGGGACTACAAGAAATGTGCACATCTTAGTCCTCTGTTATATATGATTAACCGAGAGGATCAATAGTGAGCAAGTTCCTAATAAATGAAAAGGTTACATAGTTTACATCCTCTACGCCTTGTCCTTATTCAGTTCTGATTTGCAGTCTTAATGTTTTTACATTATACAGAATCGACTTAAAGAACTTTGTAAAAGCCATGTCTTGAAGACAAACAGACAGGTGAAAATGTGTGCATAAACACACACATAATGACACATTCATGCAGTGCCACCACACCCTGACATTCACATCCAGGCGCTCACCTTTAAATTAATCTCACCTCGCTGAGCAAGCAGATAGAGGTACCTCACAATCCAGTCTGGAAAAAGGCCCCTGCTGGCAATTTCCTCTTAATCTCAGGATTTCCACTCTGAGGTGAAAACCTCTTTTCACTGGGGATTGCACAGCACCCCCACCTCCATCACCAGTTTTGAACTTAACATTGCCAAAGCACAGCAGCATTGTATAAAAACACTGTGAGGCATTTTTGGAATCTGTGAAATTGAACAGACTAAATAAAGTCTGCATTCACTTTACGCTTTCACTTCTCTCGTTCCACGGCTTATCTTCTTGCTCTTCAGTTTCAAAGGTAGGAAATGTGATCAAGATGTTCTTGGAATGACAACTCACTGTTCACACAGACTATCATAAAATGTTGAGAAGTTGCTATGAGTGACAAATGCATAGATACATTTGGACAAATACATAAAACAAGACAGTTGCAGAATGTAGAAAAATGCTTAAAACACTTTCAGCATTACATTACAGTCTTTAAAAACCCGTGTGTGTGTGTGTGTGTGTGTGTGTGTGTGTGTGTGTGTGTGTGTGTGTGTGTGTGTGTGTGTGTGTGTGTGTGTGTGTGTGTGTGCATAAAGCTTACAACTTTAACCAGCTGGGAGATGGAGACCTCAAACTCCACAGTGACTGGGTCAGAGACATTCTCCACTGGTCTGATGAACTGATTATATCGTCTAAACAGCTTCCTGAAAAGTCGGTCCTCAGCCTTTGATGAGAGGCAGTCTGAGGGTGAAACAAAGATGTAACAGGAGAAATTCATCTAAGATAGGGATTTTAAAAAAAACACTGAGAACGCAACAAAGAAGGAACTAAAATAAAATAGAAAAGAAAAATGATATATATATATCAGACTCTTCTGAAATTCAACGCACCAAACATCAATAAGTCTTTTCAGTTTATAAAATTTATGAAGAACTCTCTTTAGATTACAACTTTTCTGCTTAGATCATCATAGTAAAGAAAGTGCTTTGAACAAGTCTGTGCCGTGAGATAACCTTTAGGGTGCTTTTCAGTATGTTTGAAATGATGAAAATTGAAGAATGATAAGTAAGGAAGCCAAGAGCAGTAATGTCAAGTTTCAATTCTGGCATGCTGCAAAAAAAACATAATAATAATGATGATGATAATTACAACAAAACATGTTGTTTTTCTAGTTTATTTGGATTTTTTTTTTTTTTATTTCCTTTACATTTCTTTCTGATCATTTCTTTAACTGAAAATCTGCAAAAGAGGAAAATAAGGTCATCATTTCATTGAGGACACAGTTGCCTCACACCCACCTTCCACCTTAACCTCTTGAGCAACATTTGCAGTCTCACTGCTTCTGTTCATTTCTCAACACCTTCTTTCTGGACTGCCTAAAATCTTACTAGACCTGTTATTGTTTAGCTCAGTCACTGTTCATCTGTCTGACCCAAGACTCCGCAGTTCCAGTTCAGAATCCACTGTAATCCAGGTGTGTGGCACCAGTTGGCAGACAGAGTGAACAGCTACCTGCTACAATGTAGCTACCTAGTAGCATTGTTTCCTGTGGTTTCTTGAAAGACAACGTACTTATGTACATATCAGTATTTCCTGTAGGTTAGCTACAGCTGAGCCCTGAAGTCATGGATAATGCATAGTGGAGTTTCAAGCTTTGCAGTGCAACACGGTGACAGTGGATTTAGCATGCTTCAGTACAGTCTAAACAGGTATTGTTGAAAATCCATTGACTTGACATGAATCTAGTAATGAACTAAGCACCGCAGTAATTCATCATGAGGGAAGAATATTTTACTTCTGCCTGTTTGCATAGAACTGTGGACGGGTGTTACCATACTGAAGACAGCATGGAATATAAACTAAGTTAAACTCAAATAAACATGTGATATCTAAATGTAAATAAATCACTGTGACATGCATGTCCTCTTCTCTTCTCCTGAATAATGGTAACTATAGTTTGGTAGGTGTTGGAAGCTGTCAGTGTTCACCCATATGAGAGCATGAGTTATTATAATTTATCTATATATAGGTGTTTGTCAGGACTGCAGCTTAAGGGGTGTGTACGTAACCAAAATATGAAGAGCTTATTTACTTCCAGGAAGGAACCTTGAAGGCTTCAGGCCAAGTATCTGTCTATTTAGTGGGAAATGCACAGCAAGCTATTTTAACATAGTGCAGAGGAGCTGCAGACTGCAGCCTGAGGACAGGAGATGAGGTGCTGAAAGTTTTTTAACATTTACTGTTACCACCAGCAACTACATCCATCGCCTAATCCAGCAGAGCTAGAATCTTCAATATTACATTTGATCTAGAATTTATTCTAAAGAAGACTGAAACTACATTCAGGACCAAGATAAATCAGTTACTGGGGTTGTGTAAGCTGTGCAAGTTTTCAAAGTGAGCTGTATCAAAGCAATACGTTTAAAGTTCCCCACACAGCTTGCTGCCTTGAAGCCAACTGAGTCACATCATTTACACTCCTGCAGTTTGTGAGGATGATCACCCACTTTTCATCCTTCAAGACCCCCCAGTGCTCTTGGAGTTGTCACGCAGAAATCCCGCTCACGCTCCCCATCACGCTCTATAAATATATCTAGATCAATACCACATTCGTCTCTGCAGGGCAGCTTGAATGGAGGAGAGAAGATGCAGGACAGAGTATTTTGCAAGGAGAATGAGGACACAAAATAAGGGACAAAAGAAACAGCTAAAACAGCAGGTACACAAAAACACAACAATTAAGAGACAGAAGACAAAGAGACATCTAATGTTCAGGAGAACTTCTTCACCTCAAAGACACAAGCAGATTTTACCTTCGGGTGTTTCATTATTTATTTCCCAAACTTTTTTGTTTTTTGTTTTAATAAACGCTATTCTTACTTGACTAACAGCAGTCAAATTGAGTTTGGGATACATGAGAGCAAAATGTTTTAATTAAAACGGACTTCTTTGGAGAAGTCCTTGAAATCCTGATGATGAAATATTGCTGACCCTATTACATCAAGATGCTTCGCTCAAAGGCAGAAGTCTTTATGCACAGAACAATGACACCAGAAACATAGCTTGTGTTGAACTTCTGATGACAGCCCTCTAGAGAAAACAACAAGAGAGGAAAAAAGGAAAGAAACACCAAGACAAGAAGTGGAGGGAGAGAAGAAGGGAGTAAGGGAGAGGAGAGACAGACTGGAAGCAAAGCCTTCTTGAGATGTCACTCAGAAGATTATGACTCCAGACTTCATAGCCTGCTGTCTGGTAGCTACTTAGCATGTGCTAATGCTGTGCTAAATAGAGTTTAAAGGGAGTATGGTAACAGACACTTCACATCTGATCCAAAAAAGGAAACAGTCCGTTGCACAATGACTATATTTTTCAGGATACAAGCGATAGACTGAAAAAGACAAAACAGAAAAGAATGAAATTTGAATTAAAATATAAAAGAAATGAAGTAGAAAAAAATGTTTGACTAAAACGAGCTGTCACGGTGCTTCATCTACTTGTTAGTATAATTACAAAGACAGAGCTGCTCCCTGCTACACGTCCACTGACTAAACCAATTCTTTGATCAAAACCTGGCATTTATACACACACTCGCTCTCTCTCACAAACACACACATATGTATGCCTACATTTAGCTTGGTCAGATGCATTCCCCATTGAGACTTTAAAAAAAACATGTTAAAGTGAAATGATCTACTCACTTTGATCTGTATTTATCACATTTACCCTCACTTGCCAATTATTAGTCCACCAGTCAGAACTTCCCAATTTTTAATGGACACTTTCATCATAGTAGGATTAATGCATCAAATTGGGTAAAGAGTGGGAAAAAATAATTATGTAGATAGGAACATATTTCACACACTTGTGAAAATTAAAATGAGATTTGTGAAAAGGTGCATAAGAACAGAATCACGGTCACACATGCGACTTTCTCTGTACTCAAAACTCTAACTAGATTCTTAGGTTTTGCTGTTGATAGTTCATTAAGCTCTCTCTCATATCTTACCAAGCACATGAGTCTGTCAAGCTTAGCTTGATCCCCAAATATGGATGTGCTGTATATAGAGCTATACTAAAGAACAGCATTTAAAAAAAAGAAGAAGAAAGATTGAGTAAGGCGTTAATCCCTAGCAGTTACACTAGAATTGTAATTTTAGCATGATTGGAGCTGAAGGAACTGTTAGCATAACTAAAAATACGTTATGATGTGCAATTCGTCAAATCCGTCTTTTGTTTATCAGGACACCTTTTTTTTGGATTTGATTAATCTATATGTTTTTCAACTATCCTACAAACTGTACTTCTGGTTTGGACCCAGGAACTGTCAATCACTGCTGCTTATTTTGGACTCCATATAACATAAAATCCCTCAGGGGATATGCCAGGGATGGTATGAAGGATGGGATTTTGATGATTTAGGGACAATGTGTTGATTTTAAGCATTCTGTAGTTAGGATTATTCCCTTAATATCCATCCATCCATCCATTTTCTATAGAAGTCTGTGGTCCCCACATGCTTCAAAAGATCCACCATCATCCCTGTGCCCAAGAACAGCAAACCCTCATCCCTGAACGATTACCGGCCAGTTGCACTGACCTCGGTAGTAATGAAAGTGTTTGAGAGGCTGCTGAAGAACATCATCTCCTCCTCCATCCCAGACACCACAGATCCGCTGCAGTTCGCCTACAGATCCAACAGATCCACAGAGGATGCCATCGCCCACGTCCTACACACCACTCTCAGCCACGTGGACAAGAAACAGGGTAACTATGTGCGAATGCTGTTTGTTGATTACAGTTCAGCGTTTAACACAATAGTGCCCTGCAGACTGTTCACAAAGCTCAGGGATCTGGGACTTAACAGCCGTCTGTGTGCATGGGTGTTGGACTTCCTCACTGGCAGAACTCAGGTGGTGAGGGTGGGCAGGTGCTTCTCCAACAGCATCACCATCAACACAGGAGCACCTCAGGGATGTGTCCTCTCGCCACTGCTCTACTCCCTCTACACTTCAGACTGTGTGGCCACCCATGGCTCCAACACCATTGTGAAGTTTGCTGACGACACAGTGGTGTTGGGTGCCATCTCCAACAACGATGAGGCGGCCTACATGGATGAAGTGAAGAATCTGGCATCGTGGTGCCAGGACAACCACCTCCAGCTGAACGTCGGCAAGACCAAGGAGCTGGTGGTGGACTTCAGAAGGAGTCAGCACAGAGACTACAAGCCCATTATCATCAATGGAGCTCCAGTGGAGAGGGTGCAGTCCTTCAAGTATCTTGGTGTCCACATCTCCTCAGACCTGACATGGGCTGCCCACATTCAGGTCCAGACCAAAAAGGCTAGGCAGCGCCTGTATCACCTACGACAACTGAGGAAGTTCAGGGTCTCTCCAAAGATCCTCAGGATTTTCTATACAGGCGCTGTGGAGAGCATCCTCACACAGAACATGACATCGTGGTTTGGGAACAGCTGTGTGAAGGACCAAAAAGCTCTCCAGAGAGTGATCCGTACAGCAGAACGCTGCTGCAGGATTGCTCTCCCCCCGCTTCAGGACACCTACACCAGGAGATGCCGGCCTAGAGCAGCGCAGATACTGAAGGACCCGTCCCATCCTGGCAACAAACTGTTCCAACTTCTGCAATCTGGTAGAAGGTTCCGCATCTTCCGGGCAAGGACAGAGAGACTCAAGAGGAGCTTCTATCCCCAAGCCATCCGTGCCCTAAACACACACACCCGCCCTCCCACATCCTCTATAATTGACAGACAGGACTCTTCCAGACACTAAACCAAGGCACAATGTACATTTCAATTCCTTTAATTTAAAATATGTTTATATTGTCTATCCTGTAAAATAGTCAGATGTCTATTCATATTACAGTTTTTCTCGATTGCTTAAACACTGTAACCAGGCCTCTAAACTAAAATTTCAAAACCGTAACGCTATTGTTCAAAAAGCTCACCCATTTCCCTGAACTATAAACACTATTCCCTGCTTTGACACATGACTCAAATTTGGTGAACTGTTACTGCAAAACTCTACACACAAATCCCTACATTTTACAGTGCTTACACCATGTAGTCATTTAGAAAGCACTAGCATGCAATAATGTTAACTTAAGTCAGCACAGCTTGAGCTCAATTAGCACACAATTAACCAGGTGGAAACACTAGGAGTCAAAATTTAGCACACACCAATCAGAACCTGCGATGGATAGATAAAAGGGCCAAAGTCAGCTCATTCAGGTTTGAAACAATGGATCCAAAGAGATGCAAAGGAAGAGGACGTGGTGGAGAAAGAGGACATGGTGAAGGAGGAGGACGTGGTGGAGGAAGAGGACATGGTGAAAGAGGAGGACGTGGTGGAAGAGGAGGAGGAGGTGGTCTAGGACAACAGGAAGGTGGTGGAGGAGGAGGGAGAGGTGGAGGTGGAGAACGACGGCGACAAGGAAGGGGAAGAGCAAGGGCAAGAAGACAGTCAGTCTCGGATGAAATTCGAGCCACTTTAGTTGACCATGTCCTTGTCCATGGGATGACTATGAGGGAGGCTGGGCAACGAGTACAACCAAATTTGAGTCGCTTCACTGTTGCCTCCATCATCAGAACCTTCAGGGAGGAAAACAGGTAGGTGTACTTGCAGTAAGACTGCTTTGTACAGTAACGTTTAAGTTACTGAACTTATGTGTCTTGAGTTTCAGTATGTTTCCATTATTTGCCTGTAAAATGAATGTGTGACAGTTACAGTAATGAGTGCTTCTATTTTTGTAGGACACAGAGACGACCACCTGGTGGAGGCAGGTTAAGGCTTTTGTCGGAGGAGCAAGAGAGGGAACTTGTAAACATGGTAATTGCAAATAATGTAATCCGCCTGCAAGAGATTCAAAGGAGAGTGATTGAGGATGATCATCTTTTTCGAGGCATAAATGCCATCAGCCTCTCCACAATTGACCGCATCCTCCGAAAGAATCAATTCCGGATGAAACAGGCATACCGAGTCCCTTTCGAACGAAACTCTGACAGAGTGAAAAACCAACGTGTGGAATATGTTCAGGTATGAGTTTTGATACTGTATAAAGTATTGTGTACCATCACAGCATGGCAGTTTATGCTGCCATTTCAGCACTCTTGAACTGTGGTTCAGGGTACCGACTGACTCTACTGTGTTATGTGTCTTGCAGAGAATCTTTGAGATTGAAGGACGGCCTGTTCCCCATGAAATAATCTTTGTGGATGAGGCAGGTTTTAACCTGACCAAAAGAAGGAAAAGGGGGAGGAACATAATTGGCCATCGGGCTATTGTAAATGTCCCTGGTCAGCGTGGGGGGAATGTCACTATGTGCGCAGCCATCAGCCAACGAGGGGTACTCCACCACCATGCCGTACTAGGACCCTATAACACTATGCTTCTCCTTGCTTTTCTTGATGGTTTACAGTTTTTTACAGTCGCTAACAAGCGTTTGTCCAAACAGTTGTCACATTTGCAAAACTCTAAACACAATTAGCACAGCATCGGTCTGTTGTGGCCATACCAGTCACACATTTCATGTCGTGTTCACCCAATATGCAGTCAGTGAACACATTTCCACAATGCTTACATTTTCTTAACAGACAAGCTATACCTCCCAGCAAAATCATGAACTGTTTTTGTAGTATCTACGAATGTTAACACACAACATCCCACAATAGCAAAAACAATATCCCAAACCTTAGATACAGTATAAAAACCTCTGCTTCTGCAATGATATGTCGGTGGATCCGACATACCAGGCGGTTTTATCCCAGGTGCATCGACTTGGATAACATCAGATGTGATGTTGATGAAAACATGTGGCCTAACCCTGAAGATCGCAGAGATTAGATGCAAATCTTTTGCCTTTTTATAGCCCCCCTCCCCCCCCCCCCTTTTTTTTTTATCTTGGCTTTTTGCTGTTGTTTTTTTGTTCAGAATGCTCTTGTGTGTTTCATGGATATTTTGTTCACTGTAAGCAATACTGTAAAACTTTCTCTGTCCTATCATACCGTGTTTCTACTGTACCTCCTGTGGTAAACAGTAAAGAAACAAAAACTTGTTTGCTTTTTACTGGAATGCTTTTGAATGTGAACATTACTGTACATGTGGACATACAGTTACCAACCAAGACATTTCTGGTGTCAATATGGTGGATTGCATGTTTCGCATGCAAATACCTGTGAAACTGAAACATAAAAGTCTATGCAGTTTTTGTAATGTCAATGATAGCCAGTATTTTGAAACCTGGTGTACTTTGATTGACTGCATGTACCTTGTGAAGTGAAAACAAGTGTTATTCTTTGACAGACTAATTTCATTTTGAGTCAGATTTATAGTGTTTTTGTACAGTTAGTGTGTGCAGAGAAAGATGTGTTCTAATTTTGAAATGAGGAGTTAGTATATATTTAACAAAGTGTATTTTTGGGAAGGATATTATCCATTTGGCCAATTGTGTTTTGTAGGTGTGGGTCTGTGTTAAGAGTTTAGAAAAGGTATCTGAAGTATGGGTAGGCGCTTGTTAGCGACTGTAAAAAACTGTAAGACAACATATGTTCCAGCTGGACTACAGGGAACCAGCACAGCCAGAGCAGCCTCACTACGTTGTTGTGTGGGATAACGTCAGCTTCCATCGCGCTGCTCTGGTTCGTGACTGGTTTACCAATAACCCAAGGTTTTCTAATATCTTTCTGCCTGCATACTCTCCCTTTCTAAACCCGATAGAGGAGTTATTTTCGGCATGGCGGTGGAAAGTGTATGACCGAGAACCTTATGTCCGTGTTCACCTCCTTCAGGCCATGGAAGAGGCCTGCCTAGACATATCAGTAGATGCATGCCAGGGGTGGATCAGGCATGCAAGAGGATTTTACCCCCGCTGCCTGGCCAGGGCCAATATAGCCTGTGATGTGGATGAGATTCTCTGGCCTGACCCAGACCAAAGACAAGATGCTGAGGTGGGATAATGTTTCTGGTGTGTGTTGTACTGTATAGTACATGAATGACAATGTGCCACTGTACATACATTGGTTGCGTCTTTTGTGTTTATCATGTGACAAGGGTTTTGAAGGGGAGAACCATAAGCAACCTATTTGTTTTGGAACTATTGTTTTGAATTAATTGTACCAGTGTGCAAAACTCTATTGTAGTGTGTGTGTTTTTGAGGGCTTGTGTTTGATGTCTGAGGGCAAAGTTTGGTTTTTCAGCAGGAGTGAATAGTTTTGGGTGTAGAGCTTCATTTTGACCTGGAAATAGGATGTTTGGGAAATTGAGTGAGATGTTATGAATTTGTGTTTACTGTTGTGAGGATATGAGGCGTAGTTTCAAGAAATGTGTTTTAGCAATCGAGAAAAACTGTAATGTACAGAATTCACCTGCTTGCTGCTACTACTGCACATTCACCCAATGTGTGTGTGTATATATATATATATATATATATATATATATATATATATATATATATATATATATATATATATATGTTCTTCCTCTACACCCCCCCCCCCTCCCCAATTTTTTTGCACATGTCGAGGAGCGTGTCAGTCTACATCTCACTGTGTGTTATACTTGTATAACTATGCATGTGACAAATAAAGAACCTTGAACCTTGAACCTTGAATATATTGGGCCATGCTGAGAACAATGGCCTCGGACTTGGAGGTTCTAATTGTCATTACTGCCACTTCATACTTGGGTGGGAACTGCTCCAATGCGAGCTACAGGTCACCACCTGATGAGACAAACAGAACCACATCATCTGCACAAAATCACCAAGGTGAAGGTCCACTTAGAAATTCTGCCCATTAAAATCTCCGAACAGAATCGGTGACAAAGTCCAACACCTCTTGGCAACAACTCCAACTTATTGCCAGCAATACACACCAAGATGTCGTTCTACTTGTACAGGGGCCAATGACTTGTAACAGCAAGGCAGACACCCTATACTGAACAGCTCCCATGGGATATCCCGAGGGTAACCTTTTTCCAACATTAATTTAAAACAGTTGCATTTTCCAACAAGTGCACTTTTTACAGTTGCCTAATTATTTCCTTGAGTGGGAGGAGTTACATATTGTCTCGAGATAAGCTTTGAATTATCATATTTATATTGCAGATTCCTAGTTAATTTCTCTTTTTTCCCTCTAATTGGATTATTTTCCTTAGCTTGGGCATGTCTTTAGTTTGGCCACCTTAACCTGCACTGCAAATATGGTGCACTAATCCACTGCTGTGATGAAAAATGGGGGAAAGAGAAGATTCTAAGGCCCTTTTATTTCTGCCTGCACTGCTTAGCTATCTTTCCTACAGAGATGTTCTAGTGACTTAAAGGAAGCATCTCAGTTTGTCTTTTGACACCACTGCACAGCTCTGTTCTTTACCGTTTAAGCGGATCATCTTTTTGATGGGACTCAAAAAATAAGACAGCTACAGTGTATGATACAGGGGGAGGGGGGATATCCTGGTTTGAGTTAACAACATATACACTTAATGGACTCAAAAGTAGAGAAGCAGGAAACAGGAGACAAGCTGGTGTAGAGGAATACTGGACAGATAATGCTTATTGTTAAAGAAGAGACAGTTTTATTGGCCGTGTGAGAGGCTGGTGTAAGAGTAAGCCATTTAGCCTTTAGCCTCCCCTGAGCATGCAAATGCTTTTAAAGGAGAGTGAGAAAGAATGAAACAGAAAGGAATGGAGATAGACGAGGGTTCTTTTTTATGTACAATGCTTATATGGTAAACACTGTATAAAGCTGAAGTGTTTATTTTTCCTGTGTGCCTGTAAACTGAGCTGAAATGCATTGAATTTAAGTGACAGAGATTAAGTGGGAGTGGAAAAGGAGAGAGAGGAAAACAAGAGAAAAGACCGATGAGAGGAAAAGAACCTGAGAGATTTGTGAGTGAGAAAGAGGCGAAGTCACAGAAAAGTGAGAGACAGGTGCAAAAAGCCCAGGAAGATAGGATCGTGGAGCAGTGAATGTGTGTGTATGTGTGTCCAGTTAATGGAATACCATGAGATGTGACTGATGCCTTTAACAGCAAAGGCTCCACACTTGTATTCAGGCAAAATCTACAAACAGCTTTGTTTGATTTGTCTTTTTTATTGTATTCTTTTTGTCCCGACGTTCTCAGCAGATGCTAATATTGGTCAAGCATAGCTCTTTTTGAAGGACTTATGACATTCATGCTCGACTGCACGCATTTCGCAGTTCTCATCCATTTTTAACTTTTTTCACCTTTGAAATGAGCAGATCTAATAGAAATTTCCCTGAAGGCATGCTCACAAAAAAACTGGGTTACATGAATTTGAATATGTTTCATGGAAGAAAAGCGCTCAGCCTTTGTAGTTCAATATCTCAGTGGTCCTTTGCTCATTTTAGCATGTGCATTTTGTCATTATTAGGTGCGAATGTGACCCTGACCAGGAATGTAAGTGCCCATATATTCCTTTCTCTGGATGTAGGAGAAATATCATTTTGACTTTGGGCCATGCCAGAGTGAGAAATATTTTACATGCAAACTGAGAAGCCCTTGTTTGATGTTGACAGGAAGTATCTTTAGCTCAATATTCCATTAGAAAAACTGTAAAACTGTAACATAAAGGATCGCATTTATCCACAAAATAAGTTTTAACAACTGACAATGGACACATTTTCACAAACATCACCCGAAGCCTTCTACTCTAAAAACTGAACTCCAACAAACAGGTTCAGCCTTTATGAAAACCGGCGGATGTGAAGCGAGGGATGCAACATGAGGTCCTCTCAACACATTTATCTGTGACTCAGTTCATATTTAGCCACGCCCCCTCTGCTCTGTGTTCTGCGCTATAAATGTTACCGTGATATAAGCCTCGTTACCACACAGCTGCTGTCATGCAGGCACACACAGACACAAACACACACCTTATCACCACAGTTCACTGACCGGATCATCAGTCATGCATTCAATTACATTATGAGAATAGCCTTTATTTGAATACAAGGGGCAGTGCTGTGACTATATGCAAGTTAAAGTAACACACAATAGTAGCACTTCTGAAATCACCAGAGGCAAACTAAACATTGCTTGCTTAATTGGTGTTTACAGTTTGTGTGTTATCCAAATATATGGACACAACTGCAGCTAACGGTATGGTTACATAAGTTTTTCCACGTTTTGCACATTCACAGCTTTCAAAAAGGATGAATCCATGCAAGTAATATTAATCAGTGTCACAAATCACTAAAGACCATTACCACTGCTAATTTGAGATTAGGTGCAGCTGTGGCTCAGCTGGTAGAGCAGG
Organism: Rhamphochromis longiceps; assembly: GCF_057381845.1. Lineage (NCBI taxonomy): Eukaryota > Metazoa > Chordata > Actinopteri > Cichliformes > Cichlidae > Rhamphochromis > Rhamphochromis longiceps. The sequence continues at coordinate 39,388,106 of NC_140562.1, read as the reverse complement.
CCATTTACTATTTGGAAAGTTTGTGGTTCATTCCAAGGTTCCTCCAGTTCACGTTGGACAATATACTGAACCTTCTCAAGTGAGATGTATCCATCAGAGTGTGAGTGAGTGTGTATGAGACAGATAAAAAGTGCTTAAAGTGCATAGAATAAAGCACTGCATGAATGTGTGTAAATGGGTGAATTTGGCTTGTAGTGCAGAAATGCTTTGAGTGCTCAGAAAAAGCAGAAAAGTGCTATATATATATATATATATATATACCCGTCCATTTACCAGTACAGAAGTTTGTATTCTGATAGTGTCTCCAAACTTAGTGCAAACTTTGTGCAGGCTGACTGAACACAGGGTCAGAAGTGAATGTTGAACTGCCCATGAGCCAGTTTTGGCTGTAGATTGTGCTGAAACAGAAAAAGAAGACGAGTGCTTTAAAATGTCCCTTTCTGAAGTGATGGAGTAAATGTTTGCATGCCCAGCTCATCCAACTCATCACTTGGTCAGAGGGGAGTAGTACAAAGCAAGTTTTATGGGTCAGGAAGCTATGTCAAGCTTAAAGTCAGAGTTTTGTGTGTCATGAAAGAGGCTCTATTTTTTTTTTTAACCTGGTTAAATCACCATGGTAACTTGTGCTGAATGCATAACCTGCTCAAGAGCAGAGTTTCAGTGTAAAATTGGAAGTGCCATGTTTTTTGTTTTTTTTTATGTGCAGTATGTATTTTGTCCTGTTGAATGTATTTGTGCAACTTGTTAAGCAGGAACTACAGTATCATCACAAATGAAACCCAGCTGTAAAGTTACAGCCTACAGCTTTACTGTGCAGTGCACATTCACTGAAATGTGCACATATTCAGCTGGTGATGCAGAAAATATAAATATAAATATTTTTTATATATATTTATATTTTTAGACTGGATTCTAAGCTTAGAATTGTGCTGCCAAGTCTTTCTTGTTTACTCAGCTGGAATTTCAACTACTGGAACACGTACCAAGAATGCCTTTTCCAGCAATAAAATGAATTTCGCTTTGATCTGCAGACAAACTAAAGGAATTTCCACGTCTCTGTTTTCAGGCTATGGCACAGTAACCTTTAATGTTTATCCTCTAATCTGCAGCAGCTCCTCTTAGAAACAAACAGTGCATTCTGCATTCAAATAATTAACTGGAATAAAAATTGGGGGGTTTTTTTACCGCCCTGTGCACTAAATCCCAAGATTAACAATTTTCGACAGCATTAATCTTGTCTTATTTGCAACAGGATTTTATGATACTGTTATGTTTATGTTCCTTATAGAGTTTCTCTCAATTATATCATCATCTCTGATTGGAGGAACCAGCACTCAGTGGTCTCAGTTTTGGGACTTTGTAAAAACATGGGATTTGGTCATTAAATTATCACCAGGGAACGTGACATTTAATCTGATTATTAGAATTAATTTGTGTTCCTAAATTTATTTAAATGCCCCACATTGAAATTTTCCTACACTGTAAAGGATGAAAATCAGCATAATCTTAGCAATCTTGTGAGATACCTGGTCAAAATGCTTCAGCTTCTTTCTTAGAAGCTCACTGTCTTTAGAAGTGTTTATTAAATTTAGTTACAACAACAGATGAAGGGTCAAGTTTAGTTTTTTTCCAAAATTCATGTGACGTGATTCAGGTACAGGCGTGATATGGACTTGGAATAAAGAATGTGTATAAAGGCTGATACACCATAAGAAAGTCTGCCTGCCACCATACATAAATCAGATAGCTGCTATTTATACCCTTGGAGCAAATGTTTACATTGAAGCTTGGAAATGCTGCAGCATAATTACTGTCGCTGAATTTATTTCACATAGTGGCTCCAGGTCAGATCCAGGCTCTCTGCTCAGCTGCGGTCAATGATTAAGATACTGGCTGCATATCAATAATCACAAATTCTTCCTTCCCTTTCATCATTCCAAGTTGGATGGCATCCTTATCTCCTTTCCTTGAGCCTCATCTCAATGCCTTTCCTTCTTTCTGCCCTGCCTACCCCTTTCTCTTCTTTCCTTCTCTCTTTCATCCTTTATCCTGGCTTCCTACTATTTCTTCCTTCCATTCTCATTTCCTCCATTCCTCCTCCTCGCCTTCATTTCCTTCTTATCTTTGACATTTCATTCCAATTCCCTTCTACCCCAGCTATCTTTCCTTCTTTCTTCTATGAATCTTTTTGCACCAGATCTTCCCTCTTTTCCAATCTTTCTTCTATCTCCCCTCCCTTCTTTGTTTTCATCTTTATCTTCTTCCCCCCTCTCTCTCTCTCATGGCCCTTCATCCATTCCTATCTTCAACCCTTCATTACCCGATTTCCTCGCTTCCTCACTGTCTAGCTTTCTTTCCTCCTTCTATCAGTCATTTCTTGCGTCCTCCCTCTTTTCCTACCTTTCTATATATATTTTATGAATCTTCTCTGGACAAAGCTGCTCTTGTCTGAAAAAAAATACACTTTTGTATGTTTTAGTTTAGTCGATTAATTTTACTGCTAGTTGAAAATAGCTTAATGATTATAAGTTTAACTTTATTACAACAATCAAACGAGCCTTCAACAAGATAACTTTAAAAGTATCTCATGCTAAATATGTAATGTTTTGTACCTATCCTTTGCTACAAACTATAAGAACAAACAAGAAATTAATACAACTTTTAATTAGTGTCGTAATTGGGGTGAAACGAAATAAGGTCATCAGATTCATCCGAAGACACGCATTGCTAGGAGGGTTTTTATCAAACGCCTGCAGCAGACCAAGCCCCCTCCTCCCGACTAAAACCCTTATATCTGCTTTCTGTGTGAATAAACAAAATTGGCACAGGCCTCGTATAACCTCTAAAAGTCTCGCTACCTGTAAACGGGGAAACGGAACTGTAATCTGTTTTGCTTAGTGAAATCACATCGACCCTTCAAAACAAAATTAGCATTCATCAAAATTCATTTGCCTTTCTCCAGATTTTTCCGCATTTCGTTTTTGTTGACCTAGTGTTAGAGTCGTAAGAAAAGAAGTTTTAGTGCAAAAACCTAAAATTAATGTTTTGGCAGGAAATCTTTTGCGTATTTTGACGATATTTTTGCTAATTATTCAAATGATAAAAACGAGAAAAAGTTTGGAGTCGACATAGCGATGACCACAAAGCACTGGAGGATGGCAGAAAAAGACAAAGTTACTAAAAGACGCCTCGGAGAATGCACAGTAATTCAGCCTAATCACCCCAGAATCACCAAGTTAACTATCAAGACACTGACGCGCAGAGAGGCTCCAGTGTCCTGGAGCCTTGAAAACCATGCAGCCAAAAATCCTCATGCGTCTGTAATCTGCAGAATATACTATATAACTCTACCTTGAATAAACGCCACTCACCTTGCGCCTTCAAACCCACGAGTAAAAGCAGCAAAGTCCATCTCTCCACAGACTGCATCTCTCCCTCGTGTCGTTTGGGGATCCTGTTCACTTTTTTCCTGAAGGAAGCCTGTCTCTTTAATCGATGAGACGAGAAATAATGTGAGAGGGCGTGAAAATGTGCCTCTCTCCCCTGGTGTCGTCTATCTCGCTTTGTCGGTGCGCTCCTTCCTGATATGATCCCAACTTGACTTCATACGTCCCTCCCCTACGAGCGCAAAAATCTCCTCTGGCGCATCCATACGGATCAGCACAGGGAGGGAAAACCGTCCCAACATGCGCAAAGTGATCCCAACACTGAAATGTCAAAGATCGAAGAGGATATGAACCTAAACTTAAAAGTATGACACATTCAAACTTAAGTGCCACACGCATAATATGCTGTAATGGTTTTTGGGGGGCGCTCAGTGTGACATTGTCTGATCTGATCCAGGTCCAACAGTAAAATCTGCGGATACTTTATCTCATTCCAGCTGTTACATATTGGTTAGAAAGTTGCACGGCACACGCAGGACAGAATGATTTGTTTGTGAGACGGTCAGTGAGTTTTAGTGTGCGCTCTCCGTGGTGCTGAAGTGTCCACACAACAGCCAGTTTACTTTATTTGACTCATTTTTAGCCTTCACGGCGTTTTCTTGTTTGAAATAACGTTTTGGAGCACGTCCGCATAAACCAGCGAGTTCGAGAACAAGTACTGCATTAATCCAGCGAGTTTGCTGAATTCCAAAAACTGGAGCTAGACCCCTTTGCATGCTGTGTCTTCACCCGACCACTGAAGTGCAGCACTGCGCTGTTCTGAGGAGGAAAGTTTATCTGCTCGGAAGCATGCTTCCTGCCGCTTTGAAACACGCTGTTCGCATTATAAGCTCCCCAGGTTTCTGTTTACCAGCGCTGATTAAGTTTAATTTTAGCCCATGATTTTACACGCTTGGTTTGACGTCATCAAAGAAAGTCATTAAGGAGAGGAGGCTTAGCGGAGCAGTGCTGAAGTGAACTGAGCCGACACAAAAGCCTAAGGTGAGTGGCGAGAAAGGGAGTGACACATGACTCTGAGACGTGTCCGGGTGCTGCACACGCGAGCTGTCCACACCTGCTTGGGGACACAGACACAAACACACAATGGCGAACAGATGCTTCCTTCAGTCAATATATAGACAGAATGAAATATAGTTTGACTTAAAGTAGAGCATCATTTCCACATCAGCCCCAAATATACTGAAAGTATATCCTACTAAGATGTGTCGTTTGCTCAGAGGACACCGTCACTGGCTGTCAGGACAGTCTTTTCTACCTTACTTTTAAAGAAATAACTAAAAACTTACCTTTTTGTTTGTTTGGTTGTTTGTGATAAGAAATAAGTTACCCTTTAAAGGATGATGAGTAATATTAAAAAGATCTGGAGTCTTTTGTAGCTTTAAGGGCCCTTAAAGCAGCAGTTCTGTTTTAGTATCAGAGCATGCTTAATGCTCGTAGTTTAATATGATTTCAAAACAGACTGCACGTGTGTTATAATGTGTAAACTTTTAATGCCCTTTGACCTTCTGACATTTTAAAAGCAAGATCTTTTGGTCAAGGTTTTTGTATTGATATGTGGCTGTAGGCTATTGAGTACCAAACCAAAAGTCTTTATTAACAAAAAACTATTGAGCCAATGTATAGATCAAAAAGTTTATTAATATTACTTTATTTAACCCAAAATTACAGAGAGGTGAGTTTGCAAGACACAGTTACCTTCTAAAGCAAAACTAGAGATGACCCATGTGTAACATGTTTAAAATTGTGTCCTCCCTTTTAGTCAAACTCATCCATGTGATCTAAATAATCTGCAAGTCCATAAATCACAGGTGCATGCCTAAGTTATTGCTTATGCAAACACATAAACACACTTTGTCAGGACCAGCCTCTCACCCCGAGGCCATATCATATCATTAATAGTGTTAAAATTCTAAACAATGACTTTCCTATTTGGGAGCTGTCACAGCAGTCAGTATCCCTTCATTTCAACACAAGCAGTTGTCAAAACACTGTGCAATTCTCCTTCTTTTGCTTTCTTCTGCAGTTGGAAGGAGTTTACTGAGTCTAATCCCTCCAGACAAGCTCCACATAAAAAAGGACAGATGAAGAAAAAGAGAATAAGCACAACGGGGATAATGTGCTTTTGCTGTTGCTGGTGTCACCATCTGACAACTGCTGAGCTCACAGTGTGGCGTCATGACACGCTTGTCTTCGCCAGTCTTATTAGTGAAGCAGTTTGGAGGAGGAACTAGGTGCGAGTCAGTGTTTCTGCCAGGATTGTTTAGCGTGACGCACCACAGCTTGTTCCAGTGTTCTGCCCAAGGCAATGTTTAATTCATGTGTTTCCTAAAAGCTGGATGCAGACGTCTACAAGCCATTAGTGTCATCCTCTTGTGTCCATCCATTTTCACTTCCTCTCTTTCAGTCACCATCTCAATTCATCAACTTTCAATCAGTCATTTTCTGGCCTTCCCTTCATGCTTTTCTTCTCCCTCAGTCCTCTTACCATACTTGATTTTCTTTACTTCTCTCATTCACCCATCTCCTTTCACCTCGTGCTTTTTTCCTCTGCACTTGCTCTCATTCATATAACGTACACTGGTGCCATCTCTCTTCCTCCAGTGAAACATAACACAAAAATATCTATCTCCCTCGCTACAACTTTTAGACCATGTTGAATTATTCACATTCACATATCTGCGCCAAATCCCTTCAACCTGAGAAAAGTGCTTTTATTTTCAACCCTAAGTAATGAAATCTGGATTGCCCTTTTCTACTCTCTCTGGCGTGGTCGTCTTGCAGAGGTGGGTTTAATGGAGCAGAGATGATCAGAGTTTCTGGAAGCTGCCCAGACGCAGGGAGGTGGATATCATGTCTTCCCTATATTGTGAGAAAGAAAGAGCAGTATAGTATGGTACAGTAAAGAGGTCAGGGCTGCAGAGAGTACAGTTTCTAAGAAGTTCAGTTCTGCTAAAGAAACAGCAATAGCCTTTCCTGCAATGGCCTGCATGCTAAAATAATGCATAACACATGTACATTGTGATGTTGTAATGCAATAGATGCAGTGAGTCAGTTAAAAAATGACTAAAAGTGGAAAATTGTTTACATTTTGGACTATCCAAAATCTTTTATATGCACTACGTGAAGTTACTCTTCTTTTCATGTGTCTGAACTATTATAGCAATATGGCTTCTTTTTTTTATTTCCACATCAACAGTTCTGCAATTGTGCTGTTTTATATCGGTTTGCCAGTTTGTTAGGTACACTTGTATCACAAAAGTACAAGAAGTTCTGATCAAATATTTGCATCTAACAATATATAAGAAGATAAGAACTGTGGCCTATCCATAGATTTACTGACTCATTGGACACTTAGTTAGGTATACTTGTCCGAATACTTGTTAAGGGAAATAACTAGTCAGCCAGTCACAGCAACTCAAAGCATTTAAGTATGTAGGTATAGTCATGACAACCTACTGCAGTTCAAAGCAAGCATCAGAATGAGAAATGAGATGTAAGTGACTCTAAATGAGGTTTGTGTGTTGTTGTCTGATGGGCTGGGGGTAGTATGTCAGAAACTCCTGATCGACTGGGCTTTTCTTGCCATCTTTAGGGTTTATACAGGATGGTCCAACAAAAACAAATATCCAGTGAGTGGAGTTTATTGAGCAAAAATTACTTATTGATGTCAGAGATCAGAGGAGAATTGCAAGACTGCTTCAACCTTATAGAAAGGCAACACTCACTCAAATAACCACTTGGTATAGCCATGTGCCACTCATGTTAGCTAAGAGAAGGAAATTGAGGGTTTTTACATGGCCTCACCAAAATTGGATGGTAGAAGATTGGAAAAACATTGCTTGGTCTGATGAGTCTCAGTTTCTGCTGAGACGTTCAGACGGTGTGGTAAGAATTTGCCCTAAATAACATGAAATTTTGACTCTATCCTAGTTTGTACCAATGGTTCAAGCGGCCAGTGATGTTAATGGTGTGGGGGATATTTTCTTGACACACTTTGTCTCCCTTAATGTCATATTAATGTCATTTAAATACCACAGCCTGCTTCAATACTCAGAAGATGGGTACATTTTGTGACATGGCACATTATCCTTCTGGAAATAACCATCAGAAGATGGGCACACTGTGGTCATAAAGTTCAAATGATCTCAAACTGGTTTCTTGAACATGACAGTGCATTTAAATAGCCTCCAGATTCACCAGACCTCCATCGAATTGAGCACTTTAGGAATATGGTGGAGCTATATGTGGAGAAAACAAATCAGCAGCAACTGTGTGATAGTATCATGTCAACATCGAACAAAATCTCTGAGGAACCATTTCAGTACCTTTTCAAATTAAAGGCAGTTCAGAAGGCAAAGGCAGGGGCTCCAACCTGGTACTAGTAAGGTGTACCAAATAAAGTGTCAGTAAATGTATGTACAAATATTAAATAAGAATTAAAAAAGAATTTCTTGAAAGTGAACCCTTTTTTTATATTATGTTCAGCAATTTTTTCTGCATTCCTTAATTATCTCTTTATATAATCAGAATCAGAATATAGAAAGATACAGAATGTAGACTAAAGTAGATTTTGTTGAGACTGAAATCACAGTGCTGAAATATTCTGTGCAATTTTTAAAAAGCCCCATTATTTAGCGGTTTCCCATGAAATTGTGTTAAAGCTGAATTAAGTTACTTCTTGTGTGCAAACAGAACATTTCCTACTGCTGAAACAGACTTCCACACTGCTGCTGTGTAAATGAAATAAAACCAAAAAATGCCGCGTGAACAAACTTGTTCATGGTTGTTATCCTTAATTATTTCTAACCGATTTTTAAAAAAAAAATTATTCATGCAATCTTTTGCATCCTGTTTTATCTGAAACGTATAAAATAAATATACAAATGTTCAACTACATCAAGCGGTTTTAAGAAGATGTTTACCTGTAATCTATCAAAACAACTGGCTGCATCTTAATCAAATTTCACTACCAGTGCCAATGAAAGCAATCTCATATTCGAATAAAAGATTAAAGGCTTAATGCATACACCTACACATACCTACAAACGAACATCTGTTCATTTGTCTTCAGTCATTTGATTGACTTACACAGATGTAGAGCTTTACATGGTGAGTGTGCTGTTATGTAGCTGTGTGGTGTGTAATAGACCTGCATAGGGAGACTTCATGCCATCTGCAGAAGTCATACTGTATGCTGGAGCCAAACGTTTGCTGGACAGAAACATGTTCATACTCCTGTGGTTTTGTGCTGTTTTTGCAAAACTAATTTCCCCAAGGACAGTAAAATGTCATGTGGTCTGGTACATTATGTCAAAAAAAAGGGGGTTGCATATACTGAGCGTAATTGCAGTGAATCAAATTAAGGGCAGTCATTTTTGCCCCAGTTTATCCATGTAAAAACTGAGCTTTCCAATTTAAAAGTGATATTCTTTCCACAGTGTGATACTCTTCAAGTGGGCACGCGTAAACACACACACACGTCTTTGTGTGATGGGATAACAGTTCAGAGAATGTAAACTGATTGGAACAAGTTTGAAATAAGTGTGGCAGCTCACCAGTTGGCCAACAATTTGAATGTTACAGCTTGTGATTGCGAAGAAAAAAGTATCTGACACTCACTTGTACTCAAGCCACAGGCAAGAGGAATGCTTAAACAAGCTCAAACCTCTGTTAGTACATCATAAGTGCTGTCTAACAGCACGGCACTCATTACCAACTGCAGAGCTGGGTATCTTTTATTCATCGCTGTGGCTGCAAAAGGGGATAGGAGTATAATTAGAGCTCAAATGTACTGTCAACACTGGGGATGTTTTCATATGTGCTGGTTATCCAAAATGAACCGGAAAGCTAAAATTAAAACTTGGCTGCCAAGTACAGAGATGCAGACTGTGAAGTATCACGATGGATATGTCTTTTAAATATTCCGATTATGCTCTGGCATTTGTTCTAACACAGAACAACTGGGCGTCCAGTTTTCACCATGAATTTACTGCTCAGTGGGGTGTTTTCTGTGTTTGTGTCCTTTTGGTCATCTCCAGCCAGCACAACCATACTCACATGCACAACCACAAGCATGCAAGCTGACACATAGGCCGATCAAATATTGTGCGCTGCTGGAAGCGGGTTATCCGGTGTGACAAGCTGACTTAAGCCATCAAGCTTAGGATGTTGTTGCACTGGCACAAGTTGATTGTGCTGGCTGTTCTCCAGCTAACATTTGCACTAAATTGTAGAATATGCTGCACTTGTGTACTGCAAAATTAATAATTCTAGCAGTACTGACTGTTTCATTTTCTTAAGTGTGACCAGTTGATTTGCAGCTCCACAGCAGTAAAGCCAAATTGTTAAATTAGTTTGCTGAACAGCACAACATACAGGTGCAAGCGTGCAAACACAGGAATTCACGCTGAAGGCTGGTTTCTGGCACACAGCTTGTCCCATGTTCTTAGCGATTTGGGCGTGTAGCGTGAAAAAGGACAGATAATTGGGTTTATCACCGGTGTATTTTTAGTTCCTATTTCTCCACACGCAATTTACAAAAGAATGAAAAAGGGTGGAGGAGGGCTCAGAGCAGAAATAGAGAGAGGGGAGGATAAGGAGGAGGGGGAGAAGAGGAATGGAGGTTAATAAATGGAAGTAGAAGAGACAGGGAGAAAACAGAGAGAAGGAATTGGCCACAAAGATGGAGTCTGGCATGTGTCCAAGTTTGGTGGAGTGTGTGTAAAGGAGCAGCGGCGTTTCCGCCTACAGGCACTAGTGCAGGTAGACAGAGCAGAACAAGCCCTCTGCATGACTACAAGGGGGCCTGACAAACCGTGCTTATTTAGGAGAGCAACCGGAGGAAACTTTGGCAACAGAGGGAGACAGATTTTCCACCGTGATGTAGACCTCAGCTAATACTGCCAAACATCACACGGCATAGAAGTGGAAATATGCTGGTCACTGCATGCTTTGAGACACCTCATCATAGATGAGATGATGAAGCAGGTAAAAGTAAATGCTGGAGATTTTTTTTCAAGAGATGTCCTGGATAAGAAAGGCGGAAAGAGAAAATATACAAAAAATATTAATTTAAATTTTAACTATAGAATAACAGCATTGCTTAAAGTTTGTGTTAAGTAATAGGTACTAAGTAAGTAGTAATAGTAAGCTGCCAGTAACAGTCAACAGATCCTTCAGGTAGCCACAGGTGTGATTTGTATAAGATACCATAAAGTAAATTCCTTGCATGTTTAAATACTGAAAATATTGTTGCAATTTTATGTTGCTGTTGTGAGAAATGCATCTTACCAAATAAAAAAATGGACAAAAGGCTTGGCGTGTATGGGTGTGTGTGCTGGACAAAAAAAAACTGCTGATCTGAAAAGCTGGCTTCACTTAAATCTGCTGTGGGCTAGCTCAGGACAGCTCAGGCCAGCTCTGCCAGCGAAGATGGGATAGGGTGAGCAGTGGCTGATGGAGAATGGCATGAAACGAAAGACATGGAATCAGTTCGGATAAAAGGCACTGTCCTGGGAAAGTGCTGGTCTGTTAAAAATAGTGATTCTGTTAAGAAGTCAGAGCAATAGCAGGAAGTGAAGTTCAAGGAAGAATTCAGCTCATATCATCCATGTCATGTATGTATAATAATTCATAATTACAGTTAAAAATGTCTCATTCTGTATAATTTCTTTTCTAATACATAAAATACATAAAATATGTATGTCAACATTGCGTGTTGGCCTTATTAAGCTCCAGAGTAGTTACATCAAATGAAATTCATTCATCTGAACTGTTTTCATATTTAAATTTCTACAAATAGATGTTTTTGTATAAATGACATCTACGGTTCCTCCCCCAGGGAAATTTTGAGCATCAGACCCTTCATTTCCTGCATTCTGGTGACTCGTTGTGCATCAGTTTGTTTCTCTTCTGCATCATTTCATGAAAGAAATGTTTAGTTATATTAAGGGAAACACAAAAATCAGGCGCCATAACAGCTGAAGATATGCTGGTGTATAACGCAATGGAAATCTCTGCAATTCTTTATTGTTTTCAAAGACGTATTCTTAACTATCTTAGCCCTATCCTATTTTTGCCTGATCCAGATGTTAGATCACATGCTCAGAGTCCTGTCTTTATTTCAGATTAGTTTTGGTCTGTTGCCAAACCAACATGATAATAGTTATCCTGACTGAAGCGGTGTTCTTGGTGTGTGTTCTGCGCTTTAGAAGCTGCAGTTCCAGCAGTCTAAAAGAGATTCACAGTTAGCAGTGCTGTAACTTTACGGCTGGGCATCATTTGTGATGTTAGCGAGGTACAGTCTAACAAATTGCACATATAAAACTCATTCCCCTGACAGAGAATTTATATTGCTTAAAACATGCTGGAAATAAAAGAATCAGTAAAAATGTGACCCTTCCAGCATCAGCATAGGCTACCACGGTTATTTAGCCAGAAATGAGAGATGCTTTCATGATACTGAAGGCTCTGGCTTTAAGTTTGACATAGCTCACTAAACCACGAATCTTGCATCATAGTTTAGCCCTCAAGAAATGTGAAAAAAAGTCATAAAAAGGAACCAAAAACAAAGACAAAGAAGGAAGCACAGCCGACCAAACACTAAAACTCCAGAAAAACTATAAAAATGAAACAGCACCAGTCTCCCAGGCACAGTTTACACAGTTACTGCATTTCATGCCAATCATCTGGATAAGCCACAGATGTTCTGGAAAAAAAAATAGGTGTGGACAAATTTATGTAAGCATTAAGGCATATTTAGGAAAAAGGTAATAAAATCTTTAAAAAAAAAAAAAAAAAAGAAGTGTGTTGAAAAGATGTTTGCATGTGGTGTTGTGTTATTACCAGTGGTACAGGAACATCTACGGGGATAGAGAGTAGACAGGATTCCACTAAATCTGGATGCAAATGTCATGCAGTCAGTTAATGTGGAGCTAAAAAGAGCATCTCTGCAACCTCAAAATCCACAATGAACTTTTAAATGGCACTTACAGCCCTCAGATTTGTGTAGGCAAGACTTGTCTGCTTTCTTATGAAATATGTAGCCTAACGTGCTTTTTACTCTTGCTGTAATGGTTTTGCAGACTGTGTAAATGATAAAATCTTTTGAAAGGCAAGCCATTTCATTTAGGCTGAAGGATCAAAAACACAAAATCCAAAACAAAGTCAAAACGCTAAGCACAAAATCCACAGGGCTACACAAAGGAACTGTACCAGAGAGGATAAGAGATGCTGCAATAAACAAGAGGAGAAGACAGGTTTCAGGAATGGCAATCACAATCACATAAACTCACAATACACTGGAATAAAAAAAAAAACAGGGATTCAAAGGCTCCACAAAGAAAAACATCTAAAGTTTAAAACACCAGTGAAACAGAAACCCAAAGTTAAATATTAAGTAAGAATACAAAATTACACTGAATTCATCTATTTGTTTGGTTGTTGCTTTTTAACCACAATACAATACCCTCTTCTTTTCTATTGATTTGTTTCCATTTTCTGCCACTTATCCAGATCCAGGTTGCAGGGGCAACAGTCTAATCCAGAGGTAGGCAACTCCAGGCCTCGAGGGCCAGTGTCCTGCAGGTTTTAGATGTGTCCTTGATCCAGATGACAGATGATTTAAATGGCTAAATGACCTCCTCAACATGTCTTGGAGTTCTCCAGAGGCCTGGTAATGAACTAATCATTTGATTCAGGTGTATTGACCCAGAGTGAGATCTAAAACCTGCAAGACACCGACATTCGAGGCCTGAAGTTGCCTACCCCTGGTCTAAGCAGTGATACCGTGACCTCCTTGTCCCCAGCCACTCCTCCGAGGGACAGTAAGGCATTCCCAAGCCAGCCAAGAGACATAATCTCTCAAGTGTGTCCTGAGCCTACCCCAGAGTATATTCCCAGTTGGACATGCCCAGAAGACCTAACCGAGGAGGCATCCAAGAGGCATCCTAGTTATGTTCCAAAACTGCCTCTAGTGCAGGGGTGTTGAACTCCAGGTCTCGAGGGCCAGTGTCCTGCAGGTTTTAGATCTCACCTTGGGTCAGCACACCTGAATTAAATGATTAGTTCATAACCAGGCCTTTGGAGAACTTCAAGACATGTTGAGGAGGTCATTTAACCATTTAAATCAGCTGTGCTGGATCAAGGACACATCTAAAACCTGCAGGACACCGTCCCTCGAGGTCTGGAGTTCGACACTCCTGCTCTAGTGTGTGGGTATGCAACTCCAGGCCTCAAGGGCCTTTTGTTATTGAGGAGTAGAAGCTCTACTCTGACTGAGTTCCACGCTGGGCAACAACACACAATACTTAAACATACTGAAGAGTAAAAGTTTTCATATTCACTAATAAAATCCTAAAACATGACCACTTCATTACATTTCCATTTACAGCACATTTATTAAATTGCACTGAGCATCATTACATTACACAGTCGAAATCTATAGAATGACTGCTGGCCTGCTCCATCCTTGTTTTTGTTTATCACACGTCTGTCACCGTCATGCTCCAGTCAACCACATATAGGTATTGCTTAAACACACATAGGCGCACGCACAAAAACACACAAACCAGAGAGGCAGAGTAAATATGTGTTTTGTCGATAACTGTCCACCAGAGCAGACTCACAGCATTGCTGATGTGCTGACTTCAGGACTTCAGTGCTTCACTTTTGCTGAGATAAAGAATTTGGGCCAGTTAAATCTTATCGTTGTCTATTATGTGTGTGTGTGTCAGTGTGTGTGTTCATTCATGTTGTAGCGCACTAAGAGTGACTGCGCACGCTGTCTTCAGAGGCTCCTGGTTGTTAGCTGGTTATGTTATTTTTACCTGATATTACCTTTTTGTTGCCAGATGTTGTTCACAAATTTAGGCATATGCTGTCAGCAACACACACATACACGCACACCCTCAGCAGAACAAAAGCACATTAGTGTATTAGCAAAGCAGCTTTTCTCTTTTTTCAGGCTGAGGAAGGAGGTGCACTCTAATACACAACAATCAGAATGTCCATTAACAGGATGTGATCCTGCATGTGGATTCACTTACGGTTTGAGCTAAGTTTTAAAAAGGGTTTTAACTCAAGTAATTGTGTATTTGTGTGTGGATATGCACAAAAAATGTCACAGTGGTTTGCTTTATATCAGCAGTGATACAGAATAAAAATAATCAAGTCTTAAAGAGAAAATTGGTCTGAATATGTATTTTTCACAGAGACACAGAAGACTGCTGTCCTCTGGCACTGTTTGATCAAAACATGAAGAAAACAAGTTTGAGAAAATGTTCACCACATTAGTGTCACTGTAGCAACTTTTGAAATGTATAAAAATACTTGGGCCACTTTCTGTCAACCTTGCCTGCCCCCTTTCTGAGTACAGAAAACCTCCTTTTATGTTATACTGTCAGGGCTCTGCTTGAGAATGTCAGCCATCCCATCTACAAAAGCAAAGAAAACCCACTGTTTTTCACCTCCGCTCTCTTACGTTGAGTGCTTCTATTACTTTTACCCTGAAGTGCAAAGCTCCTGCTGTCAGTTTTCAAGAAGTCTGGACAGGCAGCTGAATCCTGTTCTGTAAAGTAAAGCCTTGGTTATGATATGAAGGTTATGAAAGACTCAGTGTAAAATGATGTTTGGACATATTTTCACAGCTTGTGGTTATATTATACCTTTACCTGCAAGGTAACATATGACATACTAATGTACATGGGTGTAAATAATATTTGTGTAAATGAGTTACTGTCAGGCATGAAGGCATTTTACATTATATTTAAACTGCAGGTGGGGTCATAATAGAAAAAAGGTACTTTGTGTTTTGTGTTGCCCAACTAATTCAGCAGGCAAACATGGTGTTACACGTGATTTGATAGGCCAATGTGCAAGTAGGGGTGAAATGTCAGCAGGCACAGAGAGAATGTCTCCTGTAAGGGTTTGTATATTGTTGTACTCTGTTGTGAACATGGAAGTACAGCTCAAATCCAGCTCAAAATTCCCAGAGCTCGTCAATCACAGCGTGAAGGCGGTGTGATTTTAGTTTAAGTTCTGATGACATTTCTAACAGCATACATTAGACTACTGGCTTTAACAACAAACCAAGTCCATACAGATTTTTATTTGTTTGTATTTTTTATTCTCTGACATTTCCTTCCCTGACACCATGACAAGGAAAGAATGAAATCTGAAATCTCCTAAACCAAATTACAGTTTTTATCAGTAAATTTAACCAAACTACAGTAAATATCTGATGAAGTGAGAGTGGAAAACTTATCCCAATTAAGTGTAAATATCATTGTTCTCGTGTGAGATCTGACCAATGTGAGTGACTTACAGAAAATAAACCAAATATGAATAATAACCGAAAATGAAAGTCATACTTACTATATTTGCATCCAATGTATTTTGACTTCTAACCATCACATTTTGAAATGTCTTCTACTAGAAAAGCCAATCTAAGAAGTGACCTTCTAGCAAATGGATGAGGAAACAGCACAGGTCAAAAGTTGACAGCATTTTTTATTCAACATATTGAATTTGAATACAGTCAGTGTCAGATCATTAACATATAACATGGTGCAGCTACAGGTTTTTAATCTTCTGGTGTCCAACAAAGGTTTAAGGCAGTTAAAAAGTGAAGGGTGGAAATGAGCTGTTGGACAGGGAAACAGACACACAACTAGAATTAATGTTGTCTTTTCATATGAAATAAAATGCGTGATGTGTACAGCACTCGCTCCATCTGTCACATCTATTTGAAATTTCATCCATATTTTCAAGACTTCTATCAATATTTCTCAAACTCTGTCAGGCCTTGTGATTGTGGAATAAAAAGACAGACAAGAAGAGAATACACAAGCATGTGAGAAAAAACACAATGAGAGAAACCAAGAGCAGAACACACATTTCTCAAAATAAGACACTGCATTAGAGTTACAACGTTACTTGGGAGGTGGATTGTGGAAATGAAACACAGTGCTCTGAAGTGGAACAGGAAAAAGACAGAAAGAGAAATGGTGCGTTAATACTTCCACAAAGACAAAAGGTGGGCAGAACAAAATCCTCTTCCTATTACAGTAAAGGCTGATGTAGAGAAAAAAGAAATTATGTTCCGCTTTTGTACCACTGTTATAAATGTTCATACAATTTTCATATCAGCGATGCTGGAGAGGAGAGGCCTCATTGGAGCAGCAACATGGGAGAAAAACAGTCACAGTTAAAACCTTAAACACTTTCATCAGCAGTGCAGTCAGTCCAAAATGAAACAGGGACTGCAAATCATC
Organism: Rhamphochromis longiceps; assembly: GCF_057381845.1. Taxonomy (NCBI): domain Eukaryota; kingdom Metazoa; phylum Chordata; class Actinopteri; order Cichliformes; family Cichlidae; genus Rhamphochromis; species Rhamphochromis longiceps. The sequence continues at coordinate 39,371,389 of NC_140562.1, read as the reverse complement.
TATCATTTTCATCACCTTTGTGTTTTTTACATTGTACAATTTTCTGGAACAACTGTCCACAGGCACTGTCTTCATCATCTTGGCAGAAACTGCTCGACTTTGAGGGGTAGAGTTTCTTCGATGAAGGTGGGGAAACGCACAGGCAAACGTTAAGCAACTGGTTTGATTCCATGTTCATTTGAAGTTCATCACCGGATGGTTATGTGTCAGATTTAATCATTAGGAGTAGATCACAGCCAGACATTGTAATGCTTCTCAAAGTTGCAGTCACAGAAAACCTAGAAATCTCCATATCTACAGGGAGAAAAACACACAAAGTAAAGCAAGTGTAGATGAAGATATACCTGAATCCTACAAATCACCCGGTGCATGAATGCTGTGCTGTGCGTGAACTATCCTTTATGTTTGTGTGTGTGTGTGTGTATGGGTTCTTACTATCTTGGTGGAGACCAAATGTGAAATTTACTATACTGATGGGGACCAAAATCCAGGTGCCCACGGGGTTGAAGGCATTTTTCACACTCAAAATGTGGTTTTAGTGTCACGAAATTGTTATGTCAATGGGATGTCCCCATGAGAATAGGAAACCAGACATGTGTGTGTGTCAATGAGTGTGTGTGTGATAGAAAAAAGCATGTCACACAAATAAAAAAAGGGGGGGGGATGGGACATTTCTGGTATGTAAAGAAAACTGACAGTTTCTTTTATTTTTAGAATTTTAAATACGAGCCCATGCCAGGCTCAAACATGTGTTGCTCTGTATGTTAATGTGTATTTCACAGTGTGTATGACTCACTCTGTCTCATCAGCAGTGGGCGTGTTATAGCTCTGGAACAGTGGCTGCATGAAGAGTCCCAGAGTTCCCACCACACACACCAAGATGAAGATCCACAGAAACAGACGGTCTATCACCATTGCTACGTACTTCCAGTCTTCTATGATCTAGAACCACATTAACAGATTCAGACCTTTGCGGTTAAGGTTTGTATGTTTGGGTCAAAAGAAAATCAGCTTGTTAAATCTACCTTTTGGCAGTTCAGTGTTTGTCACACCTAAACACTGTAAAGCAGGAATGTCAAACTCATTTTACATTTAAGCCACATACAGACCACTTAAGGCCAGTGAAACTCCCATTTCCGTCAGTGTAAACTTTTAATCCCTGAAATATTTCAATGCAGGAAAAAGAAGTGCAACTTCAACTACACAATAAAGAAATGCTGTTCTCTTTCATGAAATAAATCTTTCACCACAACTCTTTGTGCTTAAATTGTAAAAAATAAATGTAAAATGACAGAAGACGTTCTGGTAGCTCATGACACAGACTGTCCTGTAATTATAAAGCAGAATGTTTTTGTTAATTTCCTATTTTATTTCATTATTTTACCATTGACATGGTGTGTAAAAAAACAAAGTTTCTATGGTAGCTAGTTGAAAAAACAAGAACTTTTCTGTCATTTATTTGTCTTTTACTTCATTACTTTGGTGTAGTATGAATGGCTGTGGGGTGGTTTTTATCACTAGGACTGTAAAATGTGTGGAAATAAAACCTATGCTCTCCTTCACATCACTAGACATCTAGTGGGCTGGATTGGAGTCTTTGACTGGCCGATTCTGGCCCCCGGGCCTTATGTTTGACACCCCCTGGAGCTATGGGTTAGCATGTCATTCAGAAAGAGTACAATTACAGATGCTAAGCATGTTTGTAATATTTATTAAATCTGTGAGGTTTATGATTTGTGCTTCAGTCAGTGTGTGTTTTACACAAAAGTATGTGGAGAGCTTTCTGATGACATTAGAAATGTCTATAGTAAAATATATAGCTGACAGATTCCAATTGTATGACAAGAGAACAAAAGCAAACACTGAGATATGGCTCGTCTCACATCTGATTTTGCCCTGGTAATCTTTCCTTTCCACCTTGTCGCTTGTCTGACATCATGCATCTCCATAATCTGTTTTTGTATGGCTTTCCTTTCCTCTTTATGTCTCTGCAAGAATATATTTTATCTTCTATTCCTTTCAATTTTTTGGTGTCGCCCTATCTCCCCTATTCATCATTACCTATCAATTTTTTTCTTACCCCTTCATCATCGTCTTCTGTCTTCATGTGCTCAGCTATGTATCTCACTCCATCCACTGCCTCCTCCAGATCTGCATCTAACTGATTGGCCAAAGGCCTCTGGAAGTCTGAAAAGCCACCGCCACCATCCGGGATGTCACCAGCCATCCAGCAACACCGCTGCGCCAAATCCTCATTCACGTAGAAAGCGTCGGCGTCGGTTCTGATCCCACCGAGTCTGATGTTTGAGTACTGCTTTTTGTTTGTGCTGCTTTGGGTGTTATTTTTACAGACAATACTCCGACTGGTGTATTTCCGGCGCAGTTTATCACGAACATTGGAAGAGCCTGGACGCCTCATGAGGAGGAAGGTAGGTAGACGGACTAAGAAGAGCCGTTTGACCCAGTCAGGCATGTAGTGAGTGGACGGTGAGCGATGGTGCACGTTGAGGACGCAGACGGTGCTTACAATCGAGAACGTGACCAGCACCATGGTGAACATTAAGTATTTACCTTTAACAGAATGAGACACAGAAAAATGATCAGATGTTGTCATTTACCAACACTACTTCATGTCAGTCATGTGTTATTCAATAATCAAATAATAGCTGGGTCTCAAATAACAACCAGCAGCATCTCTAACACGTTTTTAATAAAGACTGTTTTAAAAGGCTAACTGGAAGGTGTTAATATGCAATACTAAGCAATTTTAAATTCAAAATGATGAAAGAATATATTAGAAATTAAAATGGTTTATAGCTAGAATAAAAGTACATCAAATATAATTTAAGAAAAAGAGAAAATAGAATAATAAAACCAATTTAAAAATAGTAAGGTTTGATCAGTCCAGTCATTGAAAACAAATAAATTAAATAATGTAATGCTAAGTAAAAAACTACAATTTTAAAATGGTTATAAAAGTAGATATTATTTAAAACAAAGAGTGGTGATAGCTTTCACTTTCATTTGCACCAAAGCAGGTGAAATACATTTGCATGACACTGGGGTGTGCTTCCCAGATCGTGTTATACTATTACAATTAACCATTTCCTTCATTTTTTTGAATGGCGCAGTACTCTGCTAGAATGAAGTATATTTCATCACTTTCAGCTGTTTGGTTTCCCTTATACTGTTCCATTAGTGTTCCTACTGAAATCTCCAAAAGCAGTATATTAATGTTAAGCGCAGGTACACGTATAACACTAGTAATTTAATGGGTTGAACTTAAACATTTATTATCTGGTGAGTCTTCGTGTTCACCGGAGTGAAACTGTCCATAATCTGAGCAGCTGCCTCTTCAGGCAGCTATAATATTTTTCACTTTTTTTTAATTTCCTTGTGTTGACTTTGTGCTGAGGTTGTAAACAGCATAATAAAAAATTAGGTGAAGGGCAAGCAGAAAAAGGACTGACCTGTCATAAAGCACATTTACAAATCATATATGAAAAATGAAATGTGAAGACCCATCATTTATATAAGACTATTTCAAATGCGGTGTAGCGCTTTCAGTTGTAAATAAATGGCATTAATCCATAATTGAAAAACTACTTTTTTCTTGTTTTATGTTTTCTTACACACATCACCAAACTATTATATTTATATAAAGTGTCTGTACATATAGTAAAAACCCAAATATTCGTTGCCCTAGGCTACAAACTGTTGCAAATAGACAAATATGGATATGACTAACCTATGAGTGGCACTGCTAGAGAGGTAGGTGGCACTATCTTTGATATGAGCAGCAGGAACACAGTGAGTGCCAGCAGCACTGAGATGCAAAGCGTCATTTTCTCCCCACAGTCTGACGGCAGGTAGAACACCAGGATAGCTAATGATGTGATCAGCACACAGGGGATAATCAGATTGATGGTATAGAAAAGAGGCTTCCTCTTGATGACAAAATCATAGGTGATGTCCAGATAGGTTATGTCGTTGGGGTCCTCGTTTTTGCGTGCTGGGAGCGAGACGATGTCCCACTCTCCACTTGGAGTAAAGTCGTCACGGCTGGCGAAATCACTGGTGAGGATAAGATCTACTTCTGTGTGGTCGTAGGTCCAAGAGCGGAACTTGAGAGTGCAGTTCTGCTGGTCAAAGGGGAAGTTCTGCACCTCGATGGCACAGGCTGACTTGTAGATTGCTGGAGGGAGCCAGAAGATGTCCCCGGTGCTTGAGACCACAGCATTGCAATAGAAGGAAACCTCGTACACACCGTCAGCACTATAGGAGGTTTAGAAATAAAGGATTAAAGAGCGTTAAGCACATCAAATGAAGAGGAAAGAAAAATTAGAGTCTGACCAATACAGGATTTTTTTTAAACCAATACTAATACTAATATTTAAAAATCTAATAAATGGGACAACATTTATTTGTACTTTCTAGCATTTGTTATGTGTAGTTATTTAGGAGTGCCAAATAACTGTAAAATGTCAATTCTTGTAAGATGGTTCCTGGGGTGCTTCTTCCATTTATTCTTTACTTGTTTCATTTTCATTAATTTCCTAATAAATTAATATTGTTTGCGATACTTGTATATCAAAAAATAGCAAATATTTGCCCAGACAGTAAATTAGTTGGGCTCAAATTATTAAATGTTGCTTGGCATGTGGTAGAAGAGTTCTATGATAGCACAGGTCATGCTATTTTTTTATAGTAAAAAAAATGTACAAATCACATAAATTAAACTCAGAAAAGCAGCCAAGTCTCTCTCGGTTGGGATCAAATTTGCATACTTACTTGTTATAGAGCACTATATCAGGAAGCCAGATAAGTTTGGAGGGTATTCGCAATTTCTTGATGCCTTCATATTTCTCAGGATCCCATCTCAACCTGTAGTCATTCCATTCCTGCAGAGGAGCCTTTGTTATTGTAACTGTAGCTATGACCAAAAAGACCAAATACTGACCATACAAGGTACTGTATAAGAACTGGGCAGCAGAGAAAAGACTGTAGGTACCTGAAACAGCCACAGGTTGGTCGTCATTATCTGTTCTCTCTCATTCTAAAAGCAAAGATCAGTCAGCTGTTAAAACTACATAATACTTTCCATAATGCTATTTTTATTTTGAGTAAAGGTCAAAGCAATAAATCAATACACACCTTTAATGAGTGCATGAAATAACACTAACATTTTGGAGCAAAAAACATTTATTTTTAAAGCCTGTTTTACAAATGCCTCAAAGGAAGGACTTACTGTGATACTAAGGTTAGCCTGTTTACTGTCTTGTCTTGAGATGAATGGAAAGGTTAGAATCAAAGTTGTCTGAGACAAATGGTGTTTTAAACCCTCTGGTGAGGCGCACGCAGCCATGGAGCCTAACATGATCATTAGTGAATATGATGAAAATAATGGCTTTAAAACCATATTCTGCAACACTTCAGTGGCTTAGGTGTTGTTCAAGCCGAGGAGCAGAAAGTAGTGCATTAAGTAATGTGAATAAGAAGCTTTTAGAAGCCCATGTCACGAGGTGAAGACCTTAAGTAAAGCTTAGTTGCAGTGACTTATAATAATAGTTCTGTGAAACAGAACAGGTGATCAAAAATTCTAAAAACTGAAATAATCCAGAAATGAATTATTCAGGTCACTTATTAACATTTTACAATCCAACCATAAAGAAATATATCCAAATGGTAAAACAAATAGTTTGGAGAAGAGAAGCATAAAACATCACTTGTCGAGCACAGGGCTAACTCAAAGAGACAGATAAATTGATTCAGACCTTCACAATTACAGGCAATTTAAAGTTGCCACTTCTATTCTACAACCTAGAAGCCTCTGAACTGTGACAGTGTCATGAATTATTATTAAGTTATTATTATTACATTATAATGTCAAATTAATTCTGCTCTTTTCTTTAATATTTATGTCGCTATTTTCCTTCTTAAAGGAGACTAACGGAGCATTAAAGCACTACTTAATGGTTACATAGTCACCACATAATAATTATAAAAACTTCTGTAATGCAATTACAGGTAGAGTTTGGTGTTTAAACAAAAAGATGAATACTCCTAAAAGAGAAAAGAGGAGAGAAACAAAAGACTGCACATCCATACAGGTGCTCTAGCTGATTTCAAGACATAAATAGTTTAGAATAATCCTTTTTTGTGACACATGTATATAAAGGGATGCATGACGGCTGATTTTGGATTCAGAGTCCTGGTACTGTGTACATACAGACTCATATTCATAGCTTCTTGAGACATATAAATAGAACAGATGCTTTATTAGCCTTTATGTCTTTAGCAAGCACCTGTGTAAATGATCCCCTGTGAAAAGCCCTACTGAATCAATACGTGGGAACATATGATGTCACAAAGCTCTACAAACTAATAAAGATCATGCCGTAATCAAGCTGCCACCTCCGTAGCAGGGATATGGTGAAATGCAAACTCCTCAATTCAAATAATCCAGAAGTGAGTCAATCCCCATGTTAACACTTCACTTGAATCACATCAAATACGAACTGCCAGTAATGGGTTTTGATTGCGTCAAATTAAATCGTCACAAGCCCAATTTTTCATTTATTTCAGGTAACGGTGTTTGAGCCCAGTACACTCTGATGCATGATAATCTGGATGCAGTTTGTGTGTACTCACCACACTGATGAGCTGAGACAAAGACACCTGTATGGAGACGGTGACCTGCTGGCTCTTATTGACAGCAGGTCTGATTAGTTTATTGTAGTGCTCTGGACCTAAAAGGTAGTTTACCAGGCGCTCCTCTGCATTCTCTGCCCAGCTGCCTGCAGAGAAAATACAGAATATTGAAAGAAATCCAATTAATCAAAGTGCTTTAAACATAAAATGAATCTGTTTAAAATATGTAATATTATAGACATGATTACATGGAACTCCACTGCCTGAAAAGGCAGAGGCAATAACTAATGTCATTCATAAAGGCCATGTGTTTGCCCTGTGGCGATTCACAGCCACTGGTAGGTGTGTAGTGTATCTTTGTATCCTGCGTGTGCAAGTGTCTGTTTCTGAAAACAATGTCTGTTAACAAAGTAAATTTACCAGAGGGCATTACAGCTGAATCACGTGTTATCGGTTAAGTGTGAGCATGTGTACATCTTGCAGTCTGACACTTTACTGCAGGGTTTTAGAGCACAGAAACACACAAGGCTCCAGTCAAGCATCCCGGTGAGACAGCCCTGAAGCTTTATGTTTCCTGAGCCCTAAATTATTGGTTATATAAAAGTAATTGTATGAATAAATCAGAAGCAAAATGCTCCAGCTGCCATTATATCCACATTGTCAAACAAACTGACAACAGCGCAGTGAGGATTGGTTATCTGGACCGCTTCCCTCCCTGTAGCACATGAGTTGTCTGTTTTTGCAAGATTGCATGCAGTGCAGGCTGTGTGAGCATGGATGTTCTTTTTTTTAGCAGCACCCTGCTGCTTCAAGTTTTCATGTCAGAGTGAACATCAGTGGTTTCAGCTGAAGAGAGGCAAGTGAGTCTCTTAGAACTAAATGAGAAATCTTTAGCTCTCAGTTTATTTTAACTTCAGAGGATAAATGGTCTGCCATCAAGTAAGAACCTCAAGTATCTCTTTATGTAAGAGGAAAGCTATTTGTTAAAATGAAAGCTAAACCGCTTAATCACATTTATATTTCTTCTGAAGTGGCCCCAGCAGAGTTCAATACGATGTGTTAAATGTATGAACGTGCATAGAAATGTTTAGATTATACGCCCAGCAAATTAGGCTGTCATTAAAGTAGCTATACGAGAACAAATACTGTATGTAAATATAAATCAAGTCGATACCAAGTTTTTCATTTTAACAGAAGATTTGAATAGAAGTTTAATAGGAAAAAAGCAGTAAATGTATTAATATTGCAGTGCTGCTCTGGTATTATTTAACAACTTATTGTCAAAAGTTACCACATGTAAATCTCAACAATAAATATGGAGCTTTAACAAAAGGTCACCTTGCTCAGGTTTGCATGAAGAAAAGGGAAAACAAAGGAAAACGTCTATCAAAAGACACCAAAATGCAGCAGCACCCTGAAGCTCATTTTGTTTAATCTGTTTTACAAGGTATTCCCTGACTGTTTTATGGATATTTCAAAAATGGAAAACTCCTACTCTTTGAACCTCTGGCAAGCGATATAGCTCAATTTTCAGATTTTTTTTTTTTTGCACGATTGCAATGGAATACCTCTCTGTAAGTACTGGAGATGTTATGCATCATGATCCACTTTATGGTGCTGGCATTTTGATTTCATGCATCTAACAAGTAGCAGAGAATTTCTTGCCGTGGCAAACTGATAGCATTCATAATCGACCACCGAAACCAGCTGGAATTTGTTACAGATGCTTCTGTCTTGATTTAACCATATTCCCAACATCTGTTGTAGTTACTATCATTTGGAACGGGAACCATTGAGGTAGGATGACTTATTGTAAATCCTAAATTGACACACATTAGCGGAATGCTAGTGTTGTATGGGCAAAATGGGTTTCCCTAAAAGAAAACGTATGTCTGCTAAAACTGTAACAGGATATGAGCATTTGTTTTGAAACAGGTGCTAATCATTTTTAGTAATTTAGATTCACTGAATCTAATTAGTTGAGGAACTCACAAGCACTCTCTGGCCAAATTGCAGCCAATTTCAGCATAATGACATAAGTAGGAAGTGAAAAGGCTCTCCACGGATGGGGTCTCACCAGGATCATTAACTTCCTGGAGTCTCTGACAGGATTTAGTGGGCAACATGCATTTTTTTATGCATGCACGATCAATTGTTGGGGTAATAAGAGTGAGATAATAGCTGCTGCATTCACTAGTATTTACTGTGGTACTGTACTTGTGCAACATTGCTATTCAAACTGAAGCAACAGAGATATTCTTTGTTTCAAGACGTTTCACTTTCCTGTCAAAGGATGGCAGATCAAGAGGATGATACTAGATGTAAGTGACTAAAGCCTCAAACCTATTATGGAGCAATAAACTCTTCTCAGTTTCCTTTTATAAAAAATATTTCAAACATCTAGTATGTTAAAAGTGGGACTGACTCGTGAAATTAGACTTGCGATTATGGCAGCATTAGAGTTTTCACATTCACAAGTATGGAAGGCTTTACTTCAAGGGGGTAGCAGTGACTTATCACTCAAGAGTAACCCCCCCCTCCCCTTTGTTGATACCTTTTATATTAAGAACAGCTTAGCTACCAGTAATCTGCAGTGATGAGACTCATTAAGATTAAAACACTGACGCTGTGATGGAAGACTGGTGCCACATATCATTGCATAGTACAAGTCCAAGTCAAATCTTTAGGCCTTCAGAGAAATGCAACCACTCACAACAACATGGTGGAAGACACAGAGAAGTGCTATGCCGCTTCTCGATGTTTTACAGCCTTTAAATCATTTAAAGCTCAATTCCAGGGTCTCCTGCCTTCTCTTGATGGATGCTGCAGACTAATCCTTGACTATGTTACATGCCACACCTGATCTTTGTCAGAGTTTGTAAGAGAAAATCTACAGATTGATGGCTCAGCTTTTTGGTTGTCTTCATTCTTTTTGGAAAACATTATTGTATTTTAGGTCTAGCTTAAACGGTAAAGCGTAACCTACAAGCTTAACCAGTTTTACATGTATCCAATGCACCACTCTCTGAAATAAAAGCTAAAATCAAGGTCAGGTAAGTAAGAGGAAGTTTTTCTTTTAAGGCAGTGAGAGATCCACATTTTGCCTAAAAAACAGTAGATGGTGCTTTCTTGGTGGTAGACAAAACATGGCTCTTATTTAATTATTCAAGGGCACATCTGCTTTTACTTATGGGTATTTTAAGAGTATGAACACCACCCACACTTTCTCAGGACGTTCTTGCAGAGTGCTGTTGTGGTTGCTTTAAATTCCTGTACTCAGAAACACAAATACACATCAAATACACCTCTTCTTCTTCTTCTTCAGTTTTATAGAATCCAAATACAGAAAAGACAGATAATGTAAGATAATTGTAACTGTACCTTTCCAGGGAGGATGATCTGTTGATTATAGATACAGTATATGGACAATATAAGTAGAAAACCCTATACTTTGGGTTGCAGCTACTACTCTACTACTACTACTATTAATATTCTACCTTTAAGAGTGGGGAGGTGGGAGTAGAAGTTTGAGGAAGAGTTTAAATCATACAAATACATACAAATTAGAAAAATGACGTTAGTCAAGTCTGATCTGGATTATTTGGGATTTTTTTTATTAAATGAAGAAGAAAAAAATTCTGTCATGTGAAGAATGGTTTGAAATATTATTTTAATATTTGCAAAGACTATGGACTTCCAAATACTGACTTTGGTAATATATAAAAGTCTAAAAGCTTTGAATACATTACTATAAAGTGAAATAATAGCATTTATTTGATTAAGCTGAAGTGAAATACAGAAATATGAAGTTTAGTTCTTCAGGATTTTATTTTATGAATCCCTTTGAATAAAAAAAAACATGTAGATAACTCTCACAACTACCAAAATGTTACATTTAATATAGGTGAGTAGTGGTATTGCACTAATTACATGATAATAAATAGAGAAGTATCAACTAGAAAAGCATCTCTTCTTTTAATTTGTCTTTTAAAAGATTTTCCACACTTTGAAGCACAATCATTTGGATTGTACCCCTGAGATTTGATTTACAGTTAATATAAGATTCTCTTGTGGCACCATTAATGTTATCCTTTGCTACAGGACACCTGAGTCTTCAATCAGGTCAGTTATCTCCTCTGCAGTTCAATGAAACGTGATTAAATCGACTTCTCTGGAAGAGTATCGCGCCTATTTTCAGGCCATAATCACTACCTAAGAGGGTGTGTGTGTGTGTGTGTGTGTGTGTGTGTGTGTGTGTGTGTGTGTGTGTGTGTGTGTGTGTGTGTGTGTGTGTGAGAGAGAGAGAGAGAGAGAGAGAGAGAGATCAACACCATAGACTTGGACATCTGTTCTTAGCAGTAAACTTCTCACAGGAAATGTTTCCATATTCGTACCAGTTTGGGATATTTAAAAGATAATAACTTACTTGTTAGAGAGAGAATGAGGAGCACAAGAGCAGTGCTGGTAGTCATCTCCTTTCCGCTTCACTACGCTAAGTTGCTTCTTTGTAATGCCTGTCCTCTAAAAAATGTTTTAAATCAAATAAAAAAAGACCAGAAATATCTTGAATGTCAAAAGTGACAATTTAGCCCAACCCTATTACTTTTGTCCACACAGGTGCTTCAGGTGTTTTCTCCTTTGCTGGAAAACACGCAGAAACTTTGGCTGTTATGGTTTAAAATATATATATATCACGTGTAAAAAGTGTCTATTTGCCAAAGGCAACATGATGGTCCTTTACTTCACAGCATCCTGCGGGAGTTGGGCAGCCCATTTTGCGCAGCCGCCTCAGCAAGCAACTCTCGATCCAAATCCAGTAGACTAGTCCACGATGGTGTCCAAAAAAAATCCACATTAAACTTGTTTTCTTTTTTAACTTAATCACCAATATTTGCCTTAAGTTTCTTTTGATGAAGCGCCGATAACTTGAAATTGGCGCAGTTGATGAGACTAGCGCGCATGCAGGCGGGACGCTTGCGCTACATTGACTCCTCGGGGTTAAACCTTGCAGTCAAAGTCCACAAAAAAATCAAGAGCGTTTTTTCCATCAAACTTCGAGGAGAAGCTACGATGAAAAAGCAGGAGGTCGGGGCTCGGAGGGGGAGGTGCGTGTCTCTCTGCTTGTGTGCTCCTCGCGCCTCGGACCGGAGCAGATACACACGTCACGGCGTGGACTGTTGTGCATCTGTCAGTCTCATCTAGATGGGCTCTTTTTCAGCCAGTGGCGCTTCCACAGCCTACTTTTCACAACACTGTGACTAACTAAACTTAAAGCGTTTAAAACCGTAAATCACCGCAAAGTGGCGACTGTAGACCCCATGTTAAAGAATCAAAGATGCAAATTTAAATGAGAAAATGCCATTCAAGTCAGATGAGCTCTGTCATTGTTTTGTACTGGCACACAGTCAGAGTGTAGACTAAACTCACAACCTGATATAGGTCAGACTGATGGAAGAAGACAGTCTACATGTAACGAACCTAGTGTTGCAGATAATCCAGCATTTAAGCTTCCTCTTTAGGTGGTCTGTAATGTATATAATAGTGTAGACATGGAGATCCTGGTCCTTTTAATCTAAGACAATATACATGTTAGGGTTTTATAACCATGATAATGTGTTACTAAAACGTGTCAGTATAGTCTGCAGCAGAAACACATTAGCACTGCAAATTATTTCTCACTGCAGCTTTGACATATGGCTGTGTGAAGACTTTCTTATCGACTCATAAATTCAAGTTAACATTATTTTACTTTAATTTTGCCTGTCCAAAAGGGGTTACCATGAGTTACAATGTTCTGGTGTTAAACAGACCATAATCATTTGTTTGATGGATGAATGTGACATTTTTAAAAAATAATATGGGATATAATGAGGAGAGTAATATAACCTGATGATTCAAGCTGATTTTGTAACTCAAAGAGGAGATAAGCCATTCCAGCTGACAGCACACCAGTGTGACTACACCACATCTTGATTTCTGCTGTGACATTCAGATGATAGATCGAAAGAAACACGTGGAGTAAACAAGCATGTTCCCTCTGACAGTTTTGACAGGTAGGATGATGGAAACTCTAGGTCCCCTTGCCACATTTTCTAAATCTTATGTCAGGAACCTTGGGATAACTTTTGACTCAGCTCTCACATTGCATGATCACGTTAGACTTGTGATTCTTGCTTTTATAAGAAACATTATTAGTCATGCTTTTGCTTCATCATTTACTTTTCTTAACAAAACCTCTTTGGAGCATCTGCAAGATATTCATAACGATCCTGCAAGGTTTTTAAAAGTCTTCTACTCACATGTCACACTGTTGCTAATTTAGTTGCACTGGCTCCCCATTAACTTAAGGCTCTACTTTTAAGATTCTGGATTTGACTTTTCGAGCTCTGAATGGACAAGCACCAGCATACATCAGCAAGCTTTTACACTGATACATCCCCAGCAGGTCCTGAGGTCATGTGGTCAGGATCTGCTGGGCATCATACAAGGTTGAGAACTAAAGGAGACGGACCTTTTGCAACAGTGGTCGCCAGACTCTGGAATCCTCCCCGTCTTTTTAAAAAATTTGATATTCTAGCATTTTTGTTATGAAGCACTTTGTGATATTTCGATTGAAAGCTGCTAGATAAATACAATTGTGTTTAATTCTATCAATAATTCAGGCTGATGGTGAATGGTTATTTTTTTCCTTTGTTTGCTTGCTTGTTTTACTGTTGATAGTTTTGTTGCTTTGTACCTGTGTGCCACATTTAATTTAAGTTGACTTTTGGACTGACATTTTGAATTTAGACTTCTGCATTAGTAAAATAAAGACTGGTATTTCTGGTACTCTCACACTCAGGTTTTGCCAGAGGTTTCTTCCTGTTAAAAAGGATGTTTTTTTTCTTCCCACTATTTAAACAAGTGCTTGCTCAAATGGGAGCCCATGTCTGTGGTTAACCTTAATGTCTGACCTCAGATAATACTCACATGTTAGTTTAGTACACGTGAATGTATTTTTATTGTTCATGTATTGTTCATGTGGCTATCACAGTAAAAGAATAATCACGTTGCAGCAATATTTAAAACAATGAAAGCCCGGGGTGGGAAAACAATCATATGAAGAAGTCATTAACATTCTGCTCCTCCTTTAGAAATGTATGCTTGTGTCTCATAAATAAACCACTGCAGATTCAGTGATTAACAACGTTATGATTGTTAATCACTGACTTGTCGTGGCGATTCTGGTAGTTTTTTTCCTTTTTGTATCTTTTTATAATCTCGAATTTTCAGCTAAGTTTGATACAAAGCATATGATTTTCTGAGTCCATAGTCCTTCCCACAATCCAGAAATATTCACGTTAAAAATAAAATGGAGAGATTTATCCAAGGTCTATCATTGATGCAGTTAGCATGTGCATAAATCCATCACAGCACAGGCCATATAACTAACACATTACTCCCTTACACGGCCCAGTGGAGATTTCAATCTGCTATAATGGAGGTGACTGTCTGCTTCAGTCAAGTTAACTGGCACAAGAGTGCCACGTTTTACAGCAATTCATAACATCCTTCCTCCCATGCTCTGCTGCTCCATCACTGCTTCTGTCTTACACAGGCAGATTTTAGGGTCATAAAAGTGCTAATAAGATATCTGAAAAAAATGATGTATTTACAGTAAAAGCACAATATTTATTAGAGGCAAAAATAAATCAAAATATTACACAAAGAATGAGTTACACTGTTAGTTTTACATTTTTATTCTTGGTTACTGTATGAGTGCACTGGGAAAGGATCTTCATATTCGTAAACAGACATCTGAGTAACGGCGAAGTTAGCCAGTGAAGAAACTAGTCAGACCATCAGTTTTAACCACTGATTAATAGGTTTATAATTATTTATTAACCAATAAGCTTTTTTCCTGTAATGACACCTTCTGGCCCATGTTAAATATCCCTTGGCGCCTCAGAACATATGAGACTCTAAACTGGACCAGTGATCAAAGGGAGCCTATATTGTGGTTATGATAACAAGAGAACAAGCAGAAAGGGGACTGTAAATACCTCCAGAGGTGTTTCCAAGTATATAACACTGACAAGATCCTAAAATAAAGTGGCTGTGGGAATGTGTTGTAGTACTATGAATGTTGTGTTCAGGAAAGAATCCATTTTCATAAAAGTGCGTCTGAGAGCCTTGGATGGAAGAGAAAAGTAGATTTGCTGAAATAACAATAATCAAACAAAGGTGAAAAGCCAATGAGTCTGGGACTGAGGTCTGAGGAAAGTAGGGTGTGGTTGTCTGGTTCACGGTCAAAACATTAGACCATTGTTTCTTGATGATTTTGTAATTTTTATGTCTACTAACACAAATGTTGTGTCTGAATATTACTGGACTGGTAGTTTTAGAGTTCAGTTCTCAATTGTGAGGAAGATGTTATTGGTGTCTTGCTGTTTTGTCACTAAATTTCTACATGGTGTCCAGATTCTTGATGTTTAAATCAATATTTTTAAAAAAGCAATAAAATAGAGAAATACTAATGTTATGTGAACATTTAAAAATCCAAAGAGACATGCATTATACATGCATTAATATGCTAATAATGCACAGCATGCTTAGACGTGATGGTATAAATTATGGGCAAGCACAACTATGAACACAATAAGAGTGAAAGCCCTGATATGTAACAAATATCACACAGCTTTGGTGTAAAGAAGGACATCAGATGCTTTTGTTTTTGTCCTTTTTAAATATGTGCTTACGTTAAACCTGATCCCACAAAATGTAATCAGCCCATTTGTATTTGATGAGATTTAAAGGCACATTCTTAAAATGTATCTATTTTCTTTACTGGCATGAAAGAGAAGGCGAAGAAGAAGATCCCAACAGTTCAAATATGAGAAAATAAACAAGAGGTTTGTTAAGCTATTTCATAAAACATCTATTAAAGATAAAAGAAAACATTCATCAAAAAAGAGAGTGTTGAAAATAGGAATACAAATTTGCATGCTTGTTTTGAGTGGGATATTTGTATTATTGATGTAATGAGCTACACCTGGGACTTAGGGGTAAATACCTATACATTTTAAATTATCTCACTTTAGTTGAAAGTAACTGTAAAAATAGAGAACCCAAATGATGTGTGCTCAAAGAAAACATCAAGCATTCTTTATTTGCCACATCAGCAAAACGTCATTATGCACCTTTGATAGAAACTTCCATAACCAGCCATTGTAAAACAGTAAGTTTAATGGAGTAAATGGACATCAAACTATAAAACTTTAATTGTAAGCTTTAGTTAGGCCCAATTTTTTTGTTTGTTTTGGAATATCTGTCATCATATGTGGAACTTTTTCTTAAAAAACAATACTTCTGTTTTCCTTAAAATAATTTGCATTGCCACACAATCTAAACCAGCGAACATCACACAGTATTTTCTAGGTGTGGCTCCAGTGTCCTGTTCGGAAGCTTGCAATTTTTACCACCACTAGATGGCAATAGAGACTCAATAGATACTACAAAAACATTTAACGTGGAAATCCTGTAGTGTAAAGGGAAATCGTGTCATGTGACAAATGAGTCAATAATAAACATTTATTTCTGAGTTTCCCATAACAACAGTGTTACCCATAACAAGTCTACTAATTTATATGGAGGCTCATGTTAAGATTAACCTGCTTTACTGTGCAGTCCATGCTGTGGTACAAGAAAGGTAGTAACTTCTACAGGTATACCACCAGAGATCACAGAGTGGACTTTCAGAGGCCATTAGATTAGAGATTTAAAATTATTGCAAGTTTGTTCCAAAAACACATAACCTGTTTGTTTTATTATCCGATTCATCATTATTATATCATTATTTGTTGACATATTATGACATTTCACACATTTGTTGTTCCAGATGGTTTGCAAGGGAAAAAACGTTTTTAAAAGTTATTTTAAAATTCATAAATGTCCTAATATATCAATGTAATCAGAGAACAATACTTTTGTTTTTTAAATTTTTATATAGATATTTATTGAGATCAGCTGAAAACTATAGTAAATCAAGACAACACCTTCTATAAGAAATAAATGCCAATATGCGCATATATCTATCTCTATCTATCTATCTATCTATCTATCTATCTATCTATCTATCTATCTATCTATCTATCTATCTATATATATATATATTTTTTTTTTTTTTTTTTAAGGGATGTTCTTAAAATGTATAGATTATTATTATTTTTTATTTATATATATATATATATAAATAAGAATAATTAACATAATTAATAAATAACCATGAATATCTGATTGTCTGCTTGGTGTAAGTAATAAAACATACATGTTTAAAGCTTGACAGAACCAGGTTTTTTGGCACCATATTTCTGAAAAAGAGTCAAGAAAACAACCATCATAGAAGATAAAAGCTATTAGTTGGTGTTTAGTGTTGAAGCACTTAAAAGAGAAAAGTGGTGCTTTAAAGTTATAATCTAAACCTTTGTTAAACATTAACACATATGTTACTTAAAAGAAAGCCTCACATATAGCTGCTTATGCAACTTAGAGTCACTGCAGGTTGGAGCCAAACAAATTTATTATTGCCAATAATAAACTGCCATTTATTATTGGATTATTGCCATGAGGTTTTTTTTGTTGTTGTTTTTTTTAACAATACTGCATATAATGTTTATATAAAACTATGCGAAGGGAGAAAGGGCAAAAGTCCGCGAGAGTAGTTTTCTCCAACAGAAAACAGAAACTGCTTCAAATTTTAACTCTGAAATGTCTCAGGCACAAGCAAAGCATGACAAACTTTAGGACTGAGACATTTCAGAGTCAGGAGTTAACTTTCAGGAGTCTCAAACCCTTACAGCATCTGAGAAAAATATGGGCTTTTATTCTTAGTGGCAATGCTACCAAAACAATATGAAAACTATTACTAATGTTAACATATTAGAGAAGAAATGTGACTAACATTTCTAATCAGCAGATTTGATAGTATTTCCATAGATTCTGCTAAAACTCAATGCTGAGGT
This sequence comes from Rhamphochromis longiceps, assembly GCF_057381845.1. Lineage (NCBI taxonomy): Eukaryota > Metazoa > Chordata > Actinopteri > Cichliformes > Cichlidae > Rhamphochromis > Rhamphochromis longiceps. Next base: position 39,353,738 of record NC_140562.1, on the reverse strand, counting down.
ACAATGTCAATGTAATTTTATTTATAAATCACCAACTCAGAGCAAGAGTAATCTTAAATTGCTTTATAAAGACCTTATAATATTAGCAACATTAGAGAAAATCCCCTATAAGCAAAGACTTGGCAATGGTGGGAAAAAAAGAACTCCCTTTTAATAGGCCTGCAGCAAAACCAGGCTCAAGGAGGGTGAGTTGTCTGCCTAAACTGTTTGGGGGGTCAGAAGAAAGAAAAGAGAAGAGAGATGTGTTGTTGTGTGATGCTGTGTTTTCATTCCATCTCCTGTGCGACAGTGCAGCTCAACTTTCTTAGGATTGTCTGACGCTACACACACAACGCAAATAATGTTAGAAATGGTAACAACATTCCATTACACCAATATAATGTGGAATTATATAATGTAGCAGTTTCTTCCGTTTCTGTTCCTGGATCTATTGTGCGCCACGAAACACAGATTAAATTTGATTTTTTATTTCCATTATAGCTAGGCCAGCTGACCAATCACAACAGACTCCCCATTTCATCAAAGATGAGCAAAAACCAGTTGTTTCAGACAGAAGGTGAAAATGAGAGCTGCAGCAATGCACATTAAGAGAAAATTTATATTTGTTTGTTTTTATAAAGTTAAAGAAGTTTTTCTCAGATTAAAGGATTTGACTGACTGATCTAAATCATGCTAAACTGGAAAATGACACCTAAATAAATGCAAGAAAAGTAAGAGTTAGGAAGGATTCTGAGAAAACAAATTTTCTTCTTACCTTATTAGATCCAACAAGACATCCACTGTTGAGAAGGCTTCATCATCGTCATCATCAAAAACAGTGTCATCCCAGGCTTGATCACCACTACCAACAATATTCCTACAATATATAATAAGAGTTTTAACAGAGAAATAAATATTCTGCAGCAACAAAAACAACGCACTCTGCTTAAGCAGGTCTAAATTTATTAGTTTTGCCTCTGTAGACTATCATAGTGGATTGTAAATGAAACAATCAATATGGTGATCAATTACCTTATCTCAACCCAAAAGACCATGCTCTTCCATGACCATGTACAAAAACAGATATAACTTTTTACCTTTTGTAAAATTGATTGTTTGATTTATAATCCCCTGTGGTGGTGAACAGAGGCAAAAAAAATGTGTCATTGTCCCAAACATTATGGAGTGCACAGATATACAGATAATATTTTTGGGAAGTCTAATGCTTTAACATAGAAAAACAAAGGTCTTAAAAGATAAGCAAAGATTCCTGAAGCTAAAACAAAATTTCTCTTACCTACACCTACAGACAAAACAGTGGTTGAGACAAAGTATATTATCGCTCGTGCAGTGATTCTTCTGGATATGCCAACACTTACACCACAAACTCCTGTTAAAGACATGGTATAAAAATAATACAAAGAAAAAAAACAGTCAAATTACTTTACAATACGGCTAAAGAAAATACAAACCATATAATACCTAAAAGAAGAAAAATAATACATTTTCCTGATCATAAATCTTTCTGTGTTGCGTCCACATTGAAACCACTGCAGTTTGTTTGATCAGTGAGCTGTGGAGTGATGTGTCTCAGACAACTGTCAAAATGTAGCTTTGTTAAAAATTTCATATAGGATTGTCATTATGTCAGTTTTCATTGTTAAATTTAAAACCGCAAGGAGAATTATTCTTAGATATATTTATTATTGATTTTTATCAGACATTTGACGAACAACCACTTTGGTCATTTAAAATCCAGGTGTAGAAAATGTGGGAGTTAATGTAATAGTTGGTAGGAAAAGTACTCATGGCTTATCCATAATCACACTTGACACAATGAGAGGAACAGTGACCAACTGAAGCATCCGCATCAGTATTTCTCCTGAGAAACCGATATACACTCAACAAAAATATAAACGCAACACCTTTGTTACTGCTCCCATTCCCCATGGGATGGACGTAGAGACCTAAAATTCATTCCAGATACACAATATAACCATCCCTCCCAAACAGTGGTCACAAATCAGTCCAAATGTGTGGTAGTGGGCACATCTGCTATATTGAGATAATCCATCCCACCTCACAGGTGTGCCACATCAGGATGCTGATCTGACATCATGAGTAGTGCACAGGTGTACCTCAGACTGCCCACAACAAAAGGCCACCCTGGAATGTGCAGTTTTGTCTCCCAGCAAAATGCCACAGATGCCACAAGCAATGAGGGAGCGTGCAATTGGCATGCTGACAGCAGGAATGTCAACCAGATCTGTCGCCCGTGCATTGAATGTTCATTTCTCAACCATAAGCCGTCTCCACAGGCGTTTCAGAGAATATGGCAGCACATCCAACTGGCCTCACAACCGCAGACCTCGTGTAACCACACCAGCCCAGGACCTCCACATCCAGCAGGTTCACCTCCAAGATCGTCTGAGACCAGCCACCCAGACAGCTGCTGGAACAATTGGTTTGCACAACCAAACAATTTCTGCACAAACTGTCAGAAACCGTCTCAGGGACGCTCAACTGCATGCCCGTCGTCCTCATCGGGGTCTTGACCTGACTCCAGCTCGTCGCCGTAACAGACTTGTGTGGGCAAATGCTCACATTCGATGGCGTCCGGCACGTTGGAGAGGTGTGCGCTTCACGGATGAATCATGGTTCACATTGTTCAGGGCAGATGGCAGCTGAGAATGTCCCAGTTCTTGCATGGCCAGCATACTCACCGGACATGTCACCCATTGAGCATGTTCGGGATGTGCTTGACCGGCGTATACGACAGCGTGTACCAGTTCCCACGAATATCCAACAACCTCGCACAGCCATTGAAGTGGAGTGGACCAACATTCCACAGGGCACAATTGACAATCTGATAGACTCCATGCGACGATGTGTTGCACTGCATAAGGCAAATGGTGGCCACACCAGATACTGACCGGTTCTGGGTCCCCAAACCCCCAATAGCGCAAAAAACTGCACATTCCAGGGTGGCCTTTTGTTGTGGGCAGTCTGAGGTACACCTGTGCACTACTCATGATGTCAGATCAGCATCCTGATGTGGCACACCTGTGAGGTGGGATGGATTATCTCAATATAGCAGATGTGCCCACTACCACACATTTGGACTGATTTGTGACCACTGTTTGGGAGGGATGGTTATATTGTGTATCTGGAATGAATTTTAGGTCTCTACGTCCATCCCATGGGGAATGGGAGCAGTAACAAAGGTGTTGCGTTTATATTTTTGTTGAGTGTAGATTCTTTGAAACTTTGTCAGCTTGGCGTAGGTCCTCAAAATTGCACCCATACACCTTTGAGATACAGCAATACAGTTGGATCCATAAGCAATTGGACAATGTCACAATTTTTGTAATTGTCTCTTTATATAACACAACACTGAATTTTAAATCAAACAACCAAAATTCAGAGTTTCAGATTTAAATCAATAGGTTTCAGAAAGTTTTTTTTTTAATTCATTAACTAGGAATTACAGTAAGTTTTATACGTAGCCCCCATTTTCAGAGGCTCAAACATAATTGAATATTTGACTGAAAAGCTGTTTTCATGGTCAGGTGAGGCCTGTTCCCATATTATCCCATGAAAAATTAATCATATAAAAGATCTGGAGTTGATTCCAAGTGGTTACTTTGTATTTGGTATTTTTTCACTTGAACTCTCAATACAAGGTCCAAAGAGATGCCGATGCAAGTGAAGGAGGTCATCACTAGGTTTATAACCCAAATGAAATTAAAGAGGTAGCAAAAACTTTATAAAGTGAGATAAAGAAACTGTTTATTCTTTAATGGCCAAGTCAGTCAGCCAATCTCCACCCACCCAGTTAATGAAGGCAAAACTAAAGGGAGAGAGATCCACAAACAAGCAGCAACTGAAAGGCCTGCAGTAAAGGCCTGGCAGACCTCAGGGATACATTAGCTACATCATCCAAGTAAAAAAAAAAGTCTTTATATTTGTAGTTATGTTCATTTGTGGACAGCATGGTGTTGTGGGGGTTAGCACTGTTGCCTTATAGCACAAAAGCGCTGAGTTCGACGCCAGTATCTGTATGGAGTTTGCATGCTCTCCCTATGTTTGTGTGGGTCCTCTCCAGGTACCCCAGTTTCTTCCAAAAAACTTGCTGTTTGTGGGGTTAGGTTAACTGGTGATTCTAAATTGCCCATAGGTGTGGATCTCAGTGTAAATTGTTTCCCGCCTCTCTGTGTTAGCATTGCATCAGATTGGCAGGGTTTATGCTGCATTTTGTCCTATGGTAGCTGGGGAAGGCTCCAACCCCTGTGACCCTGATAAGGATAAGTGGAAGAGAATGAAGTGGTGTTAGTTTTTCCAACTTTTTATTTTACTTCTGATGCTCTGAGAATAAGAGATTTTCTTTAAAACTGCCTGTAATTCCTAAATAGTTAAAGCTTTTCTAAAAGCTGTTTGTTTGTTACAAATCAGACTTTTTCAGTCTTTGGTATAATATGATGGATAAAAATCAGGCACAATCCACGATTTCATCAATTTGAATGTCCGAACCTCCGCTGTACTTTAAAGCTAGCAGGTAGACACACATTGTTGTACCTCTCTCCTGGCCTCTATCATACATACTGACAAAAATTAATCCAAAACCTCACATTTTGATTCATACCACCATACAACCTGTTGTCACAAAGTTTCTGTTCAGTTCTTGTGTAATTTGGCATAAATTAACTTTTTGTCCCATGTTCCTTCCCTTAATAATGAGTTGTTTACAACCACCATTTCTGAAGAGACCTTGGCACACAGTATTTTTGCTTCTTCAGAACATAATGTTCAGATGCTGTTAATTTGCTGTAAATAGCTGCACCAACTATCTTTTCCCCTCCACTTCTACAGTTTTCAGTTTATTGATCATCCACATAATGGCTCTAGTTTTCTAAAGTCATCAATGTAGCTCATACAGGTTCATAAAGCTTGGGTTTTATTCAATGACTGAAGAAAACAGAATAATGTCATCATGGGCTATGTGCACGTTAAAGTGTCACAATTTTTGCTGCTTACACTGATTTGGTGGTCACAACCAAATCCTAAGCTATGTAGATCTTTTGAGTTTCACAAGAAATGTGTGGCTACAAAACAAAATGTGATCATTTATGTAAGCCTCCTTACTAAACCTATGATTGCAAGATAGAACACCAGGTGAAAAAATTAGATAGAGAGAAAAGGTGAATACATAAATCCACAAGAACGAATTCTAGCTTTGTTTTACACCCTTATTATGGTATTTACAATAAAGGAACTGTGTTCGTTGCACTCAAATAGCCCTTAACATGCCAAATGCCACATTTGTCATCTGCAGTCTCCTGTGTTCATTTTTTTTAAAGTTTTATATTCTTATTAAAACGTAAATTCTCATAGCATTAACCCCCTGCATATATAAAGAGCCCACACAATCTTGCTCATCATCCCACATTTAATGGGTTGAAGTTTGATTAGCTTAATTCACTGTTAGTTAACAGTTAACACCCATAACTTCCAAAATCAACTTCAAATCAAGGAATGAACTAAATCCACTCTAAAAGAATTTAAGGTGCATTAAAACCCAAAGCCTGTTTGAAATATTTTTAAGCCCCCGTTTTCTTCCTGCTAAGGCTATACATTATTACTGTTTTAGTAAAATTTAACAAGTACCAAAATTAGCATTATATTAGCCCAATTGCTAACTGCTTTATTACTTGTATTTAAAAGTACTGTTAAAGTTTTTTTGCTAGTGTTCTCAAAATAACTTCAACCGGAATGTTCAAATTCAGTTCGGCTTTAATTATTTATTTTATAAAGCCAGTGTATAGAAGTGACCTCAAGATACTTCATATCATAAGTCAAAGACCCATTATAAACTTCGGGATTTAGCATACTGTAGGAAAATTAATAGCCAGCTAGCATTAGCTTTGTCCATGTACAGTTTATGGCCATAAATGGTCAACAGCTGTCGCTATCATTAATTGCAGTAATTAAATAACCGTTTTCACTTACCCAGGAAAACACCTGTCAGACTTAAAAGGGTTAACACATTTCTTCTGTGGATACAAGAATGCCAGCACTTTCCGCAAAAGCTTAGGATGCACTCCATTTTCTTATTTTTTGTAAAGAGGAAACAAATCAGCCAAAATAGTCAACTGATGTCACACCAAACAGGAGCGTAGATGGTGAAAGTACTTGAGTTACTTTGACCACCCTTCAAATAAGCTGTGTACAGCTAGTGCAGCTAGTTTGAAGCTAGTGCTCACAAATATGTAGACCTTATAGCCGTTATAAGGTGTTCAGATGTTCATTAGATCCGGAGGTTTTTGTTTTTTGCTGTCGTTGTTTCTTTGTTTTTTAAATCCTCAAATTACTCGTGACTAGGGAGCAGTGGCGGTCCTAGCCTGTTTGGCGCCAGAGGAACACTCCCTCTTTTGCTCGTTTCTCCTCCTCTTCTTTTCTATTTTTTCTAAACTGAGCACCTGATGGCTTTGAACTTTTCTTGTCCATCTTCCATTGGTTTTAATTTTGGACTCCAGTATGAACACAAATCCCCCAACTCGAGGATCACCACAACATAACCTAATAGACCTACACCTTAGTTCACAGATTCACTTTGTCTTAGGTGTATTTCTGGGATTTCACACAACCCATGATTCAAATCATGAATACATAATGGGCTTGGATTTACAACATTAAGAACCCGTTCCACGGGTTGTCTATGAGACATTAAATCATCAAAATATAAATTTTAAATTGTTATTGATCCCTTTACCCCGAGTCCTAAAGTGTATATTTATTTTCTTACTCTTCTTATATTTATTGTTTGGTTACTTGCACTGCTGTAACTGGAGCCTCGTCGTCTCTCTATATACTGGACTGTATGTAGCGGAGATGACAATAAAGTTTACTTTGACTTCAGCAGCAAGCAGGCGCAACGAGGGCTCTCGCGCTCACTTTTCGCATATAGAATTTCGAAAAAAAAATCGGTCCAAATTGTAAGTGTGTATCATAATGTCTGGTGTTTTCTTGTTTGTTGTTTTGTTTTTATTTTGTTTTATTTTGAGAGTTAGTTATTAGATGCTGCTCCAGCCAGCCACAGAATCCCCCGCAGCCCTGCCCTCTCCTCCCTGTGCCGAAAGCAGCAGGCGCACCTCGCAAACGGAGGGCGCCCTTACTCCCAGGAAATGGGCAATAGAAAACCGATCGGTGCCTATGCCATTCCCAATATGCACTGGCTGATGTCGGGGCAGCATGAGTACGAGCAATTTTTTTATTTTTTTTTTGCCGATGCCCGTGATGCCGCCCCCCACCACGATGCCGCCTCGGGCAACCGCCCGTGTCGCCCGTATCAAAAACCACTACTGCTAGGGAGACTCTTATAAAAGCAAAGAAATACAATTTTAAAAACCGTAGAAAAAGAAAAGAAATGTTTGTTGTTAATCCCAGGACCCTAGGACCAGATCCTTGCCCAAGCAAAGGTTTAAATTAACCCCCTGAAAAAAAAGAAACTAACATTTCCAAGGCCAAGAAAGCACCGTCTATGGTAAATGTGAGAAGTCACGTGGCTCAGGCAGGAGGATTACCTGGATTGCAGAACTGCACTGCCACCAAGAGGATTGTTGTAAAAAGCACTTCACTTATGTGGACAGTTCATTGGAGATGATAATTTACAGGATGAAGGAAACAAAATGCTGAGGAAAGAGTAATGATACCACAGTGTTTTAGAAGAGCATGTTATACATTTATTATTGAACCAGCTTTTGAAATCCAAAAGACAGGGTAAGGGATTAAAAAAAAAATCATTGCACTACTTAATAAAGTATTACTAGTAACAACTCTCATACAAAATGTACAAATGTTTGTTAAAAATTTCATTATCATCATCAACAGACCTTCAAACGATTTTGGTTACAGATATAATACATAATGAAACTACTATGACACCACTTTAATGAAAGTTTCATAGAGTTTAAAGGAATATATATCAAACAACCCAACAAATTGCATGGAAAATGAACAGATGCACACTAAGCATACTGGTTGTGCCATTTTCTGAAAAGACATAAATAGTGGGACTGAGGTAATTGCTAGTGTATCAAGCAACGAAAAACTGTCCAACAAAAAACGATTCTAAGACACAAAAGGGATGCGTACAGAAATGAAGAAGAAAAACATTGATTCCCATTGTTTAAATAAGAGTTGTTGTCTTTTTAAAAACGTCTGATAACACTAAAGAAGTGTTTTGGATAAACCAATGTTCTTTCCAGATTCTGGAAAGCAGAAATCCACTTTGAATTAATGTTTCCATCTGATGTGGCAACAGTGAAGAAATACGAGTTCTACCAGGAGAAAATCAGATTGGATAAAAAGGCATGTCAGATGGAAGACACTGCAGGTGCCGCACTGAACTTCCTCTTTACTTTTTATGGCCCATGTTAGCTTGTCATCTTAAAAATATTGACCGTTCGGGATTTACATTTGAAAGCCTGATTTGTGCTTGAGGTTTATTAGTTATATCATGACTGATGATCATTATTAAGATACCGAGAATGAACACCTTTGGAAATAAACTGTGGGAATTTGAAAGAACTGATATATTGAGGGTGTAGTAAATACTGGAAAATGATGTTTGAAGAACATCTGTATTTTTTTATGCATTAATGCTTCTTTTTCTTAGAAAAGAGTGTGTATAGGTCATAAATCTACATATTAAAGTGCTGAAGTGAAAAATCCACCAGTGAACCAAAGTAGATTTAACGGTGACCTTATAAGACTCTTTAAACTTCTTCCCCGTGAGTGATGGGGAAAACACTGGAATCGCTACCTGCCAAAAGTATAGAAAGGTACCAAAAACAGACAGTCACATTTTAAATACCATATTCCCATTAAAATTATAATATACTGAGGATTGATGAAATTGTTGAGTTTTAATTAATTCAACCATATTTATCAAATATGTCTTGGAGGAGGAGCTTACTGAGCATGTTGAGATGTTGATAAATATATTTTCTGTTTTTTAAGGGGAAAAAACTAAACCTATACTTGTTTTAGAGAAGAAGGAACAGATGTAGATTCAAAGGTCTAATGTGTGGTTTAAAAAAGAAAGACGCACTGTCAGCTTCCCAAGAACCTTGGTTGTGAAGATCTGAAGTTACCCTTGACCTTCACTGGGTCTAAATCAATCTGAAGTAGAGTGGAAACAATTTAGGAAGTAAATGCACTGTACCACATAGGCTGCATAAATTCTACAGGAGGTGTAAAACTCACATCCCCACAAGTGAAAAGGCTCACACTGCTGAAAAAACACTCGCGCACAGACACTCGGATAGAGAAAATAAAGTGTATTTTTTCACTGTTCCAAAGTAGCTCACTCTTTGTCACACAGTGTACAGTATCTTTGTTTCACCCTATACAGACTGCTCAGAAACCAAGGAATGCAAGAATACACACAGAGAAATTAAACTGGCTCATTCTGCTGCACAATTATAATGAGTCTAGTTAAAAAGGTCAGTCTCTGCACACCAAAAATGGGACTGCTTAATTATAACCAGAAGAACAATAACGAAAATATAATCTTTGGACTGCCAATTTCCCCCCTCAGTGTTTGTTAGTACAACTATACAGGTGGTTTTCAAATAAGCCTGTTCTTCTCTCCACTACCAGAACTTAACAGTTCACAATTCAGAAGGGTTCATAATGCCATTTTTTTTAAAATACGTACATATATGTCCACCTGCACATGACACTGTGTCGTGGGTGTGTTTTTAAAGGCCATTTATAGTGAGCGTTAACCATCAGAAGAAGGCAGGGTAGCAGGGTCTAATAGTCCAAAAACGGAAGGCCTATGAAGTCCAGTGATGAAGTAAGCACGAGTCAGCAAAAAGTCTCCACACTTCTATAAATGCTGATCCCAGGTGAGAATTACCATTCAGTGTCTGGTGGGATAGAGTGAAGGATTAATGAGCACTGGTCCCAGTTATGTGTAAGCAAAGGCTTGTGGTAAAGGGGTAAGGAAGTTCACTGATTGGTTGGTGGATCCAACAGGGAGTCAGGGATTGTGGATATTTATAGGAGGTCACTCAGAGTCCCGTTGTACCTCAGAGGCATCGGCTCGACAGATAGGACAGGTCCTGTTAGCCTGGGAGAAAATTAAATAAAGAACCTAAATTATTAATGTACCAAATACAAACAGCGCAGCAAATAAAGTGTGTAATTTTTCTGTTTACTGAAGTGATTTACAAGTCAGGAGAATGCAGGCTGCTAGATATAAACACGAGTGAGGCAATATCTGTTTGGAAGTTCAGTTGTCAGTTATTTGCTGTGCCATGACTGCCCTGCCTGAGCTTCACAACCTCAGTGGAATTTATTACCGTTATCCTAATAAAAGAATGTCATCACTCACCTTAAGCCACTTGTCTACACACTTGGTGTGGAACTCGTGATTACAGGGTAATACTCTCAGAAGCTGGCGTGACTCGAAGTCACACATGCACACCACACACCTGAAAGACAAATGTTAGGAGCGTTTTTTACACATGGTCTTGGGCTAACATTTTAAATTGCGCAAACACCTGCAACTGCTCACAAAACAAAAGAAAATCCACGCAAAAAGGTACTCACAGTGTTTGCTCAGATTGATGGTTGTTGGGGTTGAACCTGTATGATGGAAGCTGTTCTATATCTGCTTTAGTTAGACCTCTGGGCTTGGCCTCTCCCAGACGCTCTGCGAGGTTCAACAGGGCCTGAAGATTTCGAAGATAAAGGACATGTTTACAAAAAAAAACAGTCATCATATTAACTGTCGCTTGATTCTACGATGCAGTATTTTCAAACAAAATGAAAAATGTGACAGCTCGACAGCAGTTTGTTCTACCTCGTAGTTCTCCACCTCTCCATCATCCACATCCAGTTCTAGACTGATAGCAGGGGCCACATTTGGAGGCATAGGAAGCACAGACCTGTGGTGGATGAAGAGCATGAAGAAGTTTAATACACTGCATTCATTACCATCCTGAGGTACACTCAAATCTCTTGCAAATTCAGCCACGTAGTTCCAACAGAATTTTTTTTAAGAAGGAACTTACAAGAAGTAAGGCAGGAAGCTGGGGTGGTAGGGAGATGGGGGTACTGCCTGTTGAGAACGGTAACGCCGGCTTGTGAATCGCCGAGGCATAAAGTGAGGATAGGGCTAAGACACAGCAAAAGAGATGGAAAAAATGTATTACACTATGGTTAAAAATTTCATGTTACAAAAATCCTACATTGTAACATAAATGAACATCTGATTTGACAAATCTACTCACCACTGTAAAAAGCTCCTGTGACAGGGGGTCGTGGTGTGAAAGGAACTGGAGCGGTGTTGAAGGCGCCAGAGCAGAGGGCGGCTGGTGGTGATGGTGGTGATGGTGATGGTGGGCATAGCTGAAACCTCCACCCACTGAAAGCTGCTCTCCCAGAAGCTCAACCTCATTTTCAATCCTCTGTAAGGGCTGTGATTAAATGACGAAAGCATGCCAGGCGTTATGGCGGGTTAGACATGTTTGCTGTCCTATTTTTTTTTTTCTTTGGAGATTTCAGCAAAATCACAAAACAGCATATTTTAATAACACAATTTATAACTGATGGCTTGACAGTTTAATTAATATTAAAAGTTGTAACTCCAATAATTCGACTACTCTTAAAGAGACACATTAAGACATGTAACATGTAAAATCTTAATATTTGTAACTTGAAGAAAAAAATAAAATGTACACGTCTTGTAATGTGGAATAAGAAACAGAAAAGAACACCAATTTACTCTATAACTTCTCATCTGTAGCTAAATAAAACACTTGGACAAATTAAACAAATATGCTGGTCTAGTTTTAGCAACATTTCTTGTATTCTACCTTTAGTATAACAAACAGCAACAGCAACTTTGGGCAAATAACACACCTGTGTTTGACTAGCACTGACACTGTTTAAAGTCTTTATAAAACCGGATATAAGTCACTGCATGTATTGCACACAGCGATATAGGTCATTGCCAGTAAAGCTGATCATGTACCGAACGCGGCTGTTGTGTCTGGAAAGGCAGGAACTGTCCGGGTGTGGCGAGGTGGGGCGGGTGGTGAGACATGTGAGGTGGAGGGTGAAGCAGGAACTGAGGATCACTGGATAGCAGTGAGGGAAAGGCATAGGGCACCGGCAAATGTTGCACTGAACATGCCTGTATCATCTGGAAGAGAGTAGAAGAGAAGAGAGAAATAAAATGGTGGTCACTGTAATATGTAGTCTCACCACAAGGTGGCAGCCACAACTGAGAAAACTAACTAGTTTCCTCAAACAGGAAAGGTTTTGGCACACTTTTGTTGCTCACTTTAGTTTTCTTTTAAAGAAACTGCACAGAACAAAGTGTTTTATTTTTCAAATCAACAAAGAAACCCACACACTCCTACTAACTTTTACACTGTTTTATGCCTCTCACCGGGTGGTAGTGTTGTCCAGTGCTGAAGACCACGCTGCAGGCAGGGACCTGTTGTTGTGAGGAGCAGGTAGGTGGAAGATGCTGACTGCTACACAAAGGCGCTGTGAGACCGTGAGTAGGGACTGGGGTCACCGTGTAGGAGACAGGTACAGTGCCCTGCTGCAGCTGATGAGAAATCACACCAAAGTTGAAGTACAGCCTCTCTCTCTCTCTCTCTCACACACACACACACACACACACACACACACACACACACACACACACACACACACACACACACACACACACGCAGCTTTCTATCATTTTCCACAGAAAATAAAATATTTGCAGACTGACCTGTTCATGCAAATCCATTACCATGGCTCCTTGTTGCTGTTGCGTTGAATGATGCTGTTGCTGATGATGGTGGTGGTGATGGTGGTGAGTGGCCGGGTGCAGTAGTCGCGATGATAGGCTGGGGGGATGGAAAGCTCGAGGTTCCTCTGAACCTACTCCTCCACCCCCAGACGTAGGAGGCTGACTGTAGGCGCTGGGAGTGTGTGTTGGGTATGTCTGCGGAGTGGATGGATGGGGGTTGTGGTGGTAGTTTTCATCCTGGAGCTCGGATGGTGACAGACGAGATATGGGGCCTTGGGTGGGGGGGTGGTGATGAGGAGGCAGGTGGCGAGAGGGTCTGGAGAGACGGCCACGCTGACGTCTTGCTGGTGGACTAAAAAAGGGATAAATAACAGTTTTATATCACAGACCCTGAGGTAAGTTGTAATAGTGGAAGTGTAAAAATAAATAAATAAATAAATAAAAATCTGGAAACTGCCACCTTACCTGCGTCTGTGCCGGGCTGGAGTGAGGCATCTCTCTTGGTGGTAATGTGAGTGAGGATGAGACTGTCTCCGACTTTGGGGTCCTGATTCCCAGGGGCGGATGGGAGGAGAAGGGGTGGATGGTGGGGGTGCAGATGAGGTTAGCTGTTCCAAGACGGACTGACTGGACAGCCTCTGGCGCTTTGGACTGGGGCTTTCCTCACTCTGTAGAGGGAGGGGTGAAACACGGAGGAGGAAAGGGGAGAGGGGAGAAGAGGAGAGAGGGAATGGATATTGTGGTCAGTGACCCATGGAACTCATATCAAATAAATCAATTTCACCATGCTTTTCAGTCCCTCTAGCCTACAATCCATACCATCACATTAGACATTATGTTCCTTTGTTACTAACGGTACTTCCTGTATATTCCATGCGAGCTTACATACTTTGCATGCGTGCATCTGTGAAAGAAAGCATATTACACCACCAGCTCTCGAAGGCCCTGAGGGTTGAAAGTCACTTCCTCTTGGCGCGAGGAAATGCAAACAAAACAAGCACTCACAAGCCCATGTGCGAATTACGAGAACACTCCCTAAATTGGATAGCTTGACAAATTCTTTCTTGCGAAGTCAAAAAAAGTCAACGATACATACACAAAAACAGAGACATAGCTCAGTTTATTAGTCATCCAGGTTTAGACTGACTAATAAGTTATACACCGCTTCAATCCTACCAACTCATCTGTGAGTCACTTCACTTACTGTCAAACAGTGACTCGCACGCTTAGCACTTGGTGAGGCAAGAACACACACATATCCATGTGTCAGTTCTTAGTCACTCTTTTACGAGGACCTTTGCTGTGCTCTGAAGAACACATGGATTCTTTAAGAAACACCACACACACACACACACACACACACACACACACACACACACACACACACACACTTCCCCATAGTTACCCTCTCAATGCTCCCCCCCTTTCTACTTATTTGATCCCTGCTTCCAGCTCCCCTCTTCGTGGGAGAGACACGTTGTTAAAGTGTGATAAAAATGACTCAGCGGCTGTGACTTTTTAGCACACATACACACAGACACACACATACACAGCTCAGCAACCTTGAGAGCAGTGTGATAGCTAACAGGAAACAGCTGGAGAGCAGACTGCAGAAACTCACACACACGCACACAGTTATGGAAACGCCTGCAGACATGCGCAAATTCACATTCACACATGGGCAGCTGCCACCGTTTGAGTTCTACAGCCTATAAAGAACAATAGCTTCTGAAGTTCTTTAGAGGCAAACTCTGCTGTTCAAGAAAGAAAAAAAATGTTCAAAATGTATTCTGACTGCAGGCCCAAACAGAGTATACACTAATGGCTTGCCCATAATATTGAATGTGACCTGGGCTTGACAAGTTTATGGGAAAGGCAAACAATAACTACTACCAGGCAACAAGAATAACAAAAGAGTCATCTCCATACATCTCCATATGTTTAACAGAAATGGTGATGCAGGCCGCAGTTTTGAACTTAAATAGTTTGACCATAAATACAAATACCTTTAAAAAACAACAGTTTATTGGTCAGCTCCCTTTCATTAATCAGAATGTTGGTGATTCAACTCCTAGTCTGCATTAGGACTGCCACGATTAGTCAACTAGTCACGATTACGTGGACTATCAAAATCATCGAAGACTAATTTAATAGTCGACGCGTCGTTTGAAGCTTTGTAAGGTCCCAAAAGACGCAGGAATAAGTAGTAGGATTTAGGAGTGTAATAACAGACTGAAACAGAAGATGGCAGCACTGCATGTACAAGGATGCCAGCTGCCGTTAAACCCCGAAGAAGGAGAAGCGGTGTCCGGTATCGTAGCTGTGTCAGGAACCGCATCCTCTTGTGCCCGCATTTGTAGGCCGATTACGTTACAGCGACGCGACGAAGACTGTCCAAATTTGAAGACTCCGACAAATGAGCCCTTCATTTCCCCAGATTTGAAGGATGGGTCCGGGTGTATACTTCGTGGCCCAACCTATCCCAGAATTCATAGCACGGCCCAGCTTACTTTCCAACAATGGCGGCAGCTAGTTAGTTTTAATATTACTCTTGTTATACTTTCTGTGTCACAAAATAAACGTATGACATATTTTCAGGTGAGAATGTAGCTGTGTAAACTGCTCAGTTTATCAAGACACCACATATTTTCAAAAGCGCTCCAACGTTTTTGGAGACGTCTGTTACGATAGCTAGCCGGGGTTCAAGGTTCATCAGAGCCGGTGAGAACACCGGACTCCTGGCAAATCGTTTTCAAACCCACCGCCGTCTTTTGCTACTCAGGTTAAACATGATATATAAGTCACTTACATAACTTAAAAATGTTATTGTTTGGCTTTTTTCAGTATTGTATTTGTTCCTGAGTAAATCGGTTTGGCTGAGATTAAAGTTATAGTTTTTACACAGCTGAATAAACGTCAAGCAGACAACTGATTATCAGAAGTGTGAGATGCTCGAGAATATACTCCGGTGTCCTGTTATATTTTAGATAGCAAGGAGCAGACGGCTGAGTTTATTAAACTCCACCGAAACAATCGGCAAATTTCATTAAAATTTAATAAACTAACATCTTGTCTTTATGTGTGTTTGAATGCATCTTCTATAATCAATAAGACTAGAAAAGCACCATTTAAATGCCAGTAAATTTTTATGAAATAGTGTACAGGCGTGATTACTTTACTGTAATCACGCCTGGTAAAGTTAGTTCTTTACCATCCCTAGTTACAACAGTGTTTACAACAGTGTTTCTGCCTTTCATCACTGGAGGGCTGGTCTGTACAGTAAAAGCTGGTTAGCAGCTAGAAGCCAGGCTAGAGTAAACTTGTGCACACCGTCATGTTCAAATGCAGTCAATTGAAATCACATGTAGATGGTAACCTGTGTAATCTCCCCATTAAGCATATTTGTTATTTAGAATAGTCATTTCTTGAATATTACATAAACTGGTACCAATATATCAAAATTTTCTATTCTGCCCAGCCCCAACACTAACTATGGTTTCTTTAGTATTGCATGTACAATATTATATCAGCGGACTGGAAAGAAGGAAGGATATTTGATGAAAAAATATAGAAATAAAAAATAGAAATACAGAAATGAGTGTGACTTTGGTATTTGAATCTGTCCAATCAAAGGACTAGAGCAACGTGAGAGAATCAGGGCCCCAAATGAGTGAAAAAATGTGGATTTGGGTGTGCCTCTTCAATTTTTTATATGTCATGTGACTCACCATACACCTTATCATTTGGGTCCAAGATAAACAGAATACAAGCAAGTATGTTGTAACTTCTTTTGAAGCCATGTGATAGCTGAGCAAATCCTTTCCGCCTTATCCCCTGTTAAAATTCATTCAGAACTCTATTTTTAAGGGTTTTCTTCAACAGGTAAGGTGGAATGAACCAAACATTTTGAAAAATAAATACATGAATAAAATGGACAAGGCGCTTTGAGATGGCTTTTGCTTCAGTCTTGTTTTTGTATTACCGTACTACTCTGTAAGTCGTTTTCTAGAACACATCTCGTATTCGGTGCTGTAATGAATTCAGTTTATCTTCAAAGTACGAAATTTTCTTTCGTCAAACAGGCGAACTCGAAACAAACTAAACAAATAAAAATATGAGCCTTGACATGACGAGAAGACTAAGACTTCAGTCACACAAATATGTTTTCATTTTAAAACAAATCTCTGTACATACAAGCAGTGTTTTAGAGTTTTACAAATAGTCTCTTGTCTGTACTAACAAGGCTATGAAGGCATATTAATAAAATGACGACACACATGCATGCTGGGCATGATTGTGACACTGTAAACAAGACAAAAGGGATTTTGGCTTATAGAAAAAACTACAATGAACGAAAAGCAAAAGGTACAAGAAGAAAGGACCTGGACCAAAGATGAGGAGTCGCAAAGCAAATATGACAATCTATTAAAGCAGTACCATAAGCATCATAAATTGGTACAGGAAGAAATGGCAATGGGGGGAAAAAATGCCCACACAAGAAGGATGAAATGCCTAGCTATAATGTTTTGACCCAATTTAATTAGCAAACAAAGCTCAAACAGAAACGTAAGTCTTTTCTGCCTGCTGTCCAGGCTAAAACATAATCCCAGACTGTTTTTGAAACTAAAATCTGTGTTTTTAAATTCTTTTTTAGGATGGACACTTGGCATATATGAAGTACACATTAACAAATTAAACTTATTCCCACTGCTTTGCTTTTGAAACACATTTTTAATCACATTTAAAAGTCAGCAGATTCTTTCGGGAGACGCAACACAACATATGTTGAAGTTCAAGTTGGAATCGGAGTGAAACAGTGAGGATAGGTTATTTGTTACACAAGAAATGAAAAATAAGCTTTTCTCCATTTCATTTTATCAAAACCAGCAGAAGATACTACAATACACCCATTACGGCATTGGATGGAGGGCACTAGTGGTCCACCCCCACCCCACTTTGAGACACTAAGCTCCTCTCTTCCAACCCAACACCCCACAACCTCTCTACCAGCCTCGCCCCAACCCCAAAACCCTAGGGACATCTACTGTGCCCATTTTCATATCTAAGCCAGTCTCCTCTACTCCCCACCCTTCCGAATAACCTCCTACCATCCCCCCTTTCCTTCCATCAGATAATCTAAACCAATCTATGATCCTCTTCATGTGCCCCCTGCTTTTTCCCTGTCTGCCTGCCCTGTCCAAGACCCTTGCTTAAAACATGAGGCCAAAAAAGGTTCTTAGACAGGACATACACATCTTAACAAATGCAGACTATTGCCCATTACTATGAAAGTTTGATGGGCCTGTCTACCCACGTTAGAGGGAGGGGAGCACTGCCAGACAAAGGAGTGTGTGTGTGTGTGTGTGTGTGTGTGTGTGTGTGTGTGTGTGTGTGTGTGTGTGTGTGTGTGTGTGTGTGTGTGTCCTAAAGCAATGTGTTATAATGTGTCCTCATGTTCTAATTGAGTGCCCGAACTTGTGAACTTATACACAGACACACACATCTGGTCCAAAAACTAAAGCTAGAAAATATGAGAAGAAAACATTCTGACACAAACAAACTGACACACTGTGACAAACTGTGAATCCATCTATGGCTCACACACCCTCATATTCCTTCTCACAGCATCCACAGCATGTTCACAGACCAGAGTGGACAGACATCCTGAAGCAGAAGTGCAGACACACCCTTCCAAATTCTCTTTCACCATGTCTACATTTGGGGTATGCATGTATCCACTCTCACCCACATACACATAGCAACTCTGGCCAACAGCTGTTATGGCTTCACTGTCTTTGCTGAGAACCAAAATAAAAGAGAGGCCCAGAGACTGCATGAAAATACAAACCTAAAAAAAATACAATAGAGACCGGGTTTCTCTTTCCTGCCATGAGAGTCTGTTCACGAATTTGCACACTGAGCAAATATGGTCATTTGCTTTTACAGATTCATTAATATTTTGCAGACATGCTCCCACTAGCACTCAAACACTTCTCCCTCCCCCACTTATTTTCTTTCCATCAACAAGATTTCAAAGCCCATTTTGTTTCCTCTGCCACTGTTCCTCCCTTCCTTCCCCTCCTTTCGCTTCTCTCACTCCAACCAAGTTCCACAGCTGGAGGTGAAATCATTAGCAATACCCCCTCCCTGTTTTTGGCCTCGCCTCTCTCCCTCCCCTCTTTTCCTCCAAGCTTTCTGCAACACCTTCCTCAGCATCCTGTCTCGCCTCTCCTCCTTTTTTTTACCCGTTTTCCACTTCATCTGTTAGCTTTTAACACACAACTTCACTTGTGATGATGACTATCATTTACTCAAGTACACTTGTATACTGAAATATTATCAGTAGCACACACACAAACACACAAGGTTTTTGTTTTGTTTTTTTAAACTGGTAGCGCAAACATATAGTTTCTGAAACAAAAAGGATACACACCCTTAGCAGAAAAGGGAAACTGTTTTTAGTGAAAACACTGCAAATAACAGAAAGCGGCTAAATGCAATATCCAGTAATCAGATTAATCTGCTGTAAACAACTGGACATCAGCTGGTTATTCAAAAGCATGGTATGGTATGCTTCATTACACAAAAGTAAACAACAAATACATGAAACGATGACAGCCTAACTATTTGTAAAGAATAAACTTAAACAACAATCTGCAGTCCTCTCTCACAGATGTATAATGTGCATACAGTTATGTACCACCTCTTAACATACTTTGGCATTTATGAAATGTAAAGCAGAGGCACTGCTGTTTGAGTTTCTCAAGGAGGCAATTGGAGGCAAATGTCTACACAAGAAGCCTCATTGCCTGCTGCTGAATACTAAACACCATCAAGCACTTCTCAGAGCTAAAGCTTCATCTCTGGGAGAGGGGTCATTAAACCAGTACATTTTAAAAGTTTTTCCATTTTCCAGAAATTCTGTGAAAACTTTAATAAATGTCTTTCTTACCTTATCGCTCTCCTCTCCATACGCATGGTCTGGGTGGCAGTGGTAGGACCCGCCAGAGGCTCCTGTACAAAGAAGGAAAGAACATGTAAGGCTTGCTACAAACCTTTCGAAATGAGTAGTTTTTCCTTATTATACCACTTTCAAGTCCATTTGAAGGTCACAATTGATGCCCCTGCATGGTCACAACAAATGGAGGGCACTCAGACATCCTTACTAAGCCATCTCTACACTCCTACGACTCTTTTTCCCCACTCAGACCCTCTTGGATGCAAAAAAAAACTACAGCAAAAAGTCTTAAATTGCCCAGAAATCGCCATCATCTCCGCTTGGTAAGTTTAACAAAATTGTATTTGAACAAGCATTATCAGGCCAGGCTAAAAAGTTTCTCTATGTATTTCTCATCCAAAAATACAGAAGCAGCTCATTTACCTAAAAATACAACGCAAATAGGCATCAGTTTTTCTTATGTACACGGCCATGAAAGTTATTTTTTTTCTGTGGTGTACTGTGTATCATTTTACAATATAAACTACAACATAAAAGGAATACCTTTTGGCGTCATTGACATTATAGCCATCATTGTTTGGAGACCTCTATTATCTCCATTTAATCCCTTTGTTGTTATTATTCTAACCCAACTTAAGGCTTTATACACAGCAGCAAAAAACAATGACAACATGTTTGTTTGTGAGAACGCTTGCTGACCGTGTGTACGGCAAAAAAGTGACTGAAACACATATGGCATACTCTTGTCTCACATCAGAGGCAGTAGATGTAGGCACACATGCAAAAACACACACACACAAAATAAACACAGTAATCCTGGATTAGAGAAGCTTTCTGATGATACCGCCGCTTCCATCACAGCTAAGACTTTTACTCTTTTGTTTTTCAACAATCCTTTCATCTTTTTATTGTCTTTCCTATTTATTCTGGCTTTTATTTTTCCTTTGTCGTGGGGACGTCTCTCGTCTGAGACGTCCTCACCACAGATGGTGGCAGTGGTATACACACCAAGGGTAAGCACTCCCAAGGGCACTCCAGACAAGACTACCTTTTCAATAAAAATGAACGAATCAAAAGTAAAAAGAAAAAGATGCACAAAAAAAAATTACAAAGGTGTTTAAAAAGAGAATTTTTCACCTATCGGCTGTTTGTTTGTGGGATTTTTCCTGCTTACAGCCAGCCTCTTTGAAGAGAAGCTATGACTGACAACAAAGGGGGGAAGAGACAGAAAGAGGCAGAGTGAGGTTTTCACAACTGAATTCCTCAGTCCTTAAAAAGCATTTCCTTTCATACTTCAATCCCTAGAGCAGGACAAATAAATGGATTGAAAAGGTTGAAGTAAGTAAAGCTTATATTAGTGTAGTGAAAACCAGGCTAAAAGGCTATTTCCACTGAGATGATTTGGGACAGAATACTGGTGAAGTATATTCAGGGAGCTCGCCGGCTGCATAGCGGCTCGTCTCTGCAACACTCATTCACTGATCACAATAGGCAAAAATCCAGCTCCCTCCCTGAATGTGGTCTCACTTGCACATTGTCAGAATCCTGTAAATTGACTCAGAAACGAGTCATTCAGTTAGAGTCACTCTATAGAGCACAACACAGAAGCTACAGAGCAGGTTTAAAATGTTGCAGTAACATCGTGTTCACTGTTGGACTAACAGACTGTGCACAATCTTGGTTCTGCTGTTAGGGCACCGAGAAAAGCCAAATGGTGGGATTTGCAGTATGAATTACAATGTGCGAGGAAATGGCAAATTCTTCGACAATATCTAGGACGTTTTAGACAGTACAAAACGGATTTCATGGACACTGAACTACTGTACGAAGGACTTTGTCACATGAACCTTCATTGGCAAGCCACGGACTCTGCAAAGGATGTGACCTTCTTGAATCACCTTTTCCGTGTCTTCAGTCATTTTCGCAAATCCAATGAAGTCCCCAACTTTTCTTGGCATGTGAGGAAGCAGTGGGGTTGAACGTTAAACTGTCTTTGCCCCACCAAGTAAAAAGTCTATGACAAAGAAATGAGTAATATAATCAGCTGCTACTCAAGTAAGTCTCCCATTATAAATAAAGATATAGATAAAGTCCAATTTTACTGTTTTGGACTACAGTTGGTGATGGTTAGTCTTATTCTGCTGTGGAGACTTCAATGAGATTGTTGCAGCAGCACATGAACCAGTTCTTCACCTGGTTTGAGTGGCCCTCCCAGCTCACAGCAATTTTCCAGGGTAAAACAGCACCAGTCCAAGATAGCAGAGTTGGTAGTCAGTTGGTGACAATGAGCATCTTCGGAGAATAATAATATCTTGGACTAAAACAAAAGCAGTCTGGCCAATGAAGCAGTCAGTGTACAACTACAAGAGGCTAGGGTTAGCTGGAAAAACAGCTAACCTGGTTAAAAGCATAATGAACCAGTATTTGTGAAGTAACATTTACATACATGTGGGAAAACAGCAATAGGCTGCAAAGTTTTCTAAACTTAACTTTCAGGTGATTTTGTGTTTAAAAGTGAATTTTGCATAGCTATCTGAACAAGAGGAAGTCGGACACAGTAAGATATTTTGTTGCTAGAATAATAAGGTCAACACACTGCATCATGATGGAGAATTGGGTTTTTTTGACAATTAAATATCTGCCGTGTGAAGCAGATGATATGAAAAACTATGACTCATAATACTAAAGACACAAAGTACTGCTTTAGAGCACCACAATTCATCTCTTGTCTCTTTGAAAGTCACAAAACAAACTTTTGAAAAAACTTTAAAAAAATGAACTGAGTGTGCAGTAACCATTTCCTGCTGTGTGAAATTTAAAAAGGTCTTATCTAAATGAAGGAAAAATGATTGCAAGCAATGCCAGCTTAAGTAACTATGTGGAGAATGAATAGTTTGCAGGCCCCGCCTTCCCCGTGGCTGCAGAAAATTGCCATCGACTTTAGTTGTTTGTTTCACGAAACCAGCACAACAATGTTGGCAGGAGAGGGTGAAGGAGGAGAGAGAACGAGAGAGAGAGAGAAGTGTGGGTGACAAGAAGAGGGCAAAAGGGAGGTGCAGAAGAAGAGGACAGGGCTGGAAACATGCATGAAAAGGTGAGACCACTGAGGAGGAAAGGGAGACAGGAACAGACGGAGTGGAAGAAAAACGAGTGGAGGGAGAGAGAGAAAGAGAGAAGAGCCAGAGAGAGGGAACAGGGTGGGGGTTGTGGCTTCCCCTCTTGACTGCTATTGATTTTCTGTAAGCCTCAGAGTGCATCAGCTATTTCTATCCATTTCCTTCACCTCTCCCTCCCCTTCTCATCCCTCCCTCCCCCCCCTGCACTCAGCTCAGACACCCTCCTTACACATCCTCCTCCTCCTCACACTCTCCATCACTTCATCACCATCCCTCCCAGCCACCGATCTATTTCCCTATCTGCCGGCCTGTCTCCCTCCCATATATTCCTGAAGCTTTATCGCACGGCACCCACATTTCCTTTTCTTGCCCTATCGCACCATCTCTATCCATGATCTCCATCAGCCTCTCTCTTACCGTCTATCTTTATTCAACTACATCTTCCCGTTTCATGTCCAAATGGAAAAACACAGGAGAGAGTGGGTGAACAGAAATGATAGATGAAAGGATAGATGATAGATAAGCAAAAGGTTTACTTAACAAATCACCAGCTCAACAGTAACAACCAGCCACAGAAGGCTTGCTGCAGAACTTGTATGCATTTACATAGCATTCACAGAAAGTAAGCAAAACTGAACATATGTATATCACACACATACACACGCATATACACACCTCTCACATCACCCCGCCTCCTGAACACATGTCAGAGCACACTTCACACCCTAGCGCAAAGCAGTCAAGTAACAAGCTGATATCCAAGCTTAAAATAGGCGGGCATGTAACGCTTGCCCAACCATTACCTGCTTCACACGCGCTTCATGGCAAAAGAGTGTGTCACGTATAGAAATGGGACTGATTCTACCGTTCTCCCACTTCATTGTCCTCCTACATTTCCTTCCTCATTATCTTTCTCATTATCTTTTTTTGTGTGTTCTGCTGCAGTCCTTGAGGTTGCTCCTCCATCCTGCATTTCTTCTCAAGCCTGAAAATTTACATCCCACAGTCTGCAAGCGTGTGCAGGTGGTTGCACATAACATACTTGAGTGCGAACTTGTTGTGAATATGGGCAACAGTGAGTAACTCACACGTCTATGTTCTTTTTTGAAACCTCATCTCTGCATGCCTACATCAGAATATTATGTCGTGTATGTATAATAAATAGTGTTTGCTGAAGCATCTTTCAATGTTTTTGGATTTAAACTTTTGCCATGGTGAAGTTTGCATGCCTTTGTGTGTGTGTGTGTGTGTGTGTGTGTGTGTGTGTGTGTGTGTGTGTGTGTGTGTGTGTGTGTGTGTGTGTGTGTGTGTGTGTGTGTGTTTGTTTTACCAAAAGTCCAAAATAGCCACAAAAAAGCCCAAAACAGTTTAGAAGTTTAGAAGCATGTTTCTTTCAAATTAAGAGTCACTGAGTTCAAATATTAATGTAATCCATTCAAAAATCAACATTGTTTATTCATATTTATTACATACAGGTTAACACACAGATATTTTTTTGCATTGTTTAACTAAAGGGGAGGTTTCTCCATGCTCACCTTAAATAATAAGTGACTAATTTCATGGCAGCTACTTTCTAAACCAGTACATTGCTAGTAAACATAGTTCCAAGTCTGGTATTTTTGTGAGTATGCCTGTCCCAGTACTGTCTACGTGAGCTCAAATACAGGCTAAGTTTAAACATGAGCACAGTCCAAGAAATGGCCTATGGCTTCTTCCGACATGACAAAATGTTTAAAACTGGATGTGTAAATGTATAAAGTACATTCTTTATGACGAGGCTGGTATTGTTTTGACCTTCTGCATCTTTCAACATAATAGCAAAATGTGGATCTGCAGACACACAGAAACTTTACTGTGCTATGCCATTTGGGTATCTTAACACCCACTGAAGTATACTTTGCAACTGACTTTCATTTCATTATACTACAATACAGGTCAGACTCAAACCCGAGCCACTGAACTCCATGCGGCATGTGGTCGCCTGCTCACCTACTGAGCTAAAGTGGTGCTCCACTACTACACTTTTTTTCTTTTTTGTTAAATCCGTCTCCCTGAACTATTACATCCATTAATTTTCTTGCTCTTGCTTTTAAAGTTTTCTGCTAACCAACTAGCACCAATACTCCCTGTACTCATACCAGCTTGCCCCGTGTCCCTTGTTCTTCTAAACAGAGCCCGCACGACTCTGAGTACTGGTTCAGGAGCCATAATGTCGATATAACCACATCCACAGAACAGAGGACAGTACTACCGCCAGCAGGTTCAATCCAGTGGAGTTGAGAGTCCATTCGCAGGGTACGAGACTCACTGGAAATGAACCTGGTCACACCGCTCCAGTATGCTGCTCTTCTATTATGTATTTGTGACACAAAAAATTTCAAAATTTAAATATTTGCAGAGGAGTTTTATTTCATAATTGATTTAAGAAAGCGCATGCGTTAGAAATAGTGGTCTAAGAACTCAATAGCGTTGCGGCTGATATGAAGCTGGTCTCTAGCTCGACTGTGACGTCATCCTGTCTGTATGGCACATGTTTCTAACAGTCCCATTCCTGCTCCCAGCCCACCCAGGCAGCAAGTAAATAAGGCGTGTGCACTGACGCACCAAGTCAGTCGAGTTCATAAAAATACAAAATGCACACAGCGAACCGCTCTTTCACACTCGTTTTCTTTTCTCACTCTACCTTCTGTCTTCAGTCTTCCTCTCCACATTCCCCTCAGTGAAAGACAGAAGCCATCTGAGCAACAGCATTAGGACAAGGAAAGTAATGGGCAGAAAAGGAGAGTGCTAACTGTCTTAATTCTCTACTTTCCATCATAAATTTTGACACTAGTGCCACAAAGTGAGCTCTCAACTATTTGAACTACATTCTGAGGAGCCCATTGGAAATAGCTACTAATAAAATGTGCTTGCTCTCTGTCTTTGGGGCAACTAACACATCATTTATAAGCCAGGATCAAGAATGTACCCTGGCTCTCTACTTATTAGAGCTGGGATCTGCTCCAATCCCTAACTTAAGTGAAACTAAGCCTCCTGGACATCTTTTATCTCAAATGAAAAGAAAGAAAGTGTAATATTATTTCATAAGCTGGAAGGTATAAATCTCACAGCCCCCAAAAAACCTCCAACTAGATACTGAGTAAATAAATAAGTAAATGAAATTATCTTCACGTTCTGACCAATAAAACACCCTAAGTGCAATTAAAATATATATATATTTATACCAAAAACAAAACCCAATTTCCCATTTTTTTAAAGTTTTTTTTTCACCCCTGAGAGCTTGAGAGGTGGCAGGAAAGGCTATCAAAACAAACACAGACAGAAGCTTATAGTTCACTGAAATATCTTAATGACTCTTCTCTACCATCCCTACAGCGTGTTCCACCTCTCTGCTGCCCATCTGTATGCACAGTATGTTTAAACAGTTCCTGTTTGCCAAAATACAGCTCCATGAAGCGCTGAATTTTCAATGGATGTAGCCTTTTAGCCATATGTTGGCAAAATGATGAATGTTTGGAAAACACTCAGCATATGTGTGGACAGCAGAGAAGTGGATTATCCTGCACATGAGGTTTGGGGGTGGGAAGGGTTTTCTTACAGTTACACTTTACAAAACATCCAAAGCAAACTTACTACTTCAATCTACAACTATGCAGATTAAAATATTCAGTTCATGTAAATGAGCAGTCTTGGTTAAAGCAGTGAAAACAAAAGACAAACAGAGGTGGAAAGGGAGAAGGACACATTGAGGGGTAGTGTTGAAATGATCAACAAAGATAAGGATACTCAACTGTTGAGGCACAGAATTGCAACAGAAGCTATTTGAGATTAAAAAGAAATTTCCAAAGGCGAGAATAAGAAAATATAAATCATGAAGTTGTATTACACCCAAATTTCCCTTTGTAGGACAATTAAAGGATTATTCTATTCTGTATGAAGTTGGCTGGGTTTATACTTGTGCTAAGGGTTAATGGTGGCCCTATCATAGTACTTAAAAAGTACAACTTGACATAATATGCCATTTCCCAGCAGCTTACTGAGAAAGGGTTACATGAGCAGGAAAAGAATTTTACAAAAGAGGATATTTCTCGCAACAAAAGGGGAAACACAGGCTTGCAGCCATGATATAACAAAAAGGTACATCCAGAGGACCTATGCAATTAAACTGAAAGCAACAGAAGGCCAACATGCAAACACCAGGAGCAAAGTATGCCTCCCTCCCATCCTCCTCCTTAATTCACTCACCATCCATTCCTTTCTGACACATACCTTTACCCACATTCCCAAAGTTAGTGCTTGTCTTGACTTCAGTCAACTGTTCTGGCCTCTTCATGCCTCCAACACTTTTTCAGTATCCACACCTCCTCTCAGGTTGCACACAACTGCTTTGTGCAAGAAAGACATGCTTCCTGTCTATGCTTTGCTTATGGCCGCACCCCTGACGTGCTACGTTTCTTCAACAGCCCTCTTCCTTATATTTGTTCACATCTTCCTTTTGTTCTCACTGCCTGGTCTCAGCCTAATCATCTTCCCGTTCCTCATCCCCTGCCTGCAACTGACCTTCCTAAAACTCGTTCACTGTACTTGCTTAATGCAGTCCTATGACTACAAATTCCCACCACTGACTTGTTTTTTAACCAGCTATTGCAGTTTTTGCTCACTCATTGGCTTCCTTCTTCTCTCCTCATACTGACCTTTCTTCAGGAGTTAAGTGACCCTTTGGCATTCTCTCTTACACTTAGTCTCAGAAGCACCTTTTTTCCAAACCAGATCAGAGCCCTTTCCCTTAGATTCTGAGCTAATTTAAGGTCACTTTCCCCTATTCCAAGGATCCTCTCTTGCTGACCAAAGTGACTGCTTTGTTGTTTATTTGGAGTGACAGAGTAGCAGGGAACCCCTGCTACTTGGTCAATCCAAGTGAAAGAGTTTCTCTTCAAACTAGAGGGGGTTGCCTGGGCGACAAGACAAAGGAAAGCAAAAAAAACAGAGTGCATGTTTCCACTTCTGTTACAGACAGAAGGATGGAGAGGACAGGAGTGGAGTGGAGGGGTAGAGGTAGAGTGGCAGGATTGTCCGCCTCTCTGCTGCTTTGGGCAATCCATTAAAACGATCCCTCCATTAGACAAATGTGAAGGAGGAAGCCGAAGAAAATGGACCGGAGGGGTACAGAAAGGGTTGACTGATTCAGA
Organism: Rhamphochromis longiceps; assembly: GCF_057381845.1. Taxonomy (NCBI): domain Eukaryota; kingdom Metazoa; phylum Chordata; class Actinopteri; order Cichliformes; family Cichlidae; genus Rhamphochromis; species Rhamphochromis longiceps. The sequence goes on along the minus strand of NC_140562.1, from coordinate 39,325,676 downwards.
CGGGAGGGAGAAGTGAATGTGAGTAACAGGACAGACTGTGACAGAGGTGGGTCGCAATCAGGGTAAGATATCAGCTGCTACAAAGGATGTTTTTATCAACTCTGACCAATTGGCAGCAGTCTTAAACATTTTGAGAGCTTTTCTGTGCTTCTCTTTTGCAACCTCAAGTCTTAGTTTTGCAGACATCAGCTCTCTTAAGTCTGAAAACATAATGATTTCCTAAAAAGTCATGTGAACTTTATGACAGATAAAAAAAAAAGAGGAAAATACCCTTTGCACTGTGTACAATATGAAACAAGTATGAAAGAACAACACATAAAGAGGAAAATGGGAGCAAAATAATTACAACGGGGGACTAGGAGAGTAGAGGAGATGAGTGGAGAAAAGGGGAGAGGAGAGGAGAGTAGGGAGGGGACTGAAGAGTACAGGATATCATTATCTTTCATGTCCAACGCAGGTGACTAGCAGTGGAAGAATGGATTAAGTATCCCTCCTCTCTCCCAGCAAGCAAATCCCATTCTGAGAATGGAAAGAGGGTTTAATAAGAGGTGTGTAGTGGTGGGAAAGGTCCAGCTAGCCAGCTGCTTTACTCTTGTAGGAGTACGTTTAACTATAAAAGTACACCCCCACCCCACCCCCTGCTTCCTGCAGTTAACAATGTAAACAGCACTCAATTAAAAATACATAGAAATAAAACAATAACTTACATTATATTTAAACTGCAATATCTACTAAATGAAAGAAACTTTTATATGTGTGCATTTGTTCTACTGTTAGACTCATCATCTACCTACACAAATGCAGGAGAGAGTAAAGTACAAACACAAATGTGTACATCCACCTGTAGCCTTTCTGAGTATCTGTTCTTTTGTGGGTGTCAGGTTGTGTTGAAATTTGTCTGAACAACAAGTTGGTAAATTTATAGAATTTCTACCCAGGTCCTCCTCCTCTAAATCAAAATCAATTTGGATGGAAATACAATAAAGTCATTCCATTCATTGATTTGAGCTATCCATTTCACAGCGAAGCTACTATGATAGAGTACAGGCAGCAAGTCTCAGTGGGTCGATAAACTCTGAAGATAACTAGAAGCAGTTTGGTGAGACACTGTGACTTGGCAAACTAGTCTATATTTTTATTCTTATTCATATTAATTTGTCTTGGTTCTTCGTTCCTTCCTAAGAACAACATACAGAGACACAACTTTATTTCCTTGGAACTCAACACAAAGGCATACAAGTAACACACACACACTGCTTTGACAACCTAATGACTGAGTGTTCAAAAGAGGCCTCTCTTTGTTTATGTGGGTTCAGCTGTGTTCTTGCTCTCAGTCTTCCAAACAGGTAAATCCAGTCTCTCTAAAGACCTGCTCAGTTTTTTGTGTACACAGATATGCAAACACCTACTGTTTAAAATGTGACAGTTTTTTTGTTTTGTTTTTTTAAGTCATCATCATCTTCATCATTATTACTCTTATATATAACTCAAGCCATGGACTTCAATAGTTTCATTTCACTGTGTATCTCGATGGTGTACCCAAGTGAGGACATATTTCGAAGAGGTGAGCAGAAGTAAGTACCTCCACAAAAAAAAAAAAAAAAAAAAAAAAACTAGGCCGTCTGTCATATATGAGTTGCTTAGTGAGAGAAATGACTGCAGTCTTAGACATATCCCAAGAGGTAGAATCGGTATGAGTAATTTGTCTGCTGTAATGAGACCAAACCTAAACCCTGCTTTTCCCAGAGTCCTTACATTTTAATGTCAATGACTCAAATTAATTTGCAAAATAAAAACTTTATAAAGCAAAAGTTCCACTACATAACGTCTGTATAAAAAGGGGATTTTGTTTTAGAATGTTCCAATGTTTCTTTAAAATAATAATAATAATAATAATGATAACTAGTAAAATGTTTCCACAACACCCGTGGATACTACCAACTGCAGAAGCATTTTCAAACCTGTGAAGCCAGTTAGGTGTGCTATTAGCTTTAGTGAAAGGAAAACTTTCCCATAGCCTCAGTGAATGTGAAACTCTAGCTGTGCTGCTTCTATGTTATGAAGTTCACAACACTGCACTCACTGTGTTGTGTGAGAGTGCCCTCACATGTATTTAACACCCAACACCAGTCCACACATACTCTAACCAAGTTTGCTTTGCAATGGAGCAAAAACGTCACAGCAGAGGTTACCCAGGTACACAGCAAAATCTCCAGTGTTAAATTAACACTGGAATATTTCTAACATTTTGAGTTATTTTCCAGTGTTAGAAAATCAGCACTGCTCAGTGTTAGTCTTTGTTAATCTTCAAAACTGACTAGGTTACTTTTAAACATATAACACTGTCAAAAGTGTTAATTTAACACTCAACAGTGTTGTATTTAACACTCAGAGGTGTGGACCCATATAGACACTCTCCAGTGTTAATTTAACACTGGAGATTTTGCTGTGTAGCTGTGAATTAAAAAGAAAAGAACATTTGAAACGGAATACAACCTCAGACGGAAACCAAATATCTGTTAAAACAGAGGCCATGGCTAAGATTGTTTACCACTTTGCTCAGCTGATTCTCTGTCATAAGCACGTTTTTTGTATGTGTATGTGCATTTATAACAGTAAATGCTGACTAAATATTGATCTATTCAATATCATAATATATGAGTAATATATGAGGATATTTTAACTCTTGTTCACAACAAGTTGGGTTATCTAGCTACAATTGTCCCTCTAAGAAGCTTTGAAAAAGAACAGACCATACGTAGTTTAGTCAAAGGTTTTGCCTGTACACATTATAAGGCTTGTTACCTAGCTACATCAATATTTGTGTAATTGACTAAAAGTAGACATGCCACAGTGCCTAAAGAAATGCAGTCTGGTTAACTAACTATGCACAGCAGTTCAACTGGCTTGAGGCTACCCCAGTCCAGAGCACAGGCTGCTGTTTTTCATTTGCCTACTGTATGTGCTAACTGTGTATCACATCCACACTATAGCTAAGTGGCAAGAACATAAAACACCCCATCTAATTAAAATACATCAAATGTGTTCACACATGCACAGACACTACAGTCATGCCAAGCCCAGGGCAGTCCCCTCCCTCTCTCTGTTAGCTTCTAAAGAAAGGTATTAGAACACCTCCGCTTATGTCCCTTCAACTCGCATACAGTGTGAAATTAAAAGTCTGAGTGGAGGTGTGACTCGCCTTTCCTTCTTGTTCTAAATCTACACAACCACATACACGTCCATTGACGATGACAAGTGGAGACGTTTACCTGCTGCTGGGATGCGGTGCGCTCCGGGAACAGAAGACAGCCTCTGAATGCCGGGAGAGGCGTTACTTCCTGGGGCTCGCTGCTGGTTCTCCGAGTGGATACTGTGAGTTCCAAGTGGTGCGCAAGCGGCACCGTTCTGCTGCTGTGGATGTAGTTGCTGCTGCTGCTGCTGCTGCTGATGGTGGTGGAGATGGTGGTGGTGGTGGTGGTTAGATACCATAACTGCGCTGCCGGTCATTCCATTGCCATTTCCAACACCGCACGACTGATAATATCCAGACCGTGAGCGAGATCGAGTCCTTGGAGGTTCCATGGTCATTTGGTGGGGGTGAAGGGGGTGGAAAAGAAAAGAGGAGGACGCTTCTGGGGACTGCGGCGGAGAGCCGTTGGTAGATCCGGGCTGTACAAAGCCCCTCGCGCCGCTCTGGCTGTAACTATAGCCCCCGAGTCCTCTGCCCCCCTCCGCGCCCCCGTACTCTATTCGCTCCGCAGACTCTGTCGCCCCCGCCTCGTCGAATAAATCAGCCCCTTTAGGGACAGGCTCCGGGGTGGAGGGCAGCCGGGGGCAAACTCGAGGCTCCTGAGTCGTTGGCTGTCCAGCGGCTGCGATTGGCATTTCCTTTCGGGGGATTTCCTTCGTTTCTTTTCCTTTTTTGTTCCCTGCGTTTTCCTCTCGTTCCCCTCACCGAAGCAGCTTTTACACACTGTTAAAATGACAAATTAAATGAGTTAGGAAGAGTTAAATCGAGTTGTGAGGTACTCTGTTAACACTGTACATCACAACATTCACCAAGCTGGACTACCTACACAAACAAGTCAAAGCCATCAGTTTCTTTTGACATGCACGTGTGTTGTAATTTTGAGTTAACTGGTAGTTTGGTACTAGAACTTTGCTATTTCATAAACTGGTTCATCAGCTTACATTGTGAATATTTAAGTTTTCACTCGATTATACTGTTTGGGAATTAAAAATAATAATAATCTACAAGAATGTGACAGGGATACGATTCCTCTCCCGGCTCACCAGCAGCTTTAACTTCACAACAGCAACGACCACGGCTCGCTAGCTGACGGGAAGCTAGCGTTTGGGGGCGATGCTAACATTAGTGCGCATAGCACGCTGTGGTAAAGGCGTTATGATGCTTCTTCTAACTATATAACTACAGTGTTACCACACCAGCTCGCTTTCTCGGAATCCCAATTATCCTCGAACCGACTTTAAAACAACTTTCGCCACTTTAACCCACATTTAAACTTGTTTAGCCAGCCTGCGTAATGTCGTTCGCTAGCTTGGCAAGCCATACCAACCCCTCCTCCTCTACCGACCAACACAGAGAAAAATCCCATAGCTAGCCACCCACGCCTCGAAGCGCTTTAAAATATTTGGTTAATAGTAAGAAAACAAAACGGTGTTGTGTATAAACTTATTCGTGTGATTTCGCTGCGTTGGGATGAGCCGGTAGAGCTTTCCCGGTTGTATGGAAGCAAACAGCAAAGCGCAGACAGAAACATTAAAAGTGGCCGGTCTAAAATTACAAAGAAAGAACCACGGCTAAAATTAACAGGATCTTAAGGAATGACCCCGCCTCTGTGTCTAACGCTGAAACCGGGTCTATTTCCCCTGCTCTGAGTATTTTTTTAACAACTTACCTTCAACGCGCTCTCCCCGACTGTACTCCCAACTCGGATCTGTCGATAATATTGCGAGCCCTGTCTGTGAGAGTGTATGAACGCGAGTGTGTGAGCCCAGTGTTCGCTCGGTGTCAGCGTGAAATGTGACAGACCGTCAACGCTCAAGTCGGATTTCACCAGACCGGATCAATCGACGACAGAAAACAGAGTGCATTTGTAGTTGCTTCCCCCAGACACAATGCTGGTTAAGTCACCGATGGCAAAAAAACACAGACAAATGACTAAAACTGTTAATGTTAGTTTGTTTTTATAAATACAATTTTAAAATCCGGACTTTACCGGTGAAACGAACCAGTTTAAGCTCGGCAATCTATTAGTAGGGCTGTTAAATCAGAAGCCGTGGATAGCAGAGAGGCAGACTAAAAGGGGCTTTAAATTATTTATTTACAAATACCAAGCCTACCCATTGCAGCTGTTTCCTTTGGAGTCGAAAGTTCGCTTTAAAATTAAGTATTTGCTGTGTTTGCAGAAGTTACTTGAGCTACAAAATTACAGTAGCGAGAAAAAAATAACTAGAACGTTATTAAATAGTGACAAACATAGAAAAATGGCGGGGGGAGGGCAGATTATTCAGCCGTAATCTAAAATAAATTAGGCCACTAGGATAAATGAAGTGCCTGTGTTTATCAGATCTGGGCCAAAGTTTTCACGTTTAAAAAGGGGTTTTGCATGTTTTCTCATAAGCTGGAGAAAAATGTGATTGAATGTTAAAACAAACAAACAAACAAACAAACAAACAAACAAACAAACAAACAAACAAACAAACAGCTGCAGAAGCTTGAGACCATTATACCTTTTTTTGAAAAATGTTCAATGGTGCCGTGTCAAAGGTCAAGAACATGCCCTGTTTGAAATATTTATGAAAACTACTGTTACTGTGTGTGTGTTGGGGAGGGGGGGGGGGGGGGTATGGGAGCAAGAAGAATGATATGTGAGAGGAAAACTGTACGTGGTTTCTGATTGTCCTCTCATTCTCAGACACACACACACACACACACACACACACACACACACACACACACACACACACACACACACATCTAACGCCATCTGAGTCTATCTTGCCTCCTATACCCTATTCCCTTGGTCTTGTTCTCTCATTTCACACATACTGAAGCCCAACCCATCAACAACAGGCCTAATACACACATACGCCCAACAGACACACACATATTCTCTCCTCATTACACTCCCTTTTCCTACTTTGATGATATGCAAATATCCCTCCTACCCTCCTTCCTCTCACTCCTCCCTTCCTCCCTCTGTGTCTCCCACAAGCAGCAAGCTTACACACACACACACACACACACACACACACACACACACACACACACACACACACACACACACACACACACACACACACACACATCACACGCAGGCTAATGCGCTGTGGCAGCGTCCACAGACAGGCGGGGAGGATCAATTTTTCACCCAGTGTGCTACCGATATTCATAAGATAAGGCCACAGTAGACAGAGAAGAGAAAGAGAGGGAGGGAGAAAGGTGGGGGAAAGAAGGGAAACAGAAGAGATGGGGATAATGAAAATGGCGAGTTGGTGTAATGACGGGGAGGGAGTATAGAAGAAAGGAAGGGTGTCCAGGAATAAGGGTGAGTGAGAAGAAAAGTGAAAGGAATGGAGAAGACGAGGACCATGGAGGTACTACGGAGGGTGAGAACGGGTGAGAAAGTGGAGAGGGTGGGGAAGTCTCATGGGTGTGTGGGAGGGTGGAGGCAGGATGAGTAAGTGGGTTAGGGGTGGTATGAAAGGGGGATGGGGTGTAGAGAGGGCTCTGGGGGATGGGATTGGAAATGGATAGGGTGGTAAGGGAAACCGAGGGATGGTGTGTGTGTCGGTGTGTGTGTCTGTGTGTGTGTGTGTGTGTGTGGGGGGGGGGGGGGGGGGGGGGGGGGTATTTTGCTGACGTGCTCTCTTATTGGCTTGTTCAAAACCTGGGGGAGGGGCAGCCACAAACCATACTCTCACCAGCTGTAGGGAAGAGCAGAGAAACAAAGAGAGAGAGCGAGAGAAGGATGGAGGGGGGCAGATAGGTTTTAATGTTGATATTCTGGTCTAATTAGATTCCTGTCTGAGTGGCGGAATGAATGGTGCTGATCATATAGGAACAGAGCAGAGCAGAAGAGGAAGCAGGCTTTGTTTGAGTTGGCGAATTCTGTTTTTTGTACACACAAGGGGCTCTTGATCTATAATTGAGACGCAGAGAGGAGCAAATTGTCTACACTGCCTCTTTTGGATACATCCAAACTCTCTTGCAGTCATGTTGAAAAAAGACCAAATGTCTTCTGTAGAGCAACTAAATTTTAGATGACGCGTCATTGCATTTATCATATCAGTGTTACCTAAGCATTATGCAATCAGCTTTTGAAGGTTAGACGTGACAACGACGATATTTAAAACGACCTGTGTATGAGAAACTCCCCAACCTTAGACATAAATTTCACTACAAAAGTACGCATTTGCCCGTCTACAGTGTAACATAAAGATACTTGACTGTTTTTAAACATGTCCATAAAATTAAAAGAAGATTAAACAGAAAGCTTTAAACAGCACGGAGAAAGAAATACCATTCCAGCACACACAAGAAGGCAGATTGAGTGCCATGTGTTTGTGGAGCCCAGCTGAACCCCGCCTGCTAAACCAGTCCGCTGGCTGTGACAGACTGTCAGGCAGGGAGAGAGGGTGGTGTGTGTGCGTCTGTGTGTGTCTGTGTGCATGTGTTTGAAGAGAACAAGACAAGAAAGAGGGGAGAAAATGAGACAAAAAGACAGACTGACCAGTATAGACAAACATGAAGGAAAGAGACGTAAGAGAGGAGGTATATTGACATACAAATAGAAAGAGAGAGGGGTACATATTGTAGTACATATGATGAGAATGGGAGACAGAGAGAGCAGAGTAGAGGAGGCCAGGCTTTCTGTGGCTTAGCCAGACTGGAGCGGTGGGACTTGGCTGGCTGTGGACCCTTGGCTTCACTATTAAAGCAAGAGGGAAAAAAATCACAGTCAAAAAATGAAAAGGGCAACAAGCTATGCCAAGAATGCACAGGCAAGAAGCAACACATTAGGTTCGTTCCTTCTGCCTGCCTTACTGTTTCCTAAAGCAGATCTAAACAATAGGTGGGACCAGCCTTGAGAACCAAGCACTGTGCAGTCAGAACCCTACTTAGTGACTGAGAGCTCATGGCAGCTTTTCCCTTTGGGGTATATAGGTACTCTATTCTATCTATTTCTAACAGTTTTCCTCTTTTTTGTGCTAATAGGTAGCCAGTCATCTTAGGCCACCTGCTCTGACTGGATCCACAGTCTTTATTTGTCAGCCAGGTGATATTTTTATGTGAAATGTTTAGAGCAAAGACGAACATGTTTGTCATGGTTCCAACATTAAATAGAAAAGAAATATCTAAAATATCTTCTGCATCATTGTAGAGGACATTTTCCTAAATGAAATCTGGCCTATTTTGTAACTTTGAAAAGCATCCAGTTTCCACTATAATTTAAACTGAATTCTGTAATCGTGAACAAAGCTTGGTTTCACAGTGCTGGCTCAGAAGCTGGACACAGTGGGTTTTTTTGTTTTGTTTTTTTACTACCGCTACTACAAAAGTTTCAAATGCTGGATGATTCATCAAACTGTCATGTTGTTGTAACAATACAAGACTAGAAGTTTAGGCATGCTAAAAGTTCTGTTAACCTGACACTACCCAGCAAACATGCCCACTCCAGGCCTGTGTGGGCCCCTGAGGGCAGACCTAAATGGCCCACAGTGGGTGCCTGTATGTGCCTCATTGGCATGGAGGGGCCAGTGAGGAATTTTTGTGCAAGCCTACAATAGGTTACCCACAGAAAACCTTTATGGGGACCTAAAAGGTAAAAACTTCTGTGGCCCCACACTGGTCTTCATTGTGGAAGTCCACAGTAGGCTTGCCCATAACCAATACTGGTGTCCCAAAGGCAAAACTGCCATGGGCCCCATGTGGGCACACTCAGTTTGGGCCTGTGTGGGATAAGTGTGGGTTTGCCCTGTCCACAAAGCCCTACAGTTCACCCACAGCTACTCACTGTGGGCCAACATGGGTATGTTTGCTGGGTAAATGTAATGTTTTATGGTAGTGGAAAACATTCTAAGCAGAGAGTACAGCACAGTCTGCTGGGAATGGGGATGGGGGGGGGGGGGGGGGGGGGGTGTCAGGTATTTAGTTATGAACCAAATTTAGGTGCACATTAGAAAATTTTCTGAATTATTATTATTATTATTATGGGACCAGAGGAAAAATCTGACCATTCACCCTGAGATGGATATAAATATCTGCACCAAAATTTGTCTAAATCCATCGACCAGTTGTATTATTTTAGCTAGGCTATGATGGGACTAGAGAAAAAGCCAGCAAAGATATGTAAAGAAAAATAATAAAATAGAATAGAATAGCCCTTTATTGTCATTGTACGTGTACAACAAAATTGTAGTTGTACATGTAATCACAAACAAAATCATAAGCCATTCAACATTTATTGGGATATCTTAGGTTTATTTAAACAAAACGAGGAGGATCAATCAACTGACTGACCAACTTGTCGCTTACAAAGAAGAACATCATAAAAATCTGTTCACTCCAGTTTGTTAAACAGCTCTTGAAGTTTGCTATCACAACAGTTTTTGCTGTCTTGTGCATCATGTTCAGTTTTTGGTGAGTGTGTGTGTGTTAGTACTCAGTCTGTTGCATGTGCGGGGATGGCATTTTGGAAGCGACATTAGACATTTGGGGGACTGGTATTGTTTATAAGCCCTATGGAGAATTGAAAGCCTAAGCAATACTGGCATCTGTTTAATTTACTGTTCATGCACACACACACACACACACACACACACACACACACACACACACACACACACACACACACAGAGGTTGTCACGAGCCCATGAATTCAGAGGACATTATAATGACTTTCTTTAACCTTAACCACAACTACTACTTTCCTATCCTCAACTCACTTTATACTCACCTTAAAACTACATTATGGAGATTTTAAACGTGCACACATTATGGTACCATAATATAAGTCAGTCGCTGATGTACACACAACAAAGACTCATATACAAAAAAGAAAAACAACAGAATGAAAACTGACTGACCCAGCCACTCACATCTACTAATCATGTAGTAATAGTTGCCATTCCATAATCATATCACTGCATAGAGGCTTGAAGGGACTTATGGGCTTTGCCAGATTATGAGTGAAAAACAAGGACTTTTCCATCCACTGGTACCCTTAGTAGAGGATTATAGCCTTTAGATTGTTTGACTCCATGAAGACTGTCACAGAGGAGGATATTTGTGAAAAACACACCCCAGGAATGGCTTACCACACCACAGTGCAAGCAACCAAAATATCCATCTGACTGTTCCAAATGCACACCAGAAAGGCTTGTAACAGCAAAGGGTGAGAGACTTAGTTTTGGCTTGGTTACAAAGGCGTGAGCTGTTTCCCTTTCTTTAACAATCTAGTGATTATCAAAGAGGCAAAGAAAATTCATCTTGAAAACTGATATTTATACATCAACAATGAAAAGAGGCAAGTTCAAAAACAAAAAGGCATTCTCTGCACCTCAAAGAGTTACCACCAACTAAATCACCATGTGGTCCTTTGGTTATCTTCATTTGTCAAATGTTTGAAATGCTGCTTGATTTTCTTTGCCATATGTCTTGTACTGTGAGGCTGACTATGTGTATGCAGTTGAGATGCAACCCTAAAGCCATGTCATATTCTGGGCTTTGAGGAGAAAGAAGGATGCCAAGAGCTGAAACGTGATGACTAGTGGGTGTGTGAGAGTGAGTGGGGAAAAAGGAATCCTTCCAAAGGCTCTTTTTGGCTGTGTATATGTGTGACTGTACGTTCATGTGTACGCACATGTGATCAAGAGTGCATTTATGTGTGGGAAGAAGGAATCCTTCCAGCCGTTTTCTTTCCTGAGCCTCTTCCTGTGTCCCCTCCACCCCTCTGCATACAATTCTCAAAGCTGGCGTCGGAGGGTTTGGCCTATACAAGATCCAACCCACCAGAGGACACAGAGGAGAGAAGCCAGTGTTTCTCTACCTCTCTCTCTGTGTCTTCCCAAGCTCTGTCTCTTTCCACCACTCACTGAATGTTACTGTAAATCCTTCACTTCATACACACCATATTCCCACATCTCTCCATCCAGTGTGTTGGTGTATCTCATATGACTTGGCAGAAGTGAACCATGCATATGTGCTTGCCAGTACGGGAATGTGTCTGTTAAGAGTTTTGGCAGTTTTCTCAGCATAGCCTCACCAAGAGATCCACTGGGAAATGTGGTTTTAACGCCTCCTCTCTTCTTTCCACTTCTTTCCTTTCTTTTCCTTAGTTCACAATTACATTACTTCTGTTTCTCCATGCTCCACTTCTGTTTTCTTCCTAATTCTATCCCCTTTCCTTCAGTATTCAATTTTCTGCAATTTCAACCTGTGGAAATCTTTTGCTTCTTCTTGCTTTAATGACAACGGTCTCTCTTTCTTTCTGCATATTCAAAATCTGCTCTCTATTAAAAGCACATCATCATTTGCATCAAAAAACACTGCATGCATACAGGCCTCTAATTCAGGATGTAGCTCTCCAAGCGCTGTCCACACACAATGAATGCTGATGGAGAGACATGATAGGTTATCCTGTAGGGAAAGCTGGTCAGATGAAATACCTACTTGGTATTCCATCCCTCTGCAAAGCATGACACACAGGAGAGGGATGCCGGTAAATATGCAAATGATGAAATACATATATTCCATGGTTTTCAGAAGTTCATCAGCTGCAGTAATGATTTGCAGATGTTTTCGGCACGTCTAAAGGCTGAAAAAGAAACACTTACTGTAAAACATTGACTATGTATTGAAAATACATATGAATGCATGTGTCTATATACTATTTACTCTTGCATTATATTCCAAATATAGGACTTTTTTAATCCACAACATTTTTCTATCATCTAAATTGTGAATGTAGGGTAGAAAAGATGTGTTTTTGTCAAAATTATTGCAGAAGAACAACCGCAAACATATCTTACAATGCAACTTAACAGTGAACAGTTGTTGACTGTTAAGTTGAATGTGATATTTGGCCCTTTTAGCAGCTGCACATGTATGTATTATTGAACGGGGAGTAGGAGTGCGCTGCACAAAACACCCTTATTTCTGACTTTGCACCTGCACTTTTTAATTTTCAATTTAAAGATATCACTGGAGAGAATTTGTCACATTTCAGTTACTCACTCTAGAGCTACAAAAAGCATCACTAAACTTTTTCATATGTAGCAGCACCCCCTAAGACCTTAAATAGATTTTCATGTGTATGCTGGTGGAATTCCCCTTAAGGATTAGAAACAACTAGTCAGTTTTATGGCATAATGCTCCCCGTGTCTGAAACATTTAGCTTTTAATTATTCCTAATTAACTTTTACTTAAGTAAAAAGTACATGGAGTTATTTTGCTCTGAAGTACTCTTAATTAACTAAACCATCTGAATAAGTCTTCCATCACCATAGTTTCCTGGATACTCCTTGATTCAGTTCAAGATTGAAGATTCAAGAGCTTTATTGTCAATACAACAGTATACACAGTATACAACGTAGCGAAATGCTGTTTCACCCCAAGCCCCTCATGGTGCATTTATAAGTATATAAAAGATATATCTCCAAGAGATATAAAACTAAGAATTACAAATAAATAACATGCTAAATTTTGGTAAAATTAAGGGATAAAAAGGTACTAATTACTAACTATACAATACTATACAATACTATAGTAGTAACTATACAATGCTATAATGATAACTATAAACAAAGACAGTCCAGAGACAACACAAAGTGTATTGTGCAGTAGGTATTGAATACCAGGTTGAAGTTATTGTCATGATATTGTAGACAAGACAGGGCGAAGACATGTGCAAGATGGAAAATGTGCAAATATAATATAATTTAGATATGTGTTCAGCAACTATGAGACTGAGTGTAAAAATAAGCATATTGTTCCCAGGTCCAGTTTGTAGTGGATTAGCGGAAGTTTTTGTTGTTTTTGAGTCTTTTGGTGAGTATTGTAAGGTGTTTGTAGAGGTGTATGTGTATATCAGTCCTTTGGTGGTAGTGAGTGGACTGCTTGGGGGAAGAAGCTCTTGCAGAGTCTGGTCTTTGGTCCTTGATGCTGCTAAACATCTATTTCAGCCATGTATAAGCCCAGACAGTGATAGCAATCGAACCACACAGACATTTGCCTGTCTTCCACAGTGACTTCAGTGGCCTTGTTCTGCACTCAACAAAGTTCATCACAGTTCATCGTCTTTGTCCCCGCTGAGCTGTAGTTGGCTACTGTCTCCAACCTTGTCTCGCTCATCTCTCCTCACCCCTGTCCCTCCCGAGGTCTGCTTCCATCACCTATCCCTAGGGGATAACTGCCTACGCTGCCCAGCCCCATCTGTCCCTCCACTAGACCAGCCTCACCCTGACTCTCCCTCCTAACTTTGGCTGCAGCCTCTTTATGTGATGTCACTGAGCAGAAGGATGGCCTTTTTGGTGAGTGCATGTGTGTGTGTAAATGGGTGTATGGTGTCTGTGTGAGTCAGTGAGCGGGAGGTGTGTGTGAGTATTTGACACACACACAGAGGGAGAGAGAGAGAGAGAGAAAGAAGACAGACAGAAAGAAAGAAGAAAAGAAAGGCACAAGTGTCAAGTTTCCCTTTTCAGTTCAGGAGCTCAAATCCTTGTTTTTAATCTAGAAAAGAGGGTGAAAAGAGCACGAAAAGGGAGAAGGTAGCTGGGAATTTGAGCTGGTGACAGATGTTTTTTGTTCCTTCTTTCTTTCTCTCTTTACAGTGTTATAGATGAGTGCGCAAAACATTATATGAAGATATGAAAAGTTCACTGTAAAATAATGTGATTTAAAATATGTAAAATGATCAAATTATACACACACACACACACACACACACACACACACACACACACACATATATATGAAAGAGACAAACTACCTGTCTCTAGTTTTTCCACTGATGACACCATTTACTGCTCAAATCTCAAAGTTTACTCTCTTCCTGTGACGTCTCACCACATCCTGGTTTTGACTGCACAAGATGCTGAGATGTCTACAGTTTAACGGTTTTCCTGTCACTTTTCAGTTCACACCCGTATTCACGCGATTTCGCTCATAGGACACTGTGGACTAAAAAGGTGCACACATAAACGCATATACTGATAAATAATTAGATACTATCATGGTAGGCTACTGTCCAATTTGCGGGAAGCCTGTCTACTTTGGTAAGTCTGACCTGTTTAATTTTTAAACTCGATGCAATTGTCTTCCTCTTTCTGTCTGGCACTTGCTTTACACGCTCTTTATCTGTCTGTCTACCATCTCTGTGGCAGATCAGTTTGGCATTGTCATAAAACTTGAAATCTGAAATAAAGCACAAATAATGAACAGGTGAAACCAGGTGTAATAAAATTAATAAAGGGCATTTTTTGGAGTTAACATAAGATTGAGGTTCACCTTGTGTTTTGTTTTCTTTCTGCAAAGTCTTATTATCTACATTAGACAAAGTGCAATGATATCAATATGTTCCTTAAATGCAAAATTGTTATCTATTTTCTTTTTAGAGGACAAAAAAAGGCATTTCACTCTTTCTTTTTAAGGCTTTTGGCTTTATTTGAACCACACATGCACACAAATGCACACACTCGTATCCATGATAACAACAGGATGTGGGTCTAGCCAAACGAGCATGCACTGCTCTTTGGGTTTCCTCCCTACCTCCCCTCTCTTTTAAACAAGTCCTTTTCCACATTCAGGCCTAGCCATTAGATCCACAAAATGACTCAAACCACCAGTTAGATTCCTCTTTGGTTGTTATTTTTGCTGTTAGTTTTTCTCGCCTGTTCATGCACCAGCTAAGTTCAAATTCTCTGATGTGACCTGCCCTACTTTTAGTTCAACATCACAGTCTCTGGCCTACTTGCACTGATGAGGCTAATAGTCTGTAACTTCTGAACCAGACACATGAAATCCAGACATTGTGTTATCAGAAATTGTATGAGATGCAAAATCCTTTTGACTTTTTAATTAAATATTAATAAAAATATCCGATCCTGCCTCTCATTAAGCTAGTCCATCTCTTCCTTTGGTGCAGGTGAGAAGAAGAGGTCCTTAGGGAGAGACTACCATCCTCTGTGTCTGAAGTGTCAGAAGTGTAACAGACAGCTCACCCCTGGACAACATGCTGAGGTATATAAGGACAACAACTGAGTCAATTAAGTATTCAAGGAAAGTAATATGAATGCAGTTTACTGAATGAGTAGGATGATGCTATAAATATGTGTTACTCGTTGTGTTTCAGTATGATGAGAAGCCATACTGTACACACTGCTATCTGAAGATGTTTGGACCGAGAGGTATACTGCCATCTCAATATGAAAACACAAACACGCACAACTGGCCAACCACACGCTATTTCTGAATGCCTTTTCTCTGTGTAAATCTTTCTTAACAGGTAACAGGTAACTGACGTCGGTGTGGCACAGTATATCCCCTCAACAAAAGCCAGGATGAGGCAAAAATGAACAAATGCTGACATTTAAAAGATCCGGTTTATATAAGGCAAAAGATAAAGGAGTGAATAAATAATAATGAAGGACCGGAATATACTGTAAACCTTATAGGACAGAGTGAGCTCTCTTTGTTCCCTTTTGACGAATTAAAATATTTATAAATGTGGTAGAACTAGGCAATGCTATGTATATGTGACTGTTCACTTTTGTAATGTAAATTAATTTGGATGTAGAAAAGTGTGAGTCAGTGCAAATAAATACATTTTTTGAATGTTGCAGCATCAAATTCTGGTAGATGTCTAAGTTTTTAAGACTTTGCAATCAGGGGCTTACACTTTTAGATTTCTGGGCATGCGGCATGATTGTGTTCCCTCACAAACTAATAAAAACTCTAATCACCAACAATACAGATGCATGTAAAAAATTAGTTGGGCTAGAGGGTTCTCCCTCTCTCCCCCATCAAGCCGCCAGGGGAAAGGAGCAGGAATGGATAAGAGTGGTTGCTGTTGGCAGGGTAAACTAGATCTTCTGCCAGCAGAATCTACTGGAATGGGTGCTACAGTGAGGCAAACATGGGGCTCTCTCTGTCACACACACACACACACACACACACGTGCACGTGCAAGCAGTGTGTCTGCAGTGTGCCTTCACTGCTGCAGGAGCTTGTCACCCAGTGGTGGGTGAAGTGCACAGTTTCGATGCACACGCTCTCGCTCAGTGAAAAAACAAAACAAAACAGAGATGTGGTTGATGCGTTTTCCTGTTGAGTGTCATGTGTCACTCCAGTGACATTTCAGGTGTTTGCTCTTGAAGGTGAGATGGATATTGAAATAAAGGGTGAAGAGGCTGAAAAAGAAATAGTATCGAGAGAGGAGATGGACAAAGGGAGAGAGGGTTTATTATGACATCTAGCAAAGAGTAAGCAGAGATATACCTGTCTAGCCTTCAGTGTGCCTTTAAAACTGTCCATCTCCTTCTCCTTTTTCCAGATCCATATTCTATCCCAAGCACACCAAGCCTCTCTCACCTTCCATGTCTCCTTCACCCTCTAACCCCCTACCTTGATAGATCACATGACTGCTGTGTTACCAGCTGGCTGACTGTTCATTTGCAAGTGTTTCAGCTACACTCCCTTATTAGAGAGACGGGTGGTGGTGGAAGGGCAGAATTATAGGTGGAAGGGGGGCAGAGGGATGAGTGGGTGCTATGCAGACCACTGGGTGATTGAGGGGCACTGACAGAACTGAAAGAAAAGAGAGGGAGCTTGAATTTATAGGCGAGACAGGAAGAGAGAGAGGGGAAAGTAAAACAGAGGGATGAAAAATTACCATATTAAGCCTTGCTAAGTTAATGCAGAGGTTATTCAATTTGCATTAATTCACCTTGGGTCGAAACTGGAAAATTGAGCTAAATAAAAAATGTCATTATCTTACCATGAGGTGGCAGCGGGAAAGGCCCATGTGTGGATCCAATATTAACTTCAGAGGCATTCTAAACCAGTAACTATGCTTGCCACACTTCAAACAATGACACTTGATGACGACTTGAAAATAGTATTTAAGTATTTTACAGTAACTTTTAAAAAATGTATAAAGACTAGACAATTTTTGCTTGTGAGGCGATGCGTTGCAACCATTTTCATTTGTGTAATATTGTTGACATCTAGTGGCCGTGAATAAAACTGCTGGACTGCGTCGAGTCAGTTGAAAAGCCTGTACAGTAACCACGACAGTAACCACCAGAGTATTTTTGTATTAATAGCTTAGAAAATGCATTTTAATAAAACAAAAGAAATACTAACGTAGCCCTATCATGTGCCAATAATTCTAACTCAGTTCATGAATTTGAAATTCTTCAAGCACCGGAGAAGAAGACAGAAAGGACAAAACTATGAATATATTTGTTTTGCAAATAAATAAATAAATGCCAGGTCAGAAAAGGATATCTTGATAGCAGGTCTACTTAACATAGCTAATCTCTAATAAATAGCGTAGGAAGGTACGTGTTTATAGACCGACATGTTCTACAGCCTAATTTGTATTTTTTTTGTTTCTGTTTCTGACTTTGCAAATTGACAACTACGTTAGTCACACGGTAATAACAGAAGTAATGATGTAAAGCTCTCGAGTGTACTTGTCAACCGGGAATTTGAAACACGGGGGCTCGCTCACGTCTTTGAATTTCTTCTGCTTTTCCAAGCTGTACTTGAAGGCAACTCATAGCCAGCAGCGTCGTTTTGTGTGGCGCATGCGCATCTAGCTAACTAGGAAGCAGAGGAGACGGTCTCCATGGATTATGTGGACATATCGTTGAGTGAAAGCAGTAGCTGTTTGATTTGGATACATGCCGTGTTCTTACAATGAAAAGCTGACAGCTCGAAACGAAGTTGAGTCAATACGATATATATTTAACTGTATGTATTAGGGCCTGAGTCAGAATGATGTCAGAATGCGACCTGACAGAGACAGAGACCGGCGAGCCAGTGCTGGACACGGGGGAAAGAGCGGTGCCAGTGCTGGAGTCTAACTTTCACTCCATAGACCCTCCAAAGGTGTTATTTGACAGGAACCGGATAGGTCTGACAACTGGGGCGAACCCCGGTGGTGCCATACGTATTTCGGACTCTTGTGAAAGCGTGTTGACCGAACTAGAGACAGAGGGCTCCGGCGAAGAGGCGCTGCTGTTACCGTGCTTAGCAGGAAGCTCGTCGTCTCCGAGAGGTGTAAAAGAAAAGCGAAGCAGGCGGTACAGGCACAGCTCGTCTTCGGATAAAGATGCTTTAGCCTCCCCGGGTAAGTGTTTCAAATCACGGCCTTTGAAATGGTTGTATATGAAACTAATAAATAGACAGCCACACTCAGATACTCATAGGGGTTATGTCTTTTCTGACATTTTGTTATTTGATGCATATGGCTCTGGAAAAATTCTGCCTACTCAGGCTGATTACGGTTGTGATAACAGGTAATGCAACGTGGTCAAATAGATATGTTATGTAAGCTCTCTGAAGTGAGCATTTCACGCGGCTTTTTAATGTTTGGGTCTCTCTTAAGGTCTGTTGAGGCTGTTGGAGAACCAACACTTTGGTTATTATTAGAATTTTTAAAAAAGCACAAACTTGGTGTCACATTACATAAAAAAGTACCCGGTTTCTCCACAGCACTTGGTGAACTGAAGGCTTGGTGTGCAGTCTGTATCGTGTCTGTATTTTCTGCTCAATTTGTCATCACCCATATTTTAGTCTGACAATCAAGACAGAATCAAGGCTACAAATATGATGACAAAAAAGTTTTTAAAACAACAACAACAAACAAACAGTTTATAATACTTCCAGGATAATAAATAAGTCTGCCTCATCCATTGAACTCTTGCCCACCTGGTTGACATCATTGCCTCCTTCATCCAAATTATCTTTGTTCCTCAAGCTAGGAGGTTTTTGAACATTCTGGTCTGTTGTAAGATGTTTGTTGTGATAAAATTATTTGAGGCTATGCTGTGAACTAGATTGTCCAGCAGGAACAACTAAAGTTTCTGTCAGATTTGTTTTGGATGATGAGAAGGGGGGTGGGGGATGCAGGGAAAGACCAAGAAAAAGGTGACCTAGTCGCTATGGAAGCGGCATAATCTGACTTAAATGCTCACTGGATTTAACAACACTCCCCCTCATACCGCCCACCTTTTGTTTTTTCCTTTTTTCCCTCTGCAAAACAAATTCTGAGCATTTGTATTCATTTCTGTTATTCAGCCTCTCCCAACAGAGATCTATTGTTCAGATCCATGTCCTATTATGGCCAGAAATCTAGGCCACAGGTAGAGTCTGAGCCTTAAATGGCAAGTGTTGGCATCCCATTACTTGTGGCCTTTGTAGAACAATAATCTTCTCCTCTAAAATTACAAAACTGTTTTACAGATTATTGTTAGAATACTGACTAAGAGCCGTTTCTCTTGCACTTTGTGCCATTTAAAAATATCATGTAAATTAATTGTGAATTGTAGCTCTTAAATTCTGCTTTACGTGTCATGGGAAATATTAACCAAATAGCAATAGTGCTTTTTTTTTTTTTTAACAAAGTAATTGGTAAAAATTTGCATGCGTCCATAAATGTATTCTATTTTTCATCACGTATGCCATCTTTTGCTGCCTTCTTTGTCACCAGTCCAAAGAGCCTAGAAACAGCACGCAGGGTTTATTTATAGTTATAGTCTTTATGTAAAGTTCATTTTGATAAACTTGAGTAAGTTGAAGCATTTTATCATGTAACTGTCAAAACTCGAGGGAAACAGTTTTAGCGTTTAAGACAAATTGTATCAATTTTATGCGCTTGCTGTAACTTAAATATATAGTTATAGAACACTTTTCACAGTCCAGTGTTGTGCCATGTCACACACTTTGTGCTCTGCATGTCTATTGGAGGTCTCTGAAGTTATAAGTGAGGTACACTCCTGCTGTGTGTGCCCCATTAGTTGACCAGGACATCTGAGAGGCTGATATTAAATATGCATAATGCCCCTGTGCTAGCAGACACACTTTGTAGTCCAGTACAGTGTTTGAAGATGATGAAGACGGAAATTGAGAGAAAGGAAGTACTATATGCGCATATACTATTACTTTGGCTTTCTACAGGTTGAAGCTAATGGGAAGTGGAAGACATACAAGGCCCATTACTGCCATCTGCAGCAATACACCACAGTGATCTTATCACAGACTATAAGCACCAGGGTTGCGCACAGGAAGCGTAGATCTGTCATCATACAAGATGATAGATTGAGCACACTTTGACCTGTTGTTGGGAATTAAATGAAGATAAAATATTGCATCACACAGAACTGGATTACAAACTCCTTACAGTAAATCAGAGATTTACTGTTTTAGAGCACAATCTAAAACTATGTTAAGATTTTTATACTAAAGTCAAAATGGAGCTATTTTTAAGTCATTACTTTTGGACAGCTTTTCCAGAGATCAGAGTTACCTTTATGGCCAGACATCTTGTCCCAGTGTGGTCCACATCCACAAAAACCACTCAGAGCTTAGCCTTCAGAGATTGTGCACGTACAGCATGATCAGAAATTTATGGGAGTATTTACCCAATAAAATTGCTTAATATTTGCAGCACAGTTTAAATTCTTTTTAAAGTAGGATGTTTGCTTTGCAGGTACCAAATGGAGCATGAAACACAGGTGCAGCCTAGCTTAAACCTCTGTTTCAAATAATTCAGTTTTAGTTATATAGCACCAAATCACAACAACAGTTGTCTCAAGTTGTTTTATTTTGCAAGGTAAAGACTACAGTAATGCGGAGAAAACCCCAAGAATCCGATGACCCGCAGAGTGGTATATAAACGCAGAGTGAAACTTTGCAGCATTTATTGAGAAGATACAAGGAAAAGATCAGTCTGTCTAAATTCTTCTTATTATTGAATTATTGAGTTATCTTACAGCCACAACATGATAAACACCTACCTAATCAGAATACTTTATTAGTAATGCTTTTTGGTAATCTCAGTCTCTAACTGAACGTGCTCCTGTGACTGACCAGCATGTCATGGAGTGGGTGGGAGGAATTATCCAACATTGTCTTCATCTTAATGTTGGATAGCTCCCCACTGTATCACCAAAATACCTTTGACGCATCAAAGTAATGCATAGTATGCTACCGGAACATTAACAGATAATTGGCTGCAGGGTGCGAGTACTGTGCTGTAATGAGGAGGTCTTGGTTAGTCACTTTACTTTCTGAACCTCCCCATCCATCCATTCGCTTATCCTTTTCAGGGTCGCGGGGGGCGCTGGAGCCTATCCCAGCTGTCATAGGGCGAGAGGCGGGGTACACCCTGGACAGGTCGCCAGTCTGTCGCAGGGCCAACACACAGGGACAGACAACCATTCGCGCTCACATTCACTCGCACATTCACACCTAATGGCAATTTGGATTTTCCAATTAACCTATCCTCTCAAGCTGTATGTCTTTGGATGGTGGGAGGAAGCCGGAGTACCCGGAGAGAACCCACGCAAACACAGAAAGACCCCGGCCTGATGTTGGAATTGAACTCAGGACCTTCTTGCTGTGCGGCAACAGTGCTAACCACCGTGCCACCGTGCTTGCTTCTGAACCTCCCCGTTAAGTTAAATTGAGTTTGACTTTTAACATATGATTCTGGGTACTTTTCATGTATTTGTTCAGGAGTAATTGGGCCATACTAGGTCAGACTAGGTTTGACAAGTATTCACTGTTTTAAACAATCCAGATTAATTATGTAACGTTTGCTTATCACTCTTTCTTTTCTTCCTCGTGTTAATTAGGTTCTCTTGGGCCCTACAGTTAAACTAGCTTTGAAGCTATCTTTGTTACTCCTTATCGGTCACCCTTGGCATGTTGACTGTCCTGTCCCTGTTTTTATAGCACCTACCACATGTCTGTGACTTTATCTCTCCTTGCATCCCACTGTGACTTTAGTGCGACTGATACAGAGCATGGGTCTCTGTCAGCTGATCGTTCTGCCCTGTGCAAGGAGGAGAACTTATGATCTGCCATGTCATGTGTTTGGACCTTTATCAAAATAATAATTGGCACTATTCACCAGAGAGCAGTGATTTCAAGAGAATGACGTTTGATCTGCAAGGCAGTAGAAAATGCCAGATTTTAACAAGTGGCGGAATCACTGGTTTAGACCAATTTTTTTTTAAGTTTAGTTGGTAAATTCTCTGTGATAGTGTACACACAGTCAAAATATGGGCATGCGATTTGGAATTCCTCTTAAATGTGTGTTTGTGTATTCCTTTGTGGGTGATTCCTGTGATAGACTTGGCCACCTGTTTTATCCCACCCTTTGCACAGTGTGCAATGGGAACACTTCCAGTTTCCCACTGCCTAGAACAGAATAATCAGGAGGTGAGATGGGTGAGGTAACGGACAGTTTACAGTAGTCTCTGTGAGGGAGATTGCAATTATTATTTTTTACCACTGATTTTTCAGCATGTATAATGTAAATAACTCATTCATGATCATTTCAAAGGTATCTGATGGTCCTAAACACCAAAACATAACACCCATGCAGAGAAACCTCTTGATGTTTACTTAATGCCATATTTTGCAATGGACATGTAATTGTAAATGCAATCTTATTGTTCTGGTTCTTAAGAAAATACATTTGTTTAATTGTAGCAAGTTCTGGTTGTATACAATGTAAAAATAAATCAAAGTAATCTTGAGTTATTCCCCTTCTAGGTACCAACAGTGGAGATTTCAACCATTTCCCTGACGACCCCGAGTTTGCCGATATTATCCAAAGGGCAGAGCAAGCCATTGAGAGTGGCGTCTTTCCAGAGAGGATTTCCCAGGGCTCAAGTGGGAGTTACTTTGTCAAAGACCCAAAAGGGGTACGTTTGGTACAAATGACACAGATTCATGACAAGCGAAGGAAGGTTCATGGGCTAAACTTGGAGGAAGAATATAAATCAGTAGCTTAGCAACATTTCCAAACATTTATCTTTTCTTTTTTCAAAACATTAATTGCTTTAATCATAAGAGTTTGTAAATTAGGAAGAAGGAATATGGAAATCCACAGGATTATGATTCTTGTTTAATTATTCAAAAAGCAATGGTTCAGCTGATAACAGCAGATCACTGGCATCTACAGGTAATTACTGGGAAGATGGTGAGCCCAAGATGTCAGACGCATTCCTCACGCTTTACATTTGTTGCTTATAGTTACACTATTAGTCTTTGGCTTTTTGTGTTTGTAAGGAGCTTGAAGCAACACTAATATGCGTGGTAAAATTAGTTCTCACTCTTTCTGTTTTCTGACCTGGGCTGTATGTCAGATTGCAAGTTTAGAAAAAAAACAAATGTATCACTCTGTTTTGTTTTTTATTTACAGAAAATCATTGGTGTTTTTAAACCAAAGTCAGAGGAACCTTATGGTCATCTGAATCCAAAATGGACCAAATACTTTCACAAGGTACTTTCTGTCACATGTATCACCTTTTTTAAACATCTGAAAAGTTATTAAGATATATATTGTCATTCATTTTACTTTAATGGCTGCACACAGTGAGTAAGATTAAAAAAAAAAAAAAAGTAGGGTAATATTAACACCTCATCTGTAAAACTTCCCCCATGTCTGTCTCTGTTGTTAGCTTTGCTGTCCATGTTGTTTTGGCCGAGGGTGCTTGTTACCTAACCAGGGTTATCTGTCAGAGGCTGCTGCTTCACTGGTTGACACCAAACTCTGTCTTGGTGTGGTGCCAAAAACCAAGGTGTGTGCTTTTTTTTTTTTTTTTTTTTTTTCTCTGTAGAGTTTTTGAATTAATAACATGTAATCTCCAAAACCCAGTATAAGTAAACACTTGAATTAATCTGGATTTGATTAGGGTCTCTGTGCTCTTCTTTCTGTTCAGCAGTGGTCACAGTTTCAAAGTAAACCAGTGTTATCTAAATTTTATCAGGTGGTGTATTTGGCCAGTGAGACATTCCACTACAACGCCATAGACAGAGCAAAGTCCAGGGGGAAGAAGTACGCCCTAGAGAAAGTCCCCAAAGTGGGGCGACGCTTCCACAGAGTGGGCCTCCCACCCAAGGTACCAAAGACTTTTAAACCGTCACAGTCTAACGTCACCATTTGTTTACTATAAGCAATTCATGAGGAGCTTGGAATCTTGACCTTTCTCTTGTTCATTCCTGTGTCGTTTCCTCCTCTTGCTTCCTTGCTTTCTCTTTGTATTTGTGCAAAAACACAGCCACATGCAGGAAAACCTATACTCATACTGGTTAAAACAAATTCTAATCTTCTTGTTTCAATATTTGTTAATAGGTTCTTTGTCAGATTTGTTCTATTCATATGTACACTGACTGCTTCTCTATAACATACAAGAGTTGTTGCATCAGTGAGTGGAGGGCTGAGAATAGCCACTGATGGTAGAGAACGGTAAAAGGAATCATGCCACACTATTTTTGTGTTGAAGAAGAACAATGTGTTTAGATAAAAGGCCATCAGAACCATAAATGTTGTTTCTGTTTTAAGCCATGTTCTTTTTCAGGAGCTGTAATACTTACTGGATATATTTATCTCTTGTATTGTGAACTGTAATCGTATATCAGTTTTGTCTTTTAATCAAAAACATGTATAACAGGTATTTCATTCCTGGCTGTTTATTACGTGAGACAGTCTTGTGGGTGATCTAAAGATATGTGGATGTTAAGATGATGTGAAAACATAGCTGAAGTGTCTTCGAGGAAGTAAATATGAGGAAACTGACTGCATATTTTCAACTGTCAGGCACAGCTGACATTTCAGCCTTTCGACATTACAGCTTCACTTGTAATATCACTGCACACCACATCATTTCCATTTAAACTGTCTACATACTGTTCTCAGAGCAGTGAACATTGCTATACAGTGTTTTGTTTTAATGGGTATGTTAGTTGCATTCATGCCATATGCGCCTCTGTGTGTTACCAGGTGGGCTCATTTCAGCTGTTTGTGGAGGGTTATCGTGAAGCCGACTACTGGCTGCGACGCTTTGAGGCAGAACCACTGCCAGAGAATATCAGGAAGCAGCTGCAGTCGCAGTTTGAGCGGCTGGTGGTGCTGGACTATGTTATCAGAAACACAGGTAGGCGTGCACGTGTTAACATTTCGATAAATGGTTTAAATTGAAGTGATCAGTCATTGTAGTCTCATTACAGTGTTGGCAGCTTTATTTCGATTTAGTTATACACTGGTTATGATAAAAATTCCTTTGATCTTCATATTTATTTTAAGTTAGTATATGCTTGCGCACAACAGCTGTTTGCTATCTTTGACATCGCTCTGTCTTCCCTCTCATTTCTGCGTATCAAAACTTGTTTGTTTGTTTTCCTTGTTAGATCGAGGGAATGACAACTGGTTGATCAAGTACGAGACACCAGGAGAAGGAGAGGGAGAAGAACAAAAGGTGAGGTAATTTACCACATGACAGAGGTGTGTTCAGACTGTTCACCAAGCACGCATTCACCTCGCTTAACTCTGTTGAAACACATGAACACTTATAGTCAAAGGAGCTTGCAAAAGAAAAGCGTCTGGACTTCTTTAAGTTGCTTGAAGACATTTCACCTCTCATCCGAGAAGCTTCCTCAGTTCTAAGGTCAAATGGTGGAGAGTCCCAGATATAAACCTAGTGGGAGTAACCCCCCACAGAGGGACAAAAGGACCCCCTGATGATCCTCTAATCGCCTGAGCCAAGGTGTGAAAATGGGTGTGGGTCCCAGTCAGCCAGAGTTTCGGGTGAGTTCATTGTGAAACCTGGCCCCACCTTATCACAACACAGAAGAGCCACCTCCACAGGACAAGACTCAGCAGTCCATCTGCATCTTAAGGATAAAGGACACTCTTTCGAGGATGCCGATGTTCACATTTTGGACAGAGAGGACAGATGGTTTGAAAGAGGAGTGAAAGAAGCCATCTATGTCCACTGTGAGTGACCATCTTTGAACAGAGGCGGTGGTTTACGACACCAACTGTCTGCCATCTATAATCCAGTTTTGAGTTCCCTTCCCAGACGCCTTAACGCCCACTCACATCCTGGGCCATCTG
This sequence comes from Rhamphochromis longiceps, assembly GCF_057381845.1. NCBI lineage: Eukaryota > Metazoa > Chordata > Actinopteri > Cichliformes > Cichlidae > Rhamphochromis > Rhamphochromis longiceps. The sequence goes on along the minus strand of NC_140562.1, from coordinate 39,299,514 downwards.
ATCTCAGGAATTCGCATGATAAGGTGGGGCCATGTTTCACAATGAACACACCCGAAACTCTGGCTGATTGGGACCCACACCCAGTTTCACACCTTGGCTCAGGCGATTAGAGGATCATCAGGGGGGTCCTTTTGTCCCTCTGTGGGGGGTTACTCCCACTAGGTTTATATCTGGGACTCTCCACCATTTGACCTTAGAACTGAAGAAGCTTCTCGGATGAGAGGTGAAACGTCTTCAAGCAACTTAAAGAAGTCCAGACGCTTTTCTTTTGCAAGTTCCTTTGACTACGATGACCTGGATGACTGAGAACCTTCACAGACATGAACACTTATATATTTTTAAACCAGAACACACCTTATGTTGGTTTTGCTTCTGTGTATGTGCAAACTAGACTCACAAATGCATGGAACAAACTTGATGTACGTCTTTGTTACCTATCATCAATCATTATTTTCGATTTGCCGATAAATGACAAAAGTTGTCATTTATGTGTGGCAGTAATCACCCCTCAATCAATAACCAACTTGGTCATCAGTCATTAATAATTTACTCACTTAATGAATTCGAGGTCTTTAATCTTTTTCTCCCTCATGCTGCAGGATGCAGAATGGACAGAGAACATTCAGGACTCCTGCATCAAGATTGCAGCAATTGACAACGGCCTGGCCTTCCCCTTTAAACACCCGGATGAATGGAGAGCCTGTATGTTTATCACTTATTTCACTTTTGCTCACCATCTCTGTCAGTGACAGTAATGAGAGGGCCCCTTTACATGTGCGATTTCATGTAAAGACTCATTAAAAAGACTCATTGCACTTGTAGGAAAGGGTATTGTCAACATAACCTTCTGAAAAACACAAAGTGAAAAGGCACTTTTATTTGAGTGTTTAAAGTATCTTTCTGTGCCACAGTGATTGATGGTTGACCCGGCTCTTTGTTCACGTGGGCTTTAGGAGATCTCTCTTGCAAAATGTGTCACAGCTAAAAGTCTTACTCTCATTACAAATCAGAACCAGGCACTGTGACTGCATGCAGTTTAGACTTGTGCTGTGTACTGAGTGATGCACAAATGCATTTATATTGCACCACAAGTTTCATTGTACTTGAAGACAAAACATTGAGATACCATGAAATTACTGGAGGGGACTGCATGTCTGAAAGGGGATTTATTTGCATACTTTTTGAGATGTATACTACTTTTAGACCCGCTGTCCAGATTAGACAATACAATTAGCTTATCTTAGTACCAAGGTTGTAAATAGGAGGAATTTACTAGCTTGGCTTTTTCCAGATGTAAAACTAACGTAAGAGCTTGTAAAATTGTACTAATCTGTGAACTTGATAAAGTGTTGCAATTAGTAAGTTGTAGATGTGATGGTATGATTTTTACCTTTGGACACTGCCACAGACAGTTCCTTTAATTTTCTGATAATCTCATTGCTATTGGATGATTTCAGTCCTTTTCTTCTTATGGTAGAATCTTGTCATCTGTGTTCTGGCAAGAATTAAAGAATTTTTTACAATAAAAAAAAAAACTGTAAAGAAAAATTAGGCCACTAAACAATCCTACATGTGGCCTTATTATCAAATACAATGATAGTTATAGGTTCAGTGACAGTGAAAGGCTATACAGACGGAAACATTTGTGTTGTCCCCCTAACAGATCCATTCCACTGGGCATGGCTTCCTCAGGCCAAGGTACCCTTCTCCCAGGAGACCAGAGACCTTGTGCTGTCCCGCCTCTCTGACATGAACTTTGTTCAGGATCTCTGTGAGGACCTCTATGAGATGTTCAAGGTATGAGATGTTCTCATAAGCTTTCCTTTTTAATCTGTTTCTAGATTTTTGAATTCTTAATTGCAGGATATCAGCTAATATCAGTCGTTTTCTGTTTTCAGACAGATAAAGGCTTTGACAAAACCATGTTTGAGAGACAAATGTCCGTCATGAGAGGACAGGTGAGCTTTTGTAATTTATTTTTTATTTTTAATGAGTACTTTAATGTTCCTCTAGTCATTTTTTTTAACTTTGTACTGTTCTGTCCTCTATTTTATTTTTTTTTCTGCCTGTTCCTTTTATATCCTACCTTGTTCTCCTTTCTCCTCTCATGGCCTACTTTCTGTCACTTTGTATGCTCTGTAACGTCTTCACCACACATTTTACCCTAATTTTGCATCTGCAGCCACTGTCCTGTCTCACCTTTCAGTCTTTCTATTCTTCTCTCAGCAAGCAGTTAATAATAAAAACATGTTATATTAGTGAACAATACTGTGCAGGATTTGAGTCATTCTCAATTCTTTGTATTTTTGTTCTCCTTCCCTATTGGAATTCTTTAATATGGTTTAAAGTGCTTAAAGTCATGTCCTTAAGAAAAATGAATAAATCCAACAAAGGCATAACACAGGACCCAAGGACCTGAGATAAACATCTGACCCGTCAATTGATCCATCTACTGTTGTAAAGATGCCCTTCTTAAAGAAGGGAAAGAGGGTGAAAAGGCAGAGTTATGCCAAGTTACACAAGAACTGGACTTTTGTACAACAACCTGTTGTGAACAACGGGTCTTGTGAATTTTGAATGTAAATTTAACATTTTAAGTTCTAGTCAGTGTCGTTGGAGTGTTATGGAGGACATCAGTAGAGAGGTACAACAGTGAATGTGTGCAGCATCTGTTAAATGTGGTAGAGGCTCTGTCATAGTTTGGTGCTGAATTTCCGTCAGTGGTGTGGGGGATCTTGTCAGAATTGATGGAATTATAAACGCAGAAAAGTACTGTGCAGTACCATCTGGAAAGCGCCTTGATTGGCAGTAGCTTATTTGCAGCATTACATTGACCTCAAACACACTGCCAGTGCAGTGAAAGCACACCTGGGTAGAAAACGCATAATAGAATGCTATCAGTTATGGATTGGTATCCTCAGAGCCTGGACCTCAATATTATTGAAGTAGTGTGAGACAGAGGCAGGAAACAAATGGATGAAAATCAGGTAACGTCCAGATTAGAGCTTCAATGTTAAGAAGCCTGGAGAATTATTCCTGAAAACTACTAAAATAGAGCCTGTTTTGAAGAATAAAGGTGCTTGTACTAAATTTGCAAGCTTGTCAGAATTTCACCATTTCTGTGTTTGCTTCATGTGCTATTTCCACACATGTTTGCACATTTCACTGATCACTGCACTTATTTCCCATTTTCCAAGCAAAATATAACAAAATGAGGGATGGCTCAAGACTTTGTCCTGTAGTGCAGTTGTTTTGTAATTTATTTATTTATTTTAACTTTTAGTTAATTATTTAACTTTTGTCAGATATTAAAATGACCTGGCTGTGGAGAAAGTAGCTAATAATAACTGCAGTTTTTATGTATTACTGTCCTTTATCAAAGCCATGTCACATGCATAATATGTAAGCACAGACTGTTTCATATTTCCAATAAGTTGTTTGCATATTCTCTAAAAACTTCGAGTTGCTTTTGCACAACTAATGCACCGTCTTTTCCCAGGTGTTGAACCTGACCCAGGCGTTGAAGGACGGGAAGAGCCCCCTCCAACTGGTTCAGATGCCTCGGGTGGTAGTGGAGCGCAGCCGCTCAGGTGGCCAAGGTCGTGTGGTCACTTTGGGGAATGCGTTTACACAAACCTTCCACTGCAAGCGGCCATTCTTTTCCTCCTGGTAGTCAGAGAAGGATGACGAGGGGAGCAGAGGAGAAGCATCTGCTTTTTGTCCACACATCACTCCTGACGTAAAGAAAGTGAGAGAGAAGCTTACACTGGAAACTGTTCATATTTGTCCTCGGCAGGAAGGAAGTGAAGAAGGATACGGTGATGATGGAAAATAAGATGAGAAATATTTTGTGAGGAAATTGACTTGAGGCCAATTCCTCATTTGAGGAGAGTGCAGGGAACCGTGGGAGCTGGAGAGATTAGCATACCGCCGTCTCCTAGAGAGACCTTGGGGCTGTTTGTGGTTACTATGGCAACTTGATTAGATAATCAGCTTTTTCACAGAGGTGGGCTTTGTTTATTGTTAGGAAGCTGAAAGTTGTTTTTTTTTCTTTTTTTTTTTTCAAATCACTCAAGCTACCTACTGAAGGTCTCTCGATAATATAGTGCGTTGATGGCCAAAGAGCAAGCACCTAAATACCACAAGCTAACAGCACAGTGGTCCTGGTAGTGTTTGGGAATCTTAAAGAAGTTTCTCTTGGTCGACATTATTCCTCATCTGGGATAAAGTCCAAAATATTTGCTTTGCCTTATAGGATTACTTAGTGAAATATAGATGTGCACTTACACTGCTGGAAGTGTTTGACCAGTTCCACCCAGCTGGGCCAAAACACACTTTACCCAGCTTTAAAACCACGTGTTAAACAAAGACAGTGTCTTCAATTCTCAGTGCTGCCAAAGTCTTTGTTGAAGGAATATTGAAGAGCTTCAAGACAAGAAAATTGTTGAAACTTGAATTTGTAGGAAGTGGAGGACTGCGAATAAACACTTCGCTTGAATGTAATCTGTTTACCGTTTATACACAGAATTTTGCTCCTAAACATTTCAGTACAAGAGAATTCTGTAAGAAATAGACTTCTCATTACTATGAATGTATTTGTTGTTTGACTTGTATTTAATTGCTGGTAAGCAGCTTTCTCTTGAATCTTCTGGCATGGGGGGGGGTCGCAACTCTCCTTGCTTTTTATATTGTACTCTGTGAAGAGGAAAAACTAAATTGAGGAGACTTGCTTGATGCCATTCTGTTTTCTTATGTATGCATCTTGAAGTTTTTATTCCAACTCTGCAACTATATGGGATAAGTTGTATATTTAACAGATTAAAAAAAACAATAAAATTTGGCAAAATCAAGTATTTTGTAGTTGTCACTAGTACATGTTCTAGTTTATAGGAAAAGGCTAATTTGAAGGCATAAAGAATGAAGTGCACCAAGCTGGAGTTCAGCAGTGACAAAGGTATGTTCAGCAGAGCTCTATCTGCAGGATGACAGTTCTCATGCACCTGATTAATGCCTATTGACTTTAAGATTAAAGATGTCAACAGTAATTCCCACCCAACCTGCTAAAGCCCAAAGATATCCAGGTAATAAGGATGAAAACAAAAACAACAGATCTTCACACGCGAAATATTGAAATCAGTGAATTTTTAGCTTGAGAAATTATTAAAAAGGTTATCAGCAATTAAAGGTTTTCTGAGAGAAACTTTGCCGATTGCAAAGGTACAAGATCTAAACCAGAGCCATGGAAAATGTTTAATAGTGTGAAAGTGACAAAGGGAGTGGTTTAAGATTACAAGCTAATGGGGCCTTTTGTAAAGCAAAAAAACAAAAAGGTGCCCGGGTTCATCTGACCAATCGAGAATGTCAGTGATGTCATTCAAAGGACAAACAGAATATTTCCTACAGGTTTTGCCTTGAAATTGTGGCGTGTGTTCTTTGTATAGCAGAGGTTTTCAAACCAATATACACCAAGGTGGTGGTAGATGTGAAGCACAGCTGAATAAGGTCACCACACATTCTCGCTAAGAAGCGACACACATCTGGAGAGGAAATAAAATGTGAAAAGAGCTGTTGCAATACTACCAGGATGTCTCGTCATCTTAGCAGTAGTGTGACACGGAGCCTTGCACAACAGTGCCCTCATGTGGAAAGTTTTCTTTATAACCTCAGGTTAATGGGTTCAAGTCACCACAAAAAAAATAGGCAGTCTTCTAAAATAGAGTACCAGGTCTTTTAAAACACTATAATAACCAAACGTATGATTCTGTACTCTGCTTGTGTGTGTATATATAGCTGTGGTCAAAGGTTTACATACACTCTTCATGGGCATGAATGTCCTGGTAATTTGGGGCTTTTTTAAACGGCTCTTTATCCACGGTGGAATGATTGTACAGCATACACCTTTACTGACTTCAAAAGTCAAGTTTGAGTTTATTTTTTATTTTTATCTGATCCATACTGGGTCAAATATATACACACAACCCACTAATATTTGGTTAAATGTTCCTTAGCAAGTCGCTCTTGGTTGCAATCAACAAACTTCTGACATAATTTTGGCTGGATATTTGGTCGGTTTCCTGGAATAGACTTGGTGTTTAAGCATAATCCATACATTTTCAATTGGCTTTAAGTTGAAGCTTTGGGAGGGCCATCCCAGAAGCTTGATGTTCACCTGTTTTATCCATTCTAAAACTAGTTTGATGTCTGTTCAGGGTTATTTTTCTGCTGGAACACTCAACTCTGTCCAAGTTAGATTTCTCTAAGTGTTGATTTGAGGTGAAGCTGAAAAATTTGAAGAATTCCCCCCGGAGCATGATGCTGCCACCATCATGTTTGAGGGTTGGTACAGTGTCTTAGGTTTGTAAGCCCCACCTTTACCCCTACAAACATGCCTCTTGTCATAGTGACCAAACAGCCCAATCTTTGTTTCATCTGAACATAAAACTTTCCTCTAGAAGGCATTAGGCTCATGCCTGTGGTGGGAAAGTGAAAATATCAGTGATGACGTGTCGATTTTGAAGCAGGGGCTTTTTTTTCTGGGTTGGCAGTCTCTCAGTCCATGGGGATGTAAAACTTGCTTTACTGTGGACAGTGATGTTGGAGTTTCAACAGTTTCCAGTTCACGCTTTAACCTTGACGGTTCCTGGGCTGTTCCAGAACATCCTAACCAGTTTATTCTCATCCCAGGATGACAGTTTGGATCTTCTTCCAGATCCTGGCAATGCGGTGACACGTCTCACTAACTCATACATAGATACAGTAACTTGAGCTAATGGTTTTGTAATCTGCAGTTTTTTCGTAATGGCCCTGAAAGACCTTCCTAAGTTGTGTAAATCTACAATTCCGCTTCTTAAATTGTCACTGAATTTCTTGGGCTTTCCTGTTGTTCGAAGTATTGCTCAATCCAGTGAGTACTGGCAAAGGAAAAACAACCAAGTAATCAATCATGAACACTAATGAAAATTTAACAGGACTTTCATTTGTCAAGTAAAAGTATAATGTAGAACCTTCAGCACTGCTTATTAAAATATTTAAATAAATGTACGTCTATATCTGAGCCTGTATCTACACTTTGTGACTTTGCAAGAACTGGAGAAAATGCAAAATTAAAAAAAATAAAGTGCACCCAGTTCTTGGTTTTTTGAAGATAAAGACCGTTTCAAAGGAATCAGAAGCCCAAACTACCAGGACATTCATGCCCATGATGAGTGTATGTAAATTTCTGACGTGTACAAGCTTCCCTGCAGTTATGTCTGTTATGAGCTTTTGTTTCCACTAGATGGCGCGCAGTATCTGTTTTATTTTAGTTGCCTGCCGTCGGAAGTGCACTTCAAGGCGATGAGTTTACACCACTTTTGAGAACGACTAAAGTCACAAGGCTGTAAAAATATGCAGACATAGACGGCTTGGCTTGTAGTCCTTTTTAGCCAGAAGAGCCACGGGAGATTGTACTTAGATTACTTTTTAGTTCTTAAAGAAGCAACCCCAATGTTTTCAATGTAGTAATTTAATATGATTTTGTGAGGGCATATATATATCTATATCATATTTATTTAAGCTTTCTGGCACTATTGACATGATGCAGCTCTTTATATTTGTGGCTGCGTTTTTCTTTGCGCACGAAATCACCGAAGCCGTTCGCTCTGACAAGTGCACCTCCCGGTGCGATGTGAGCTCGTGCCCGAGCCCCAGCTGTCCCGGTGGCTACGTTCCGGACAGATGTAACTGCTGCCTGGTGTGTTCCCCGCGTGAAGGAGACCCCTGCGGCCGCAAAGACGACCTGCCCTGCGGGGATGGATTGGAGTGCAAGTTATTCGCTGCGGGGAAGCGGCGAGGCTCCAAAGGGGTCTGTCGGTGTAAGATGGACCATGAAGTGTGTGGGAGCGACGGGAAAACGTATGGAAATGTGTGTAAGATGAGAGCAGCCAGTCGGAAAACTCTACTCAAGGGGAGACCCGCGGTCAGCCAAGCGCACAAAGGACCCTGTTCGCCTTTAGGAGCAGGTAGGGTTGCTTTAAGGTCGCCACAAACCTAGAATGTACAGGGTAGAATAGTGTTTTTTCCCGGATTTGGTATATATGTGTATATGTATGTAGGGGAGACCGGGGATAGTTGTAACGTGGGTCAGTTGTAACACTTCCAATTTCTCCAATCAGGGCTAAGTTTCAAATGATGTGACTCATCCTGTGCATGCCCAATTCAGTTCTGCTATCACATGTGAAAAATCAGCACATTTTGTCAAACACAGACAATTTAACATGAAAAAAAGTAATTTGTATACCAAAAAGTAAGTTTTTCTACTTTATTTCAATGTTTAATAGCATTATCTGCTTTGCAGTTAAACTCATCAAACTTAAATTATGTTATTTGTATGTCTATGGGGATATATTCTGTGTAAGTCTTTAGTGCTAATGTTTTAGCCGTTGGCTGTAATGTTAGCTAGTTCATGGCTATAGGAGTCTGGGTCAGTTGTAACAGCAACAGTCTGGGTTAGTTGTAACAATAATGCAGATGTTACAACTTACCGCACTATTACTTTAACTTATATTAAACAAGTTGGGGCAACGACATCAGCAGAGAGAGGTTCACTGGTCGCTTTTGTATATGCGGTTAATGCCATTGGCAACACAATTCTTCCACTGTTTGTGTTCCCACACATACATTATGCAGACCACTGTGTCAGAGATGGACCAGTAGGAAGTACTGGTAGTGGAAATAAGTCAGGATGGGTGCAAGAAACAGATTTCCTCATCTTTCTGAAGCACTTTGCAAACCACACTTGGTGTGGTTTGCAAAGCCATGGTAAGCCATGGTAAAAAGTAATGGAATTGCGATGCTGGTGCACAACTACATTTTTTCAGCTTCATTGTTATGTTCAAAATTGGTGCAAGAGCTGTAGTTTATAATGCCCACTGTGCCAATGAGGCCAAACTCAAGGAAGACCAACCAAAATTAATGAAATATTCAGTTGCAGAAAATTCCATAATTTGTCTTTTTTGGGGGGTTGGAATATGTTCAAAAGCTAGATTTCTGCATTCTGTCACACACACACACAGCTATATAAATGGCTCTAAGTGCATTCATGTGTTGAATAAACAAAGATTACATGTTAATATTTTGTCAGTACCCTTATTTCATTGTGTTACATTTTACCCCAGGATATGTTACAACTAGATTAGATTAGATTACATTAGATTAGATTAGATAGAACTTTATTAATCCCTCGGGTGGGTTCCTCTGGGAAATTCGATTTCCAAAAAAAGCACAGCACCGACAGAAGTTACAGAGTTACAGAATATTATATATATATATATATATATATATATATATATAAAAAACACCCAGCACGCCCCTGCGGGCGGTTTATCCTTCAAGCTCGGGTCCTCTACCAGAGGCCTGGGAGCTTGAGGGTCCTGCGCAGTATCTTAGCTGTTCCCAGGACTGCGCTCTTCTGGACAGAGATCTCCGATGTTGTTCCCGGGATCTGCTGGAGCCACTCGCCTAGCTTGGGAGTCACCGCACCTAGTGCTCCGATTACCACGGGGACCACCGTTACCTTCACCCTCCACATCCTCTCGAGCTCTTCTCTGAGCCCTTGGTATTTCTCCAGCTTCTCGTGTTCCTTCTTCCTGATATTGCTGTCATTGGGAACCGCTACATCGATCACTACGGCCGTCTTCTTCTGTTTGTCTACCACCACTATGTCCGGTTGGTTAGCCACCACCATTTTGTCCGTCTGTATCTGGAAGTCCCACAGGATCTTAGCTCGGTCATTCTCCACCACCCTTGGGGGCTTCTCCCATTTTGACCTCGGGACTTCCAGGTTATACTCGGCACAGATGTTCCTGTACACTATGCCGGCCACTTGGTTATGGCGTTCCATGTATGCCTTGCCTGCTAGCATCTTGCACCCTGCTGTTATGTGCTGGATTGTCTCTGGGGCATCTTTACACAGCCTGCACCTGGGGTCTTGCCTGGTGTGATAGACCCCAGCCTCTATGGATCTTGTACTCAGAGCTTGTTCTTGTGCTGCCATGATTAGTGCCTCTGTGCTGTCTTTCAGTCCAGCTTTGTCCAGCCACTGGTAGGATTTCTGGATATCAGCCACCTCCTCTATCTGCCGGTGGTACATACCGTGCAGGGGCCTGTCCTTCCATGATGGTTCCTCGTCTCCCTCCTCATTCTTAGGTTTCTGCTGCCTGAGGTATTCACTGAGCACTCGGTCAGTTGCTCAGTGAATATATATATATATATATATATATATATATATATATATATATATATATATATATATATATATATACACACACACACACACACACACACACACACACACACATATATAAATACAGAGACAATATAAATAAAATATACGAAGGGGATAAATAGAATAAATAGGAATAAAAAATAAAAATACAAGTGAATTGCACATTTCAAGTATTGAGTCTATTGCACTGTTGACTATTTACAAAAGTATTGCACAAGGTATTGCACAGTGAGGTGAAGAGGCACTACAGCTTAGTTGTTCCCCCCTCCTTTGTCCTCCTGTTTCCCCTCCCTCTCCCCTCCAGAGAGGAGTTAAACAGTCTGATGGCGTGTGGGACAAAGGAGTTTTTAAGTCTGTTAGTTCTTGTCTTTGGGAGAAGCAACCTGTCACTGAACAGACTCTTCTGGTTGTTAATGGCCGTGTGCAGAGGATGCCTGGCATTGTTCATAATGTCCATCAGTTTCTTTAGTGTCCTTTTCTCTGCCACTGTCACCAGAGTGTCCAGCTTCATGCCGACCACAGAGCCAGCCCTCCTGATCAGTTTCTCCAGCCTGGATGAGTCCTTCTTTGCTGTGCTGCTCCCCCAGCACACCACAGCATAGAAAAGTACTCCAGCAACCACTGACTGGTAAAACATCCTCAGGAGCTTCCTGCAGATGTTAAAAGACCTCAGCCTCCTGAGGAAGTACAGTCGGCTTTGGGCTTTTTTATACAGGTGCTCTGTGTTGCTAACTAACCCAGACTATGGGGTTAACTGTAACATTTCACTCTTTGTGTTTGAGACCATACCATGCAATGGGTAATTGTGCTGCAGAGAAAATAGCTGCACTATTTAATAGCAGAGACATGTAAATACTTTGCATTACATTTTGAATCCACTACCTTAAAAGAGCTTCAATTTACAGACAGAAATGTCAAAAATGTTACAACTATCCCCGGTCTCCCCTATATATGGGTATATATACACATATATGTGTATATGTGTATATTTGTGTACACATATTTGTGTACGTATATTTGTGTACGCATATTTGTGTGCGCATATTTGTGTACGCATATTTGTGTACGCATATTTGTGTGCGCATACGTGTGCGCATTCGTGTGCGCATACGTGTGTATAAAATATCTAGATTAGGGGCACTGAGGCAAGGTTGGTTTTTTATTTTTTGTTTACTGAAACATATTCAAATTATAGTTATATAATGGACATAATGTGTAGGCTCTCAGCTTTCGTTTGAGGATATCACATTCAGGTTGGATGAGGGTTTTAGGAGTTTCGGCTCCTTAACATATGCCACCCTCTTTTTAACGGGACCAAAAGTAATTGGAAAATTGATTCAAAGGAAGGTGTGGGCAATTCCTTCATTATGTCATTATTAGTTAAGCAGATAAAAGTCCTGGAATTGATTTGAGGTGTGCTGCCTGCATTGGGAAGATTTTTCTTTGAACAGACAACATGCAATCAAAGGAGCGCTCCATGCAGGTGAGACAAGCCATCTGTAAGCTGTGAAAACAGAAAAAAAACATCAGAGAAATTGCTACAATATTAGAAGTGGCAAAACCTACACTGCTGAACTCAGCAATGCAAAAAGACCTGGATGTCCAGAGAAGACAGCAGTGGTGGATGATCGCAGAATCATTTTCATGGTGAAGAGAAACCCCTTCACAACAGCTAGCCGAGTGAGCAAGACTCTCCAGGAGGAAGTTGTAATCATAAACCTCAAGAATAAAAAGGTTGGACAAGCTAAAAAAAAAAAAAAATTCTAAAAAAGCCAGCAAAGGTCTGGAAGAACAGTCTTTCAACAGATGAAACCAAGATCAACCTCTACCAGAAAGATGGCAAGAAAAAAGTATGGCGAAGCAAACCACATCATCTGTAAAACATGGCGGAGGCAGTGTGATGGCTTGAGCGTGCATGGCTGCCAGTGGCGGACAGGGACACTAATGTTTATTGAAGATGTATCTGCTCAAATCCAGCTAAACTGAGTCACATTGATTGGCCGGTGTTTCATAATAAAAATAAACAATGAACCAAAACATACAGCCAAAGCAAACCAGGAGTTTATTAAAGCAAAGAAGTGCAATATCCTTGTGTTGCCAAATCAGTCACCTGATCTTAACCCAACTGAGCATGCATTTCACTTGTTCACGATTAAACTGTGGACAGAAAGGTCCACAACAGTAACTGAAAGCTGCTGCAGTGAAGGCCTGGCAGAGCATTAAAAAGGAGGAAACCCAGCATCTGGTGATGTCCATGAGTTCAAGACTTCAGGCTGTCATTGCTAGCAAAGGGTTTTCAACCAAGTATGGGAAATTAACATTTTATTTTCAGTAATTTAATTTGTCCAATTACTTTTGAGTCCCCTGGGATGAAGGGATTGTGTTACAAAAATGCTTTAGTTTCTCACATTTTTATGCATCTTTTTTGTTCAACCCACTAAATTAAAGCTGAAAGTATGAGTTGTTTCAAAAGTTGACTCTGTCCAAATATTTATGGACCTAACTGTAGCTATAGATAGATTGATTGCTGTCTGTATTAATGTTTTGGTGGGGTTTTCTTGTCAGTATAGGTCGTACCCTGATTCGTCTCAGCAGCCCTCGATACAAGTTCAACTTCATTGCTGATGTCGTGGAGAAAATAGCCCCTGCTGTCGTCCACATTGAGCTGTTCTTAAGGTTTGGATTGTGTATGTGTATAAAAATAACAAAAATTGCTTATTTATATTGTTTTATAGCATAATGGCTTGATTTGTCTGCTTTGATCTCAAGTAAGAAAAAACGAGTGCAACCTGTTTCCTCAACAGGCTGTTTTAGGGATATTGGGCTGTTTGCCTGCTATTATAAGTAGCATAAAATTACATTCAAATTTAAGCTTAAAATTAAAATAAAATTCAAATCATGCATAAAATTAAGCATACAATTTAGTCCAAAGCACATCACATTAAGGCATAAAACTCTCCAAGCTGCCAAAATTACTTCTATATAGGGCAACCAGAATGTGAAATATATGCAAGAAAAGCACATTTTAATTATTATTGTTATTATTAATCATGTTCGCTTTAATAATTTTTCATTTACCCTCTGTTTCCAGGCATCCTCTTTTAGGTCGCCACATGCGGCTCTCCAGTGGCTCTGGGTTCATCGTGTCCCACTCAGGTGTGATTGTGACCAACGCTCATGTGGTAACCACAGCTGCCTTGGTGACAGGCAGGCCACAGCTGCGTGTTCAGCTCCACGACGGAGATGCATATGAAGCCGTGGTGAAAGACATAGACAGGAAGGCAGACATTGCTACAATCAAGGTCAATCCACAGGTAAGGGCACAAGCCCTGACATGCTATCATCATAAGCTTCTCTACCCTCTTCTCCTTTTCAAATATAAACACATGAATCTTTAGATTTTTTTACATCCATAAATCTTAAATGAGCCCACATAAACCACACAGCCCACATCCTGACACATTTCTTTGTCAACATCTGACAGTTTTCTGCTAGACATTAATAAGACTTTCATAAACACTAGCTCCGTGAGTCACAGACAGAGCGCTGATGTGTGTAATCTCACACCCCTGTCTGAAATACCTGGAGAGTTTTGTAAGCTTTCAACTATTCCTCTTCCTCTAAATGTCTTTTCTTCTTTTCATCTGTGTTGCTCTGACATACTCGCGTTTTCGCCTGTGTGCTGGTATTTTTTGAGTGGGTTTTTTTTGTGCTTGTTGTAGCAGAAGAAACTTCGCGTGCTGTCTCTGGGCAGTTCGGCTGATCTGAGGCCAGGAGAGTTTGTGGTTGCCATTGGCAGCCCTTTCGCCCTGCAGAACACTGTCACCACCGGCATCGTCAGCACTACACAAAGAGATGGCAAAGAGCTGGGCATAAAGGACTCAGACATGGACTACATCCAAACTGATGCTATTATTAACGTGAAACATTTTTAAATATCTCCATCTATACACATTGATTGCATTATTGAACTACATAATTGTCTTTTAATATTCCCATATGTGTAAGAATTACTGTTGTGCTTGTTTCTATTTTATATCTTCCATACTTGTGTCAAGTACGGCAATTCGGGAGGACCTCTTGTTAACTTGGTAAGTGGTGTTCTCTAAGGTACAGTAGATGATCCATTTGATTTTGGAGTGTTTTCAGTTTGGCCTCAAACAAAGAACGGAGTTTTCACCAACGCAGCATAAACAGTTATGAGTCACCAAATTGTCATATGAGCCTGAATATCACAAACGTATTATTCGCCAAAGCACAGAGGGAGCTTAAGTGTGATATACACTACAGACATTATACCTGATTTTGTTGTATGTATTGCAGCACATTTAAAGAAACTATTAACTGTCACAAATAGCTTTGTAGATGTGTGCATAACAAGGCACAGAATGCAAACAAAATGTGAGCTTTACCAGCTGAACAGTACTCCAAGAAGCACAAAGTTAAGAGTCACGAAAACCCAAAGAATCTAGAAAGAAGAACAAAGAACCAGGTTAATTCCAAAGAAAATAAACTGGACAGCATGAAAGGGAAGTGGAGGAGCACACACAGGAAATTCCAAAGATCAACAGTAAAAAGGGACGACAGGATTATAATTACGGAAAAATTATTATTGATGAAAACAGTAGGGAGAGGAGCACAGGAAGCAAAACTGACGCAAGACACAAAAGAAAGCAAACCTTCAAAGTAAAACACTAACAATTAACAAACGAACACACATGGAAACTCTTGCTAATATCAAAACACAAGATATCATAAAAAAATAAAACTCACGCTCTACGAGAACAAGAAATGAAAACAGGAAATCCAGATGTTCAACAAACACAAAATCAGAATCAAAACACTTTACTAATCCCTAAGAAAATTATGTGGTCACAGTTGCTCCAAAATAACAAAAAGAGTAACTATCTAAACTAGTGAAATAATACAGTGTATTGCAAGGCTGAAAAATATAGCAAACGAGCACTAATAAATAGAAACGGCTCTATTTCATAAATATAATTCAGTATATTACACATATTAAATATATATGGTTGAAAAAAAAATCTAAACTTCAAACATTAGAAAAATAAAACATGACTAAGACTCAAAAATACTAAGAAATCAGAATGCAGAACCAAAGCACAAAAACCTGCGATATGATACAGTCTTTGCTTGTTTTATAAACCCTCTTGTGTCCCATGAACTATGAACTCAAAATGGCTCAAAATTGATTTACAGATTTGTTCAAGCATATTTTCTTGTGGCCAGTGATTAACGGCTATAGCTGTTACTCCAATTCTGGAGTTCTACTAATATTAATTATAAAAAAGCTCAAAGTAGAAACGTGCAGTTTATTTTTATTGACTGCAGTAACACTGGGACACAATCGTGACACATCATGCGTCACATGCTTTAAAGTGTTCTGTGTAATGACACATTTATAACGCCATAAACGAGTGCACGTTTAAAAAGGCACATGCATTGTGTTTTTATCAATATATCATAGCAACTGTAGTTGTGCCACATGCTCGGCTCTACATACCAACTGATGCAGTTTTTTTTTCTGGAAATCTTGACATATTTTTCTCAGTTCTTACTGGCTGATATTTATGTCAGCATCAAGTCCTTTTTGGCAGCCATCATGTTGTGTTTGTCTTTCAACATGTGTTTGTGTTTCCTTCAGGATGGTGAGGTGATTGGAATCAACACTCTTAAAGTGACAGCAGGAATTTCCTTCGCTATACCGGCAGACCGCATCAGCCGCTTTCTCTCAGAGTCACAGATTAAACACAAGAAAGATGGTGACTTTTTTTTGTGAAGTTTATCATCTTATTATCTAAAATATCTTTAAATGACTATTTCCCCCCAGTATATGTCTCTAATTTTCATTACCTACTACTCTGACTGGTTTTTGTTGTGACAGAAAAGAGACAGCAGAAAAGAAAAATGGACAAACCACAGTCTGATGCAGGTGAGAGACAAGACGTTTTTGTGCAAATATTATAACTATTTACATATATGGCAAAACATGCAGTTAAGAGTGTAGACTAAAAGTTAATAGATCTTTAATAACAAATGAAATCCTCAGGATTTGGACTATAATTTTAATGGCTACATTTATATTTTAATATGTGTTTAATAAAATAGTTATTAACTGTCTCCTCAGCTCATCTTTCCCCGTCAGCCCAACTTAGCCTTTGCATGAGGCTGTGTTTAAATTATGGTTATATTGTTGTGCTTTCAGACGCGTCCCTAGTTAAGAGACATTTTTTAGGCATCTGGATGGTCACCATCACCAAAGCGTAAGTTGTTACAAAGTCACACACATATTAGACTGTAAGGAGAAAATAAATTTTGCACTAATGTTCTTTAATACACTTCCTACTACAGATAAAGGTGGCATACCCAAATAATACTAAGAGCAACATTTGTTTTGTGAATAAATCATTTAACAAACAAACCGACAAATTCTGTGTTATTCTATGGGAAACATAAGTTGGCTTCAGGAGCTGGTATTGCTGCTTGTCTACTTTGTCTGTAGCCAAACAACTTTACCTTTGATTTGTCAGCAGGAGCTGTTTCATAGAAAATCAAATGTTTGCATGTCTGAGTATGTCCGAAAAGGGAATTAGTTTTATGTGATGCACTTCCTTTTTTTACATAATTGAAATGATAATGTGTAAAAATGTGTTAATAGCATTAATATTGTGTCCTACGTGTGCCACAGTCTTGTAGAAGAGTTGCGACTTCATAACCCAGACTTCCCCGACATCAGTAGTGGAGTTTTGGTGCGGCAGGTCATACCTAACACTCCAGCAGAAAAGTATGCTCACACACACCTGCAAAAAGTACACACACACACACACACACACACACACACACACACACACACACACACACACACACACACACACACACACACACACACACATTTCAAATGATATCACCCTGTTTCATACTTCCAGAAAGTGATTGCAGATTTATGGACAATGATGTCATTATAAGTCTGAATCTTCTTTTTCTCTTTCTGGCACACTTGTAGTAAACGGTTGACTCAAGCTTCTTTTCTTTTCCATGTCTTAGAGGAGGGATTAGGGAAGGTGACGTTATAGTGAAGTTGAATGCAAAGCCAGTCAGGACCACTGAAGACATCCATGAGGTGTTGCAGAGCGACCAGCCACTCCTACTTGAGATTCGCAGAGGGAACGATGACTTACTCTTCAATATCCACCCACAGCTTTTGGTACATTGAAAACTGGGAGAATTGATATCTTTTAGTTGTGAAGAGGCAGGACTCAATATGTCCAGTACTGATTTCTTATTAAAACAAGAGAACGGAAAAGAGCAGTTCCTTTCCCAACTAGCCTGATGATGTATGCTTTGGTAGAGTTTGAAATACTGTAGTTTAACACAGACTTCAAAATACAGCTCAGTAGAATCCATTGCACTGTATATTTAAGGCGCTTTAGAATAAAAGCTTAGAAGAAGGATCTGTGCAGTTGTGTGTTTTTCTGTCTAGTCTGTTCAGCAGCTGCTTTCCAGAAGGCAGCTTCCATTCCTTTGTTTATGTCTTCTCATCCCTCCTCCATCCTCTCTCTTGGAAAGACTTTCTCCTAATTTAAACAAACCTAAGTCAGCACCTCCACATACGGAACACAGGCACTATGAGTAAAATCCTGTTACAGGGAACAGCTGGTTGTATTCTTTCCTGTTTTGGAAATGAAAAATCTTCAGTCATAACATAACCTGAATCTTAAAGTCGCACACCCTGAAGTAGCCTGAAAGTACTTATACAAAAGCCAAATTAAATCAAGATGGCAGAAAAATATCTTTCAGTAGCTTGACATTTTGCACATACTACATATATGCTTATACTTTTGAATAGTGTTGTTTTGGTTTATTTATCATTCTAAAAGCCTTCCTCCATGCTGAAATGACCTCAGAAATGACCTTGTAACCCACTTGAACTCCCTGTAAGTCCACACATCATAAACTGAGCCCAGACAGAAAACCCTTCCTGTTTATTTAAACATAGACTCTGTCTGGTTACTGTTGGCTGGAACAAGCAGAGGCCAAGGAAGCAAAGACAAACTGGAAGAACAAAAAGGAAAGACTGGCTGCTGGGCTCACAAACAGGAAAAACAGGGAGGAAATGTAGCTAATAAGTGACTCCTGCTGTGAACAAATAACTACCATTTCAGCCGGTCCTCGCAGACTGATTTTAATATGGTTCTCTGTGCTGCACTCAGCGTGTGACTTGATGGAGCAGTTGTTGGAGTGTGGGTGGTGTTTTCTAGTCTTGCCAAGACAGATTGTTATAGCTGAGCGCCAGACTACTTCAGTAAGGCAGACAGAGGACACAGCTGTGTCCACACTAAAACAATATATCTAAGCCCACACTAAATATAAACTTTCACTCAACAACAAAGGCCATGTGTTTTTACAGTAAAGCCAGAGTTTTACAGATATCTCTGCATGCATATAAAGCACAACATATACTCTTCTGTACACTGTTTGTACTTTAGATTAGTGCATTCCCTATGCAACCCAGTCAGTGTGTTGCCATCTAGAGGCCAAATATAGTTTAGTTTGAAATAAACACAATTTATGATTCCCAAAGAATCCACTAGATGGCAGGTGGAGAATAAAGAATTTCCTCCCAACGTGGCAATTGCTCAAACGCTCATCTTAAAGGACTGCTGCACTATAGAAGTCTATATATAGCTCTGGTTTCTGATTGCATCCTTTTGCACTTAAAGCAGAAGAGACAGTTAAACATTTCAACAGCATGTAAGACTGTCAGAGAGACAATCGTGCAGGTGGAACTACACAGATGGAACTATTTTATTTATTGATTTTTTTTATATATATATAAGGTTTTCATAATATACAACCTGGATATCTCTAGGTAGTATGTTACCTCTCGCCCTGTGACACTTTAAGAAAATGGAAGGTGTTGGGATTAAATAATTTACAGTGCCTCAGTAATGCTATGCTTTTTTATTAATAAGTGTTATAAAGTTATATAGTGTAGTATTAAGTGGACACGGCCCTGAAAAATAAAGGCATGAGACCATGTGTCCTTAGGGAGTAGAAAGCTGTAGACTCTCGCTCACGCTTGCTTGGGAAAATGTAGATAAGAGGGGACCATCTCTAGTGGAAAGTTACTGAGACACTGTTGTTTAGACTAGAATGAGCTTCTGTAATAAAACTGTTAGGGCCACACCACCATTTTGAGATCCGCGGCAACGTGTCATGAAGGACGCATGTCCCTTCTAGAAGTAATAAAGTGTTAAATGGTCTACTGAGCAGTGTTTTGTCTTCCATTGGATGCCTCTGAGGAATCAAAAGAACTCGGTGAAGTGTTGATATTTACAAAGGATAGATGGATTTCCATATTTGTGCTTTTGTCTGTGGTCTTCTGTTTTCTATGACTCAGCCGTCATCAGCATTTGAATCACAGTCTGATGACACGTGTGCTGTAATGTTACCAAGGTGCTGTCAATCTAATCTGATATCTTGGTGTTGAAGTGAAATAAATAACAACCTCTCTTTTTTTTTCCAGCCATCTCACTGCTGCACATTTAACACGGGATATTTCACATCTTGGAGAAATTCTTAAATTTTCAAGGACTTTTTCAGGGATCTTCATCCTTGCCTCTTTTACTCTCTTTCTGCTCATTCCACACCAGGGTTTCATTCAAAGCCACCCACACTTTAGCTCCCATCTGTCAGTGTTCAGTTTATGGTAAGAGTCCAGGGTAAAGGCCCAGAGACAGAGACCTTAGACGTCCAGGAGAGGCAGCCAGGGGGAAAAATGGACCGTCAGCTCAATTACATGTTCACAGAAAAATGGTGATGATGCTTATGATGCTTTGTGAGTTAAGGGCTAACAGATATTCATATTAGGCTTTAATCATAACGTCCCTTATAATGTCAAACTGTGAGTCATCAGTGACCTCAGAACCTGATGGCATTTTGAGTCCCATCAGCAGCACTTAATGGAAGCTGAGCAACATCATCTCCTCAATGCTTGAAAACACACACAGGACCTTTATGTGCCACTTGGAATATCCAGGGATGAATTTATCTGTTCGTAGGGAATGTAACTGTTTAATTAATGATCTAATAATAAAAAGAAAAGAAAACCCTTCTGATTTTGGATTTGTGCATATCTGTGGGTTTTCGTCCAATCGAGGAAGTGAACTGGAGACGTCCGTAACACTAAACACTTGACAGTATTAGGTTTGACCTGTGTTACTGGCAACCTCTAGCAAGAGACTGCGTTTATAGTAAACTTTTATATTTAGAGGAAGTTTAAGGGTCAAGACCACAGATTGGAGCATTTGGCATAGACAGCTTGCACTGGCTTAAAAAAAAGAAACCCTGTTAAATTGTGGTGTTACAGAAGTACAGGCCCTAACTACACCCATCTGTCTCAAATCCTACTCTCTATGACTCATGGCTTACTGATCACTACTAACGTGGGCAATTTACTCTAAAAAGACAAAAAGACAAAGCTACCAGACTTTTACAGAGTGAATCTGTTAGTCTTTCAACCTACCTCCCACACAGGCACACAAACATCCTCAGCATGGATGATAACACAGCAATACACCACATTTTTCACACAGTGATGCTCCACAACTGGACAATTAGTGTTAGAAAAAAGTTAAATACACCCATGTGCTGTTGTGTTGAGCGTTTTGCTGAAAATAGACTTCTTGTTTCCTCTTCTGCAAACATATTAAGTTGGTTTATCACACAGTGAAGTGCAAAGCTATTCTTGGAATGACGTGCACTTCAGGACACTTCAGATTATATTTCCCAGAGGTCGGTTTTCTAAAATTTAATGAGAGCTTAAATTCCAAGCATTCCTCTCAAAGTATGGCCTGTTTTTATTGAAATCTTTTTTGGAAATAGTCCACAGTCACTTCAGAGTTGGCTTTTTCAGAGTGACAGGAGATGAGTTCTCACTTGTTTTTCTCTTTGTCTTGCTACACATACGTCCTATCAACCCATTTTAACAGTGGTTCCACGTGGGTTTAGTAAATGACAGATGTGCTGCTTTTGATTATACTAAAGGGGAAAGAGTGAATACACATTTACTTTCATTATTTCATGCATTTAACATATGCACATATGCCAGAGCTGCTGATGCCCTCCCTGTAACTCTTCTTTCTTTGACTTCTAGTTTGTTTTTCAGAAGGAAAATTAGTCACCAGTGTCTATTTTTCAGATGCATAGCCCTTAGGCACTAACTGCAGAGCTTATAAAACCCTTGGAAACTGTGTAGGAGACACGGTGCCCTTTTCTGGAAGACCTCTCATTTAATATTTCTGGTTGTGAATGTGCTTGGCATTCCTACTGTTTGATATTGCAGTATTTATAAATATTCACTAAGCTTAAAACTTATGCAAGAATTGTTTTAATATCAGACACTCATGATAGCGGATCTGATATTGTCTGTATTTTGAACTCCCACTGTCAACATTTCAAGTTATCAACAGCTCCCAAAACTGGTATGTGAAAGGTTAGCTTGTAGTAAGGAGTTACATATGGACAGTAAAAGAACCAAGTATGCAGCATCTTATCTGCTCTATAACATTTTATGGTCTTTCCTGCTCATTGTTCTGGTTTTCAGACTGCGGCCACTATTTTTAGTTTGCTTTATCCTCTGTCATCAGTTACCCACACATGTTCTGTGTTGGGAAGGTTACTTTTAAAATGTATTCAACTACAGATTACAGAATACATGCCCCCAAACGTAATTCGTGATGCATTCTGTTGAGTTACTCAATGAGAGTAATGTATTCTGAATACTTTGGATTACTTAATATATTATCAAGCTTTTTACAACTACATGAATGTACTATTGTGTGATTTATTACTATTACTGAAGGCTACAAATACCAACTAGATTTTTTTTTTTTTTTTTGTGTCCCTTTAGGATCTTTAGCCATCAGAATTGTTGTCTTAAGGCCAAGAAAGATGCCAAGCGGATTTATTTTACCAAGTGGATCATCATGGTCTTGCCATATTGGTCCATTTGATTGACCTTTATTATAATTATGAATTTATTTTATTTTCAGTTGCTACAAACGGGACAGACATGACTGGGGGATAGGACAGGGAGAAAGAATGAAAGAAAGAGAGGGAGAGAAAGAAAACCAAAGGGGAGAAGAGACGGTGAGAAGGGGGGGAAGAAAGAAAAAACAAAACAAACAAACACCTGGATCACCTGTATGGAGAAAAAAAACAGAAGAGAAAGCAAACAACAAAGAGCAACATAATAAAAAAACCCCAAAAAAACAGCACCATCACAAAAAATTAGCTAGCAGTAGATAACAGTAGATACTAAATAATAAACGATATTGTGCAGCACGCAAGATAGACAGCGCACAATGTGCTTTGAGGCAGCCGCCAAGAAAGGTGTAGTCCACGTCTGTGAACACCCGTGTGTACACCTGTGTGCATACCTGTGTGGATCAGCATGCTTGTATTCCAAAAGGTTTACATGGTTACTAGATTTTTAAATCTTAATATAAAATGAGTAACAGTAGGGTGAACATAAGGTAAGGCTGCACTTTTTAAACTATTTCTGTATCAGTAATATGTTTCTTTCTGTCTGCTTTCAGGACTGCACGTGATTATTTGCAGCTAGCAGGTTGTTAATGCTATCCATCAAGTCTAACAGTTTGCACATATATGAACTAACCTCAGCTAACGCCAGCTAACAATGTTAGCTCGGTGCCGAGTGGCCTTCAGTAATAGTAATAAATCACAAATCGTACATCGAAGATACTGTGTGAAGTGGCAATAAACCAGGTAGCTACAACAACTAAAACAAGATAGTTGCAGCAGGCTAATATTAGGTTTGTTTGTTTTTTTGTTGTTTTTTTTTTTAAAAAAGAACTTACTTCCAGATGTTGGAGGTGGAGTCTTTTGACGCTGAGAGCAGATTGGTTGCTGGCAAACAGAGTTTGCGTTGCACTGTCAGATTTCTCCCAACCCTTTCTTCTTTAAATATTTATTCATTCATTCATTTATTTATTTAGTTTCACACATGGTACAGCAGTAATTCATTTCCTATACACAACCTTCCTTTCAATTAAAGTATAAAGTGGTGTCGGAATTTCTAAGTAGGAAATGCATTCCTGCCCGTGCGTTGCTGGTTTTGATGTCCTGGCTCCGGGTCCATTGTGTAACTGACACTACCAACATTAACAGGACACTAACATTAGAGCCTCTCATTGCATGTTTTATTTGGGTTTCCACCAGTGTGGAATTTCCAAAATTAGAGAGGGGATAGAGAGGGGATAGCCTAACATATGAAACGGGAAAACGCTACCGTGTAATCTATTTATTTCAACAAAGTAACTTTGTTCTAATTATCACCTATTTAACCAGTAGCTGTAACAGAATACAGTTACTTATATTTTGTATTTTAAATACATAACACCGGTACATGTATTCCCAACAGTAAATGCAGACTGTGTCGGTAGTTGCTTGATTTTATAAACATGTAACAATGGGACTGAAAACACCTGACAAAGAGGTGTGACTCAGTGCCTTTTTCCATGTAGCGTTCAGGTTTAGGTGATAATTATTATCAAAACCAACACTTATAGCATTGTTACAGTGTTTTCACTTTATAATTCACTGTTATTTTTTTTAAAGAAAGAAAAATAACATAGACACTTCAGTGTTGCCATTACTGTGAAGCTGCCTCTTTTATAATATCTATATTTCCACACATGAATGTGTTAAAAGCTACACATTGTGCTTTTTCTGCTTCATTTTCATGCTATGCTAGGCTAACCCGCTTTCTGGGTGTGGCTGAATATTTGTGACTACGATGCGTTTTTTTCTACAATGTTGAATTGTCTCTTTAAGGCTACTACAAGTTACAATTTCACTTCATGCTTGTAAGAAAAAATATTTTAAAAGAAATATAGAAGGAAATATTTGCCTATGTTTAATAGACTTTGCTCACAAACAGACTGCCGCACACACAAACACTGAGTTACGCTCATTTGTAACCCAACCATACTATTACTTGACTTTGTCTCATTGTACCCTAATTGAAACCAAAAATTCATCCTAAAATCAAAAGAAATTGTCCCAGTATGAAGGCTGGTCTCCAAAATGTGACCGTGTAGCACACTGAGGTCCCCACAACATAAGCAATACAAGTACGCATAAACAAAACAGCCACAGTAAAGTGAGCGTTTTGTCAGCACTCCAGTGAGAGCTAAATCCTCTGAGCTCTTTTTATGTCTCTCAACTCCTGTTTTCTGGCAGACTGCTGACTCATGCATCTCCCCGTCTCGTTCTCTTTTTGTGTGTTTATCTGTCTTTCTTTGTTTCTTTGTAAATCTAGTCGGTGGACTTTTCCCTTGTCTCCTCTTGCACAAGCATTTCTCTGGATTTTGAATAATTCAGCTACATTTCCACATCTTGCATCCTCTGTGTGGGTGTGAGTGTGCGCTTTCATACTGGCAATGTATGTGGTGGTTAATGCCATGTGGTATCTTTATGTGTGTAATCAGTCGTTGTGTTCCTGCGTCATGCTGTAGCTGGATAGTTGGTTAAATCGCTTAATGAGAGTAATGCCTGCTGTGTTTGGGCACAGAGTTCAGTGGGTAAAGTTGGTGTACATACCTAAGGCAACATTTTACTGCTGTTTGAAAATAAAATCCTCTAAACTGAATGTTTAGCTTTTAGCATGGTCATTCTGTTATAGGTGTTTATCATCTGTGAAGCATCACTGATGTTGTTGACAAGATGCACAGTAATGAAGTAAATTTTTGGATGCAGCATCTAGAAATCCCCTTTCCAAATAAGAAACATCTGGAGTGTATCTTTGTGAAAATAAACTACTAGTCAGCCAAGGAAAACGGGAACTATAATCTTGCATAACTGCAAAGAAGAGAAACATATGCTCTCTAATGGTCTGGGATTCAAATAGAGTTTTCATAGCTAACCCTTGGCAGAGTGTTAGCAGAGAGAAATCAGAAAATGTGCTCAGTGTACACTCAACAAGAGGACACAAATTGACTTTATCTCTGCCATGGGCCTGACACGTTTAGTTTTCTGGAAGCCAAAACAGCACTGTTTGACTTTATCACAACCTAAACCTACAGGGTGATGCCAAGTCGAAAGACCCATCAAGTTGTCAGTTTTCCTGTCAGAGTTTTTTGGTGCCTGGCAAGAAATGCAAACACTGTGCAGATGGCAATGATTGAAAGCAATTAAAATCTTTCCTCAATGACACTTTCGAGGAACTAAGTCTGTAAATATAAGCATACAAACAGTTTTTGTACACACATTAAAATTATACAGAATTCTAACATGACTTGGGATGACTCAAGATACCCCAAAAATAATCTAATGACATAAAGGCAGTGAGTCAAAGTGCCAGTAGAGAGAAAATATATACAATTAGGGCTTTGAAAAACGGCACAACTTTTGTTTTGCCTCTCTAAACCACCACAGTAGATTCTTCTTTTAAATGTTTTCTAGCAATGACTAATCTGGTCTTTTCTTGCGTGTAACCAGACGTATCCACCGTGTTGTGAATTTGCAGCTCATGTTCTTGACTGTGACAGCGATATGCTTTTCTCCTTGACGGTGTTTTTGACTTGTCAAGATGTTGTGAAGCTGTTTTTCTTAATCCCGGAAAGAATTCACTATCAGCTACTGTAGTTGTCTTCTGTGGTCTTTCAGACCTTTTGGCATTACTGAATTTATCAGTGCATTCCTTCTTTTTAAGAAAGTAACATATTGTTGATTTGACCACTCCTAAAGTTTTTGTTATTGTCTTGGTCCCCGTGTCTTCCTGGCTGACCTAGTTTTGGGCCATATGTTTGCATTGTTATTGTTTTCTCTCTCTCTCTCTCCTTCCTCTCCTCTGTCTGCCTGAGCAGAGCTCATGTTGGGCTCCGGCCCTTGGCCCACGCACCTGGCATAATCAACCTGCCGCTGACCTGTGTGATTGCCGAGCCACTATTTAAAACAGTGGCTCAGTGCGCTTCTTAGCTGGATCATTGAGTAACCTTAGTAATCGTTGTTTCTGCAACCCTACAGTGGTTTCTGATTGTGCTCTATTTATGAATAGATTCCCAGACCTGTTCCTGTTTCCTGTCCTGTCCCCGAGTCTGGCAGTGTGGCGTGGAGTTTATTGGAGCGTAAGTGCCCGAAGAAGAGTTTGGAACAAAGTGTGGAGAGTGTGGGAGTGGAGTGTGTTTTGTGGACTCCTTTCCTTTCCTTCCCTGGACTTCCTGACCCGTCGCACTGTATATGTCTTCACCTGGTGTTTCTGTATAAATAAACTATTGACTTTTTTATTCTGAACGAGCTATGCTCCAGAGAAAAAAGGTTAAAAATACTTAATCAACTTAAAAACCTACAGGCAGACTGTTTTATTACAAGAGACTCATGGGCCTGTAACAGGTTTGAATGATGTTTCCTAATGTGTTTTCAGCCTGTTATAATTCTTGACAAAGGGGAGTAGCAATTTTAATACATAAAAATATTAATTTCACAATACTCGACACAGTTATAGATCCAGAGGGCGGATTCCTAATCGTTAAACTATCTATACTTAACGAAAAGCTATGTATTGTGAGTATAAATGGTCCAAATGTTGATGACCCCTCATTCTTCCACTGATTTTTTAGTGCACTCTCTGAACACTTAGATTGCACAATCGTTCTTGGGGGTGACTTCAACCTGGGGCTAAATGGAAAAATTGATAGGCTCAATGCAGCAGGAACTCAGTGCAATTGGCAGTCCACAAATATAATCAAGCAGTATATGAGCGACTTTGGTCTTTGCGATGCTTGGCACTCCCTTCACCCCTGCAGTAAGGAATATACAACAGACTTAAACTTAATTATGATAGCGCAAAACATGAACAAAAATTGAGGAAGGCAAGGACTAAACTGGGAGAAAAACTAGAAACAAGTAAAAAAAGAAAGCAGACGCCTAAGATGTGAGGAATGCCGCAAATGACACACAGATGATTCAGCAACAAACAGAGGAAGACAAAGGGCTTAAATACACAGAGGGATAATCAGGGAATGAGACACAGGAGGAGAGCACAGCTGGGAGCAATCACACACAACGACACCGATAAGAAGCAAAACTGAAAACACTAACATGGGACATGAGACCGTCAAAGCAAAACAGGAAACAGTAGACAGCCACAGAAACACGGACTTGACGCTGAAACAAGGAGAAGCACAGACATGAAAACATAACTTGACTAGACGTGACACAAGGAACACACGGGAGGCACAGAGACAGAAACCTAAAGACCAGTCGCAACTGGTCGCAGCAGATGTCCGCCCCTCTCAGAACCAACCAGGGAGTTTTTCCTTCTCGCTGTCGCCAAAGTGCTTGCTCATAGGAGGTTATTTGATTGTTGGGTTTTTCTCTGTATGTGTTATTGTAGGGTCTACCTTACAATATAAAATGCCTTGAGGCGACTGTTGTTGTGATTTGGCGCTATATAAATCAAATCGAATTGAATTGAATTATAAATAAGCAGAAAACAATAGTGAGAATAAAAACCATGAGAAACAACAAATCCAAGAATATAAATTGATCAAAAAACACTGAGTCCCAGACCCAGTACTGTGACATGATGGCCCCTTTCACTTGCATTGACATCTTTTTGCACCTCATATCGATATTTCTAGTGAACTGCTCTAAAATGCTAATTCAACACTCAAAATCGACTCCAGATTGATCTTTAATCTCTTTAATTTTTTTTACAATACAATACAATGATGAATGATCATGTTGGTCATTTGTCATTACTTTTGAGCCACTGAACATGGGGAACCATACATAGAAGGACTGCAATTCAATAGTTTTTTAAAACCTTCTGAATTAAAGCTGAAAACTTGCATTGCAATCACCTCACAACTTTATTTATTATTTACTGTAATGATATACAGAGTCATATGAAAATTTAGCCTGTTATTAGTTTTATTTCATTTATCTCTATTTGTAAACAGTGGCTTTCAGATTGAATGGGGATGCTTGGCTTGAATATGTGCTTGCTGCACCAGAAGCCTTTAAAATTGCCTTTGGCCCCCTGAGGCTGCATCACTATATTAGCTGATGTGTTGCCAGATTGCACATTTATTTAACTGTGCTACTGACTTGTTGTTTATTGTAGACTGTACTATTTTTTTGCTCTTAATTATGATGCTACAACACAACAGTTTTCCTTGTAGAATCAATACAGTATCAATCTGTCTATCATCTATCTGTTGGGTGAAATCTAAAAACAACAAATAAATAAATATCTGCATCATTTTTACACTTATGTATGAATACATAGATCATAGATTTCACCTGAGTCTGTATGCTCTGACCTGGATACACATCATTAGAAGTAGTTTCACTCCTGTCCCCTCCTTTCATTAACAAGTGTAAAAAGAGTGACACCTTTAACAGTATCGTAGAGTCACTGTTAACATGTGACTCAGAGTGAAATAAATAGGAAGGTAGAAGAAGGAAGGAACAGGAAGACTGACAGAGAACCTTGGAGAAACTGATGGCCTGTGTGTATCTGGACATGTGAGTGTCTGAGTGAGTTAGTGTTTGTGATTGTTCTGTAGCTCAAAGGGTCACGACCTGTTCATTCACCCAGAATCTCACACTCCAGAAACAGTCACCCTGACATTTGGTTACAGTCTTTGTCTTCTTGGCAGCCCATCTCTTTTTCTCCTCTCATGACCATCAGCATCATTGCTGAAAAGTTATCACAAAGCAGGGGCATGCTACCAACACCACCACAGAGCGCCTTCCTCTTAGTCTTTCTAATGTAGAACTGATTTTAATAGAGCAGACAGATCAGGGTCATAGCTGTCAAAAAGGAGCAATCTTCTTCTCTCTGTCACTAGCAGCCTATAGTACTACACCAAACATAGTGGAATAAGCATGTATAAAAACCAATGGGTTTCATTTTAAAATAGGCCAAGTACACCTACAAGGATCCATATATCAGAATGATGGAACCTAACATAAGATATAAGAGACTGTCCTTAAACCACTGTCACGGCATCACAATGAAATTTACTCGTACTCAAACAAAAAAGCGAAAACTCTTAAATAATATAAATACAAACTCTCAAACACTTGAATAAAAAATATTAAAAGGAATACATACCTCATATATACAAAAGACTTGTGTGCAGTAGTAATAATGAAGGCTACATTAACAGATGGATGCATGGACAGAAACTAAAAATATTGTCATATTTTATGGGGAATTAATAAAGATGAAGTTAAGGTGAAGAGAGAGCTCTGTATTATGTTGTTGACTGTGGGAACTGTGATGTTACGTAATGGCGCAGATACTCACAGCATCTCTCTCTCTCTCTCTCTCTCTCTCTCTCTCTCTCTCTCTCTCTCTCTATATATATATATATATATATATATATATATATATATATATATATATATATATATATATATATATATATATATATATACATATATATATATATATATATATATATATATATATATATATATATATATATATATATATATATATATATATATATATATGTATATATATATATATATATATATATATATATATATATATATATATATATATATATATACATAGCAGCCAGAGGCAGTGGCTCAAGGTTGAGTGGGATGCCTGCCAGTGGGACTTCTTAAGTGCTTCCCCATCACTATTCTGATACTGGCATAACAGCTTCGCCATCCACAGAAGCCCAGTGAGAATATGAGATCACTTAGAGGGTTGTTTCTGAAGGTAATTTCTCCTTCTTTCTCTTCTGCTATTTCTCCCGATATTTCTTCCTTCTTCTTAGCAACTGAGAGGTGCTGGTTTTTCTTCACAGCAGTTTAGCCATTCGATTACACACTCAATAACAATAATACCACTGAAAGCAGCATGACAAAACACCAAAAGAAGAAAAAGTACATCACTGGGGCTATTGCAGCACATACTGTAAATATGATCTTCTAGAAACCTGTTAATAATTGAATATAAATGTAGCCTTTGGGGACACAGAGGATGAAACACATGAAGAAAATAGGAAATAAAATACAGCCCACTTGCATGCCCTAAGATAACATAAACTGAATAATGTGTGCATAATGAGGAAAAAGATGTCCATCAGTCACACTCACAAGCCCGCGCATGTTTTTAGGCTTCAAACACATTGTGTTTGAACTGTGTTTGAACTAACTGTGCAGGCATTAGATTTTACATGTGACAGGAATTATCCATGTAACCTTAAATCAATGTTAGCACAGAAAACAGAATACTGCAGTTCAGTGCAACAGACCTGTCAATACTGCACTTAAAGCACTGTTATTGGTTTTCACTGAAGTGAAAAGGGCTTTTTTCTATGTCAAGATGGAGACATGTCATTATTGCCAAAATGAGAACAAACTAAGCCCCAGTTACAGCCTCTGAGTAGGAATATGTAACACTGAAAAGTTAACATCAGGCACAGTAATGTAACGTCAAGCTTATTTCCACCAACTCGTTAAAGGGGTAATATTTTTCTGTTTTTACTGATGATTAAAATCTATCAAAGAGTTCAAATGGAAATACACTGCCCGTAAAGGCAATCTGAAACTGCACTGTGTATATAAAACAACAACCAGCATCTTTTTTTCTTCATTTCTCCCACACGTGTTCCTCCTCCCCCTCAATCCAGTTTCCCTTCAGCTTTTCAGGTTCCATCCGTCTTCTCTTAATTTGCCAGCTCTTCTGTCCTTTCAACCTGCCTTTGTAATCCATATGATCCGTAACACAGCATATGATGCTTTCAAGAAGTGTACTTAAATGAACATGCGGTGGCAAATGACTTCTTGAAGGTATTTGAGGACAAATCAAAAACAAATCAGTGCTAAGTAAGATGAAGTTCAAAGAGTGATGAAGACACCAGAGATCTTCTGTTGCTATGGAGATGTGTGTGTGTGTGTGTGTGCATGTGTGTGTGGTCCCGATATTACTCATGTTATGGGGACCCAAATCTGCTTTCACAGTTACATCATGGTGACAAAGGGTTGTTTGCTGAGGCAGGTCATTCGATTATAAGGTGAGTATGTGCTTCATATCTAGAATAAAAGGTTAGAGTAAGGCATGAAGCAGCTGTGGTTAGGATGAGTCAAGCTTTTCACACACACACACGCGCACACACACACGAAAAGCTCTGCTCTCCTTCCATAGTTACAGACAGCACAGCTGAGCTTTTCTTTTGGGATAAAAACTTAGAGCTGGATGCAAACACAACATCCTCATCTCTCACATTAACTCTTGCCCGCATGGATATTGTTCAAGCGTCACATGAGCCAGTCACCGACCGCACGTGCAGGGCGCACGGCATTGCCAGTGAGAGAGGAGGCGCCGGATAGTGCGCATGATCGCGAGTAAGCGCTGAGACCACCCGGCAATCTCGTGTTATCCTTTGCTCAGCTCTTCAATTTGGACTAAACTACTGTCATTAGTGGAGAAATCGGCGCGATCAGTAGTATTTGAGTTCCTAGAAATCTTAAACAACTTTTAAGTTATTTATCTCAACACTGACGTGAAGGTTTGTTGAGGCATTTCAGCACCGGACAGCGCTTTCTCTCTGCTTGGCTCACAAGTGCGCGTCTGGCACGTGGCAATGACTATCCGTCATAGCTGGTGGGGGGCAAAAGGAGAGAGCATGGCGGACTCTCCATAACATCCTCCCCACAGCTGCTGCTAACACGAACCACGAGATATGAGCATACCGGAGTTCCTTCTGGAAGTGTCCATTGTGATAATAGCTGTTGTTTCTCTGCTGACCAACTTGTCGGTACTGCTATGTTTCGTTCAGAGCAGCGATTTAAGAGCCCATGTACCAGGAATCTTTATGATAAATCTCTCTTTATCTAACATCCTCCTCAGTATTATCAACATGCCTGCCACTTTTCTGGGGGTGGTCAGTGGCGCAAACCCCTTGGGGGACTTGTTCTGCCACGTCGTCAGCTTTGCCGAGACTTTTATCACCAGTAATGCCATGCTGAGCATGGCGGCGCTGAGCATGGACAGGTGGATAGCGGTAGTATTTCCTCTGAGATACTCCAGCAAGATGCGCTACAGGGACGCTTTTCTGATCGTGGCCTACTCCTGGCTTCACTCTCTCATCTTTTCTCTCACTCAGCTGATGATGAACTGGGGAGGCTACAGCTACACTTACGCCTCATGCACAGTTCACCTGGACTTGGACCAGGTGTCTCAGCTGGGAATCTACGCCACCTTCACAGCGCTGTTCCACGGTAGCAGCTTTGCGCTCTGCCTCCTCGTCTTGTGCTTCGCTTACCTGAAAGTTTTGAGAGTGGCTAAGTCACACTGCAAGAGGATAGATGTAATTACAGTGCAGACTTTGCTTCTGTTGGTTGATATCCACCCCAGGTAGAGTGTTTTCTTTGAAAAAAAAAAGTTTGATATGCCTCTGATTTCAAACCAGCTTAATTGGATAAAATAAATCTCTACCAGTTACGCCATACTGAAAAAAACGGTTGCGTAATATTAGGTAACATGTTAATGAGTTTATTAATTATTAATGTCAGAAATTAATGTGGTTTTTTTTTATCAGTGTGAAGGAGAGGTGCCTAGCGCAACGGAAGAAGAGAAAGCAGCGCGCCACTAAAAAGATCTGCGTCTTCATTGGCTCCTTCATCCTCTGCTTTTCACCATATGTTATCACCAGGTAAGCCTTCCAGTGTAGTTAAGTGGAATGGCAGCATGGCACCAAGTCCGTTGTGACATTTGACTGAACTTTGTTTTAAAATGTGAATGTCTTCTATATTTTATAATATTAAGTCGCGAATATATCTAGAATGTATACATCTTCCTTAAAGTTGAGTCATTACTTCTGTAACACAGCATCATAATTAGCCCTAATAAGGTTTCATTCATTGTATGAATGTTGCAGTGGATTGCATTAGACCCTTTATTTGAACAGTAAAAATATAAAACAACTTGCCTCTGAACCAATATAACAGGGGAAGAACCCCCATGAAGGCAACAGATGCCTTTTGTTGTTTCCATAACTTTCCATGCTATAAATACACATCCGGGGAAGTGGAATTTACTTTTTCTGTCTTACTCCCACAGGTTGGTGGAGTTGTTGCCCTCTGTGCGCATCCCTCGTTACTGGGGCATTGCCACCAAATGCTTGTTCTATGCCAAGGCTTCCAGTGACCCATTCGTCTACTGTCTTCTGCGGCAGCAGTACAGGAAGGTCCTGGTTAGTATTATCAGCCGAGTTGTAGGAAAAGATCACTACTTACTGTCTGTGACCAGTGCAAGCAGCACATTTGACACCACAGATGACAGCTGTCTTGCCAGGATTACTTGAGCTTGATGTGGTCATTTTTAAATGATTTAATGCTTTGATCTTTTTTGTAAAAGGTCACAGTCTTTAAAGTCAAAAAGGTCAGCAGATTGAAAGAAGTCAATGCCTTGCTCAAGGACTTTTTAACAAAGAACTGTGTCATGTGACTGTTAAAGGAACATTATTTTCCACTGGGAGAGCTGTGAAGGACACATAACAATTCATAGTGAACGGCACCTCTCACGTCCGATGTGTGCCGAAGCCTTTTCAGCCTCTACAGATTGCTGTTTCCATAGGGCTCATTAGTTTGCCTGGAGATGCACAACCACATGAAAACTGCAACATGTTTAGTACTGTGGAAATGTATCTATAAAGTGTGATAACACTGGATTTGTCCATTTGCTCATTTATTATTGTTTTATGCTTACATTTTGTTTGTGTTAATGACTGAAATAGAGTGCAAAAATAGATACAAAGAAGATGTGTGAAATTGTTATATCAGAGCACTTTCAAAAATAAACTCCACTGCCACAGATGAAAATCGAGTCTTCTATTTGAGTACTTAAAGTGAGTGTATACTGCAATACTGCATCAGTCTAGACTAGTGAGTCAAATATTATGATCGTGATCTTTTATTAACTGATATGAACTGAACATATTTTAAACTTATATTTCCACGTGTCTCTGTTCATGCATAAAAATCAAGAAGTATCCAATATTGAACGGTTAAACGAAAAAATTAGAAACCTGTGATCTAGAATCTTGTGAAGCTATCATACTTATTTTTGAATCTTTTGCTGCTACCTCTTAAGCCCATGGAAACTGCTGCTAAGCACTTTAAATCCCTGTTACAGCTTGGTAATGGCTTATTATTCTTACCAAAGCCGGGAATACGAAGGTCGGTGAAGATTTTCAGATACCCAGTGTTGGGACTAACGCGTTATTAAGTAACGCGTTACAGTAACTACGTTATTATTGTGGTAACGAGCACGGTAACTAGTTATTATGCCAAAACCAGGAACGCGTTAGTCGTTACTGGGATTTAGATAGGCTCGTTACTCGTTACTTCGTGTGGTGGCTATCGCGGAGCTCCCACAGATTCAGTAACATTAGCAAGTGGTGGAGGCCAGCAGGTGGATGAAAGAAAGGGGATGCAGGAGGAGGAGAGACCCGAAGCGGCCGCCGGTCCAAGTGTGAACTGAACTTCAGGTAAGAAGTTATGACCTGCAGTCCATCTGGGTCAGATATAAACCAAGTTTAGGTGGAGTTTATTTTCGTTGTGCTGACTTTTTCGTACTGCGTACTAGCTAGCATGACGGAGTTTCTATACAGCTGGGTGGTGCTATGTTACTGATGTGGAACTTTATTTTGTTCATACGGTTAATTATTAGGGTTAATTATTAGAGTTGCCAACCGTCCCGTAAAAAACGGAATCGTCTCGTATTCAGAGAAATTATTACGCGTTTCGTATTGAGGTGAAAAGGAACAGTTTGTCCCGGACTTCAGCTACAATGAAAAAGGCACAAAGCTGGAGTTATTCTGTCGTTACACTGCACAGCTGCCTCTTCTTCTCTCATCCTCTCACCCTCCCTCTCCTGTTTCTACTTCAATCATGAAACTTATCAATGATCAGCTGATCGGCTTTTCTCTCTTGTTTATTTATCGTCCACTTTGCGCCAGAAAGAGGAAACCAGCGGATGTAGCGCTAAACAACAGCAGCACGTTTAAGCTTGATCAGCTGTTGTCAGAATTTATTTAATATTAATTTCTAGTATCAGCTGATGTTTGCTGGAGCCACAGCTGCAAAGCTGCTGGTCATGATGTCGGTTTGGAAACATGAAGATGAAACCAGGAGATGTCCTTACTGGATCATCAGAGCTGAACAGGTGATGGAGAAACAGGTTTACCTTTTAGGTGACATGAATGAGTTGAAGGGAAGTTATGAACTGTTTCTGAGAGACAAATAACTCCAGGATCCTTTTTTAGGTAGCTGACAGCTGGTAACTGTGCAGGGGCGGGTCTAGCAAAGTGTTGCCAGGGGGCCAGGTAGGGCATTAACAGGGAGAGGGGGGCACAAAGAAATATTTTCTTATTCTCATTTCAAATGTCTAGCTTTTAATAAATAATTATCTGAGTCTTACAACAAACGATTGATAGATTGATGCATATATACCATCAAGACAGTGTACATCACTCTCACAACAGTGTTTATTTTCATTCAAAGGCTTTATGATTTTTGCTATAATGGTGGGCTGGTCTCTAGTCAAAATGCCCGGGCTGATTTTTTGTCCCAGTCCAGCCCTGTATGCAGCTCAGCTGCAGTCTGGTGTTACCTACATCTTCCTATTCAGAAGGCAGAATTTCTGAGTTCTGAGTACAATCGAAAGCACCACGACTGCAGTTTTTGTGTTGGATGTAAAAGGCGCACATGACTCTGTGACGTAGGCTAGAATCATGGCAGCAGTCAATGACGGTCCAGGCGTGGGATTTCTCTCGTGGAAATATGCACATTATCTTTTCCTTTCTGTTGGTAGGTGGCACAGTGTACTTGTGGCAAGTAAGCAAGCTAGAAGACTGGCACTCTTGCTGGGTATCCAGTTAGCAACACATTAACAAGAGAAGTCTGAGTAAAAGTTACTTTCCCTAGTAACTAGTTACTTTGAAAGTAACGAGTAACTTGAAGTAACTGAGTTACTTTTGATGGAAGTAACTAGTAATGTAACTAAGTTACTAATTTAAAGTAACTTACCCAACACTGCAGATACCCTAATGGTGCAAATCTATCCATACACTGGTGTGTGAACAGCCTCTGCAGCGCTATTATGTCAAATAATAGGCAGAGACACAAACTTTTCTTACTCCCACCCCCACAAGCCACGTTTCTTCCTCGTGCCCACACCCCACATACACACACATACGCGCACAGCACTCTGTGCAGTGAAATATGATCGGCACAGCCGCGCTCCTGGTTCGCCTCAGTTTTTACAGGTCAGGGATGCACCGATAAACCAAAGGAAGGAGGTTTCCGTCCTGTGGGTGGTAATTATCATCCAGCATAGAAAACGAAAAGTGGCAGCTTCAAACACACACTGCCACATCACACACCGAATTTTCTGGCAGCGCAAAGCACTCCAACATGCAGCTAGGACTTTTGGTAATGTTTCTTTTCTGGGCGAAAACTTCGTTGTGCGTCCCGCAGCAGAATTGCCATCCAGGAGACGAGTATTTAGGTAAGGTCATCTGGTCCAAACAAATACGCGTACCGTGCAAACCCAAACCTGTGATGCATGCTTAGAGTCCGTGGGAGTTAAACCATGTAACTTAACGTCCACACGGTTTAGCTGATAGACTGCTTTCGACTTCCGATGTTAAGTTACCCGGATACTAATTCAAATAATTTTAAGGCCTACCTATTCATTTTAATTCTCTGCTTCGAGACAGCTAATAGGCGCTTTTTTAGTCTGCATATTTCTCAGTTTTATTACATAATAGCCAAATTAGACTCTGCAGAGACGTGTAAGGGAGATTTAAGAATAAATGTGTGTGACAGACTCATGGCCAGCTGCTGTTTGTTTCTGAATAAACGGTGATTTTAAATGGAGTTTCTTCTTTGGATTGTTGTTACGATGTCTCCATCTAGCGTTCAATGAGCGATGTTTATATATTTTTGAGTTTGTATTATTTATTTTTTTCACAGGAAGATGCAGCAACAGTGCATATGAAGAAAAACGTATGTGAATTATTTTTTTACTGGACAAATTTTTAACTGCATGGATTGAATAACGATTGGGTAAACCTAGCCGTGGAGCATGGCCTGACCTTTGAGGTAAAACAGAAGAGCTGTACCTAGAAGATGCAGCATGCATCTGCTCCAGATAGATGAGACAGATCTGTAATCTCTGACATAAAGAAAAAAAAATGCAGTACCAAGGCTCAGCCTATATGGGAGGATTTGTGCTTGTCTATTCTGTGATGAGGTACTATATCAGACAAATTAGCAGTTTTCCCACAAAATCTTATAAAAGCAAATGGTGCTTCCCCCCCCCCCCCAAAAAAAAAAAAAAAGTGAGTCCCATTGACTCTCATCCAAGAGACAGTGAACAAGTCATAACAAGTCAGGGCTAATGGCACATAATCATACA
Organism: Rhamphochromis longiceps; assembly: GCF_057381845.1. Lineage (NCBI taxonomy): Eukaryota > Metazoa > Chordata > Actinopteri > Cichliformes > Cichlidae > Rhamphochromis > Rhamphochromis longiceps. The sequence continues at coordinate 39,261,751 of NC_140562.1, read as the reverse complement.
ACATCAGAGCTCTGAAGGCTGGTGAAAAACTCAAACCATGTAATCCATATGAACTGTATCCAAAGAGATAAGGCATTATCTTCAAACTACTTGTAAATATGTGATTTACAGTATAGTCTTTATATTTGAGCACTGGCGGGGAAAAAAACATGTAAAGAATACTTAAAAATAATGATTTAGTCAAACCATGTGTGTCCTCTTTTTGACTCCTTATCTTTCTTTACATCTATTCTGCTCCAACAGCTAAATGCACAGAGCTGAACCTGGGCTATTGTAATGATATGGAATACTCTAGGTAAGTAACAGGGCTTGGCCAAGAAATCTGTGCCAACAAAAACTGTAACTACACAACGGTCTCATAAGGTGCTGTTTTTTTTTTTTTTTTTTTTTTTTTATTGTTTTACATGTTGATGTAAATCATGCTGTTAAAAATCATGTATACATTATATCCAGAACCATATTCCCTAACATCCTTGGTCATCGGACTCGTTTGGAGGCAGAGTCAGGGGCAGAGTACCTCCTCCTAAGTGTCATCCATGGCCTTTTGATTGGGGAGTGCTCCCCTGAGATTCGTCTTGTAGGTTGCTCAGTACTGGCCTCACCCTGCAGAGATGACAAGATGGTCAAACCCTGCCGGAGCACATGTGAGGCACTGAGGAAGGACTGCACACATGCCTTTGAGGCCATTGAGATGGCCTGGCCTTATTTCCTGGATTGTGACCGCTTCTTTGCCAGTGACCAAGAAGGCTGCTTTGATCCTCTGGCAGGGCTGAAAGGTAAAGGTCATGTTAATGCACTGTATACTGCCTGAGTAAGTCTGACGCTCTTTTGAAGCACTCTTCTTGGCTTCCCCTAAATCTTGGTGTCCCTCCTCCAGCCAGACAGGAGCAAGCACTGTCCAGTCTCTCTCCTCAGGAGCCCAGTACTATCATTCAGTTCACCTACACCTCCAATGCACAAATGTACAGCATCCTGAAGAGAACAGCAGCCAAGTGCTCTCATATCTCCCACGTCTACAGCATTGGACGGAGCACTGAGGGCAGGGATCTACTGGTGATTGAGTTCACCAACAACCCAGGACAACATGAGCTATGTGAGTAAGGAAGGTTAATGCAAATGTATGATGTTATTTAAAAAAAAAAGGTTTTACCTCTCTAAGACTTGGGGAAAACAAATGGTCAGATATTTTACATACAGCGTTGCTATTTGTGATCTTATCAGCGAATAGCACCTCCTATCAGCTCTGCAGGGTTTTACCATTATTTAGCTTGATGTCTTAAATGCAAGATCCCTTACTCATCTTTATTCGTTTGGCTTTATATTAGCCCTCTTAAAATTGTTTCTAGCTTTAGATTTTCTACACTAAATATATATATTCTCAATATAGTGTCAGCTAACAAGCCAGGTGCTTTCTTTAAAAGTAGATAATTGACACAAACATACCTGAAAGGTTATTTTGACCCCCTCCCCTCCTAGGTTGTTTAAACATACACACACATTTATTAAATTCATCAGAACAACTACCTAAATACATAATTTGATTTGTGTTTATTGCTTGTTCTGCTCAAAATGGCAAAAGTTTAAAAAAATAAATAAGAGAATGCAGATTTAATGATTTGCACTTCTGTCCATGAACTGTAGTAGAGCCAGAGATCAAGTTGGTGGGCAACATGCATGGCAACGAAGTGCTGGGCCGCCAGCTGCTCATCTATTTGGCCCAGTACCTGTGTTCGGAATATATCCTGGGAAACCAAAGAATTCAGACCATCATCAACACCACTCGCATCCATATTCTAGCCTCCATGAACCCCGATGGCTATGAGCTAGCCGCCTCAGAGGTAGAGGATAACAATGACCCGGAGCTCATCAACCATGAAGTAAATATTGTTAACAGAAAAAAGACAAACTGTCATTATCCGATCTCAATTTATTAATTGATCTTGGTCTATTTAGTCTGCTCAGCTTCAGGTGTGAAGGTGGAAGAGTGGGTCAATCTACTAAGAACAGCTAATGCACAGAGCTTTTCAATGTGGATTGTGGACTGTGAAATTTGAAACCTAAGAGGAAACTTTTAACTATTTAATACATAACTGTGTAAGCACAGAAGCTCTACGAAATGACTCCAGGCTTCCACCTCCTACCTCTTTCTCTGTCAGCCTGTCTGCTTGTCTGTCTACATAGTCTTGTTGCCCAGGGCAAGTCCACCTACTCCCAGACAAATGCATAAACTTTGATTTGAATTTGCCAGGGTTTCAACATTTCTGAAATTAAGTGTGCATACATATCATAGCTGGCAGTGGGAAATCTGCATGTACCTTGCTTCACTTATCTAGCCCGTTGAGCAGTTGTAGAAGTCTCTGAGCTCTGTTTATTCTGGCATGCATTATGCTGGATTCTCAAACATGGCGAGACTTCTGTGCTGGCATCTCTTAATGAATACTCGGAATAACAACACTGGTGGTGGAACATTTATTTGAAATGTTGCATAGGCATGCAGCCTTGATGTTGTGCCTCTGCATAAAAAGAATACACTGACTGTCTCCATGCTTTAATGTGTGTATCATCTGTTTGATACAGGATTGATAAAAAGATTATGAAGTCCACTGTTAGAACTGCCATTGTCATTGCATGTACTGTGCAGTAATTTAAATACAGCAGCACCCACAAACACATTTACTGCTCTGAGTGATTTATCCAGAGAGCATGATTTAAATACAAATGACAGTTTAGAGTGTATCACACATTTTATATCAATATGACCATATTTTAAATGTTATGTACTGCATGTAGTGTGGTAACTTTCCATTTGTATTTATTTAAAAGAGAGAGAGAGAGAGTTAAAACAGAATGTTGAAATATTTGTTCTGTATATGGACACATATACATAAATGTTTACAGCATGTAACAATTTAAATAATCCAAAAAAATAACTTTGTTGATTATTTGGATGAGATAAAGAAATTGTTGTGCTCATTCCAATTTTATTGCATGGTTGTGCTTACAATGACAATAATGCTTATCTCATCTCATCTTATGTTTAAGACTTAATGGTTTCTGCTTCTATTCGCTACTCTTTCTCTTGACGGATATATGATTTTGTCTTAATGTTAACAATAGAATTAACAGTCATAGTCTAACATGTTCCTTCTTGGATTCCTGACTAATAATCATAATATCTTGCTCTTAATATAGTCACGGCACCTACTAATGTCTGGACATGACATCGTTACAGTTAATGTTGTCATCAGTCTCAGCAGCCTTACACATTTTAATGCTTTTAGTGTGAATCTAAATGTTTCAGGGTCACTTGTTGAATGGTTGGACCAATGGTCGAACCAATGCCCAGAATATTGACCTGAACCGGAACTTTCCGGACCTTACGTCTGTCTTGTACCGGAATCGACGCAGCAGGCACTACCGTACTGACCACATCCCGATTCCCGACGCATACTGGTTTGGGAAGGTAAGAAGGCAGTACCAGAAAGTTGACTCTGTTCCTCTGGACGTAGAGATTTTTCAGTGGCAGAAACGTTTTGTCAGTCATCCAAATGACTTCTTCAGTCCCAGCGGACTGCAGGTTTCCCCAAACTTATTACCAGAACATTTGCATAATGACTGAAACTAGCAGTTTTAGTTTCTCACACTGAAAATGCTACATCCAGATGACCAGAAGCAACTTTTTAGGATTTCTGTACATGGATGATTGAGCATGCATCAAGACTTAAGAAGGTAGTACTAATTTACTAACAATTACCAGAAATAATCTCCAGCAGTTATTTCATATTGGCTTCCAAAAATGATTCAATCTTTTCTTTTTACTGTAGGTGGCACCAGAGACTTACGCAGTGATGAAGTGGGTCAGGTCTCTGCCTTTCGTTCAGTCTGCCAGCCTCCACGGAGGGGATCTGGTGATCTCCTATCCATTTGACTACTCTAGACATCCTCTTGAGGAGCGGATGTTCTCCCCCACTCCAGATGAACAGGTAGGGGAGTGGAATTTTATAGATAGCAGATTTCTAATAACAATCAATGTCTACCTTGGCCAATAATCTGCCAATGCTCAGGTCTTCAAGCAGCTGGCTCGCACATATGCCGATGCTCATGCCACTATGTCAAACAATGACACAGAGAGGTGTGGTGCCTCCTTTTATCGAACTCGGGGGATTATCAATGGGGCACTGTGGTACAGTTTTGCTGGTGGTGAGATACTTTTAACTCCACTCCTTAATTCTCACAGCAAAAGACATAAATCAAACTTCTTTGCGTAAATTTTTTTCCCCCAAGTTTCCCACAATGTGTGCACCTCTCCTACTTTTTGCAGGTATGTCAGACTTTAATTATTTACACACTAACTGTCTTGAGATAACCGTGGAGCTTGGATGCGACAAATTCCCCTCAGAGGCTGAGCTTTACCCAGAATGGAAGAGGAATAAAGAAGCTCTCCTCAGTTTTCTTGAATCTGTAAGTGCCACTTTTTTTTCTTAACTGTGAATAAAAAGAAATATCTGTTCAAATAATAATATTTCAAAGTTAAACAAGATATAGTAGCATGTTCATAATCTATATGTCATATATATATATATATATATATATATATATATAAAAAAAAACACCCAGCACGCCCCTGCGGGCGGTTTATCCTTCAAGCTCGGGTCCTCTACCAGAGGCCTGGGAGCTTGAGGGTCCTGCGCAGTATCTTAGCTGTTCCCAGGACTGCGCTCTTCTGGACAGAGATCTCCGATGTTTTTCCCGGGATCTGCTGGAGCCACTCGCCTAGCTTGGGAGTCACCGCACCTAGTGCTCCGATTACCACGGGGACCACCGTTACCTTCACCCTCCACATCCTCTCGAGCTCTTCTCTGAGCCCTTGGTATTTCTCCAGCTTCTCGTGTTCCTTCTTCCTGATATTGCTGTCATTGGGAACCGCTACATCGATCACTACGGCCGTCTTCTTCTGTTTGTCTACCACCACTATGTCCGGTTGGTTACCCACCACCATTTTGTCCGTCTGTATCTGGAAGTCCCACAGGATCTTAGCTCGGTCATTCTCCACCACCCTTGGGGGCATCTCCCATTTTGACCTCGGGACTTCTAGGTTATACTCGGCACAGATGTTCCTGTACACTATGCCGGCCACTTGGTTATGGCGTTCCATGTATGCCTTGCCTGCTAGCATCTTGCACCCTGCTGTTATGTGCTGGATAGTCTCTGGGGCATCTTTACACAGCCTGCACCTGGGGTCTTGCCTGGTGTGATAGACCCCAGCCTCTATGGATCTTGTACTCAGAGCTTGTTCTTGTGCTGCCATGATTAGTGCCTCTGTGCTGTCTTTCAGTCCAGCTTTGTCCAGCCACTGGTAGGATTTCTGGATATCAGCCACCTCCTCTATCTGCCGGTGGTACATACCGTGCAGGGGCCTGTCCTTCCATGATGGTTCCTCGTCTCCCTCCTCATTCTTGGGTTTCTGCTGCCTGAGGTATTCACTGAGCACTCGGTCAGTTGGGGCCATCTTCCCAATGTATTCTTGGATGTTCCTTGTCTCATCCTGGACTGTGGTGCTGACACTCACCAGTCCCCGGCCCCCTTCCTTCCGCTTAGCGTACAGCCTCAGGGTGCTGGACTTGGGGTGAAACCCTCCATGCATGGTCAGGAGCTTTCTTGTCTTTATGTCAGTGGCTTCTATCTCCTCCTTTGGCCAGCTTATTACCCCAGCAGGGTACCTGATCACGGGCAGGGCGTATGTGTTGATGGCCCGGATCTTGTTCTTACCATTCAGCTGACTCCTCAGGACTTGCCTGACCCTCTGCAGGTACTTGGTGGTTGCAGCCTTTCTAGCGGCCTCTTCATGGTTCCCATTTGCCTGCGGGATCCCCAGGTACTTGTAACTGTCCTCTATGTCTGCAATGTTGCCTTCTGGTAGTTCAATCCCCTCAGTTCTGACTACCTTCCCTCTCTTTGTTACCATCCGACTACACTTCTCCAGTCCGAACGACATTCCAATGTCATTGCTGTATAGCCTGGTAGTGTGGATCAGTGAATCGATGTCTCGTTCACTCTTGGCATACAGCTTGATGTCATCCATGTACAGGAGGTGGCTGACAACTGCTCCGTTCCGTAGTCGGTATCCGTAGCCAGTCTTGTTAATGATCTCACTGAGGGGGTTCAGGCCTATGCAGAACAGCAGTGGGGACAGAGCATCTCCTTGGTAGATCCCGCACTTGATGGTGACTTGTGCTATGGGCTTGGAGTTGGCCTCTAGTGTTGTACGCCACATCCCCATTGAGTTCCTGATGAAGGCTCTTAGGGTCCGATTGATCTTGTACAATTCTAGGCATTCCAGTATCCAGCTGTGGGGCATTGAGTCATAGGCCTTCTTGTAATCAATCCAGGCAGTGCACAGGTTGGTCAGTCTGGTCTTGCAGTCTCGGCTGATTGTTCTGTCTACCAGTAGCTGGTGTTTTGCACCTCTGGTATTCTTTCCAATTCCTTTCTGTGTCCCGCTCATGTATTGACCCATGTGCCTGTTCATCTTAGCCGATATGATGCCTGACAGGAGCTTCCATGTAGTACTGAGGCAGGTTATTGGTCGGTAGTTGGAGGGGACCGGTCCCTTCTTGGGGTCCTTGGGGATCAGGACCGTCCGGCCTTCAGTTAGCCATTCCGGGTGTCTTTCGTTAACTAGCAGCTGGTTCATTTGTGCTGCCAGACGCTCGTGGAGTGCAGTCAGCTTCTTCAGCCAGTAGGCGTGAACCATGTCGGGCCCTGGTGCTGTCCAACTCTTCATACTGGATACCCTTTCTTGGATATCTGCCACTGTGATGGTTACTGGACCCTGTTCAGGGAGGTCGCTGTGGTCTGCCCTCAGATCCTCTAGCCACTGAGCATTGCCGTTATGGGTTGCGTCCTTCTCCCATATGCTCTTCCAGTATTGCTCCGTCTCCAGCCTTGGTGGTGCTGTTCTCTTATTGTTCCCTTGCCACTGAGAGTACACCTTTGCTGGTTCTGTGGAGAACAGCTGGTTTATTCTCCTGCCTTCTATCTCTCTGGTGTACCTCCTCAAGCGGCTGGCCAAGGCTGTGAGTCTTTGCTTGGCAGTTCCCAAGGCCTCAGGTATGGACAACTTGCTGTATTTCTTATGCACCTTCTTTGTCGCAGCTTTCTGCAACTCCGTTAGTTGGCTAACCTCCCTCCGTGCTACTTTGATCTTGCCCTCTAGCCTCCTTCTCCATGGAGGGTACTGCCCCTTGTGGCTGTTCAACTTGTAGCCAAGCATCTCACTGATCACTGCTGCCGTATTGTAGATCAGCTTGTTAGTGTCGGTAATCGTGGTTGTAGGTATTACCCGTAGTGCTGCATTAACATCATCTAGCAGACCTTCTGAGGGTACTTCACGTAATCTTGGTAACCGGCTACGGGGGATCCAGGTTTCAAGCTTGGCCATGATCCTATTTTTCAGGTCAGTTCCTCTCGCACTCAACGATCCTTCTCCTATCGCACTTGGGGCTATGTACCCAATCTCGGGTGGGGGTGATGATATCTCCCCCCTGACCTGGCGTCCTGACTCCTCCTTGCCGTAGCATTTGTGTTGTACCTCGTCAATCTCTAGCTGTGAGAGCAGTCCCTTCTTTCGAATGTTGGAACACTGAGCTACTAGTTGTTTCGCCGTCATTGTGGATGTTGGGTATCGAAGAATCCATAGGTCCCTCATCCTATTCATGTAGCCCCTTCCGCCGGGGTTACTTGCGTAGTAGCATTCCAACAACGCCCTGTTTTCGTCCCTTGCCCACCGATGCCTTCTTGTTCCAGTAGCCCACTTTTCGTCAGGGTGCCCTGGTTCCTCAACACCTGACGCGGACCTTGTTGATCCGGGCGACGTCCGAGCCGGCATGCCTTCATATTTATCTGTCTCGCTCATGTCTGCGGTAGGCTTGCTTAGCATAGGGGGTCTAGCCTTAGGACCCTTACTGGATACAGACGCCCCAGGCAGGAATCGAACTTGCGATCCCCTGTTCCAAAGGCGTGTAGTCTAACCACTACGCTATCCAGCTGCTTTATATATATATATATATATATATATATATATATATATATATATATATATATATATATATATATATATATATACACACACACACACACATACACTATACTATACTATACTATACTATAAATCATCGATGGTAAGTGAATTGCTAAATTATAATGTTGAACGCATGGATAATTACTCTGTTCAGGAAAAAACTACGCTTGACAAATCTTGCCATTGTATTCCTTTTCTCTAAACAGGTCCACAGAGGAATAAAGGGAATAGTTAAGGATGGTAATGGTAATGGAATAAAAGATGCAACAATTTCCATCAGGGGTGTTAGAAAAGATGTCACCACAGGTATACATAACTATGTCAGTATTTGATGTGTTGGAGTCTTACTTTTGTAAATGTGTAAATTAACCTTAGACAATACACATTTTACTGATTTTCTTCTTTTAACTTTCTTCACTTTCCCTCCCACCGTTCTGCGTCTACTTATTGCCTTTCTTCCAGCTGAAGATGGAGACTATTGGAGGTTGCTTAACCCTGGAACTCACATCGTGACAGCCACAGCCAAAGGATACTCCAAGGTCAGCAAGAGAGTTTATTTGCCTCACACCATGAGCAAGGCTGGACGTGTTGACTTTGTCCTGCAGAAGGTTTGTCTTCAAAGTCCCGCTGTACCCTCTATACCACCTTCTTTTAAATATTACCTCCTTCCTCACCTCTGCTCTAACATTTTCACTCATGTCCTGCATCCAGGTTCCCGTGGAGCCCGATATTGATGACCACCTCTTCCCCACATCAGACACATGGGATCGATTTGACCCCTACAACCAGTTTGAGCAATACAGGGATCCAGATGTGGGTGATAGTGGGAGAGAGAGGGAGGAAAAACCATGGTGGTGGAACTACTTCTCCCAGTCTGGTATCTCACCTCCAACCTGGCTGCTGAGAAATGTGTAGACACATTTGGGACAATAAAGATCCTGATTACCACCTCCACCACATAAGGAGACTGGTGAAGGACCATTTTACATCCAGTCCCACTGGTGTTCTCAGAGGCGTTTATGTAGCAGGAGCTGTGACACTAACCAGCAGTAACTGAACACATTGCAGTACTTCCTGTAAGGATGTGAATTAGCATTTTTTCCAAGGGGCAACACATTTAATTTTGGGCTGTGAGTGAGATTTGGGGGCAGCATTGCTTTGAAGCAGCATTTACTGAATAATGAATGAAATATGGATGCCACAATCATCCCCTAAAACCTCATCACAATAGAGAACACAATAGAAGAAATGGGACTTGATATTTTGCTTACAGTTTTACAACACTGCATCTGCACACATTTGTGTACATTAAAAAATGAGTTGGGATTTGTTATGTTTATTTTTTTATGGGCATGTACAAGTAAATTTCTTGTAACATTTATCCATATTTCATACAATACACAAAAAATGTAAGCCCACTGGATCAGTAACAGCATGTGACATAGAGCTTGGATTAGCAGCAACACTGTGCCATCTCAAAACTGTAGAAAGCCTTGCTTTTCCCCCACAAGCATAACAAATAAACAGTGAATATTTCTGGCACTCATTTGTTTCAATGAATCAACTTCGGGGAGTGGTTTTCGCATTATGTCACTAGAGGGCGCAAGAGAACATATAATGGCATTTTCGTCGACTTCAACAATGAATTCTCTAATTAGCGTAAAGTCCATTTGTATTCTTCATTAAAGAGTTTATACATTTATTTATCCTAGTGTTTAGTAATTTGTTAAATGTTAGAAAAACATTTCACAGTTCAATTAAATTTCCACACTTTGATTTTTCTGATTTTTCTGCGTTGAGTTAAAGCTCCATGCGAATCTCAGGAATACCCAGAAGAGAGGATAAGCTGTCACAGTGAAGTTGTTTTTATTCTTATGTTTTTAAGCTATCCAGCGGAAGAACATGTAGCGCTGGTGTGCAAGTGCGTCCTGTATCCTTGCGCCGTATCCAGGTGCTCTGTTGTGATTTTTAGCATTGAACGACAGTTGTTTTGCTAACAAACTCCGTAGTCATATATGTAGTACCACAGTTAATGCTGCCAGCTGCTCCGTACATTATTACTCTTTGCGTTTCTGAAAGGAGAATGTGAACTGACAGTTGGCAAGTTATTGACTTGTATCTGCGAGAAAAGCCCAGCGCAACAATGCTATTTTTCAGTTTGACACATGACTTTCCTTCAGGTGCAAACTTTAAGGTGATATAGGCTATGTTCACACAGAGGTAAGTTGCGCAATTCCTAACAATTTGTAGGCATATTTAATTCAAAACAGATTTAATTCTCCCCTTTCCAGGTTAAATGCTTTTCACCTCTGGGTAGTTTGGTTGAAGTATTGTGGGTTTTGTGGGAAGAGTTGTTTAAGCGTGCACTTCCCCTCCATTGCTCTTCTGTTCGGGCCTATAGCCTATAAAGTAGAAATAGTAAGTACTAGTGATACTAATACAGTGAAGCAACCTGAGTTGGGCTGTGTAGATTTTAGAAACACTCTTCTTCTGAGTCCTCACTGAACCGTGCTGCTGATATTAAAGCAGGAACACGGTTATACTAGATGTAGGTTTTCTTTTTGAAAAGGCCATATTTGCATCATGCTATAATTATCTTTTTTTTCTCTTTTTCCAAGGCGGTGTGTTCCCAGATGCCTCCTCCTTATGTTCCTGGAGTGAGTTTCCAGCTGGCAGTCTTCCACTAAGGTCTCTGGCCCTCTCTCTTTCTCTGGCTTTCCCAGTGCACCATGTAGTCACTTTCAATCTGACTGCATCAGTTTCTTCAACATAACACTTTTTAACACTCTGCATATATAATGCAAATGCCAAACCACTTTGCTCTGAGCTTCCTCTATCCTGCTCTCGTCCTCGCCTTCCTTTCCCTCTGCGTCAGTCAGTCTTTCATTCCTTTAGCTATCTAGCTGCTATGCCCCAGGAGTAGAGGCCTGCTCAATGTGGCAGAGATGATTTGTTTGCTTTGCAATTATTTTCCGTCAGTGGAGACAAATGGATTCATACTGCATAGACAAATGCACGCAGACGGGGCTGGAGTGACGAATACCATGGAACATACTAATATGTATAGCCCAAAGATAAAGAGGTGAGATGAGGAGTATAGGGATCCTTGGGTAAACTTTATAGACATATTGAGGGACCAAAAATATCTCACTTCCTTAAGACTGTGCTGTGTGTTGAAATGCATAACTGTGAGCCGCAACAAGTAAATGCACTATAATGTTTTAAAGTGACAGGTTGCTGTGCTATTCTAAATCATAGTTTGTAACCCCAAAATGCAATGTGTATATAAGTTTACCAGCACTACTAATTTGGATTGAAGCTCTTTTTATTTAAATGTAGGCTTTTGTACCTACACGTAACTTTGTTAAAAATATATTATTGCACTGCTCATATGCAATTAAAAATAATTTTTAATGAAAAGTAATGCCTCCTGGATGATCTTTTTACAAATGTTGAAAAAACCCCATAGAATTAAGTGATATTTCAAATGAATTTGATTCTAATTATTGTTTTTGATACAGATGAAGTTTGAACTTTATGAAGATTAATGTCTGTAGTGAGCCAAGCTGAAACACAAGTAACCATGCTACACACACAAGACTCAGTCTGCAAGTCACTGGACACAAAAAGGCCCTGTAGCGCATTTCTTTACTTACTTGGTTGAAAGAACTGGTTAGTGGTAAGCTTGGTGTGATACAATTGGTAACAGACAAAAATTTTCAGGCGATTTTTAGTAATGTGTTAAACAAACAGTTGTAGAAACAAGGGAACATTACCAAATTTACCAAAACCCCCCCCAATTTAGGCTATAGGCAGATGGTAGTGCTGTCACATTTGACACTGAGACTGTTAAGGATCTTTTGTCTTTTCTCACAGTCTCTGTTCTATGTTGATGGTTTTTTAAAAAAACAAAAAACCCAAAACATTTCTATCACAAGCGATTACATGATTTAAGTTTTAAAAAGATAAATATAATATTTTCAAACCAAAGTCTAAAACAAAGACTGTTCAAATACTTTTAATCTTTTATCAATTTTGTTATCTATGTTTTTTCTTTATTTTTGATTTTTGTGAACATGTAAATATGAAAAAACAAGCACTTTAAAAAAATAAGTTTTGAGGTATACCAGCATTCACTAGATAAGCAGTTAAGAATTCTAATTTTTGCCTCATAACTTTTGCACTGTCCACTTCCTGCTGTGACAAAACAAATTTCCCACGTGTGGGACTAATAAAGGTTATCTTATCTTATCTTAAGAAAATGGGGATGGGGGGGAAGAGATGTTTAAGTTCTTCTTAATAATTTTCCCAGTAGGCATCACTGGGAAAATTTTCTTATTTAACCATGGTCACCCATGGTTAAATAAGAAAAATTGTCAACAAAGCTTTGTTGTAGCATCTCTACAATTCTCCCAAAGTAAAATATCAACAGTTAAGTAAACAGTAAAGTTTGAACATTCAGTGAAGAATCAAGCAGTCCGTGCTTGAAGTAGCTTTGTAAAGTCAGGTAGCCAGCAATTGTTTCCAGTTTGGTTAGTCTGAAAACACATGCCTGTTGTTCTGTATTGCTTAATGAGACTAAATAGCCAAAAAGGTTTAGCTCATACAGAACAATGATAACATAGCGATATATAAACAACAGAAAGAAGAGTTTTATTTTGCTGGCTTGGTGAAATACGCCAAAAATACGAATAAATGCCAATAAAATTGGTGGCAGTCTTGCTTTAGCACTGTTAAAGCTCTAATAAACAAATGAGAAAACATGATTTCTGTAACTATTTATTAGACAGTATGTAGTTATAGAATACACTGGAAATGTTTGGTCTCCTCTTATGCCCCCAATATAGGACACACACAACTGGGCTGCAGACTTTTGTGTGTCTGATGAACTTTCAAACTATCCACAGTAAAAGAGATTAACCTTTTCCTCCCAGCTCATGTCTTCTTGGGTTTTCTTTTCTTTTGCCTTCTGTCTTCCTTTCTTTCATATGACCTTGTCTCCCCTTTTCTAGTGTCTCCGTTGACTATCGCTTGTCCTGTCCCCCCCTCCTCTTCTTGTCTCTCCTTTACCCTCCTTTTATATGAAGGGCAAGTTCAGGGGTCACCAATTACTCTGAGAGGGCTGAGAAAGTTGTATGGGCTTTGCCCTCGGGGCTGCCATGTTGCATTATCATCAGGGAGATTGCAGGTACGCAGCAGCCACTGGCTGCTGGCACAACCGCCACAACGTCAGCCCTAGAACCAGGCCATATAGACTTAGCCAAGTTCAAGCTGTCCTTATGCCTGAATGGCTGGCTGGCTTCTAGTCGTTCCCCCTCACTTACTGATCTGCTGGGCAGAACTAATATGTTTGTCTAGGACCCCTCTACCAAATTGTTTTGGCTAGCTTTGCTGATAGGCTTACTTTTGTGCTGCATTGTGGCTTGTGCAGATTTGTGCCTTGAAGAAAATCTTCTAGTATAGTTAGTTTTATATCAAGTATCTCTAGGGTTTCTAGTTTAACACTTTCACTTGTGCTACTAAGTCTGCAGTGTTATAACATCTGTCTGTCAGCAGTCAAGTACCACATTTGCTTAAAGGTTTTGAGAACAAAAATACATGTCCCGGTTTTACTATCCTTTCAGATTGACAGGAAACGGTTATTTGCTGCAATGCGGGACACATTACCTGTTACGAACTTGTCGCAGATGCATCAGAACACATCGTTCTGGTTCACCATCCATCATCGTGATTGTTTACGCTTGTATTTTGTGCTTTCTGCTCATGAGTGGATCAAGGGACAGGTGTTTTGTAGCTTGATGTCTCTACCAAATCAGTAATGATGAATTATACTGTATCGTAGGGAGCAGAGGTGGCAAAAGTACAGACATTCTGTACTTGAGTAGAAGCACAGATATTAGTGTTAAAGTCCGGATTTGACTTCTTTACTTAAGTAAAAGTCAAAAAGTACCGGCTCTGAAATGTATTCAAAGTAAGAAAGCAAAAGAAGCTCCTTGAAGAACATTCCTACCACTTATTTATATGCAAAGGCAACTGAACCTAGTGCTATATTAATGTAATACTAAAATATTATTTGTAGATAGAAATACAAACTTCATTTTAGCCTACATTTTTATTTTAATAAAGGTATTTGGCTTATATCAGTAGAACATGAGCAGAGAAAAATAAGGAAAATAAAATAACAGCTCTCTTTTCTGTTGCCTACATTGTAGAGTGTGACTTTGCCTCTAAACAGGAAAATGTGTAGGGAAGAGGTCAAAGTGAGAGTCAGCAGGTGGGGAACCCTAAAATTAGTTGTAATGTCTCAGTGTGGGTAAAATAATCATAATGCACAATAATTTCTATTGAAAGCTTCAGGTTTTCTTAATGTACAGGCTGTGAACAGCTGATCGAAATCCATCACAGTGCAGCAAACTAACCTGTTTGTCCTGCACTCACCTGCAGAGTATTCTTCATGCAACCTTTAACACAGTTAGTCTACCTCAGATTGTTTTGCAGCACATTTCACAATATGAAAAATAATGAAATGTATGAAACATAGATGTCACATGTTATAGAGACCTGGAAATTCTACTCAAGTACAGTAACAAAGTATTTTTGTACTTAGTTACTTCCCACTTCTTGTAGGGAGTGACTGATTAAAGTGACCTTCAGAGGTGCTGGGCATCTATTTACTACATTTTCCAAGTCATTTTCCAAAAGCCAAAAGTATTTTTAATTGACAAATAAAAGGCAAAGCAAAAAAAATAAATAAATAAAGAAGAAGATTTATTTATTATTGTGTAGTTTTTCTTCTGTTACATCAGTTATTGCCCAACATATAAAACAACACTTTAGTGCAAATAAGAGGTTGGTAGATGGGTAGAATAGAGGTTCAGTGCTCCTATTCTGAAGTATTTTTCATAATTCTGTGTGGTTCTGCCTGCCTGCCCTTTTGGTGCTATCTCATAGATAAAAATGTAAGAAAACTCAGATCAAGTCACACTAAAGCAAATAAACAAAACAACTACAGGAGTTCACCCATAAGTGCTTTCCAGTCAAAGGGTAGATCCAATAGGATAACCAAATAAACACAATGTAAAACAAATTCAAGTTCATATTCTTCAAAATGTGTTTCCCCAGAACAGATTTTCAGGCCCGCACAGAGGCCCAGCCCAGTGCTGTTTAGGCCGGGGCCAACAGAAGCTGTGCAGCCAGTTGGAGTTGAAATGGCTTCTGAATAGAGAATCCCAGAGTCTGATTCAGCGTGTTCAGCCAAATCCTCAGTAATTGCAAAAACAGCACTTGGTCCACTAATAATGGGTGCGTGTCATCTCCAATCCCCAGTTCGCCTGTCTGTCCACGCCACAGAGGCAGCAATTACAGACTCGGGCCTGCCACTGCACACTGCAAGGGAAGAGGAACAGTTGAGTGTGTGTGTGTGTGTGTGTGTGTGTGTGTGTGTGTGTGTGTGTGTGTGTGTGTGTGTGTGTGTGTGTGTGTGTGTGTGTGTGTGTGTGTGTGTGTGTGTGTGTGTGGTAGGTTACAGGGTGCACGAGTAACTGAAAGAGGTGT
Source organism: Rhamphochromis longiceps (assembly GCF_057381845.1). Taxonomy (NCBI): domain Eukaryota; kingdom Metazoa; phylum Chordata; class Actinopteri; order Cichliformes; family Cichlidae; genus Rhamphochromis; species Rhamphochromis longiceps. Next base: position 39,246,117 of record NC_140562.1, on the reverse strand, counting down.
ATGCATGCTTCAGTGTGACTGAGAGAGGACACTGGAAAGAGAAGCTCGAATTAAAAGCTGCATAAATTATTACAAACTTTGAAAAAACAGTTCAGACTTGAACTGGCAGCTCCTCAGTTTACAAAAACAGCGATGATGTAATAGGAAGTGTTAGTAAGTGATTCATTCTTTGTTGAATCCAAGTGTAATGCATAAATATGCTCACAGCATTTGCTGTTGCTGTGACTGTCATTTTCCATTCTATTCAAGATTACTGTATCACCTGATGCCATAAAAATTACACGGCAGGACTTATCCATGTCTTGCAGTGAAAGGAAACTGCTGTAGTGGTATTAACTGAAACATCCTATTAACGTGTCTGTTTTCTCCCTCAAGTCAAAACCTGTTTTGTGTGACAACCAAGACCTTGTTTGAGCAGCACTCGTTTAGAGATTTCTCTGAGTCACTTCCTTTACAAAACACTCTCATGGCTACCCATCTGTGACCTCAACAATGCCCGTCACACGGATTTACTAAAACATCAACTGATCTTTCCTGTTGGACTGCTATTATTTTATTTGATTTTTTCCACAGAAGCATGACGAGTTGGTGTTGTGGCAGACAATAGAACAGACTCGGGGTCTGACCCCAAAACTAATTTGCCAGCTTACGCTCGCTGAACAAGTGGCAGTTTCAGTACTAGTCAGTTTGTTTACCCCTCATTCTTCTCTTTATATGTTATGATTTTGTTCACTGTTATGAACACAGCTATAAAAGGGAAAAGCTAAAAGGATGGAATTAAAAAAAACAAAAAGTTTCTGGGCTTCCCCCATCATCTGCTTTCTCAAACCACTCTCATTAAATCTGTCCTGTATTTGGAAGTTGAGATTATATCTTAAACCTTCCTGTGATTTCAAACCATTAATATGACAAGATAAAAATTACAGTGTATGATTGTGACAATTCCAGTATTGTACATTCATTTAGTAAATTGAGACGCTGGTTTTCCTTGTAAAAATCTCGCGTGTTCCTCGGAAACTTGGCTTTCATTGCTCAAGATTTGTTAAGAGACAGTATCTGCTTTTCATTTTCCTATAATACTTTTGTTGTAGAATTATACCATAACAACCAGTGTCTTGTTTCTCAGGGGTCAGAGGTTGGGGCGGTGTAGCCGTAAGCAGCAACAATATGTGTGAAACGTGACACAGCTATGCACCATTTGTTTGTGATTATGTCGATTTCCTAGGGCAACTTCTGTCGGCAACTTCTCACAGACCGATAGCATGCACAATTACGAATTTATGATGTGAGAAAAAGCTGTGTGCTCACATCTGACTTTATACTATGAAATAGATAAATATTTGTTGTGACGACTAGGTTTTTCATGCTGTAAAATTAAAGATACTCAAACTTTTAGTTAGAAGTAATTCCAGAAATTCAGCTTATAGCTATTATTACCTTGGTGATAAGAGCCGGGTCTCTAGCTGTGGCCAAGTCTCCTTTGACTTCATTTTCCAGCCCAAAATGAAATAGTGTGGGGGTTGGGAGTTACATTACATTAATCTGCTTTTTGATGCTGGACAGGCAGTGCAAGTTTGTTAATCAGAGCTGAAAGTGGCTTACAGTAAAAAGTGAAACTTTATGGCAGGGTGGTAATTCTCTGAATTCTCTGCCGTTTAACTCCTGAGTGATAACTTTCACACTACAAGAGGTCATCTGATCCATTGCTGATGTAAAAGAATGTTCATTTGCAGAACTTTAACAAATTAGAAGGTTTACTAAACTGGGCCATGAACTAAACACAATGCCCTGCTCTGAAGTGTTGAGGAACAACACATACCATTACACTTACCATTACCAAAGGATGCTGGGCAGAAGATAAGACAGATGTGAAGACAGAATTTCCCCAAACTATTCCTACTCTAACTGTTTCTCTGTCAGGAAAATGCCCTAAAGCTACACAAACACAGAGACAAATATAAAAGCGGAAGATGCAACCCTATGGAAAGCTGCATTTTTAGAATTACTCATCATGATTCAGGGTAGAAGTGAGCAAAGCTAATGAGGAGAAAAAAAGGTCAATGCAATTATTTTTCACTTCAATGCATTCAAAATCAAGGTGATTTTTTTTGTGTATTTGAGAGTTTATGGAGGTAAAATTGTCTGACCATTCATCCGGCTAATGGGATTATTTATTGTGGAGTTCTTACAGTGTCTAAAATGTCCTCATGGATGATCAGTCAAAAGATTCACTCGAGATATTTTAAAATATGTCTGATTCACTGTCTGATGTTGAATCGGGGCGATGAAGTCAAATGCTAAAGTTGAAATGTCATTCAAAATTAATGTCAGTACTTGAACTAAACATTTGAGACTGTTCAGTGTGCAGAGACATCTTTTGTATCTCTCCTTTCAGGGAGTGCTGAGAACTGGCCTTTGCACCATTCAGGTAAAACAGTTTTTTTTTCCTCTTTCATCTTTTTTTCAAAACCAAAAACTAAAGGTTAGTTTTTGGTTTTGTGGGAAGTAGTGAAGTAAAATGCAGTTGAATTAAGTGGTTGTTAACCCGAGGCCTCTGGTGTTCCTTTTCTTCCTCTGCTCAAGTGGTTGTCCCATTTATTCCTTATGCAATGTTGAGATGTAGACCATGCGGTATTTTTTGCTATTATTATACATTGCTGTAAAATAGTAAACCCAAGCGTGTTTACTGAAAAAACATTTGATTTAATACAATCAACAGTGTAACAAAATCGTTAGAACCTGGTAAAGACCCTAATCTGGTCTTTGCCAAGTTTCTAAAATTATTTAAATGCAACCACATATGTATTTAAACAATACATCTCTGATATTATTTAAATACATCAGTTTAAACACATATTACACTGAATTGTTATTTATTTAATAAAATCTATGCCAGCGCAAAAGCACTGTTTGAACAACTAAGTCCCCCCATCATTCAAGAACCACCTTTAGCTGCAATGACTTGAAATAGAACTTTTCTAGCTTTATTTGTCTCTAATATCGTTGTAGAAGAATCCTGTTCCACTTTCGTTTATAACGTTACTTTAGTTTGTTGAGGTTTGCAGGCATTTACTCAGTCAGATTAAAGTCTAAACTTTGACTGAACCATCACAACACCTTGTTTCTGCTCGGCATTTATAGCTAAACATCTCCACTTTGATCTTCTCCATCCAAAGAAAAGAAGTACCAGAAGTGTTGTGGTGTGTACATATCCAACTTCATAAATTTATGCTATTCTGCAATGCTCTTTTTAGAGAGAATAGGCTTTCTCCTGGCAAAGCTTTCAACAAACCGTACCTTCTTGCAGATTTTCTAATTGTGTTGTCATGGATTTGAATATTTAACACACAAACTGAGGCCTATAAAGTCTGAGACGTAGCTTTTGGGAGATTTCTCTGAGCACTGCACAGTCTGACCTTGAGGTGTATTTGCTGGGACGTCCACTCCTGGGAAGATTGGTAGCTGTCTTGATTGGTTTTCCACTTGTGAATGTCCTGATTAATTCAGAATTTCGATTTTTTTCGACTTTCTTTTTCACATCTATGCAGCTTTTTTTTGCCTTATTTCACAAAAGGAACTCGGGGTATAATGGTTTAAACCTCTGCCTCACTTATTCTCAACCCAACCTGACTTTTACTGAATGACATGTAAACTGGCCAAAGCCTTTGGCAGGGCCATGATAACGCACTAAACAGACACTAAGATCATTGGCCTTGCTCTCTCTAAAGCTAGGCTTTGTTGATCATATTTCCTCGGGGAGAACGAAACAGAAAAACACTTTAAAAGTCAGCTAGAAAGAGGCAGAGAAAGAGGAAAAGCCCTAAAGGCAAATGGCAGGAAACATCAGTGCCGTTAGACGGAGCTACTTTAGCTGTCATGCAAGAGTATGTGAACGCACCACTGAACGCACATAGTCAGCATCACTGAGCACACAAATAGCCCTGGTGGCGGTGATGATGCCAAGCTATTTCCTATGTTTAAATTAGCTTTATTACACTTAGAATAAACCTACTACTATACTACGCTACGACGCTATTTAAAACGTATCGAAAAGAAAAGGAGTTGCACAAATAAAAATAAAATGTGCAGCTGGGCTTATCCAGTGTACAGTTTATCAAATCAGCTTTAACCTCCTAGGACCTGGCGTCCACATATGTGAACATCACATTTTGGGTTATTTAGACCAAAATACTCAATTTTGCTCTACAAGGGCCTGATATCCACTTACGAGGACATTATACTGCTACTGTTCTATCACAATTTTAAACGAATATCCTCATATGTGGCTCTTATTTTTCTTAAAAACAAAAATAAGGTAAAAAAAAAATCTGGTAATTCTTTGTTTTAACATTCATCGGGCCCCAATATGCCCAAATATCAAAGAGAAATTAAAAATGCATGCTGTGGAAGAGTTCGGGTCCTAGGAGGTTAAACCTTTACACTTTTAACGTTACCTGTTATAGATCCTCTAGAAGTATGTTTGAAGATCTAGACAGATGACAAATTAAATAAAAAAAAATTAAATTGGTTTGCAAAGTCTTGGGCCACAGTGTTTCTTTGGATCCTTCAAGTCTCTGGAGATCTTCCAAACTTTTAAAAATAGTTTTTCCAAAGTATAGTCACTCATTTAGTGTGTGCACCATCACGCATTGGTTCAAAATCTCCTGAAAGTGTTCATTAGGGTTGGGATTTGATAACTGTACAGCTACAGCATGCAATTGACACAATTTTGATACTAATGAAACCATTCAGTAAACCTTAATTCCCTATGGATAGGACAGTATCATCCTGGAAGATACCACTCCCATCAAGATACCACTCCCATCACTTAGAACAACCTCGCACTGATTTTCAGTGACCATTTCCTCTTCCTACACAAATGTGTAATATGTTTTGTCTATCCAGAGTTCATTTGTGTAGGTAGAGTCCCAAAAATAACATCTACAAGGCTGTCCTCATTTAAGAGTTCAGGATATATGAACACACAAATAAACTTCGCAGAAGAACAAAGGAAATTTGTGTTTGGTCAGTTATTTCTTTTTGCTTTATTGGGAATAATTCTTATACCCCACTGCCTTTTTATTTCCCCTTTGAGAGGAAGTGGAGTTCCCCTGCATTTGTGGGTTGAGCAGCACGGTTGAGTACATGAGTTGTGCTCACTAACAACTTGCCAAATCTTCAATGCCAATGCCAAATGGCTTATTCTGGAATTTACTTTTGATTGTTGTAGTTTATTGGATTGGATTATTGAAGTCTAAAAATACAAGACATAGTGGCAATTTAACATTTTATTCACTCAACAAACATGGGCCTTAGTAGTATGTTGAAGAAACATACACTGCCGATCACCAGCTTGGTCAATCACTGCTGTGGGATGGCATTCCATTCTTCAACCAGTGCTGTGTTGGTCACATAATAAGGTGTTTGGGATAGGCAGAGAAGATTTGGTAACCCAAATACTCAACTCTGCTGCTTAACCCACGAATGCATTTCCCATACAAATAGGTCACCATTTAAGGCTTTCCAGCAGTTTACTGCCAAACTGTACTGCCAAGAAATGTTGTTACAACAAAGACAAACAAATCTTTTTTTATTTTATTTGCCTTTTTCCAGCTTCATTTATTATTGTTATAATTTAATTCAGTATCACAAGGCTGTTAGAAAGCAACTGTAATTTGTTGCATAGTTAGAAGTCAACCAATGAGTCAAAGTGGTTTAAACTCCACAGATATTTGGTTTGTCTGAGCTGATTACACTCATGGAGGAAAAAGTAGGCACTGTGGGATAACACGTGGTGGCATTGAGTTGAGCCGTTGGCCTCAGCCTGTTTACTGGGCAATGTGTTAGGACAGGGAGAATGAAGCGGAGAACTCGTATGGGTGGAGATGATAATGGACGATTTCTCACACACAAGCGTGTCTCTTTCTCATTGTATTCAATGACACTATCTGTTTGTTTTTGCAGCCAGCTCTTATTATCTGGTAGCTGTGTTTGCTTGTGCAGGCATGTGTGAATATTCAGTTTAAGTGTAATTGTAGACAAGTGCATTTATTGGAACAAGACACATGGTTGAAAGTTGCATATACGAGATTAAGAAGAGAGTATTTTTTTTCTGTATCTGTGTGGTGCAGCCAAACATGATGGAGCTTTTTGTCACAGATCATCACCCGGCGGGATCACACAACACGATGTGACAGTGCACAGTGCAGCTCAGCAAGTGGTGCTGGGATTTTAATTGATGTTAAAACCAGTACTTGAAGCGCTGATGAGTTATGTTCCTTGAGGGCAGGATTCTTTTAAAGCAGACAGAAAAAATCTTAATTGATCGGGGTTTTTTTGTTGTTAAGATGAAAATACTTTTTTCTTTCTTTTACAGAAGTTTTAATAGAATATATTGATAGTCACTATTTACTTTTAACTGATTATTGCTTTTCAGAAGTTAAAATGAGCAAGGTATTATAACATTTAATATCCCAAATATGTGAATGTCTGTCTTGATATTATAATACTATTAAATATCTAGAAACTCTCAATCTGTTTGTATTCAGCTGTACTTGGAAGACATGCCATCACACAATTGATTCACATATTAGATGAAGTCAGTAAAGTTCTTTTTATGGAAAAACCAAACAAGTTCTACCATGGAATGTTTAGGAATCTGATAACAAAAGAGTTTAGTGTAGTGTGCCTCTAGATTTTGACTGAAAAACAATTGTGCAAATAAACAACTCGGACTAAAACTGAAAACTATGATTGTCTTCTCATGTAGGTCAGTTGTCACATATGGGCTTCAATTAGAACCGGACTACAGTAAAAACAGTAATTTTCTGAGAGTTTCTGTTATTATCTTACTTACTGGATTTAAGGTTACATATTTATGCTATAGAACAGGTGCTATACAGTTCAGCTCATTCAGTTGGTTAAGGAGTTATTATACTGAATGCAGCTAACAGTATTATGCTTGAATGAATAGTGGTATTGTAAAGCGCTTTGGGTGCCTTGAAAAGCGCTATATAAATCCAATCCATTATTATTATTATTATTGTAACCTTCCACTTAAGTTTTTCTTGATTTGTTCCCTTGAGACTTCAAACTAGTTGCAGCCAAATCCTCTGCATATGACCTTCCTTTAATCTTGTGTTAGACAAAAGTGATCCAGTGTTAGCTTGGTGCATTGAGCTCATTACACAGTGATGAATCCCTCACATTGCATTAAGTCATTTGGATGACAAAATACGTAGGTGTGCCCAGTGAAATTAGCATAGATTTAGCTTAGCCTACCACTGCTTTGCCCATAGCTATTGAAAAATGCACCTTTAGGCGGACAACAAAGCTAATATTAGCTTAGCATTAGCAAACAGGGGGCTTAATCAGGCTGCTGGGCTGTCAGAACGTATAACCACATGCTTCCAAGGGTCCCTTTGGAGTTATAATCCAGGGTCTCGGCAGGCGATGACCTCATGGGCTGGACTGGTGCCTGTGGGAGGATTGGGGAAATTGTGTGTCTAGCAGGCCACTCACTCAGATTTGTGCGTGTCTGTGTGTGTTCTTCGTGTTATGTGGGCGATTGTTTTATTGAGGCATACGACACAGAGAGCCCACTGACACTGGCGAGCTGAACTTTGGAAAGATGCACAGAATAGAATTCCAGCTGTTTTGTTTGAGCATTTTTGTGTTGTATCTCATGGAGCTACACTGTATGCGTGCGTAGGCCCCGGGATATGAGTGCAATGATATTTCAATTGCCTCCATGCCACATTGTATTAGCAGTCTACATTGTTTTTCCTCATGGGTACGAGATAATTGAAAAGGTTAACCTGTCAGTTTTATCTTATGTTATTTGTCTGTCCTTAGACTAAAATAGTGGTTAATGACATCTGTGACTGCCAAGATGGCACACTCACATGAGTCCTCTGTGACCAAAAGGCCATCTTGTACACTCAGAAATGATGAGGATGTCTATAATGCCAGACTAAGACTTTATTTGGGAGTAGGTTACATTCGCCCTGCTATAAAGGAGTATTAGGGCCACATTAAGAAAAACAATATATTATTGATCATTTTGAGAATAAATAATTAAAGTTGGAAAAAATATTTCAAGTAAAAGTCGAAATACTCTTTTGAGAAAACAGTCAAAATGCGGAGACAACTGCCACGGGTGCTACATTCTCTACAAAATGCCTTATTTTTATGACATGGTGAAATCATACTTCAGAGTCCGTTTTAGTTATTAGGATGCATATACACAATAGGACAGCAGATTGCTTTTTACTAACTCATCTACACAAAGTAATTTGTAGAGGGTATAGGACCTGTAGCAGTTGTTTGGCTTGAAACGATAACTCTAATCTCTAATTTTGACCTTTTTTTTTTTTCTTTTTCAAACAACATTTTAAGTTTAATCTAAAAATTTAACTTGAACTTGTTTTTCGTAATGTTGCATGATGATGACACCAAAAAAAAATCAATAAATGTATGTTTAAGTTGCACTTGATCTAGTTGAGACCCTAGACCCTAGACCACCCCTTTTACAAACCTAGCTCCAATATAAGTGGTGGGGGCTTGGGGTTAAAATAACTCTACATCTTCACACAGAAAGATGGAGATTGAAAATTAAAAGTCAGTTGACTGAGTTAAATGCACACACATGCATGTACAACACACACATACAGATGATGAATCTAGGACTCTAGTTGCAGACTGCTTTGCTGTCAGTATTAGGAAATGTCAATAGCTGCAGCCAGCCATGGACATTGTCAACCAGAAAAGACCCAGGACTCGCTGGCTCCACTGAGCATCGCAGCAGAGGTAACCTGTCAGTGTGATGCAGAAGGGTTCAGATCTGAGGACCAAAGACTCCTTATGAAACATAGTGTAATCATTAAGCTTTGCTGATGATTGGTAAGTAAAAAGGGGAAAAACTGGAAGTCACAACTTGATATCAAAATTACCTGCAGAGATCCATAAAAGTTAAATGTGTTAATTTTTTCCAGGGTTGTCTGTATCATAAAAATAATTTTGTTTAATTAAAAAAATCTGACAAAATATAATAAAATTGAGATGTGGTCTCAATCAGAAAAGTAAAAGAAATAACAGAGGCAACGTATGATTAGTACATAATAGATGCTAATAATACAGCTAATGCTACAGTAGTATCAACCCTGCATAGCAGTAGGTTTTGGATAAGCTAGTTCCAAAACATGAGTAAAGTTAGCCTCAAAAAAGTCCAGTATATGGTAAAGATAATGATTTATTTAGATTTAATTATAATAATGTCAAACCTTCTAACAAGTATGACCATCTGCCAAACACTGTGCACCAAAAACCTCCAAAATTAGTTTAATTGGTAGCAAGTTGAATGTTTTCCCAAGTTTTAAAAGAGCAACTGCTTGTCATTTTGGTTCTAACATAATACATTTTAATCAAGACATGTTTGAAATGAAGACTTTCTGGGTTAATTACACGTTTTTATGTCTTGTCCCCATGTGCTCTTGCAAAATATTCTCCCCGGGGCTTTAATGTACCCAATTCTTGTTGCCGCTTGTTTGTGGGTCTTTCTTCATTTAGTTTTATATTTTATAAGTGAAATCCATTCTCTGTTGGGCTGAGATCGGGTGACTGACTTGGTCACTGAAAATACCCCATTGAAAATTGCCTTGTGAAACTCATGGGTTGATTTCTCTGTATTATTTTGCCTTCGGCTCATGAGCTGTTCCTTTTCTGTTCCTCCTCCCATCATTTTGGTGGTTTCATGTGTCCATTATTTTTCCTTAACTTACTTTGTGTCTGTGTGTATGAATGTCTGTTGTCTACTTGTACATGTAGTGTGGGAGTATAATTTTTAGTCTTTGTTTTTTTGGACTAATAAACAAATGCACAAAAGTTTTGTGGATGAAGACTTGATTGGAACCAGTTGATTAGTCTTCAGACTTCAGGCCTGTGGGTACAATTTTATCCACATAGTGGAATATCCAGTCAGCAGTTGACTTGTTAAAGCCATTCTATTCTGTGACTATCAACATTTTCAAATACACACACACAAAAAGAATTTTCAGACTGGAAATTTTGAAACTGCATTTTATGAAAACCAGTTAGTTTGTGTGGTGCACAAGAGGATACTATCTGCCCACATCCTTAAAATTCACATGCAGATATTTGTTTATCAAGATTAGGCTTTGATTAAAAAGGGACGATTCTTTAATCGATTTCTGTTGACTGATTGTCCTCTGAAGCAATGGAAACATAAATCCTGTGCCTGTGTGCGTCTGTCTGTTTATTGAAGTGTGTGCACTCTTGCTCTATGTATGTGTGTGTCCATGCTCTCTCCATGAGAACCAGCCCTCTGGCCTTCCAGCTGAGTTCACAGATCCAAAGTCGAGTTAATCTGGTTTTACCTTTAGCCCCAAAAACAACACAGGAGTAATCCAGGAATAGCTGTAATCAACCATGAAACCAGTGATGGCTGCATGCTAGCTGGGGTCAGGGAGCACAATCAGAAGGCGACCTGGAGAGAACTCTTGGACATTGAACTAATAGAGATTTTTCTGGATGTGATCTGACTATCTTCTGTCATACAGGTTCTCTATAACTGCTATACATTTAGTCTTAGAGTTTGTGACAAGTTTAATCTTTCTTTTCCTGATTTTTGCTAAAACCTCCTCACAATTTACCTTTCACAAACATTAATTTGTTGAAATTGTAAAGCCAAGTAATACTGCACACAATGGAGCCCATTGCGTTTTCCCTACGGTGTCTTGTGTGCTGGTGTTTTTGGTAGCAGGTCAAAGATTCTGTCTGGTTGATGTCGAATGTCTGGAGTGGCGCAGTCTGGACCTCTGTCAGTGAATCCCTGTCTCAACACATTCAGAACAATTATATAAGGAGGCCTGGGATGCTGAGAGGCAGAAAGAGAGACGAGGGCAGGAGTGAGATAAAGACGGGAGAGTGTACAAACAGATGAATAAATGAGTTAAGTGGAGAGAAGGGAATTTGTGCTTTCACCCACCCACCCCTTCCTGTTGGACAGTTGAGTGTATGCTATAAGTGCTCTCCCTCTTCTCCTTATGCTTCACTGCTTCTCCACTCATCTCCCAATAGAAATTGCTCTGTGGCATTAAATATGTAAAATTAGCATTTTAAGTAGAACACATTTCTGTGTCGTGCCCCACTCCCCCCACTCCTCCCCTCTGCCTGCTGCCCAGCCCTGAGCGCATCAGTCACACAAACTCATGCATGCATATGATATGCATTTGGTCATCTCCATGGTAACACTTGTGGGGGAGGGGAGGGGCTCAGAGATAGAAGGATAAAATGGTGTAGTCATTGAAAATAGATCAGGTTGTATTTATTTTTTATTTAGTGAGTTTATTCATGGAATAAGTCACAGTGCTCTGTTAATGTGAAACGCTATGTACTCTATATACACACACGTCATTTTGGAGCTCACACTTTTCCATTCTGGCTATACAGACTCAGATGTAGCTTAACTCTTCCGCCTGCTGTTTGTAAATGTTTTACTGTTATCTTCTGTTGAAAGCATTATAGGTTCCTCTGGAGGTGGATATTTTTAGACAAAGTCATCCTGCTTTGCAGTATCTTTGTCTTTTGACATAGACGCATAGTTGTGAGTAGTAAGAATACAAGTCACACAGAAAAGATGATTAACTTTTGCCCTCACAATTCTGAGTCAAAAGCCAAACATTGTCTGTGGAGAACTGGCCTTTGGTACCCCAACATCCCAAGTCCACCTCTAAGTCTACAACACCTAGTACAACAGTGATACACACTATTCTTCTTTGTAGTACAAGGGCATTTAGTGTTTGTAAGTTACATCTTTTATTTGTCTTATATTTTCTATGTAAAAGATTATCTTAACTCACATTACAAGAGAAGATTAATTTTAGCTCTGTTTAGAAAAAGAGAAAGATCAGTAACATTTGCTTTACAATTCCCCGATTGTCAAAAAATGGCATTTTAGAACATATATGTGTAAAAAGAAAATGTTAGTACAATAATTCCCTTTTTTATTCAACCATAAGAGTTACGTATGGTAGGATGAACGTTGCTTTAAACAGTTTTGAAGCACTTATTTTTTCCCCCATTGTGTACTTTGTTGTAGCACCGTATTCTAACTTCTGTCTGAAATGCTTACTTTCAGCTCCTGACTATTTAATCTCATCTTTCCCAAAAGTCCAGTCTGCTTTGATTGATCAGTTGAACTCACAAAAGTTAGCCAGCATATAAATGAGTAGCATAACCGTGTCAAAGCTGTTGACTGCTTTCAAAATTGAGCCACATTTGAATGATATTCTGTCATTTGTTATTTATATTTGTCACACTAAACCACTGGCATAGTGCTTGGCTAAGGGGCAGCTTCTTCTCCCACTGACTCTAAAATGATTCCATTATAAGTAAGGCACACCTTCTGTTGATGGCAAGCTTGAACCGAAGAGTAATCATGCACTCCTGTCATTTCAGGAAATGGCAATCCAGCGGTTTGGAATCATTATAATCATTATAATGGAATCATTTTAGAGTCAGTGGGAGAAGAAGCTGCCCCTTAGCCAAGCACTATGCCAGTGGTTTAGTGTGACAAATATAAATAACAAAGGAAAAGATTTAGCTACAAAAGATGCACTTCAGGCAGTTACACAGTAACATTTTCTATAGATGAGAATATGTATGTTTGAGTTTAAGAAATTATGATTTTTAAAACCTAGTAACATTCAAACAACGAAAGCTATATAACAGATCTAAAGAACATGGAAAACCTTGTAAAAGCACAATACAGACACTACTTTTTTTTTTTTCTTCATTTCTACTCTTTGGTTAGGTTAAAGCATAATTACATAATTACTTTTTTAGTAAAAGATCTTTCTTGCTTTGGGTTAGACCTTTTTGAAACATTAACCAAATTAAAGTTTGTCATTTTTCTACCATCGTATGTATGATTGGTTGCCTAAAATGGAACAGCAGTAGGAAAGCAAAGCTATAAATGGCAAAGATATATTACTAAAGTATATATGACTCACAAATGAATGTATTGAGAATGAGCTTTAGCTGTATGGGAGCATAATTTTCATGAGATCGGGCTGACTGATGACAGATAAGTTAAAATGTGTTCAATTTCTCGCCTTAAAGCAGCAAGGTCATGTCTCAATCAGCGTAAATCAAATGGTATTGGATTTTTCAGCTTTTTCTGCTCCAGTTGCAACTGTGGTTAATGGCCAATCAATAGCAGTTAACAGCAAGATTATCATTTAGCAGCAGCACCAGCAATTAGCTGTACTGCAGGAGTAGACTGATTACTGATCAGAAGATGATTGTCTGCCTCAAGGTCTGCTGCATAGTGAGAACCTTCTCAACAAGTGTAAATGTGTGTTAATTTCTTTTTCTTTTTTTTTTCTTTTTTTTTTTTTTTACATTATTGTAGTACGAACAAGAGCCTTATTATTGACCCAATGTAATACAGATTAATTTTTTGTTTTACTTTTGGTACTTCTTAAAGTGTTGCAGTCGAAAGGGATATCCTTTGACTTTTCAGCATTCTGATAAAACTCACAAGGCCTAAAAAACATCTCAATGTTCCAGTGGAACTTTCTAGTTTTGATGATAATTTAGCGTAAAAGGTTAATTATGAGTACATGCAGCCACAGTCGTGTGGAAAATTGATTTGAATGCAGTCTTTTGGCATTCGTCATAATGAAATTATCACGATTTTTTGGCTTAGAATTGAGATCACGATTCTCTCATGATTTTCTTTTCCAGTATAAATATTTATTGCAAGTATTAACTGCACATCAACTTCGTAACAGTTGAGACTGAACATAAAAACAACAAATGTCTCACGTTTTGTTGTTGCTGCAAAATGTTGTACTGCTTGAAATTCCGTCTCCACCGTTGCTCGACACTGCGTGTATAGAGCAGGTAGTGCAACAATAGAAAAATAGTTGCGGGACGGCACTGTGTAGCGTTTGTCTAGGGTGTTGATCATTTTCCTAAATCCCTCGTTTTGCACAGTGTTGATGGGAGCCATATCTTTGGTCAGGTGATAAGTGATGGCCTCCGTAATTTCTTTGTGCCTGTGGGAGTTCGATGGGTATAGGGAAGCGCTGTATAAGGTTCCCGTTATTGATGTTTGGGTGGTGGACCGGGACGGATTTTCTCCTGTCACTTTCTTGTCATCCCTGTCGTGCTCTCCATTGTTTTTTCCCTGCTAATTTTAGCATCACACGGCACAGCTTCTGTATCACGTGCTATAAGGCTCCGCCCTTGTCATTTGTTGAGCAGGAAGAGTGAGCGCTTGTTTTCATGCAGATTACGTCCCGGATCAAAATGCGGTACAATCGTCGTCGTTTTTTTTTTTTTTTTTTTTTTTTTTTGTGTTTTTTAATCGTTGTCATTTGGAAATGAGATTGCACATAAGTATGAATCGAGATCGCGATTTTCTAACGATTAATCGTGCAGCCCTAATCACCATCATATGTGGTTCTTACTAAAGGCCAAAAAAATTCTGATTTTGTTCGTACAAAGTAAACCTCATAGAAAAAAAATTGCCTTTTGGGTTATTAGACAGACCCATAGGATTTTTCTAATAGAAGTATTTTCTGATCTGCTACACCTGTTAAATACATATGTACCTTTGTAAAAGTAAAACAATGTAATTTTAATTTAGCAGTCAAATGGTCCTTGATCTGATATTTCTGTGTCTCTGTCCTGACTCCGTGAGTCTGAACAACCCATGAGAGGGGTGAATGCTCAGTGGCTACAACACTCAGTATAAATGTCTTGAAGACATGGCTGAAAGGCACTAATGATTTTCTCAGCAGTTCTCAAAATCCTGTCCACTTTGATTTTCTTCTGCTGTGTTGTTTCAGAGAAAGGAAACAAGTAAATGACTAAAATACATGTAGTACTTCAGCCTGCGTAGGGAGAGAAGCTGTGGATGGTCATAATGGCTGTGGTGTTGTCAGTGGAGGTCAGGTGGTCTATCAGATGAACTCCCAAATAACTTGCTGTGAACTCTTCACAGCTTCAAATGGTCAGTAAGTAGGTATGGGAATTGCTAAGATTTTCACGATTCCGATTCCATTTTCGATTCTGTTTAACGATTCGATTCTTTATCGATTATTTTAATAAAAGGAGAACACTAAGGGCGATTAGCTTAGAACTTTGTTTTATAGCTTCTCTTTGAACAAGACAGACATTTAGGAGTAACATGGCCTTACAAACCCAACAGTGAGATCTTAAGAGATCCACAGCCTACGGCTCTTCAATGGGGTGTCACGGGGTCCCCAGGAAAAAAAAATAATTGTAAATTAATAAAATAAATATTCTTCTGTAGCAATAACAAAGTATAACATAATTATTCTGTAGCAATTACACAAGGATATCCAATAATGTCCCTGCCTACAATTAAACACATTCACTTACTGAAAATCAGGGGCATCTGCTGTGGCAAATGGGTGCAAGCCTTTGACCACAAACTTAGTCACTGCTCGGTGACATTCGTCTATCCTGGCCTGAAAGGAGACGCTACCCGTAGACTGCAGCGAGAACTGCCAGCATCTGAGCCAGCCAGACTCTGTCTGTGTTTCGGTGCGGCCACGTCCAGACGCCTTCCTGACCGCTCCGCTCCGACTATCCACTTTTCTTGTTCTTTACTTATTTTTTACTCTGGTTTACATCCCAAAATCCTCTAGTCTTATAGTTTACGACAGCGGATCACTTGTAAACATTGGTGCCAAGTAGGGCTGCCACAAACGATTATTTTGATAGTCGACTAGTCACCGATTATTTTTGCGATTAGTCGACTAATCAGATCATCATCCATTGGACGTAAAACTACAGCTTATTGCACCAGCAGCATCTGCTCTTATAACTATCATTAGCTTACAGCTTTAAGTGTTTAAGGTCTGTGCTAACTAAAAATAAAGACAAGATGATAGTTTATTAAATTTTAATGAAATTTGCAGATTGTTTCGGTGAAGTTTAATAAACTCCTTGCTATCTAAAATATAACAGGACACTGGAGTATATTCTGGAGCATCTCACACTTCTGATAATCAGTTGTCTGCTTGATGTTTATTCAGCTGTGTAAAAACTATAACTTTAATCTCAGACAAACTGATTTACTCAGGAACAATTAAAATACAAAAAAAAAGCCAAACAATAACATTTTAAGTTATCTAAGTGACTCATATATATATTTAACCTGAGTAGCGAAAGACGGCGGTGGGTTTGAAAACGATTTGCGGGGAGTCCGGTGTTCTCACGGCGCTGGTGAGCCTAGCCCCCGGCTCGCTAACGAGCCAGTGGGTAACAGATGTCTCCGAAAACGTCGGAGTGCTTTTGAAAATATGTGGTGTCCTGATAAACTGAGCAGATATTTGAGGTTTACACAGCTACATTCTCGCCTGAAAATATGTTAAACGTTTATTTTGTGACCCAGAAAGAATAATAAGAGTAACATTAAAACTAACTAGCTGCCGCCATTGTTGGAAACTGCGCTGGGCCGCGCTATGAATTCTGGGACACAGCTGCTTCTTCTTCTTCTTCTTCGGGGTTTAACGGTAGCTGACATCCTTGTACATGCAATGCTGCCATCTTCTGTTTCAGTCCGTTATTACACTCTTAAATCCTGCCACTTATTCCTGCGTCTTTTGTGATCTTACAAAGCTTCAAACGACGCGTCGACTATTAAATCAGTCGTCGACGATTTTGATAGTCGACGTAATCGTGACTAGTCGACAAATCGTGGCAGCCCTAGTGCCAAGGTTGCACATCTAATCTTGGACACTTTTAAACCCGACCCTTCCTGGCCACCAGAGATTCTACGCGGCGCGGAGAACAACAAAGGACGGCCAATGTACAATCCATGGAGAACAAACTCGATGACCTAAGAGCAAGGGTCACCTTCCAACGTGACATGAGGGACTGCAACATTCTGTGCTTCATGGAGACATGGCTGACCCCCACCGTGCCGGACCAGGCCGTAACTCCGTCGGATTCATTCTTTGTGCTCCGCGCGGACAGAACGGCAGAGTCGAACAAAACCAAAGGTGGAGGAGTGTGTTTCATGGTAAACAGAAAGTGGTGTGATGCCAGGAGCATTTCTACTCTTTCCAGCGGCTGCTCACCACATCTGGAGTTCCTGAGCATTAAGTGCCGCCCTTTCTATCTGCCCCGTGAGTTCACCTCGGTCATCGCCACGGTGGTCTACATCCCACCCCAAGCGGACACAGGTATGGCTTTGTCTGAATTACATGATGTACTGAGCTCGCTTCAAAACAAGGACCTGGGCGCAGCCCTCATTGTAGCAGGAGACTTTAATAAAGCGAACCTCAGACAAGTCATGCCAAACTTTTACCAGCATGTCTCGTGTCCAACGAGAGGGGATCGAATTTTGGATCACTGCTACACGCCATACAAGCAGGGCTACAAAGCTGTCTCACACCTGGTTTTTGGGAAGTCTGACCACAACGCCATCTTTCTCATTCCCCAGTATAAACAAAACATACGGAGGGAAGACGTGACCACGAGGGAGGTAAAACGGTGGACTGCCCAATCAGAAGCTACGCTACAGGACGCACTCAACGACGTCGACTGGGACATGTTCAGAGCATGCGCAGTCGACATCAACGAGTTTACGGGAGTAGCAGTATGCTTCGTCAATATGCTAGCGGAGGAGATTATCCCCACTGCGAGAGTCACCACATTCCCAAACCAGAAACCGTGGATGGACAGATCGATCCGCACTGCAGTAAACGCCAGGACCGCCTCCTACAACGCGGGTCTCGCCACTGGCGATATGAGCGCCTACAAAGCGGCCTCATGCGGCGTGCGGCGCGCAGTGAGAGATGCCAAACGCCGGTACCGGGAACGTGTGGAGTCTCGCTTCCACCAGCGTGACACACGGAGTATGTGGCACGGACTACGCACCATTACGGACTACAAAGCCAGGGACACTGCGCCGATCAACGCCGACTCTGCATTCACCAACGAGTTGAATCAGTTCTACGCCCGTTTCGAGGTTAGCCAGGCGGCTAATTCTATCTACCGCCTGACTACCGAGGACAGTGACGTCATCAGCGAGAGACCGGTGACCAGCATGACGTCCGAGCGGCATTGAGGAGAGTGAACACAAGGAAAGCGGCGGGGCCAGACGGCATCACCGGCCGTCTGCTGCGCTGCTGTGCTGACCAGCTAGCAGGTGTGTTCACTTACATCTTCAACGAGTCCCTGGCGAAGTCTGTGGTCCCCACATGCTTCAAAAGATCCACCATCATCCCTGTGCCCAAGAACAGCAAACCCTCATCCCTGAACAATTACCGGCCAGTTGCACTGACCTCGGTAGTAATGAAGGTGTTTGAGAGGCTGCTGAAGAACATCATCTCGTCCTCCATCCCAGACACCACAGATCCGCTGCAGTTCGCCTACAGATCCAACAGATCCACAGAGGATGCCATCGTCCACGTCCTACACACCACTCTCAGCCACATGGACAAGAAACAGGGTAACTATGTGCGAATGCTGTTTGTTGATTACAGTTCAGCGTTTAACACAATAGTGCCCTGCAGACTGTTCACAAAGCTCAGGGATCTGGGACTTAACAGCCGTCTGTGTGCATGGGTGTTGGACTTCTTCACTGGCAGAACTCAGGTGGTGAGGGTGGGTAGATGCGTCTCTAACAGCATCACCATCAACACAGGAGCACCTCAGGGATGTGTCCTCTCGCCACTGCTCTACTCCCTCTACACTTCAGACTGTGTAGCCACCCATGGCTTCAACACCATTGTGAAGTTTGCTGATGACACAGTGGTGTTGGGTGCCATCTCCAACAACGATGAGGCGGCCTACATGGATGAAGTGAAGAATCTGGTATCATGGTGCCAGGACAACCACCTCCAGCTGAACGTTGACAAGACCAAGGAGCTGGTGGTGGACTTCAGAAGGGGTCAGTACAGAGACTACAAGCCCATTATCATCAATGGAGCTCCAGTGGAGAGGGTGCAGTCCTTCAAGTATCTTGGTGTCCACATCTCCTCAGACCTGACATGGGCTGCCCACATTCAGGTCCAGACCAAAAAGGCTAGGCAGCGCCTGTATCACCTACGACAACTGAGGAAGTTCAGGGTCTCTCCAAAAGGCAAGAGTGATCCGTACAGCAGAATGCTGCTGCAGGATTGCTCTCCCCCCGCTTCAGGACACCTACACCAGGAGATGCCGGACTAGAACAGCGCAGATACTGAAGGACCCGTCCCATCCTGGCAACAAACTGTTCCAACTTCTGCAATCTGGTAGAAGGTTCCGCATCTTCCGGGCAAGGACAGAGAGACTCAAGAGGAGCTTCTATCCCCAAGCCATCCGGGCCCTAAACACACACACTATATATATATATATATATATATATATATATATATATATATATATATCCATTCGCTTCCGCTTATCCTTTTCAGGGTCGCGGGGGGCGCTGGAGCCTATCCCAGCTGTCATAGGGCGAAAGGCGGGGTACACCCTGGACAGGTCGCCAGTCTGTCGCAGGGCCAACACACAGGGACAGACAACCATTCACACTCACATTCACTCGCACATTCACACCTAGTGGCAATTTGGATTAATCAATTAACCTATCCCCACAAGCTGCATGTCTTTGGACACACTCAACAAAAATATAAACGCAACACCTTTGTTACTGCTCCCATTCCCCATGGGATGGACGTAGAGACCTAAAATTCATTCCAGATACACAATATAACCATCCCTCCCACACAGTGGTCACAAATCAGTCGAAATGTGTGGTAGTGGGCACATCTGCTATATTGAGATAATCCATCCCACCTCACAGGTGTGCAGTGTTGGGAAGGTTACTTTTAAAATGTATTCCGTTACAGAATACAGAATACATGCCCCAAAATGTATTCTGTAACGTATTCCGTTACGTTACTCAATGAGAGTAACGTATTCTGAATACTTTGGATTACTTAATATATTATCGTGCTTTTTACAACAACGTGAATGTACTATTGCTGTGTGATTTATTACTATTACTGAAGGTCCGCGACTCCGAACTGTAGTAAAGGGACCTCTGACTAATACGGCGGGGTCCCTGTCGGCTCATAGCCGAAAAATAGCTTTACTTTGTTGTGTGGGTCAATTTTTCTTGCGAGAGACAGAGAGAGGCGTTGAAAGACTGCTCCAACGGAACTTATTGTTTTCGGAGGAAAACACGAACACGGTGTACAGTCGAGTCTTAATAGCTTACTTACAACTGGGCTCGTCAGGCACTCTTCTTGGCTGCAGTGGTTATTATTATATTTACATGCTTCCAGCTCCCGTTTTTCCTCGACGACAACTCGTACCTTTCCACTCGCCTTTTTCTCCCTCCTCGCGCTCACAGACACATAACGTGTATGGCAGTCCATTCTCCCTGCAACACGGACTACACTGCCCATGATGCTACATTCTTTAGAGCTATGCTTGTAGCATTCTGCCTGTTAGCTTAGCACAACAACAACAACGAAAAGGCGCTCTCTCACCCAGGAAACACACAGTCGCAGAAAGAGAGAGAGAGAGCGTCGCCCTGTAACCATGGCAACCGTAACGCTGCCGCCTGGAACGAAAGAACGTAGCTGTCAAACAAAACCCAAACATTCCTGACCCGCGACAAAATGAAACAGGAAAGTACCGCAGTGTAATCCATTTATTTCAACAAAGTAACTGTATTCTGAATACCACCTTTTTAAACGGTAACTGTAACGGAATACAGTTACTCATATTTTGTATTCTAAATACGTAACGGCGGTACATGTATTCCGTTACTCCCCAACACTGCAGGTGTGCCACATCAGGATGCTGATCTGACATCATGAGTAGTGCACAGGTGTACCTCAGACTGCCCACAACAAAAGGCCACCCTGGAATGTGCAGTTTTGTCTCACAGCAAAATGCCATAGATGCCACAAGCAATGAGGGAGCGTGCAATTGGCATGCTGACAGCAGGAATGTCAACCAGATCTGTCGCCCGTGCATTGAATGTTCATTTCTCAACCATAAGCCGTCTCTACAGGCGTTTCAGAGAATATGGCAGCACATCCAACCGGCCTCACAACCGCAGACCTCGTGTAACCACACCAGCCCAGTACCTCCACATCCAGCAGGTTCACCTCCAAGATCGTCTGAGACCAGCCACCCAGACAGCTGCTGGAACAATTGGTTTGCACAACCAAACAATTTCTGCACAAACTGTCAGAAACCATCTCAGGGACGCTCAACTGCATGCCCGTCGTCCTCATCGGGGTCTTGACCTGACTCCAGCTCGTCGCCGTAACAGACTTGTGTGGGCAAATGCTCACATTCGATGGCGTCTGGCACGTTGGAGTGGTGTGCGCTTCACGGATGAATCATGGTTCACATTGTTCAGGGCAGATGGGAGCTGAGAATGTCCCAGTTCTTGCATGGCCAGCATACTCACCAGACATGTCACCCATTGAGCATGTTCGGGATGTGCTTGACCGGCGTATACGACAGCGTGTACCAGTTCCCACGAATATCCAACAACCTCGCACAGCCATTGAAGTGGAGTGGACCAACATTCCACAGGCCACAATTGACAATCTGATAGACTCCATGCGACGATGTGTTGCACTGCATGAGGCAAATGGTGGTCACACCAGATACTGACCGGTTCTGGGTCCCCAGACCCCCAATAGCGCAAAAGACTGCACATTCCAAGGTGGCCTTTTGTTGTGGGCAGTCTGAGATACACCTGTGCACTACTCATGATGTCAGATCAGCATCCTGATGTGGCACACCTGTGAGGTGGGATGGATTATCTCAATATAGCAGATGTGCCCACTACCACACATTTGGACTGATTTGTGACCACTGTTTGGGAGGGATGGTTATATTGTGTATCTGGAATGAATTTTAGGTCTCTACGTCCATCCCATGGGGAATGGGAGCAGTAACAAAGGTGTTGCGTTTATATTTTTGTTGAGTGTATGTGTGTGTGTGTGTGTGTATGTATGTATGTATGTATGTATGTATATATATATATATATATATATATATATATATATATATATATATATATATATATATATATATATATATATATATATATATATATAATTTTTTTTTTTTTTTTTTTGTGTTATGTTTTTTGGCACTGTGTTTTAGGTCATTGTTGTACTGGAAGATTCATATTCAGTCTTCTGTTGTAAGGGGAAGAAGGTTGTCATCCAAGGTTTTACAGAACATAGCTCTGTCCACTGGCCCTCAAAGTTGTCAAGTCGTCATCTACCCTCAGCAGTAAAATAGCCCCAAATCATAATGTTTCCATCTCCGTGCTTGACTGTAGGGATGGCATTCTTTGGGTCATACTTTGGCATACAAGTTGATGCCAAAGAACTTGATTTTGGTTTCATCACACAGCACCTTTTCATAACCACTGCACTTTCTCCCAAGCTTTCTGGCAAGATGGCAAGCTTAAGATAATGCTGTACACGTGCCTTCGTGAGCTGGGAGACCCAACTGCCTTTAAGTCATTAACAAGTTCCTCCAGTGTAGTTCAGGGCTGATCCACCACCTTCGTTATGATCATCCTTTCTTTGCTTGGACCTCAGCCTGAGGATGATGATGGCCATTTTTCATTTCTTCCATTTCCAAATAATCAAATAAAGCTTCCTTTGACAGCTTTTTGATCTTGCCCATGGTGATAGAGAAGTGAAATGGAAGAAATTAATTTTGTTGACAGGTGTGCCTTATACACAAAACAAGATAAGATCAGGAGAGTCTGTAATTTATTGATTGATTCTAAATGTTATGGGAGGAAGACTTCTGGCTGGGTTGCAGGGGCTCAAATACTTATGTCACCCAGCAACAGTGATGTTAAGTATCATGTAATTAATAGTGATTGTTCATTTTTTTTTTGTAAGTGAGCAAACTTGCAAATTCAACTGGGGATCAAATAATTATTTCCCCCACTGTATGTTGGGAACCATTCAAAGTCTGTTTCTAGACTTTGGGGGAAAAAATCAGTGAGGGTATTTCCTAAAATGGTGGAATTTTATAATAGTCAAATGCTGATGTGTCCACTGCAGATACTTCGTGTGGTTATCCACTAATCCAATCTAGCAAAGATCTTTTTAAGGGCTGATATATATCACAGGCTCAGTGTGTTCCTTAAGGTCGACACAGATAACAGTTACTGATGCCTTCTTCAAAATGCACCATTGTGTGAGCTCAAAGCAGCTCCGTAAAAGCAGAAAAATCTTGACACGGTAAAATCCTTCATTACCCGTGGCTCTTATCTCACACTGGATGTGTACACAGACTTTAGCAGGATCGTTAGGTGATTATAATTGTCAGTGGTTGCCAGTGGGAGGTAAGGGGTCTCTTCAGCGTATGCTTGTTTAAAGTTAGAAAATGGTGTAAAATTATTTCATTTCCACAAGCTGATGTAATTCATTTTGATATCCAGCGCTAACAGGACTGAGGGAACAGATGGTCTGCTTAGGTTAGCCAGTTTGAGGGCTAACCCCAAGTTAAACAAATGTATATGCAATGGTAGAAAATAATTCTTTGATCCTCTGCTGAATTTGTGAGATTGTTTATTTTTTTTTTGTAAGTGAGCAGTCTGTAATTGTTATGGGGGTTTCATTTAAATGGAGAGCGACAAAACATCAATCACAAATTCAGAAACAAAGCATTACATAGAATGTATAAGTTGATTTCTATGTTGCTGAGTGAAGTAAGTATTTGATCGTGAAGAAAAACATGACTACTTGGTAGAGAAACGCTTATTGACAAGCACAGCGGTAAGATGTGGTGCTAAATGTTTACACATATCTCATGAGGGATTTTGGCCCGAAGGTTGATGTTTGTTAACATCTGCAGCCCCAACACAGATTTTTTTAATAGGATCTTACCAGACTTGTATTATTTCCAGAATTAGATCTACTGAACATATAACACCTGTTCTTAAACAGCTCCATTGGCTTCCAGTTCACATCTGTGTCAATTTCAAGATCCTGCTTCATACTTACAAAGCCCTTCATAACATCGCTCAACCATATTTATCTGATCTTCTCCATACATACTCACCCCCTCGTACACTTCGCTCTTCTTCAGCTTCCCTTCTGTCTGTTCCACCTGGTCGCCTGACTGCCATGGGACTTGGAGCCTTTCGTTGTTCTGCCCCAAGATTTTGGAATGCACTTCCACCAGATCGCCGAACCACAAACTCTCTCACCACTTTTAAATCACATCTCAAAACACATCTATTCAAAATTGCATTCACCTGATTCTGTCTTAGTCCTAAGTTAGTTGTGTTGCTCAGCTTTTATACTTTTTGCTTTTTTTCTCTTATGTCTAAATTTTATTTTGCCTTTTTTTTTTTATATTGTATTGCGTTGTTGCTATTGTTCTTGTGCTATTGTAAGGTGACCGTGAGGGTCTTAAAGGTTCCTATAAATAACACTTATTATTATTATTATTACTATTAGGAATCAGGTCTGGAGACTGACTGGGCCACATGGCCATGGCCTTAATGTGCATCACCTGTAGCCTATGCTTTGTTTTTTGGCACTGTGTTTTAGGTCATTGTTGTACTGGAAGATTCATATTCAGTCTTCTGTTGTAAGGGGAAGAAGGTTGTCATCCAAGGTTTTACAGAACATAGCTCTGTCCACTGGCCCTCAAAGTTGTCAAGTCGTCATCTACCCTCAGCAGTAAAATAGCCCCAAATCATAATGTTTCCATCTCCGTGCTTGACTGTAGGGATGGCATTCTTTGGGTCATACTTTGGCATACAAGTTGATGCCAAAGAACTTGATTTTGGTTTCATCACACAGCACCTTTTCATAACCACTGCACTTTCTCCCAAGCTTTCTGGCAAGATGGCAAGCTTAAGATAATGCTGTACACGTGCCTTCGTGAGCTGGGAGACCCAACTGCCTTTAAGTCATTAACAAGTTCCTCCAGTGTAGTTCAGGGCTGATCCACCACCTTCGTTATGCTCATCCTTTCTTTGCTTGGACCTCAGCCTGAGGATGATGATGGCCATTTTTCATTTCTTCCATTTCCAAATAATCAAATAAAGCTTCCTTTGACAGCTTTTTGATCTTGCCCATGGTGATAGAGAAGTGAAATGGAAGAAATTAATTTTGTTGACAGGTGTGCCTTATACACAAAACAAGATAAGATCAGGAGAGTCTGTAATTTATTGATTGATTCTAAATGTTATGGGAGGAAGACTTCTGGCTGGGTTGCAGGGGCTCAAATACTTATGTCACCCAGCAACAGTGATGTTAAGTATCATGTAATTAATAGTGATTGTTCTTTTTTTTTTTTTTTTTGTAAGTGAGCAAACTTGCAAATTCAACTGGGGATCAAATAATTATTTCCCCCACTGTATGTTGGGAACCATTCAAAGTCTGTTTCTAGACTTTGGGGAAAAAAATCAGTGAGGGTATTTCCCAAAATGGTGGAATTTTATAATAGTCAAATGCTGATGTGTCCACTGCAGATACTTCGTGTGGTTATCCACTAATCCAATCTAGCAAAGATCTTTTTAAGGGCTGATATAATGGCCATCTCGTGATTTCCACATTTTCAATGAAATAGAAAATAACTGGATGTCTTTGTATCAAATGACTTTGTTCTACATGAAAATGACAGCAAAAATACAAGTTGTTTTCCACCATTAAACTTCTGCTAAGCATACTCACAACATTAAGACTTTTCTAATGTGGCCCCGGTCTGGATGGGCCTGGGCCCCCTTTCCCTGGCGGGTCGCGGAGTATGGGGGTGCCTACTGGGGTCAGCGGGGGAGCTGGCCCCAGGGAGGGGTCACTTGCCCCTCCCTTCCTTTCCTCCCCATCTCCAGCTGCCTCCCCCTTCCCGCTCCACCACAACCACCCACACATGCAGGACCTTGGAGTAGGGGTATGTCACCAGGGTGCAGAGGAGGCTACCCCCCCCCCCCCCTCTGTCCCATTCTGGCTGCCTCTGCCTCAATTTTATCCCACAACTTAGACATTCACATTACTCACACTCTCATTACACATACATATAGGATCTTGGGGGTGGGCACGATACATGGAATCCAAATTACCATCAGGGTGTACACCTCACCCCTGGCGTCGTTGCCCACCTCTCAATTTTAAATACACGTAGACATTGAGGGCTAGCAGGAGGGACCATGCACTTACCTGCTGCTCTCTGGCAGGTAGCTCCATGCCCTCCTGGGTTTTAAATGCACCTTAGAACACACATGCATCAACACTACAATGAGCGGGTGGAGGGAGGTTTGGAGTCTTCTCTCACCCCCATTCTCTGCGACCTGCTGGAGCGGGGGGGCTAGGAGGAGGAGTTGGCCGTCCGACTGCGGTCTGGAGTGTGGAGCCTCCCTGCTGCTGCGGAGTTGGGGCGGTCTGCCTCCCCCCACCGCAGGGAAAAGGGTAACACCACCTGGGTCTGGGTGCAGTTCCCCCCTCCAGGGGCAAGGGTACCTAGACCCGGTTCATAGAGTACGCTTGGGGAGTGTGATCGTGTGTACAGCGTCTCTTTATGTCTGTCTCCACGTTGGTTGAGTGTGGAGTAAGTGCATATGAGAGCATGAGGGTGGGAATGGATGTTTGTGTCTTTGTGTGCCTGTATGTCTGTGTCTATATGTCAGGTTGGGTGTCAGACGCCACTTCTCTGGGGACATCTCAGGCCCTCCAAGGTTTGGAGGCCTATCTCCCCCTACCACCACTTCCCCTGCCAGTGGCGGACTCCCTCAGACATCGGTGCGTTGGTGGTTCTTTGTGTCCGGGGATGGGCGTCCAGGTACACACCGGCTCACTCCTTGGCGGCCGCTTATCGGGGCCTGGAGCCTGGGGCTCGCTCGGGCCACTTCGGAGGTGGGGTGCCCCCGGCCTCTCGGCCTGGGGCTCAGTCACTCAGGCACGGCTGGCTGCCAGCGGAGCTCACGGGCGCGTCACTGCAACTCCCCCTGGCTTCTGCTCCGCGGCTGCTGAGTGAGCCCTCATCTGGGACTCTCCTCAGCTCTTTCTGGGACAGTGGCGCGGCTGCCCCTCTGTTGGTCTTCCTTGGTCTCTTGTGTTCTGGGGGCCTCTGGATGTCTGGAGTTTTGATCTCCTCCATACCTGCTTCATGCCCTGGAGGACGGGGCTGTGGCCCCCCCACACCCTCTAGCAGATCATTACATGAAGGAACCTTTTAAAAAAACAAGCGCGTCCATGCTCACAGGTGTACACACGGGTGATCACACCCACAAACTACACCCTTTTTGGCTCCTACCTCAAAGCACACTGTGTTCTGTTGATCTTATGTGCTGCACAATAATGTTTAATATTTAGTATTTACTGTCATATTCCCATATATCATTGTGATGTTGTTTATTCTATTACTCTTGTTCTCTTCTGCTTGTTTTCTTTTTTTCTTTCTCAGCAGGTGATCCAGGTGATTGATATATGCATTTTTTTTCTTTTCTTTTTTTTCTGCTCATTCTGTTGGTTTTTGTTTTTTGCCCTTCTCCCCCGTCCCTCTTCTCAGCCGTTTCTCTTTCCCTCTTTCTTTCTCCCCTTCTTTCCCCCAGTCAAGTCTGTCCCGTATTCAGTAAGTGAAAATAAAATAAACAATAAAAGGTGAATCAAATGGACCATTACGGCAAGGCTGGGATGGTCAATTTGGTAAAGTAAATCCGTTGGGCATCTTTCTTTGCCTTTAGACAACAATTCTGATGGCAAAAGAGCCAAACGGGACAGGCACAAAAAAAAAAAAAAAAGACTTTGTTAATGTCATAATCGAGTGTGGACTCAAATGGTGTCTCTGCTCAGCCCTCAGTTGCTGAACAAATACCCTGGTAGTTCATGCTATGGATACACAAGCAAATGTTTTTTAAACGTACACTTACCTACATTTTTACGATCGTAACAAGTCGAAAATGTCTAGAATCTTGAATGTATCACCACAGCATCGTGACTGGCTCACATATAAACATATTTTGGGTGTCGATTGGCTTTTAATCATTTCAAAATCTTCCATAAATTGGAATTCATAATTTTTTGAGTGACATGTTTCCTTCTTAAATAATGGTTCTTGTTTTTGTTAATCGTGGTTTGTATTACATTCTATATATTAAAGGAAAATGCCTTTCTGCCATGTTCGATAGTTTCATAGTGCCCCATCTACAAAGCAAAGCTTCTGTCAAACTGTCTCTAAAATAAGCAAAGGGGGCAACTTCCTCCTGTATAGGCTGAAAGGAAAAAGCAGAAGAAGAGTGAAAGTAGTGTGTGAAGTAATTTTATGCTACTTATGTGTCCAGTGCACAGCAACATGTAGACGCTCACCATGTGTTTCTGTTTTATTCTGTTTGTGCGCACGATGGCCTCCAGCTTGGCTCTCTGTATGGGAACCAGGTACTGTGGACGAGATCATTACAGCCTCATTCATTAGTCATCATTTAACTTCTGATTTGCCCTCTGTTCAGCTCAATGCCACTCACAAGACTTCTGCTGTCCCACATTAACACCCATCAACACACACAATCACATACACGCACACAGACAGCAGTCATCCTGCTCTTAGAAAACTTGTATCTTTTTGTTGTGTTTCCATATTTCCACATACCGTCCTGTTTCAAAATATCAAAATACTTCAAGGATCCAATTCACTCTCCAACACCAAAAAAACCCTCAAAATAAACTTTGGCAGGCCTTTCCGTCCTGAGCGCCCACATAATCAATCATAACCAGGGCGTACAAATTCATCAGCTTGGATCCATTTTGCCGTAGTTAGAGATCAAAAGGTTGCCAGTTGACTATAGGAAGTCCAGGTACTAACCCAGACTAATTCATCTAACATGGGAGAGATTTAGCCCCCTGAGGAGATGAGGACATGGTTTTTCTCCATCACACTGCATATCTTCGATGGGGCTCAAGGGCACTTACTCTTGCCACAGCATATCCTGTACACCGTTTAACATTCCATTGATCAGATTAATTGCAGTTGATTGTGTCCTGTTTGAGGAAGCCTGTGAAAGTACACGTTTAACTGAACTAATTAATAAGATGTACCTAGATACAAAACAGCATACCTGTTCTTCTTTTGGGGCCCCTTGATTATGATCTTTGTAAGACGGAAAAGAATGATACCAGTGTGATATATGGTTCATGAAAATAATTGAAATAATTAATTGTTCTATGACGTCTTCACTTCGGTTTCTGTGGAAAATAGGGCTGGCCACCTTTCTTGCTTTGTACTAGATTTTGGCTAAAAAATTGGTTTTACTTCATTTCTTAGTTTTTCCTGCTGGTTTGCCAAAGTCTTTGAAGCCTTCTGTCAACTTTGTCATTTATTTGGGCTCTCTCTTGGTCTTTCTTGTTCTCTCTCTCTCTCTCTCACTCACACACACACACAGACTTTACATTTCTCTGCAATTATGAATAATTGTGACTGTTGAAATGCCCTGGTTCTCTTCATAGCTCGAGGGGGCAGTCACCTCTGCCACATCGGTTTCAAGTGTGCGTATGTTCTCACTCGTGCACACACATTTCACACGTTCAGTGAAAGGGCAACATTCAGGAAGTAGCAGTGCTTTGAAGACAGCAATTCATGTTTCCAAGCGTGGAGCACTTATTGGAGGTCAGACCGACGGTCTATTAGCGCCCTCATATTCATTACAGAGGGTTAGAGGCGAGAGTCCCAGGGAACGGCAATACCCCCTAGTTACCGTAACCTCTGGACTCAGGATGTTTTTCTGTTAGTTTTTGGTTGTTACCTCTTGAGGAAGAGTGATTCAGAGTTTGGGATTAAGTTCAGTAATTTGTTTTAGTTAAATCCCAAATTGGTGTTTAGGGGAAGACATTATTTTAAATGTTTGTTATATTATCTGATTTCAGGTTTAAATTTTTGTATTCTCTAATAACAGAATGTTGTGCCTGTAGTTTATAAACAAAAAGGAGCTAGAGGCAATGGCTATTTCAAGAATATTTGAAAGACTGTGATGAAAATCATAGTGATGATTATTGTCCAGACATGGAAGGAAAAGCAATTTTCAATTCACTGCCTGAGGATTAATGCCAGTGAGTATTTCCTCGGTGTGCTTTAAGTGATTGTGAATGTCTTCCAGCCTGATTTTAATGTACCATTACTATGCAGTAAAATATATCTGCACCAACTTTTTTGTCTCTGTTACATGCTTGCGAACATGCCAAAATATACAATGCTCAATCTCGCATGGCTACGGAAACGAAAATTCATACAGATCAAACATGCACACACACCTTCTGATCCCCTTTAGGGAGGTAATTCTACACCACAGGCCGGAGCACATATCCTTACTGATGCTGTATCACCTCGAAGTCTGTGTCTGTGTGTTAAGCACAGATGTCAGTTTAGACTAAGGTGATCGGCCCGTTCTAACGTAGCCCCGGCCCCACGGGGGTATCCCAGTGTCCTGTTGTCCCGGTGTGGGAAAGCAGAGTGTTGGATGGGGTATCCCGTAGCGCCTGACTGGCTCCTGGGCAGCAGACGGCTAAATCAGTCACAGATTGGATTATGAACGGCGAGTTATGAATACATCTTTCTTAGATTGCACACACAGGAAAACGCACACTTGTGAATGTGTCAGTGCTATTTATTATGACTCCTATTACGATGTAGCCAAAACATGCGTATCCGCACTGAGATTGTTAATGCCAGTTAACGCCCTTTCTCGGTGCTTTACGTATTACACTGTGTGTAATATTTATCTTTCTTTTATTCCCTGTCCTTGGAAATTTTGTCCCCTTCTCTCCATCTCTATTTCTTCTTTCTTTCTTTTTCCCCCTTTCTTCTCAGCCCTTGGGTCAAAGACTCAGTTTCAAAGTGTTGATCCTCATCTGAAATCTATTGCAATCAGCACAGGACTCGACATAAAATACATGCCTGTGAGATCTGATATGCGTGTGCATGTGTGTTCTGTGTTCAGCGGGCTTTATGTTACAATTTCAGTCCAATATAATCAATAGAACACCTCGTAGAGCAATTGTGAAACATGTAAGATGATACTTTGTTTCACATTTGCATTTTCTCTGTGGAATGTCATTTGATGTCTTAGATATTAATAAAAAAAAAAAAAGAGCTTCTGTTTTTAAAAATATATTTGTTTTGCTTGGTGACATTTACACAAACAAATTACGCAAGTAAATGTTAGCATGTATGCATTCTGAAACATCTTTACTTTGCAGTTAATTTCTTTAAAATCTTAAAATTTTAACAAGAAAACCAGAAAGGAAAAACAAAACTCGCTAACATTCGAGAGGTTTTAAAGTCGAAATAGACGAGCCATTGTTGGGTGGATTATTTCTCAGCAGGGCTATTTCAGCTGTCGTCAACCTCAGTAAGAAGTTATTATTTAGATTATAGTAATTTCTACATCTATATTGTTTTTAGTTTGTTTTAATGTGGGTTTAGAAGCTGTATGGGTTTATTTGTGAGAGTGCCCCTATGGGGCTCTTATGCCCCATGCAGGGTTTTGAGTATCCGTCCTGATGACCAGGAGCTGATAAGGTGAGTGTAGTTGTTGTCTATCATCACCCGGGATGAAACATTCCTTTCTAATAGTTTGGATCAGGCTCACAGGCTGTTAACACAGGTAAGGTAAAGACACACAGACCAATGTTACCTCTGTGTGCACTGGATGAAAAAAATGTGGACTCAAACAATCTGCACTTTCTGTATTAGTTTTTGACCAATAGTATTTTCTTTATTCATAAAGTTAGAGAAATATTTTCTTCAGCTGATCTTTTGGTAAAAAGTATAGCACTTTCCTTCAACATGCAATTAAAGCTCTTTAACTGGTCAGCGATCCCTTGTCAGAAAAATAATCTTGACATGACAGTCTAATTCATCAATAGCGTCCCTGGCAAATGAGCTGTCTTGTGTTTCTAAAAGCACAAGTAGAGTTCTTTGTAGTCTTTGTCCGTGATCATTCGGCTCGTGTGCCAGCCAGGTTAGAAAAAGGCAAACCCGTTCTCTACATTGTTAACAACATTTAATCAAAGCTCAATCAAAACAGCTGCCTTTTTTCCAGTCCCAAGCCGGAGGTAAATTATGTCTATTGGAGGACGTCTTGTCTCTCTCTGCTGACAGACAACCAAAGAGAGAGCTCTGTATTCTTATCTTCATCTAACCCTCCCGTCAAATCAACCTGCACATGAAAGAGAGACTAGAAAAATACCCCCTGAACTAAATTGTGCTGTACTTTGTAGACTGTAGGAACTTAATAAGAATAAAAATGATCATAAAAATAATAATATTAAAAACAAATTTTAAGTTTTCAAATGTTTCTGAAAACTAAAATGTGTTTGGAATATATTTGGCATTTTGTTGGGTTCTTTTATTACCTTTATATAAACAGGAGAGGGCTCCTGGCTTAACCAGGACAGCTGATTACACTACAAATAAAACATTACTTTGTTTTTGACACTGATTTTGAAGTTATACTTTTGATTTTCAGCTAATTCACTTCAGCACAAACAAGAAATGCATTGGTTTCATGGCAGATAGTATTACCCATATGGGAACGGTCAGACTTAGAGCTCGAGTTCCCAGCCCATATGCTGACCACTCCAAGTATCAATCACTGCATCTAAATGACTTAAAAGAACCATATTGATTACCAATAGAGCATCATAAATCAAGACATAGACACTGGGCTTTTTTTCTCCACTCACTGGTGTGCACACGCGCACACATTGGCTTGCACATACATGTACTTCATGAAATTGTAACAATAAATCTGGAGGATGGGTTTTATGGACATGGAGATGCAGATGAAGTAATCTGATAAACAATTAGAGACAAAGAATCATTGGAAATGTGTGATGAAAAAAGATGAATGGTTATTTCAGTATGTTGCCATTTAAAAGTCAATTTGCCACAACAGGCTAAGATCAACTGTGCTTTCATTTTTCATTCCGCATACAAAGCGATGGGTTTGTCTCCTTTTGCATTTGCTCTTTGTAATGGGACACATGTTCCTCTGCTGCTTGGCCAGAGGGCATACATGAAAACGCTGCAGCGATAAGTGCATTTCATTCTGGAAATGTGTTTTTCTCACTTATTTATTCATCCCCACAACACCCTTGCAATATTGATTGAGTCAAGAGTCGCATAATTTTTTTAAGAGCTTTTAGTTATCCAAAAAGGAGGAAATGTCTTTTTTATCGTTTAAGGTGAAATCCAACTATATTCACGACGGAGGGACCTTTAGTTCTTTTCTTCTTCTTCTTCTTCTGGTGTGTGTACTATTTAAGTTGGGTTTGTTCTTCGCGTGTGTTTTCAGCTTAAATTTCACTTTCTCCTTTATTTTCTGCCTCCTGGTTTGCTGTGTAAGTACAGGCAGCGCATTTCTGAAACAACAAACATGACATGCACTGTGCAATAAAAGTATCCCATCTAATATTTATCACTAAACTCTAGACTCTGTGAATTGAGCTGTGTTCTGCCACTCGATTTAGTGTGAAGATGGAGAGAGTGCTGCACACAGATGGTATTTTTAGGTGTTCCGACTTGTTCAGTGTGCTCACTGGAAAAAGGCAAAGCAAGCTGAGATTTGACTTGTTTTGTGTGGTGTAAAAATGAGAGATTGTTTTAAACCAAACAAAAAATGACAAAGCTGGCCCCGATCTTTCTTATTGAGATGCACTAGTCCATTTCCTCTCGCTTTGCGTCTGCTTCTACTGAAGATAGCATTTTCCAAAACTGCAGTACATACATAAATGTGTAGTTTTTTTTAAACCTCAAGTATTTTATTACATAGTTAAGCACTTGATGTTAGTTAGAAAGGAGTAATGAATTTTTGAGATGCTGCCTTTAGTTCTATAAAAAGGTGCGTGGTTGATTTGAGTGTTCGTTTTCAAAATAAAAAAGTATGTTTCCAGCTGCAGCTTTGTGTTGTTAATCATTTATGTTTCAGTCAAAAAAATAAATAAAAAAGGCTATATGAGGTAAACAGGCTAGATTTCAGCAAAATTAGCCATTTATATCTGTAGTCCAAAGGAATTTAAAATAAATATAAAATAAGAGACAGTGCACATTGATAAAATAAAGAACGCAAACTAAAACGATCACAGATCTGGTCTGTCATAAACCTTTGAAAAACTTTCTAAAACACTGTTCACTTCATTTGTGCCTCGGTCATGCAGTAACCTTCAGAGCGCACTAAAGTCCAATGCTTTTGTTTTTGTTCAGAGCTCTTTAAAAGATTCTGTGAGTGAAGAACGCGATTCCTGTTCGTAAGCCGGACTTTGTATTTTGTATTAGATGACTTGTTGACTCTGACTTCATTTATTTTTGTCTTATGTGTATTCCTGTTACATTTGATTTGATGATTTCTGTCATTTTGTAAATGTTTGCCTTCTCAGTCAGGTCTCTCTTTTTATAACAGATTAGAAAAGCCCCTGAGGATTAAAATCGCTTTCAATCTGAAGGGGCTTAAATAAAGGTGGAATAAATAAAAATATATAAAAAAAAAATAGGATATGTAAGCATTATTTTATTAGAGTTGGTGGCCATTCAATTTTTGTGCTTGTCTTAGTAATATCTTGACAGTAAGGAAAATATATATAAATAAATATAAATATATATATATATTTTAATTAATCAGCCAAAGAAAGGTCTCCTTCACCAGTTTAGCTCAAATTTAAGAAGATATTACATAAGTGTCATACTAGTTACTAAATATTTAAATGAATGACTTCAAATATGTGTTGTTTGGTAAAGCTGTCTGTTGTAAAAATAAACACCGTCTGGCCTTTAATCATTAAAATAATTAAGAATGGCATTTAAATTTTTGGCTGTATGTAAATTTAAAGGCAGGCAAGTTAATATTGCTCCTCTAGTGTGGTTTGTGAACACTCTAGAAAAGACTGAGGCCTGGCAGCAGCCATGGGATGTAGGTAGGTGTGTTGGAGGTGTACTTACTTACAACTGGCACATCAGCCTGCTGCCAGACAGTGATAAAACAAAGTATCCAGAACTTGAAAGCCAAATGTATTCCCAAACTTATTTGATTGTCTTGCAGTTTATAAAATATTGCAGAATTACTATTACAATACAGTTGTTATCTTAGGCAATGACATGTAATAGAATTTTATTGTGAGTTATTTTATGATTTACACTCCTCGTGTACAACTACCTTACAACTGTACTTAAGTACTGCAGTAAATACACCATGTTAATTTACACCATCGTTTCCAGATGCTAGAGGACATCTTTGTAACCTCATTGCCCAGCCATGCCTCAGGAGCTCTTCAGGCAATACATAAATATATATAAAATATATTCAGCAGAGGTGGACATGATGTTTTGGCTGATCAGTGTGCTTTGTCAATCTACCTCACCCTTCTCTGACAATTGTATCTTGTTGGCACTTACTCTGTTTAATAGTTCCTCACTTTCTCCTCACTCTGTCAGTGGGGATGAGAGGATTTGGCAGCACTTTCTTCAGGCAAACAGAGCCAGTCTCATTAAATTTGAATTAAGTAAAAATACACACATGCTCCTCCACACAAGACCCACAACAGTGCGTGCACACATTTATAGAAGTCAGTATATCTGTCACGTGCTTGTATTTGCATTTCACTTTTGTGTTATGCAACATCTGTAATATCTCTTGCTGTTTCTATAAAAATGAATAAGCCTTTATACCACCATAAAGTCCCTAATAAAAGTGAAGAGTATTTCCAAGTTATAGACTGTTGCATTTATTGCTTCTGTTATTAATAAGACTGCATCCATTTCTCCAGTTCCTGTCTTGTAGTTTTCCTCCATCTGGTCTCTTTTACATCTGCTGTCCACCCCCCTCACTTTTCCTCTTCTCTCTCTCTCTCACTCTCTGGTTATACTGTCCAGGTCACTGCTCTCCCATGTGGAAATGTGAGAGTCAGTCACTCTTTTGCCTTTTCCTCTCAGTACTCTGCAAGCCTGCATGCTACAGTAGTTAAGGACAGTTTCAGTGTTGGCTTTTTTAAGGTGAAGGTAGCTTTGAAAATAGGTCTTAGTTAATGGGAATAAGAAATGTGAGGTGAGTTATTATCAACTACACAGTACTTATTTTGTATTGATAGTTTAAGCTTGTTGGTGTCAAGAACACATGAGTATTGATTTTAAAAGAGTTGTTCTGTCAATATTGGCATGATAAGCAGGTAATCTGACTATGCTAAAGAAAATGTTGTCATTAGGTCAGACTTTAAATTGTCTATAACAAATTTGTGGAAGAAGGAGTTGAATTGGGAAATTGTGAGAACGGCCCTCAGAGATTTTTTCATGATTGCACACAAATGCACCAGATGGTAAGTGATGTCACTGGTATAGGATTTACACACAAACAAACAAACAGAAAACATTTTTAACACCTTAGCCAATAGTAGGTGCTACATTTTTTGGGGGGGAAAATACTTGCACTGGCAGAATTGCTAGTGTAATCAAATACAGACAGTTAAAGTTGTAAAAATACATTGAAGTGTTTAGTTCAGTCTACTTTCAGCTGTTCCACATGTTTGATTTGGTAGAGTTTTTACACCAGATGCCCTTTCTGTGTCTCCGGACAGAATCAAAGCAGGGATCTTTGTTTGTTTGTTTGTTTGTTTTATTTGCCAAGCACACGTTAGCCTACACACCATAAGAGGCATGTGTTGAAATTGTTATTCATTTTTGATAAAACTGCACTTCTTAAATTAAATACACAACTAGTTTCACAATTTGTGAAGGTATTAAATAATGTATTAAATAATATGATCATTAAAAGGCTATACTCAAACACATAGGGTTTCGCATTTATATAACAGCAACAAATTGCTGCTATTATGGATAAAATTCAAGTATCAGATGATGGGAGACATTGTCATTGGTGGAGCTGTGTAAGGTTTTTGTGTTGTGTTGCATTAGTAGCACCAAATGGGAGTTAAGCCATCAGGAAGTGGTATGGTAGAAAGGGTAGAAAATTTGTGTTTGCACTTATGAGAATTACTTGAGCACAGGTCAGCCACTTTTGTTGTAATTCAGGCCAGTAGCATTTTTCCTTAGAGTAATTAGTTATATTAACTCAGGTTTTGTTTAGCAAACAGACAGACAAACACTGGCAAGTAGGCACACATACAGATGCCTACAAAAATACATAAAGTCACACACAGACTACAGAGGCAGATAGTCTGAAGACTTGTAGTCCATTCTATGCTCCAATTTAAGCGTCTGATCTGAGCAGAGCAGACAAGTGAGAGCAGTGTGCCCTAGAGTCATGTAAAATGCAAAGGAATATACTACTCTATTAAAACCTCCTGATAGCAGAGACAGGCTACACACACATAGACACACACACACACACACACACCTATACAGACTCACGCTCGTGTTTGCACACACAAGTGGAATGCTCTTAAACTTACTGTTCAGTCTTCTGCATCATAACATCTAGACACTAGCACTCAGCAGTACTTGCTTATGAATGGAAAATATTCCCATTAACTGCCTCTAGGTTAGAATGTTGTAGTAGAAATATTAAGTGCTTTATGACACACTCGGTTAATCAGATCTGGGGACTTGTATGGTTGTTTAATTCCAATTACGTTAGAGGGAAATCTGTTTCCTCGACAGATAGAGAATTGACCTAAATTCAAAGCTGCAGTTTGTTAACCATCTTCCTGGCACCTCCCCGTCCCCACTTGTCATCTGGTATCTCCTCTGCAACACTTTAGAGTGCACTCCTAAGTGTACTTAACTCTAGCAAGTCCACATGTTCTTGTTATATTATTAAACCCTCCCAAAAGACTATCAAGTTTTTATTATGCCTGCTGCTAGAAGTTGGTTATTTCAAAAAATTTGTCTCAGTTCTGTAACCCCAAACGACACTTTAAAACACTTTAGTTATAATCTGCCCCTAAATCACAGAACAAAATATTTACTTCCAGACAGGGTTATTTTTTCTGTCTGACTGCAAGCGGCAAAGTGCCGGCAGTAGTTCGACTCTCAAAAGATAGATGACATCTTCCTTTATTGTTGTTGGGAGATCATTCTGTGAGACTTGAACATTATTATTGATAGACAATCTTGGCGCTGCAGGGCAAAAGTTGTTTATGTCAGCTTCAGTCTCCTGTTCATCCCTTTT
This sequence comes from Rhamphochromis longiceps, assembly GCF_057381845.1. Taxonomy (NCBI): domain Eukaryota; kingdom Metazoa; phylum Chordata; class Actinopteri; order Cichliformes; family Cichlidae; genus Rhamphochromis; species Rhamphochromis longiceps. The sequence goes on along the minus strand of NC_140562.1, from coordinate 39,207,956 downwards.
CTGTCTGCTTAATTGGTGTGCAATGTAGTGATGAACATGGCATTTCAGTTGCCTCGGTGTGCCAGGGTTAACCAGGGTTACATCAGTGCTTTCTGGTGTTTAACGATTCATTCCAGACTGAATTAAAACAGAAAATTCACACGAGCATGCCCGTGCATGTACATATCATGAAATATTCCTTCAGGCAGGTGACCCAAACATACCTCTGTATGTATACAAACACAGTTGAGGCTGATCCCAGGTAACTATATAAACGATACATGCCTGAGCTCTCCTGAGATTTCGATGTAACTATTTTTGGAGTCTGTGCTCATCTCGGCTCATCTCTTCTGACTCTCCGCTTACAGGCGGCTCTCTCTGTCTCATGCTTGCCTAAAATGCTTCCCCACCCCAAGCCACTTGTTTATCAGTCTGTTTGTTCTTGTCAGGCACAATATGTTCTCCCTCAGCAGCAGTCTACTCAGTTATTCTTCATCTGGCCCCTGGGCTGTTCTTAGTCAGCCTGTGTCCCCAGACACCTCTCCGCGGACCAATGGAGTGCTTTAACTATTTATGGCTGTTAGGTGTAGGCTTCATGCAAATGAATTAGGTAATGGGGCTGTATAGGGGACTTCAAGGGAAGCCAAATGTTAAAGCATTTTGTAACCCCTTACTTTTCAGGGATTCGCAAGCATTTTAAACTTACATTTAATTGAAAATTACAGACACAACAAATGTAAAAACCTATCTTGGTTGTGATGAAAGTCCTAACTTTTGGAAACAACATTGTATGCATTATATATATATATTCTGCAATCATGTTGAAGTCTATAAGCTTTTTGATGTACTAGAAACATCAAGTAAAACTGATCCTAAAGGTATTTGCTGAAAGCATCTCTGCAGTATCCCAGTTGAGGCATCACAAATGGAACATGTTTGGAGGTTTCCGGACCAAGAGGAATTTTCCTTTTTTCATTTCCGTTCACTTGGGATGAGATTTCACACCATTAGCCCACCAATCCCCCAATACCCCCTCCTCACTACCACTAACCCACCTGTCTCACACCATCCCTGGACCATGAATTTTTCATACACTCAATCTATATTCATTATAAAACACATGCCCATTGCAATACGTGATCAAGAGGACACAGAGCTTTTAGTTATTCATCTTATTTATTTATATTTCTTTCCTGAGGGCCAGACGTTGGTTTCTGTCCTTATGTGCTGATTGCCAGCTATTACAGAGCACTTAGTGTCCCGAGAACTGGCCAGAAGGGAGCACAAGCCTCAAAAGATCCACTCATTTCACAGCTAAGAGGTGTGTTGGGAGGCAACAGTGAGTTATCACAACAATTCTAACAACTACACTCATGTTGAAGAAAAATACAACTCAAACTGGATTAAAAAAAGGCTCAAGCTGTCCCGTACAGGATAATAATTTAGCTCCCATAACACAGCAGCTCTTCTCATATTCAACGGATTAGTTTTCATGCAAATTTAATATACACTCCACATATATTATAGTCTCTCAGCTCCTCTTATGTACCTGTTTTCCCTGCCAGTTACTGTGGACGTTGATGTTTCTGTGTTACATGATGTTGTTTTACAGGAATGAGTTGTTAGCTCCATGCCCAACCCTCTAGCTTGGAGGACCGGGTTCAACCTTTGTCTGGCTTCTTGCCTTTTACCTTTCCAGTCTGATTAGAGCTGTCATGAGCCAAAGCAACGGCTGACATAGTGCTCAGGCACCTCAAAGCAGGCAAGAGACTGAGATGGGTGGACACATGTTGCAACTTTAACGTTTCACATGGGACGAAGACGACTGGCTGTATATACATTATTTAAGATGCTTCTACATTCTTCACATACCTTGAATACTGTTTTGAGCTGTTGAAAGGAGAACTTCATAGTCCTTTAAGCATGTGATGTTTACTACACAAATAATCACATATTCCGATAACGATATGTCTGTGCACATCTTGAATTCACAAATAATGTTGAATTACACCGTTTTGCTATAACTCTTAACCATCTACTACCGAGGAACTCGTTACACACGGCTGTGTCCACCTTAACACCTGTTAAGCCAGCTTCACTGCTCTAATGCTTGTGCTGCTCTTTATTTTAGTGAACTTCACTCAAACTGGACTAAATGTAAAACTAGAAAATGATAATTATGTCCGAGTCTGCACCCAAGCAGATATCTGTTGTATCGATGTAGAACTCCACAACATCTCTAACTCTGAGATGGCATTCTTACTGTTTGATAAATGTCTTGTCAATTTCATCAGAATAACAGCTAAACATATGTAATGCCAATAAACTTCTTTCTTAGTGTTTCTTCATTGCACTCACTACAAGAAGGCTCAGTTTAAACTCTAAAGGTACCAATTTGGTTTAAATGTTAGTTGCAACAAGAATTTATCTATGATAAAACAAGCGCTTCTTTTGTGTGAACTCTCTACATCAGCTAGTAAACTGGTGAGAAACACTCATAGGCAAAACACCAGAAACTGCTCCTCTAGGCTTTGTTGTTGGAGACCCAATGTGCCACAACATTAAAACTGGGAGAGCTGTTCATCATCACAGAGAAATCAGTGTAGCTTGGGCAATGACAATGCCATAACTTTTTCTGCCTATGTATTTTTTTACTTAATCATGTTTTTATGTTCTTATTTCATGAAGTGTTTCAATGTAATTTTGCAGTGAAATTTAATGTAAGTATTTTCCTAATTGTGCAGTTAAAATTAATTCACATAATAAATTATATGCACATTGTTAAGTTATCAGAGCTGAAGTAGGGTGTCAGTTTCACAATATTTTTGTAGATACTATTGAGAGCTATCGACTCAACACCTCATGTACGATAATGTCTGCTCAACAAAGTGAGATCGTAAATTTTTTTTTTTATACCTTTTTTTCCCCCTGGAGTTAAATTAGTTTTAGTTATTTGCTCCTAGACTACATTGTACCAATTCTTTAAAATGAAAGAGTAGCACTTTTAAAAAAATATAACCATCTGGTATTCTTCAGTGCCAACTGTGCCAAATGCGGCCTGCTGCTTTTTTCTTTGGATTTAATGATGGCGCAGATAGCATGGATTAGTATATCTTGGTGTTCCCCGTCCAATGTTTGGATGTGGGTTTCTTAGATTGCCATTTTATTGCCTAAATTTTGTTCTTTTCGCTAGCCTCTTTAAGATCTTCATAGTGGTCGGTTGTTCTTTGGAGACTGGGTTTCATTGCAGCTGTTTATTCAGCATCATCAAGTGACGCTGTAAATGGCAGCAGGCCAGTTACTCCCTGGTCTCCTGGGACTTCTCATGTGTCATGTCACTATAGAGGCACGCAGGTCAGCTCTGCTTCATGCACACTACATGTTCTGTTCTGCTTAGATCTGCATGACCGCATTTTGTGGTACATGATCATCAAGGTGTGTGCAGGAAGCCTGAATGAACCTCTCGGTTTAAGGTGTTATAGACCATCTATGTGTATGTATGTGTGCGCACGTAACAGGCTTTGGAACAGTTAAGTACAGCTCTTTGACATGTTTGGATAATATTTCTTCCAAAATAAAAGTTTTGCCAAGATTTAGGACATATCCTCACCTGTCTCATCATCTTCTACCAAGGGGAAGTAAAAAACAAAACAAAAAATATTGTTAATGCAGCAATCATACCTGAAAGAATACATTTGCAGTTAGGTTCATAAACTCTTTAGATGGTCTCATTATTTTGCTGGTTACCACAGTTCTATTATTTTCAATTTCATTTAAGCCCCTAAAACAAATGGGATGTTTTATTAATTGGTATAATTCCTATAATCTGTCAAACTGTAAACATGAACATGAATTAACAGGAGCTCTGGGGCTTATATGTGTTGTATATATGACAAATATTTGTGGCGCAAGTGTAGATCTAATGACATTTCAAAATTTTGACTGATTCAAACGGTTGTCTTGGGGAAAAAAACCCAGTAACTACCATGTTTACAATGTAATGTTGATAAGCTTCGTTTTAGCTGTCTGGGGACCAAAAACCAGGACACTGACAGTAACGCATAAACCTTTAATTAAAACCCAGGGATTAAACAGGCTTAAATATAAAATTTCATGAGTAAAATTAAGAATAAGGCATTGAAATGAAGTCCAGCCAGACTGTTGGTAATGCTGATTTGTGAAAAGATGGAAAGCAGGAAGAACGAGTTAAAAAAAAAAAAAAAGTTAGGACACTCTAACAACTGTATTTGTTGTTAATGGACTTATATTGACTACAAGCATGAAACCACACAGAGTATTCCATGTCCACACATAGAGGAGCTCATTCTCTGGGGCTATGGATAAGTGTTGATGCCCCCACTCTCACTCAGAGATGTCCCCCCAGACTCTGAATATCCCTGCCCTGTCTTCTGTCCTTTTCCTCCTTCCTTCTCCTCTTTCCTCTGCCTTTATCCTTCCATCGTACCTATTGATTGGCCTATAATGTGTTTTCAGTGGTAGATTAATGGCACATTATCCTGACAAGGGTGTGTGAGGGGACAGGACGTGAGGGAGAGTGTTAGAGATGATGTTCTTTAATTGATATGCTCTGGTGTGTGTGTGTGTGTGTGTGTGTGTGTGTGTGTGTGTGTGTGTGTGTGTGTGTGTGTGTGTGTGTTATATGAAACAGAAACATGAAATTAAAAACTCACATTTTTATTAGAAAATGGATGAATGGGCAGAGATTTTAGAATATTTATTTAAAAATCGAAATAAAACAATTTTTATAAATAAATGAGACATTAATCAGGATAAGGTAAGAATTTTTATGAATTTTGGCAAGTACCTTTTCACTTCGTGCAGAACCAGGAAGTTCCTTATCTAAAATCTCCATCCATTCATTCGTCCATCCATTTTCTTAATTACTCATCTGACTTGGGTTCTATCCCAGGGCTAAAGCAGACAACCACATACTCTCACACCCACACTTACAGTTACCTAACCACTGTAATTTTACAAAAAATGCATGTCTTTTGAGTGTAAGAGGAAGGAAGACTATTTGGAGGTGACCCACCCAGGCATGAACAGAACATGCAAACAAAGCAAGAATCATGTACAGACCCCAGGAGATGGAACCAAGTGCTAACCACTGCATCACCGTGCCATCCTGGAGGTAAAACTGAGTTAACAAATTGTAAGAAATATGTCAAGCCAAGTATGGCGAACACTGCAAATGTAATTAGTTCCCAGAACTTAAAAATATTACGCAAAATTGTTCTCTTTTAAAGTGCCGACTAAGTTAGGGCAACTCATTCATTGTAAGCATCTAATCACAGTGAATGAGTCATAGCACAGCTAGTTTGACTCGGGCTTTTGAAATGCAAAACAGAACTCTCAAAAAGCTGCAGCTAACCAGGATGACGCAGAGAAAACTGGTATAAATTTCAGTGTTAATGTAAACTTAAAACAAACCCATTTTCCAGCGTAGTGTCACTTAGTTCATTTAGTTCATGAGCGTTTTCACTCTCTCACTTAGCTTGGTTTACAATTAAATATTGGACACCTTCCAATGTGGTCTCGTCCTCCCTCATCCCTGCACTCTCTCGCCTATTATCTCTGTCTCTGTATCATTTGCTTTTATCTCAGTTCATCCCCTTCGGCATCATTCAATTTCCTCAAGCAATTTGCATTATGGAGTGGGGGGTGTCTAAATAAGCAGATCAATAGGCCATCAAACAGTCCTTAAGTGTGACACATACACAGATCTTGTGTCTCAGATTTCCACCTCTAACTAATAGCCTTGTTGTTTACTTTACAATGTGCTGTGTCATGAAGTTTTTGTGTAGGGTTGCCCTACAGGGCATTGGGACTCCCCAGAGAATCCATTTGCAGACTTTTGCAGTGCTGACTGAGGCTGGAGAGCACAAATAAAAATACTCTTTTGCAAATATTTTCTTTTCTTATTTTGTTTTGGCAGAATTGTTGAATGCTCAGAGGCATGAATACTTTTTCACCGAATATTATTCTTCCCCTTTAGTTTTACTTCCCTGGAAAAGTGTTGAAAATGTTTGTGACAAACCCACACCATTGCCCTATGAAGCCAAAAATAGAATTTCAGTTAAAGAAAATCTCCCATGTGAAATCTTTTGGTGACAGTCTTTTCTGTACTTTAATGGATGGGCTCTCCCATCATCCTGGGCGATGACCTTTGTCAGTTGACAGCGAGAGGTCAACAGAGGTTAAAGTAATAGGCGAGCTAAGAAAGGGGCCCCCGCCTAGTCATGCAGAAAGGAGCTGCCAGAGCTTTACACAGGCATAATGTGCGCACACATACACACACTTGGAGTTGCTCTCCATCCAACAGAGACAGCACTTCCTCGCTCCTGACCAAACAGACCTCGGCTATAGAGAGGCACAGACCCATGCAGAAATACAAATGTGATCGTAGTTTTTCCAACACAAACACACACTCATCAACTGGTTCTGAGTGATCTCTCCCTCTCCCCCTCCATCTCTTTCAGTGTTACACACTCTCCTGCTCAGTCCCTCTCATTCAGTCACAGGCGCACACAGTCGGGCTTCAGTGCGCAGATTACTGTGATGAGCTATGACAGGGCAAGAGGCGAGAGGGAAGCACAGTAAGAATGGGAGAAGAGGACAGAGTGACAAAATGAAGCGAGTACAGTGGTGGAAGCAATTAACACTTCTTATGAGAAGTACTGAACTCAATTTGTGCGTTTATGTATGTGACACATAACAAATCAAGCTGATTATCAAAGTGTTTACTTTATTCTCTACAGTCCAACAGCTGAAAGCCTTGGTGCCTTGAAGACGGCATGATCTTCTCCATTAACTATGGCTTGAATGTTAATAATATACCATTTGGCCACACCTCGTATCTTGACAGTCCGCCGTCATGTCTGAGCTGGTAGCCGCTGGGGATTGTGGGTACGGAGCAGTGTGACTCTCCAGCAGCTCTGAAACACGAGACAGCCTGCCAGACATAACAGGCCTCTTTTCTTCAGTGAACACACACACTCGATGGAGTCGATGTCTGAATCACACACAATGATAGATGTGAATGCCTCTGAGATTCCTTTATTTGCCACAGAGGATCGGTAATGAACACATAGTGGCCTGTTTTTCTCTTAAGTAACTTCATTTTAACTATGTGATTATACCTCCGTAGTAGATAGTATAGATTACTCGGTATGATTTAGGCCTATGCTATTATAAATGTGCAGGTTAAGTGTTTCGGCAAAGTGCCCCGTGGGGGTCAAAGGGCAGTACTGATAAGGTTAGCTCACTTTCAGCTCATTCAATGCAGAGCGAGAATTTTTGTTAGTGGAGAAAATGCCATTATTGTTTTTGACAAATTATTGTTTTCAATTATGTTTTCTTCTGTTGTCTGTGATGGACTACTTAGTCTAAGTCAAGGGTATTATGCTTGTGACACGCTCAGACTCCCTGCGGGCATCAGTGAAATAACAAATTATCTTTGGTCTTGGGAAAATCATAAGATTTGAAACATCACAATGTTACCCTGTGAAACACCATCACAGTGTTTTAAGATATTTTGCAGACAAATGTTACTTGTTTTTTAGTAAAAACACTATAAATCTAGATTTATTTTTTTTTACATTATTTTGCATCATTTTTTCCTTTAACAGAAGACAAGTATTAGACAATGACTATCGTTTTATACCTTGTTAGGTATACCACAATGCATGCTTTAAATTCTGAAAATGCATATTATATCGCCATTTAAAAAACATGTTATTTGCTGTAGTTAGGGATCATTACCAGTTACTTTCTCTTTTTATTTTCCTTCTTGTTAGCTATATAATTTAAACAGCTAAGACATCTTATCTCAGAAATAAGAACTCCAGAAAGCAGATAGCCTTGTTTCTGTTTTGGGGGAAGTGCATTAATTCACTCTGGAGTCCTGGGTGTAAATATCCCCTTGCTAATACAGCTGACACAAAAGAAGTTAACTCAAAAGGAAAGAGCCTTGGCTTGGCTTCACGGGAGTGGGCGAAAAGCTTCCCATTGTGTATGCTTAAAGTCATGATGGAGATATGTGTACATTGGTTTGCACACTGAGCGCTGGACAGAAGGAGAATTTAGGTAGGCTTTCTGTCATAACCAAATGGGGAAGGAGGAGCTTCACCTCATATCTACATCTGTCAGCTCTACATCTTTGGGTCAAAAGTTTTCCAAAATATTTTAGTTTCTCAGCAAGTTACAAGATTAGTCTCATGTTATTTCTCCTCTGATATAGCACATCGTAACCAAGTGTAACCTGAAGTATTTACCTACAGAAACAGAAGGGAATGTCTGAATGTGTAACCACTTTGCTTCAATGTAAACAGTTTTTTTTCTTAAGGTAAAACAGAATTAGTCTCACATTGTATTGCCAATTTCATTTACTGTCATTTGTAGTTATGCCTCTAATATGCCGTTTTTTTTTAATTCAGTTGAAGATAAAAGTGACACTTTTTTTCCCCAGACATACTGAGGTTGTTACTCCATGGTTTGTCTTTTATGACTCAGTATAATAATAATATTCAGCTGGCTGTAAGGTATTTAAAATGAATGTAGTATAAAGTACTGCCCTCCAAATTTAACAAATTATCTATGTTAGTGTGCCACTATTTTGCCTAAGCCTTGTCCTTTCACCCATAGAGGTTAGGATACAGCAGCCTGGTGTAATTTAAAACAAATTTACATTGAGTGGTTTTTACAGAGGCCACATGTTTACGCTTTTGCATGATTTACCTTTTTGCAGCTGTGTTTTTTATTTCTTTTCAGTCAATAGGTCCTACAGAATCCTCTTAGCAAAGATATTGAGAAAATTAATTAACCAACAACTGCATCCATAGCGTATTATATACAGTTTTGTGAAACTATATACAATTTATGTCCGAAACACAAGGGTCACTGCAAAATACTGAATCAATTCTGTGAAATATTTCTTGAAGATATTTTAATTACAATTTCAATAAAAGGTGTAATGGGCCCACAGGCAAACGTGAAACAAAGTAAGAATGATAAAATATTCAGAAAAACAAAACACATGCGTGAAACAGAATAAAATGTTAATTACATTCATTTAAATACAAAGATAATTTCAGTAAATGCATGCAAATCGGATATAATTTCTTTGGTGGCTTAGGCTGCTGGATATGCTTTTGTCAATAATAATAACAATAATAATAATAATGTAAACAATAAAATGATCTAAATTATATTGTTTTGGGCCTCCCTCGGGCTATCATTAGCGTAGCCTGAGATTGATCTGTACAGGGCAATGTGTAACAATAGGTTTCGTGTCAGGCCTCTACAAAACCCACAGATGACTGAAAATAAATAATACTGAATCCGCTTATTTGTATGTGATATGTAACTACTCCCCTGCCACTGTAGTTGCAGTCTTACTCAACAGTTAAGGCCGCAGAGCCGTCTCCTCCATCTAAACCACCTTAAATGCTTCAAAGTTGGCAACAGACCACTAAAAGTGTCTCTTTCACTGCAGGGAATTGTTAAAAGCATCATACGTCCCCTTCATACAGGCTGAAGTACTTGCTGGCGTTTGAGAAGCAGAGGTAAGGCGTGCTACTTCCCGGGTAGACCACGGGCAGAGGCACGGGCAGCAGGCATCTCCCCAGCAGGTTGCTCTCTTTGTACAAAGCCGGGAGTTGCCCCACCACCACAGGCTTTCCAGTCTCGGGGAAATCGCTAACTGGTCCCTCGATTTCGTTAGAAATTTGTCTTTTCAATTTATTCCTACGGTTCTGAAACCATATTTTTACCTGGGTCTCCGTGAGCTGCAACGAACTGGCAAGGCAGGCGCGCTCTGCGCTGCTCAGGTAACGTTTCATGTCAAAAGTAGACTCCAGCTGAAAAATCTGTCTCTTTGAAAAAATAGTGCGTGTTTTCTTTTTCGTTATCATTTTATTCTTCTTGCCTGGGCTCCCTCCTTTGTGGGGGTCTGTGGCTGCGGTGGGAGAGCTGCTGTCATCGCAACTGCTGTCCCCGCTCTCGAAGCGCGCCTCCGTCACCTTCCTCTGATTCCCGCGGCTGATGACGACCGTTTCCGTTGATCCGCTACAGTCTGTGATTAACTCTGCAATAAAATGACACTTTGATTAACCCACTGTGGTCATTACTCAAACTCTGCTGTCACGTTAAACTGAATTATCGACGAGTGCGAGCTGTGCGTAAATATGAACACAGATAGAAATTGGTTCAAAGCTCTTACCACTGTCGTTGAGCCTGTCCGGGTCCTGTCTGGCTTGAGTTCCTTTCTCTTCGTGATGAAAACTGTCTTTACGCATCGCTGTGGCCAGTTCATCCTGCGATCCGGCGGATTGACAAGTGTCACAGTTACTGCCGCTTGTCTTGAGGTTGAGGATGTTGTCGATAGTGAATTTTAGAGAGGCGGTCGGGCGACGTGGTGCTTCTGCTTTGTTCATATTCTCCAAGTCGCTCCAAGTCCTCTCTTGTTTACTTCCTCGAGTCTATTCGTCCTTAACTCTAAACCGGGACGTTAATCTCACCACTTCGTCTCGATACACCATAGCAGCAGTCACTGAGCAGAGCCTGCTGGGCTGGCTGTGCTCTGTACGCGTCGCTGCTACACACACAGGATGGAGCGCTGTGTCCTTGCTGATTGGCCCAAAGAAACGTTTAGCAGTGACCAATAACAGCGCAGGAATGGCAGGGAAAAAGGGGGGGGGGGCTGGAAAGTGATGTTGTGCCTAGACCAACAACCCCCAGTCTTTTCTGACTCCCCCTCATCTTCATGCATCTGCTGCGAGGAAAATCGTCCGGAGCCCTGCAGGGATTCCCCAGGATAATCAAGCAGTTTAATTTTACAGCATATACAGTAGACTAGGTACGCTCTGACACGGTTTTTTTTTTATTGTAGTTTTCAACCCCCCTTTTTGTGAAGTGGGCCACGCAGCTACTTGAGTGTGATTTGCGTGCTCAGAGCGTTAAATATTTAAGTATTTGTCAGCTTAATATCAAATTTGACTGAAACGAGACTGGCTTAATGTAGCAGTACGTGTTTATCTGAGGAATTTGTTGACGCACCTCCCCCCCCCCCCCCCCCCCCCCAACAAAAAAATGAATAAATAAATAAAATCTTCTCGAATTCGGATATTAGCTTTTTGTCTTTGCAAATCGTGGCTTGATGCATTTTCTGTAGCTTTATATAGAATAGCATTTTTTAAGTAAAAGTAAAATATTAATTAGAAACCAAAAACATACTTTGATTTAAATCACGCCACATTCACAAAATCGTGACTGTTTTCAGTGTGCCTCTGTATTTTGTAATTAACGCCTATTTTATTGCTGATGGCTACATTTTTGTCATTAAAACGCTCCAGATGTAGCTAATAATAAAGCTTCCCGTTAGAGTTCACTTTGTATTAATTACGCTTTCTGTAATTTTATTACTTTTGCATATTTCATATATACTTTTTCATTTGCACCCTTTTAAATGGACCTATTTCACCTTCAGAAACGTATCTCAAGTTGTGAAAACACGTTTTTAGACGTGATTTTTTTTCTTCCATATTGATTACCTTACTTTCTCCCAAATGAACAGCAAAGTCTTCAGACAGCGTTTCAGTCAAATGTTTCGCTTGGCTGTAGTGCTCTTTTGTATACTCTCACTGCCTCCTTTGTGCATTGTTATTATTATATATTGTAATTATATACATGTTAGTTAGTTCACTTTAATAAAGGCACACAAGGGTTTATAGTATATTGTATAGGCGATCATGCTAAGGTTTAGCCGAATGCTACAAAAGTTCAAAAACTGCATTAAACTTAACTTTGTTTCCGGAACACTTTAAGCTTTGTTCCAAACACACTGATCCACTTCATTCCCTATATACATAGGTGTGCAATCCTTCATGATGATTGTTAGACTGGCAGAAGTAAAAGAAAAATGCAGTGTTTCTGTCACATATATGTTTACAAACAACACAAATGCTGATAGTTTGTGCTTGTTTTTTTTTTTTTATTTATTTATTAAGTGAAAAGTGACAAAGATGGAAAAATGTGTGACTTTAAATACAAAAGTTTGCAAAAATAAGTGTGTATTTAAACATACAGTATTCATCTTCGGCCTCCGCTGCCCTGGAGGCCTTGCCATGCTTGACTGTATTAGGGGTTATGCTATGCAAGAGCAGCACTCTTGTCGGAGTTTATGCACCGACATATAAAGATGGTTCGCTACTTTGTGTCATATGGACTCTGCGGACTGTCTTTGAGTGCAGACAACCTTTTCGGCGGTGTTGGAGGTTATTGCACAATTAATAAAAACGAGGTGGTTTTGTGTTATTAGCATACAGTTTGATAAGTCAGTCTTTACACCAGTCCTGTCATCTGCGATCTTAGCATGCTCATTGAGTGAGCAAACGTCGATAGAGGGTAGTTGATGGGGCTGGAGAAGCTTCCCACGGTTTGAGAAACGGGATGTCCGTTTAAGCTGAAACCCAGTGCTGGTGTGGGTCCTTCATGATACAGAATTGGGACCCTGACAATCCGCTGGGTAGAGTTTGGGATTTGTGCAGCCTCTAGATCAGCCGCCAGCTGCCTCTTCCATTTATTCCTCCGGTTTTGAAACCAGATTTTGACCTGAGTCTCTGTCAGGTGAAGAGATGCTGCCAAACCGGCCCTCTCTGAGCTGCTCAGGTAGCGCTTCACATCGAAAGTGGACTCCAGTTGAAATACCTGACTGCGACTGAACACGGTTCGGGTTTTCTTTTTCCTGGCGAAAGTTGCGTCAGATGAAGCGTCTTGTTCTGTACGTGAGTCAGAAACGTTTTGCGCGTCCTCCACGTCTTCCGTGAGGTTGCTGTCGCCCGTTTTCCTGTCAGGTTCGTCGCTGTCCTCAGTTATCGGCTCAGACACAGCCGGTGAAGCCCTGTCGCTGGTTGATAATGAGCAGCATGGATCTAGTGAACCTGTACTGTCTTTTGGACCTAAAGGGAGACAATGCAACAGAAGAACTTGCTTAAAAAAGACAATCAGACATTAAGATACACATTCTCCAAATACTCCGTTATCTTCAGTCAGATTTTTTAACTGGCTACACCGTCCTTCAAACTGTTTCTTATAGTAACTGGTTCATAGGATAATCTTCGAAGAGTCAAACTGTCGACACACTTATTGTTGCACCAGAAAACAAAAATAAAAGTGAAATTTTCACCTGTTTAAAAATCGTGTTTATTGTGTGTCGTAGTATACCCCTTGTCAAAAGTTTGGACAAGCATGGGCAAAGCTTAGGCGTTTTGACTGGATTGCATAACACATAATACATTCCACTAAGCGGTTTCAGGCCCGATTATGATACTTATTATTATAAATATAAATAAGAGTCCAACAACATCTTCCCAAATATGCTAGTAAATACTAATTTAATGTTTGGCTGTTGGTATTGATATGGGACTTTCATTACATGTAAACACAGTATGGTGATATTGGAGTTTTAAAATAAGCGTATTTGGCTGTGAACACCAAAGGGTGGGGCACTTTGTTCTGAGGTTGCATATGAGTGTCACAAATCCACCGAATGTGCGTAAAAGCGTCATGTCGACGTTCCGTACTTCGTTTTTGTTTTGCTTTGTATTCTGGGTTTTTGTGCGTAATCCGTGTGCGTAATCTTCAAGCCGTACCATGGATCTCATGACAAGCAGCCATGCCGTCAATAGAGAACGAATTTCAGACACGAAAACGTTAAGACTTGCATGTGTTTTGCAGCTCAAAAATGCCCCAGCTTTTTTCACCATTAAAAAAAGATGACTTTTAATACTCCTACTGTGGTCTATAGATAGGAGAGCTCGGTCAACTAAGGATGAGTAAATGGAGAACCATAGTTACAAGTGTGGGTGTCACACCTCACTCGCTTCAAGTTTGCTGATTTTATCTAGGTTATATTTAAAGAGCAGAGAAGTGACTCGTGACTTGCTTGTATTTTCTATGAGTCAATCTATGTGACTGAAATCCTGACACCAAAGTACGGATCCACAAGACTCATTAGGCGCATTCCGGAACACTTTCTGTATGTTTATCAAGCGAAACTATATTTTTTAAAAGAACTATATGGAAAACTTACACCAATACATTTAATATATATATTATTGTAAGATCAATAGTTAAAAAATGTCTTGTTGCACTGCACACGGGCAAGTGAAAAGACCTTTAACTTATTTTAGGCACGAACTGTTTTCTAACCAATATTTAACATGTTCTCGTGGCTCGTGAAGCTGTTCTATACTTACTGTGTGGTGTTTCCAAAGCTCTAAAGTTGAACGCAGTCCCTTCGCGGTACCACTGCAACAGCGAGTCTCGGTATAGAGACCGAGCTAATGAGTTGACGTCGGGCACTGAGCCGCTTGTGTCGGTGTGATATGCGTTTAGTTGTCTTTCGGTGGAGATGTCCCCTCGACTTCTATCGGTCATCGACTCCTCTACATCCTGCCTCTTGCTCAGCAGATTCTCGATAAAAAACGACGACGCCCTCGATGAAGTGGGAGCCTGAGTGACCGTCAGTTTTTCCTGCATGATCTATCGATGTCGCGATGCTTTTACACAAGAAGCCGATGGATTCTCTTTTGATCGTGCCTCAACGCAATCTAAAGTCCAAGCAGTCATTTCCAGCGATGCTGCCTTTGCGCTGTGTTGGGACGTGTAGTCATGGCCGAGACTGCGATCCCTCGGTGCCCACAGGAGGAGAGCGAAATGGATAGAAGGAAGTAGCAGTATAGTGAAACGTCAAGTCAAACGATTAATGAGTCGAGGGCATCCAGCGATTGGACGAGCACAATAGCAAATGGGGGTTACCAAGAAAAAGAGAATTACGGTCTTGTGCGTAAGCCTCTGCTGCTACTCCGTGCGCGCGTGTGTGTGGGTTCACGGTAAGGGCCGTCCCCTCGAGGTCATCCAGACAAGAGAAGACCTCTGTTCTTGAAACAGCACTCTCTTTTTGGGCTCAATTAGGGTTCAAATCAAAATAAAGATCCGGCAGGGAAGCAATCATCCTAGAGCCTTGACCTCCCTCCACTTAGTACAGAGAAGGATAGAATTTAACTTGTCAAATTCAAATAGATTCCCCCTTTATCCAATAACTGTACAAACAGATATTATATGCATATCGTTTAATTATTTTATAGGCCTATTATAATATCTGGAAAGTATTTTACAGCAGCTTGTAGATTCTAATGTTTCAGTTATCCCATTTATCCCAAATAAAATGATTTAGTGCTCCGAATGGTAGATTTTTTTTTTACCTAATGTTTCGACACATGAGTGCACTGAACCGTGCTAAACGGCACGAGACGCTGCACCTTGAAAATAAATGCTGTCAAAGGTTATCCAAACTTTCCGCAATGGCTCAGATATTCCTGATAATAAGCATGTTTATCTGAAGCTGTGCACTTCATATCGTACTGTGTATGACTGTGTACGTGACAAATAAAATTTGAATTTGAATTTGAATTTCATAGCTTTATTAAGCCCTACTACACATGATTTTCCTTACATGTTTTGGAGTTGATCTGCAAAGATTCAGGACGTATCTAAATAAAGCTGTTTCAGCATTGGGTATCTGAGTTGTAGATATATAAATTTAAATGAATAAAGGTAAATAATGGGCTGGTGTAATAGAAGTGGATTAGTTTGAATTTGCCATTTACAAAACAAAGTTCAGTGCTTTCAAGGATTGGACTTCATCCTGCAGATTAAGAAAGGCTCATCAGTATTGGATCATCTGAAACATATAAACGAGTGCTGACGGGCGTTTTTACCCTTTTCGTTAAAATGGCAAGACATTTGAGCTTTTATTTCCCTCAGTGGAGTCAGCGGTGTTGACCTTTAACTCCAGACCTCACTCTCTCTCTGTCTCTAAGTCTCTCTCACCCTCTCTCTCTCTCTCTTTCTTTGCCCCCCTTAGGGCAAGACTTGCCCTTTGACAGAGGATCGGTGGAACTGCTGCTCCTCAACCTAACACTAAGAGTAGACAACAGTAACGTGAACTGTGTGTCCAAGAGCTGATTCTTGCACCTGTCTTATAACATAGAGTGGGCTACAAGCACTTCATACGTGGCTGATTTGATTTGTGTTTCACTGTCTTTCTCATGAGGTCACAAAGCACACTTCATTTCATAGTCACAACTTGAAATTTTAAATTAGCCTCAGGCGTGTAAATTCTATGAGATTTAGTAAAATAAATTTCAAAAATATTAGCAAAAGAAATTAATAATAGTATTTTATTACAGTGAAGAGAGAAAGCTAAAAAAAATCTTACATTTTTTTAAAGATGATGTAATTGTGCAGTCATTTAAGTAGAAAGTTGGACTAGTTTATGTAGAAACCAGTTTATTGTTACATTGTTTTTGCTTGTTTCTTAGGTAGTAGACGTATGAAGATGTTTATACTTGTAAGTGATCACGTTAAACAAATTCCTCAAATGCATGTTAACGTCTTCATTTCTCAGCTTATCTAATGACCGTGAATGTTAATAATCTCAGCTTCGTCAAACGCACACACAGGCTTCCCCTACACTTCTTATTAAAGCCGTCATTGTGTTTGTATAGTTTCATGTTTTTACCTCCGTCTACAACTATAATCCCACATTCTAGTAAGTATTTCATATGTTTCTTTAACTGTGTTGCTATAAAAATGATGTATTTGAGTTTGTCAAAACCCCACATCAGATCACGTTTCTCTGTGTACACCACACCGTCTGAATGATGTGGCACCCCAGCCAGCACCCCTGCTCTGGGGGCCGACAGCCCAGACCTCGAGGCCCCTCTCTCACTTTACTTTCTCTCCTCTCTCTTTTCTCTCATCCTCCTCTGATCCTTATCCGGCTTGGCGTGCCCTTTGCTTTATAAGGCCTGCTGGCCTGCTCTGCAGCCCTACCACTCCAGCTCTGAAACACAGTTTCACCACACAAAATCATATCATCAGCATGTGCTTCAAGAGACAGCTGCATTAAATTGAGCATGTGTCTACATTTGGCGGTGGTGAGTGTTTTCCAGCCCTCAGTGCTGCCAGGCCAGTAAGCAGTGAACTAGAGTTACAGTTTGTGTTATTATTATCCAAAACAGAGGACCTCTGTGTGATGGCTCTGAGGCTAAATTAAATGGTTTACGAAAAGCAAATTGACTGTGCATAACATACATTAAATGGTGTTTAAATTTTTGTCCAGACCAGTAAAAGCCTTCTCCAGTAGATTTATTGGCTGGTGTTATTATTGACATAATTCTTCTATTAAGCAATAAGATGATTTTTATTTTAACATCTGCTCAGATTTCTTTTCCATCCATGGATGGAATGAAGAGACATTAAAAAGGGAAATATAATATATTTATTAAAGATTTGCATGTTTTCTTTTGCATTTTCTATAAAAGTCATGCTTGCTTCACATCACACAAACATCTGACACATATTAACCAGTTCTATTTCCTCAACAGCCTTCTGTTTTTAATTAACAACTGCCTTCATCTAACCATCTTTTTATTATTCCCTGTAGTGTGATTTTAAAGGCTATGGAGCCTACTGCCCTCAGTAACAGTTAGCAGTCAATGAAGAAGGAGATAGTTTGACCTAGTTCATTTATACTGAAGGCAGTGAGACAGCCAGGCAGAGACAGGATATATCTGCTTTGGGGCATTTTCATAGCTGTTTACATTATGATGTCGTCATAGTGACCCAGTGAAGTATACTGACCTCAGCTGACTTTTATATGAGGTGGTGCAAGCATGCACAAACATGCGCTTGCATCAATATCAGCATACAGTACACACAGAGACACCTACATATATTTTGCATTTTCAATCTAAAGATATTTGTGCACAAAGAAATAACAGATAACAAAATAGTAATAAAGTTTATTAAACTGAACCACCAAGCCTTTATTCACACAGACCTACAGTCACCAGACACTTGACTTCAGTTTGTGGGGGGGCCCTCCAATGGTCAACAGAGAGAATTGCACCTTAGTGTCATTTCACTTACACAAGTTATACATCACCAGAGCACCATGAAAGGGTGAAAGTGCTTTCTAGCAGTAATTTTATAATCTGTTAAAATAGATTCATTATGCTGATCACTTAACGTTCTCCCCCAAGCTTTACATGCTGGATTTAATAAGCGAGGTGTCAAACAGATCATGTCACAAATTCAAAAGTGTTATAAAAGCAAAATTGACTCTCTGTCTCGTTGTAAAGCCACGGTACTGTGATTCGTCTGCTTTCAGAATATTTAATGTTTTATCCTGTCTAATATGAGAGTGAAGTCTTTCATCTTTTCCCATTATGATCTCACCTCTCCTCGGAGCATTACACTCTTTATCATTCTAATCAAATCTCATTGCATACCTACTTTCCTTAACAGGCGCGCCGACTAAGCCTCACCGTGCTAGCTCTGGCATTAATAATTCACTGTACATAATAAGTTGATGCTGCAGAGTTTGTTCTCATTGATATTAGCCGAGGTGAGCATTCTTGGCCAGACTGTGTGACGCCAGCAGACCAGCATTAAGTGGGCTTTAATTGCCCATAATCTCTGTTGTTCTCTTTCCTCTCTGTGGAAGTCAACAGCATATATCCTGACTGCCAGACCTTAGCAAGGCATTTTTAGCTCCGAATCAGCGTGGGCCTCGTAAAAGATTTTCAACTTCATACTCAAAGGACTTGAAATTATTTGGGGAGTTTAATACCCTCTCATTTCAAGAGGGCACATTCATAATTATACCCCAAACCAAAATGGGTTGGAACACAGTTTCTTGATTTAGTGCATTTGTGTCAGATGCCATTCAATTTAACAATACAGATCGTTTTATATGCAGAAGACTAAAAATCCAATCATTATCAGCCTAGATACAGGCTCATTTTTTAATTTTTTTAGTGCAGGGTTCAGGCCTTTGTTAACATTCAAGTTCAGGCCCCTTTATTTCACAATGATGTTCTTTCACTGATATGCTGTGGCAAAGGCAAATAACATCAAATTATATCCAAGCAGTTTTTATGGGCAGAGGAAAATAATGAAAACTAAGCTGGACTACTAAACCTGCATGTTGTAGATTCAGTGTAGAAGACAGTGTTTTATACCTTAACTGATGTTTTCTTTTGACTAAGCTGACTAAACATGTGGAATTTCTGCTACAAACAATCAAACAATAAGAAATTAAGGCTAAACATTAAAAATAAGTGGTCACTGACAAAAACCTCTAACCAAAATAAATCTTGCAAGATTTTTTGGATGGCCTTTTAATTTATTTATATGTTTACTCCTCTGCACTTGACAAAGATCACAATAATGGTAAATGTGTGAAAAAAAAAAAAAATATATATATATATATATATATATCATTAAATTTGCAGATATTTCCTGCTATGAACATTTTATGGCAGATAAAAAAGTTGTTTAGACACATTTTTGAAAGCCATGGTTGTATGCATGAATATTGTCTCAGTTAATAATAATCTAAAACATATTAACATCACATTACATTTTGACACAATTCTAAAAATAAAAACAAAATAATATACCCTCTTCTATTCTAAATCACATAATAGAAGTATAGCTGTATATATACATATATATATACAGCTGTACTATAGCTATACTTCTGGAAGAAGACCAAGAAAAAAAATTGTCCAATCATAAAAGTCAATCAGGCAAGTTTAGTTTCTATCCTCAGCTAAATCCCGAGACCACCACTGCCAATTTATCCACTTATAAGGCCTTATGTGTCTGGAGGATTTCTAACGGGAATGTCCGTTTGTTTAACCTCTTCACGGTACGTTAACCCCTGTCAGGACGTACTCATCAGCGGAGTACAAAGGGGCTGAAAAGCTGGGACCTTTTTCCGTCGGTCGATCGATGTGCTCAAAAATAAGTCAGATATTTACTTATGCACACACACACACACACACACACACACACACACACACACATATATATATATATATATATATATATATATATATATATATATATATTTTTTTTTTTTTTTTTTTTTTTTTTTTTTTTTTTGAAAGTGCCTGGAAGTCTCGACTTCCTGGAAAAGCTACAAAAAAATAATAATTGAGACAAAATTATGGTGAATTGAGTCAGGTGGGTTAAAAATATCTCATAGTTAAAAGCCACAACCGCAGATGTGTAAAAATTGAAAGGGTCAAAGTAAGTTTACTTTCTAGTGTCCCACATTTTTCTTGATATTATTCGTCAGGCAACATGAAGTCCGGATAATACGTGCATTTCTCTAAGCTGTGAAGTACTCTCTCGTGTCCTTTGGCTTTCTAGTTAAACCCACTAATGCCCGCTATGCGGGGTCTAATATTTCTCAATAATTTCTTATAATAGTTTAAAACACGTGGCTCGGGGACTTGTTGACCTCCTGTAATAAGCTTATGGAAAAAAATATCCGTGTGCGTAAGAAGCCAAGCCATGCCCAACGCTCAATACAGAAACAGAGTCAGACTTTGAAATAATGAAGTTGGTCATATGGTAAAATAAAAGAAGACCTCTTGTTGAAGAAGTCTGTAAGTGTTCAATCACAAGATTTTGTGAAATATCGAGTAAAAATAATATATCAGTGGCACCAGACTTTAGCCTGGGTAGACAAATTAAGAAATTCATACAGTGAATAGGGATTTTGATAATGTGAACCCTGATTAGAGTTTCCGCACTCGTTTTTAAATGCTTGGAAAATCTGCGATTTATATAAATGCTTCGGTTTTTGAAAGTTGGACTCATTTTCATGTGGTGTTAATCGGGGTCAGTTGTTTGGTCTTTCACTGCGTTTGAACGGGTTTATTTTTCAGGTTCTCACGTTGTATATTTGCCCTCGCCGAAAAATTAACAATAACCTTGTGTTAACAAATAGCTACTCTTACAAATGAGATTAGCAGTACTTTAGAATGGCCAGTTACAAATCTCATTACATTTGCGCCATAATAATAAATCAAAATCCATCAAAGCAAGTCATGTGAGTTTCCCCCTCAGTTTGTTTTCAAGTCATTCAGGTTGGCCCCCGCAAAATGCGTGCAACGTTTCAGCTTATGAGTTATTATCTATAAATAACAAAAATATCTCTTTTAGAATCGGTATCTCTCTCTCATCACCCAGCATCAGACCTTTTATCTTAAACGATTGGATGAGAAAGAATAAGAGGAGTGAGAATAAACGCAGCGATAGGCGATATGTATAGGCCTTCTCCATTCTCCTGTCGTCAATTAGCTGGAGCTGAGTAAATCGAGATGGTGGTTCGGACTGTCTCGCCAAAATAGCGCAGTGTATTTATCAAAGAGTCCAGTGTAAATCCAGATCCTTCCACATTCACAAAGAATTTAGACCAAACGCAAAGGCACTCAATCCATGACCAGTTTACTACCAGTTTACTACAAACGCACAAGTTTTTATGGCATCCTGTCTGGTCATCACGGAATCTACCAGATTCTCTCCATGCTTAAATAACGTGATTATTATGACGTGTCGGATATTAAAATGCCTTCTCTCGTATACTGATAGCAGTTTACTGCATGTGGCGAATAAAAGTTGATGATGATGATGATTTTGGCTTTTTGGTGGCGCGTCTTTTCCGTTTTGTTCCAGATTTGATGACGTCCACTCAAAACCTAAACCAACACATGTTATACAGGCAGGTTTACACTCTGTTCACAATGCAATAACAGTGCCGATTTGGCTAAATAAATAAATAAAACAAGACGTATGTCAATTTAAATCACAAAATTACTATATTAATACAAAATATATGTTACAATAGACAATAAAATATTGTAGTACAGCCTTGTTCAGATAAATGTCTTTCAGTTTATTGGAGTTATCACCAGTAGTAGCTCCTATCCCTCCTTTGACCCAAACACTCTCACTTGCAAGCAAAGTAAAATAAATCTTTAAGAGAACTCACCAAACTAAGTGTTCAGAGCATTTTGGGATTTATGATGCATGTTTTCATGTACCCCACCTAATGTTCTCGAAGAACAGTGTGAACAAGGAAAAAGTCTTTTTTTTAAAAAAATATTCCTATAATCATCTTTTTTTTTCATCAAGTTAGAATCCAAAAGGATTTCTGACTTTCAAAATGTTATGCTCAATGATAAGACAGCAGCTTGTTAATAAATCATATAACAGTTCATACATGTGAAAACATTTAATGTAATACTGTGACTGATCTGTTACAGTATTACTTAAGAGTCTAATTTACATAAATTTTTAACACCTTGAAAATAAAGTTTTTTATGTTTTCTAGTTTTCTGTTGATATTTTTCTTTGATAAAAACTCTAAAAATCAATCTTCATTAAATATGTAGTGCAATTTTATCATTGATTTAAACAATTTATTACGTATATCCTATAGAGATTTTTTCTTTTATTTCTTTGAAATTTGTAACAAAAGCATAATTCATTGGTAGTTGTTTTTTGTGTGACCAAATAATGTAGTTAAATAGAACTTGACATGCATAGAAAATTAAAGAAAAAGAAGAGGCCTTGTGAAATAGAGTAGATGAAACTGGGCCGGGGTTGCATTCAGTTCAGTTAAATGTGTAGAAAAGGCAGAGCTAAACTAACCTGAAGCGACATAAAATCGTAAAGAGCCTGCTTGTGTGCATGTGTGAGTTCATTTGCGTGTGTGTTAGTGAATGAAGGATTGGAGTGCGTGTGTGTGTGTGTGTGTGTCTTCGTTTGATGCCAGGCTGCACTCTTGTTTTCTTCAGTCTTGTCACGCAACACTCCTCAAAGCCCCGCCCTACTTCCACTACTACACTTCCTGAGTGGGTGTGGAGTCCTCCTGACCTACCGTCAAAAACACACAACACACACACGTAGTTGAGCAGGAGTGGGGGGGAAGACATGCAGACATTTGAGGAATAGCCTATATTCAATGACTCGCAGGCTAAAATGATTACAATATGATGTCAGTATATGCTGTTGGCAGAGATTGGTCCATTTTTAGACCCTTTAATTGTGCTGTTACTGCGCAATACAATGAGTACAGGAATCTCCTTATTCTGACCCTGACGCTCCTGGGGTAAAATGATCATGCAGGCGTGCAATACCCTGATGCACAGGCCCTAACCTTCTTCACTACTTGATGGGGAATTTACTGTATGGATCATCAAGGAGAAACTAACTGACAGGGCACTAGAATCAAGAAGCTAGGCTGCTTGCAGTGAACACATCTTTCTTATGTCTAATGTTTTATTGGAAAAATGGTAAATAGACAGGTTGTTATGGCAGTTTTCTACTCTACCTGAGCACTCAAAGCGCTGTACACAACATGCCTCATTCAACCATTCACACCCATACAAGTGCTTTTCTTTTTTCTATGCTTAAGGGCTTTCTATCTGACATTCACACACATTTACAATGATGGATGCATCAAAAAGCAGCTTGGGGTTACTATCATGCTCAGAGTGGAACATGCAGCCTCGAGCAGCTAGGGATTGAAAAATCAATTTTTATCGATAAATAGAGATTTATGAAATTCTATGAAAAACTGGAATTGCCAAAGTAGTAAAATGTCAAGAATCTAAATCAAGTCCAGTATCTCTAGACTACAGAAGAAGTCTGTAGTACAGAAGGGCTACTGGGGGGGGATGTATTTTTTTCTCTCTCAGAATTCTGAAATAAAAGACGTCCCCACTTTTTTTCTTTTTCCAGTGGCTGTAATCCTCTTCCGTACTAGTCCTTCTTCATATTTTGAGAATTAAAGTATAACTAACTACTAACTGCTTTTAACGCTAAAAAAATGTTTTGTTTTAAAAGAAACCTTTAAAACAGCCTTTGAGTTGTTTTAACTCTCTACATTCCCGGGGCCAGAGTTTTGCTAGATAAGTACACGATAAAAAAAAAAAAACATCATTTCATCATCATCATTTCCACAAGATTATTCTGCAGGGTATTGAGGAGTGTACTCTACATTTCTGTATATGTGTGTTTGTGTGTAAGAGACACGATTAGATACATGGAGGCCTGCAGAGCTCTGCCATGAGTATTCTGACTGATGATTGGATGACTCTACACAGTTTCCTCTCTCACCGCAGGTTCCTGGCCTTTGTCAAGACCCATACTGTCAAAAAACATTACCTTGACAGTACCTAGTCAAGATTGCGCACACGCACACACACACACACACACAAATCTTTGTTTTTGGCTGCGCTTAAAACCTGGCCAGCACACTTTAATGGTAAGTTACAAATATAATAATGCCCATACTAGTAACAAAATATTTTCTAGCATTTGTTGTTTTTTTCCCCTTTTTGTCTTGACAGAATATGCAGAAATTGAGGAATGCACATTAAGACAAAATTCACTAGATGGCACCAGAGTACTATTTCCAATGGCTCTTTCTGCAGCTGCCAAGCCCAGTTCTCAGACTCTCACTCATACTCTTTTTATGTGATCTATTCATTCAATAGTTCTTAATAAAAGCAAACAGAAAGCAAAACTGTTGCAAAACAAAAATGTCCAGACATTCACAGGAGACCTACTATGCAAATTTCAACTCGATAATTTCTATGCATCCAATCATTCTCTCTGCTTACCTTCATCGGGGTCGCAGGAGCCTATCACCAGCTGTCATATGGCGAGAGGCGGGGTACATCCTGGACGGTCGCCAGTCTATCGCAGAGCTCTCACATAGAGACAGACAGCCTTTCGTCCTCTTATTCATACCTATGGGCAATTTAGAGTCACCAATTAACTTAATGCCAGGAATTGCATGTCTATGGACTGTGGGAGGAAGTTGGGGAGAACATGCAAACACAGAAAGGCCCCGGCCAGATGGTGGAGTTGAATTCTTGACCTTACAGCCAGTCCTAACTTTCTCTCCACCGTGCTGACCGATAACTTCCAACTCGATAATTTTAGTCTTGTCAGAGTAGCTTTGCATGAGTCACGGTTCAAAGTAGTCTTTGTCTAACTTATTTTGGGCCTTTGTTTAGCCCCCTTCATTTTATCCACTGTCAGTAGATGGCTTCCCCTTAGGGTATTCTTGCACCATTGGTTCTGTAAGGACTTTACCTTAAACCTCATATAATAATATAATATAATGTTTTATTAAATGTCAAAGTCAACCATTATTAGACTTTGACATTTTGTAAAAGAAGCTGAATTGTTTAAAATCCTTTTAAAAGGGAGCAAGCCAGTCTTTGAGTTTGGACTGTTGTACATCAGTTATGTTTAATGTGAATAATAACCGTAAGATGGCACACGAGTCAAAGTAATGCAGCTTTGAAGCCAGCCAGCTGCCCCCCTGAATTCTTTTCAGTGGTTGTCATAGCAACAGGTGTGTTTTTCTTTGCCTCCTGAAGGGTTTTACTTTCCAAGGCCCTTCACTCTACCTTCATTCCTATTTGGGGATGTTAATAGCTTGAGCACCACTCAGAGAAAATCACTCACTGTTCTCTCTTAAATTGAGCAGAGGTGCAATAGACCATTGAATTGAAGATTAGATTCAATTGCAACATGTGTTTTTTCTTTTCTTTTTTATCATATCATGACTTGCTGTGTTTTATTTCACTTATGCAGGACTGCTTTATTGGAATAAATGTAATCGTATTCTTTAATTACTAAAACAGATTGCCCCCGTTTAGTAACCTGTATGACTGTCTTCAGTACTCTGAAATAACAGAGTTTTGAGGATTGCGATGAAATATTTAATAATTAATAAGAAATTGAGTAATAGACTTTTTCACTCATATCTTTTTTATGCCTGTCACTTGTCCAGCTTCTTCGCTGCATGAATAATGTGTGAGGTTAAAATTATTCCACTACAAATGGTCCCAGCCTCATTAGCCATGTAATTACTTGTGTGATTTAAGTCACTCTTTCCCCCTTCCAGTGAACAGCTGCATTTAAATGGGGGCAGTTTAAAATCTGGAGTAGCCAGCAATTAGTGTGGTGGTGGGTTAGGTTAGAAAGCCAGCAATATCTGGTTAGTAGGTTGGAAATTTGACACCCAGGAATAATTTCAACTCATTTAAATTGGGAAAAATAGCAGTTTGGTCATACAGACAGATGAAAAGATGAGGTATACAAGGACATCTAGAATTCAAATACAACTTACAGAATTTGTAAAGTAACAGTAACAAAGAAATAATGTTGAGTATATACACAATGTGAAATGGACGCACTAATGAAGGGCAGCTGTAAGGGCAAGGTCTTCTCAGCAGAGGAGGTTACTGAGAATGGGTGTGCAGAGCAAGGAGACAAAGTAATTGTGTTGGTGGACAGGAGAGACATGACTAGCTATAAAACACAGACACACACATGTGATACTATGGGCTGGGAGAGGCAGAAAATAGTTAGGAGAGAGGTGGTGCTGATGTGTCAATGACAGAAAGCACTGATTCGAGTTCTTATTGTTGGGCAGAATGTCACTACTCTGAATCACCTGATATATTTTGCCAGTCTGAAAGGTTCACTATCTAAAAGAATTGAGTACAGCTTTGTGCTGATCTGATGCCAGATTGATTACACCTCAACAATTTTATAGATTTGAAAAATGAAAAAAAAAAAAAAAATTACAGCTCTCTCTTGCCATTTACACAAGGGCTACTGCATGACTTTCAAACTAACTGCCAGAGGCATTTCTAAGACAACTGCTGGGTGATGAGACATGGTTCCGGAAAGATTTCTCTTGGTGGCAGCCATCTGTATGATTATGGTTGTTGTGTATGTGCAGCTTTTTGGAAGCCATGACACTGGATTAAAACCTGATCTGATTAATGATATATCTTTTAGGTGATTGGCTGGATGGTTGACATGTGAGAAATCTTTGTCGTGTTCTCCTACACATTTCATTCTGAAGTTATCTTGCTGAGCTTGTGCAAGTGCAAAAACAAACATAACAGATTTTTTTCGTACCATCCCAAAGAAATGGCACTCAAGGAATCCTTAATAGAAATATTTAGGAGAAACATGGTGACATGGCAGTTTCAACTGCATGGTGGTAGGCATAATGTAGTCATTAGCAGAGAGGATGGTAACATATCATTGTTCTTAGCTTACTGTATTGAAAATGTAAATTTGTATGACACTTGTCACCTGCTCAGGTGAGATGAACTACAGATGTTGTGTTGGAAGTCTAGATTAAGTGTTTAATTAATTAAACACTTAATGTTAGTGCCTCACCACTATATGATTTCTAATAGTGATAGTGATATTTGGTGATTTAAAAATCTTATATTACAATCTATTAGTCACTATTTTTTTTTTACTTTTTGATCCACAAAACATAATCATATTTCTCATACATTTGTTATGTGTAGCTATTTATTTACTTGTTTATACTCTGCCAGATTCTGCTCAGATCAGTTGAGTGTTGTTTGTGCTTCCAAAGTGTTGCTAGCAGGAAAGTTGCAGAGTGACCTCTGGTGGACAAATTGCTCAATGTCAGCACTCATCACATGGCTGAAGGGTGTTTCTCTTGTCCATTGTTTACTTTTCAGTCATCATTCAACTGAAAATGGATATCAGTTTGTCATGTAACAATTTGCAAGCAGAAAAATAATTAATATGCAAAAATATTTTTTAAACATTTTTGTGGGTATAGACATCATCATCTTTTTAATAGGGACTGCTATGTAACTTTCTAAATAACTGCTAGAGGCATTTCTAAGACTGCTGAGTGGTGAGACATGATTTCAACAAAACACATTGGCTGACTAGTCAGCTGTTTTTCTCTTGGTGGCAGACATCTTTCTCAAATAGAACTTTATTGCTTAACAGGTGTTAATACATCAATAGGACAAACTCTTCTTGCTCCAATTTCACTTGTGTTAAATTTATATAGGACCACAGCAGCGCACAACAGTTGCCTCAAAGCACAACTGAGTCTCCACTATGAGAGTCAAAGTGCCACAAGGAATTATTTCTGCTGGGGGGGAAAGCAGTAAAATAAATAATCAATTTAAATGATCTTCTTTGTCTTCTTTGTGTAGCAGAAGAACAAACAACAAACTCTTTGGTTGCTCACTGTGCTAACTGAGCCATGCAAGCCAAAGTGTGTCATAGTTATGCTTTGACGGTTATCAGTGAAATATACAGTCACAATATTGACAGCTAATTAAAACATGCAATCTGTGTGGACACTTGACAATTTTTTTAAAAAGTCAGTTTTGCTGATTGTTTACAATTATTAGAGCTTGAATGACTTGAATAATAGCTTTCACTAATAAAACGTCCAGGTTCAAACTTTTTAAGTGACAGAGATAAACTTGCAGCCGTCCCCTCAGTAAAGTAGCTCAGCTTTGGGTTCCCAGCAGCCATCAATGCCTCCATGATTGCTCCAGAAAATGCATTTTTAGTTAATGGTTGTGAATACTATCAGGCGCCCAGCAGCACAAAAACACCTTTTTCAGTCTCAACTTCACCCTTTAGGGACCCAAGGACATTTTAGATTAGTTAGATTTTAACCACCTGTATATAAAAACAATAATAATTCATTTTCATTCTTGATTCCTTGATCATTGATTGAAGATGGCTCTTTCACAGAACAGATATCCAGTTAGGTTATTTTATTTTGATTCAAGGCCAGTATGTTTCTGTTTGATTAAGTAAGTGTTAAGTGCCTTAAGAAATAAAGACAGGTTACTCTGAAAATGGTCAGAGGCAAGGACTGCACTCAAAATGAGTAAGAAAACAACCACAGAAAAAGCCTGCAGAAAGCCTGAAGATCACATTAAAAACGTTAAAGTTTTAAAAGTTTGGCTGCTTCGAAGCAAAACATAAAGAAATGTCGCCATGTATTTATGAGAAGAAAAAGATCTCGCTTTTTCAGTCTTGTCCCAGAACGAATCAGTGTTCACTGATCAGAACAGTGAACCTATCAACAGGGTAAATGTAATCTTAAAGTCGAGTGATTCAGCTATCTTGGTGTGAATTACTTTTACAGTGACATAGACAAAATCCCTGTTTACTTGTTTTCTAGCAGTACATAGTCCATGTGCCAACAAGTTTAAGGCCAACATTTGTAAATACAGGTTTAGTTGACTGGTGCTGTTGAGGGGTCAGCAATTCTCTATCAAGACTGTGTCACAGTTCACAAATCAAAGCTCGTTTGACACCTTCAGTTAATAATCATCTCTGCTTTTGAGGCTACAAAATCCTTCATCCTAATTGGTTGAATAATGGTCGTGTAGAGGAAAGGTAGCAACTATGAACTATGAAGAGAGAAAATAGTGAAAAGAATACTCAAAGATCAGTGGAAAGCTTTCATTGTTTTTAACACTCACTTTCAATTTATTACAAAGATGTTGACTTCTCCCCTCTCTGCAGGAAACGCTATTCCAAAGGACCAACAACAGCACAAACATGAGTAAGAGTAAACATGATTGCTTCTGACACTTCTCCCAGGTGACAGTACACAACTAAACACACCATGAAAGTAAATAAAACCATGCTGGTCCCTTTATTTGTCATTTATAAAGGTGGTCAAGGATCTTCCTACAGTAGTCAGGTATATAGGGAAGTGGAGGAGCACAATACAGAAGGTGTGTCCAGGATACATGGCAATCTTAAAGAAAGGAGGTGTGCTGCTCGATTGGTACACGGCTCCTCAGATTTTACTTTCTTTGGCTCTTTAAAGTAAAAGTCAGCATTTTCTGGGATTTTCTCTGGTTTAGGATATAAAGTTGAGACCACAGGAGACCGAGGTCTCTTTTTGGAGAGAAAATCCAATTTTTCTGCTGACCTTTCCACTCTCTTCACCAGGCAGTTCCTGTTACAGTCTGTGATATTCATTTTTATTGCTTCTAACTGAATTTCACAACTTTTTGTTATCAGATGAGATATTTCCTTCAAAAGGTTTATGACAAACATACTGAAGAAAGATCTACATGCAGATCGTGCTATGAGAGGATATAAAATATTTATTTTATACTGAGCCTTTTCATAGACACCTCAGTTCACCTGCTCTCTGAAAAAAAGACATTCTAGCTTCACACTTTTAAGGTCAACCTCTTTTTAAGCTTCCTTTTTTTCTCACTAGCTGTTCTGAACAGCAGGTTGATGGACCTTCTATGCTCACAGTCTTATAATATTATTAAGAGATGAGCCAATACTACTTTTTAAGATTAAAAATTAATTATTTAAATTAACCCATACCATATGACAATGCTATGTTTGTATGTTTTTTCTATAAATTATTTTACCAGGGAAACCAAAAAAAAATCCTCATGAATTAATAAAATAGTTGTTAGTATTTCAGCAGAAATGTAAGTGATACATCAATAATGAAACTGGGTTTAATTAGACTGGTGCATTTTTTAACAGTATTTTGCACTGATCATATGATGCCGGGTCTCCAGTGCACATTTGCTAGTCATATATGATGATAGTCTCTCACAGTCTGAATACTTTTCACTCTAGCTCAAGAGAACAGAAAGGAAGGAGGTACAACCTTGTGGTCCTATTCAGCGATATGATACGGTACATTCACCCAGTGACCCAACAGTGATACAACACTGAAACCAGATAAACATAATGCGCAGCTATCGTTGAATGCGTTTTTATTAAAAAAAACAACCAAAAAACATCAGGAATACAAATATTGGGTGATAGCACTATTGGGGGGATAAATTGTGCAGTCCCACTTGTGCCTGTTTGTATTATTGGTCACTTCTTGGCCTTTCCTATGACAGATCATGTTTTCCTCTCACTTCTCTCTCTGTGTTTATTTTAACAAAACTTCTAAGTGTTGCATTATTAATGAAAACCTAATTCACAAGAGAAAATAGTTTAAATGATTCTTTTGTCCTTTACAGCATGAAAAAATGATTTGCATTCAGTGTCATGCTGTATTATCCATGGCGCCCATGCTCCAGTGGTGAGACAAGGCAGTAATGATTTCAGTGTGGCACCATACCAATGTGTGCGTGTTTCTTCATCTATGTGCAACATTAAGGAAATGCATTTTTATTTTGGTGTGTCTCTGGAACTTTTTGCAGCAGTTGCTGAAATTAGTAAATGTAGCTTCTACAATGGAAAAATTAGGACTCTGCTACTTCTCTGTGTCAAGCTGACTTTACTGAATGAAAGGAAGGAAAGAGTTATCTATTGCACACAATGTTCTGAATGCATTCTGTGACAATGGCAGATAGATAACTAATCTCTATATATATTCTAAGCTTATAACCCCTCTTTGTCAAAAAAAAAAACAAAAAAAAATGCAGACTACTGTCATGCTGTCTGCACTATTGTTTGACCCCTTTACAAGGGTAAATAAAACTCCTAACAAAAAACCGGTTGTGTGCACCTCAGTTTATTTTTTTATTTCTACAACAAGCTTAGTGTCAAGAAATGGGATCTCATGGCTACTTGGATCTGGGGTCTGAGATGAACAGTAACTGGTCATCCTGGAAAAATGTCTTTCCACCCTCTACCTCACATAGTTGAGAGACAAATAGGGCTCACCTTTCTAGACCCCAGACCATCTTCATTGGGATCTTCAGGAATAAATCATGTTGCCCTCAAAGGTGAGAGATCTGAAATACATTGTTGTTATTTTAGGCAAAAAAGATAAAATAAACAGGAAAGTTGATTATTTCACATTTGGTCTTGGGATCATTCTTTACAGGGCCAAGTAAGGTTTGCCAGGTTATAGCAAAAGACAATCTGGATTTGGGGTGACAATTGGCTGAATAGCCCAGAGACTACATGCAAAATAGATAAAACCAGGCATTTGTGAGCATGGGAAACAAGTCTGGCAAAGAAAACTGTAGGTAAGAGGTGTATTTCATGTCCGCAAATGTGGTTTATATGAGGGAAGAATATCACCTAATATCATTTAGGTAAAACATTTTGGGTTTCTATTGGAGGAGGGCTTCAGCATGAGACAGCTAATGTAGCGGGATGAAAATTAGATCATGGAGTAAAAGAGATAAAAGATAAAAAATGAAAAGAAAAGATTTGGTTGGAATTGAAAATCACCTGAAGGCATTAAATATGTGAAAGTTTAAAGCAGAATGCAGAGACAGAAAAAAAAATCTAAGAGGATCCGTTGAGAAGAATAGTGCTAGGGATGAAACAGATAAATCTTAGAGAAATTCTTGTCTGTGTAGAGCCTCAGTGTGTCAGAGTAAATCACTACCTTGATTGCGACCCTTCAATGGCTATACCTATTTGACCCTGACCTCACGCATGAGCCTTTGCTCACACTTCTAACACATGCTATTCCATACCTTGATGAAAAATTGAGTTTCCAAGTCCTCCACAGGTTAGCCGTAGCTGTGTTCACTCTAAGGACAACTGGTAAGAGAAAATTTTACTGTACCACTTATGTGTCAAAATGAATAAGGGCTAATTAATTTTTTTAAGTTTTATCCAGTGTTATCCATCCATATCTCACTGTGATGAATGTAAAACAAACTAGACACAAATGACAAGTTAATATGTGGTCTCATTATGTCCAGTGTTAATTGTGCTTGTAATTTTCACAGTTGTCTTAGACTAATGCTACTTATTGATCGCTCCATGTACAGCATGGATCGCTCCAACAGCACAGACTGCTGTCATGATGTCTGTACTGTTGTTTGAGCCCCTTCCAAAGGTAAGCAAACTCATTTAATTCCCATTTCCACAACATTTCTGACTTTCTTTCCATCTTTCACCAACTCACTAACTTTGCTGTTATCCCTGCACTCTAAATGATAAATATCCTGAAACATTTCAGTCATATTATGATGATTTAGAAACAGGCCAAGTGTCAAACGGTACAGCGTGAGACTGACTGCCCCAGACTGAGCCACCAGACAGACCATTTATCAGAGTGTCTCTGCTGAACATGGAAGTTTAACTTCAAAGCTAATGGAGAATGTGGTGGAGTGAAACCAAAGCATATCCGCCATCTTCTTGTAGTTTCTGCACCTATTTATTTTTCTTCATCCTAATTTTCTTCATTGCTTATATTAAACTGCTCAGTGTTGGGGAATGCACATAAAGGCCCAGAGAGAGATATTTACAACATGAGGGATTTGAGTCAGTATTCAATTTAACGGTTCAGATGCAGAGAAACTTTGTGATTGATATTTTATGCACTCCCTCACATGCTTGAGAGATCGATTTACAGTTAACACCTTGGAGTCTTTCTTATTACAGTTGTCCTCTGGTTTTTGATTTATTTTTAGTCCTGTCTCAGAATAGACAATGTTACAATGTCTTATTGACTGCACATGGCTTTTATAGATATTGTAATAGTAATTCATCTCCAAAGTAATAAAGTAACATTCAATTTTGCATGTTTCTTCGGTCATGATCTAATGCGTTATTAATGCCGATGTATCAGTTTCATTTTGAGCGCTGAAGGTCTCAAAAGTAAATAAACCTGAAAGGTCTGAAACTCTCATTTTCATTTTTAGGTATTAGAAAAAAAAACAGTTTAGTTAACTAAAGTAAAATTTTGACAAGAATATTTAGTTATTTACTAAACACGTAAACAAGATGGCGGCGCGCACGGGTGCAGCGGCTCTTAGCTCTCCAGTTTGGTGCTCGTTTTTACTTTTTTCCACCTGGGACTCTCCACCCCCATCTGCCTCTGGATCAAGGACTTCCTGACAAATAGACCACAGTCTGTCAGACTCGGCCCCCACCGGTCCAGCACCATCACACTCAGCACCGGGTCTCCACAAGGATGTGTTTTGAGTCCCCTCCTGTTTACGCTCTACACATCCGACTGCTCCCCTACCCATCTCTCAAACACCATCATAAAGTTCGCGGATGACACCACAGTGGTTGGACTCATCTCAAGGGGGGATGAGTCGGACTACAGAGATGAGGTCAACAGACTGACTGAGTGGTGTTCAGTTAACAACCTCCAACTGAACACCACGAAAACTAAAGAACTTATCTTGGACTTCAGGAAGGGCAGAGCAGACCCGGCCCCACTTTACATTCACGGGAGCTGTGTGGAGAGGGGTAACTCCATGAGGTTTCTGGGCGTGCAGATATCTGATGACCTCTCCTGGACTGCAAATACTACAGCGGTGGTTAAAAAGGCCCAGCAGCGTCTCCACTTTCTGAGAGTGCTCAGGAGGAACAACCTGGAGGAGAGGCTGCTGGTGACATTTTACAGAGCCACCATAGAGAGCATCCTAACGTATGGCATAACAACATGGTATGCAGGGTGCTCAGCTGCAGACAGGAAAGTACTGCAGAGGGTCATCAACACAGCCCAGAAGATCACTGGCTGCTCTCTGCCCAGCCTGGAGGTCACTGCAAACTCTCGGTACCTCAGCAGAGCTGGCAATATCATCAAGGACCACTCTCACCCCAGCAACCAACTGTTTGAACTATTACCGTCAGGCCGACGGTACAGGTCACATAAAACCAGGACAAACAGATTCAGGGATAGCTTCTTTCCCAGAGCTATCACCATAGTAAATAAGCACAAAAACAACTGAACCTATTCCATACCGTCACTGTCATTATATTATGCTGCTATTCATACTGTCATTATATTAATGCTGCTATCCTGTATATATTGTACATACTATTGTTTGAGTACTTACGATTGTTTTTTTTGTACTTTTTATATTTTACATTTATATTTATTATTGAAACTTGCACCAAGGGAGTGGCACTCCAATTTCGTTGTACTCTGTACAATGACAATAAAGGCTATTCTATTCTATTCTATTCTAGTTTTTACCTTTTCCCCTTTAAGGAAATTTCCTTAATTTAAGTATGTGTTAATTTGGTAAAAATCTGTTATCACAACTTGCCTGATGAGGCTTTGAAAAAACATGTATATTAAGACCTTGAATGTTTACAAGACGGTCAGTCAACTACTTTCAAAAAGGTCTCTTTTTTTTGTATCACTTATATTGATTTGGGAAACCTATGTCGTTTCCTAATTCTTATGTTCTCCATACAAAGACAAAAACTAAACATTTTAAAGCAATAAAAACTGAAACCCATTCTGACAAAATAATGATAAAAAAGAAACAAATTAGAAAATACACAAACAGTACGTGTAGTTTGATTCTTTGCAGTGCACCTCACAACCTGCATGTTTGAGAAACAGTGCTACCAGGATGAATTGAGAAATGAATGCTTTGCTTCTGGTCAAAACATAAATGTGGAGCTATCACCCACACAGTTTTACATGTTTTATGTATCCCATCTGCTCTTCATGTGTCACTTTCAAACCATGACTGTGACAGATGGGAAGATTCTGACCTTTTTACGTTTGGTCAAATACATTGCAGTTCTGCTCGACATAGCACACATCACTGTCAAACACGGCAATGTTTTAAATCTCGCCACGTTGCTACCTGTTGCTGTCGAAGACAAACGGCAGTGTGAAGTGTGTTCTCCTCACTCTGATCTTTCGTTGCCTTTGAAATCCTGTTTGGAAGGCTCCCAGAGGTTGGGGTGGCACCTGCACACAGAACACTTCTTCTCTCGGCCAGTGGGAAAGTGACATTTTGAAATATTGTGAAACGTTGTCTTCCGTCTTATCCAAAATTCGAAGACAGGTGAAAGACGTGCTTCCCACTGTGGGTGAACATCACCTTAACCTGACAACCAACAAGAGCAGATGGGAAGAAGTAAGTAAATGATCTGTTTCACCTGGTTAGGGAGGAAAGTCTCTCCTCAGCTTTGTTGTTTGAGCGGTGAAGGAGGAATGCTGATTGAGTTCTGCTTGTACTCTGAGCTACAGCCATTGGCCAGGCAGCATGAAATGAGTGATTAATGGTTTTATCCAGTGTTATCCATCCATATCTCACTGTGATGAATGTAAAACAAACTAGACACAAATGACAAGTTAATATGTGGTCTCATTATGTCCAGTGTTAATTGTGCTTGT
The DNA here is from genome assembly GCF_057381845.1 of Rhamphochromis longiceps. NCBI lineage: Eukaryota > Metazoa > Chordata > Actinopteri > Cichliformes > Cichlidae > Rhamphochromis > Rhamphochromis longiceps. The sequence continues at coordinate 39,172,141 of NC_140562.1, read as the reverse complement.
AATTTTCACAGTTGTCTTAGACTAATGCTACTTATTGATCGCTCCATGTACAGCATGGATCGCTCCAACAGCACAGACTGCTGTCATGATGTCTGTACTGTTGTTTGAGCCCCTTCCAAAGGTAAGCAAACTCATTTAATTCCCATTTCCACAACATTTCTGACTTTCTTTCCATCTTTCACCAACTCACTAACTTTGCTGTTATCCCTGCACTCTAAATGATAAATATCCTGAAACATTTCAGTCATATTATGATGATTTAGAAACAGGCCAAGTGTCAAACGGTACAGCGTGAGACTGACTGCCCCAGACTGAGCCACCAGACAGACCATTTATCAGAGTGTCTCTGCTGAACATGGAAGTTTAACTTCAAAGCTAATGGAGAATGTGGTGGAGTGAAACCAAAGCATATCCGCCATCTTCTTGTAGTTTCTGCACCTATTTATTTTTCTTCATCCTAATTTTCTTCATTGCTTATATTAAACTGCTCAGTGTTGGGGAATGCACATAAAGGCCCAGAGAGAGATATTTACAACATGAGGGATTTGAGTCAATATTCAATTTAACGGTTCAGATGCAGAGAAACTTTGTGATTGATATTTTATGCACTCCCTCACATGCTTGAGAGATCGATTTACAGTTAACACCTTGGAGTCTTTCTTATTACAGTTGTCCTCTGGTTTTTGATTTATTTTTAGTCCTGTCTCAGAATAGACAATGTTACAATGTCTTATTGACTGCACATGGCTTTTATAGATATTGTAATAGTAATTCATCTCCAAAGTAATAAAGTACCATACTTTGTGGTGAGTTGCACTGAATGCTTTAATATTGATCCCTTTTCCTGGGATTAGTGTATGTCTAGATGTTTGTACACTATTAATAATAATCATAAGAAGATTTATTGCTGTTATTGTTTTCGGGAAGGGGGGGGCATTATGAAACTGGGGCTGGATTTGAACTCTTATTGAACAGCACATAGCATCCATAATTTTCACTAATGGATACAATAACTGAATATAGTTTACAATGTAGTTCACTCCAACAGAGGTTGTTGACAAAGCTCAGAAAAATTCTGTAGCTTCAGTATGGTTAATGGTGGTTATGGTTAATGTAGCACTCTCTCTGGCCCATCTACAGAAGACAACTTCATGCTAAGGAGCAAGATTGTTTATATCAGATTCTGTAGCGCAGTCCAGTATCGATTGTGTTTCCTTTGAATCCTTGTTAGATTTTTCAGTTTTTTAATTAAGGTCTGGATAATTTTTTTTAACCCAAAAACAAAGCTATATCGGTATCTTGTGATATCTTTTTTGAATCTGTCTGTTTTGGGGTTTTTTTTATTTCCAAGTTATTTACCTTGTGGCTGAGTCTCAGAAACAGCAATAGTTCACCCAGCACAGCAACCTACTTCTGGCTCTTAAATATGTCTTTATGATGTTAGTCAATTCAACTAACCCCACCCATCCCTGAACCACCACTACACCGCCCCCTTTCCCACTCCTCCAGTGCCTGAGTATTCAGCTATGGTCCTTTAAACTTTTTTTCTTGCCCTTTTCAAACTTAAAGACTTCACCGCTCCCTCCACTAGCTGTAACCTTTACAGAGTTCTTCACAGCTAACCATGTAGGAAGACAGCAGGAGTGATTTCCACCCTAAAAAGCAGAATCTTGGTACACCCCACGAATATTAAACTTCGTCTCCCCCACTATCTAGATTGCTTCACCCTCAGCTTCAAGTCAAACTTGAAGCTGAGATCTCACTCACCTTCCACATCCTGAAGACTCCAGAAAAACTTGCCCTGATGTATGTCTGATTAATGGCCAGGTCCCTCTTGGGATCCCCTCCAATTCTTGTACTAACCAAACATTGTGGATGGAAACTGTTGCATCCCAAAGGAACCCAACATAAACATCAGGCCAAATACCTTTGGGGAAAAAACTGACATCCACATCATTTCATATATATATACAGTGCAAAATGGGAAATCTGGGCCACAGTGACACTTTATAATGATAATTGGGCCTACTTAGTTGCAATGTACTCTGTTTTGCAATGTGACAGGTGTTTACCTGCTAAATTGCATACTTCCATCAGAGCTGCAGCACTGTCGTAGAGCTTCACTGCCTCCTGGGACCTGTGACACAACTGCAGGTGTGATGATACAAATAACTAAATATAGCTGCTTGTTTGAGTCTCACAATTTTGGTCTCCGGGAATAAGGATAAACAGAAATACTCTCAAATGCACAAATCCACTAAACACATCCACCACCACATATGGTAAAGATTACAGACAGTGTTACAACTTTGTTTCCTCGAGGATGAACACACGTGTTTCCATCGAGAAGCAGTGTGTCTTTGTCTCGCAGAGTTTTTCCCACTGTGTGTTTTTTCTTACCCCTGGCTTACTGTAAATCTTTTTCAGAACACAACGGTTGTTTTGTGAAGCCGTGGAGATTAAACAACCGACAGCTATCGCAGTTAATTAGGTTGCTAGGGCTTTACTGTCACCAGAGCCGGGCTTATAAATGAAGTGAGCAAGCATGCTGCTGTCCCTGCAGCACAACTCTGAAGGGGATTATCACTACTGCACTCTTCAATTCAGCATCTAAGACTTACAGAGACATGGAACAGACACATCTCCACATATTTGAACATTTCTTTCCCAGATGACAGATATCTTCATCACATCATAATCCCTTGCAAGGATTCACATCTCATTCGTCCGCTGGTCTTGCAAACGTTTCTTTATCTCTTTTGTGACCGTTGTAAATGTACCATAATTAAAAATACAGTTTTTCACTGCATTGTAATAACTCTTTATTTTATTCTGCATTGGACACAATGCCTTTTTTAAAAAAAAATAACTTGTTTTCTTTTATCCCCCTGTTCTTTCAGACATGCACACTCGACATTCAAATTGTGTCTAGACTGTCATGCAGAATGGCAGCTCACTGTAGAGCATTTTGTTGCTCACCGCTGAACCGAGATACTCTGTTTTGCTTTTCCAAACACAGACAACAACGCCTAAGTTTTTTTTATTGTTGTTGTTGTTCTTTACAGTTTGTGTGTCTGTGAAAACCTGTTTCATGATAGCTTTAAATATATAAGAAGGATCATTATAAAGATGGGAACTATATTTGCTGCACAGCATAATCAAGCTGAGACTCTGACACCTCAACAACTTGACAAGTTGACCTTTTCATTCCTGGTGTTGTAGCAAACTTTTCAGTGTATAGGAATTTTCAAACTTTTAGGTGGTTGAAAATCTAAAATAATAAAAATCTTAGCTTTAAGAGAGATAACTGACTTCATGACAAATGTAATGATTATAGTTTATGTTTGTCCTAAGATAAAATGTGGAGGGATGAAGGAGGCAAAATACTGTTTTATTATCATAAATAGTCACCATTTGCATATTTCACAATTAAAGAACAGTTTTATGATGTATAGCTAATTATTTTGGTTAAAAACTCTGCATGTATTAACAGAAGTGACACAGGTCAATATTTATATTCTTGATATTTATTAATGTAAGCAAGCACCTCAAGTGTTAAAAAAAAACAGTGGTTTTCTATAAGTGATACATAGATGTGATCACACTCTTATGGCCAGGCGAGTAACGTTGAATGACTCATTCAATTCAATTCAATCTTTATTGGCAGACTACATGTCCATAAAAACAAGACAAGAAACACACACACACACACACACACAACTCCCCCCCCCCCCCCACACACACACACACACAACACAAGGTATACCATTAAATATATATATGTATATATGTATATCATTCTGTCCTACAGATTTGCTGTGGTAGAGTATGTGTGAGACAGCACAAGAAAATAAGAAGGTATCTGATTCTCACCCAAACAATGAACAGCAGTGAAACTACAGCTAAACTCGAGTTCCTTCTTTTCTAAATTTTTGTTTTTGTTTCTTGAAGAGCTGCAAAATCAGGTCCTTTCCTGTCGAGTAGCTCCATTTTAACTGAATATAGAAAATGGGAAGCAATAACTGTAGAGCCTGTCGAGACATGACACTGAACTTCTAATCTATGCTTGCTGAGATGGAGATGGAGTTTCTGAAAATACTCACTGTGGAACACTTTGCCACATATACGCTTCATTCTGGGTTGTTTTTTTTTTCCTTACAGCTTGCTAAATAGCATTTTGGCAGGGGCCTGTTGCCATGGTGACATCACACATGGGCAAAGTTATATCCTTATGGCTTTTCTTATGCCGTTTGCTCGATGTTGTCGTTGAATAAAAGATGATAGTGTGTAATTGGTGGTTAATAGATTAATTAGTGTGCATTATCATCTAAGTCTGCAGAGAAGCGTTCAAGTTAAAAGTATGAGGTTTATCAATTTATATATTGTTTTTATTTTTTTATGTTAAACGCCTACCAAAGCTTTTTGATGCATTTTTCCTACTTTGATGACAAGTAAAAGTGTGAGAAAAGAATTTGGAGAAGTGACTATCAGATGGAGATGTGTGGGCAGTTGGCTTGTTCTATGAAAAACGCCCCATATGATTGAAAATTGTGACTGAAGTATCGATGTATGTACTCCGAAGTGAAAAGATTTTTCCCCTTAGAAAAATGTTTGATTAGTATATATAAAAAATCAGTTATGATTCTGATTGCCAGTGCTCACCAAAGAGCATGACTGTCACTTTTACATTGAGAAACCAATTATAGGCTTTGACTCACAATTCTGTCTAATTTATGGGTTCCAAAGCCTGATTCTCCGCCTGTGATTCCTGCTGTAAAACATTTAAAGCACCAGATGGGGAAATAATGAACTTTTCTTGCAGAGAGCAGCTGACAGACGCTTATGAAAACCAAGCACTGTTGACGGGGATCTCATTTAAGTGGACCATGACATATTAACAGTCAAATGCCAGTTGCTGGAACTCTGAGTCTCATGGGTGTTTTGAAGTATTTTTTGCCTTTATTTAATAATAAAATATCAGAAAGACAGGACATTTGGGAAGTGAGTCGGAAAATGAAAAGCTACATATGGTCCTGGGCTTGGATGATAAATTTTTTGTTAGGTTCATATGTGCCCATGTGGTACAGGCTCTGAACACTTGGCCATGGGGTAAAACCTGTTTTAAAAGCAGCATGTCATCACCTTTTATGTGTCAGTCCATCAATCATATACAACAATAAATACATTTACAAGGTTTAATCTTGTCATCACCTATAAGCAATGGAGAAGGAAAAAAGAAAGTCGGATGAAAGAAATGGAAAGATGGGAATGAAAGAGTGACAGAAATAGAAGTGATGGAGTTGCAAATGGAAGGAGATTGTGTAAAATATAAATGCATAAAAAATGACAGGAAAGGGTGAAACATCATGAGGCTAAACAAAATAGTATTGTCACGATCCTGGGTCTTTTGACCCAGTGTTTTGAGTTTTAGTTTATTTTGATATGGTTTATGTTTAAGTTCATTAGGTTATCTAAGTTCATTTGTTTATTAGATTCCCCTTGTGTTTTCAACTGGTGTTTAAGTCTCACTTGTCTTTATGTGTTTCATGTCTGCGTGTCTTTTGTCGTAAAGTTCATGCAGTCATGTCTGCGTTTCATTATGCTTCCTGTTTTATTTTGAAGAGGTCCTGTGTTCCTTTCTTCAATGTGTTTAGTTTTAGGCTGTATCCCAATTCAGGGTCTGCAGCCTTAACGGTCCACAAGGGCCGCGTACTCAAAGGCCGCTAAGGCCGGAAGTGCGAGGCTTGTGAAATGGGACGGTCTAGCCTCCGTGGCACTGCCCAGGTTGCCTAGCAACCATGATACTAACAGCTGGAAACGTTTCATACAGCATTGTTTGACAGAAATGAAGGAGAGAATCTTTTGTTCATTTGTTTGTCTGTTTCTACATGAGCTTTGATCATTCTCTGTAAGATTAAGCTCAGCTATTGAACGGCGTATATAAAGGCTTTAAAACCAAGTTAGTACAAACGTCACTTATGTCACATAACTTTGCCGACATGTGGCCAACAGGAATGTTTTAATGTTCTTCGTTATTAAACATTTGAACATAAATAAGTGACATAATATTCAGTACTTACTTAAAGTTTACTCTTCGGGTGCCCCTCATCTGCCGTTTTTTTTTTCGGCAAAATTATCCACACCCACCGCCGCGCTATGCATTCTGGGATATGTTGGGCTACGAAGTCTACACCGCCACATCCTTAAAATTCAGGGAAATGAAGGACGCATTTGAGGGCCGCATTTTGAGCAGCCTTCGAATTGGGACAGCCTTCGGCGCGCCGCTGTTACGTAATCGGCCTTAAAATGCGGCCTTTAAGGCTGCAGACCCTGAATTGGGATACAGCCTTACTCTCCCCTTGTGACGTTGTTATGTTCATGTGTGTTAGCTGTTTCCCCATGTGTTCCCACTTCCCTCATTATCCTCCTGTGTGTATTTAATCCGTGTGTTTTCAGTCATTCCTTTCAGGTCGTCTGCTAGTCCACATCGTGTCTCTGGGTATCCATGCAAGTTCTTCTTGTTTACGGTTTTTTCATATTTAATTTTAGTTCACCCAGTTTAGGTTATTGTTTACTTTCACCCATGCCCTTTGTTTGTTTTTATTTTGCCAGCCTTAATAAAATGCTTGTTTTCTATTAATCCACGTCACGTTCCACATTATGTTTTGGTCTGCGTTTGAGTCCTTTTTTGACAGCACATGTAGTCTGCCTCAGCCAGACTGTGACAAGTATAGGACTGAAAAGGTAAAAAAAAAAACCTCAGAGAACTGAAAAACAATAGCAGCATTTACCACAAACGAACAAACAAATGACCAATACAAAAACAACTTCAAACAAACCAAAATTAGCCTCACAGGCCGTAACACAACTAACATTACTCAAGAGAATCTCACAGTTTAGACAAGGTTTTCCAAACAAGGCTCACAGACAGAACCATACGGGACAGACTGCACACTCTGTCCAAAGCAGCAGCCCCTGAATAAATGTTCTTCAGCCTTTTAAAGATTGTGTCCAATCAGTCGCTGATTGGTCTGGCATCCCTCTGCTGGTCCAATAGACTTTCCCTGGAGGTAATCACATTTTCCCAGGCAGCCAATTGTCTATGTGGGTTGCCACACTCGAATTTGCTTGAAGGAGGGTTGTCTCACTTCTTCCAAGACCAGGGGCCATAACGACTACATAAATATGATTTCAGGAGACCTTCAGGAAGTTTTAGGGGAACATCACCTACTGAGACATTTAACGGATTGTTAATGTGCTGGCCTGAAACAGCTGAAATCCCACTTGCACAATGGGAGTTTAAAGGAATTAAAAATAGATGAAAGTATCAAAAAGTCGCAAAGAGTATGTTGGGAAACAAGCATGCATGTTAATGGCATTATCTGACAAGCACTTAATCTGAAACATTAAGTGCACTTTTTTCCTCTCTTGGTATGTCAAGAGATGTATTCTAAAACACTTCTTCAGCAGAGAATCAGAGAGGAGAAACACACAGTTTTACTTGTTGCTAGCAAGGGCAGCCACCAGAGCGCTCACACGAGAGTGAGGGCTCAGGGACTCGCAGCTCTGAGACTGCCCTGGTCTTTATTTTATACATCAGTGGGTGTTTGTTCCTTACATTGGAATGTGGATGTTTATATGTATGTGTGTGTGTGTGTGGGGGGGGGTGTAGGTGTGGAGTCAGAGTGTGACCCCCATAACCGACTTCCCTAAACCTGCTGGTCTGGAAGTCTAACAGTTCATCTAAGCACTTAGACTAAAACTTGACATAGCTACGTTTATCCTACCATAAAACAATAAGACAAGGTACCAAGGTTATTATCGTTAACAAAAACTAATGAAATAACGAAAAGTGAAAAAACATTTTCATTAATGGAAATAAAAATAAAAACAAAAAAAGGAAAACTAAAACTGTAATGAGTGTTCACAAAACTAACTAAAATTAACTGAATTTATAGCAAAAATGTGTTTAGTTTTCATTGATGTGTGCGTATACAATAGTCAAGGGTGAAAATGAAGTTTAGTTTACAGATTTTTTTCTTGCTGTCTCATTATGCCAGCAGGTGGCCAGTACGTTAGTCGAGTCGTCTGTGTTGCTGCTCCGTCCCATTGTTGCCAACTTAGCGACTTTGTCGCTATATTTAGCGAGTTTTCAGACCCCTTAGCGACTTTTTTTCTAAAAAAAAAGTCGCTAAAAAAAAGTCGTGAAAGCACGTATTTATTTTACTCTCAACAAGCAGCGGGTGCTGTAATGCAGTCAGTTCTTCTTTTACTCTTATGCTGTTTTGTGGATCACAAGGTTTAAAACTACTTATAAACACACACACACACAAAGTAACTCCACCAGAGTGCCTATTTCGGGTCACTTTTGCCGGTCCAAGCCCGGGTAAAGGAGCAGGGTTAGAATTGTGACATTAAAAAAAACAATAATTGCTAAAAGAAATTTAATTTGTAGTTCTAAATAAACTCTAAATGCATTTAGGACATTTTTTACTCACTTTATGTCTCTTCCACGATGTTATTTCTCTCTCCAACAACATAGGTTACAATTAGATTAGCATGACCAATTATGCAGATTAGGCGATGACGTCATTTCGCGACTTCTAGCGACTTTTAGGACAACCAATAGCGATTTTCCTTACTGAGGAGTTGGCAACACTGCTCCGTCCACGCGCAGAATCATGTCAGGAAAACTCGGGAGAAAGCGCCAGAGTCCAATTTGGGATTACTTTGAATATGACTGTGTTTTGGATAAAACGAGTGTCTTGTAGTGGAAAGAGACAAATTATGAGGGACATTTCTAAAGGGAAAAAAATCCCACAAACCTTAAAGTGCACTTGAAAACCTCACACAAGAAGGCTAACCTAGCTTACCTTGAGAAGGTAAGAGAGCACACTCAACCCTCAAAACAGAAGCTAACCCGAGGCAAGGCAGCGTGATGCATCCCGAGACAACAGGACTGGGATATCTACATAACTGTGTGAGTCAATTGCCTTCAAAAAGTTTATCAATTCACTTGAACCAAAATTACGAACACCCGGTGCTGCGAGAGTTAATAGTCTCATTGGGGCCAAGGTATACATTTTATAGTTGCCTGGTATCAATGGTTGTTCATCTGCCTTTATTTATTTATTTATTTAAAGAACCCATAGGTGGGAATGTGAGTTGTCTGTCTCTGCGTGTTAGCCCTGCGACAGACAGGCGACCTGTCCAGGGTGCAGGGTATGGTAGCTGGAATAGCAACATACCCAAGGATAAGCAGAAGAGCATGACTGATATGATGAAACTGGGATTTTGTTACACTTAATTATTGCAAACACAACTAAAACTATAACTGAAACTAATCAAAACTAAACTGAAACTAAGGATTTTCAAAAAAATAAAAACTAAACTAAACTAGCAAACAATTGGTAAAAACTCATTAAAACTGATATAAAATTGAAAATCTGAAGTCAAAACTAAATAAAAATAAAAACTAATGAAAATTGCAAAACTATTAAAACCCTGCAAGGTACGACCTCTCCCATGCTCCCAGGATGTAGGTGTGCATGCCAGAGCACTCTGGAATGCACACAAAGTCTTTGCAGACTATTAAGGATCGCACATCCTATCACTACCATATGCAAACTTATATTATTAAAAGATTATACTGACTACTAAGTACAATTTTCTATTGACATGGTATATCTGGAAGTGTTCTTGTAAAATTGGTTCCAGGAAAGTGAATGCAAACACAATCACGAGAATTGAACAATATGAAGAGGAATCTTGGACTGTTCCTACCTTCAAAATCTGTTTATTTTTTTCAGTAATATAACTTTGTGCATTGATTAAACAGCTCTGACTGGCATCTCAGTTAGATTAATGACTTGGCCTTTCTGAAAATCAAATAATTCCATTATTCAACCTCTCCTAAACTTGAGATCAGGTGCTACTCTTGTGACATTTTCTTGTTAAAAAAAAAAAAGTATTATTGAAATTAGAGCTGGGCGATATGAGATTTTTTCATATCACGATATGTTTTTTTCATTTCAGGCGATAACGATATCTATCACGATATAAGCCAAATAACTATATTTGTAAGATTTAAATGTGCCGTTGCTCACAAGTAAAATGTGAAATAATCAGCAGCTTGTTTTTAAATATTTATTTCCCATAATAAGTTCAACAGGGTAGATGTACTTAAGGAACATGAGACTTTTTCAGATAAATAAAGGCAAATATTGCAAACTACACAAAAGGCAGCCGCTAAAGCGTTTAAATTTCAAAATAGAACAAATGAAACAGACTAAATTGTCAATTCCACTTAGAAACAAAATATTAATTCTAAAAATAAATCTTAGTTTGTTTTACAGAAGAACAGACAAAACTGACTAACTTTTGTCAATATCAAATAAACTGAGAACTAAAAGGAAATTCTCAATCTCTCCTTGTTGTATAGCTTAGCTTTTCAAACAGTTTTAACAGTTACTTTAGTCTGACAAAAGCCGAATGACGAATTAGCGCTTCCAGTCAGAGACTGAGGCTACGTCCACACGTACACGGGTATTTTTGAAAACGGAGATTTTCCGTTTTCGTTTTAAAAAATAATCCCGTCCACACATAAAGGCAGAAATGAAGGAAAACGCTGCTATGAACATGCCAAAGCAGCAGGTGGCGCTAGATTCCTAACCGTGCAGAAATGTTGGCCAATCAGAAGTCTAGAAGCCTCGGTGGGAAAAAGTAAACAAAGCTGCGGCATAGAAGCAGAACCGAGTCGTATGTGTGGACGGACAGTAACTGTGTGTATATGTAAGCATTTAAACACTGCAGAGAGTAGAATTAACAGTAACAGTATTGTAGAAATTCATTTCACCGAAACAATAACGCGGCGCACAGTGTGACGCATGCACCAGTTTATTGTATTTCCAGACTTGCTTTCGGCACAATTTACAGTGCACGCTACTCTGTTTTTTGTCAGACTTGAAATAGCCGAAATACCTTCAAACTACGGAACTTCTATGGCTCTTCCGTTCGACAATCTCTCCGGCATTGGAACCATCATCGGTTTTCTCTTCGGTCACGCTCGGTTGATTTTTCTAGTCGGCACACTCATTTCCTCCATTATGCGCTGGCTCCATTACCCGCTGGCTGCTTCCCAAACAAACACACGTGCGGCTTGGCACTTGTGCTGTATGTAGCAAGTCACGCGACGTGACGCTGCGGCTGTGATTGGTTCAGCTCTGCACTACTGAATTTGGATCGGCTGACCTTTTTTTTTTTTTTTTTAAAGAGGACAAGAGCGGCGAGGTCTATCGCGATAGCTTAATTTCTCTATCGAGTAAAAGTTATATCGCGATACATATCGTTATCGTTCTATCGCCCAGCTCTAATTGAAATATAAGCACAGAAAAACAAAGAATAAAAAAAACGAGTTTATTTGGTATTGCCTACTTGTTGATGGGTACCTATGTCAAAAGTTGGATTTGCAGGTGTGAAAACCCTAAGATGGGCTGTAGTGGTGCAATAAGGGGAAAAGAATCACGTCAAGTCAAAATAATTTCTATTGTGAGCTCCAATCGATTTTCTTTGTGTGCCGTCTGTAATCAGCCCAATATGTGCTGCTGTTCTAAGGTTTATTATTTGTGTTTCATTTCTTTCCACCTCCGTACATTTCAAACCCTGTCTTCTCCATTTGAACACCTCACTCTGTATAGCTTTGGGAGAAATTATCAATTTTTTTCCACCCTAAACTGTCAGTTATTGTTCAGGATGTGTAATAAAAAAACAACTGTGTGTGTTGCTACTTTAATCTGGTTGTGAATACCTAAAACTGTTGTTTAGATCTCACCACATATTATGATCAATCAGTGTAGAAATGCTGTTTTCTGCATAGTTTTTCTTGTAACTGTAGTTAATGAATAAGAGCATCTGCAACAATACTTTACATTAATTGCCCCTGTCATGTAAATAAAGAGAAAGTGTGTCTGTGGTGCATGTTTGTGTGTACAGAAAGACAGGAAGCAGAGATTGTGCTCGCTTCTCTCTGTGTCAGCCTTGCTGAGGGGAATCAATACATCTCAGTCTCCTCCACTCACTGTACCAAAGACTGTAGGTAATGGGCCTTAACAAGCACAGGGCTGCATGTCTATGAGTTCGACATTTAAGTATAGTCCACATTGCCAATCTTGAGGCTTGTCTCAGCTGTCCAGTAGGTAGGTGCCATTTTTCCTCTTAACAAGAGGAACATTTCATTAGTGGGAACAATTCTGAGTGATGTCCTTGTTGGTGCCTGTTATATTGTTCAGAGCAGGCTTTTTGTGCTGCACATTTCACATATATACATATTGCACACAATTAAGTCTCAGGGTGCAATTTTGTACTACAAAGTATCACTTATTATTTTCAACATGATTACACAAAATTGTACATGTTGCTGTGATAATGGCCCACAACCATGAAGGCTACTGCTGTTGTTATTGGACCAGATCAAAGGAGAACACTGGAATCTAGGCAATTCTTATCCTAGCTGTAGACCAAGCAGTGACCGTACAGTGTGCAGGTTATATTTGTTAGAAACATACTCATTAGTGTGGTGCAATTAACATCCATTACCCCTTTTCTTTTCTTTTTTTTACATTTCAGTTTTGGATGTCAATGGGCAACACAAACTACATACAACATTTTGTTCAATATTCAGATGTGCATTTGCATTGTTTTTAAGCAACAAGACTTGTGTTACAAAAGTGGGTTTGGGGCTTACTGAGGTAATCAGGTTTAACCTTGGGTTTTCAGTGCCACAGATTAGGGTCACCTCACTTAACTAGTAAACTATGCTGTAAGTTAATATATTAACAGAAATAAAAGCACTGTTCACTGACCAGTCCTTTTTTGATAAATGGTGTCGTCATTCATAGAAGAGTCAATGTAGATCACTGTGTGCAGATAGAGGCAGGGCAACTTTGGCTGTCCCAGACAACCATCAATGAGACTTATGGATTCTAAGCAAAGGGAACATTGCTTGTTTTTCTTCATGCTGGCAGCCCTTTTATTGTCTGCAGGTCTTTTTATAGTGATGTGATCTTAAGCAGTTATAAGTGCAATGCAAAAAGATGAACCAGCCATTAATTTAATCTAACTCCTCTCTTTCATCCTGATCTAGTCAGAAGCTCCTGGGATTTTGTGTAGCATGACTTCATGGAAGATAAGCTCAAAGGCAGCTACCTCAGCTCTAGCATATACCTCATGGAGGAGGAAAAAGGTCTTTGTCGCTGACTGTAGCCCCACAGGGGGCACTCAGCGCAAACAGCAGAGGCCTCCAAGCCTGCCTCAGCAGCCACAGGAACAAAGTCTTTGCTGCAGACTTGGGGAGTCTTTCATCACCCCCTTTTTTACATTTCTTGGACCGATGGGCAAATCCGAATGAACCCTCATTATAATGTCTTGGGTATGCACTGAATGACACTTCTGCGAATAAACCCTCCACAGTTTCTACTCTCAAATGATTATTTATTTAATCAGATTTATATTTAAAACTCCAAAAATTCATCTTTTGATAAGTGAAACACTGGTGTGTTTCTCCTGTTGCTTTCTCTGTATGTGGCTGTTAGAGCAAATCTATAGAGAAATATTTTTGATATCGTTTCAGTTATTATGTTACATGTTTGATTTTGTATAATATGTTGTTAGAGAATATATGCTGCGTGTTTAATTTGTATCGGGTAAGAAAACATTACAGCGCATGTGTGGTAGCAGGTTAGAAATGAGCCAGGACGGCAATGGAAATGTGCGCTGTAGCAGCAAATAGTTTTTTGACCGTGACATCATTTGTTTGTATGTACGAGTCAGAAATAAATCTGGACAGCTCACATTAAGAAGTGGAAGATCTATTTTTTCAAAGCTTGGAGCAGAAATTCGCCACTACAGTGGCTTTCCTTTCAAAATAGTTTCTCCAGTTTTTCCAGTCTGCATTAGGCCAATTATTACTATTATTATTAAATTTATACAAAATTTAAAAGTGCACTTACCTTTATTTTAGTTTATTCCTTTCTTCTTTACTAATTAGCACTCCCAGGGTTGCAGTTAGATTGATTTGTACCTAAAGATGGCGCAGTGATATTGTAAAGCATATTGATTTACAGATTTCTTTTTCTAGCATGTTTTTTGGGGGGCAGAAGCAAACGTGTGTGTATATACACAATCTAACCACACAAGCATGATCTGATTACTGTCATTTTAATATTATTATTTAATGTTGCTGTTTGGTGTCTCCTTCGAGCTTGAAATCAAAAAGCAGTTTTCCTACTAAATGTTCAGGGCTGACAGAAATAAATATAGAAAATAACACTTCAAGTATCCTCACTACGACATCCCATTTTACTTTGTTCCCTCTACTTTGCAGTTGGACTGTTGTAACTTATGTGCACTGCTGGTTATTTTTACATTGCTGCAACAGATTCATTGTACTACAGTGCTGTGGAGTATGTGTTCTGTTCTGTACTCTATCCCTTTGACCTTCTCAGAAGCCCAATAAATCTCAGGTTGCACAACCTCGTAGCTGTTTTTGTCTTTTTTTTTGTCTTTTTTTTACTTATGCTCACATGCTAGTACAGAGAGCTATTGTGTAAAACGATTTCAGTCACTTTTTCTTTAGCTGTTTGATAGTAGTACCTTCAGTCATTTTCTGTTGTGTTTTTGTGGGTATATAATAGTTTATATCTCCAGTACATATTTCTGCTTTTACAATACTACTATAGGTGGTTGTTTCATGCCTATGCCCCTTCATCTCATCTTGCTTGTACAATAACAGTGATGGAATCTTGAATGTCAGAAAATGTCTTTGATCTTTTCCTCTCTGAGCTATATCAGCACTGACGTTTGAGGCTGATTGCAACTGATTATGGCGTGTTTTTAAAAGTTTCCTTTTAAGTCACCTTCCTTTATGCTTGAGTTGCAGCGATTGAAAGGATATGAGTTTGACAGGTAGATGTAGTTGTGTTTTCTGGAGTCCTGCTGAGTCACTCTGTTCTGAATTGCATTTCTTAGAGAGCATTTGTTCATTATAGAAAGAACTTTCTCTTTTTTGTGCTCTGAACCAATCCCCAAATTTGGTTTTCACAATCTTGACAGTCGTTAGTATGCCAGAAGCTAAAGCACAGCAAACCTACAGGATATTTAAGTTCATCCTAATTTATAAGTAAGTCTTGATTTGAATTGAAAATTACCATAGCTTTTGTGCTTAAAAAAACAACAACTCATATGCAGCTTTTTAAGGGCATCAGCTGATGGAAAATCTGTCCCGTTAAGCTCATAATTCTCTGTTTTGGTTCAGTATGCAGAATAATGCGCTTTCAAAGCATAGCCCTTATATTCTCAGTGGTCCAGACCTAGAAATAGATGCTTCTTTTAATTAAAATCCAGTTTCCAGGGATGTCTTAGACAAACAGTGAGCTTACTGTGAACTAGGTTAGCAGCAGTGAAAAGGTTGTTTAAAAAAAATCAGTCATTACATGCTCAGACAACACACAGTGTGAATTTTAACTTTCCTCATACAATGCAAACATATCCTATCACTTTAGGAATTAAACCTAAAAAATAATGTTCACTGAGTTCCAAATATTACTATAGTGTTAAGCACAGAGAGGTCATTCCAGCATTCATTATTATGCTCATCTTTCTTTTAGCCAAATAGACAATCCATGCAGGCACACGCTCAGCTCACATTCTCTGCTAAAGAATCGACTTTTGTGCCAAAGGATGGTTGTGACCTCTTCCCAAAGGACCAACTAATTACTGTTAAAAATGGATTCTGGGCATAACATGTTCTAAACTGTTAGCCATTTCACTGCTACTACTTGCACTGTCACTCAGAAATGTGCAAATGCATGGCTATGCTGGCAGGTGGTCTTCTTGACAGTCATCACATATTACCTGTTTTGACAATCCCCACATTTAAATTGTCTGTTGTATTCATCATGTTAAAGTTGGGTTATTTAATTAAATATGCTCAGTTAAGCTGATGACTGAATCAAGTACATAGCCTCAAAACTGCACTGCTTGTAGCTTCATAGCTCAGTCATTTAGAAAGCAGCGGGCTGGTTTCTGGGGTCAAGCTATGAAATTTGGTGAAATGTAATATGGGGAATATTGAGACAATTGAGATCAAAACAGAAATGTAGATTTAAAGGAAAAATCATAAGTGATATCACTGCATTTCACTCTTTTTATTTATAGGCTTACTAGGGTAGAGGAGAGGTTGAGTATGTCAGATGAAAAATAATAAGGGAGGGGAAATTCAATCAATGCTCCATCTAGCAGCAGCAGGTGGTCATGGTGTTGGCCTCCTTTTTCCAATCCTGCTCAACTGTGTGTGTGTGTGTGTGTGTGTGTGTGTGTGTGTGTGTGTGTGTGTGTGTGTGTGTGTGTGTGTGTGTGTGTGTGTGTGTGTGTGTGTGTGTGTGTGTGTGTAAGGGTAAGTGGGCTTATGCATTTCCTTTGTCCTCACAACCCAATAAGTGTCTGGGGCTTTTGAGTTCAGAAGTTAGCCCATATGGAAAAGAAATAGTAAAAACTTATATGATTTACTCATGAAAGTGGCCACTTTCTCATTACTTTCATATATTGTTTTAGTAAGTATCCAAAACATATAAGTTTCATTATATAATTTTTCAAGGGATCTTATATCCGTTTTCACTCTTGTATGCTTTTCATACAAGTTTCACACAAGACAGATACAAACTTTATAAGATTTATATATATCTTTTCCATATGGGAGTAATTAGATTAAAGAGGAAGAGGACGTGATACCAACCAGAAGCTGGCAGAGACAACACAGAGGAGGAAGGGGGTTAAAAGACATCTTTCAGCAGCCTCCTTGGGTGTCTGTTCTCATGAAGAATATCAGTTTCGTGGCCTAAACTGTATTGAGGTATGTCTTTGTATTGTTTGGTACTTGTTTTATTAGGCCTAATATGTCAAACTGCATGTAAAAACTCTGGAGGAAAAAAAGAATATTAGTTTCACGTCCTAGCTCACAGTGTTTCTTCCTAAGGAGAGGTTTTAATATCCATATGGGATAAGTAGACACATCACTTTTCTTTTAGTTGATAGACATGTGCCAAGTCTTACTTCCAAGCTGAGGCTAGAGTTTGTGTTTTGTCACAGATCTACAATCAACAGCCTTCTTCTGACAATTTGGCAATAGCAATAAAGGTAGCAGTCATACTAACCTAACCAAACCTTAGCAGCAGCAGCAGTGGAAATGAGTAAATCTGCTTCGAAGATGAAAAGCAAAGGTTATGGAAGACCTTTGATAAACGTTGTTGTCCTTTCAGTTGTAGTGTCCATGAGAAAGGGTTCATGCAGGTCACTTTGAAAGGAAAACATGATCTGCTTTACACTCTAAATTTTGTAAACAGTTGTTTTCAGAATAGGCTAAAATATCTTTGCCATTATCAATCCCACTTCACGGGTTTTCATGACAATCTATGACACTGTGAGAGACTGGGCTCTGTGAACACATTATTTGAAAATATGACCAGCATTTATTATAGGTGTTTTACAAAAAGTCATTAGGTACTTTGTTGAAATTAAAATGTCATTAAGGAATACCCATTAAATAGGGCTGTGCTCTGGCTTAATGCGCTAGGGGATTAGGTCTGCTCAAATCTTTCAACTTGACTGGGCAACTATATAAGCCTAATTTTGACCTGGACATTAATGACCAAGTAGTGGGAAGAAACTTTTATGGTCTTATTTAAAGTTTCTAAGTTTAAAATGAAGAGAGCATTTCCACCAAACCAAAGGTGATCTATTGGACTGTGGAGGCCATTTGAATACACTGAACTCACAGTTTTGCTCAAGAAATCAGGTTTGCGATTTGGTGCAGTATCCTGGTGGAAGCAGCCATCAGAAGATGGGTACACTGTCATAAATTGACACAGTACTCAGGCAGGCTATGACTTTTAAACAGTGCTCAGTTGGTACTAATAGGCCCGAAGTATGCACAGAATTTAACATTAAATTGTGGCATATTTCATTAAACACCTTACGACCTAACTCTCCCCGCAGGAGCAACGTGTCTGCTCAAATAAAGATAATGTTAAGGATCTTCTGATCCTGCTTCAGCTTCAAGTATTAAAAAAGTCCTTATCCGACTGTCCAAATAGGGGGCCTGGAAAATGAAAGTAAATCCTTTCCGCTTTTTTTAAAGGTTCCACAGGCAGTGAAGTGCCACAATTTCATCAGCCTTGTGTCCCAGATGATCTCTGAGCTCTTAGAGTAAAAGAATTTCCACCAGCCATGCCTATCAAAAGGGCTGACTGCGGTTCTTATACGCCACCAGATGACCAAATCAGTCTTAAACTCATCTTGATTAAACTGTTCAACTTTCAGGATAAAGTAAGAAATAATGTCTTTAAAAGCAGGCATTAGTCATTTTTATTTACTCTTACTGCTGAACTGATGACGAGGTGCCGTTGCTTTGACACAGAAGAGGGGAAGTTTTGTGCTTTTAGTGAAAGCAATCACCCCTTCTCTGATTGCTTTCACAAACAGGTCAAACCAGACTTATTGCCCCCCAATGAACATGAATATGAGCTGTGTCATATAACTCGCCAAGGTGTGTTTTTTGTGTAAAAGAATCAATTTATATCCTACAAGAGGTTATACATAAAAACACGCACGCACACACACACACACACACACACACACACACACACACACACACACACACACACACACACATATATATATATATATATATATATATATATATATATATATATATATATATATTTCTAGTGTGTGTGTGCGTGCATGTAAATGTGAATGTTCCTCCCCCTTCTCTGTGAATTAGGTAAATGAATTGATTTTGCGCTTTCCTTTAAATCACACATTAGTTATACAATAAAAATAAAAAAAAACTTTAGTGCTGGTGTATAACTGTGCGGACAGATTGTATTACAGTGCTTGTAAAACTGATTTTCAGTATTATGTGTAATAGGAAATACAAATACCACCTATATTAACTCTCATTAATAATGCTATTACCCCTCTTTTACTTCCTTTATTTGTCAGATTCACTTTGCCCAAGGTTTTAAGTCATATTCTTTCCGTTGTCATGTGTTGTCGTTTTGTACAAATTTCTAATCATTATATGTGAGTGTTTATTCGTACTCCCTTAGAAAAACAGATGATGCTTCTAATGGGCTTCATGCAGATGTAATAAATGTTCCAACAAAATGATAGAAAGCCATTTACTGGGTATAGCAGACTTAACTTCAAGATGTTCCTTAAAAAACAACTCACCATGAAGAGCTTACTTATTACTGCCTATTATTCACTTGGTATTATCTTAGGTGTATCCTGTTGACTGATCAGACCTGATTGTGTGGACGCTGCAGGGTGTTTGTGGCATCCTTCCATCAACACTGACAGAGCAGCCAGATGACAGAGAGCTTAAAGGGTGACTTTGTGCAAACACACACAATACAGTACTAGCAAGGTGGTGACTGTTATGTGAAGGTCAGCAGCCTGCTGTGCTGTATATCAACCCAGACTCAGTTTATTTTCATTATTTTCTTGTGTCCACTGCAGCTCCTATAAGGGTGGCATGATGTGTGTTTTCCTTAGCTCCCTTTGTTTCCCTTAATGACCCCATACATTATGCATTAGTGTCATTATCCACAGTGGAAATAACATTCTTCAGAATGAGCCATAAGCTGTTTACATATACTGATAATATTAATGCATAGCTAACAGAAGGAGTGAGGCAGGCATCAAAGATCCAATTTTACGGTATTTTATTGTAATATCTGTGGTCTTGTTGTAGAAGAATGACTTCCCAAGAAGCAGAGAAAGTGATTTTTAAACATTACACCATCTGATTTGTAAAGCCACCAGTGGTGTGAATTTTAAGACTGTCATTTTTTTTCCAAGTTTTGTTTTTGTTGGCTCACAACTTTACTGTGTAGTTCACCCTCTCTCCTCTCATTAACCTAATTCCCAGCAGCAGCAGGCAACAAAGGCAGAAATAATCTCTGATAAACACACAGTACTCCTGCGACAATCAGTGGATATCAAGCTGGCGAAGATAATGGAACATTTAGCTGAAGCCAGATATTTGGTTTGGTAGTAGTTTGCAAAGAAGACAAACACTTGCCGTGTACTCACATAGAATCAAAGCAACAAAAATACTCGTTTGAGGTCATACATTAATGAACATTGGTCTCAAATCTTCAAACGAGTTCACCTTCAGTGTGTTCAATATTGATAGATTTGTTTATAAACTCTTTTTATTTTTTAATACCTTCATTATTCATCCTTAGTGCTGCCACTTCAAGCAAAATGTCTTGCTTTGAGATCATGGTAAGTAAGGCTAAGTATTTGGGAAATTATTATAAGTCACTCTTATGTCCAGTGTGCAGGTGTGCATACACATGAATGCCAGCATCATTTAGAGCACTCTATCCAAAGCAGGTTAATTGTTTTTTCATTAGTAGAGATAACCAAGATTTGCTTCAGAGCTTTTTAATCAGGGGTTTCTTATTTCCTGAGCCACTTTAACTCTCTCTGTCTCCCTCCTTCACTCATTTACACACAAACACACTCACACAGACTCTTTATTTTTATTAGGTACACTTGCTAAATTGCTTGTTGGCAATCATGTCACATGATAATAACCCCAATAGCTATCAGAATAGGGGAAAAGGGTGATTACCACTGGGAAAAATCTGGGGGTTTTCGTGTATAAGCATCTCCAAGGTTTGCAGAAATTGGTCTGTAAAAGAGAAAATATACGTGGCAACTGTCTGCGCAAAAGTGCCTTGTTGATACCAGAGATCGGAGGAAAATAGCCACACTGCTTTGATCGCAGTAGGAAGGCAATAGTAACTCAAATAATGCATCATTGCAATCACGGTATGCAGACACAACCTTGCAGCAGATGTAGTACAGAAGCAGGACTAAACTGACTGCTACCATTAAGCACACGAAACTGAGCTTACAATTCACAGGGGCTCAGCAACATTGAACCATAGAAGACTGGAAAAATGTTGCCTTGTCTGACGAGTCTTGATTTTTGACACAGTATTTGGATACAAGAATCTAAATTTTATATAAACAACATAAAAGCATAAATCCATTCTGCCTTAAATGAATGATTCAGGCTGGTGGCGGTGTAGTGGGGTTTCTCTGCATACTTTGGGCCCATTAGTACCAACTGAGAATTGTTTAAAAGGCACAGCCTGCCTGAGTACTGTTCCTGGCAATGTCTCTTCCTTTATAATGCTGTGTCTCGTCTTCTGTTAGTTATTTCCAGCAGCATACTGCACCATGTCACAAACCTTAAATCATTTTAAACAGATTTCTTGAACATGACAGTGAGCTCAGGGTGTTCAAACGGCCTGCACAGTCCAACAGGACACCTGTGGGATGTGGTGAAATAAGAGAATTACCTCGTGACTCTGCAGTTGATAAATCTGCAGCGACTGTGTAATAGCATCCTGTCAATATGGACCAAAATCTCCAAGAAAGTGTACCAAATAAAGTGACCAGTGAGTGAGTGCATCGTGTAGTTGTTGTCATGTAATTAGATCCTTGCATACACTTGTTGTAGTGATTTATGTCTGATTTTATGACAGCAAATCTTATGTAATGGAATAAAAAAAATCAAAGAAAAAGGGATAAAACCTGTGGTTTAAATGGGTTTATACTAAGCCAAGCCAGCATGTTGTCTATTAGACTGATAGTGGTATAATATAAAATCACTGTCAGAGCCAATTCAGCTATCAGTCTCTCTTGGTGAAACATAAGTAACAAATTTCAACTTCTATAAAAATAGAACAGAAATTTATGAACAGGACTTAAAGCAATTTAAAAAACAAAACTACAGTGAATTAGTGTGTAGAGACAGTTCTGTTGTTATTGACTAAATGCAATTACAATGGTCTCTCAAGTGGATCTAACTGAGCTTTGTAGTAACAGGAACATCAAATTTATGATAATAACAACACAGAAGTATTCAGTTTTAGCATTTTTCTCTGGTGGGTTCTGCTCGTATTGTTATAAATACCATAATGTAATGAATTAAACACAGCTTAATAAAAACTCTTGCCACTGCACCTTTTTTCCTTCGGTGTAACCCACACATACTGTGCATTATAGAATCCACCCGTTTGTACATTCATGTTCATGTTTACTTCTGGGTGTAATTCCTTTTAAGACTGTATAAGTCAAATTCCACATATCTACTGTGACAGTGAAATCGGAGGTGAATGAGTTTGTTGTTGGTAAATCAGTTGTCAAGACAGTGGCTCTTTGCTAATAAACCACATTCTAAATTGGACCAGGAGTGCTATTGATCCCATCGCTTATAGCGCTGAAGAGGGCAGAAGGACACTTTACCCTTCGTGCAGAAGGAAAGTAATTGGCTCCGCTAACCTTGGAGAGAATAGGAGGCAGAGCTAGATAGAGGGTCACATACAGAGGTGAGAGAGTGGCATAGACACTAAGAGAAGGAAAGACACCGTTTTTTGCACAAATTCCTATAGAAGTCTCATTCATTCCCAGGTTCAGTGGTTTCAGGATGATGTGATCCTATGGCTCATCAAGTGGTGACCTCCAGTTCATGCTGGGGCAGTTTACAACTAGGTGTGAAGCAGCCAGGATGAGCAGCTACAGGTCTGACACCATGGTTCCCAGCCAGAAAAGAGTGGAGTGCCTACTTCAGTCACAGAGAGGTTGAAATATGTACATGTGCAGCTTATACAGTGACATGTATGCTGCACTGGCATGCTGTAGTGAAAATCTGAGCACTAATCAGAATCAGAATACTTTATTGATCCCTGGGGGAAATTATTTTTTGTTACAGTGCTCCATTATAAACCAACATTAAGACAAGACAGACAATACACTAACTAAGAATAGTACAATATATACATACCGTATATATACATACATAAGTCACTCATAAATAAATAGCTGAAAAAGAAACATGTGTAGTTATAGCAGCAAACAGTGTGTTAAGTGGATGCGTTGTACAGGGAGAAGGCAATGTTGTCAGTATACAATATACTCTAGTACCCTGACCGATGCTCACTAGTTGTGGTAAGTGATCAAAAGAATACGATCACAGACTTGGAGGACACTCAATGTAGATCCAGGGCATTAAAGGTGCACTCACACTAGTCACACTAGTTCTTCGTCGTTACTCTCCGAATGGCCTCGCATTTTGTGGCTTAAATGTAGATGCAGTAAAACCCTTTGCTCCCAAATATTTGTTTAGTGGTTTTTACAGAGGCAGCTGTCATTGAGGAAGAATTGAAGATCTGCACCGAGGCATGGAGAGTGATCACACTGCATACATACTCTGCCAACTGTGAACTGGGAATGGCACATGGTGATCACACTAGTGTTTTGTGGCTTCCCTAAAACACACATCAATTCATGCTCATATGTTTGATTTTTAAACATTTTTTCCTTTTCCAAACCAAATTAATTGAGGTGGATATTGAACCTTTTATGATCATAAGCAGGCATTATATTGCTGTGCACATTATTGAACTGATGTAGTTTTATTTTATGGCCAGAACTATCATACCCTACATTTCCACAGTTGGATTTCCATGGAGGACTGTTGTCCTATCCACATTTATGGTACAGGGGTTGCCCTGATCAAGAGAGCCAATTTAATTTTGCAAGGATGAATTCCCTTAAATCAAGTCTTCCCTCGCATTGGTGAAGATTCTCAGTCATCCAGGTCATTATAGTCATTGTAGTCTAAGGAGCTTGGAAAGAAAAGCATCTGGACTTTTTTACGACACCAGCTGTCTTCCATCTATATTCCAGTTTTGAGATCCCACTCACATGTTGGACCATTTGACCTCAGTAAGTCACACGATAGGGTGGTGCAAGGTGTGGCAATGGGTTCACTTTGGCTCATGTGATTAGGCAGAGGATCAAGAGGGGGTCCACGACCCTCTTAGGGAAACTCCCAGATATTAGGGACTTAAAAATCTGGGACTCTCCACCAATTGCTCTTAGACCTGAGCTTCTAAGAGCAGCTTCTTGGATGAGAGGTGAAACGTCTTCAAGAAACGTCCAGATGCTTTTCTTTCCAAGACTTCCTTCATGTCCCTCATCCTACATGTTTGCTGCAGTATCTGCTCAGTTGAATGATTAAATTTGGCAACTATATGCATTAGATTTCATGGCTATAAGAAAAAAAGTAGTGATTGGGACCCCTAGTAACATTTAAATATCAAAATAATGAGACCACTTGTTTTAGCAAAGCGTCATGTTTACATCGAAATCTATATTTATGTTTCTCAAAGCAACATCTCATATTCAAATGTCAGACCCCCGTTAAGCCTTTAACTGAAAAAACCCAAACAAAAAATAATTATTCAGGTGGTTTAATGATGTTCTGATAACTTTTTCTTAAACATCCATTCAGCTTGTTTGGTGCATGATTTTCATTCCCTTTGCTCCGTATAGTGTTTACTGATGTGCGCCTAAATGACTCTTTCTCCTTAGCACCTGTGAATGCTTCTCTTTATCCCTCACTGGAATGATTGTGCCTGTTATCGTTGCCCCTAATACTTGACTCGTATCATTAAAAACTGCAAGCTCCTAACTAGGAGGAGCCTTTGACTTGAAAACCAAATGTTTTTGTTGATGGTACCAGATTTTTAAGATGTGTTTTCACAGAAAAAGCCACTTTTGAGCTGGAAATGCAGCTGGCAGTGTGTACTGCTGGTTATTTATCTTCTTAGATCTCTGCTTTGCTGTCTGTTTCCAAGGTTACTTCTGCACATGAAGCGCGAACAGAGCCACACTCCTTTATGGACTTTATGGCATTCATCCAACTGTGTGCTAGCCTATATTGCTGCATTAAAACAAGCAACAAAAGTAAAGAAGAGATTGTCAGCTGTCTTGCAAACAAACAGAAAAGAAACAGTGGGACGAGAGAAGCCTTTGCTAGACTTCATTTCCAGAAAGTAAATGAAAATTATTGTCTTTTATCTCAGTTCAGTCACTCAATTCAAATTATTTACTCACTGAAGATTTTTTGTTTACTTAAGCTGGAAGAAAGTTTTCAAGTTCTGCCTCTTTGTCAGGTAAAAGCCTGGATTTAGACTGTGTATCTATTCCTTATAATGAAAAAACAAATGCTTAAGCTAGGTCATTTGACTCTAATTTTCTTTTTACTGAATTCCCACCAGTATCCCATCACTTTTCTTGAATGTTGAAGCAGGTGAACCTCAAAGTCCTTCAAGGTTAGGGATTAAAAGCAATCCTAACAGATACTATCAAGATGTCAGTTAAATGCTAGCACTGAGTTCTTGCTGCTTTGTTCTCTGACTGCATTTCAGGCTTTCATTTCAAGTAAACCTCAAGACTTCAACTGTCAGCGTTCAACTTTTCATTCCTGTTTTGTTCTCTTTATCTAAGGCTTTCACTACAAAACCTCTTTCACTTTCCTCCTCCCTTAAACCATAAGTCTTCCTTGGTCCCTCATTTCCCTGTGCTTGCTGCAGTGCCTGTCCAGTCGAATAATTTAATTTAGCAGGCTATATACCTTATATGTCACTGCTGCAGATGTTAAAAACATTATCTAAACGGATGGCGTGCCAGATAGAAATTGTTGGAGCAAGGAATTCATTCCAACATGTTAGTTGTTTTCAGATAAAAACAGGATGTCGTATATAATACTATCCTATTTTTACAGTATTGAATGAGAAGAATTGACTGATCTTGCTTTATTTGCAGACACTGAAACCAAAGTCTTCAGAGGGAAAGAGTTTTCAGAGAGCTGTGTGATGATGAAAACTTCCTAAAAGTTTTCTTTTTTCTTCGGGTCCATGGTTATTTCTGGATGAACTCTTGTCTGTGGATCGTTGGTTGATAGAATATAAGGACACTGTCAGATGATTTTAATACCAAATTTTACTTTTGAGTCATAAAGTTTTCAGTTAATTTCTGTGCTTTTACTCCGATTATAAATGCATGTCTTGCTGTAAAGGATTATTTCTGTTCTGTGGTATTTCAGCCCCTGTGATTTCCTCACTTCCATTCATCAATGATGAATATGTTGAAAGCGCTTGTTTACCGCAAATTTAATGACTTCATCCGCAGTTTTGAGACTGTAATTCATCATGTTTATTAGAGCTGCCACTTCCACTTCATTAGATGCTCATTTTCTTTTTCTTTCATATCCTTTTTACTTTCCTTGTTTTGAGTCATCTTAAGAGTTAATTTAATGCAATAAAGCAGTAATGA
This sequence comes from Rhamphochromis longiceps, assembly GCF_057381845.1. Lineage (NCBI taxonomy): Eukaryota > Metazoa > Chordata > Actinopteri > Cichliformes > Cichlidae > Rhamphochromis > Rhamphochromis longiceps. The sequence goes on along the minus strand of NC_140562.1, from coordinate 39,145,882 downwards.
TCAAATAACAAGGGCTGGCATTTCATAGTTAAAAACAGCATTCTTTCTCCAATAATTACATATTAATCTCAGGATCAGCACTAACATTTGTGGATCAATATCTCACTATCTCACTGTACATCCACACACAAATATGCAATACATGCAATGTCACTGTCAATTACAGATCTATACTAAGATTATACAGGAAATGGGAAATGATGGCTATGAGAATCCTCAGAAAAATGGACCTGAAGAAGGAGCTGCTGACCGTCTTCTACCGCTGCTCCATTGAAAGTGTGCTGACATATTGCATCGGTGTGTGGTTCTCCAGCTGCACCACAGCACACAGAAAGGCACTCCAGAGGGTCATCAACATGGCCCAAAAAATCATTGGACATCCTCTTCCCTCCCTGAGGGACCTGTACAGCACTCGCTGTCTCAAGAGGGCACGCAGCATCCTACGGGACTGCACACACCCAGGACACCGGGTGTTTAAGCTGCTGCCGTCTGGCAGGAGGTTCAGGCTGCTGAGGTCCCGAACAAATAGACTCAAGGACAGCTTTTACAACAGGGCAATAGCCCTGATCAATGTAAATAGCTGACCTGACTGGATACCTCCCTGGACTTTTTAGGGGGAGGTAACAATGTTTAAAACGATAACAATAATATTTATATTTATAACAAGGTGCAATAATAATTAATGTGCAATAATAACAGTGTGCAATACACATACACTTATTCTTCTTTTTTATACTAAGTTAATATACTGTGTTGTGTTGTTTGTTACGTTGTGATGTGTCATATCGTGTCGTGTTGTGTTATATGTAGTGCCGACGTAGGACAGTTTTTCCAATTTCATTGTACTACTGTACTATGTATGACTGTGCAATGACAATAAAGAGTTATCTTATCTTATCTTATCTTATCTTATCTTATGTCAATGGTTATTACTTGTCTTCGCTAAGACCTGACCTTTTTGCGTTACACCCCAGAGTAATGGATGACATCAATATTTTTGGAGACCGGTAATTTTTAATAAGATAATATAGAGAACAATTATGTCCTTTTAAGACTTCAACTACAAAATATGGCAAACAACTGAACTTTAATTGTTATCAAATACAGAATAGTTGCACAGCAATGAAACTATGAACAAGATGACTACAGGATTAAGATGACATAGAGAAAAGGACCATAACGAGTACCAGTCAGTCACAAACACAGACATTTGTCTACAAATGGTAAATGGCCTGTATTTGTATAGCGCTTTACTAGTCCCTAAGGACCCCAAAGCACTTTCCACAACCAGTCATCCACCCATTCACACACTGGTGATGGCAAGCTACATTATAGCCACAGCCACCCTGGGGTGCACTGACAGAGGCGAGGCTGCCGGACACTGGCGCCACCGGGCCCTCTGACCACCACCAGTAGGCAACGGGTGAAGGGTCTCGCCCAAGGACACAACGACCGAGACTGTCCAAGCCGGGGCTTGAACCGGCAACCTTCCGATTACAGGCAAACTCCCAACTCTTGAGCCACTATTGTCCTACAAGTCTCCAGAATGATTTGCTGTACAGCACCAGGACCTGACATGATCCATGACTACTCACTGAGTAGTCCCTGGTAAAAGCATATGAATTCATGAAAGGACAAGTAACTGGTTCCCATCCAGACTGGCTAACAGAGGGCATACCACAAGGGTATGACACCATGACACTACTGGCCAATTATCTGCCTCTCCACAGCATGGAAGCTTCTCCCAGGTGTTATAGCAACCAAGCTGAGTAGGCACATGAGTCAATACATAAAAAGTAACTCAGAAGGGCATTAAAAATAATACCAGAGGATAAAAAACACCTTGGTTGATAGAGCAGTACTCCGGAACTCTAAGAGAAGGTAGGTCAACTTGAGCATCGTCTCATATATACTATATATACGATATAGTATTGATAGATAGAAAAAGTGGCTGACATCAAGAAATCCTACCAATAGCCCAAAGAACAAAAAAGGGCAGTCTAAAGGACAGCACAGAGGCTCACATGAACAGGCTCTCAGCACCAGATTCTACCATCTACCTACGTAACAGTAGGATGTGAAATCATAGTTGGGGCAGTGTACACTGAGACACACAAGAAAGTATTTGGAACACCCCAGAAAGTTTATTCTTTTCATCTGGATGTTGCATTTTTACTGCGAGAAACATTTCATCACCCATCCCAGTGACTTTAATCTGGAACCTGTAGGAGATATCGATTAAATGTTTTAAAGTTCAGATGGGAGACCTAAGATGCCAAAGGTAGTCAAGAACAAGAGGGCTAAGATCCTGCAGGGCTTCAAGTTTTAGACAGACAAGCAGCTGCTAGCTAACCAACTAGGCATAATTGCAGTTGACAAGGTGCAGAAGACTCCAATTATGACAGATGGGGCAATCGCAGTGGACAACAACATTAGGAAGAACGGGCATGACAAAATACAGAAGGAGGCTGAATGAACAATTGGTGATATCCAAAAGCTGTGGAGTGTAAAGTCATGAGTGGGTCTGGTGGCAATAGGAGCCGGAAAAATGGCTTTGGCAAATTCCAGGTAGAACAACAGAGTTCACATGGTTTAATTTAAAATACAGTGGACTTGTCATTGTCCCGACTTACGAAATTCATTCGTTCCCGAGGGTCTCGTTTGGCTCTCGGCGAAGGCAGTCACACTTTTCTCCTCTCCTCCTTCCCCTTATCTTCCCTGCTTAGCCTCTTGTGTCCTTGTCTTGTCTCGTGTGTATTACTTTCCCTGGAACACTCTCTCACAGTCTGTTCTCTAAAACCTAAAAGAGAATTATGGATTTGATCAGCTGGTCTCTGAATGCTATTGACACCCTTTTCTCAACGAGAAGTCTAGGCTCGGGAGAGCCCGAGTGCCCTGGAGGGACTTTCCCTGCCGGATACACGATGGACAGGTGGCAGAAATGGAGGATCGTGTACCTGGCGGGACTGTCGATCGAGGACGCTGAAGATATCTACCTATTCGGAACCATGATAACAGGGTTCTTGCTGATCGGAGCTGGCTTGGCCCTGGTTTATCGGAGAATTAAGAAAGCGGAACCGGCTGTTCAAACCCCCCCAAGGCTGCCCGCTGGGATTGAAATGATGGGACAAGGCGCGACTTCTCAGAATGGGCTCACTGAGTGCAGCATGGTTAAGACCTTGGAGAAGCCGTGAATACTCAGAATAATACCTCTGAGCGTATATTGGATTACATCAAGGAGAACTCCACTCAGAATATCACCTCTGAGCGAAAGTTGGATTACATTGTGGAACAGCTCACTGCAGTCGTGAGTTCTCAGAATCGGCTCTCTGAGCACAAGAATGACAAGACCACGGAGTGCAAGTTTGATAACATCATGGAGAAGCTCGTGGCTCTCCAACGGGAGATTGAGAGACCAGTTTCGGAGTGTTAAAGAACAGCTTTGAAATTCTCATGAGCTGTTCGCATAAAAGAAAAATCAACAACATCAGCATCATAATGCGGATATCCCCTCGGCGCCAGCTGTGGGCTCAAGGCTGGAGCCGAACAAAAACTCCCTGATAGCGACTGTGTTTTGACTGTTCTTCCCACTCTATGCAAGGCCACCTGGATTGGCTGGTAGACTGTTTACTTAGGCTGGTAGGGCGAAGGACACTGTCTCAGCTGAACTATGGACACGCACACACATACACTTACACTGATAAGCACTCACTCATCCCCCTTCCCCTTCCAACGCCTGCTTGTTGCCTCCTGGGAACACGAGGCGGGTCTTGGACCGCGCTGGAGAGACGGCGCAGTGGCAGGATGGCTGCTGTGTTGCCTGGGATTACTTCTTATCCCCTACCCAACCCTGTTGCTGGTCACGTGCTCTATAATGTTGTACTGTGGACATTTATGTGCTTTCTATGCAGAGGAGTTTTTTTGTTTCCTGTTCTCATGCTGTCCTCCTATAGCCCAGCATGAGTAGAGGTCTATTTTTTTCCTCTTGTACTTTCCCATTGTAGTGTACATTTCAGTGGTTTTTCTGTAAGGCAACCGTTCTCTTTTTTTTTTTTTTTTTTTGGCCTGTCCCGTTTGGCTCTTTTGCCATCAGAATTGTTGTCTAAAGGCAAAGAAAGATGCCCAACGGATTTACTTTACCAAACTGACCATCCCAGCCTTGCCGTAATGGTCCATTTGATTCACCTTTTATTGTTTATTTTATTTTCACTTACTGAATACGGGACAGACTTGACTGGGGGAAAGAAGGGGAGAAAGAAAGAGGGAAAGAGAAACAGCTGAGAAGAGGGACGGGGGAGAAGGGCAAAAGACAAAAACCAACAGAACGGGCAAAAAAAAATGCATATATCAATCACCTGGATCACCTGCTGAGAAAGAAAAAAGAAAGCAAGCAGAAGAGAACAAGAGTAATAGAATAAACAACATCACAATGATATATGGGAATATGACAGTAAATACTAAATGTTAAACATTATTGTGCAGCACATAAGATCAACAGAACACAGTGTGCTTTGAGGTAGGAGCCAAAAAGGGTGTAGTTTGTGGGTGTGATCACCCGTGTGTACACCTGTGAGCATGGACGCGCTTGTTTTTTAAAAGGTTCCTTCATGTAATAATCTGCTAGGGAGTGTGGGGGGGCCACAGCCCCGTCCTCCAGGGCGTGAAGCAGGTGTGGAGGAGATCAAAACTCCAGACATCCAGAGGCCCCCAGAACACAAGAGACCAAGGAAGACCAACAGAGGGGCAGCTGCGCCACTGTCCCGGAAAGAGCTGAGGAGAGTCCCAGATGAGGGCTCACTCAGCAGCCGCGGAGCAGAAGCCAGGGGGAGTTGCAGTGACGCGCCGTGAGCTCCGCCGGCAGCCAGCTGCGCCTGAGTGACCGAGCCCCAGGCCGAGAGGCCGGGGGCACCCCACCTCCGAAGTGGCCCGAGCGAGCCCCAGGCTCCAGGCCCCGATAAGCGGCCGCCAAGGAGTGAGCCGGTGTGTACCTGGACGCCCATCCCCGGACACAAAGAACCACCAACGCACCGATGTCTGAGGGGTCCGCCACTGGCAGGGGAAGTGGTGGTAGGGGGAGATAGGCCTCCAAACCTTGGAGGGCCTGAGATGTCCCCAGAGAGGTGGCGCCTGACACCCAACCTGACATATAGACACAGACATACAGGCACACACAGATACAAACATCCATTCCCACCCTCATGCTCTCATATGCACTTACTCCACACTCAACCAACGTGGAGACAGACATAAAGAGACGTTGTACACACGATCACACTCCCCAAGCGTACTCTACAAACCGGGTCTAGGTGCCCCCGCCCCTGGAGGGGGGAACTGCACCCAGACCCAGGTGGTGTTTCCCTTTTCCCTGCAGTGGGGGGAGGCAGACCGCCCCGACTCCGCAGCAGCAGGAAGGCTCCACACTCCAGACCGCAGTCGGACGGCCAACTCCTCCTCCTAGTCCTAGCCCCCCTGCTCCAGCAGGTCGCAGAGAATGGGGGTGAGAGAAGACTCCAAACCTCCCTCCACCCGCTCATTGTAATGTTGATGCATGTGTGTTCTAAGGTGCATTTAAAACCCAGGAGGGCTTGGAGCTACCTGCCAGAGAGCAGCAGGTAAGCGCATGGTCCCTCCTGCTAGCCCTCAATGTCTACGTGTATTTAAAATTGAGAGGTGGGCAACGATGCCAGGGGTGGGGTGTACACCCTGATGGTACTTTGGACTCCGTGTATCGTGCCCACCCCCAAGATCCTATATGTATGTGTAATGAGAGTGTGAGTAATGTGAATGTCTAAGTTGTGGGATAAAATTGAGGCAGAGGCAGCCAGAAGGGGACAGAGGGGGGGGTAGCCTCCTCTGCACCCTGGTGACATACCCCTACTCCAAGGCCCTGCATGTGTGGGTGGTTGTGGTGGAGCGGGAAGAGGGAGGCAGCTGGAGATGGGGAGGGAAGGAAGGGAGGGGCAAGTGACCCCTCCCTGGGGCCAGCTCCCCCGCTGACCCCAGTAGGCACCCCCATACTCCGCGACCCGCCAGGGAAAGGGGGCCCAGGCCCATCCAGACCGGGCCCAGTGCAGCAGCGCCGCCCGGCCCCACAGAGCCCGGGACAGTCCACCCAACCCCACCACAGAGAAAACTGCACCCACCCCACCATCCACTCATCTTCCAGACTACATAAGACAATAAACACCCAGGCTGAGATCTTCCTCCACCTCTCCTGTATCTCCCCCTCCTGCAGAGGGAGCTCCTGAGGAGAGGAAAGCTCCTGCAAGATGTGACAATCTCCCCCACCAGTTGAAGAGCCCCCCAGGTGGCTCGACGCACCGGCGGCACCCTGCTCCAGGGCTGGGCCCCCATGCACCCACCCGCCCACAACCCCGGCAACACACCAACCAGGACCCAAGCCCCCGAGGCCCGGTCCGGGTCCCAGCCCAGAGACGGAGCGCCCCCAGAACCTCACGCCCATCCCGGACCCACCCAGGGGCAGCCAGGCTACCAGGTCAGTAACCCACGTTCGTCAGCACAGACCCTCCCCTAGCCCCGCTGCACGCAGCCGCGAGGAAACAGTCACCTGAGAGCCAACAGAGCCCCTAACCGGACATGACCGCTACCCCGGGTTGAGCCCCCCAAGGAAGATGCCTCCGGGGAACCCCCCGACGCCCTAAGCCTGTCCCTACCCCCACACCAATCACAACAGTGAAGGCGGGACCAAACTATGACCCCCCACCCCCACTAGGTGATGGAGCTGATCAAAGGAGCCCAGAGCAATTGATCTGATGTGGTGGCAGAGGCTGTATCAAGACTAATGTAATCTAATAGATAATTTCTATATTGGTTAGAATTAAGATTATTTTTTATTTTTCCAGTTCATGAGGACTGTTTTCTTGGCTATGCATAGGGCAGTGAAAACCATATGGGCGATATTCTTTTCTGAAGTGACATTATCTAAGCTGCCCAACAAACACACTAAGGGGGAAGTTGGAATGTTACATTTCAGACACTTCGATAAGTCTTCACATATCTCGCGCCAAAACTTCTGAACTGGTGGACAGAACCAAAGAGCGTGGATATAATTGTCCGGTGAATTGGTTTGGCAGTGTGAGCAGTTGTTGGTAGACGTAAAGCCCATCTTGAACATCCGATGACCTGTATAGTGCACTCTATGTAATATTTTGTATTGAATTAATTGAAGACTGGGATTTCTAATTAGATGAAAGGTTTTTAAGCAAATCTGAGACCAGAAGTTTAGGTCTAAGTTAACTGATAAATCCGCTTCCCATTTTGCAATAGGAAGTGATATTGATTCATCTGTTTTAGAAAGCATTCTGTATATTTTGGATAGTAATTTGGGGGGTTTAAGAGTAAGAAATTGAACCACACTTGGTGGTGTTTGTAGTTCAACTTGACCCGGTTTAAATTTCTTTTTTACTATGGATTTAATTTGTTGATATTCTAAAAATATTTTCTTGTTGATCCCATATTGTGTAACTAGTCCGTCAAATGAAATAAATTCTGTTCCTTCTAGTATATGTTCTAAATATTTGATTCCTTTATCACTCCAATCTGAAAAGTTTATCATATTATTGTTTTGTAATATGTCAGGGTTGTTCCAGATAGGTGTACGTTTGCATGGGATTAATGAAGACGCCGTCAATTTTAGAAACTCCCACCATGCTGTCAGAGAAGAGCTGATGTTGATGCTTTTAAAGCATTCATGTCGTTGGATGTTTGAGCTGATAAATGGTAGGTCTGAGATCTCTAGATTATTGCAGAGTGCTTGTTCTACATCTAGCCAAGGTTCATCTAAGAGGGTGTGTTTTAGCCATCCTGAGATAAACTGAAGCCTGTTGGCTAAGAAGTAGTGCTGAAAGTTAGGCAGTTCTAGTCCTCCTTTATCCTTGGTCTTTTGTAGTGTTTTTAAGCTTATACGTGGGGGTTTATTTTTCCAAAGGAATTTGGACATACATGAATCTAGAGATCTGAACCAATCTTGTGGCGGTTTAGTTGGGATCATTGAGAATAAATAATTTATTTTTGGTAAGACCATCATTTTTATAGCGGCAACCCTTCCCATGAGTGATATGGGTAGACATTTCCATCTAGCCAGATCATCTTCTACCTTCTTTAAAAGTGGGATATGGTTTAATTTAGTTAGATCTTCAAGCTTGGGAGAAACATTAATACCTAAATATTTTATATTTCCCGATTGCAGTGGTGTAGAAGAGGAATTATGGAAGGAGCAATTAATCGGTAGGACTGTAGATTTTGACCAGTTAATTGAGTAATCTGATATTCTTGCAAAAGAGTTTATCAATTCAATCACCCCAGAGATATTGGTTTGTGAATTTTGGAGAAAGAGTAACACATCATCCGCATAAAGGCTGATTTTATGTTCCACGTTCTTGCATTTTATGCCCTTAATTACTGAATTCTGTCTAATTGCTGCTGCTAGTGGTTCAATAAAAATTGCAAATAGTGAAGGGGAGAGTGGGCATCCCTGCCTGGTGCCCCTCAAGAGACAGAAGCTGGAGGATGTCTGGTCATTTGTTCTAACACAAGCTGTTGGGGAATTATATAATATTTTTAACCAGTTTAAACCAAATTTGTGTAAAGTTGCAAATAGAAATTTCCAGTTAACTCTGTCAAATGCTTTTTCTGCGTCTAAAGAGAATATTGTAGTTTCTAGGTTTTTACTGTATGAGTAGTCTATCAAATTAAGTAATCTACGTGTATTTGTTGATGAGTGCCTACCTTTTATGAAACCAGTTTGGTCAGGATGAATTAAGAGGGGGGTTATTTTCTCCAGTCTCTTTGAGAGAGCTTTGCAGATTATTTTAAGGTCTACATTTATAAGGGATATTGGACGATAGCTTGAGGGATATACAGGGTCTTTGCCTGGTTTTAGCAGGAGATTAATGTTTGCAGAATTCATATTTGATGGAAGTCTGCCCTTTTCTTTAATTTCCAACAACGTTCTGTAGAAAACTGGTGCTAGAATCGACCAGAATTCTTTGTAGAATTCTGCAGGAAAGGCAACCGTTCTCTGACTTGTATCCCCATGTGATGTCTGTGTTGTGTGTGTAAGGTCGGGGGGCAGGTTTATTCCACTGCAGGGCAACCTGCCACTGCATGTGGCTAATAAAATTTGAACTTGAACTTCCGTACGTCGAAAATTTTCGTAAGTCGAAGCACCTATTGCGCCTTGGCCTGGTAAATGGCCTGCATTTGTATAGCGCTTTTCTAGTCCCCAAGGACCCCAAAGCGCTTCACACTACATTCAGTCATTCGCCCATTCACACACACATTCACACACTGGCGATGGCAAGCTACATTGTAGCCACAGCTGCCCTGGGGCGCACTGACAGAGGCGAGGCTGCCGGACACTGGCGCTACCGGGCCCTCTGACCACCACCAGTAGGCAAACACGGGGTTAGTATCTTGCCCAAGGATATTTGGCATGCAGCCAGGAGGCAGCCTGGGATCGAACCACCGACCTTCTGATTATTGGCTGACCTGCTCTGCCACCTGAGCTACAGCCACGCCTTTTGAGTGAGGCGATGCTGAACGATAGGCTATAGGCTAATTGCTAACTAGAACAACAATACGTCATTCAAGTGGAACAGCAAAGCGCAACTACGAAAGCCAAGGGGTTGTCACATGATTCAGAAGGCATTGTGGGCATTCTGATCATTCTGGACTCGGCCAATCAGAGCCAGCGGATTTCGTAACGTGGGCATTTTGCTGTAACACGTGCAGAAATATTGCTGTTCAGTGCCTTTGTAACTTGAATTTTTCGTTTAACGGGGTATTCATAAGTCGGGGTTCCACTGTACACTATGTTGACGTACAGAGGCATTTTTTAATTATGTCATTGTCCGAATACTAATGGACCAAGTTGTAGCATGTTCACATGCCCATTAGTTCAGTAGCTCTTTTTTCTTTCATCAAACAAAAAAGGAAAATGACTGTACAAAAGGAAAGGTTGACTTAATGGTGGCGGTAGCTGAAAGGTCAGGAGATTTAAATTATGACAGTCCAGCCTACATTAATGCACACAGTGTAATGACTGTCTTCAGGTCTGTATCCTCATCCAGGAAATGTCTAAGCCTATTGTTGGCCTTTGTTTTGGGGGTGAGAGTGAACATGTATATTTAAGTGCTCGTGTCAATGTAATTTTTGTGTGCAGATGTGTGTGCTTTCAGAAGTATAGACATGCACATATGCATGCTGTGTGTGTGCTGCCACATCAAGACTACGCCTCAATAGACAGGCTACATACAGCTATTTACCCAAGGGTCAAATTAATTTAGGAGATTAAGAGGCTAATAAGCAAGGCTTGCTGCAATTAATGACTAAATAGAGATTGCTTCAATTAATGACTTTATGTATATTACATTCACTCCAAGGCCCACAAAGCAGAGATGGATTAAACTGCAAATTATTACCATTGAAAAGATAAATAGGATGCAGGCATAAATTACTGATACGTGTTTGTGCACGTGTGTGTGTGTGTGTGCGCGCGCGCGCGCGCGTGTGTGTGTCACTGCAGAGCTCTTCTATGAGGACAGCAGTATGCTTTCTGTGAAACATATCTATTAGGATTTTTTTTAAGTAAACATAACAGAGAGGTAAACAGCAGTATTTCCAAAACTGTTTAAAAAAATGAATGATGTACTCTGTTTAGCCTGTTTTGCACAGATACTGTACTTGTGCAAAATATCATCATGTTGTGGTTCCCAATTGTTTTCACATGGTAAGCCATCATAGCCTTGCACGATTGCTCCAAGTACACCTTCTTCAACACAAAAGTGACTATTATTTAACAAACAGTAGAAAGTGTCAACGTGTCCACTTATCTGTCGGTTTTTAGGCCATTCGATTTAACTGTTTTAATAGTTTGCACCTTCATCTGCTAATTCCCCTTTATCCATACAGTTAGTTAACAGATTAAGCCATTAAACCCTTAGTCACATTTTAAAATAATATTTTATTTGTGCATTGTCTTTGGCTGTGATATTTAACAAAAAGTAAATATATAATTTGACATATGCATTACTCATCATTTTATGTAAATCTGGCATAACACTAGGTTTAAAATAATCATTTAAATAATACATTTATGTGTATATCATATTCATAATCAACTGAAATCAAACAGGAGCATGAGTTTCGAGACTGTTAGACATTCTTTCCTCTTGCATGTATGGCATATTCTCAGTTTAAAAAAGTACAACTTTTCTAATTGTATTGCTCAGTAATCTCAAACATTAGCCATTTCAAAACATGGCTCTCTTGGTATTTCTCAGATTTTTGACAAACAATTGTCTCCAATTGCATAATTTAAATTATATTAACCCAATAATACACAACCCGAGAGAGCCCATTTCCATAAATAGAAGCTTTGAAGTGAACTGAATGTGCCATCTGCTTTTTTTTTTTTTTAAATAAACTGGTAAAATTGGTAAAAACAAACAAACACAGCATTAACAGGTTTGTCTGCATCGCACAGTTTGTGACACCAGGAACATAAAAGGTGATTCAGAAAGGTTGCAATATCTATTTTTTAACAGGAAGCTCAAAGTCTAATTAAACCTTTGGGTTTATTAAACTTTTAATTTAAAAACAAAAAGTAGCCTTTAATTGGAGGCCTATTCTGATCACGGTGAGCACTTTAATCTTGTTATTGTTCCAATATTTCACTGTTAATTTGCAGATGACATTTTCAATTTTATCTAATTATTTTTTTCATATCTGTTGCAAAGTAATAGCTGCCTTTCACCTTGTAATACTAAGACATCTCACAGCCAACATTAATGTTACAAAAGCAACTGCATCCTACATCTCTAATAAACAACTTTCTTCATATCTGGGTTGAGGAAATTCTGCCAACCTTCCATTCTCTTCATTATCTTGTTTTAGAGGTTTATGGTTTAACATTTGAAGGAGGAGCAGAATAGAAAGAAAGTGACTGAAATGAGCTCCCCACTCCTAGGGTCTACCATTGTTTGATTGTGGGTAGTAACTCAGACACCCAATTAAAACACAATTTTAAATGCAATGATTGCATGGCCAAAGACAAAAAATGCCATTGAGCAAGAAAAAGGTGACCTACCATGGCTTTAAATGGATTTAACTGCAGATCTCATACTATCCCTAAGAGTAAGTCCATATAGCCCTCAGAGAAACCTTATTTCTGCCTTTTTTGTCCACTGTCTTATTTCTGTCACCACATAAATACATACTAAATATCAATGGTACTAAAAGTAGCTGTGCATAATGTTACATCTGTGAAATGGTTATTAGTAAATTTTTCACCAATGGATAACATTTTATTTGTGAAGAAATTCATAAAGAGTTCATGTTAAAGGAATGCTTACCTCAGAGCTCTGACTTTTTTCATCCTGGCTACAGCGCTGAAGTTCTTATTTTGAAAATGAAGATGTTCTGCCTTTACAACACACTTTTTATAGAGCAACAAACTATTTTTCCACACTAAATAAGGAGCTTATAAATTGCTATAACCCCTCACATTTTTGTAAATATTTTATTATTTCTTTTCATAAGACAACACTGAAAATATGACACTTTGATACAACGTAAAGTAGTCAGTGTACAGCTTGTATAACAGTGTAAATTTGATGTCACCTCAAATAACTCAACATACAGCTTTATGTCTAAACCGCTGGCAACAAAAGCAACAAAACTTTACATTGTAAGTGTTATACCTTCAATGTTGTCCCATGAAGCTATCCGGTCGTTAAGTGATGATGTGACGAATCCTACTTCCGGGTCTAAAGTAGCCTGTGTTTAATATGGCTTTTGTGTTGTTAACATGTTTAATGTTTTGTATTTTCTTCTATTTAATCTCAAAAAGCTCCTAAAACAGTCAGTGATCACTGTTGACCTCCCTCGGCTTTTATTACCGCTAATAATTTATTTAAGCTCAGTTTTTAAAACCTTAGGATGTAACTACAGCCCAGCCCATGCAGCAGTATATGAATGACTAACCTCGTATTGAGGATGAATTATCTCAGTTCTCCTGGCTGAAGTTTGGTCTTTTTACAGCATCCTGCCATGTGATTACATTTGTTCGTGACCACCGAGAACACTCACGTTAACTTTTATCGAGTGGAAAAAAAGTTAGCTTGTTTATATTATGCTGTGTCGCTAGCACATCATTATATACCAGCTAGCCAAACTTCAGTAACCCTACAAATGTCACTGCTGTTTAGTTTTCTGTCTTCATTTATGTTGTAAGTGATAACATGGAGTGAACCACCACTCACAACCAGTAGCACTTTATATAGCCTCTGTAGAAATTATCCACATATCTCACTTATCTTAACTGCACTACTGTATAGCTCTGTGTAAATAAGCATTCTGTACATACGATAATTTTTAACCCTACAACTGTTTACAACTTGCATAGTTCCCATTTCTGTATAGCTGTATATCTCAAATTTCTGTAAAGTTATTTATTTCATATTCTGTATAGTTTTTCATATTTATATCCTGTTCATAGCCTGTACATAGCTTGTACTCACTACAGCCTGTACATACTTATAGTTATAGAATATTCACAACATACTTCATACCGTGTACATTATAACATACCATAATAGACCCATTTCTGTAATATACTTACATATCTATGTTATTGCTAATATATATTGTAATATATCTATATCACTAAAGCACTTCTGGATGGATGCAAACTGCATTTCGTTGCCCTGTACCTGTGCATGTGCAATGACAATAAAGTTGAATTCTAATTCTAATTCTAACTAGAGATGGCACGATACCACTTTTTTATGTCCGATACCGATACCGATATCATAAATTTGGATATCTGCCGATACCGATATGAATCCGATATAGTGTTTTTTAATCAACAAAACTGTTTTTTAAAATATCTTGCTGCATTTTGCAAGTCTGCAAGTTCATACTCAAGTTTAAAACAACAACTACACTAAAGCTATTCTGTTATACCTGTATACAAAAAAAATATTTCATAGTTCAGCAATACTGATCAATCTAATAAACTTAGACCTACACCATCCTCCCTATTCTGGTATTTTATGGTAAATGGTAAATGGCCTGTATTTGTATAGCGCTTTTCTAGTCCCTAAGGACCCCAAAGCGCTTTACACAACCTGTCATCCACCCATTCACACACACATTCACACACTGGTGATGGCAAGCTACATTGTAGCCACAGCCACCCTGGGGCGCACTGACAGAGGCGAGGCTGCCGGACACTGGCGCCACCGGGCCCTCTGACCACCACCAGTAGGCAACGGGTGAAGTGTCTTGCCCAAGGACACAACGACCGAGACTGTCCAAGCCGGGGCTCGAACCGGCAACCTTCCGATTACAAGGCGAACTCCCAACTCTTGAGCCACGATCGCCCCTTAGCGTAAATATTAAGCAACCTAACTAATAGGGTTCCAACTCCCAGCAACAACAAAATTAAATAAATAAAAAATAGGGAACCACCCCTCACGCGCCACCTCATGATGCTTAATCGACGTAATCAACCTTAATTTGATGCAGTGTGAAAAAAAATGCACAGAAATCAATTATTTTTCAAGAAATATTAAATAGATTCAACATCTTTCTTCAACAAAATTGCAGACTGCACAGATGGTACCTTCCCAAAGGAAAAAGTACTATAGCTTACTAGGGTATATATATTAGACTTAATAGTCACTATGTACAGTAATTGACTTCTATTCATTTTACATCAAATTAAAACTTTGGGTGTCAGATAATTATTTATTAAAAGCTAGACATTTTAAATGAGAATAAGAAAGAAAAGTATGTCTTTGTGCCCCCTTTTCCCAGTTAATGCCCTATCGGCCCCCCTGGCTAAACTTTGCTAGATCCACCCCTGCACAGTTACCAGCCGTCAGCTACGTAGAAAAAGATCCTGGTGTAGAAATTAATATTAAATAAATTCTAACAACAGCTTATCAAGCTTAAACGTGCTGCTGTTGTTCAGCCGCTGGTTTCCTCTTTCTGGCGCAAAGTGGACCAAAAACAAACGAGAGACAGACTCGCACAGAAAAGCCGATCAGCTGATTTAAGCAGTTTCACGATTGAAGTAGCAGCCGGAGAGCGAGAGGCAGTCGCTTGTTAAGCTTAACGTGGGAATGCTTTACAAACATTCAGAGATGGACTTACACACTTGCTTTACTTCTCTCGGGGATAACTTTGTCGGAGATGAAATGCCAGGTTGCTAGCGAAGCTCCACATGCTATCCAGACCACCGACAGGTCCTGCATGCCACAGCTGCTCTATCACGTGATGCATACGTTCTGAGGTGAGTTACGGCGTGTTGCAAGTTTTGTGAGGTGCTTTCGTGATATTTAATGGATCGGATTACATTTTTTATTTTTCTCCGATATCCGATCCAGTAATTTAGGTCAGTATCGGACCGATACCGATACGTAATATCGGATCGGTCCATCTCTAGTAGAAACTATGGTAGCCTACAGTAATTATTTATCAAACCTAAATTGGGCATTCTGTCATAATAAAGAGTTTTAGAATATGCACCTAATATCTGAAGAATGTTCTGTGACATTCAGTTTCCCTGTTAATAATAATTTTTTACTTTTGTGGTGAGAAAAAATAGTCCCTGCCTCTCTCTGAAGGACTGCTCTGTAGCTGGAGCAGCAAAAGTACAAACAACACAATGAATCAGTTTTCAGTTTTCAGTTTTATTTGTCATATGCAAGTTAGCACAGGGTCAACATTGCAATGAAATGTGTTTGACGAGCAGCAGTCACTCAGCAGCATGATACAGTAGGAGAAAATATAATAAAATAAAATAATAAAGAAAATAGAAAAATAGTAAGGAGCAAAATATTAGAGAGACATGGTAAAAGAGAAAAGATGACTAAATATATATGTATCTATAAATATAAATATATGTACACTAGTGATTAAATAAGAAAATCTTGAAAAAAAATATGACGGGAGGGCAGATGGGATATTGCACAGGAATGAGCAGCAGAAAATTACAGTATTGCACTTTTAAATATAAATATCAATGACATTAAAGTGGAGTGACCAGTGCAGATTAAACAGAGTACTTGTGAAGCTGCAGGTAGCTTCTGAGTGCTGTGTTGTGTGTGTTTAAGTGTTGTGGTTGAGGTGTCGTATGGCTTGGTGGTAAAAACTGTTTTTAAGTTTTGTAGTCCGAGCAGACAGGCTCCTGTAACGTCTGCCAGATGGTAACAAGGAGAACCGCTGATGTGCTGGGTGGCTCTGGTCCTTGATGATGCTGTGTGCTTTACGGAGGCATCGCTGGAGATAAATGTCCTGAATGGCAGGAAGCCTCGTGCCAGTGATGTGCTCTGCTGCCTTCACCACCCTCTGTAGTGATTTACGGCTGCTGGCAGAGCAGCTTCCGTACCAAACTGTGATGCAGCTCGTCAGCAAGCTCTCAATTGCACACCTGTAAAAATTTGAGGTGATGTTGGCATTCATGCTGAACTTCCTCAGCCTCCTCAGGAAGTAAAGCCGCTGGCGAGCTTTCCTGATAGCAGTGTCTGTGTGAAGGGTCCAGGAGAAGTCCTCAGTGATGTTGACTCCAAGGAACTTGAAGCTGCTGACC
Organism: Rhamphochromis longiceps; assembly: GCF_057381845.1. Taxonomy (NCBI): domain Eukaryota; kingdom Metazoa; phylum Chordata; class Actinopteri; order Cichliformes; family Cichlidae; genus Rhamphochromis; species Rhamphochromis longiceps. The sequence continues at coordinate 39,129,264 of NC_140562.1, read as the reverse complement.
CTTTCGACCTTGACACCGTTGATGTAGATGGGCTGGTGTTCTCTGACTGGTCGTTTCCGGTAGTCCACTATCATCTCTCTAGTTTTGCTGATGTTGAGAGTCGGGTTATTTTCCAGGCACCACTCGTACAGCGCCATCACCTCCTCTCTATAGGCCGTCTCATCGTTGTCTGTGATGAGGCCTATGATGGTTGTGTCATCCGCAAACTTGATGATGATGTTGGACTCTTGTTTAGCAACACAGTCGTGTGTGAACAGGGAATATAGGAGGGGGCTAAGCACACAACCCTGTGGCGTACCTGTGTTTAGGATGAGTGATGAGGAGGTGTGCTTACCAACTCTCACCACCTGGGGCCTGTTTGTGAGGAAGTTTAGAATCCATCTGCAGATCGGTGTTCCCAGCCCAAGGTCAACGAGCTTCGTGGCAAGTTTTGAGGGGATGATGGTGTTAAATGCCGAGCTGTAGTCGATGAAGAGCATCCTTGCAAATGTATTCCCTTTCTCCAGGTGAGTGAGGGTGGTGTGCGTTGCCAGGGCGATGGAATCCTCTGTGGCTCTGCTTGTCCGATAGGCAAACTGAAGAGGGTCCAGTGTGTCAGGGAGGGAGGAGCAGATATGACCTTTGACCAGCCGCTCCGGGCACTTCATGATGACGGATGTCAGTGCAACAGGACGGTAGTCATTCAGACAGGAAACCACTGATTTTTTGGGAACGGGAATGATGGTGGATGCTTTGAGGGACGTGGGGACCACTGACTGCCTCAGGGAGAGGTTGAAGATGTTGGTGAACACCTCTGCCAGCTCGTCTGCACACACTCTGAGTAGCCGGCCTGGGATGCCGTCTGGTCCTAGAGCTTTGTGAGGATTTACCTTTTTAAAGGTCCATCTCACAGCTTCTGTTTTCAGAGTTAGAGTTAGAGTTGCAGCCTCACTGTCATTTTATTTTACAATATATATTATTTCTGTTGAAAATTCTAGCCTGTTAAATGAAAGTGATCCCCTAGGAGGAGCTGAAAAAAATATTCAAGGGACAGGGGATGTCTAAACAACCTTTCTTAGCCTTCTAGTGTGTGAATGTGTGTGTGAATGGGTGGATGACAAGTTGTGTAAAGCGCTTTGGGGTCCTTAGGGACTAGAAAAGCGCTATACAAATACAGGCCATTTACCATTTTTATTTTTCTACCAATGCAACTTGACATAAGCATCAGAAAATCAATGAATGGGTGGATGGATGGTTCCATAACACCTTGGGCACGCTGTCTCGTCAGGTCAGCTGGCCAGTCAATAAACAGTTTCTAGAAGTGGGATCACCATTCGGTAAAAATATCAACACAGGATACACTTACAGACCCTCTCTTTGACCTTGTGTAAAAAGATTGTTGTCACTGCTCTTATCTGAGGCAACTTAAAGAGATATTCTTGATGATAACACACCACAGGGTAGTTCCCATTTCAAGGGCTGTAGAATGGATATGTAACAATGCCTTTGCTAAACATTTGAAAATCAACATTGTCATTGTGAGCAGGTTAGCATGCTTATTAGCATACTGAGATGACAGCTACAACACTTTTTTTCATAACAAATACATTTACAAATGAGAATGGATCTGCAAATAAAGATGACTGCTCCCCTCCATCAGCTTTTCTCCTAACTGCATTGTCAGAGATCCATACTCTTTTCTAATCTACCACTGTTTGGATTAGAGTACTCACTTTGTACTTGAACCACAACTTGGTTTTTAGTGCTGTTCAGTTCACAAAATAATTCTGGACAAATATTTATGGGCATTTTGACACGTTTTGACAGATGTCTCCACTTAAATGACACTATTTTATTGAGTGGAAAAATATCCATTATATACTGTATGGATTAATAAATGAAGGTTGGAAGTTTGGTTTCAGGAAGGGAAGCAGCTGCTAAATGCTAAAACAACGAGAGTAAAACAATCAGACCTCTAGAGAATAGAAGCAGAAGAAGTAGAAGGTGAAAAATCAGCAGCTCCGCTATTAAAATGCACCCTAGAGAAACGACTTGCCCTTTTCCTTAATTTAAAGCATCTTATTGAACCGACCAGTGGAGGTGTATTTACTCCAAGCTGTGAGAGTGTGAGTTTCTCTGCATGTGCGTCGCTCCTTCTCTGTAATGCAAGTGGAACAGAAGCTGCTTCACAGGATGGATGGCTGCTGTCAGATGGAGTAGAAGAGCTAGATTGATAGTGGTGGAGAGAGAAAGAGAGGGTTGAGACAGTGTGAGAGGTGTGAGACTGATAACAGATGGTTTGCAAGAGGTGGAGTCCTCTGCTCCTCTTTCCACTCTCGTAGGGGGAGTAGAAGTGGAATGAAGATGAACTCTGAAGAAATAATAATAATGCCATTGTTATTATTATTATTATTAATTCTTCTGTATTTCTACTGCATTTTGACCGAGTCTATCATTTCTGAAATATAACCTTTTCAGAAAAAAAATATCCTATTAATCAAATTTGTTATATTAATTCCTATCTTTGCATTGTAATTACCTACCAGCCACTACAACACGAATCTTATAGCATATCAGATACACCGCTGGAAACCTTGTCAAATAGCAGAGTGCAACACAGTTTGCTTAAAGAGCATTGACATGATGGTAAGTGAAAATCCATAACCTTTTATCCTTCCTTTACAAGATGGGCTGTTGCCTGCATTTAAATTCATGCTGATAGCCTTAGGTGATTTTAACTGTGTGACTGCAGGTCTTCGTGTGGTTCTTAGGATTTATCTAAAGGAAAGAGCATTAGCTGTTGGCAGGATGAGCTGTCCTTAATTTTTAATTTTTTTTAAAGTATTAGTTTTATATTGTGATAGATTGTTGACGTGTCCAGGGTGTGTACTGCCACTTGCCCAAGGCAGCTTGGATAGGCTGGGAGAGGATGGATGTAAGGTTTTATATTTTTAGACACTTGTTGTTTTGTTACTTAATACAAATCCTAAATTTCGAGTAACATATTGGTACGGTCAAAATGAATGCTTTGCCTAGGATGCTTTATTTGTTCCAAACACTGCCAGTTGAAATAACTGATAAACAATTTCAGGAGTGGGACAAATTCATTTCCAGGTTTATATAGCAGGGGAAAAGACCACCAATTAAGTACCAAACTATGCAGCTGGCTAAGGATAAAGGGGGGTTAGCGTTGCCATGAATGAAAGATTATTATGTTTCAGCTCAACTAAGGACCCTAGTGTGTTGGTGTAATGTAGATTACCAAGCGAGATGGAAAGAAAGAAAAATTTTCCAATTCAGGCAAGCTTAGGGGACACTTATTAAAAAACTAATCAATCAAGGAAACCAATGCAATAACTTGGCTTTAAAACTCTGGTTACAATTTCTTAACAAGAATGATTGGAATGAAGAGGCTAGGATCTTATAATGGTGCACTTATGATCTTGATTTTTTTACCCAGTAAATTAGATGCGAGATATAAAAAGTGGGCAGGACAAGGCTTAACGGTATACCGTACGTTTTATGATAAGGAAACTCTTAGGAACTTCCAGTCAATAAAAGATCAATACCAGTTAACAATGCGGGTTTTTTTTCAGGTTTCTCCAAATCCGGCACCATCTACATAACTTTATACCCAAGAGAACAGATCTTTTCTCTCTTCCTGTTCTGAATATATTTGTTAAGGCATACCATGTGGATCCAAGTGATTTCTAGACTGTACAAGGGTTTACAGGAGGTTAAGAATTTGAATCCAATTTACATCAAACAAAAATGGGAAAGGGAAACAAATATATGGTAATTTCAAATGACACTTGGTATCAGCAATGTGCTTTTCAGTGGAGAATCTCTAGCTCTAATATATGCAGGTGTTTTGCTTGGAAGAGTGTTTGTAGATTTTTTTTATTACACCTGCACAAAGTAAACATTATTCCAACTCCTCCAGCTGCTGGAGAAGCTGTGAGGCCCAAGGAGTAAAGCACCTCCACTTGTTTTGGTCCTCTCCATTGATAAACACTTTTTGGGTTTTGATTCACTCTGAGTTACAGATGATTTTCAGTATGCAACTTCTTTTTCATTCGGATGAACTGTTGTTTGGATGTTTTCGCTCAGTAAACATGGATAAAGTGACCAAGCTGTTATATGGCATTTTGAGTCTGGCTGCCTGAAAGACTGTCAATAAGAAATGGCTAAGTGTAAAAATTCCATCACTAAATGACTGGCATGAGGTTGTCTATGGGTTGTTTAAAATGGTGAAAAATTACATTCCCTAACAGATTCCAATATGACACATTTGTTGAGATTTGGGACAAATGGAAACATTACATTTTGTCAAGGCATCCCGAATTTGTATGAACCGTAATCCAGCATCTTATATTTTTGAATTGTTATATACATATGTTAACTAGTAGGTACACCGCTTGTTTGTTTGTTTTTTTATTCTTGTTTATACAAGTTGTGGTTTATTTATGTTCATTTTTTTTATTATATTGTATATTTTCGTTTTTGGCTAATTCTAAATAAAAAAAAGACATTTGTTGTTGAGGGTTAAACCATTTTTCTTTTTCAGCTGGAATTAGACTCAAATATTTGTTTGCATAAGTTTAAAAAAAGTGTTATTAACACAGGGGATATTCCCTGCAACTGAGAACAATAGTTGAGTGGGTACATAGAGGCTAGCTTAGGTTGTAATGAAATCTGACAGCAAGAAAAACAGAATTGTGACTTGTTCCAAAGTTTAAACATACAGACACTAGCATTTCTAATGCTTAGATTTATCCTTTTTTTAATTCACAAAAAAATGATAATTTAGTTTTATTATAGGGTTACATGGTGGTGTTATTTGTGGACATTCACTGGCAGTTACTGCCTGTTAAAACTCACAATGACAATGTTTAATATAATGAGAATTATTCCACCCACTCAGTTTTAATGTGAGCCCCTGTATTGTCTCCTTATAAAGATACAGGAATGTCAACATTACTCTAATGGAATGCAGTGCATGCCTGTTGCTCACCAGTTTCAAGCTCATGTTAGTTTGTGAATATTCAAGGAGGTCATGATCAATGTTCCCTCTAATTTTTCATGTGTCTGAGCGAACACACAAACTCCCTGAGCGATCCCTGTTTGGACCACTGTGAGCAACAGCAGACGTGTGCACTGTGGTCACGCCAGCATCGAATCCATCCAAGTTACATGGTTTATTAAAATAATCAAATCACAGCATTTACATTTATGTTAGACTACTTTTAATTAACTGCTTTAGCCCACTTACAATGAAAATTAAAAAAAATCTTGTTCATGACCTGTGTAGTATGTTAACACTATTGGAAGTAAAAATAACTTGGACTTTTTTGAATTTTGAAAACACAACTTTCTTTTTTTTTTTATAAAGCTCTGACTTGTATTATGAGTCTGTGGTCTGGGAGAGAGTCCTGTAACTCTCTGTCTGCAATATACAGTATATAATGACCAATGTTGGGCAATTAATTATATAGTTACTTCTTCAAAATAGTTACTGAGTTATGCAAACAAAGTTTTTTGCAGCTGTTTACCTAAAAATGCAGCCAAGGCGTTTTTTAAATAAACATTTCAAACTATTTACAGAACAATCAGCTGTTCTGCATCAAATCTAATGCCACACAAATTATTTGTGCCACTCCAAAAATAATTTCTGTCCACTATGAGATAAAGGAGAACAACAGCCTGATACCTGCAGTTGTGACAACAGGAGATGTATCACTCCTGTAACAGCTGTAACATTCAGCAGTCGCCTCTTTGTTCTGACACACACAACAAAACTATTGACTACACGACACACTAACTACACAAGATGTGTGCTAAACGTCGAAAATCTCTCACATCTCAAAACACCGCCGTCACTCCTAAAACTTCCCCCTTCCTAAACCACTAAATGCCATGTTGCCATATTATTTTTTGATTGGTCGACATGCTACATTTTTCAACCAATAGGAAAGGGTGGAGGTTTTTTGGTTTTGTTTTTGCTCACAGGTGGAGAGTGCTTTCCAGCGTTTTCCTTATAAAATGCCGTTTTTACCGTTTCTTCCTGCAGTAAATATAAACAACCATAGTATTCAGGAAGAAAACCAAACATTGCAGATATTTTTATCATAACTCTGGTTTTATGTGGCCTATCAACACAATTTAAAAACTGGTATAAAGTCCACACTTTTTCCGTCAATTGTTCCATCTGTCCTGCTCACATCTCCAGTGGTTGTCCACGTTGTCATTAACGTGGCATCACTCCACATCAGCCACGCCGCTTTGCTAGCTAAAACACCGGTGTTGGCACATAAGGACGCTGTCATAGCCTGTCAACGACGTTGATTAGCTGCGTATATACGAATGTGAATCGCGTGATTGGCTGGACTATGGGATAAGGTGGCATCGTTCTAATCCTAGCAGCTGAAACAGCCAGGCACTTACTGACTAACACTGCAAAACAGAATTGTTAAAGTATTAATTTTAATTTCAATTCATGTTAGATTTTTTTGTGCGCAACGCAGATTTTTTGTGCACAACGCAGATTTTCTGTGCGCAGAGACCGTGCCAGCAGTGCGCAATTGCGCGCGGGCAGCTTAGAGGGAACATTGGTCATGATGTCAGATTTTCAGTTCACATTGTAATAGTCAAAATATTAATTAAAAAAATATTTAATAGGTAAAAAGAAAACAATCACAAAAGTGGCATTGTTACATCGTTAAATCCAGGTTGAAGAATCACCTATTCTCAGCTGCATTTGAATAAAGCATCAAATCTGCACTGTTTTACTTTGAAGCTTACATTTCAAAACTTACGTTTTGACTACCGATTCTATCTACTGTTCCTTTTTTTCTTTTTCTTTTTAAATCATGCTTTTTAATTGTTTTTTATTTTTTAATGTCTATGTAAAGCACTTTGAATCACCTTGCTGTTGAATTGTGCTATATAAATAAACTTGCCTTGCCTTGCCTTACATATATCTACAGAAAACGTGGGGGAAAACAGGCATAATGTTATTGTCATTTTTATCTGTGTCTTTGTTTACTGTATTTAACCTCAAAATAATAAAGAAATGTACTAAAGAGTACTCAAAGACCTGTGAGCTAATTATTTATATCTTATATGACTTGTATATGAATTGCTGACTCAACATTTCAGTTTTAAATAGTCAAGATCTGAGCCATTGATTCTTTTTAGGAAGTGGTGGATTTTTTCCCTCATGGTTGGAGAGGGTTTTTACCCCAAGTCAGCAAGTTAAAGTATAGCAGAATCTTTTCTATCTTCACAGGTAACTGAAAGGTGAACCATGAGACAGACTGGCAGATTGGTGCAACATCTGCTGGAATACATTAGTTTCAGTGAATAGTTTGATAATTTGGAGCTCAGATTGTATTTACTGCTCCTTTGTGTCCTCCTTTATAATGTGGAGTAAACTAGTCTCTCCTAGGAGCACCTCAGGTGCCCCCTATGAAAAACTGGAAAACTTTTCTTATGAAAATAACTTATGGACTACCGGCAGGCGAATTTGTGGTGCAGTCTCACAGCAAGAAGGTTCAGATCCATTTTGGGGCCTGTCTGTGTGGAGTTTGCATCTTCTCCCTCTGCCTGTCTGTGTGGATTGTGTTAATGCACTCTGGATTCCAAATTGATTGTAAGTGTAAACATGAGCATGAACAGTTGTCGATCTAAATGTGTCAGCCCTGCGGCAGATTGACAGTCTGTCCAGGATGTAGTCCACGTCCTGCTCTATCACAGCTGGGATAGGCTCTATCCCCTGTAACCCTGGAGTGGAAGAAGATGGATGAATGGACGGATGGATGGATGGATGGATGGAATACTTGGCTTAGTATCATGAGTATTGCCAGTATATGATCTTATAGCATCCCCTTTTCCATATTTGCAGTCTTTCTTTTCACTAGATTTAAGATTCTAGACAATTTTTGTCACTTTATTATCCAAATGCTATTGAGTGAAATACTTACGGGTCCCATGTAGCATTATCAGATAAAAAATAAGCTTTAAAGTAAGGAAAAATACTATAGTACATAGTATAAAAACAACATAAAAGGCAACAATGCAATAGGTTCTGGTACTGTACACTGTTGAGACCTGACATACACTTTTGCAGTACGGTATGTATTGCTCATGTGTTATATTCAGTAATGTATAGCTTGTGGGAGAAATTTGTTCTTTAGTCTGCTGGTGTGGGATTTGTGGCTCCTTTACCCTGATACCCTCTGTTACCCCCTGATACTATCATGGAGAACAGGCTGTTGTGTGGATGTGTTGTGTCCTTTAAAATTTAAGGGCCTTCCTAGCTGTGTGTATAGTTCTTTCTGGTAGATTGGGCAGCTTAGACCCAATAATGTGCTCAGCAATGCACACCAGTCTCTTAAGGACTTTCAGATCTTTACTGGTGTAGTCAGAAGTCTCTCTACATCTTTTTCTGGTCAAAAAGCAGTAAGGATTTGAGTTCTTAGGCAAAAGATTTTTAAACATCTGAGACCACAGAGGCTTTTTAAAAAACAACAGTTGAAAGGCGTAGCTCATGTCGAGTCTTTGTGTAAGGTATTTAAAGGTGTCTACTTTTTCCACCACTGCATTATTTATGATCACTGAGAGATGAGTGACTCCCTTTTTCTGCAATTTCTTCACAATGACCTCCTTTGTCTCAATGACATTCAGGGATAAATGCCTGTTTTCACTTTTCACTTTTCCAGGGCTTGCAAAATCATTCAACTTCACAGTGCTGTTAGTAACCGTCTGTGCCATGCAGTCATAGCAGAGTTAGATTGAACTTTCATGCTTACCACCTGGAGATTATCAAAAAATCACCCAGGGCTGTTTTTAAGCCAGATCCCTATCTCACTGACAAATGTGGACGGCAGTCTGGTATTGATTGCTACACTGTAATGCTGTGTGTATTACATCTCCAGCATAGCATAAGGGGAAAAGACTATGCAGTATGCACAAAAATGAAAAAGGGGAATGGCTGGTAGAGCCTGCCACTAGAAATGGGCAGAGAAGCAGGCGGCATTATCAGTTTTTTCATGAACTCATAAGACTTATTGACTTTATATTTTAAAGTTGTCCCTTACACACAAAAAACCTTTAGCATTTTATGTTAGATTATTTAGCTTTCAATTTGCAGCACACTGTATAAACATTTAATACTTCTCAATCCTTGACTTCCTATCCACTGAGACTTCGTGCAAATCAGCTGAAATCAGTTTTGAAATGAGTGAGAGGGAAGCAGAGACAATTGGGATTTAGAAGCTTAGGGTGAACTGAAGACATGATTGTCGCCCACCAGAGGAAGGCTACATAAAGATTTTAAATATTTATGGATTGATACTGTTGATGCTCAGCTATTGCATATGTGTTCTTTTATTATTAGGACATGTCCTGCCTGATCTGAGCAGCACAAGCTTTAAAATCAAGCATCACTGGACAAAGGAAAGGATGTCTTTTTCCTAGGTAATACAATTCTCCTATAGTAACTAGATTGTGAACATGATCAAATATAGCAACGCACATGTCTAGACAAGCGTTAGTATCTCTATACTGTATGTACGTGATTATGGATCTTTTGAGTTCTGCTTCAGGTCTGCTGGCAGGAGCAAGCCACCAACAGTGTGACGATGTGCCCTGCTGATACAGCAATTCATAAACACTACGAGGCAGGCGCAGCGATGACAGAATCTATTCTACTTGGTCGTTTAGGCTATGCTAGCCAGCTTTCAGGAGATGAATAAATAAATAAACATGAGGTAGGCTTAAAGGGCCAGCAGAAATGATACCAGCTTCATGGCAAACTCTGACCCAAATTTGATGTCTGGTTAGATTACAGGGTCTCTGGTGAGTACTGTTTAGCTGCAGGCACAAAGTGCATAATTGCACATACACATTCTAGTAAAAGCTGACCTCTACTGATGGCTCAAGCAGAGGTTTTGCTCATACCTGGCAATGTAACCACCTGGCCCCTGGAGAGAGAAAACATCTTCATTTTACATAGTGTTTGATTTAATTTGATATAATTCTTCTTTTGACGAAGTTGTACTTTTGTATTTTCTTACTCAGTTGTATATAGCATTTGTATTTCTATTTTATTCTATTGGTAAATGGCCTGTATTTATATAGCGCTTTACTAGTCCCTAAGGACCCCAAAGCACTTTACATATCCAGTCATCCACCCATTCACACACACATTCACACACTGGTGATGGCAAGCTACATTGTAGCCACAGCCACCCTGGGGCGCACTGACAATTGTATATAGTATTTTATTTTATTTTATTTTATTTTATTACATTCCAGTGTTTTCTAATTTCTGCTACATAACTTTGCACTTTTGCTGTAACAAAACAAATTTCCCACCTGTGGGACTAATAAAGGTCATCTTATCTTATACAATGATAAATAATGTAACCACCCGCAAGGATTTGTTGAAGCAGTCGTTGGCCCTTCACAGTGTAGAAATCTTTACACAGTACACAAAAGCACCGCATGTCTGGAAGATGTGCTAAATGTTGTACTAAGAAACAGAAGAGATATTGTTTTGTTACGTGGTCTCAGACAGCTGGAGAGTTACAGCGGCCTTCAAAAAAGGGGGAATTTTGTTCTGCAGTTTCTTTCAAACAGAACACATCTTTGGAAAATCAAAGTCTCTTCAAACAATACAACATTTGTGATATCTTTTCTGAACCATGAGGGATGCAGTGAAACAAACATGTATAGAAAAATCAAACCTACAGATACTGCAAAAGTATTTGTTTTGATTAAGATTAATGGAGACAACGTGAAGCTTTGTCTGTTCAATCTGTTACTGAAGCAGCCAGCCTTATTAATTCTATTAAATCTAATGTGTAAGTAATGTTATCATTAAAGTTTCATTAAAAAAAAGTTGCAATAATGAATAAACAAGGCTACTGTTGCAAATACTTTATGTTTTAAAACATCCAGTTGTTAATTCTACAAGTCTGTTGTACCTTTAGATATTTAATTGAGATAATTTCATGATCAAGGTTTTCAACAATTACACTATAAGTTGTAATCTTTCAGTTTCAGTGTTATTTATATAGCATCAGCTCACAAGAACAGTTGTCTCGAGTTGCTTTTGATTGTAAGTTAAACGCTTCACAGTATCAGAGTGTAAAACCCAGCAAGCACTACACACTAGGTGACAGCACTGCTGCAACTGGTTGTAATTTGAAAATTCAGCCAGAACCTGATGTAAGTGCTGCCAAAACAAAACTTGTGATCTTCTCATCAAAGCCTCTGAATCTTTCATCTGTGACTACTTATCAGGACTCTGTGATCCAGTCTGCAATTTCAAATAAAGTCTTGCTTATCTTTGAAGGCCAAAACGCGACTGCTGCCACTTTTGTGTCTGTGACATTATGTACATGTACATGCATGCATCCTTGCAATGCTTTAATGCATCAGGTGCAGTATACCATGGGGCATGGAATTAATTAAAAACTAAACCTCTGACTTAGGTTTCACTATTGCCTGCCTCATCAGTCATTAACGTGTTTGTGTTTATAAGACATGGCTCTAGCATATTTACAACTATATGGCCTTCAGAAATTTATGGTAGTGATTTTTTTTTTCTTACAGTACTCTTACCCACAATCTGTTTCCAGAGCTCCTGCATAGTATGCTGCTTCTTTTCTCTGAAATCAGTCTGGGTCTGACTAAACTGAGTAAAGAAATTCAATATGCAATCAGTAGATACATATATGTATATATACAGTGGACTTACGAAATTAATTTGTTCCAGAGGGTCTTTCGTAAGTCAAAATTTTCGTAAGTCGAAGCACCTTTTTCCATCGCCTTTTGAGTGAGGAGATGCTGGCTGAAGACGAAGTTCTTGGTGGAGGCTGAAGGAAGCATATCTATGCATACATACGTACGTGTACATGTACATAACATTATGGAATTTAATTCTAAAACTAAAACTTACATTTACGTTAATTAATGTACGTACGTACACTGTGCAATGATATTTTTTTAACATTTTTTTAAACTCGCTCATATTTATGCCTTATGCCGGCCCCATTATGAATGAACGATAGGCTAATTGCAAACGAAAAGCACGCGGAATAGCGCACTGCAACAACAATACGTCTTTCACGTGGAACAGAGAAACGCATTTCGCAAACGGATTTTGTTACATGGGCATTTTGTCGTACCACGGGCAAAAATATTGTCGTTAAGTGCCTTCGTAAATTGAATTTTTCGTTAAATGGGGTCTTCGTAAGCCGGACCCCATAAAACAATAAAGTACTATAAAGGAAAGCGCTGTTTTTGAAACTTTCAAATAGTGGAGATGATTATAAAGACATCCAGACAAACACAAGTCCATTTTTGTGCCTTCTGTGATCAAAAATGTTTACATTGGTGAGATATTTTTTACTGATTTTGATATTAAGTATATGAACTATAATATGAGGTCCACACCCCTTTATTAGCCAGAACGTTGACTTCTCTGGGCATCTTATTGATAAAAATGAACATCTACAAAGCAAATTTGTGTGCTTTACATATAAACTAGTACCTTTTAGTACCTGGATTCACAATTTAACCCCTTGTTTTGTCCTGAATCTGAATAAAGTAGTTCTGGTTTCAATTTATGTGACTAGAGATTTTATTTTGTTTTAGCAAGTCAAATATTGGTGAAGTAGTAATGTCGACATTTCATCACAGGCAGAGCAGATGGTAAAACTGAGCCAGACAGTCGGCTGCTACACAACATGAGCCACAGACCGAACAACAACCCACACTGGCTTTCTTGTTGAAGTATCTAGCTTATCTAACTTTGAATATGAACATGCATCTTCTGCACCTTGCCTTGATTGAGCCAGAGAGCAAACATTCAGGAGAAACAGCTCTTGCCTCCCCAAATAAAATGCAAACAGCATCTAAATAAACCTGAAAATGTTAGTTCAGCATGGTTAGATATTGCTGTCCTCAATCTTCAGTTCCACTAAAGGCACACTGTCTGCTTTGCTTAGCTAAAGTACACACTTATTTGTTGTGTATCTTATTCATTAAATTTGCAAGAATAACAGCAGTAGTATGATTCTTCAGCATCTGCTGTGATTCAGGCATTGACAAGAACAGATTTGTCCAGTAATCTACAGTCATTTAGAACAGGCACTTTTCATATTTGTCTCATTTCTTGCAGCAGGACTAACAGCCACAAACAGTGCTTCTTGCTGTGAGCACTGTAACCCCCCAGTAAGAAGGTTCTGATTCATAGTTCCAGGTTCGCTGGAGCCTTTCTCTGTGGAGTATGCATGATATGATCTGCCTGCACTGGTTTCTTCCAGGTACTCCATCTTCATTCCACAATTCATGTGTAACCTGACATGTTAGGTTAGGCCCAATGAATCTAAATTGGATAAGTGGTTAAAAATAAAACAACATCATCTCGGCATTATTTTTGCCTGCTGGAATGTCCATACTAGTTGCCGAATAATTTGATTTTCTAAAAAGTGATTTTAAAAAGTGCTCAAAAATACACAATAACAGCACAAGAAAACAGTTAAGAGGTCCAGGTCAGTGACTTGAATGGGTAGAGATGAGGCCTAGCAGACTGTGACAGTTGGTTGTGTCTGCACTGCTGTAAATCAGGGCAACTTTAAGCCTTTATAAAAAAAAATCTAAGAGGATTAATCATAAAAAGGCTGTAAAAACCAGGATGTAAATTTGTCAATTTCTTCTCTGAGGTTGGGTTTTAATTGTAATCTATGGGGCCTCTCGTGGCTTTTCGTGGAAGTTTTTTTTTTTTTGCACTTTTGCGAAGGCTTTGTTTTTCAGCACTACATTTTGAGTTCTCATTAGTAACTATTTCTGAATTGTTTGACCTGAATGTATTTTACCTAAAACAATTTTTGACAATTTAAATGGGGATTTGGGAGAAACAGGACAGTCAAAGAGAAAAACAAAGGAACCCAGCACACTGTTGCTAAAGGAAAAGGAAAATCATTTCAGATGTATTCAATCCTCCACATCTGTATAACTCACATGTGGAAGACTGCACTTATAACAAGCAGTCACAGCCAGATGTGTCTGATTGAAACAACTGCTGGTGCTCCTATGGACAAAGCAGCAAAGGTAGCTGCCACACTGTCACCACGACTGGATGCACAAACAGAATGATCTTAAATGATCTGTTCAATCCTGTGTGTCTCTTGTTCAGGTGTCTTATGCTGTCATCCTTTCCATCAGTCACTCTGACCCTTCTCCTGTAGTCTGGCCCTGCTGAATAGTTGAAAAATACAAGATATTTCCACATTTCATTTCTGAGATTCAGTGTAGTTTTTTATTTTTTTTAATCAGTGCATTTATCCACACACTGTGTCAGATCTTTAGCCTGGCTGATACTGATTTTTTGGGGCCATTAACAAAAACAGGGAGACATGGCAATAACATAATGTCCAAGATTATTTATTGATACATATTCATAAATAAGTTTTAAGATGCAACATGTTCGACTCAAAAGGTAAAACAATGAGATCATTTTTTATTAACTTACCAGCAGTGCACTCCACTATGTCGCGTACCATGAAGACACTGCTTGACTGCACCACAATCTGCTTGGCCTTGACACGTACTCTGTTACATGTGTTGACAGTATTGTAAATAATGGAGTCAGAGCTGCTGCACTGGACAAATTATGTGATAACATCAGTTCTAAATTACACTGGCCCTTATTTTCTGCACAAATTTGTTAAAAAGAAAAAAAGAAAAAAAAGCAATTCGTTTCCTATTGGGTAACACATATATTGTATATATCTGTCATATCTGCCAATATTGACTAAATTATATATCGGTTAAAATCGAGTGAAATCAGAATCAAGTATTTAAGCATGTAGCATGACATTACCAGTATCCCGGGGATTTGCTAGATAGCTGCCTGCTGGTTTTGACCTATTCACCATTTCACTTAGTCAGCCTGGCTGTTAGTGAAGGAGGGGAGTGTATGTGATGGCAAGTCTTCCCTCTTTGTACAAAGCAAAATCAAGACTGGTAACAAACTGGCTTAGCATGTAGCTGCAGTGAGAAGTCAAGGTGCAATCAGAAATTTGAGGAAGTAAATCAATGGATCACTCAGATGGTGTGCATTTTATACCAACAGTGGCAGAGCGGCAAAAAATCCCATACAGTAACAACAAATGCACTAATGCACTCTTGTAGTCTTCAGAAGATAGCTTAAGAGATTTCTTTATTTGATCTTTTCAGATGTGTTCAAAGCAGAGAAGTGAACACTTGTTCTTTTAGAAAAGGACAGAGGTTGGTGTAACATAGAAATCTCGCAGAGTGTTGTTCATTTTACAAACAAAATATTGTTATCCTTTACACGTGTGATTATGAGGCACCACACAATAATACTGTATCATCTTAATTATTTACACTTGAACAAAGCATCTGCCCTTCTGGCTACAAATGCTTGAGTGTTCTTACTAAATATGGGTGTGAGCAGCATACACTGAAACAGCAATAAGGTGTTTGGTTTTAACTGTGGCTATAAGGGAGAGAAGTTGAATGACAAAAATAAGAAGCAGAAGAATAGATACACATTTGACCAGAAAGAATCAGGCCATTTGGAAAAGTAGGCTTACACGCAAACATTCAGACATGCACACACATTCACTAACAGGCAGGTGGGATAAGATGCGGTAAACCCCCCAGACTGCACACACAGACACACACACGCACACACACATACACACACACAAATATGCACAAACAGTGAATGCCTCAGTAGATGCCCATCTGCTTCAGTACTACCTCAGTATTCCATCAGCTTTCCTCGGCAGTGTGAGGAAGGTGAACATGCCTGTCTGTGATACCACTGTACTGCACGTGTCGTCCAATCAAAGTCCACCATAACATGACAAAAGTTTCCACTGCAGCACACAGTTTAGGCATTTTTAAGTTCACACAAAACACTGAGGCAGAAATATGAATTTGTTGTTTTTCAAGATGTCTTTTTTTTTTGTTTGTTTTCTTTTGTTAGTTTTTTGTGTGAAACACTTTTGCTACTTTAACAGTAAGCAAAGAGCCCCTTCGTCCCATTGGTCCTCCTGTCGAGAGTGTGACATAGGAAGTTAAAGAAAAACAGATTTATAGATAGAGAGAAAAGATACATACTATTATCTAAAGTCACAAACAACAGTTGTGAGGAGATTGTCATGGCTTTCGCATTATATTCAGTGAATGAGGTCACATTGTAAATTGGCTCTGTCTCTGTAAACCCTTTGCCTCCTGGGAAGTTCATGAAGTGCAGCCACTGTGGCAGGCATGCATCAGTACCTGTTAGGAAACCATTTATGTTATTTAGGTGAAGAGAAAAGCAGTATAGGGTGAACCAAAGCCCACATCAGGGAAACACAGCCTAAAAGCCATCAAATAAGCCTCCTATGTGAATATTATCAGAGAACCTGTAGTTTAAGCCCCTTCTTTGTGAATTTTGTTAGGTCTTTTAATCACGCCTTCATTTCTAATGCAGTCCCTGAAAGTACAGATGTGAAAACACCCGAGGCCAGCACATTATCAAACGGTTCAGAACAGCATAGCTTATTGTCTGCAAAGTAAAAGGTCTTACACACCCAGCCGTGCTGTATCCTTCAAAAAGAGCGTTTCCATGACTTACAAAGGATTTTCTGGAAGGCTCTGCGGAAGTCCTGGTTGAAGATAGTGTAGATTACTGGGTTTAGTGAGCTGTTGCAGTAGCCGATCCAAAAAAAGAACTTGAAAAGTGTTAGAGGGATCTGGCATGGTTCACGGCAGATTCCATACAGACTGTAGGAGAAGAAGAATGGGAACCAGCAGACAACAAATACGCCCATGACCACAGCAAGGACGAAGGTGAAGCGTTTCTCCCGAGCAGCTGAGACTTTCTTCCGATTGACAGTGCTCCGACGTTTGCGACGAGATGAAAATAAGTCTATGGATTTGGAACTGGCACGCGACTTCCTGCTGGAGTATTTAGAGGCGGAGCTGCTCTTTCGGCTACCCTTCCTGTCTTTTCTGTCTTCATGATGATGTTTTGAGGAGCAAGAACTTTTTTTAAGTTTCTCGTCTGACGAGCTACTATCTTCAAAGTCGTCATCGTTGTCTGTTGGATGTTTTGGCTCGTTTGGTAGGGGTGTTCGAACCGCTTGCTCATGGCAATGCCCATTCTGGCGTTCCTGATTTTTCATGCTCCCGCCCCTGTTGGACTTTAAAGACCCACCTATGCCCGGTTCAGCTTGGTCCATCCCATTCTCCAGCGGTGAATCCACATCCCTTTTCTTCTCTGACAATGTTCTGGTCCTGGTTTTTGCCACTTGGTAGATCCGAATATAGACCAGGATCATAATAACACAGGGAGCAAAGAATGATCCTATGCTGGAGTAGAGGATGTACCAGGTCTCATCATTCAGCATACACTGGGGACTGGCCTCGCTGCTGCTTCTGTCCATTGATATCAGTGGAGGGAAGGATATTATGGCTGAGATCAACCAGACCACAACAATCATGCCTTTAACTCGTTTAGGTGTTCTCTTTAAGTTGTACTCTACAGCCTGTGTCACAGACCAGTACCTGTCCAAACTAATAGCGCACAGGTGAACAATAGAAGAGGTGCAGAACAAAACATCCAGAGCTAGATAGATGTCACACCAAATTTTGCCAAAAAACCAGAAACCCATAAGTTCATTTGCCAGTGAAAAGGGCATGACCAGAGTGGCTACCAGTATGTCCGCACTGGCCAAGGAGACGAGAAAGAGGTTCTGGGGTGGTTTTAGAGCTCTGCTCGTTAAAACGGCGATAACAACCAAAACGTTCCCGACTATTGTAAACAAAATCAGGAAGCTGACAAGTCCAGCAAGACACCAGATAGCGAGCAGGGTATACTGGCTCTCAGAGGTTGAATTAGAGGAGATATTTTCTGCCTCTACCCTGTCGTCCAGGCTGGAGATATTAAAGAAATCCATTTTTAAGTCCAGTTTTGATTTTTACAAAAAAAATTAATGTGCGGAAATAATCCGAAAAAAGAAATATCCAATTAAGACTTGAGCGCACTTTTCACAATAAAAAATATACATGAAATTGCATTTTTCTTCTCTCCGCAATGTTCCACATCCTCCATATAAGTCTCTCTTATGCATATGAAAACAGAGAGAAAAGGGGAGGAGGAGAAAGAGCATGAGATATACAAGTCTTTTAAGTCCTTATTCCAAGAGCGCACGCTGCTCAGCAGCAAAATTTCCATGGTTAGAAAGCGGACTCCTTCCTCACCGTGTCCTCTCCCACCCCGACTGCGCCCGCATCTCTCCACCTCCGCCTCCCCGC
Organism: Rhamphochromis longiceps; assembly: GCF_057381845.1. Taxonomy (NCBI): domain Eukaryota; kingdom Metazoa; phylum Chordata; class Actinopteri; order Cichliformes; family Cichlidae; genus Rhamphochromis; species Rhamphochromis longiceps. Next base: position 39,110,940 of record NC_140562.1, on the reverse strand, counting down.
TGTGTCCTGAGAGAGGTTTGTAAGAACCACGTGTCTTTTTTTTTCTTTTTTCTTTTTTTCAGAAAGAACTAGCAGGGACGTGCTCCGCCCCGGAGAAGAGATGGGAGCGATTATTGGAGGAGAGGAAGCAAATAAGCAAGCAAACATTTTTTTAATTTTTTTTTTTTTTACAAGTTATACGGGAATAGTCGGTAAGATCAGTGTTGGCTACTGCTGGGGGAGCTCTTGCTTAATGTGAGTCCAGTTTCGCTGCATTGTCGGTGTAAAGTGGCTGACAGTAACAAATTGGACAGTCGATCAGACAATCTCTTTTCTTATTTGACTCTTGAAGATCTATTTTAGAGTGCGCTCACGCCGAGCGCCTGTGTGCAGGAGTTGCTCGTTGGAGGTCACATTGCTGTCAAACTGACAGCGGCGAAGTCCCGCACCAAGCAAGGCACGCTCTGCTTTGTCCTTCTGTGCACACACTGGAGGTCAGTATTGTAACAGTCAGCTCCGGAGGGACAAATTGGCCAACACATACGATTCATACAAACATTAGCGATAGTTTTCTTAAACAAACTGAATATAAATGTTGTTATTAGTATTATTATTATTATTATTATTATTATTATTATTATTATTAAGCTATGTGGCCCATCATTTAACTTTCGCCCTGGTTTATGAATATAAGAAGAACACGTGTAAACACATAATGGAAATAATGTCCCCTCTTTTTTGCACTCTACTGCCGTTATATTTCATGTGTTTGCATGGTGGTAATCAAAAGGATTACAGGATTACATGACGCAGTTGTGTGTTCTGATGGAAAGTGAGACGCACGCGCCTTTAGGGGATTCCAAAGGCGCAAAATCTTCGGCGTAGAAAGCCCTGTAAATACATAAGCTAGAGAACAAAATAGGGCGTGCATGAAATATGATTAATGAGGAGACATCTTAAAGTCACGAGTTCATCCCCTTACCTTGGATGCATTAGCCTAATGGGCGGAATATGTCTCTAGCATGACATCCAGGTTATCCTGGCTTTATGTTTTTTTATCCATTCTCTCCTTGGGACACGTGCATGCAAACTTTAGCCACAAGGGACACTTACTTCTATTTCTTTTTCTCTCCTTATCTCTGTATCTTTTTCTCTTGCACACATGGTGCAGCAGCACAGTCCAGGTTCTTTAAATTAAATCCAAGTTCACTTTGGTAGGTCAATCCCCAAAGAAGCCTGTGATAAGTTTTTGGACTTCCTTTGTGGACTTCCTCTGCTCCTGTTATCCCTATCCACTCTGGGTGGCTTTGCCTCCTGGAGAAACCCTTTCTTGCCTTTGGCATATAGCTGGGTATTAAGTTCCTTGGCCAGTGCGTTTATTGACCGTGTCTACCGGCTAAGTACCTGCCATTAATCAGTAGAGCACGCAGCCATGCTGAATTAAAGAGCAGCCACAGCCGCAAGAAATGCTTAAGTCCAAATTGATCTGCATCAAGACTATGAGGTGGAATGAGGAGGGCTCAGGAGCTCATGGTCCATCTGCCTGTGTGGAATCACAGTCACTAACCTTCCCCCTGCACCCATCCAAAAAACAGAGTGTTCCTTCTCATGCCGCCTTTTTAAATTCAACCTAGGCTAGAGTGATGCTGTAGGTCAGTGTAGATGCACTCTAAGCTGATTTTGAACAAACAGTCAAGTCTTATTATGGTCATTAAGTTGTGTCCTGGGGCCACAGCTCATCTATATATAACTGGGGCATCGGTGAGGGATCTCAGCTATTACCAAGCCTTTTCTTGTTTTCAATGTTGAGTCTTCCTCAGAGGGAATAAGTTGGCACTTTCTGCAACTAGCCAGGAGACAGCTTTGAGCTGTCAAAGAAACTTAGCTGGTTATTTTTATCTCTTTAAACCAAGGATACGTACTTGTGTGCTTCGAATTACTGTGCTTTTTGTTCTGTTTCATTCTTTTTTATTCCAGTATAATCATAAACTACAGCTCTGTTCTTTTTTTTTTTTTTTGTGATACAGAGTCGCTCCTGGACGAGAAATCTGCATTTTTATTTAAATGCTACAAGGCAGCATTTGTGGAACTGAAAGCAGAGACAGTACCCAGAGCTTTACAGCAGAGAAAAGTATAATGAGCCTCTCAGACTTTCAAAAATATAATAACACCTGATATGCTCTCACAAGGTTACATGACAAGCCCTTTGTGACCCATTAAAGTGACTGCTCGAGTCACTGGCCTTTATCACACAATCAGAGCCTCATTATAGCCAGAAGACATTATTCCAAAGATGGCCACGTCCTGCTTATGATCTCTGATCATCTCCCTGCAAGTATAAATGTTCAGCAAGCACATCAGTGTTTAAACCAAATATCCAAATACTAAATACTCTAGTAAGGCACGTGTTTGCAAATCGTAATTCCCCAAAGAAATCAAAGCTGTTACCAGTAACCTCTTAATTTCCACCCTCTCTAATGTGAGGTGGTTTCCATATTGGCTCCTCTGTAAACTGAGGTACCAGCTGATGACAGTGACAAATGGCAGTGTAACTCGGGCAGATGACTATAGAGCCTACACTGTAAAAAAGAAAAAGTTGAGAAAACTTTAAATTTCAAGGCAACATGATGCAAGAGATTTTTGAGTTTTCTCAACTTCTGCCAACTGTAGTTGACTTAACTAATATTTTCATGTTCTGCCAACTTGGATCTACTTGTTCACCTAATTAGGATAATCCTGTAAGTCTAACAAAGAAATTCTGGTTTTAATGCCATGTATTTCTGCCTTCACCAAACAAAGATATTCCTGTTGAATTAACATACAATTATTCCCTCCAAGGCCATGTATTCCTAAATTCACCAAACACAGATATTCTTGTTGAATAATCATACAATTCTTACTCCAGTGAGTTGAAAATTTACCAATATTAATAAAGAAAAATGTATGCTGTTATCGTACTTGAAAAAACACTCAAACAGATATAGAATAAAACAAAGCACAACTGAATGTTATGTAAAAACGTATTTATTTTTTTCAACAGTGCTTTCAGTATATTTCAGAAGGTCATGGGCAGTGGGGTGAATTTCTGTAAAAAAGCAAACAAACAGAAAAAAACGTGTTGCCAGTTTCTTTAGGGTGCTTTGAGCACCCCAGCAGAGACATTAAAATTCCAGAGTCCAGAAAAAAAGAAAAGTGTCCAGCAGCTTAGTCATTCATGTTCACACCCTGACTGTCCTGTAAAAGCTTAACTTAACTATTGCACACTAAATAGGGTAGTGCAACAAACAATTGCCTATGTACCCAGACATTGACATTTTACATGGGCTTACGATGATGAACTACAGAAGTCAAAAGTCATTAGAAATGTTACCATCAATGAACAGCGAACTATCAGGTAAAATACCAGTTCCATGCTTCAGGTGGAGTGAAAAACACTATAACAAATCTTTTAAAATCCTACAAGACAAAATTTCACCATAGATTCTCAATAATACAGATTCATCTGACTAATATTTACATTTCAAATAATCACTTATTCACTTCACCTTCATATTGACCGACCAGGTCAAAATGAACCATTCTGTTTTGACTGTTCCTTCTTTTCTCCCTTCTTCCTTTCCTCCCTCTTTCCTTCACTTATTCCTAATTAATTTTAACAGTTCAAACACTAAATATGCAACTCTTTGTAACAGGTGAACGATTATATAGAGGGAAAGGGGTTGAACTACTGTTTTTTTTTTACATGACTCTACAATGCACTTGAACATGTTTAAGAACAAGTTAAACTCATGTCTGGCTTCCCCATTAACAGACACAGCAAAAGCTTTGTTTTTAGAGACCTTATGCGCTGTGAGCATCGAGAGCCACCGAGTTCAAAAAAGATGCCCTGAATTGCTTCAAAGGTAAACTCATCTGCTTTGGATAATCAATGTTGAGGGCATACAGAAGGCCAAAGAGGTATGCCAGAGAGGTCTGGAATGTTATGTAGCACGATGTCCCCTTCCAACACAACAGCCTGTTCTCAAACAGAAGTATTGGCATCATCATCTTGCAGGATGGTCAGGATGGCAACTGATGCACCGTTCAACACTGGTTCCAAAATGTCAGTGTCCTGAAGAGAAGAAAAGTAAAATATGAATTATTGAAAGCTAAGAAAAATTAAAGACAAAGTACATTTCTAAAGATCTTAACTTTAACCTCTATACCATGATGCTCATTTGACTCATGGAGGTTTTAAAAAGAAAAAGCTTATTTTCCTTTAATTAACGGCAGAATATCTTTCACCAACCAACCTTGTGCTTGTGATGAGTTTTGTACAAAAATATTTTCTGCTGTTGAACTCCCACTAAAAATGCCCAGGTGCTCCTCAGCAGAAAAAAAAGCAGCGAGAGTTATGACAACTGCAATCCTCACCATAAAATTATCTGGACTGCACTGAGGAAGTGGACATTTCCATTTTGGATTAAATCATCTTTTAAAAACATCTCATAGCAATTAGTTTTGCTTGCATTACTTTTTTGTACTTACTAAGCACTTCAGGAAAACCTGTGTTGCATCCTCTCCGAGGAAAATGGGCAGGCCTCTCAGTGCTGCTGTCTTTCGGTGGGACACAATGTCAGATGTCTAAAGAGTATTCAGTGGAAAACAAGCATTTAAATTAGTATAGTAACATGGTGTACCTACACACAATGCAAAATCAGAACTCTTATAGTAATGAAAATAAAATACAGATCAGGCCCAGCAACATGTAAAACTTAAAAAAACAAAACACCATTTTAACGATTTTACTTTCTTTTTACAAATTAAATAAAATACCGCCAAATAAAAACAAAGTAATGACTGATGACATTCATTTCCATTGATGTGTTTTGGCTGAAGCCAACATTTTTTTCTGTTATGACCAAGGTATACTCTCTTCTAAAAATGTCAGGTAAAGGAGCACTTACCTGTTCATCAAGTTTATCCAAGATGTCTTCCATGTCCTCACCAAGAGCTCCCTTCTTAGACCGGTATAGTTTCAGCAGGCCAGGCACAAATTTGTCGAGGGATGCATTGAACGTCCCCAGGAGGTCTTTGCTTGTGATCCGATGAAATTCTTCAGATATCTAAACAAGACAATAACCAAAATATTGCCATTTATTCAGCACAGAAAATTTCTGGGTAGCTGCCTTGTACAGTCTGCACCATGTTGTATGCCTGACTGTGTTATCAACCGCAAAATCTACTTCAAAAATCTCTCATGAATACACATTTTTCACAGGAATAGAAACACCCTCCACAAAAAACAGTATCAATATGCAAATACATATTATGTTCACACTGAAATGTGGAATTTTTGTGGATTTTTACTATTGAGTGTGACCTTGAGAGGTGTGATCGTAATGCTCCAGGTGTTTTAAATACACATACAAAGTCTGTGTGAATGCATGGCCAATGTGCACCTTGTCCGTGATGAAGGCGGAAATGTTTCAAAAGAGTCTCTTGATTGGAGCTTGTGAATTTGCAAAATCGGCATTGCATGAAATCCACCCCTGAAACACAAGAGACATAGTCAATTTTGCCAAAAGCACTTTTGCAATGGGATAAAACATCCATATCTAACACACAGAAGGAATCCATAGATGCAGGAGCTGAATACATCAACAAGCCAAAACCAGAGACATCATGAAAAAAATATGTAAGGAATCATATTAACTTACATATAACCACTTGTCTACTATATCAAGTATATGATTGATAACATACATGACATGTAACATAAATGCAAGCTTGAATTCAAACATTTGTTTTGTTACTATGTTAAAAAAAATGCAATAACTCTAGAAAAAATAATACTATCTGTAACACAATATACATCAACAACACACAATCATTCCTTAAATATTGTCTCCTTCCCCATTATGTAAAAAGCTCTGAAAATGTAGCAATCTTATAATATAGAGCATGAAGTACAACTTTAATTTGCGTGTGACAATTAACTTACAGTACATTAGGCAATCTTACACCAGCTGACAAACTGTCAAGTCAGCTTTAAACATTACTTTAAAGTAACAGTGCTATTGAAAAAGTGAAAAAACAATATTAGACAATATGCAAGTTACTTATATCACTGTCATATAATTGGCGCACATATCCTACACCGACCCATGAACGCGTCTCCATGACAACGCGTGCTTGGCCCAGTTTGTTGTCAAGGTTAACATAACGTTTTCATGCAAAGATAACATTGAAACTGGTTACAAAACGGGTAATAAGCTAATAAGTTTTACCATGGCAGAAGTGCTGTAAAAAGCCAGTGTGAGATACCGTAATTTAGTGATGTCTGTCTAAATATCAGAGTGTTTAACATTACTTTTTGCGCTGGGCCACTACTCTGAGCTAAAACCTTCAGAGGCTGCTTGTAGCCCGATTACGACACAGCGGCGCCAGGAAGGCTGCCCAAATTCATAGTGGACTCCTCTAAATGTGTCCGAGAAATACGTCCTCCTTACAATAAGCATCACTTAAAATGTTTGCAATATTGAAACATTTCAATATAATGTAGAAAAAAAACGAGAAAAAAAAAGTACGGATCGGACTCCCCGATCCTTATTGCGCATGTGCAAATTCTACCTGTGGAATTAGTTTTAATATTACTCTTTCTGGGTCACAAAATAAACTTTTAAGATATTTTCAGGCGTTAATGTAGCTGTGTAAATTGCTAATATCTGTTCAGTTTATTAAGACAACATATGCTTGCAAAAGCGCTCCGACGTTTTCGGAGACGTCTGTTACCCACCAGCTCGATAGCTAGCCGGGGGGAAATCAATTAAGTCACTTAAATAACTTAAAAATGCTATTGTTGGCCTTTTTCAGTGTTTTACTAGTTCCATCCTCCCGGGTCCTCAGGAGGATGCAGCCTAGGCGCTTGTAGAAAATCTTAATAACACATGTAGTTAGCTTACCTGCTAGGGTAAATGGTCGGAGCTCCAGCACCTGTCCAAAAGAATTATACACTCCAACTGCAGAAGTGAAAATCCTCAATGGTCGAAAAATTGCAATTTACATCCAAATCTAGCCACGATGGTTCAAATTTTCTTAGGAGGTTTTTAGTCTAGAACACATGGTAAACCACTATCACACAGCTCAGGTCTGCTCAGGCTCAGTTGAAAGTTCGTTTGGTTTAGTTCAAACTTGTTCAGACCACATGTGCCAGTCATCTACGGGGTTTCCCACTGGTTCCCAACTTGACTCAGAAACTCTGCTCAAAAGTTGATAATCTTTGTTATGCTGTCTAGAAAATCTTAGTTAGGACAACAATGAAAGAAATTTGTTGGGTAGACAAGCTTTTTTAGGTTGTAAATGGAAAGTTTTATTTCTAAGTCAGTTTAATTTAAAAACTTTAGTGAAATCAACAATTGCTAGTTATCGTTTTTACAGTGTAGAACAAATAGTTCAACAGAGAAACATTCAGCCTAGGGGAGTTTCTCTTCTGCTAGCATCACCGCACAAAGCAGGGTCTGCTTCTTATCTACCACCTTGCCTTTGACAAATTACCCATTAGGAATTTAGATTGATCTGAAATTGATTTTTTTTTTCACATGGAAGGAGTTTTTTTTGGGTAGACCTGCATAATAAAAAAAGTAAAGTTGTCAGTGTTTCTAAGCTCACATATCTCCTTCGGAAAAATTGCATATGTGGCCAAATGATCCCAACCGCTCAGTTACTCTCTTCATCATTTGTGGCAGTTTCTGTGGGATTGTCAGAGTGTTGAGTATTGCAGCATCAACAGCGATCAACTCGAAGGGAAATGATGACGGAGGCAAAAATGTCCTTAATATTTTATGAACTTTATTCCTCTTCAACACACGGCAAAACTTTTCTCATAGGTGCCGTATCTATTTCTCTTCTTCTTCTGTTTTAGGAACGTACAATGAAACAGTGCCTCCTTGTGGTGAGCACTAAAACACTGTCTCTGTTAAACCACAGTAACCATAATGCAGTTAAACACTGTACAACATGAGTACACACAATGAATATCTTAACACCCCCTCTTGTACTCAGGTTGCTGGAATCAAAGAAAAGTTGTACAATAAACGATAAACAGTTGTACAATCTCTACCACACTTCCTTTTTTCTTTTTCTCTCCTTTTTTCTTTTAAGCACCAAACATAACGTTAGCAAACTTAGCAAGTTTTAGCTTAGAAACAGGTTTGGTCATAACATCTGCAACCATTTCTTCAGTGGTGCAATATAACAGACACATTTTCTCTTCATTTACAATGGACCTTACAAAATGATATTTAATGTCCACATGTTTGCACCTCTGTCGGCTCACAGGGTTTTTAGCCAGGGCAATTGTTCCCTGGTTGTCCTCGTACACTATTGTTTGAGTGTAGCTGTAGTCATCTATACCTTTCAAAAGCTGTTCTAAATATATACACTCTTGCATTGTGGAAGCCAGAGCCATATACTCTGCTTCACAGGTAGAGAGCGCCACAGTGGGCTGTTTCTTGGTCTTCCATGAAACTAAAGAACTGTTGTTACATAGACGTACACAGTAACCAGTAGTGCTGCGTCTGTCGGCAGTGTCACCTGCCCAGTCAGCATCACTGTAGGCCACTAGACCCAAATTTTCATCTGTGTTTCTTCTAAAACACAACTTCTTATCTTTGGACCCTTTGAGATATCTCAACACGTTTCACAGTTCCCCACTGTTCTTCTGTAGGCTCATGGAAATGTTGCGATAACTTGCTTACCACAAAACTCAGGTCAGGACGGGTACCTGATGCAAGGTATATAAGACTGCCTACAGCCTCTCTATACATCCTCACATCTCTTATCTTAGTAGCACCTTCTGTGTAACACAACTTCTGATCACAGGGAGTTCCTCTGGGTTTACAGTTCTGCATGTTAAACCTCATCAGTATCTTGTTGACATAGGTTTCTTGTGACATTGTTACACATCCATCAGACTGAGTGAAATCAATACCCAGAAAATGCTTAAGTCTGCCCAAGTCTTTCATCTTAAATTTGACTGAAAGCATTTCTTTCGCATCCTTCATTACCTTTTCATTGCCAGCAGCAATTATCAGGTCGTCCACCCAGATGATCATAATCACCTTACCATCTTTTGTCTCTTTGGTATAAACACAGTGGTCTGCTGGGTTTTGCCTGAAACTGTTCGCTGTTAGGTATTCATGCAAGATCCTATTCCAGTTACGACCAGATTGTAGATTACAAAAATCCTTGTATGGGTTAAAACAGACTAGCCCTTCTCCCTCTTCATAACCTTCTGGCTGATCAATGTAGATTTCATAATCAATGGGAGCGTGTAAATATGCTGTCTTCACATCCATTTGATGGAGTAACAGGCTCTCCTGCGCTGCTTTCTGTAACAAAACTCTTATGCTGGTTAAGTTGGCTGTTGGTGAGAATGTCTCTCCATAATCTATCCCCAACTGTTGGCTGTAACCTTTGGCTACGAACCTTGCCTTGTATCGGTCGTTTCCCTCAATGTCACTCTTAACGGAATAAACCCACTTCCCCCCCCACTGTTTTCTTTCCCTTTGGCAAAGTGGTTAGGGTAAAAGTGTCATTTTCCCGTAACGAGTGAATTTCTTCATCCATGGCTTTGATCCAGTTCTTTGAGTTAGCTGATTCTATGGCTTCCTTAAATGTGTTTGGGACACCACACACTGCCCTGTAGCAGTAGTCTATGGTAGTGTGGATCTCATCGCCGCCACTGTTGGCAGCTACAAAGTCATTTAAATGTCCCGGTTTTCTTCTCTCCCTAAGAGGATACCTTTTGTTGACAAATCCATCACTTGTCACATTTGTCTCTTTTCGTTCACGCTCATCAGGTATACCACTTTGTGGACTTGTGTCTGTCACAATAGGTTCTGGAACCTCATTGTCCTTGTCACCTTTCTCTGAAGGTCTGTTAGCCATAGGCTGTCTTACTCTGCTACAGTCATCATTTAGTTCTCCCTCATCTGTCTGTGTTTGTCTTTCTACATTTACTTTGCTCACAAACTTAACAAGTCTATGTTTCTGAACTTTCTCAGTTTCAGGGTGGTAAACTAAGTAGGCGGGACTGTTCTTATCATAACCTACAAAGAAACCTTGGTCACATTTTGAATCAAGTTTCCCCTTGTCCTGTTTGTATGCATAGCACACAGACCCAAATTTCTGCATTTTTGACAAGTCTGGCTTTTTACCTGTCAGCATTTGGTAGGGTGTTTTCCCTGTTCGCTTACTAAAGCATCTGTTCCGTGTTACAGCAGCAGTTTGAATGGCATAGTTCCATAGGCATTTCGGTAGCTGACTCTCAATTAGCATGCACTTGCCCATCTCGAAAAGAGTACGCCACCCCCTCTTGGCTGTACCGTTCTGATGGGGTGAGTACGGGGCTGATGTCTCATGCTTAATGCCATTTTTCCTTAACAGGGTTTGGAAATCTCTGCATGTGAACTCTGTCCCATTGTCTGATCTAATGCATTTTACGTTGCCATATGGTGCAACAGCCGCTAGAAATTTCTCTGTTGCCTGCACTGTATCAGTTTTCGTCTTCAGGAAATATACAAACACTGAGTTTGAATAATCATCAGTGAATGACTGCACATATTTGTACCCATCAATAGATTCAGTGGCTATCGGACCTGCTAAATCTGTGTGTACCATTTGTAAAGGAGCCTTTGCTCTTGTATCCGGATCTCTGTTTCGGGTTTGTGCAAACTTTCCCTGGATACACACTTCACATTCCTTTTCAGGTCTATCGGTTCTCCCCTTAATCTGCATACCGTTAACCACACCTTGCAATCTTACTACATCTTCATAGTTGCAATGACCTAATATCTCATGCCATGCCTGTATGTCATGACAGGTGTTACACTTATCATTACCCTCAACTTCAGTCTGCAAATAGTACAACTTGCCATACACATGAATGTTAAAGTTAGTACCGTCTTTGTGGGTCAACGTGTCCTGCCCTTGTTTAAAGGTGACTGTTGCTCCTAATGCAGTGGCTGACTTTACAGAGAATATGTTCTGGGGGTATGATGGAATAAACAGCGCATCTTTCAGCGTTGCTTTGCGTCGCTGGCCTGTATTGTCAATCAGGAACACCTCTGCGTCCCCCCTCTGTTGGGCGACGCCTCTGCACTGGGTACCGTCTGCCAGTTCTACGCTGTGTGACTCCGGTCTGAACGCGTCGTCGAAGCTCTTGAACTTGGCGATGCTGTTAATGATGTGTGAGGTAGCCCCAGTGTCCACCAACAGGCCTTTCTCCTCAATGCTGTACGCTGACTGCTGGACTTTGATGTCTACGCCCTTAATCCTGAAGGCATAATCTGGCGTTTCTGCTTTGGATCCGTTGCCGCTCTCATCTGCGACCTTCCGCGCGCCATCTTGTTTGTCTTTATGTCTACATGTGGTATCACTGTGTGTGCTGCTTTTGCAATGACTGCACCACGTCCTCCGTCTGCACACTTTTGCTCGGTGGCCTTTTAGTCCACACTTGAAACACACAATGTCCACATCGCTCTTGTATCTGCATTGTGCGCTGGATCTCGTGTGCTCACGCCCGGTTCTTCCTCCTGTTTTCATTACGTTGTCGCTACACTCGGATGCGCTTGACTTTTCAGTGTCTTCGAAACTCCGTAGCTTTGTTTTGAACTCAGCAAATGTCATATCGTCTTTATCGTGAGTAACGTGTATTGCAAATGGCTTAAAACTTTCAGGTAGACCTTTTAAAACCATAGCAATTAACAATCCATCACCTAAAGTCTCACCCGCATTGCGCAGTGCTGTAATGGCGGCCTCTGCTCTGATGACATAGTCTGTGACAGTCTCTTCCCTCTTTTTCTGAAGCGATGATAGCGTGGTGTACAGGTTGATGATTCGGGGCTTCCCCTTTCCAGCGTAGTAGTCCCTCAATATTTCTAATGCTCTTCTCCCATTATCAGGGGCATCTCTCATAATCAGTGAGAGGCTTTTATCGTCCAAAAATTGGATTAACTCGGCGTAAGCGTCAGCGTTCTTCTTACCGTCTGCTGCTACTTCAGCCTCACTGTTCGGTTCCTTCAGAACAGTGGCTTTTAATCCCAACAAGTGCAAATATCCTAGCACCTTAGTTTCCCAAAGTTCATATCTGGTCTCATCTCCGTCAAACATGAGTCGAGGGAGCCTGCTTGCTCCGCGTTGATCCATGTTGCTCTTTAGTCGTTAGCCCGTTATCCGTTTTGGCTCCGGATCTTCATGAGAAAGGGCTCTTCTTCGAGTCGGCCACTGGGCCCATAACCTGTTGAGTATTGCAGCATCGACAGCGATCAACTCGAAGGGAAATGATGACGGAGGCAAAAATGTCCTTAATATTTTATGAACTTTATTCCTCTTCAACACACGGCAAAACTTTTCTCATAGGTGCCGTATCTATTTCTCTTCTTCTTCTGTTTTAGGAACGTACAATGAAACAGTGCCTCCTTGTGGTGAGCACTAAAACACTGTCTCTGTTAAACCACAGTAACCATAATGCAGTTAAACACTGTACAACATGAGTACACACAATGAATATCTTAACACAGAGCTACTGGAGCTCACAGAGATTTTTAGAAAAACACATTTTCATTGTATGAACCATATCTTAAACTGGTGTCTTTTTCAAATTTTGCTTCCCCTAAAGATTGTCAGCAAATCCAAGATGAAGTAGTTGTCACTGTGAAGCCTGTGGCTGGATGTCAAGCAGGATGCATTTTAAAAAGAGCAGGTAAGAGATTTGTTAGCTTCTCTCTTGTAACTCTGGGGAATTAAGAAAAAAGAAAGAAATTCAGGGATGCGTTTTGACTCTCTGCAAACTGCCCTCTGTGTGAGCTGTCAAATCAGTAGATTTGCACAATAATATGCACAGTCTAGTTAACAGCTAAGTCTTTTGATTATGAAATTTAAAATCTCTGAATGCTTTATTATTCCCCAGTTTCAGAAAAATCTTATTATATTTCCATCTCTGAAACAAATATTTCTCTTTTCATTCACATTTTTGTGCTTAATCAGTTGTTGTCCATATAGAACTCCTCTGTTACAGCTTGAATGAAGCAGCATAAGGAGTATTGGGTGTGAAGAGACATTGTGCAAAGAACTTAATGAATAGTTTGGCGTGCAGCCTTAAAAATGTGGCTGACATTCAGCTCAAAAATAATCATGTAGTCAGTAAATAAAAACTAATGAAACCTGTGTAGACTATGAGTGTATAAAGTATTTGGCATTTTAAAATTCAGTTTAAGCTGAAGGATATGTAGACATTTAGCAGCACAGATTGGATGTTATAAGAGGACAGATGTGTTGCACTTTTATCGGTGCTACGGCATTATCTGGCATTGAGGATTTTATAGAGTAAGGACCGTCTGAAGAGAAGTAAAATATCAGGCAAAAGCATGTATTGTGAAAATAACTGTAAGCCCCTTTCAAACACTGCAGGTTGTCAGCGTAAGGGACTCTTGTTCAAAAACCCACAGCTTTGAATTGAAAAGGACAAAATGTCGGGGGTGTTTGTCTTTGTGTGTTCCTGCCGAGTAGAAAGTGCATTACTCCATCGCTCTTTTGGGAAAAGGTTTGTGTGCTGTCACTAAGGCAAATGGCTTTCTTCCTATTACACAATGCAAAATCAGCAGTAAAGATATTAACTCTGTATTTAGCATCAAGAGATGTATCTTTTTCCTTTTCTGTTAAGCTTTTGGGTTCATAGGCATTACAAAGAGTCAGCTGAGAGATTGAAAAGCCAAACGTTATACGGATATTGTGACACTGTAAAACAATTTATATTTTTTCTCTCATGTTTGGATTTCATTGTCAGATCGTGCTAATATTAAAGTTGACCTTCAGCTATATATAAGTTACTAGGCAGAAAAGAAAGACTTCATCATTTCATACTCATACAAGACTCAAGGTCTTTTTTCGTGTCGCTTTTGTCATCTTTTATTAACGGCCTGTGTCTTTTCCAAAGAAGTCTCCAAAACTCCAGTTATAATTACCAGATATGACTACAACACAAATCAAATAGCTTTTCCAAAACTGATTCTCCACAATGGACACTATAATAGTATTTCAACCTCATAAAGCATTTGGATATTTGCTGTGGCACAACAGACTGTTGCACTGCAGATAAGATTACTCAACTGTCCCGAGAAAGGTTGACTGTCCAATTGTGAGTGGCTATGCAGTGTCTGGCCTAGCAAAGTCATTACTGTCCATCTGAGGGACAGTTGGGCCAAACTTGCTGATCCGCAGGCAAGTCGAGAATTATGCACAGCCTGAATGTGTTAGAAACGTGACACCCAGACATAGACGAGCACCAGTTGACTAGGAGTTGCATCATGATCTGTACACCAGATTGACTTGATGTTGGTGAAAAATGACCATCTGTGAAGTGTCACTGGCAAAGAGATCACAGATTGGCCCAGAAATGTTAAAAGAATTCATGTAGAAATCAAATTTTAGGCTGGAGAAAGGGGGGAGTAAAGGGTAATCAGCTAATAATACACTAACATGTAGCTGATGGATTTCGAGTAAATTATTCATTGAGTCAGTGGTTACTGATTGGAGAAGTAACATATTCTAATGCAAATATAAATATCACCTTCAGGGCCCTCTCGATACCAGTGCAAAAGTTTCCAGTCCCAAATGTGTCCGCTGCAATAGGAGTACGACTAAATACAATCAAACATGGGTGAAGAGTGTAATGTACCATCTTTAAGTCAACCTGTTTTTTCATTACAATACCTCTTCCATTTAAACCCTGGTCAACAGATATGTTCACAGCCTCCGATGTCCACAAGGCATTTTGTCAAATGTTTTCAGGCTTCTATGAGATTCCCGGTTCTCTAGTGCAATCAGTTCAGATGCTTCTGTGCTTGAGAGCTTAAAGCTTAAACCAGTGTGAAAAGTTTAGGAAACATGAAAAGGCAGGAAAAAAGAAGAGGGCGGAAAGAACAAAGCTTCTTGTTCCTCCTCGGTTAATTAGCGCTAGGTTATAAAGGTATTCTTCGCACTTTGGGAATTGAGTGGCAAAGCGTATTTCACTTTTCATCTTCCTCCTTGTCCTGTTGTCACATCGTTCTGCTGTATCCAGGGATTTAGTTGGCGAGTTCACGCTCACTATTTTTCCCTTTCTTTTTTTATTCCGTCACACTCACAGGTCTGCATTAGCACACGCGCAGTCTTAAGCATGTGCTGGTGAATGGCTACTTAGGGAGGCTCATGTTATTTCTCTGAATTAGAGTCATTTCATGGGTAGTGTAGTTAGGGCCAGATGGTCAGATGTTACCAAATGAACACATTACGACAGTTGGTGACATAAAAGGGATTTATTCTGTGGGTGATCTCACTGTGTCCAGTGGTGAGGATGTTCAGCGATTTTATCAGTGTGTTTTATTCTGCTTTTCAGTGGAAGAGTGCAGTTTTATTGGCCGGCTGACAAACGGCCCGTACCCTATTGTTGCTTGATCTGATGTAGTAAACCTCTTCAAGAGGGAGGTTTGTCTCGAAGCTCTCTTCCCTCTTTCATCGGTATCTCCTGCACTTTGTATCGTTCCTTGTGATGTAGAAAATACATTTACATTTGATGAGTTCTGGGGAAACTTTCCTGACACACTGTCATGCCGTTTCACTTCCACTTTTCTAGTGTCTCAGGACATTACGTGATGAAACCATTCATTCCCATCCTGTCTTGGTCCTGGACTGTCATCTGCTTTACAGTGCTGTGAAAGTTATGGCTCGATGGTGTTTCTTGCTGTGTGTTTGTATGTGCTTGTGGGGGGAGGGGGGGGGGGGGGGTTGCTGTTCTCCACTAACCTTCCTGTTATCGTAGTCTCACTGGAAACATGCTTTTGTCAACAGAAAATCAAAGCAGCTGAATCTTCTTTAGGTTTGGAAATACTCCCTATCTGCAGACTGCCTGCTTCTAAGCCTGTTAATTCTGCGCTGTGGACAGGCACCGGCAGTGCTTGCTAATTTGAATACAGACTTTGCCTTTGTGGTGTCAGTGTGGTTTTTCAGCTGGAGCAGTGACATCTCAGCTTCACTGCCCGATCATGCCTGTTCCCCTTCACTGTGAATAATAGAGTGATGCATGTGTGTATGCGTCCATGAGAATTTGCATTGTGTAGTTGAATGATACCATAGAGGGAGAGAGACAAAGTGTTAAACAAATTGTGTCAAAGAAGATGTGTTGGTTTCATCTTGTGTGGGTGTTTCTTTTTCTATCACACTCAACACTTTTTATATGGTTGTTCTCAAATGTGTGTATGAATGTGTATCCATGTTTACAATAGTTTGAGTTATACCGAGCACATAATGATTGGGGGGGATTGTGAGCCTTGGACAAACTAGTTAACGCTGAATGGACTCAACTGGACAACTTTGATATCATCAGACTGCATCAGAATAAAACTGATATAAAATCTTTTGAAGTACAGATCACAAAATGTTCTCATACTCCTCACCGGTGTTTTCTCTCATCTCCTTCTCTGCCTCTGTGAGAATAGATGGCGCCAGTGAGGTCGGCTGCCATCACGACTGCTCCGACCACTTTTTCTTTGTCTTTGTTTTTTAAGTTAGTTTTCAGCGTTTCTAAATCGGCAAAATCATCACCATTGGGTACATTAGGTATGACAGTGACACTCTTGTTTCTATTGGTATACAATGTCAAATTCAAATTCAAATTCAAATTTTATTTGTCACACACACACAACCATACACAGTATGACATGGGGGTGAAATGCTTGTAGCTGTACAATGCCCGACCATTAAATGACAGAAGAAAAGTTTTACAATATTTACAATTTACAGTTTACTACAAAAATTTACAAATTAACTTAGGAATTTACAGTAAAGAATTGCAAATAGCAGAAGAGGTTATAAAGATAAGGATTATAAATTATAGGAATTATAGGATTATAGGAAATGTGTGGTGGTGCGTGTGGTGACGTGTGTGAGAGTCCAGTCTTATAGTGACGTGTTTGGGAGAGTCCAGTCCTACACCTGGTTCAGGCCCCGAATAGCCTGGGGGAAGAAGCTCCTCCTCATTCTCTCTGTTTTGGCCTTAAGGGAGCGGAAGCGCTTCCCAGACCTCAACAGTGAGAAGAGTCCATTGTTGGGATGGGAGAGGTCCATCATAATCTTCCTAGCTTTGGACTTGCACCGCTTGGTGTAGATGGACAGCAGGTCAGGGAGCTCTGATTGAATGATGCGTTCTGCCGAGCGCACCACCCTTTGCAGATCTCGTCTGTCCTGCTTGGTGCTGTTCCCAAACCAGGTGCAGATGTTTGCCGTCAGGACGCTCTCGATGGTGCAGGAGTAGAAGTTCTTGAGCACCTTCAGTGGCAGATGGAAGTCTCTAAGTCTTCTGAGGAAGAAGAGACGCTGACGGGCTTTCTTAACCAGGGTGTTGATGTGACAGGACCATGACAGGTCCTGAGTGATGTGGACACCCAGGTATCGGAAACTGTCCACTCTCTCCACTGGCGTGCCACTGATGATGAGGGGTTTGTAATTCCTCGCCTGCTTTGTAGTGAAGTCCACGATCAGCTCCTTAGTCTTGCTGATGTTTAGGAGGAGGTTATTCTCCTGGCACCAGGTCTCCAGGTTCCTAATCTCCTCCAGGTAGGCCGTCTCGATGTTGTCGGAGATCAGGCCCACAACAGCAGTGTCGTCAGCAAACTTGACAATGGAGGTGGTGTCTGATGTGGCTACACAGTCATAAGTGTACAGTGAGTACAGCAGGGGGCTTAAAACACAGCCCTGAGGCACTCCAGTGCTGAGTGAGATGGAGGGGGAGACTTGTTTTCCCACCCTCACTGATTGGGGTCTGTCTGTGAGGAAGTTGAGGATCCACTGACACAGTGATGAGCTGAGTCCTAGATCCGTCAACTTGGTGAAAAGCTTAGAGGGAATTATTGTGTTGAATGCTGAACTGTAGTCCACGAACAGCATCCTAACATAATTCCCTCTGCCAGTGTCCAGGTGACTCAGGGATGTGTGGAGCAGGTAAGATATGGCATCGTCTGTGGAACGATTAGTCCGGTAAGCAAACTGAAGTGAGTCGATGGTGGCAGGAAGTGAAGAAGTGATGTGATCTCTCATCAGTCTTTCAAAACACTTCATCACAATTGAAGTCAGTGCTACTGGACGGTAGTCATTGTGGCAAGCAGGCTGTTGTTTCTTTGGAACAGGGACAATAATGGACTGTTTGAAGCACGTGGGAACCACAGCTTGGGCCAGGGAGAGGTTGAAGATCTCCGTGAACACCGGTGCTAGTTGATCAGCGCAGGCTCTAAGGACCCGGCCAGGGATTGCATCTGGTCCTGCTGCCTTCCTGGTGTTCACCCTCCTGAAGGTGTTCCTCACGGCATGCTCTGTGATGACGAATGCATTTTCTTCACTGGTGCACTCCGAGCGCGCGCAGCCGTTTGTTGTTTTAATTGCTGCGGCGTCGAAGCGAGCATAAAACGTGTTCAGCTCATCAGCCAGTGAAGCATCTGCATTCATCATTGAAGAAGCTGGTCCGTTATAGTCCGCAGTCCTTTCCACAGGCTCCTAGAGTCGTACTGTCGTAGCTGTGACTCTAGTTTTTCCCCGTAGCTCCGCTTTGCCTTTCGGACCGCGCTGCGCACGTTGTAGGACGCAGCCTTGTATAGGTCCATATTACCGGAGACAAGCCCTTCATTGTAGGCAGCGCTGCGTGATCTCAGAGCGTCGCGGATGTTTTTATCCACCCACGGCTTCTGGTTGGGAAACGTTCGGATGATAGTTCTTTCTGCTGTGTCGTCCGCTAGTTTCCCGATAAATCCCACAACCGCTTCCGTAAACATGTTGATGTCATCAGAGCTGCGCCGAAACATGTCCCATTCTGCGTCATCCAGTGCGTCCTGCAGCGCGGCCACCGATTGGTCTGTCCAGCGAGCGACCTCCCTCCTGATTGGTGGTTGCTGCTTTAGCCTTTGTTTGTAGGCAGGCATGAGGAAGATGGCGGAATGGTCAGATTTTCCAAATGCCGGCAGGGGCTGAGCCTTGTAACAGTTCTTGAACGGGGTGTAGCAGTGGTCTAATGTCCTCGTGCCCCGGGTGGGGCAGTTGATGTGCTGGTGAAGGTTGTGAAATGTCCGTTTGAGATTCACTCGAGATCCACTCACAATTCGAAGTTTTTAACTCCGGATCCGAGCTGGCCGAGTGAGATCTTGAGGGAGAACAAAGGGAAGCGGCGGCGGCCTAGAGGGAAGCGAGCCGGCGTCAGGAACAGGCTGAGAGCTCGTGCACACCGCACACCTCTGCCTAGCATCCTGCTCGCCAACGTCCAGTCACTGGAGAACAAGCTTGATGACCTCAGGGCCAGGATAAAGTTCCAGAGAGACATTCGGGGCTGCAATCTTCTCTGCTTCACCGAGACATGGCTGAACCCAGCGGTGCCGGACCACGCCATCCAGCCGGCCGAGTTCTTCTCGGTTCACCGCATAGACAGGACACGGGACTCGGGGAAGTCAAGGGGAGGCGGCGTGTGTTTAATGTGGAACAACAACTGGTGCAACAGTGCGAACGTTGTTCCTCTCACACGCTCCTGCACACCAAATCTGGAACTACTGTCCATCATGTGTCGTCCTTTTTATCTACCTCGGGAATTTACATCTGCTGTTTATATTCCACCACAAGCGGACACGGTCACCGCCTTATGCGAGCTGCATGAGGCACTCACACAGCACCAGACACAACACCGGGACGCTGCGCTTATTGTGATGGGGGACTTTAATAGTGCCAACCTCAAACGCGCAGCGCCGAACTTTTATCAACACATCACCTGCCCCACCTGTCACGGTCTGCGGAGGCAGACCGTGCGGAAATGTGTGTGGTGGACCCAGGAGCGAACACAAGCGAGGATGCAGGAGTGGAGTTAAACAAAAGCGAGCCTTTTATTCTGGCTGATGAAAGGAACAAAACAGAGTGAGTGCAGCATAAGAGTAATAGTTAAACAGAAACCTAAACTGGACATAAACTAAGGAAAAGCTATGGCTGGAGATACGGAACACAGGGGGTGGTAACACAGACGACGCGACACAGACTACATGAAACACAGAGACTAAATACACAAGAGGGATGATCAGGGGAAGTGGCCACACATGGGAACACAGCTGACACAGATAAACATAACAAGACAAGGCAGGAGTAAACAACACTGACGGGAGACTGTCAAAGTAAAACAGGAAGTACACAGAGGTGCAAACAGGAGGAGAGAGAGAGCACGGGCATAGTGGGCTGGGGAAACATGGAATGAAACACAAGGAGGGGAGATGAGGGCTCACAGATACATAGAGGGGCACACAGGGGATAAGAGTCACAAGGGGAAGTCAAATAAGGAACAACATAACAGGACAACTCAGGAAACATGACCTAAATAAGGAACGAAATACAAAAATACAAGAAACTAAGAATACTGGGCCCACATGGCCCAGGACCATGACACCACCAGGGGTGAAAGGACACTGGACCACTGCTACACTACGGTCAAGGACGGCTACAAGGTACAATCCCGCCCTCCGTTTGGCAAATCCGATCACGCCGCCATCTTCCTCATGCCAAAATACAAACAAAGGCTGAAACAGGAAGTTCCGGTTCAGAGGAAGATCGCGCGCTGGACTGATCAATCGGTGGCCGCGTTAAAGGACGCACTCGATGACGCAGACTGGGGCATGTTCAGAAACAGCTCCGATGATGATGTCAACGTGTTTACGGAAGCGGTTGTGGGATTCATCGGGAAATTAGCGGATGATACCGTGGAGACAACGACTATCACAACGTTTCCCAACCAGAAGCCGTGGGTGGATAAAACCATCCGCGACACTCTGAGATCCCGCACCGCTGCCTACAACACGGGACTCACGACGGGGGACATGGACCCGTACAAAGCCGCGTCATATAACGTGCGGAGGGCGGTGAAAGAGGCGAAGCAGCGCTACGGGAGGAAACTAGAGTCACAACTCCAACAGAGTGACTCTAGGAGCCTGTCAGAGTATTTTTGTTTTTAAAGGTTTTATTATTCATATAATAATCAACTAAGAGTGTTTATATTTCTCTTCTGTACTCAACCAGCTGTATATTTTAATTGCTGGCTCCCTACTTTATAACGGAAACTTGTTTGCTTTCACATAATCACTCTTTTGCCTTCACATTGTCACTGTTTGCCTTCACACTAGCAGGAAACCGCCACCCACGAGTAAGAAACAACCTTGTAGAGAACACGAAGTTTTTTGAGAAACCACACCTGCGTTCTTGACAAGATAAGGATGATATTTCCTTTTTTGTATGCTTCATGATGTGTATAAATAAAGCCAGACTGCACCAAGGAGGTGTGTGAGTCTCTCCCTGAGTCTCTCACCCGTGCACGTTTAAAACTGCTCTAAGTGTCTGAGTGATATTTCATTGCATCTGAGTACTTGTTAAAATAGAATATCTTTAACAGAGCCTATGGCGGGGACTAAGGACAATAACGGACTATAAAGCACCAACAACCGGTATGACGAACGCGGCCGTGACTCTGGCAGACGAGCTGAACACTTTCTATGCTCGCTTCGAGGCTGCAGCTAAGGACTCCAACAATGCTAGTGCTAGCGGCGCTAACGGCTGCAGACAGGAAGATACTGCCAGCACCGGAAACGTGCTCGTCATCTCCGAGCATGAAGTAAGGAGAGCCTTCAAGAGAGTGAACACCAGGAAAGCAGCAGGACCAGACGGCATCCCCGGTCGTATCCTCAGAGACTGCGCATACCAGCTAGCTCCTGTGTTCACTGAGATATTCAACATCTCTTTATCTCAGTCGGTGATCCCCACATGCTTCAAAGAGTCCATCATTGTTCCTGTCCCGAAGAAACCCCACCCTGCTTCTCTCAATGACTATCGCCCTGTAGCCCTCACCTCAGTAGTGATGAAGTGTTTTGAACGCCTGGTCAGAGACTTCATCATTTCTTCACTACCAGACACACTGGACCCACTACAGTTCGCTTACCGTCCAAATCGTTCCACAGACGATGCCATCTCTCATCTCCTCCACACATCACTCACTCACTTGGACACTAGAAGGGGGAATTATGTTAAAATGCTCTTCATAGACTACAGCTCTGCATTTAATACCATAATTCCCTCCACACTCACCACCAAGCTGGAGCATCTGGGACTCAGCTCATCTATGTCTCAGTGGATCTCCAACTTCCTAACTGGCAGACCACAGACAGTAAAAATGGGCGGACATATCTCAGCCTCCACCACTCTCAGCACTGGAGCCCCCCAGGGGTGTGTTCTGAGCCCCCTTCTGTACTCTCTGTACACATATGACTGTGTGGCCACTACCAGCTCCACCACCATCATCAAGTTTGCTGACGACACCGTCGTGGTGGGCCTGATCTCTGATAAGAACGAGACGGCCAACCTGAAGGAGATTAGGAATCTGGAGAACTGGTGCCAGAGGAACAACCTCCTTCTAAACGTCAGTAAGACAAAGGAGCTGATAGTGGACTTCAGCACTAAGCAGGAGAGGAACTACCAGACCCCCGTCATCAACGAGTGCCCAGTGGAGAGAGTGGACAGCTTCAAATACCTCGGAGTTCACATCACGCAGGACCTGTCATGGTCCTGTCACATCAACACCGTGGTGAAAAAGGCCCGTCAGCGTCTCTACCACCTCAGATGCTTGAGAGACTTCCAACTGCCCTCCAAGGTGCTCAGGAACTTTTACTCCTGCACCATAGAGAGCATCCTGACGGGAAACATCTTAACCTGGTTCGGGAACAGCACCATGCAGGACAGACGAGCTCTACAGAGGGTTGTGCGGTCAGCTGAGCGCACCATCCGCTCCGAGCTCCCTGACCTGCACTCAATCTACAGCAGGCGGTGCCGGACCAAGGCCAGGAAGATCGTGAAGGACCTCAGCCATCCCAACAACAGACTGTTCTCTCTGTTGAGGTCAGGAAAGCGATTCCGCTCCCTGAAGACCAACACAGAGAGACTGAGGAGGAGCTTCTTCCCGCAGGCGATACGGTCTCTCAATCACACCACCACACAGTACTGACCCACACATATGGTTCTTACACACACTGGACATTCTGGACATTGTTTTCACTTCATCACTTAAATCACTTTAAGCATATTTGCACTGCACAAGACACTTACAAATGTGGATTGCACAACACTGGTCACTATATTCTTCATTTCCATTTAATACTTGTACAGCTGCTGTTATTGTGTATATATTTATTTATTTATTTATATTTCTTCATACATTCTTATATAGTTCTATACTGTGTATTGTGTATTTTGTTGTACAGTTATTTTATTTTCAACTTTAATTTATATATTTTATCTTATTCTTTCCCAGTTAAATTTACCCTTCATTCTAATTTGTGTTGTACAGTTATTTCATTTTTAACCTTAATTTTTTATATTTTATTCCTTCCTAGTTAAATTTACACTTTTTAATTTTTCATATTTATTTCCTATCTTATTCATAGCCTTTTCCTTTTATTTTTCTTTAGGTCACGAGCAGTTGTGTAAGCATTTCACTGTGTACATGACAAATAAAAATTTGAAATTTGAATTTGAAAATTTGCTGTGTTTTTTATTCATTAATTCTCCGGACACACAATCTTTCCAATCTTTCCCTCTCTGCTCTGATTTTTCATGCTCATTTCTTTTTGTATTCTGCTATTTGAACAGTGCAGCAGTGCTGTTTTGTACCTGTAAGTAGTGACAGGGGGAGGTTTAATTTCAGCATTTTGAATGGGTGTCAAGCAAGGGGAACATGTTGAACCAAAGATTGCAATCTTCCTGCAAAGCAGAGCATGTTTTTGTGCTAAATTGAGATTCTGGCACAATGGGGGGGGGGGGGGGGAAGCAAGCAAGCAAGCAAGAAAGTTCTCTTTGGCTATCTTGATGGAAAATCTAAAATACCCACTTTATATTATTGAATTATCAGTCAAAACTATCAGACAGGGCCATTAACTAACAGCCTCGACTTTGCAGCCTTTCATATTGCATTTTCCTACTTGTGTGTGGATTCTGGCACTCATTAAGCTTTGATTTTGCTTAACCTTTGCCAACTTTACATCTTTAATCCTTGCACTCAAAGGCAGGCTTAGCCAAAAGACAGGGCATGCAAAAGCACAACATTTAACTATTTGTTTGGTTTTTTAAGTCAAACATGCTTTCATACTGAAGAGAAAATAAGACCTTAGTAAAATGTTCTTCTTATAAAAATTACAGCGCATGTCTTTACATGATACGCGTACCAACACCTTATGAGCACACCTCTTCATCATTAGTATCACTGAATCATACGGCAACAATTGAGCACATTTAGCACATGTAGAAATGGTCAAAACCTGATAAAGATCAAACAAAACCCCAGAACGGCGAATGAAGGTGTTTTACATTACTTTGAACCTTATATGGTTGCTGGTGATAGACGGGGTGGTCTGAGTATTCTAGAAACTGCTGATCTATTGTTACTTTTCCACACAACCATCTCTAGGGTTGTGTGAAAATTTCTTGCTGATGTCAGAGGTCAGAGGAAAATAGCCAGACTGCTTTGGGTTCACTACTGTCAGTTAACAACAGGATGTTTAGCCTGCAATTTGCACAAGCTACCCAAAATATGACAAATAGAAGATTTGTAAACGGCCTGATGAGTCTTGATTTTTGCTGTGATCAGGAATTGTTTTAAACAGTATGAAAGCATGGCATCTGTCCTGTCTTGTATCAATGGTTCATGCATCTGGTAGTGGTGTTGTAACAGTTTGGGAGATATTTTATTAGTACATTTTGGCCTCTACCAGTGGAACACTGGTAAATGCAATGTTCCAACTCACTGTGTCTTTATTACTATAATGTAACTATCTTCTAAATGTTGCTTGTAGCAGGATAATTCACACGCCACAGTCATCTCAAAGTTTGTGGTAGGATGTGGTAGAATGGGAATTTGCATCACATATGTGTAGCAAAGAAATCTGTAGCAACTGCATGATGCTAACATGTTAAAATGGACAGAAATCTCTGAGAAAAGTTATGAGAGATGAGATGAGGAGATGAGATAGCCTTTATTTGTCAGTTGCAGGTCTTTTGCCCACAACCGAGATGACAGACCTTGCCGACCGTACATACAATACACAAACATCACATTGGGGAGAGAGGTCAGGCTAGGTAACGAGGAAAAAAACATCGAAATGTGTAACACAAAAGGATAATACAGGAATGAACAGATATCAACACACCATAGCACAATAAACACAGACAAGCAACATGGGAAAGTGTTCCAGTGTGTACATCTGATCTGGGACCGCTGCAATCTTCGACTGCGCCTCCAGCTGACCCGATGTCCACATCAGAGGGGAGGTAAGCATTTGAGGTGGCGTTGGATCCAGGGTAGGGAGGGTGATGCGTCAGTGAGTGCTTATCAGTATCAGTATATGTATGTGTTTGCGCGTCCATAGTTCAGCTGAGACAGTGTCCTTCGCCCTGCTAGGCTAAGTAAACAGTCTTCCAGCCAACCCAGGTGGCCTTGCATGGAATGGGAAGGGACAGACTCAACACAGTCGTTATCAGGGAGTTTTTGTTCGGCTCCAGCCTTGAGCCCACAGCTGGCACCAAAGGGGTTACCAGCATCTTGTTGAATATTTGCCACAAAGAATAAGGACAGGTCTGAAAGCAAAAGACGGTCAAAGCCAGTAGAAGCAGTAGTCATAGTGGAGTATAATTTAAGAACAGCCAGGAATTACCATGCTTCAGCAGCTGTTTCAAAGAAAGTGCTCTTATAAATGATTCATGAGTGTACTGTTTTGATACTTTTCACATTATATGTAAATACAGCTATGGGTGGACAGAGCCTCTTCAAAGTCTAATTCGTGAGACTAAATGAGACCAAGACTGGCTTTTTTTTAACCACCATATAATGTGACCCTGTGGAAAATTCCCCCCTTAACTCTATCATGGAGAAAAAAAGAGAAAGAGAAAAAAACTGAGAAAAAATTCCCCACACACATAAAAAAAAACTGCCACCATCCTGACAGAATGTAACCGCGGCCATAGTCTGCTCCTGTCGATGCTGGATATGAGCATGGAATGACTAATTCAATTACAGATGCACATAATGAAGTGAAGATTTTACAAAACATGCACATGCACACCCATAATCAATCACATGCACACAGAGACTGCCACTTCCACATAAGTGAGGAGAGTTCACTAATTTTTGTTCCTTACGCATGTATCCTGATTCCAGCAAGTAAAAGTGACCTCTCACACACTCTTTTGATAATTTTGTCACACAGACACACAAGAGCAGCTACAGACACAAACATGTGGTTGCCCAAGTAAATAGGAAGACGTTTATCTCCAAGTACAGGCCTTGATCAATTAAAAGAAATGAGGCGAAACAGGATTCTAGCACACCATCACTAATAACTGACAGAAGGTTGAAACTTATATATTCTAAATCGATTGCAGAAAGAGAGCAAAGAATTTCTGATTGATTTTAACACCAGAAATCCTTACTGAGAAAAGAACAACATGCTCTCTCATAAGAGCCTTTCCATTACAAACTCCATTTTTGAGGGTAAGGGTGTCCATAAGTGTGCTTAACACCAGGTAGGGAGGATAAGAAAGACAGACGCAACAACATTGTCATCCCCTATGTAGCCGGTGTATCAGAGAAACTCAGGAGGGTTCTCTCCAAGCACGACATCCCAGTGTACTTCAGACCCAGCAACACACTCGGACAAAAACTGGTTCACCAAAAGACAAAACTCCTAAACTGATATCATAATGACAATAAATTTTTGGTTTATTGTGCAGGCCTAATCTCGTGCACCCAGAATAAGCAGCCTGAGACTGAGTGACAGCAGCTTTATAACCTTGCCAGACCGTGCAGCCAGAAAACAAATCCTTAGGGTATGTAAGTTGTGTGGTGTGCGTGTGTGTGTGTGTGTGTGTGTGTGTGTAGGTTAAAACCAGATGTGAGTCTTTGGTGATTTAAGAGCAACACAAGCTATGAATCCAGCAAGTGGATGAATATTAGGCTTAAAGATGGTTTGGATTAATTTAGTTGACAGTTTTTAAGTTTTCCCAATCAGTGAATCATCACATTGTTATTTCAAACAACAGATGGCAGTTATATGGAGGCTGCTCATGATTGACAGCTACTGTCTTGGTGTCACAAACCTCCCACCTCTGTTATTTGTCTTATTATTTCAACTCAAAAGCTGTCTTTCATATCGACTTAATTCGATTTATATTAAAGGTTCTCTGTGAAGTTTTCTTGTAAATAAACAAAAACTTTGCTTTCTGATGATTTTGTGTCTGGGTCACATAGTTTGGACTGTAGTTAAAGTCAGTGTCTTAAAAGCTTTTAGGATCAGTATCCAAATAATAATTTCAGTTTGAAATTCACCATTGCTGACTAGTGGTGCAACGGATCAAAAATCTCACCGTTTGGATTGGATCACGGTTTTAAGTCACGGATCGGATCAATTTTCGGATCAGCAAAAATAGAAAAAAAAGAAAAAAATTCTACTCGCCATTTACTTATTTTTTGCCTATTAAAAAACAGTCAACTGAAGACTCATTCCCCGCACTTATATAAAAACAAATTAAGATGGAATATGGACATTATGGACCATGGTCCTTGACTTTTCCCAAAGTCCTTGACTTTTCCCAAAGTCAAGGACCAGCAGACTTAAAAAGTCCTTTGTCCCACACGCCATCAAACTGTTTAACTCCTCGCTGGAGGGGAGAGGGAGGGGAAACGGGGACAATATGTGTGTATACAGTGGGGCAAAAAAGTTTTTAGTCAGCCACCGATTGTGCAAGTTCCCCCACTTAAAATGATGACAGAGGTCAGTAATTTGCACCAGAGGTACACTTCAACTGTGAGAGACAGAATGTGAAAAAAAAATCCATGAATCCACATGGTAGGATTTGTAAAGAAATCCTAAAAGATCCTTAAAGATAAAAGCAAAGAAAGGGGTGAAAACACGGCTTTTACTTACATATTTACACATGTGGGTTACAGCACAAACACACACGCAAGCATGCATTTATATGTGAAGATTGTTGGCTCGGTAATTGCTTCTTCCATCCTTAATGGTGTTGAAATTGCCCATCTGCTGCCTTATAAACCCTGTGAGCTCTCTGGACTCCTTCCACTGTGAATGTCCATGTGTAGCTCACTTGCTCTTTCTTTATTTCTACTTTCAGTTTCTTTACACCCTTTTGGTTTCTTTCATACATTCACATTCACACGCTGATGCCCACCCTTGCCTCACGAGCATGTATGTGTAGGGGTCATTGTTATGCTGGTCGTGATGGGGTGTATTTGTGCCTCAGTTTATCCCCAGTGATTACAATCTAAAATCACCTCTGTAATGCATGCTGGATGTGAGTGGTGGTTCTCAGCTCACAGAGGCACCATATCACAGACACAGCCTTTGAAGCCCCTCCATTCTTTCTCTGCATGCTTGTCTGTATCCAGAAATATCTGTCTCTTAATCAAAGTATGTCTCCACAGTACTGTTTGTCTGGCAGATGGGTATATAAAAAAAATACTCTTATGTTCTCACCTCTTGTGTTGCTTGGTGGTTTTCAGCAAACCTGCTACTGATAAAACAAGAAAGGCAAGAATGAAGCTGTACAGTCCAGAAAGAGGAATCCTTATATACAAGTATGTATAAGTATTTGGACCCCTTTGTTTTTTTTGTTTTGTTTTTTTTGATCAAGGTCTTTTTATTGAACAAAGAATTGCTTCCAACAACAATTACGGCAATATTAACAAACAGTCCCCCCCCCCCATCCAGAACAGTGTAACTAAAACCCAGCCAGATAGCCGATAGCCGCTCCAGTGTTACCCATGATGATGATAAATTATCATGGTCTTTTATCCAGTACAATAATGCCCTTATATTAGCTGCCCAGTAATAAAACAAAAAATTTGGGAGCCTCTTACGCTCTGCGGTCTTTGTAATACACTCTGTTTCAGCCTAGGTGGTTTTTTGTTCCAAATGAAGGAGGAGATTGACTATTTAGATTATTAAAAAATGACTTAGTTAAAAAAATTGGAAGACACTGAAAAAGATATAGAAATTTAGGAAATATAGTCATCTTAATGATATTTAAAGTCTCATATTTAAAAAAAATATATATATATATATTAGGTTTTTATCTTAGTGGAGATTAGAAACTGAGTTGATCTGATAAGGGAGACAGGTGTAGGTGTATTCTTGTGCATGGCCACGTGCATATCAGACTTGGATGGTGTTGAAAATGAATCAGGATACTAAGTTCAACCTCATAAGATTGCCATGGTGACTTGCAAGGAAAGTGACCGGGGTTCTCATTCACACATAAGGGCAACATGTTTAGATGCTGTCAAATTAACGGAAAGGAGAGCATGTGGAAAAGTTGTCTTGGGCACAGATATTTTCCAGAGGTGAAGGAAATGTCTCCCAGGTTGCTAATTGTATTCTCACAGTTATGCTGGAGGAGAGCGCAAGATGACCACCAGAATCAGTAGGATTCAACAGAGGAAAAACAATACAACATTTTCTAGCACTCCATTCATTAATCGTTATTCATTATCAATAACCAAACTGGTGGTTCAACTGTCCACCCAACGGGGTGATGATGTCTCGATTCTGACAAGATTAAAACTGTTAATCTCACAGATACTTTTGCATAGGATTCCATAGTTAACTAGGTTTTTTTCATGCAGAAACTTTGTGATATATTGTTGTTTCCACCATCCTTCACCATGCCCTGTTTACATCAGCTTTACTCAGATTGCGTCTATCTTTCAGCCTACCCCGAGGAGCTTGTCTGCAATCATATCCTGCTAGTTTTTTGTTTGTTTCTTAATTTTATGTATGTTTTTCTTTTTTTTACGTACTGCCACAGAAAGGCCAAGAAGGTGAGGCCAAAATACAATTGAACAAATGGAAAAAAGAATACAATAGAGCACATGTTGCCTAATGATCTATTGAGTGTTTTGTTGAAAGGAAATAGTGCAAAAGGACGTCCATAGTCTTATCATATTTTATTTTATAAAAAGCAGTATTTTAGTGTGATTTGGTATCTTTTACTGCTATCGAAGGCTTACAGACTATGGAGTGTAATCCTCTGATAGTCTATCTAGAATTGAATCAGTTTCAGCTGGTCACACTAAAGACTCTGTTGTTGTACATAAAGTACTTTCAGGCTGTGCCTCTCATCCCTTCTTCCCATGGAGAAACTCCGAGAGTGGCATGGAACATTAACACCTCCATTGCGGTGTTGTTCCCACTCTTCACTCAGCAGTGTGAAACCAGATGGATAGCTTCTCATTGGGAGAGTTTTGCATCGTTGCTGTTTTTTGCTTCAGGATCCCATAAACAGTAAGTGAGGAGAGTAAAAAGACAATAAACATGCTTCTGTCATTCACATACATTTAAAATAAAAATGTTGCTGGTGTTTGTGTGAGTTTCAGAAACTCCTGGCTGTATCACTTCTTGATGTTTAAAAGCACTAATCAATGCATATTTTTATATAGAGTGAAAAGGCAATAAGGTGGTACTAGGGGAGTAATGATTAGCCACATGGACTCCACTCCCTCACTAGTTCTTGCCCAGTCCACTTGAACCACTGTTCTTTTGTCACTTTTCATTATAAACCAGGTAACTAGCACCTACAGCACACATTCCTAGACCCTGTAAATTATTTGTTTCTCTAAAATGTGTTTAAAATAGAACAAAAGATTTGAATCTTATATCGATAAAGCTGTCTAGAACAACGAGTGTCTACCAGTGACAAAATTTGAAGAAAAGTTTTCTAATAATTTTTTCCTAAAGTTAAGAATTAATCTGTTTAATGATCAGAATTATTAACAAAGCAACTTCTCCCTCAAAAGAGGTCATAATGTGGAAAACTGTTATCAGTAAAGAGGACTTTTAAGAGGCTGAAGTGTCTGTTTAACATAAAAATAGAATAAAGAAAACGGTAGAAATATAAATAGGTGTTAGAAGTATTCAGATGCTAATGAAATGCCATAGGTTAGATGGTGCTTGGATCATTTCTGTGGCTAATCTTAATGGAGGTGCAAACAGCTCTTTTCTTAAGCAAAAAGTCTGTAAAGCTTGAGGTAAAAGTGATCACAACAGTAAGATTTTTGGTAACTGGAAAAATAGAACTGTCATGGTCCTGGGTCTTAGATCCAGATTTTTGAAGTTTTTGGACTTTAAAATTCTGTTTGTCCTCAAATATTTTCTATTTGATTCTTACTTTCCTTATTGTTTACATTTTTTACTTATTTCATTACTTTTTTTTAGTCTTAGTTTCAGTTACTGTCTGTATTCATTGAGTTCATGAGTTCTGTGTTGCCTTTCTGCCTTGGATTAGGTTTTCCTTCTTGGCATGCATGTGTCCTTAACCTGCAGACAATGACAATGACAATAATAATAGAGCTTTATGACTTAGATCTGCTGGGGATATCAATTAGCAGACTGCTCACATATTCACAGCATTTTCACACTCGCACATTGTGGCACAGTTCATTAAAACAGGGCATTCATGGGAATTTGGACCCTCACTGGTGTTAT
This sequence comes from Rhamphochromis longiceps, assembly GCF_057381845.1. Lineage (NCBI taxonomy): Eukaryota > Metazoa > Chordata > Actinopteri > Cichliformes > Cichlidae > Rhamphochromis > Rhamphochromis longiceps. Next base: position 39,079,333 of record NC_140562.1, on the reverse strand, counting down.
TGGTGTACTATAGATAAAAAGCTAAGCCATTGCCTTCACCCACTACCCTCATCTCATTTAACAGCAGATAGATTAGGCAGGGAAATTACCCGAAGTGGAGGGGAGACCAAAACTGCATTAGCAGGTTTGTTTCTTTGTTTCTAAAATATGGTTTACAATTCATTCAACTGAGATTTTCATTACCTCCATTAAAATGAGGTGTTAGTGGTAATTATGCCTCTTTTTATTGGAGACTAAATTCAGTGATTAGGTGTACAGTATTTATTTAATTGTCCAGGAAAATTATACTTGAGGGTTTTTTCTTTTTTTGGAAAAAAAATGACCATATGCTTGATTTACCTGCAGCTGCAGAATAAAGAGCTGTAGATACATATTATATATACATTATATATACATACATAAGTATGCATATTTGCATATTTAGAGCCCAGAGAAGCATGTTTTAGCTTCCGGATTATATTAAGAAATTACCCTACAAAACCTTTTAATTGCACCTCTGGGTAAATACAACTCGAGTTTTAGCTTTGCACACCCTAGAACACCTTCATCTCAGCTCTTATGTGTTCTTATACACAGCTTTTTATAAGATAGGTCTCCCAGCAACAGTATAGGGAGCAAATCTTGAACCCTGAGAAGCCCCACCCTTTCAGGCTTATCACTGGTTCTGATGGAAGTGATGATTTGCTTCCCTGCCTGCTTGATCTCATATCATGGTAGTAGCTGTGGGCAGCATAATAATAATAATAATAACATTTTTATAAATGCTCTGCAGAAATGTGAGTGGGAGAGAGTTGGACCGTCCTGAAATTACTGTGGGCTTGTATTTATATGCCAACACAGAGCACATGTTGTAAAATGAGGTGTGAAAGCCAAAAGTTGCATACCCTTGTAAAGTAACTTGCACTTGCACTGATTAACACCCCTCTCAAATCCATGCAAATATATTGGATTCGTTTGAGTTGTAAGATGGGAAAATACCCACTGCTGCAGCTGTGCATGCTATATGTTAGCAGACATTCTCAGCTTATCATGTATGCTGCTCTTCTGAGCTCCTACTGGGCAATAACATATCTGTTTTAGATTTCTCTCTTTTATTTATGCTCCAGCTGTCACAGGGACTTGTAATTTTTAATATTATATAATGCAACTACATTTAAACTGGAATGTAGAGTACAGAATAGTATAGAAATCACTGCACACATACAAATCAGAGAAATCCAATGAGAGCTATTCCTTTGTGCTTTGTGCAGTTTGAAAAGACAATCTCTGAAATCTCCCAGACAGATGTGCTTGGATAGAATTTAATGCAGCTGTGCTTTAGTTTACATGCAGTCAGCAGCATCTCTGGATGTGTCTTCACATTGCACAATGTACTAGAGATACACATTCAGAGGACCTCTCCGTAGTTACATGCTCAAACTCTTGTGCATAATGAGTCAATGTAACATACATTTGAAATTATTTTCATCATTAAGTGTAATATAAAAGAATGCATGTGAAGTGTGTATACACAGGCATGCACACACACTCAGACTGTGATTGATGAAAGCAGTCTCCCCCCCATGACCAAAGACAGCTCATGCAAGCCCATGAGTGTAATCAGTAGTTAAAGGTCAGCATTCGACGCTACACCCACACTCACACATGCGCGCATATAAAAGTATATTAAGTAAGATAAATATACAGCATTGTCTTACTCTTACTTTGTTTTCTATTTCTACATCATAAGTACTTGAAGATGGGATTCTTGCATTCTTCTTACCATGAAAGCAACATGGTTCATTTTTCATGGTGTGATTGACTATTTGACCTCTAGTGGTGAACGACAGTTGGATGAATTGCCATTGATTTTTTTTTTTTTTTTTTTGAAAAAGCTGATAATCTGCCCATTACGGCTTCAAATGTTTCACCTATGCTATGAAATACTTGTGCTTCTGGACTGACCAAATATTTAATGCAGGCATTTATTATTAGATGATGTACAAAAAACTGTACATCATCTAATAATAGATGGATGAAATTTTCATGGGGAGTCATTTTACAAAATAGTTACGAGACTGATCTCCTTGAGTTTGATGTCTGATGTTTAAGGCACTTTCAATAACAGAAATGTCTGCAGTTTAGTCTCTGGCAGAGGGCCTGTGTTGCATATTATACTCCTGTCACTCCCCTTTCCTTTCTGATGTTGTTTTTATCTTCATTCTCTGCTAAGTAAAGGGAAAATAACTACAAAACAAAAACAAAAAAAAGATTGCTTGTCATTGATACTTCGGTCAGTATAAATCATAAAGGCATCTAAAATGCAGAATGTGTGGCAAAGGGAAAAGATTTTTTATACGAGAAGCCTACACTGTTAAAAAAATCCGTAAATTTAGGGGTCCCTTTACCGTGGATTTGCTACGGATTCGCTCCGTTTTGCGAAATACGGAAAGTTTGCTGTTGCGCAAGGCAGAATTTTCTCCCCCAGCCAGAATATTCCGACGCCATTACTTTCAGTGCGGTCAGTGCCTACCTAAATGTCTGCAAGTCACAAGGAAAGTTGGAAACAGGTTGGTTGTGTGGAATGAGAATGAGAATGGAGTGCCACCTTGTTCCCCCTCGTACATTAAATTGGTCTCGATAGGCAGTTGGTAGTGGTATGTATGTGAGTGGACGTTTGCTGCTAGCTGCGTTAGCATTAGCCAGCCGCCTGCGCTTCGTAAGTACGTCAAAAACCATTTTTTCCCTCCCTCTTACATGAAATTTGGTCTCGATAGTCAGTTGGTAGCCATGTGTTTTTCATGGTAACATTTGAATGTGTGGGTTTTGCGTTATTTTGAAGCGTGGTTTGCCCAACTAAAGTTAACGTTAGCCCATAAGTTGGATGCGCGCGCACGCGCGTGTGTGTGTGTGTGTAAATTAGCCACATGTGTGTATTGTTATAGCTCGCTGTGTTACGTTAGCATGCAACTGAACATGGTAATAATTAAAAGGGGTGATAGTTAAGTAGAATCAGATTTCATTGCAGAAAACATTGCAGCCCAAAGAGAGTGGCCCATGCAGCCCAACGCAGATTACTTATTTGAAGGTACCTGAAAAGTGAATGTGCTTCACTGTGCTGATATAAATTTATTGTTTTCATATTGATTCTGTTCTGATTCTGGCTATCCTTCAATTGGCAAATTCAATCTCTTAAAAATGTTGACTTGTAACATTTGTGGCTTTAACGCTCGGTCTTCGACTGATTACTTGAAACACTGCCGAACACACAGAAATAATAATAATGTATCTTTTTTATGTGGCCATAGGGATTGCAGAAGGAAGTTTAACACATACAGTAGCCTTGCTGTGCATATGTCACGAGCTCATGTAGACAGAAGGAGCACACAAACATGGAACCGTGATGTGTCTGTACAGTTAAGGTGCTTGTTTAATTTTTGCAGCAGTGAATATGATGATCTTAAAACTTTAAAGTGTCATTTGAGTGGTCACATAGATGAGGGTTTGACTGTAACATGTCCCTTTGATGGATGTTCTAAGACATTCAATTTAAAGTCATCCTTTTTAACGCATATTTCCAGATACCATAAAGGGTGGGATGTTACCAAGATAGCCCCAGTTCATATATGTGAACTAACAGAACGGTCTTTCCAAGGTGAAGGATCACATGTAGAACCTGAAGAACCTGAAAGTTTTAACACTGATGCAGAACAAAGTGATAATTTCTGCAGTGATCAAGTGAAAGACAACTTCACAGAGAGTCTTGCTCAGTTTTACTTGGGATTACAGGCAAAATATTTGGTTCCAGCCTCCACAATAACAGAAATAGCAAATGAAATGAGAACTATAAGTGATATTCAACAGGAATATACTGTGGATGCACTAGCCTGTGAACTGGGGCAGTATGGTGTTCCAAAGGAGACTGTAACATCTCTTGGGAATAGTATATACGAGCAGAGCCCTATGCACAAGGCATTACATGAAAAGGGTCATTTAACTACGCAACACAAGAGGCTGAAATATTACAAGTCACACTATGACTATGTTGAACCTGTTGAAGTCTTTCTTGGACGCAATCGCAGTGGCCAGAAGAGGCACTATCATTACATCCCAATACTGGAAACCCTCAAAGTAATTCTGAAACAGCAAGGTTTAGATCAGCACAGTCCTAGTTCAAATTCTGAAGATGATGTACTGTGTGATGTCACTGATGGGTGGGCCATCAAATCCAATGCCATGTTTTCCTCAGACCCAGACAGTTTAAAGGTAATGCTCTTTCAGGATGCTTTTGAGGTGGCTAATCCACTCGGATCTGCCAAGACAAAGCATAAAGTATTGGCTGTCTACTTCACACTTGGAAATTTTCATCCACACCAACGATCAACTGTTGATCAGATACAGTTGGCATTACTCTGTGTAGAGAAAGATTGCAAATACTTTGGAATGGATAAGATTTTCAATAAGCTAGTGTCAGACTTGTGTGAGCTGGAGGAAAGGGGCATATCTTTCAATGGAAAAATATATAAAGGCACTGTTGTGTGCATAATGGGCGATAATCTGGGCTCCCACATGGTTGGTGGCTTTACAGAAAATTTCAGCACAGCTCAATATTTCTGCAGATACTGTTTGGCAACAAAAAGTGAATTTCAGTCGAACCCTCTCACAGTTTTCACTCATAGAAATCCAGCTGATCATAATGAGACTGTGCGGTTTCTGGAAAGTAACGATGAAGTACACACTCATCACGGTGTTAAATGTGACAGTGTTTTCAACAAACTGTCCAACTTTCATGTGTGTCAGCCAGGCTTACCAGCTTGTTTAGCTCATGATCTGTTTGAGGGGGTAGTAGATTATGATTTGGCATTGTTTTTGCAGTTCTTAATCAGAACACAAAAGTGGTTCAGTTATGAGGTTCTTAATGAAAGAATCAAATCATTTCCTGGTGAAAGCATCAACAAGCTAAACACTATTCCCACTACAGGAGCCAGGCTTGGAGGACATGCAGCCCAAAACAGGTGGCTTTTGAAATTCTTGCCTGTTTTGGTGCATGACACAATTGAAGATGCTGATAATGAAGTATGGGGACTTGTACTACTTCTGAGGGAGCTTGTTGAATTTGTCTGTGCACCTCGGCTCTCAGAGTTGCAGATTGCTTTCATGAAGGGACTGATTGAACTGTATGTGGAATTGAGGCAAGAGCTGTTTCCAAGAGTTCAACTTAGACCAAAACACCACTATCTGCTTCACTATGCACACTTGACTTTACAATTTGGCCCACTCATATATACTTGGACAATGCGCTTTGAATCAAAACATTCTTATTTTAAAAGGTGCATTAGGGCAAGTAAGAACTTCATAAATGTAACCAAGTCTCTGGCTGAACGGCACCAGTTGCTTCAGGCTTATCAGTCTTGTGGTACCTTGTTTCGTTCCCAGGTTCATGTCTCAGACTCAACACGGTTCTACCCAGAGCTCTATGACCAGAACATAAAGACAGTGGTTGGAGAATTTGATTTGAACTCAAGTAACTCAGTTGTCACAGAGAGTGTGCAGGTTAAAGGCACTACATATGCAAATGGAATGCTGGTCTTACTGAGCTACGCAAAAGGACTACTGCAGTTAGGACAAATAGCAAGCATTTTTGTAAAAAATGAAACTACTGTCCTACTTTTGCTTCGAGGGAAAACTGCCAGCTGGATACCTGAGCTTGGACTCTATGAACTTGATGAAAATGCTTCTGACCTGTTCAGTTGCCATGATTTGAACAAACTTGATGATTATCATCCACTTTATTCTTACCAGAGAGGTACTCGGTGGCTCATTCCTCTTAAACACACACCAACATGGAACTTGTGAAAAACTATGTCAAGAAAGCAATGCCATCGCTCAGTAGCGATCAGATGGATACACCCATGGCTAAACTGGAGGAATTAGGAGTTCTCTCTGTAGATGACCTGAGCCTTGTGGACCTGGAGGACATTAAAGACACTCTGCCATTCATTCAGTGCAAAAGATTCGTCAGAGCTGTCAAAGCATTGGAAGCAGGTGAGTTTTTGCCCCTCTGTTTTAATGCAAGTTTTCTGAAACTACAAAGGTTTATTCCAAAAATGCAAAAAAAAAGTTGCCATCAGCTGTACATGGCAATAATTACTCTATAATTGGTTTTCATAATTAGGTCCATTTGTATTCCTGGTTGACCCAAACTGGACATTGAGGACCAATGTATTAATTGATTTGCAACAATTGTGATGTGTTTAATTTATGGAGATGTTTGTCATGTCATCCATAGATTCACAAACTCCACCGCAGTTCACCCGGCCTGGCCCCTCATCAACACCTGAACCACAGAGGTTTCAGCTGCCCTCAACACCACCTGAGACAGCCGACTCCCCATCCCAAGACACATATTCTGTACCATGGCACAAATTTCCCTCAAAAGTCATGGATGAGTTACGTGAAAAAAAGTACATAATGGGGAAAGACAGACGAGAGATGGTTCGGATCGTCGCTGAAGATGACCTCCATAAACACCCAGGAAGACCTGGTAGACAAAAGCTGAGGGAACTCGCCAGTATGACTGTAGGACAATATCCTGCCTCCTTCAAGCTGACAGAGCCGTTTGGAAACAAACCTTTTGCAAAAGATGGTTCTGAAACTCTCTTTCGTCAGCTGGAACACAGAATTAAAAATATGAAGAGGCCACAAAGCTCACTGAAGAGGCAAGCAGGGGGTGAAAATTCAACAAAGAAAAGGCCCAGGAATTCAGATCTGTATGGATGTGTGGCGTGGGATCCAATCATTGAGGGGGCCGTGTGTAGAGAAGACCTGCTGTCTAAACGAGATGAGTTGAAACGTGCCTTTCAAACCCAGGATCTTCAGGTGGGTCTGCAATCATCCATTACAGATACAGAAAGCTTTATTAATCCTCGAAGGGCAATTCGGTTCCTACAGTCCACCATCTAGACATACAACCATTCACACAGCAATAGTATATAGCAGGAGTAATGCGATAAGGTCTGGGTCCAAGTACAATTTAGGACACATTGTGAAATTGTAGATCGTCTGTAGATCACTATGCCCATAGTCAATTGAAATTGATACCCTGTTTTATTATTTTAATTGGTTAGTTTGACTAACTGTTCGACTGTATGTCTAACTGCCTCATACAGTGGGGCAAAAAAGTATTTAGTCAGCCACCGATTGTGCAAGTTCCCCCACCTAAAATGATGACAGAGGTCAGTAATTTGCACCAGAGGTACACTTCAACTGTGAGAGACAGAATGTGAAAAAAAAAATCCATGAATTCACATGGTAGGATTTGTAAAGAATTTATTCGTAAATCAGGGTGGAAAATAAGTATTTGGTCACCTCAAACAAGGAAAATCTCTGGCTCTCACAGACCTGTAACGTCTTCTGTAAGAAGCTTTTCTGTCCCCCACTCGTTACCTGTATGAATGGCACCTGTTTGAACTCATCATCTGTATAAAAGACACCTGTCCACAGCCTCAAACAGTCAGACTCCAAACTCCGCCATGGCCAAGACCAAAGAGCTTTTGAAGGACACCAGGAAAAGTATTGTAGACCTGCACCAGACTGGGAAGAGTGAATCTACAATAGGCAAGCAGCTTGGTGTGAAAAAATCAACTGTGGGAGCAATCATCAGAAAATGGAAGACATACAAGACCACTGATAATCTCCTTCGATCTGGGGCTCCACGCAAGATCTCATCCCGTGGGGTCAAAATGATCATGAGAACGGTGAGCAAAGATCCCAGAACCACACGGGGGGACCTGGTGAATGACCTGCAGAGAGCTGGGACCAAAGTAACAAAGGTCACCATCAGTAACACACTACAACGGCAGGGAATCAAATCCCGCAGTGCCAGACGTGTTCCGCTGCTGAAGCCAGTGCATGTCCAGGCCCGTCTGAAGTTTGCCAGAGAGCACATGGATGATACAGCAGAGGATTGGGAGAATGTCATGTGGTCAGATGAAACCAAAGTAGAACTTTTTGGTATAAACTCAACTCGTCGTGTTTGGAGGAAGAAGAATACTGAGTTGCATCCCAAGAACACCATACCTACTGTGAAGCATGGGGGTGGAAACATCATGCTATGGGGCTGTTTTCCTGCCAAGGGGACAGGACGACTGATCCGTGTTAAGGACAGAATGAATGGGGCCATGTATCGTGAGATTTTGAGCCAAAACCACCTTCCATCAGTGAGAACTTTGAAGATGAAACGAGGCTGGGTCTTCCAACATGACAATAATCCAAAACACACCGCCCGGGCAACAAAGGAGTGGCTCCGTAAGAAGCATTTGAAAGTCCTGGAGTGGCCTAGCCAGTCTCCAGACCTCAACCCCATAGAAAATCTGTGGCGGGAGTTGAAAGTCCGTGTTGCTCGGCGACAGCCCCAAAACATCACTGCTCTCGAGAAGATCTGCATGGAGGAATGGGCCAAAATACCAGCTACTGTGTGTGCAAACCTGGTAAAGACCTATAGTAAACGTTTGACCTCTGTTATTGCCAACAAAGGTTATGTTACAAAGTATTGAGTTGTATTTTTGTTATTGACCAAATACTTATTTTCCACCCTGATTTACCAATAAATTCTTTACAAATCCTACCATGTGGATTCATGGATTTTTTTTTTCACATTCTGTCTCTCACAGTTGAAGTGTACCTCTGGTGCAAATTACTGACCTCTGTCATCATTTTAGGTGGGGGAACTTGCACAATCGGTGGCTGACTAAATACTTTTTTGCCCCACTGTATCTTTAGGAGTCATCTGTTCGAAAATTGATGACTGAAACATATCCCATTCAGCGTGAAATCCTCAACGATGATGATACCACTATTGCCGTTGTAAAGGACGAGTGGCCGTTCCTGTTTGAAGTTCCTCACCTGTTTGATCATGCATCTAAACTCCTTGGCTTCTCTGTACAAAACAAGCTGGCACAGGTGTGTTTTTATTGTTATTATTATGATTGTGCTGTGCTGCTCCATATGGAGAGAATTTTGTCTTTATTAATCAATCAAAAAAAGATTTGCAACCAAAAAGAGAGTTGAGACCAAAAAAGATAAACTGGCAACCAATCAAATAGAATAACTTGGATGAACAATCAAATGGAATAGATTTGAGACCAAAAATCAGGAAGTGACAACCAAAAAAGCAGGACATTTGAGATCAAAACAGAACAGGTTGCAAATGAAAATGAAATAATTCATTTTTATTTTTTTCAAAATTCTCTCCATAGCTCCAAACGAAAATTAGTGTTAGTCTTATGTACTTGTACAAAATTAACACCTTGAACCTTGAACAGGAACTTTCCAAAAAAGAAAAGGGGATCAATGACTTCCTTGACTCCAAAGGGATGAAGACGGGCGAAGGTCCAATACAGCTCATCTGTGGCATTTCAAAATACTTCAAGGAAGACTCTTATAAACTCTTCCACAAAAAAGAGGTAGATGTTGTAGATTTTAAACTGTGTGCAAGATAATTATTTGCATCCAGTGGTGAACCAAGTAACCAACCACAGTAGGAAGTATAGATTCCCCTAATTGTGCTGCTGATATTCTCTATAAACTCTCTATCTATAAACTATTTACATTAATGTTTGTGCATAATGGCTACCTCTGTCTGATGAAGACACTAGCAGATAGTCAATTTGCCAGCAGGTTTGTGTGCACTGGAAACATTAATTCATGTATCATGTCTGTCACCAAAACAGATCTCTGCAGATCCTGAAGTCGAACTCCCAGTGACCCCATGCATCCTAATCAGAGGTTTGTAGTTAAATCTTTTTTTGTATCCCAGCAAGCTGTTGTTAGCTGTTGTTATAAGCTGTTGTTGTGTCATATTTATTAAAGAAATTTTTGCTTGCCTTAAAATATAGGATTTTTTTTTTTTTTTGTAAATGGTACATGGTTTTTATCTGTGTTTAAGGTGACCAGCAATTCAAGATTGCTGTTGATGGGTTACTTGTCAATGACCACATCACCTCTCCCATTGTGGCCTTGAGCTACGTCTTCTCCATGTTTTATGTCTGCAACGTCCAATACCCACCGGAGATGGCTTTTACTCTCGAATTCATGCAAAGGTAAGCACTCATTGTTTGGAAATACTTTGTAAATGTGACTTTGCCGTGCCTTTCTGCACCTGACCTGCTTTTTGTCAATCTACACTAAACCCGTTTGTCTGAGATGTACAAGCTCAAAATGTGTCGCCACATGCTGTGAGCTTTTAGATCAGCTGTTATTGGTTTATGATCCCCCTGAATATGGATTTGTTCGGAGATTTTGTAGCTCCCTGTTGAAGACTATTGTTGGAATAAATGTGTCATATCTTTTTAAAGGGCAGGTAACATGCTTTTTGCTTTAAATAGTGTCCTAAGTCAATCAATAACAAAACAAACATAACATGATTCTAGTTGGGAAATGGAGCAAAACCATATTTTTCTCAGAATGGTTTGTTCACACAAAATTCGTTTGAGCTATCTCTTTAAAACCATTAGCACCTGAGACCAGGTTATGTCAGTGGTGGTCAAACCTTTTCATGTCAAAGACACACAAACTGAAATTTATTTGGCTGCAGACCCCAAACTCAAAATATGTTGTTTCAGGGACCCCCCCCCGAAGGAAAGACTAAACATATTAATTTAAAAAATACTACATAGTGGATTCATGCCCAAATGTTAATACTTGTACTGATGTGTAACGTGCACTGAATGTCACAGTTTCTCCACTCCATGTTTGAATAACCCCCAGGACAGTCCGTGTTCAAATGTGCTGTTACACCTTTTGATAGGACAATGTCAACTGTGTTTTCTATCCCCTTCTGTGTTCTGTGCATTTATAATATCCCTGCATACACATTGAGGATGCATGCTGTCATGTGTTGGTGATAAGCAGACTTCTCGCCCTTGCAAACATTTCTGTATATGCGCAGTGTGAATGCATGTGTCTTGAAAAGACAAAGGAAGAGATAAGCTTAGCCACTGGCACCAGCACCACAACAACATTGGGTTCTAGACAGATGGTCAACTAGAATGATAGAGAGGTTCACACATAGGGGCATATTGAAGAAAACAAATGTAGGATTTTATTGAACTGCTCCACTCCTGTCAAGCCACACTACACGTGCAAACTTTGTCTGCATATCACTATTGTTTTGTTTTTTTTCCTCAGAGTTTTCTTTGGGGTCAATCCTGAGCGAGGCTCCAAGGCAGAGAAGAAGGGGAAGAAACGGCACTTCATTCCTCCACAGGTGTGCAAGCTGGTTTCTCAGCTGAAGGAATTTGAATGCAAGCAGAAGGAATCTGAATGGGCCATTTGAGCTGTTCTCAGAGCTCAGAAAATACCTTTTTGGACTGAATGTACACACACACACACACACACACACACACACACACACACACACACACACACACACACACACAAAGGCAAATCCAAAAACATGGGGCTTGGGAGTAGAAATACAGATTTTTACAGTATTAGGTGAGTTCAGATGTTTTAACTAGATGCCCACAACACACATGCTGCAGTTTCAAATCCCCCATGTTAAGGGGGAGGGAAGGTGGGTGATATTTGTCATTCCAGTTAAGCTTTTCCTGTCATTGTGGAGTTGGAGGTGTAAGTTTTAAATTTTTTTTAGTTTTAAGTTGTTTTAAGAGTTTTAAAAATCTCTTTATGGCATGTTGCACAGTCATCCTTCTAAGGTCATGGTTGTTATTGCTGCACTGATGTTTTATAGAAAAGTTGTATAATGTAATACTTCTAATGTTCTATTTGTTTTTTGTAGAAAGGTCAGCCACTGGTTGCAGAGCTCTGCCTGTCGGTGTGATATGTGGAGTTGGAGGTGTAGGTTTCTGCATCCTCCTGGAGGGGGCTCCTCATTTTGCACTGACAGGTGAGACAGCAACTGCAATGCTGGCAGTTTTATTGTCTTATTTTGTCATTGTCTTTAACAAATCAATTTGTTATTAATGCCTGTCAGCCTGTGGATGCTAAAAAGTTGCTAGATTTGGCATCTCACTGTTAAAGGACATGGCTGTATTTCTTTGAGAGAACAGCTGGTTTATGTATGTAAAATTTCTCTGAATGTGAAGGTGATGTTCTGAATGTTTTAATGGTTGTAATGTAAATATTGCAAATCATTCACCACAAAAAGTGAAATCACTTTAAAGCACTGGCAGCTGTTAAAGGAAATAAATAATTGCTGTGATTCTACATTTGTGCTTTATTGATGGTAAACGGTATAGAGAATGGTACAGAATTAAACATTTTAGGATGACTGAAGTGTCCGTAAATGGTATGGATTGAGTACTTAAATAATACGGAATATTCCATTTTAGGTTTGATGGAACTGTCCGTAAATGGTAAAGAAAAAGTCAGGTAAATCTACGGAAATATCTGTTATAGGGTTTACGGAATTGTCTGTGCAATAACGCCGAAATTTATGGAAAATACGGAATTTTCCATTTTAGGTTTGACGGAAATGTCCGTCAATGGTACAGAAAAACTCGGGTAAATCTACAGAAATATCCGTTTTAAGGTTTACGGAAGTGCCCGTACAATAACGGAAAAAGTGCTGGTAATTAATTACCAGCACTTTTTCCGTTTTATAACGGAATTTTTTTTAACAGTGTAGTATGGTCAGTCACTGGCAAATAATCAATCTAAAGGGCAAAAAAAGCAATTGAAATGCACAAATATAACTTGTAATTACTCATTTTTGGCTTTGCAATCGATCACTAGAGGACGGAACAGGAAGTCTTAAACTAGATATTCCCTGTCTGCTTTCTGTGCAGTTTCTGGATATACCCGAAGCCCTGAGACCTCTTCCCCATAGACTGACTAAGAAGATTAAATAATGGGATCCTAGACTGGCATGATTTCAGTGTATTACCTCCAAAACTGATGACAGACAGATTATTCTCAGCTTTAAAAATCATTCATTATATTGTACTTCTTTAAAATGACCAGTAAACCCTGTGAGAACTGTTAGCATAGCTATAGATTCAGTTTCCGTTTTTTGTTTTTCTAACTTCTGGAAGTTTCTGCACGTGCAAGTGTGTGGTTGTATAGTTGTGGGTGTTTGCTTGGCTGCATGCTCGTCTTGATGTGTTAACGGTGAATAGCATCTCCGTATCAGGCACAGCAGTGAATCCCCTCTCCTTTGTGGGCCTGTTTTCATGTTGTTTTTCTCAGCAGGAAATGCAATATTGCCAGTGCCTAGGGCTGCAGGGCTTCTAATGCAGTTACTATTGTCTTTTCTCTTATCCACCCACATGTCTCTATTTCTCCATCTCATTCTGTCCTGGTTCATTCTTGTCTCCCAGGGTTCTCACTCGTCGTTACGCAATTAAAGTAGAAACCCTCATAGTCACATCTCCATATTTTGCCTTCTCACCTTTATTTTCTGCTTGCATTTGCCTTCTGTTGCTCTAAATCAATTTCACTTTCTGTATTAGTTCAGATTACTCTCAGATAATTTTGTTTTGTTCATTTCATGGTATCGTAGGAAACATGCGTAGCCTGTGTAAAAACATTGAATTTGTGCAGATCTACACTGAAAGGAAAGCATAGAGAAGCTGGGATAAAATGAAATTTATTAGGCGGAAAAGAAGCCATTTTCTGAGAAAGGAGAAGCACATGTGGGAAAAGATGAACTGGACAGAGAGCTTGTCTGTGCTTAATGTTGTTAGAACACCACCATCAGACTCTCTTATCATCCCTTTGGTGTCCCTATCAATCACAGAGTAGACCATCAGCCACCCCTATACATAATGCAGGGAAACAGAGTTGTCACTCAAAGCAGTCACACATGCATCACCATCCATGTGCTCTGTCCATCCATATCAGACACACACATGCACCCACACACACAAGAGTCACAAGGTTAACAATGGTGTGGCACAAACAGGCTCAGGAAAAGCTGCTTCCTCACTCTGTCTGCATCCTGATTTGCTAATTTATGGCCTGAGCTCACCTGGATAGCTCACATTATGCACCTCAGCAGCTTGCAACATTATCACATCTGTCCGTTTGGTCCTACAGTATGGATCAGCAGAGCGTGTGATAAGTCAGGGTGAGTGACAACAAGACTGACTGCAAGGAAAGTTGCAAAGTAGGGAGGAACTGGGTGTGGAATATTTGTATTCCTTCTTCATCCATGAGCTGTTTTAAATGGGCACAGATCATCAGAGCATGTGATAGGGAAAGGCCAGAGAAAAGAAAGTGAGAGAGAAAGAGGGAGAGCGATAAACTGAAAGGTGGGCGTAGCAGACATATAAAGGGCGATCTCTCTAAGGTCCTGTACAGGAAGAGAGACACCACAGCAAGTGAATTAGCTCAAATTTAGTGATGACAAAAGGGCACCCATCTGAACAGAGACAGAAGGATCATCCTTCTCCTAATATTAGCCTGTTGATCTTATGGGAAATAGAATGGCAAGAGAGGGGCCGGAGATTAGAAAGTTAGAGAAAACGCAGCCTCTTCAGTTTCATACGTGGAAATAGATCAGCAGATTAGTCATGTTGAGATATAAATGGTATTTCAGTTACAAAAGACTAAGAGGCATATTGGGTGGAAAGGAATGAACTGAAATGCTTATCCCACACTTCTATGTGTGATATAAAGTTAAGGCATGAGGAACAAAGAAGATACTATGACACTGGCAGTTAAGAATACCAGGGTGTGTGTAAACTGTGTCAACACTTTCTTATTCTTTTCCATAGTGTTGCCCATTATAGTGGGGCAAGCACAGCCTCAGGCTCTGAATCAGAGGCACAGTACTGTATACAACTGGAGGGAAATACTCCATTTGTCTTCACCGTTCAGGAGAGAATGTATGAAACAACAGCACATTAGAGAGACAGTGTTTTAGTAAGCCACGATGTACTGGAACTGCTTTAGCAGTGCAGGTGGCCAGTTCACCTGCATAAGACACTTTTTATTTTTGTTCTTGTGTTTTTTCTACTTCATTTGTTTACATATGCTGACATATATTTTGAAATATTAACAAAGATTACCCAAGAATTCAGCATTCAGTCAAACACAAACAATAAATGACAAAAATAACACACCATCAGACAATGTACGACAAAGCATAAAAGTACAACATGAAAGTCCACAGTAGAATAAGAAAACACGACAATAAATAAACTGGTTCTTCACAGGAAAGTCATGTGCTGTGCCGATGCTAGCTGGAGAGGACGGTCCAAAACTTGTGTACTTTATTTTTTTGCACCTTCTGTCTTCTAGATGGCCCTGCTCCTCGTCATTTCCCAACATGCATTTCTCTTCCATTCTCTTAAAGAAGAATGCTTTGGCACTGTCCCTACTACTGAAATGTAGGAATAGTGCTGCCCAAGGTCTCATTGTGCATGTAAACCTGGGTCATAAGGTTCACTCTGATGTCTGATCTTTGCATTACATACTAAAATCTTGTATTTTATTATCTTTGTCTATATGATTGGAGCAGAAAAACTTGATCAACTTGTCCAATTTTTCAATTTTATTTATACAGTTGTTAACATAGATTCATGCAGTGTGGTTGTGCGAAATGCTATGGCATCATTGTGACGTTGTAGGACATCATATAATAAAAGCGCATGAAGTCTGTACTTGTTTGGTCAGAAACATGCACATGAGTAGTTTTGGAGAGCATTTTGTAGGTCATTGGCAGTGCTCCTCTTCCTTCTCAGACAAAATAGCAAATATGCATCCTTCTGGCGGGTTGAGGCCTTTCTATGGCCCTGACCACCTCTCTGTGTGTAACGGCCCACCTTCTGGTATTTCCTCCCAACTCTTGAGACTGTGCTGAGAGACAAAGAAAACCTTCTAGTGTCAGCAGGCATAGACATGCCTTCCTGTAGGAGCTAGACTACCTGTGCAACTTCAATAGATTACAGGTACAGTCTCACGCTGCCTGAAAAGAGGTTAGTGTTTCCACCCTTTTCCCTATTTAGCTAAGATGGCAACCACTGTGATGAGAGGTTTATAGTAGTCGGCACTTAACCACTCGTGTTGCTCTTCATGTAGCCATTGTTGTTCGTATTAATGCACTTGCGCACTCAAAACAGTGAGCGTTAGTATAGAAGTATGCAATGAGAGACACAGCAGTAATGTGTACAGTGATCAGAGCAAGTTCTCAGATTCTTATTCAGTCCCAAAAGGTCTAAATGAGATATTAACCATGAAAATCAGGTTCACAAGAATACTTAAATTAAAATTAACATCCCACAGCGATTCACCATGTTTTGCAGTAGCATAATGAAGTAAGTCAAGAATATGGGAGAGAAGAGGAGACAGAAGCTTGTTACCACTATGGGTTTATAATGAAACCCAGATGTTTGCTGCCAAATACATCCCCAAACACACTAAACAAGTATGCCATCCAGGATTAGTTTACTTTTTATTTTACTAAGAAAATAAATATATGAACCTGAGGTCATTATAGAGTCAACTGTTATCATTTAGTACTCAGAACCATCCAGTATAAGCTTTACAATTGTATGTTAATGTTTTCTAAGAAGAAAAGTTAAGAAATAGAAAATTCATATGGGTGCATTTGAGGAAGAACTAACAGGGAATGTTAAATGATGTGTCTTTAGAAATGTTGATGACATTATTCAAATATGTTTTTATCCCTTTTTAATGAACAGGATGTGCCACTGTGATATATCATCAGCATCTGTTTTAACTCACTGCTTTCTCTGTGGGTTTTGTCCAAATACTCCTTCAGGAGATATATGCAGGATATTACTGGAAGGGATAATTTGTCACGAGAAAACTGTTGACAATGTCAGGACTCTTATCTGCTGTGTCCATTTTTTTTTAATTTGTTACGACAAGGCTGTTCTTATTCCCAGGGTGTCAAATACTGTCATTTTCTCAAAGCTGCTGTCATCTCACAGGCACATGCGATATTTTCTTTAGTGTCATTATCATGACACACCAGGTAATAGCAATACTGAGTTGAGACTCTTAAAGGATCCATTAGCATTGAATTTAAATGCTTAGTTTTTCAAGGCATATAATGTTATCAAGTAGTTTTGACCCAAACCACAATCTTTTCCTATACTTTCTCAAGTTTTTGGTGCCAAAATCTAACCAACAAATAAAAGAAAAAGAAAGAAGGAAGTGAAAACCAAAGAAAACAAAGCTTCCAGACAGGACTGTGGTCTTCTTGTTGAAAAACGTACTCATCCTCCCATCAGCCACTGCCCCCAGTGCAAACTCTGGGACTAGTTATAGGTGGGACATTATTTCATCACCCGTTATTGCCATATCCAGTGTGTTAAGTCACTGATGCCATCTCAGGGACGCCAGCAGCACCTGTCTCATAGATGCTGTAAATCATATTATGTATCATATAAAGTCTGCTCATTTAAACTGAGAACAATATAATTTAAATATAATAACATGACACAAACTTAGGGAAAAAATGTATGTACTAGTAATTTGGGAATTACAATTGATTACAAAAATCTGATTAAACTTTCAGACCTAAAATTCTTTCCTGTCTCAATCACCCCTCTTTTAGGAAGAGGAATCACTTCTATTCCTTGGAACATACTGTATGGGAGCACATGATAGCAAGCTGAATTAAATGCCTAGGCATTTAAGATCTTTCATCTTTGTTCCTTGTGTTTTCTTTTATGTTTGGAGATCCAGATTTTTAGATCTTATTTAGTTTCCCCTGCATATACTAGCTGGCATGGGCATTTCAACAGTACATTTAGCTTTTAATTTTGAATTTCTTTTAACTGTAGGGATGTGAAAACAGATTTCTTTTGATCTTAGCTCTATACGGAGGGCAAATTAAACATGGATAAATTCCCACCTGGTAAATCAGATAAAATATGTTGAGGGGAGCCTTATAGTAATCAGCTCTATTTGCCAAACATATGGTTCAGAGTTTTTTCCCATTTATCGGCAAATATAGGATAGATATAGGATCTTTGAAAGAATGACCTAATAGAGGGTCAGTGTGCCACTTTTAATGATGCGTTTATTTAATTAGATAAATAGGAAAATGTGGTGAACACTGCTGGTGTAGGATGTTATTCAACTATTGTTGTCCTTATATGTAGGATAAATGTGAGTCACAGTATTGTTTTTTGATTTGGGTCATACTAACATGAGGTTTATGAAGAAAATATCTCATTTTCCCATCTTGCCAAAAAGTGTTCTGTGTTGAAAATATTTAACCTCCAAGGACCTGGCGTACACATATGTGGGCATCACGTTTTGGGTTATTTAGACCAAAATACTTAATTTTGCTCTATGAGGGCCTGATATCCACTTACAAGGACATTATACTGCTAATGTTCTATCAAAATTTTAATCAAATATCCTCATATGTGGCTCTCATTTTTCTTAGAAACAAAAATAAGGTAAAAATAAATAAATAAATCTGGTAATTCTTTGTTTTTACATTCATCAGGTCCCAATCAGCCCAAATATCAAAGAGAAATTAAAAATGCATGCCGTGGAAGAGTTCGGTTCTCAGGAGGTTAATTTAAATCCATCAGTTTAATTTAAAGATAAAATGGTACGACTTATGCATCAGAGTAGTTAAATAGAAGTTACATGTGTACATTTTCTCCCTGATGACATCTGAACAACAGAAACTGCTAAAGAAAAGTAACAAAAGATTTTCAAGATAAAGGAAGAAAAAAATCTTTAAACCTCACCACCCAGATTTCTGTCGTCATGATGGACGTTTCCTTGACTGTCATATTGTTCAACAGAATGGTTGAAGGCCAGGGTGCTGATTGTCACAGTACATTTAGAGCTTTATAAATTCCTTCAAATGTGATCCAGCTCTGGTTGTTTTTCACAAGTCACAATTCTTTCTCTATTTCTTTTTATATTGGTGTTGCACTGAAGATGCTGAGATTGAAAGGGAGAGGTAGACAGCCCAAACGCAAATAGATATAGATTATAATAGCTCTGATCCCAGCTGCAGGGGAATATTATTATTTTGATTCTTTTTTTTCATACTCATCTGGGTTATGGAGAAAAACCTATAAAGCTTCTATAAAATGAAGTTGAGCCAAAAAAAAAGCCATTTCTCATCTGATTCTCTGATTGATGCAAGTGTAGGTTTAAAAATGAGATAACAATCAGCTAATGGGTTTCACTGGTTCCCTCAAATATAGAATTGTTTTTACATGAAGAAGCAAATATTAATTTGCTTTTGTTTTACTTGATTTACTTAATTATTTTATTTCACACCTGGTAAATTAGATGTAGTGAAGGTTTTATTCAATGTGGAGATAAATATGTATTTTAGAAAAAACTAAATGTTTTGCAATAGTGAGACACAGAAGCACGCAGGTATATATGTCCTTGTATGTATTCACCTATGAGCATAGACATGAATGCTCAGTATAACTGGCATTGTGGACTTCTTGGTGACCACATGCAATTACCATTTCTCCCAGTAACTGTGCAACTGCTCTGTGACATCTTAAATACTTAATGTGAAAGAAGGGCAGGTAGAGAATTGCAGAGCTGAATCATTTCCTTAATATTAGCCAGCCAGCTTATAGCACGTTCATTTTTTTTTCTGGCCATTTAAATACTTATAATCTAAAAGCTTTTTGCATCCAAAAAATAGGAATTGCTGACTGCTGAAAATACATATAAAAACAGTTTGCAAGTGCAGTGACATTCAGTTGAAAGAGACTGTGCAATGAATGTGGATATTGCTGTCAGAGGAACTGCTTCAAGGTTAGTGTTCTCCATGGGAAAATCAGCTGAAGTTTGCACTTAACTTGCGGTACCTACTATATGAGGCGAGCACTTCACAGACAACAGGCTATACATGTATAATGAAGTTGAGGAATTTTAAGGGTTTTCCCTAGAAAAAAAATATCACACTTTGAATCTGTTTTTGATTCAGTGAGTCCATATTTAATATGCACAGGCCTTAAATTTGACTGCGGCAGCAGCTTAATCCTTTGTTGTCATTTTTGTCTATTTGTTGATTGATTTTTGACAAACGCAAAATTTACACAAATATACACAAGGGAATTAGACACCGCATTGTTATACCAAGGCTTTGTTTTCCCAGCCACTGCATATAGAGACTGTTGACAAGAAAAAAATAACCTAAAGTGGATTAGTAAGCTGGTGGGCCACCAGAACAGTTGGTGCACTGTTTCATTGATTCTGAAAGTCTCTGGCAGGCTTCTGGAGAATGAAACACAATTTTCTATTATATGAAGATATTACTTCATATGGTGTTTGGATGACAGTGGTGGAGAGATATATGTAACAAATCCATCCTGAATCTCGCATCGAATCAAATATTTAAATGCAAAGAAGTATGTATGTATATTAAAAGGATGGGCAGTTTGAATAATGCATGTTGGTAAAAAATAAAATAAAATGTGCTGGATCGCTTTAGATTGTGTGCAAAAAAAAAAAAAAAAAAAAATAGATTGTGTGCATTTATAATGTCGCAAGACTTTCACACATCCTTAGTAACACTGTTACTCGTGCATATGTCCCTTTAGGGCCAGACTGCATTGAATAGTGTTGTAAAGGGAAAGATGGCAGATGTCCCACCCCTACTTGGTTTTAGAAAGACTTTAACAGCAGGCAGGACTGCAAACGCCAAGGACTGGCTTCTTACTGATGTGCTAACATTATCCAGCTTTAGGAAGCTTTTCTATAAAATATTCCTTGAAGGTACTGACTGAAGTTATTTAATAAAAACAACAAGAGGGGAAAAAAAGATTTGTTTCTATGCAACAAATTCTAAAGTGGCGTGTTCACAAAGGCATTAACTGTGTAAACCTTTTTCTCTCTCAAGCGAATTTGTCAAAGATCATGGCAGAACAGGGAATAAAAGGAAGACTGTAGGAATATTAAAACCATCTAAACCAGTAGACAGTACATCTATTTAACCAGTCAAACTTTAAAACACCCTATATGTAGGTCAGTGGACAATTGGAAAGTCAGGTTGTGAAATACACATATGACTGTGTGGCCACTACCAGCTCCACCACCATCATCAAGTTTGCTGACGACACCGTCGTGGTGGGCCTGATCTCTGACAACAACGAGGCAGCCAACCTGAAGGAGATTAGGAATCTGGAGAACTGGTGCCAGAGGAACAACCTCCTTCTAAACGTCAGTAAGACAAAGGAGTTGATAGTGAACTTCAGCACTAAGCAGGAGAAGAACTACCAGACCCCCGTCATCAACGAGTGCCCAGTGGAGAGAGTGGACAGCTTCAAATACCTCGGAGTTCACATCACGCAGGACCTGTCATGGTCCTGTCACATCAACACCGTGGTGAAAAAGGCCCGTCAGCGTCTCTACCACCTCAGACGCTTGAGAGACTTCCAACTGCCCTCCAAGGTGCTCAGGAACTTTTACTCCTGCACCATAGAGAGCATCCTGGCGGGAAACATCTTAACCTGGTTCGGGAACAGCACCATGCAGGACAGACGAGCTCTACAGAGGGTTGTGCAGTCAGCTGAGCGCACCATCCGCTCCGAGCTCCCTGACCTGCACTCAATCTACAGCAGGCGGTGCTGGACCAAGGCCAGGAAGATCGTGAAGGACCTCAGCCATCCCAACAACAGACTGTTCTCTCTGCTGAGGTCAGGAAAGCGATTCCGCTCCCTGAAGACCAACACAGAGAGACTGAGGAGGAGCTTCTTCACACCACCACACAGTCCTGACCCACACATACAGTTCTTACACACACACTGGACATTCTGGACATTGTTTTCACTTCATCACTTAAATCACTTTAAGCATATTTGCACTGCACAAGACACTTACAAATGTGGATTGCACAACACTGGACATTATATTCTTCATTTCCATTTAATACTTGTACAGCTGCTGTTATTGTATATATATATTTATATTTCTCATACATTCTTACATAGTTCTATACTGTGTATTGGTGTATTTTGTTGTACAGTTATTTTATTTTCAACTTTAACTTATATATTTTATCTTATTCTTTCCCAGTTAAATTTACCCTTCATTCTAATTTGTGTTGTACAGTTATTTCATTTTTAACTTTAATTTTTATATTTTATTTTATTTTATTTTATTCCTTCCTAGTTAAATTTACCCTTTTTAATTTTCATATTTATTTCCTATCTTATTCATAACTTTTACTTTCTTTTTTTTTAGGTCACGAGCAGTTGTGTAAGCATTTCACTGCATATCGTACTGTGTATGACTGTGTATGTGACAAATAAAAATTTGAATTTGAATTGAATTTGAATTTGAATACCAGTTATAAATAACAGATAACTCTCGATAAGATCAAATAAAATTCATTACAGGAAATAGGACATTTTTAAAACATCAATGCAATGAACAAATAAAACACTTAGGAATTCAAATAATAAAAATAACATACAATACAACTTTTTTTTTAAAAAATCTCTGAAGGTACATTTTTAATTGAAACAGTTTGGACAACTATCAATTTAATAGGATCTTTAAAAGAGCTGTAACATGTCTTCCCCTTGTATCTGCATTGTGGGTCCATGAAATAGACTCTGAAGTAGTACCAAAGCTTTACAGCTCCTCTGTTTTTTTTCCCATCTGTTTACAAATTCACCATCCTCTTCTCTTTTTTCTCTTTTTCCACCATGGCATTTATCCAAGACCACATCCTCCCTTCTCTGCCTACTGTTTCTCCAATTTGCGATGCCAATACTCAGACACAGACTTTCCAGGGGTAATAACAAATTCTGGCAAAGCTACAGTCCACTTCAAGGACCTGTGTCCTAGCACCTCCTGCTCTGTTTTCCATTTATCAGAAGTCTTTCGTCAGCTGATACAAAGTGATAACCACACTCTGGTCCCACAGATTCTTACTGTATTTGGTTTGTGCCTTGGTGGTGTATACTGTGTCAAACTGGAATGGAGGAGATAAAATTAGCTCATATATGACTGTTCTGCTTTTCTCCTATAAATTCCTGCATGAGCCAACAGAGTCTATTTTGTGATTTCATAAAGGCTAGGCTGACCACACACTTTGTTTGAGCTCTGACCAGTCCTTTAATTCAGATTGGCAATAGAAGTGCCAGCCAAGAAAAAGACAGAGCTGTATATTCTTCCCAAACACTACTTGACCTCTGGTGTTCTGCTTTTTTGACATTAGTTCAGTACACTATCTGGTCAACCAGTGTCATGTCCCATCTTGTGGGAGAGGAGGAGCACAGAAGAGGAAGGAGAAAAAAGGACATTAAGACAAAGACACACATTAGCACATCACAAATAAATGGAGGCTGTCAAACACTTGGCAAACTGCCTCCTAAGGGCATTTCACGATTCATTACCTCTTTTCTGTCTGGATGAATACAACCCTCAAAAAATGATCATGGTATTCAAAATGTATGTAATATGAAACAAAAAACAACTGCATTAGTCTTCATAGTCAAAATCCTCATGAGCTCATAATCCTAATGAGCACAGGGACACACAACTCAAGGCCCCAATTAACACTTCTACCTTAAAATTAACCACATGGGTCTTAAGGCAGATTTATATTATACAGGGTGTATCAAAAAGAATCATTCTATTTCAAAAGCCTATATTTTTAAAGTAATGGACATGAAATGGACATTTTTAAAAACATGTCTGAATATAAAGTTTTTCATACAAAGCGTAAAAGGTTCACAAATGCTCCAGATGCACGGCATAAATCAAACAATAGTCAAACCCCTCTCATAGTTTTGTGAGCTTGTCATGAGTTGCTGCAGCCACTTCTGTTATGCTACCTACAGGCAACCACGTGAACCTTGTGAATCTACTCATCCTAACAGAATTTGTTTCGATCGTTACCAGTGAACAAAGTAAAGAGAGCATATGTCTGTGTGTCTGCTTATGCACAGCAGTAGGAACGTGGATTGGATAACCACATACCCTCAACATTTGACAGTGGCTGATTCCTGTTAGTTAATAAATTATTTAAACATTGATGATGTGATGAGAGTGCCCTATACAGCCATACTGGATACAACATGTCAATTAGCTCTTTGTGGGTGTCGTGTTTTGTTTCATTTTCTTTCGCCTCTCTATTATCACTATCTAATGAAAGCAGTAAATGCCCCAAAAGAATCACAAACAAAGAGATGAGCACGAAGCCAGGACTCAACATGATGCTTGCCAGTAGATAAAGGGTTACAGAAGAAATGACACTGTGTTACCTTCTGCTTGTAAACCTTTTATATGAGGATTAAGAGTCCACTATGTTCTCGTAATATGAAGGTCTGAAAGACCTACTGAGCAGCTGCTCCACAGAGCTGGAGATGGATATGAACAAGTCACTGAGGTTAATTTTAAAAGTCAAGGCTCAGGTATCATTGCACTGCATTGCAAACATGCTATCACCTTCATTAGTGGCAGGAAATATCAATGACCTGCTCATCTGAAGCCGTAAATCCTTTCAGTATGTTGCAATCAGGAATTGTTGTCTTGTCTTAATCCACCACCCAAAGCTGTCCTTTAAGCACTGAAAACCTCCAGGGAAGATCACTGACTCTTCAAAAGGAAACTTGCCAAGTACATGGTGCTAATCATTGAATGCAGAACAGGAAGTCTCAGAGCACAGAGCTTACCTACAGAGGCTGGATTCAGCAGCTTTGGTGCCTAATGTCTGTCTGACAAGCTGACAATTCATCTCGATGGGCATTAAGGAAGGGAAGAGAAGCAGAGGAGCCATTAGCAGCACCAGATGGTGGAGGTTTTATGATGATGTAACATCTGATTACTCTAGAAGCATAACTACTGGTAATAAATAAATCCAGTTCTAATGTATTTGATATCTAGCTTTCCCTATATTTTTAAAACTGTAATCCGCTTTGTCCATTTCTTCAAGTCTAATGCCTCTCTGAGACTGAGTTGGGAAAATATATTCCCTGCTCAGTTACCAGCTGGTGATAAGCTACTTAATTCAACTATAATGTCACCTGGGCGAAGAAAGAACGAGAGAGAAAACAAAAAATACAGCCTGGAATTAAATGAAAGTAGTAGAATTCAAGAAAGTGAGGTAGCCTACTACAGAGTTGAAAAGTGTACATTGAATTCTTGAGGTTCGCATTTTCTCCGTCTATGCTGGCCAAAAGTTAGCATATTTGAAAGAAGCTACCAACTAGCCTGCTGCGTTAGCGTGCACAAATTGTATGGGTGCAGATCATAGACACACATATCTGCTAATTTAGTGTGGTGTAGCGAGAAAACTAGAATTTCACTCACTACACTGAAGCAGACATTGATTAATCTGGACCCCAGAGGAGGACATACTGGTTGTCAGAGGTCCACTTCAGTGACTCCAATTAATAGAGATGATGCCTATCAGACTACCAGGCTACAACAAATGCACTTGTAACCCACTGCTGTAGGTACACCTGTCAGTCAAAGCAGCCATGACCCTAACCCAAATGAAAGGGTTATAACCCCACCCCACCCCCACCCCCCAATAGACCTGGGGGAAATGAATGCATGCAGGATGTAAGGGGGAACTATCCAAAGCGACCAAACCACTTTTGAACCAGGTGTTTTTAATGCCATAATCTTAACAGTGTAAGATGTGGGTTGACTTGCCACTAAAGGAAATGTTTTTGGCTCTTTTATCTTGGCTTAATTTTTCACCCCCAGAGATTTCCACTTTAAACACTTTAAACGGGTTAAACAGGAAGGTAGGATAACACTGTTTCCCTCATGGCACATTCAGAACTCATGAAAAATTAAAACAACGTGGTCACATCTACAGTATGTTTAATAATTTACAACCCACCTGTCAGCTGTACAGAGCAGTACTAAATTCAGTGTAGAAGATTTAAAATGTTTTTTATTTACTGCTATAGTCTGTAGTGACAAATATTAGATTATTTTATTTAAGGAGAAATGTGTCTTCCAAATAAAAACAACAAAAGACAAAAATGAAGAGATCTATTTTAGCAAGGAATACCAGTTTTCAGCACTGCCACGATCATATATTCATAGTTAATAATATTCATAAGGTATAAGAGTTTAAGCAAATACACCTACATTGTTTTTTACATTGCAAGGGACTAGAAAAGAGGAAATGAGGAAGATAGCCATAGGGGAGAGGAACATAAAAATTGGAAGACAATATTAAGACAGATGGAGAGAAATGGCCAAAATAACACAAGAGAGTGTGACACACGTAGTGAGACATGGAGAGTGTGGTTCTGATTACAAGGAAGATTGCCTTGGTGACATATTAGTTTAATCAAGCAAAGCTGTATGGGGAAACGGGGAATCATTCAACAGGGCTGTCGTCATTTAACTTAACTGATGTTGCCCTTTCCTCATTTCCATTCTCCACATGCCTCTGATATATTAAGGAGTACACCGAAGGCAACAGGAGCGAGATCTGACCAAAAATTACCAATGGTTCAAATCCTGCTTTGTAGTCTGCGGTAGCTTCAGTGTACTATATGCAAACGGCTGTTATCCCTCTCTGTGGATCTGTATTTGCAGATCTCTGCATATGCACGTGTGTGAGTGCCTTTCCCAGAAGTGGACTGCCTGCAGCTCATTGGCCACCTGGTCTTCTGTGTTAGCTTTAACCCAATAAGCAGAGAGAGGCTGACTGACAGCGACTCTCTAACCTTACCAGTCAATGCAGGCTGAAAAAAAAAACCTTGGGTATATGAGTTTGTGTGTGTGTACTAGTGTGTGTAATAATGTGTCCACTAACTTGACATGGACTGTGCACTCCTCTCATTTCTTTTGCAGTGTGTGTTTTATTGTGCACTTGATGAATACTTCCATTCAATTCCACAACACTTTCAGTTTTTCAGCAACCTAAAGCACAGCCCCTTCTTTTCAACATGAATATATTAGGTTGACATAAGACAAGAACAAGGAGAAGAACAGTAATTCTTGTCATACTTGTCTTTTATGTTAACACTAGTGACAGCACAAAGCAGAGTGACAGCCTAAACAAATAATATGCATGCTTGCCCACTGCTTCTGTATATAAAGTTAAAGTTTTACTGCGAGTTTTGAAAGAACCACTTTAAGGAAAGTGGGAATGCATCTTGAAATATAGCTGAAATAATATAAATATAATAACTACATCAAATTTTTAAAATGGCAGTGTGATATATTCATGTATTCGATGGGCTTTTTAATATGGATTTGGCTAATAGCTTCAAAGGATAATAACTAGGTATGGTAATATGTGGATCTAGGTCCTTAACACACACCAAAGACCACTGATGTCATACGGAGTTGCTGTTTGAAGGACACAAGACAACTAATTTTCTATAGCACGCACACATGTGTAGCCACAACACATTACATTAGATTTATAAGCAAGGAAACTGCTTTTTTCCTTGGGTTAATGGCAGTCTATGTGCAGAGGGGAAATAGGTATGTCATAAATAATTGTTGGTATTCGTGTGTGTGTGTGTGTGTGTGTGTGTGTGTGTGTGTGTGTGTGTGTGTGTGTGTGTGTGTGTGTGTGCGCGCGCGCGCGCGCGCATGCAGTGAGAGATACAAAATGTAGAAATGTAATATAATAGATTTGTTTCTATGAAGAAAGCGAGATAAGGAGAGAGAGAGCTTTTGGTTACTGTTTCATCAGAGCAAGTAGAACAGACTCTTTTTCTGTCCCTGTCAGTCAGTTTATGGCCAGACCCTGGAGACACTCTGATATGCCGAACACACCCCTCTTTTCTAGTACATGTGCTATGTCACATGTCTGTATATTTTAATAATAAACTATGATTATTATTGTTTAATAATCTTACATTAATATAACACCTTTCTGGGAAATTTCAATATATGAAAAGACAAAAATAGAGAATTATGAACTCAGGACATAGGCAGTGGCAACAAGTGACAGCCAGTAAGATATTTAAGATCTCTAATGGGAGGCAATTACAAACAATTTGATGGTGGGGAGCAGTTGTGCAGACACTGAAGCTTGTGCTGGGCTTTGTTGGGTAGTCCATTAAGGGTCCAGATGAGAGGCATTGAAAGTGTGCATTCAGTCTGACAGGGATGAACAGACTCTTGCAGCGCTTTATGAGGTGATGGAAAACAGATTTGATGGTGGACTGAGGTGTAATATGGAATAAGAGGGTGGAGTTTATGATCACAGACTTCAGAGGATGAGCAAACAGAGCAGATGTCCACTTTAAAAATATCACAAACCATGACATCACTGTTAATGCTGTTTATTTTTAATATACTGAACAGCATCTAGGTTTTGTGCAGAAAGTTGACTGCTGGGCTTTTTTTTATCATCATAGACAAGAAACTGCAGGTTATGATGGCCAAAATCTGTCCAGCGGGGAGAATGTAGAAAGGGAGCAAATCATAAGGACAAGGACAAGGGCTCAGGGGTAGGTTGGTATGTACTAACCAAAGCCGAACCAAATCAAGAGTATAGAACAATTGGTTTGCTGTGGTGACCAGCTCAGCACCAAAGCAAACAGTTACTGTGTGCATAGGAGAGAAGGAGGAGAGGCAACAGAGAAACCAATTCTTTGTGGTTTAGGTGTGCACATGTGTGTTTCTGTGATCATGAGAGGGGGATGACTTTACTGAAGCAGCACCACTGATACACTGTTTTCACTTTGCAATAGCTTTGTTGAGCTATATTCTGAACAAGTAACATGTTGCAAGTCATATGAATTCTGTTTGCTTTTGACTAGTGTAGTAGTTGGCCTGTGGATTATAATCATAGTTGCTATGATCAACTACCATAATAACCATTTGCTGATTTTAATGTTAACCAGTAAGTTATAAAAACCCTGAAGCGACTAAGAAAGTAATCCCAATCCAGTTCTTTTGATAGGATTTGTGCATATGGTGGATCATTGTTCTTTTCCCAGTCACATTACAGCATGCCCCTTGGGTGTTACTGCTGTAAAATATCATTCCTGTCAGTATGCAGTGGTTATATCTGCTAACACGAACCATCTTTTTATATGTACTGTATGCTATGGAAGAGTTGTTGGGTACATTAGGGGATTATGTAATGGGGATGTAGGTGTATGTTCACAGCTATACAGTGCCATGTAAATGAAGGCTCGAGCAGTGCAGTGTTGTTGCCTGCCTTATTAGTGCTTCCCACTATCCTCTCCTCCAAATCATATTAATCCAGCCTACACTCCTTCAATTAGAGACTATTGATTAGCTGACATTCTACAAAAAGGAACCATCTGCGATCATGTAATAATGAAGAGCCCAACAAGTGTAGCACTTTGATTTTATGCTATACTGAAAGCACTATCGTACATTTTTATGCATTATTCATTTTCTGATGGAAGGGTACATCACAAAAGGGTTTTCCACTGGGCTGTACTGTGTGTAGGCTAGCCCATATTTGTTGCTCAGAAACACATCAAGTCACTGGAATATAAGCGTATTCTGACAGTGAAAGGTTGTATTAGGTGAAGGAGTGGCCAGCTGAATAAAATATTCTCACTTCCATCTGATCTATTACAATTCATTTTAGCATTTACAAGTAAGGGGACATCCTAATTGGAATGGGAATCAAGAACCAGTTCTAGTAGTCAAAATTCTTGGAGTCGTTAGTCTGCCTGCCCTTTAGAGCCTGCTTATCGGTTCTCGCAATGATCATTTATTTTTATTTCAACTTTGTTTTATTAATTTCAACAATGACATACAAAGTTAGCAACAGCTAAGTCCATCTTGATTTCAGAACAGTGGTATGTCCATTATACCCTCCAACCCCCCAACCCAAATTCTCCCCCTACCAGGTCTACAATAGACAAAACACTGCAGAAAACCAGTTTCTGCCCACACACACACACACACACACACACACACACACACACACACACACACACACAAAAACCTAAAAAATAAATTTAGAAAAAAAAAAAAAAAAAAAAAAAACCCAACACCTCAGGACCCATACACATAACAAGCATAACCCCCAAAAAACAACAACAACCACAACTCCCCCCCCCCTCCCCCCGCCCCGTAACCAAACAGACAAACAAAAACAAACAAAACAAAAACAGAGAAAACAAATAACAGAGAAAGGACCAAGCAAAACAAAAGGAAAAACAAATAGATATGGTATAAATAAGATAAAAAACAAAACAAAAAAAACATTATAATGTAGCTTCGCTCAGTTCACTGCAGACTCAGGAAGTAAAGTAATAGTATCGACCAGCAAGAGAAATGATTTCCAGATTTTATTAAATTCCCTAATAGAACCTTTTAGAGAGAATCTAAGTTTTTCCAGCTTTAAGTTAAAGAGTACATCTCTCACCCAATGGTCATGAGTTGGGGGGTGGGGAAGCTTCCACTTCAACAGAATAAGCCTCCGGGCCAGTAAAGTGGTAAAGGCTAGGGCCTGTTTGAGGGGACCAGATAAGTTCAAGTCAGGAGGAATACCAAAAATTGCAGAGAGTGGGTTAGGAAGGACAGTCTGGCCATATGCTTGGCTAAGTGTGTCGAATATATTCCTCCAAAATGCACTCAGTTTCGAACATGACCAAAACATGTGGACATGGTTGGCAGGCGATAGTCCACATCTGCTACAGGCATCACTGATGGTTGGATAGATTTTAGATAATTTTGCGTTTGTATAGTGTACTTTATAGACCACCTTACACTGAATCAAAGCATGACGAGCACAAATTGAAGACGAGTGAATCAATTTCAAAGCACGATCCCACTGCTGTTCTGGCAGGGTTGTCTGAAGCTCTTCCTCCCATCTCAGCTTAATATGAGAAATGGATTTGGGGACCAAAGCATCTAGTATTTTATACAAGGCTGATATCAGTCTGTTTTGATGAGGGTTCGTCTGCAGGATGATATCCAGATTTGTTTCTGGAGGCCGATTGGGAAAGTGAGGGAACTGCGTTTTTACAAAATTTCTAGCCTGAAGATAGCGAAAAAAGTTGGAGTTAGGCAGGTCGTATTTGGACGATAGGTCAGCAAAAGATAGAAAGGTGTCCTGACTATACAAGTCCTTAACAGTCCTAAGTCCGTTATCTTTCCAACTACTAAAGGCCGCATCAGTGTTTGAAGGTGCAAAATTAAAAATTTTTGATAAAGGTGTTAGCAAAGACGGTCCAAGTAGCCCGAAGTATTTTCTGAACTGTCGCCAAATAGTTACTGTTTCCTTAGCTATTAGATTATCCCCAACAAGGGTTGGAGAAAAAGGGAGTGGTGAGCTGAGTATTGATGATAATGAGTAACAGCTAGATGCAGTTTCCATTTGTACCCAGGCTGTTACAGGGGGGTCGTTATGAACCCATTGTAAAAGTTTTTGTATGTTAGCTGCCCAATAGTAGTGTCTAAAATTGGGCAAACCAAGACCACCATCACTTTTAGAGGACTGAAGAATAGACTTGCAAATTCTAGCTTGTTTCCCTCCCCATATGAAATGTAACAGAATCTTTTCTAACTTGTCAAAAAATGCCTTGGTAAGAAAAATCGGGACATGTTGAAAAAGATACAAGAATTTTGGGAGGACACTCATCTTTATCAGTTTAACTCTCCCTGCCACTGACAATGGTAGAGAAGTCCAACGGTCACAATCTTTCCCAACATTTTCTAGTAGGGATAGAAAATTCTCCCTCATCATTTTATGTATAGAAGAGGAAATAAAAACCCCCAAATATCTAAATCCGGTTTCTGTCCACTTAAAAGGCACTATTGAGTGGGGAAGAGCTCTGGCCAGGGAATTAAGGGGTTGCAACTCACTTTTTTGATAATTGACCTTATATCCTGACAGTGTACCATATTGGTCCAGTATGTCAAAAAGCACCGGGAATGAGTTTAGAGGGTCAGAAATGTACAGGAGCAAGTCATCTGCATAAAGGGAGAGTTTGTGAGTCACACCGAACCTTGTAATGCCTTTAAATCTATCCTCTGAACGCAGCCATATTGCAAGAGGCTCGATAGCAATGGCGAATAGGAGGGGTGAGAGAGGGCACCCTTGCCTAGTGCCCCTCTCAAGTGGAAAAGGCAAAGACAAGTTGTTGTTAGTACGAATACAGGTGGATGGCGAGGAATATAGTAGCTTAACCCAGAGAATAAAGTCAGCCCCCAAGCCAAACCTATTCATCACCTCATAGAGGAAGCTCCACTCGACGCGGTCGAAAGCTTTCTCCGCGTCAAGAGATACCACAACCTCTGGAATTGAGTTGCACGATGTATGGATAATATTCAAGAGGCGTCTTGAATTGTCATATGAGTGCCTGCCGGCCATAAACCCCGTCTGGTCAAAGGCGATAATTTGTGACAGAACACGTTGTAGCCTAAGTGCGAGGATTTTAGATAGTATTTTAAAATCAATATTTAAAAGAGAAATTGGTCTGTAACTACTGCACAACAAAGGATCCTTATCCTTTTTCAAGATTAAACAAATAGTAGCTTCGGACAAAGTCTTGGGTAATTGACATTTTGAAAAGGCTTCATTATACATATCTTTCAACAACGGTGCCATAAGATCAGAATTGACTTTATAGTATTCTGCAGAGTAACCGTCAGGGCCCGGCGATTTACCTGTGTTTAAGGATTTAATGGCTTCTTGTACCTCTACTACAGTGATAGGTCCCCCTAATCCTTTCGTCAGATCTCTATCTATTCTTGGAAAATGTATATTTTGGAGAGTTTCTTCTGATAGAGGGGGAGAACTTGAAGTGTACAGATTGGAATAGAAACTTACAAATACTTCATTAATTCCCTCTGGGTCCGATATTATGTCACCAGCAGCAGACTTGACCTTTGGGATTAGCTTAGAGGTTGCTTCGGCACGGGCTTGATAAGCCAGAAGTTTCCCTGCCTTGTCGCCAGATTCAAAAAAGCGTTGCTTAGTCTTAATTAATTGAACCATAGCTGTTGCGGTGGTGGTTAAATTGAGACTGGCTTGAACTTTCACACGTTCTGTATAGAGGTTAGGATCTGGGTTTGATGCATATCTGCCATCTAGATCTTTGATCTTATTTAATAAACTGGACGTGTAAGTTAACTCTTTCTTCTTTAAATTTGACACAAATCCTATAAGCTGGCCTCTCATGTAGGCTTTCGACGTTTCCCATAATACACCTCTTGACACTTCAGTAGAATCGTTCAACTCAAGGAAAAGTGAGAACTGTGATCTCAAAAAATGTGTGTAGTCATCCCTTATCAACAGGCTAGAGTTAAATCTCCAATGTTTAATGGGTCGAGACGGGGTCGCTAATACCACATCAAAAGAAACTGGTGAATGATCTGAAATGGCGATAGCATGATACTGACAATGGCTAATTTTACAGAGAAACCTAATATCAACAAGAAAAAAGTCTATACGTGTATATGTACGGTGGGGATGAGAGAAAAAGGAAAATGCCTTAGTAGTGGGATTCGCATGTCGCCATGGATCCACAATCCCCAGCTGAGTTTTGAAAAATTCTAGGGTTTTAGCAGATTTATTCAGGGAACAGGCCTTAGTTGACGATCTATCCAGCAGAGTGTCCTGAACCAAGTTAAAATCACCTCCAATAATAAGATGATAGTTTTCCAGATTTGGAAGTGAAGAGAAAAGTTTAGCTATAAAAGAGTCGTCATCCCAGTTCGGCCCGTACACGCTAGCCAGTATCACAAGTGAGCCCTGCAAGTTTCCTGACACAAATGTGAAACGGCCATCTGGATCAGCAATAACTTTATGTTGCTCAAACAGAATATTATTACGAATAAGTATGGCTGTCCCTCTGGCCTTGGCGTTAAATTTGGAATGATATATATTGCCGATCCAGTTTCTCTTAAGTCGCCTCACTTCTCTGTTGCAGAGATGTGTCTCTTGAAGAAAAAATCATTTATTTTTATTGCACAAAACTATGAGAGCACGATGGTAGAGCGGAGACTGCTCCAGGACAGAAACAACTGCATTACACAGATAACATAACTTCGGCTCTTTGCAAGCACCTGCACAGATAGCATGCTAACGCTAAGCTAGCCCACAGCCCAGAGTGATGTTAGATGCTGACCCCAGCCCAGCACCGTGATAAAGTGAGTCGTCATCTGCAGTGAAGCCGCTGCTAAACTTCAAGTGGTAACAAATGGATGAACAGTCGGGCTGAGGAGTCCGTTTCTACCTGTTTATGTTTCTAAAGTAGAATCACTGTGACGATCTCTTTGTCTCTTTGTGCTGGTTTTAATCTTTGATTTGTGCTTTCGGCTTTGTGTTCATAACTAAATACTAAGAGAAAGACCACGTGTGTCCTCATTAGGATAGAGATTTGTGTTGGTGTGTGGGGCTGTAGCCTGTATGTTTCTAGTGTTAACTGGTCATTATGAGACAGTGTGTTTCAGATAATTTTACAGAGTAACATGAAAGTAACATAATAGTATAGTAGTATAATTACTATTCCTGGGAGTAATTAAGTAAAGTTCAGAAGTAAAGTTCAGATTCAGAAGAAAGAAAAAAGAAAAAAAAAGACCAGTTTCAGGGGAAACCTGCCTCACTGCCACAGGAGTCCGAACTCGTTTGTGTGTGTGAGTGTGTTTCATTGTGTGTGGCTGCTTAGATAAGCAAAGCGTGCGTGAGATTTCATGTAAAAACGAGTGTCTTCTGAGGTAGGCTGGGTGGTCTGGCCCACAGGTAGGACGTTAGCGGTTTATTTGTGAATATCAATGGTTATTTGTAGAAAATGTAATTTAATGTATAGGTGTAACGTACTGCTTTACTTTTATGAAAAACTTTGTGTAATATGCGCTATAATTACTTTTTTTGAATAATGACCCTAACACTGATCAAAACAAAGAGGGTAAACACCTCAAACATCCACAAACATTTGACCAGGCAGCATGTAATTAATTTGCATGAATGTAATGTCTTTGACATGCTGTTTAGAGATGGTGGTGACTCTCAATATGGAGCCAATGAGAACTGATAAGGACTCAAAGTGATAGACCGCTTTCTCTTTCTCTCTTCTTCTTGTTTTTCCTAGTAAAGAACTTGCAGCTACGATTTTTGTCAAAGCATTTCACACATACCATCTTGCGTGACAGCTGTGTTTTGTTGCTTCTATGAAATAGGGTACTATTGGTTACCTTTCCTAAAGGCTTCTTTCCTTTGGACAGGGCCTTGGATTCATATTGGATTTGGTTGATAGGCCAATGATATCTCAGAGAGTTTAAGCAGTTAACCTGATCTCCTTGATGCAACATCATGCTCTTTAGGTCTGCTCATACTCAGCTCTATCTGTCTTTCGCCCAAACCAAACTGACTGCAGCTGCATCCCCCTGAGAGAATTTTACTTGGTAATACAAACTGTCCCTTGATGCTTCTGTGACAAGTGCTTCCTACATACAGTTTTCTTGCATATTATGTTAAAATGCATTTGCAGTCACTTACGTTGTCATGTGCATTTAGCTGAAAGCACTCAGCTA
The DNA here is from genome assembly GCF_057381845.1 of Rhamphochromis longiceps. Lineage (NCBI taxonomy): Eukaryota > Metazoa > Chordata > Actinopteri > Cichliformes > Cichlidae > Rhamphochromis > Rhamphochromis longiceps. Next base: position 39,043,960 of record NC_140562.1, on the reverse strand, counting down.
TCTTCAAACTCAGTGTTTTAGTAGAATAAGAAATGCACTAGGTCTCAAAGCAGAAGATCATTTTTTTTCTTTTCTTACATTGGAGTGAACTGACTCTTTGAGGTCACGACTAATCCAAGAAATACTGAAGGCTTTTGATGTGACCCAGAAGAGGGCATTCAGTCCATTTATTTCAAGGATTGAATTTGATGGACTTAAGAACTATTGGCCATGCAGTTTGCAAAAATGTGCTATAAATGAATCATATCCATTTTAACACAAATGGGTATATTCAACAACAGAAAAATGTATATATATATCCATCCATCCATCCATCCATCCTCATCCGCTTTGTCCGGGGCCAGGTCGCGGGGGCAGCAGCCTAAGCAAAGAGGCCCAGACCTCCCTCTCCCCAGCCACCTCCTCCAGCTTATCCGGGGGAATACCAAGGCGTTCCCAGGCCAGCCGAGAGATATAATCTCTCCAGCGTGTCCTGGGTCTGCCCCGGGGCCTCCTCCCGGTGGGACATGCCTAGAACACCTCACCCAGGAGGCGCCCAGGGGGCATCCTTGTCAGATGCCCGAACCACCTCAGCTGGCTCCTTTCGATGTGGAGCAGCAGCTGCTCTACTCTGAGCCCCTCCCGGATGGCCGAACTTCTCACCCTATCTCTAAGGGAGAGGCCAGCCACCCTTCGGAGGAAGCTCATTTCTGCCGCTTGTATCCGCGATCTCGTTCTTTCGGTCACTACCCACAGCTCGTGGCCATAGGTGAGGGTAGGGACGTAGATCGACCGGTAAATTGAGAGCCTCGCTTTTACACTCAGCTCCCTCTTCACCACGACGGACCGGTGCAGCGTCCGCATTACTGCAGCTGCAGCCCCAATCCGTCTGTCGATCTCCGGCTCCCTTCTCCCATCACTCGCGAACAAGACCCCGAGATACTTGAACTCCTCCACTTGGGGCAGGAACTCATCCCCGACCCGGAGTGGGCACTCCACCCTTTTCCGGCTGAGAACCATGGCCTCAGATTTGGAGGTGCTGATCCTCATTCCCGCTGCTTCACACTCGGCTGCGAACCGTTCCAGTGCGAGCTGGAGGCCCTCACCCGATGAAGCCAACAGAACCACATCATCTGCAAAAATCAGAGATGAGATTCTGAGGCCACCAAAGCGAAAGCCCTCCGCCACTTGGCTGCGCCTAGAAATCCTGTCCATAAAAATTATGAACAGAATGTATATATATAAATATGTGAATTCTCAAGGTTTAACAGAAGCAAAGCTTTTGTGATTAGATGTGGAGAAGCAGTTAGATTCAATTAGAAAGCATTTTCTATAAAACCTGCTGAGAAAAGAATTAAAGAATTTAAATTAATTACAAAATCTTGCAATGATTTGTCTTTGAGAGAGGAGAAATAAATATCTTCTATTCACACTGTTTACTGAAGCATTAAGTCAAACAATAGCATATCACTAATGAAGACATTAAACTTACTGGGTTAGAACAGAAACTCTGAAATTATATCCTTGGAGCATCTAAATATGAAATTATTATGTACCACAGTTAATGCATAAGAGGCATAATTTTACAGTAGCTGGTATGCAGAGACAGTAGCATACTTACATAGCAGTCACCTTATACATGTAAATATAAGTTGTTATAAAAATATAACCTATTATAATGAGTTTCACTCATAACAGACCGGACAAACATACAGAGGTTTACAGTAATAGCCAGTTAAATTCCTTTAGATGTATAGACAGTATAGACATTTTTTTTATTACAAAATAGCATTTATGACAAGTGCAGCTACTTTTTTATTGAAGTGGAAGTGTGCAGAATAATGCAAAGATGCATTTTGAAGAATTGGAAGAATTAGGTTTCTAAAAAATCTAATCAAATGTTTCAGACTCTCCAAAAGCACAATTAAGCACATGAAAGGTAAGGGGAAATGGGCACGAGATTTCCAGAGGTTAGAGAAAAAGTCTGAATACTTCTGGTAGGTTCAGTACCATTTAAAAAAAAAAAGCTGTCATAAATATTATCTAAACTCAGCATCCAATTTCTGATGCAAAGTTATGATTATTTGCAAATCAGTATCTCTATTCTGTTTTCGACTTTCACAGCTCTCACAGAAATGTTTCTAACAGTAGGCAGCTGGTTTCCTGTGGAAAAACATCTCTAAAAGCCTATTGTATAATACAGTAGCTGCTCAGGATGGAAATAGCACATAGTGGCTATTGAGTGAGTATAATGTAGTTAGGCAGTAAAAGACACATACTTCTCTTTGGCGTTATTAGCGACAGATCTCAAAGAGAGTGCACATTGGACTTCTGTCATTAAATGAGTCTTTCTATAACTTCTAGGTGACGTTATCATAAACTGTTTCGTAACAAACAAGTAAACATGTCAGGGAACAAGCTTACATGCTTACGAAGCTTGTTAAATGAGGGAAGGCTATGATTATATCTAAAGAGTTGGTAAGCATCTTACATATTTTGCTGTCTCTGCTACACTCATCTGAGAACATTACAACAAAGTCAGAAGGTGTGTAGATTTCACTGTAGTATGACTTTATCAAACTAACACAAAGAAAGGAAAATGCAGACTGGAATGTGCTTCTGACTTGGTGAATCCAATAAATGGCAGTTCACTTTTATTCATTTATTTTTAGCCCTTTTGGATTATTTTCAATTTCATTAAATTTAACTTTATTTAAATTGTGCCAAACAACAACAGTAGCCTCAAGGTGCATTATATTGTAAGGTAAAGACTACAGTACTACAGAGAAAAACCCTGCAGTCAGATGACCCCATATGAGCAAGCTACAGTGGGAAGAAAAACACTCTATTAACATGAATCTTGCACCTCATTTTCTCACACATCTGGATTCCTATTAATTAATACTAATTAAATTCATACTCAAAGATACAGGTTTACATATAGCCTGTGGCAATTTGAATTTATTTTTTATACTGGGAACTAGTAATTGATATATTAAATTCTGAGTCTGTCTTATCAGTTATAGTATTCTAAAAAAAACAGAGGGAGGCTATCTGTGCAGACTCTCAGCATGATGCAATATACTGCCAAATTCTGTGGCGATTGCTGTGCTTCTTCAGAATTCAAATTGACACTGTAAAGAAATAAGAGAAAAACTTTCTGTAAGTTTTCACTCAAAAAAAACAAAACGTTGGTGCCTTGTGAAGAATTACAACTAGGACTGTGCTGCAGCTGTGTCCCTCCCTCACTCAAAAAACAGATTCAGGTCCTCCTTTCAAAGAACACATGCAAATTATGTTAGTTGTTCACAAATGCAATTAAAAAATACCAAATTAATTTGATTTTCTTTGTGTAAACCTAAAATTATTCAAAACCAGCAGAGGCTGATTCTGAACACAAAATGAATGAGTTTGTTGGGGCACTGGGGGTAGGAGGAGTACATTTTTGCACTTAAGTATTTGTAAACTCAAAGAAATCAATTCAAGCCCCTCTTTAAGCTTAAACATTATTTTTAATCTCATTCAACGCAAATGTAGCACTCCAGCGTTACTGCAATTATTATTCGTGTGGTGAACCTAAATTATTTTCTCTCAAAGCAGTCTTTGTCACAAGAACACAAAGTTACTGAGTTACACAACGGTCCGCCTTCTTTGAAAATTTTGCGCTCTTTCAGGATCACCTAAATGAATCCAGCTGCTCTTGGCCTCTCTGTACTTTTTGGATAAAACTACACCTTCAGGTAAGGTAACATATTATTTTTCCATATATCCAATTGTGTATTTCTTTATCAGCTAAATCTATAATGCTATTTATCATAGAAGCTTGTAACAGTTGTTTTTTGAACTTTTGGTGGTGCTACCATTCTCTTCTCTGCTTGAATACTATTTTTTTTTTGACAATATAGCCAGGTCTTTTCAAAAGTGCCTTGTTTTAGAGGAGAAATTGTGTAGCTGCCAACTTTTAAGTCGGAGCGTGTGCTAGCTTATTAGCAGCTAGCCATTGTGCTCAATGAAAGATGATGTCCTATAGCTAACTTCTTTCTTACTGTTTTCTTTTTATAATCTAAAAATATGGTATTCTGTGTTTATTATTATATAATGCCATTTTCTAGTAGAAAGTATCGTTTTGAGGTGTCTTTAAAAGCACTACATAGTTTACTGAGGGTGCTACCAAAAGCGAACCATGTGGCCGGAAGAGTAACTGCAGGCAGCACAATGCGCACTCCCATGACGTTCAAACCTATTTATTATTATAAAAGATTTCGGCTACGTCCACACTTACACAGGTATTTTTGAAAACGGAGATTTTCCGTTTTCGTTTTAAAAAATAATCCCGTCCACAGGTAAACGCAAAAATGAAGGAAAACGCTGCTAGGAACATGCCAAAGCAACAGGTGGCGATATATTCCTAAACTCAGCTAAAAACAGTTTAGGTCTTGACAAACTTCACTGATGGTTCAAATGTTTAGCAACTTTCAGTGTGTTGATTCAGCAGTCTGTATTTAAACTTCTAGTTTATTATATTTGTGTATGTTTTATTTCCAGGTGAATGCAGAGTTCCTGCAGATCACTACAAAACCCCTGCAGGCGAAGTTCTTGGCTCAGCTGGACAATTTAACAGACAAGCTGATGCAAAATTTTCAGGGGAGCAAAGGAGCAAAGGGCCAAAAGATCAAGGATATCATGGCGATCAGTAGTTTGGTCGGTACTAATGATAAACCCATCAATTAAATGCAATCAATCAATTCCATTTTTTTCACCATTTTTTTTCCACCCTTGCATTAGTATGATGACATCGACATAAAGAGGGAGCATACTCTTAAAAGCCTGGTGATCTACTTTAATGAAGATCCAGACCTACTGTTCAAGGAGTATCTGGTACGCTTATCACACCTTCTTTTCTAGATTCAATTTGAGTTAGGTTCATCGCACACAAAATCCTCATATATTCAAAAGAGACAATATAATTGTGAAATAGTATTATTCTTAATAGTCATTGTTGAAACTTGCACTGGAGAGCACTTTTTAAGGGGATAGTTTCAGCAAAAATTCAATTGTTCATTCTTTTGGTGCTGCCATGTAGGTATCTACTGCCTCTATAAACACAGTAAATGTGGACAAAACATTCATCCATTTTCTGTCAGTGTTTCAATTCAGTTTATTTATATAGCGGTATATCACAACAACAGTCATCTCAAGGCACTTCAGAAAGTAAACACTCCAGTGGAGTTCAGTTTATTATGCCAATTAGTAAAAAGTCTTCATTATAAGGAACACAGCAGATTGCATCAAGACACTAACTAGTGTCACTGCCATTACAGCAATCTCCTGGTTTCAGGAATAATGTGCATAAAACAAGCTGTTTCAAAAGGTTCCCAATTGTGATGAAATAAGGGAAATTGACCCAGCCCACACACACACACACACACTGATAGACACTGGAGGAGCTCCTGCTCTATATCAAGCCCCTCCCAAAGGGAGGTACATAATACCTGAACCCAAACTATTGATAGGAAACAGATTGACGGGTTTTATTTATGTTTGGAGTGTTTATAGAGGCGGTAGAGACCTATGTTTCAGCACAAAAGGATACAAAAGCTGAGTTTTGCATAATATGTCCCCTTCCAAGTGACAGAGCCCTTAAACCTGAAACAACCTGTTTTTCAGACCTCCTCCACTGAGGATGAACGGTTGAGGTCCACTGCAGCAACTGTCACTGTATTTACACCATCAGAAGAGAAGGGATTCAGGAGCCAGAGGATGTTGGAGTTGTCATTGAAGGTACTACAGTTATGAACAACCTCGGTAGTGTCATCATGGCATTCATCGTCCTCTTTGGACTGATTTATGCACTTGATCTGAGCTATCCAAATGACCACAAGTACACTTTTGAGTTCTGTCAGAAGATTTTGATGAATCTGGATGGACAAAGGCTCAGTACAAAGATGCAGCAAATGAAAATGAAGATGTTTGCTTAGGCAAACAAGACCCAGCACAAAAGTTGATTTTGGCCTTTTTATATCTTTTGTTCAAACTGTGACCTTTTTTTCTTTCTTTTTTTGGCCAAATGGAAGTTGTCTATTTTTGTCTGCTGTTATGTTGTGAGTGATGTGACCTTTAATCTGTACTACTATAGATGGATGAAAAGACTGGGGATTTAGCTCAGAAAAAGTTTCATGGTTGTAACCACCATTTTCTTTTTGATTGCTTTTGGGATTTGCAAAGGTAATAGAAAAATGTTGACAAGTTTTGTGTCTTCCAGTGTTTTAAAGTTGGTCTTCCCGTTCTTATAAGCTTGTAAATGTTTACATGTAATTGGTTTTGGAGAAGTAAAGTTGAAAGATTTTTTTTTTATTAAAATACCTCCCCCTTGGTAACAGAAAAATGTTCGTCATGAAAACACACACACACACACACACACACACACACACACATATATATATGTGTGTGCGTGTGTGTGTGTGTGTGTGTGTGTGTGTGTGTGTGTGTGTGTGTGTGTGTGTGTGTATTTATGTATATGTGTGTGTATTTATGTATTGTTGGGTTGTTTCAAATCTTCAGTGACTGCCATACTATGGTGTGAATTGCAATGTTTATGTTTAGGTTATCATTGTGAATTTGCAAGTGTCACTATAAATATATACAATGATTCTGAAGTGAAATCTGATTTTACAGATTCCAGTTTGTTTTCAGTATTGCCTAGTAGTACAGAGGTGTGTGCTATTCAGATTTGACATTCATTACAAATGTACGTCAGCACTTTTTTGTGAGCACTTTGATTTTTGTTAAGGTTGATTTGACCATGTGACATGTATGTTTATTTACAAAATATTCTGTTTCTGCTTTTAATTCAAGTGAATAAACCTGAGTTGTAAAAACAAATTCATTTTGTCATTATTTTAATAATTAAATTAGTTTTCTGGTAATGAAAATTATGATTTAGTTGAACTCAAAATAATGATTTCAATGCAATGAAAATCTAGCTCAAGTGAATGACATTGTATTGAGTTGGACCAACCAAAACCTTTCACATCATTTTAATGTACTTTTTTTCATTTTAGCAGTATTTACGAAATTGTGTTCTACTGACTCAATTTAATTGAATTGTCATGATGTATGTAGATTAGGTTGGACCAAAATAGATGTATTACATGGAAAACCTGCCATCAGTCCAATTGAGTTCATCCAATGACTTATTTTTTTGAGTGCTGCACCATCTACCTCTCCCTGTCTTCTCAGCTCACGCTTCTCCATCTAACCTCCTGATCACTTCGTCTCCTCTCTAATCTGTCACACTTGTCTTTCTCTTGTCATCACTTTTTAATCTCAGCCTGGGTTCACCCACTCCTCCTACTGCCTCTGTTTTGACCCCTGCACCTTTTCATTCTCGCCCTTTTCTTGCTTCTGTTTTTTTCACCGGGCACCGGTGAAAAAGTTTGTTTTTTTTAAATAAGAGAAACTTGGTAGCACCATAGGTGACACTAGTTACAAATTAATTACTGAATTTATTTCTGCATCCTCATCCTCTCTTTGTTTGATCTTCCAGTCATCCACAGACTGTCGATTCGTCACCTGTTGTCAGATCAATAATGCATCTCAGCACAATTGCTCTAGACATGTCATTGTGCTGTGGTTTAAATTGATCTTGAGTATGTGAAACCACTTTGCATGCAGTTCTCAGCAGCAAATGTGATATTTTTCAAATCGCATCAAGATGGAATATTCAGATGAATCATTATGTTCTACATATTACTCCCATCGGGTAACAAAAATTACTAAATTTCAGATATGTTTCCAGGCAGAGGGCATACACAGGAACAAAGTCCAAGCTACATAATGAACCTGCTCATGTGTCTGCAGGGCGGGCTACATTTTATAAACTTTGGTTAAATTGCGAGTTTGTCTTATTTTGATTTCCCACCCAAGTCAAGCTGTGGTGGCTGTTCATCATTCAGAGTGAGTTTGGTTAAATCATTCGCAGTCTCCTCTTCTTCCTCCACACTGACCTCTGACCTGCTTAAAATGCACCATCTCCTCTGGGATTCAAAGACTGTTTCGTCATCCTGCTGTGAGTGTGTTTGTCAGAGAGGAGAAGACGGTGGTAATTTGTATCGGAGCAGCAAGGTGACCCCAGAATCTTCATCATTAAGAAAGGAATTTCATACTTTCTCTCCAAAAAAAAAGAGACTAATTCAAGCTTGAATTTGAGAAGTGTTAAAAAGGTCAAGAATAAATTGTGCCCCAGTGCTGTTTCAGCCTTACATGGTATTTTGTTTATTATCCTTTACTCATTCTCTATGTTGTATTTAGTGATATAAACATTGATCGCTCTGACATCCAGTTATAACAATATAACAAGAAGGTTTGTTTACTCATATAACAATATGAAAAGAAAATCGAATCAATCTCATAAATCTGGTTAAATTTAGGAGCGCTGTCTTCTCTAAATGACAACATTTGGTATTTAGTCATTATCTGGACTGCAAAAATGCGCCATCATTATCTGCTATTTTTTTCATAACATACCAATTTAACTAGGTCACTCTTATAAGTCAGCCTGTATTGCTTGTTATTTTAAGATTATTGTTTTGAAAAATGTAGAAACTATGTTACTATTGACTAGATCAATGTTTAGTTTGAGGTTGGAAAGTTTACCAGAAAAATTTAAGTTGTGGATATTCTTTTTTTCCCCAGTAGTCTCCAAGTGAAGCTAGAAGAGTCGTTAGGAAAACAGATGGAGGAGAACTGGTTTTCATAACTGCAGCATGCCTAAGCTCGGTCAAGATGTGGTCTATCATAATTAACCCTGATAGGGTTTGATACTTTCCTTTCCACGAGTTGACAGAGAGATTTATACAGATGGTCCAGACCAGAGATGGGCAGTAATGCGTTACTTATAACGCGTTACTGTAATCTGATTACTTTTTTCGAGTAACGAGTAAAGTAAGGGATTACTATTGCAAAAACGGTAATTAGATTACCGTTACTTTCCCATAGGAACGCTGCGTTACTGCGTTACTAAAACCGTGAACCGTGTCTCACGACAGTGACGTAAGCGAGTGCGCCGTTAGTGACAACAGCTGTGTGCAGATCAACAATGGATCACATATCGATTGTGGGAGAGAGTGTGAGCGTGCAGCGTGGAAGTACTGACCTTACTTTGAGTTTGATTCCGTAAAAAGTGACAAAAACATTAGCGTCCATCGTGCGTGGGAAGAAAACTTCTTTTTACAGCGAAAAAAACCCCTAAACTTCCAAGCAAGCACCGAGAGCGCAACGACGTAATGGGAAACTCACAGAGACACTGCCGTATCCTTCCACTGACCGCTGCACACCTGCACCAGGGTAAACCTCTGCCTACCGCAGTCCTGCTTTACAGGTGAAAATAGAGCAACAGGACCGCTGAGTCTTTGACTTTATTTATGTTCTGCTGTGTTTTACTTGCATCTATTTGAAAGAGTGAGTGTAAACACAAAAAATATTTTATTTTATGTGCTGGAATGTGTAGAAAATAGGTTTAAATGTTAAACTAATTTATTCAACTCAGAGAATGTTGCATATAATTAAATTTTTGCTTGATGCATAAAGTTAAAAGATTAAAACTGATAAAACAAATTTAAAAAAGAGACTTTTCCATTTGATTACATTTTGTATGATGGATTATGTAGAAAAAGTAGAATTGGGCTGAAAGATATATCGCTTTATCACCTCTTCAGGTTGTAAATCGTGTTTTTAAAAAGTAACTAAGTAACTAAGTAATTAATTAATTTTGAAAATAAGTAATCAGTAAAGTAACGGGATTACTTTTTTGGGGAAGTAATCAGTAATTAGTTACTGATTACTTTTTTCAAGTAACTTGACCAACACTGGTCCAGACAAGCGTGCAGTTGTTCATTACTTTTATTTCCCATATATAAGTTACAACAGAACTGAAACTGAATGCTCAAAATAAACAGCAGCTTGAGGAGTTTTCAACCAGTTTTCTCTGAATATCAGCTGCTTTTCACTCATTTTCAGTGCAGTTCTTATACCTGACAGTTTCAAAAGAAATATTTTCTTTGTTTAGCTACTTAACACTAACCTATAAGTCATTCAGGCATTAAAAAAGGAATGAATCAGCATCGTGTCTACACATAATAGACAACTTAGAAAAGAACTAATTTCAAATTGTATCCTAAGGCACTTTGTTACTAGCAGAAGACTTGGCATATGTTGGCTTAGTATGTCTAGACAAGTGAACAACAAAGTTGAAACATACAAAACTATCTGTAGCAGATGAACAGTGTCTAAAAGTCATGACGTTAAGAATCGGAAAAAGTCCAGCAGCTGAACTTTTAGGAGCTGACAAAGAGTTGATTCATCCGTTCACTGAAGTCTCCTCAAAAATTGTCTCATTTGAAGGACGACTGTCAAGAAGCCATTCATAAGATAGGAAACAGGGAGAAATAGTTGAGGTATGTCAAATTGCAACTGAAATCAGGGGCAATTTGAATTTTCTCCAAGCTGTACTTGAGTCACTTTCATCGTGATGCGTTTTCTCTTTGTTTTAACACTGACTGAAGGGATTTTTAGACAAGAGGCATGTTTACCACTGTGTAGCCTCGCCTATTCTTCAACCACTATTTCTAATAATTCATTTTTATATTTTAAATAAATAAATATATTAAATAAATATTCTATATTTATAAACTGGCAATATTCCATAATCATATATAGCCCAGTGAAAAGCAGGAGCTGTGGATTTGATTCACTACTCCACCAACAATCAGAAGTAACTAAGCACCAGTCTTTACACAATTTAAAATACACAGACACAATCCCACACTGAAACTAATGAAACTATTAATTACTATCCATTTCACACTGGAGAGGCAAGATGCTAAACTGACATGCATGTCTATTTTACGCCATGCCGTAATATCAGGTTGAAATGTGTATAGCTGCAGCAGTCTGTGCAATCTGTAGTAAGGTATATTCCAGTTTAACATTTAGTATGACAATGATAGAGAAGAATACTGACTTAAAATCCATTTGGCTACAGTGTGTTTGCAACCTGGAACCTTTTAGCCTAATCCCTTCCCCATGCCTCTCATTTCTTGCTATCTTGTGATGCATTGTCCTCCAACCATGAACAGCAGGTTATGCCGAGGACTGGAAGTCTGATGCCTGTAAATAGTAAGTTTACATAGCTTCTCCAGCAGATCATCTTGCAAGTTGGTTGCTGACGATTCCTACGATTGCTATCAGACAATGGTTGATGCAACACCAATTACTCTGATGCCCGTTAAATGTCAAGTAGAATATGAATTATACCTGGAGAGCACTACGTCTTACTCTAAAGATGAAATGAGGGCACACTACCCACCACACTGACCCACTATCACCTCTTCAGGTTTTAAAGAGAGGAGGTTAGCTTTATCTGGTTAGCTTGCTAACAGATAGCTGCTGTTTCTGTTGGTAATTGTAATAATTTTTTTAAAATAGTTTCAGCTCACAGTCATTCATAGTAGCTTCCCAAGTCCAACATGGCTGACTAATCATAAATATTTGATTCTGAACATCTGTTATGGAATATTACAGGCAGTTAAACGCAAAACTTTAAGCTTCTATTTCTTAAGGTAAAGAAATATCAAAATCCTTCTAAAAATTGCAATAGTACAAATTCCACAACCTAACTGTGTGCCATTGACCCAGATTGTCTACATAAATGATATTTTGTTTAAAAGAAAGGAAGAACAGCAACATAGGGCAGAGATGACCAAATGGCTCAGACATTTGACAGTATGGATGAAGTTATGTGTAAGATTTTGAGAACATAATCTTATGTAGTGTGTCAGAAAATAAAAAATAAAACAAAAATCATAAAATTAAATAAAGATTATTCATTGCGTTAGTGAACCTTTAGTGTATTACAGCTTTTAAATTGATATACAAGCCAGAGGTGGTAGGTAGACAATAAAAACTCACATCTGGCCAAATAAGCAACAAACCTGGCTTCATACTGAGTGCTGTTGGAGTTAAGCACATCTTAGAATTCCTGCAAGAATTTTACACTGTGATACAGACTGACAACATGACTGCAAGAACAGAGTGGGTTTCTATATTTGGATTTAGGAAGAGGAAAAACATGGCTACAGTGGCTATGGTTGGCTGGAAGAGTAATCTGTTGCTCTTGTAATCACACCTCTAATTACACTTAACATCTCTGACAACAGACCACAGCAGGAAAAACCCAGCTATAGAATAATAGTTCATTTCCTGTGTATCAGACTCTTCAAATGTCGACAGGAAAGATTAGTTTTGTTCCCACCTACAGTATAAAATCTGTTCAAGCGCTTTGAAAAAGAAACAATAGAGGTCAGTAGATTAAGTTCATCACTTTGGCGCCATTTTAACAGGACAGACTGTGGTGGGGAGTCGTTTTATGATTTAATTGCACTTGCATCACAAATTAATGACTGTACTGTGTGTGTGTGTGTGTGTGTGTGTGTGTGTGTGTGTGTGTGTGTGTGTGTGTGTGTGTGTGTGTGTGTGTGTGTGTGTGTGTGTGTGTGTGTGTGTGTGTTTGCGCGTGCAACAACTAGGCTTCAATTTAGCTCTGTGTTTGACTCAGAATAACACCACTAAGCTGTGAAGAACATTGATTATATTTGTCGTTTGACTTGGAGTAACAGTGATGCTGTCAGTGAGCACTTTCACAAGTGTATCCCATATGGAAAAGATATATATAAATCTTATAAAGTTTGTACCTGTCTTGTGTGAAACTTGTATGAAAAGCATATAAGAGTGAAAACAGATATAAGATCCCTTGAAAAATTATACAATGAAACTTGTATGTTTTGGATACTTACTAAAACAATATATGAAAGTAATGAGGAAGTGGCCACTTTCATGAGTAATCACATATAAGTTTTTACTATTTCTTTTCCATATGGGTAGTCAGACTATTCAACAGCTGCACAATGTACTCATATTCAGGTCATGCATTTAATAATCATGAAGCATGGGTTCGAATTGAGACCCTGCTTTTTATATCACCCATTGTGCTCAAATGAGCAGTAGTTTATACTGCAGGTTTTATCTGTGTGTAACTGGAATGTCCCCACTTACCAGCTTTCCTTGACAGGATTCATAGAGAGATGCTTTCCACCTTTTGTACTGTGCAATGTACAGAATCCATCCATCTAAATTTCTAAAACTATTATTTGGAAAAGAGAAGAAAGAAGGTGAATCCATGAGGGCAGAAGCAATTTGTCATGACTAGGGATGGGTACCGGTGTCCGGTGCCATGATGGCACCGGTTCTGACATAAACGGTAGTAACCAGACCGAAAAGCAGCGCACATTTCGGTGCTTTTTTTCCCTGAGCTGTGATACACTTCTAGCCAATAATTTTACGTTGGCTAGTAGGCCCCGCCTACTAGGATAGTTAGAGCAGAGCTACAGATTAAAAATGTCCAAGGCCAAGCGGTCAAAAGTCTGGCTGTACTTCACAGCAAAATATGCAAACTCAGCAGCCTGCAACAAGTGCTTTAAGGCGATATTGTGATACTGTCAAAGGAGGTAACACCAAGAATCCGATTAAACAGCTGGCGACGCATAGCGTCTTTTTTAAAAGCCGAGAAATGCGCCGTAGCTTGCTGCGAGACCTCATACCGTGCACGTCGGGTGGGTTGCCAGTTATCGGACCCGGAGCAACATCCTCCAAAAACCCGAAGAATAGAGTCCTGGCCCCTAGCCCTGCCAGTGTAGCAGAAATGATGAGGATGATGATGCAGCAGCAGCCGTTCTTCTCTGCGTGAGTAGCTTAATGTTGTTCATGTGTAATTTACGTTGAGTAGGCTAACCACGTTATTACATTAATGCATGTAAGGTGAGCTAGCAAACATCACCATAGCTACATGCGGCTGTCTTCTTGTTTGATGGCAGATACTCCCTTCACCCTGGCCAAAAAGGCTAAAATGACCAAAGAAAAAGTGGGAAACAGTTAAACATGAGAGGTTTTTGGACAAAGTTTGTGTTTTTTCCATTGTTTAAGCACTGCTTCCAGCCAAGAGTGATACCATATATGCCACATAGCTGCAGAAAAGGCTAACATTGTTATCTTTTTACAAAAAAAACCAGCTGAACATGAGAGGTTTTTGGACAAAGTTTGTGTTCTCCATTCTTTAAGCACCGGTTCGAGCACCGTTTAAGCACCGGCACCATTTCAAAAGTACCGATTTGGCACCGGTATCGGATAAAACCTAAACGATACCCATCCCTAGTCATGACTCAGTGACAACAATATAATAATTTGAGGTTCTGAACTCTAACAACCTCACAACCCTACCTAAGCTTTCCTGATTACTTCTACGCCAACCTGCCAAACATGCATCTTTTTTCAACCCTCCTTCTTTTTGACATCTCTTTCACTTTTCGGTCTGTGATGGATTTGCCCATTCAGCAAACAACACCTTCTCCTGCACTGAGGGATCACCTGTCATCAGGGTTTCTCACTGAGTGTTTGTTTGGGTGTGCTTATACTGCCAGCATACTCAGCGTAAATAAGCTTGGAGGGGATTCAGAAGAAGTATTTTGTCGAACCCCCTGTGCTTGTGCTAACACAGCAGAATTATACCTTGGTAAGCACAGTTCAAAGAGCTCAGGTTGTTCACAGAGGGCAAATGAAGGCAGGCTCTTGTTGAGAAACAGCAATCACAGAGACTAAATCAAAAACAGTGATCAACATATGTGAGCAGAAGCATTTCAGTAACTGCCGAATCCGTTAATTAGTTATTTGAAAGATGCACGTATGAAAATATATTAGCAAAAGTAATTATAACTGATAATGTTTAATTTATTAAGCATAAATGCTTACATATCCTCCTCAAATATTAATATTTGTGTCTTTTCTGCAGCAATTGCAAAACAGAATGAATAAAAAGTAATAAAGTATTAAAAGAAAATGTGGAGCTGAATATCATCTGCGGTTAGCGGATTATTGATGGAAAGTATGATTTCCTTTACGTCTTCTACAACAGCAAACACGACTTTACTCTGCTGAGTGCACTGGCCTTTGAAATGAAGTTTTCTTCCTGTTTTGCTGTTGGTGCAGTAGTTTACAGCATCATCATGACTTTTCTGCCTTTCAAACTTTTCTGCCTTCCCCTCTGCTTAATCTGTCCTCAGCAGGTGAATCTTGAAAAGCTTAAATGCAATTTTTTTGAAAACTAATCTGTATTTCACCAATTGACCAAAAGGGAAATGTGACCCTGGCTTCTTAGAAAACACTATACAAATGTAATATAATTTTCTCTCCGTTGTTTTGTTTTGTTTTTTAATTTAAATAAACAATATACCTGGGGGTCAACCATCCAAAGCAATGGACAATGCAGAATAGCAGTTAGGAAGAGAGTGTAGGGAGGGTGGAGTGGGTGGATTCAAGTGTCAGGGATGATTTGTGACAGAAGATGGCAACAAAAGTGAAAGTTTACAAGACATTATGCCATGATGTATGTTTGGAGACAATGGCACTGGCAAAAAGAGAAAAGGTGGGGCTAGAAGTGTCAGAGTTGAAGATGCTAAGAGTTCTGCTGGGAGTGACCTGGGTGAACAGGATTAGGAATGATTACATCAGCTCAGGTTGAACAGTGTGGAGCCAAAGAGAGACAAGGCTGAGGACATGTGCATGTAGTGGACATACTAAGTAAAGGATGCTAAGATGAAGCTGCCAATAAGGAGGAAAAGAGGAGTGAGAGAAGATTCATGGAGTGAATGAATGGATAGTGTTGGTGTAACAAAAAAGGATGCAAGGGGTAGGATGAAATGGAGGCAGAGGATCAAATATGGTAACCCCTAGAGTGAGCAGCCAAAAGAAGAAAAAGAAGAGGGATATAAAAAGTGACAGCTGGAACCAATGTACAGCACTGTGATACAAATGCTGAGTGGATTACAGTGAATTGCTGGAGGGATTGGTGAGCACTAACCTTATGCTCCAGATAATTTACCACACTAAACCATCTGGGAAGTCATTCTCTGAAACTGAGAAAAAACAACATGTGCAATTTCAAAATAAGTAATACAAACAATACTTGGCAGGTGATTGGATGAGCCATCTGTCTACCACAGTTCTCCTTCATCCAGACAGTCTAGGCTCATGGGACATAACAATCAGAAAAACAAAAGTAAAGTGCAGCCTGCATTTTGATGTGCAGAGTGAGGAGTCAGTTGCTTTTTAGTTTGCATGTTCCTAAATCGGGGGTGTCAGACACTAGATTGAGTTTTTTGTTAGTTCATTATTCCTTTGGGCTTTTGTTAAGTGATTTGTGTTCAAGTTCTGTTGTTGGTTTTATATCTCTTGTAATTTAATATTATTATATTTTTTATTGGTGTCATTTATTACACTCTTCCAGCGGTCTCTGTTTGTATTTTGCTTATTGCTAGAAGTCATTCATTTGAAGTTATCCTTGGATTGCGGTTCTGTGTATCTAGGTTGGTCACTATTTATTTTTCTGTTTATTGAGTTGTTGTTATTCCCTCACATTTACAAGTCTTATCCTGTATTTTGTACAGGTTCTTTATGGCTTATTTTCTTGTCTTGTTATATGAGTCGTGGAATAACCTAAAAAAAACCTGAATAATCACTCAGAGAACCCACACGCTTAACTTAAAAGCTTGTAAACAATGCAAACTATATAAACAGGGGTTGTATTAAGTCACTTTAAACAGGTTTATCAGCACTGACTCTCTAATCTGCGTTAATTTGATCCAGTATTCAATGTTGAGGAACTTTGGGCACTTTGATGATGGGTTGCTGGATCATCACACTT
This sequence comes from Rhamphochromis longiceps, assembly GCF_057381845.1. NCBI lineage: Eukaryota > Metazoa > Chordata > Actinopteri > Cichliformes > Cichlidae > Rhamphochromis > Rhamphochromis longiceps. Next base: position 39,027,171 of record NC_140562.1, on the reverse strand, counting down.
TGGCTCTACACTGCTGCTAACACATTCTGAATACATCTCACCACAGACTCTGCAAACTTCATGGAACTACACACAACTGGATGTCAGACTCACCAATCACAGACTGTCCAGAAAGAGGAGCTCACTTCCAAAGTCATGCTCACCCAGACTGAAGCCTCCCCATTACAAAAGTAAGACCTGAATCTGTCAAGATGAGCTATGCTACAGGGAGAAAGTACAGCAGAAAAGGCTGTAACAAGCTGTTAAAGACAACAATCTGATCTTAAATGTCAATTAAACAAAGGAAGTTATTTTTGATTTCCAGAGAGAGAAAGAACGCAGCAGCAGAGCTGCTGAAAGATGTGTAGTTCCTAAGCACAGTGATCACTGAAAACATTGACGAGGCTACATTGCAATCTATGTTTGCTAATAAGGCAGAGGAGCACAGTAAGATGTAACAAGATTCTCAGGAACATACATGTGCATGCCAACTACAGCCTTCTGCTTCGATCACTCATCAGCTCTGCTGGAGATTATTTGTTTTGTGTTTAGTAAAGGAACTAAACCAACAATTAATCACCACATGAATTTTATTTAGATCAGTGATTTCCAACTGAGCACACCCCATGGGACTGCAGTTGCCAATGGGGTAGACAGAAAATAGCTGACTTATTTTGAATGAACAAAGATTGCAGCCTACTTTTTCTTTATGCCCAATTTCAGATATGCCTCCCACATATTTATGTTTAAAATAAAAATAAGGGAACGGTGGGGTTACTCCAGTTCAGTTACAACTTAGTTTACTTATTTCACTGTACCTTAGTCAAGGGAAATAATTGTCACTACACTAATGCCAAGTATCTGCGAATTTAGACACTACCGTATTTTCCGCACTATAAGGCACACTTAAAATCCTTTAATTTTCTCAAAAATCAACAGTGCGCCTTATAATCCAACATATGAATTCTGGTTGTGTTTACTGACCTTGAACCAATTTTATGTGGTACACAGCGCGCAGAAATCTGTCAAAAAAATGTTTTAGCACAACTTTGGTAAGCTATGAAGGATTGTCAGAGCATTACAGCTACCGTAGTCAGGAGAATCGCAGAGTAATCTGGGTCCAAAACTCCGCTTCAGGGCCCAAAGTCAAACGAACACTGCAGCATCACTGAGAGTTTAAAGCTGTCTTTCATATTTAATAATAATTGATCAGTGTTGCTGCTTTACCAGCTGTAACAATTAAGTTTAACATCCTTGCATCCATGAAAACAGAATTTATTAAATTTAACGGAGTTTGAAGTTAGCAGGAAGTTAGCTTGCTAGTTTCCACCTAAACATGATATAGCATGTTCTGACTGAGAAATTTCTAAAAATATTAAAATGTACAGCTCTGCTATCACTTCTGACATAAATGAAGACAGAAAACTAAATGGCAGTGAAATTTGTAGGGTTACTGAAGTTGGACTAGCTGGTATATAATGATGTGCTACGTGATTGCTAGCAACACAACTATGTTAGCATAACACTTGATAAAAGGTAGCGTGGGGGTTCCCAATGGTTAGGGACAAATGCAATCGCATGACAGGATGCTGTAAATGGACCAAACTTTAGTCAGGAGAACAACTGAGATAATCCATCCACAATACAAGGTTAGTCATTAATATACTGCAACAACATAGGAATAGAGCAGCTGCGAGAGAATTCAACATTAATGAATTAATGGTATGGAAGTGGAGGAAGCAAGAAGAATGAGTTGAGTTTGACTTATCTGACTGTTTTGTTCCGCTTAATACGCCTTATGTATGAAAACAGACCTGTTCATTGACAATGCACCTTATAATCCGGTGCGCCTTATCGTCTGAAAAATACAGTATTCAAAAACAAGGAGAAAAGTAGAAAAGTATAGTAGAATGTCTGAGGGCAGACTTTCTGCCATCAAACATTTGATGGATAAGGTGGGTCAGAATCATGGGATGTCAAAAAGCTAGCTGATGGGGCTTGATGGTTATTGATGTTATGGGGAAGAAATATTCAGATAAAGATTTGAAAAATGTAACATCACAGCGCCTTCCAGTGTAGCTTCTGTAATTGAAGTGTATTCACAGTGGAAAGGTGGTAAAAGTCTGAAATTGTGTTTGGCTGATAGAATAGCTCCACCTGTCAATGATGCAAGAGCCCTTTGACCCAGCTTTTAACCCATGACCTCTCTTAGATGTGTAGTAATTAGTTTTCATGATCACCTTGGGCTGCTTTAGCCTAACTGGTTCTGTGCAAGATGCCTCTCGAGTTCAGGGGGTCAGCAGTAATAAATGACAGATTTTATCTGAATTAAACTGCAGTGCTTATGTCGTCAAAGGCTGACCCATGCTAAATTTATACTTCTGCAGTTTCAAAGTGTCTTTGTGTATTAGTGTTGCTGTCATCATAAAGGTATTTTTAGTATTATGTGTTTCTTTCTTCCCGATTTGGAAATGTGTGAGCAAATCAGAACCAATAATAGAGCTGTTTGAAGAAGTATTAAAAGAGGAGTTTTGCCATTGTCAATATTAGCTTGTTTTGTATAATGTTACAAAAATGGCAAAATGACTTTGGGGATTCAGTGAAACACCGTGAGTGCATCCTAATGATTATATTCAAGAGTCTAAAGTGCAGCTGTAAATGTCAACAAAGCATACTGCCTGTAGTGTTATTGTGCATTATTGTCCCCTGTGCACGGCTTTCATAACAGTGGAAAAGCATAAAAATTGTTTCCTTTTTATGCAGAGCTCACTTCAGAGGAGCTTGTGTTGAGTCTACAAAACCACCAAGTTAACTTTATCAAAGTTGTATCCCATTTAATGAAGCTAAATATGAAGCTGCTAATTATGAGATATTAGGTGTTTACAAAGAAGGTGGCAGTGTTGCCTCTTCACGCTTTTATGACCGCTACGCCTTACTATTATAGCAATCACCCACACTTATATAAGCACCAGGAACCTAATGATGCTGTACACACAACTCTAAGTCCACTAGCAACAAGCATGCTCGCTGCTTTGTTCTGAAATGACGCATTTCAGCGGTTTATTGTGGATCCAAATACCTCGTCTGTTGTATTTGAGAGGTTCTTTACAGCTATTTGCAGCCATCAGAGATTTGTATAATAGCTGAATTTAGCAGATGGATTTTACATATCAACCATAATTCTCCAAATACAACAGCACAGATCAGCCAGGTGGTTTTAATATGAAATTACACTTAAGGTCATAATTTCTTACCCATGTGGCATTAAATATATTTTTCTATATTTACTTTATTAAGTTTTTAGAATGCTGACAATTTTTCTCGAAATATTCATGGACATTTTCACTGCATGTATATTGCATCTGCTTTTGTTACGGCTCTTAAAACACTTTCAGTGCATTCTACTACACACAGCTACCATTGTGCTTTATTGTTGTTTATTGTATACATACATATCTTCCCTGAATCCTCCCTTCCTTACATTGCAATAGGCCTAGACTGCTGAGGGCTTTCGATGATGCATTTCTTCACTCACTATGCATTTATAATTAATATATGTTTTCTTTGTATTAAGAGGCAACCACTGTTGTCATTTGATATGTATATACACTGAATTAAAAATTGTACGCCACTCGGCGGTTGTTATTAATCTGTGACTTTCTTCCACAGTGCATCTTTTCTTTAATCCCATCATCCTCCCCTGACCACCAGCCGGTCACAGCAGATCGCTGTCCCTCCCTGATCCTGGTTCTGCCAGAGGTTTCTTCCTGTTAAAATGAAGTTTTTCCTTCCCATTACTGCCAAATATTTTGAGGGGACGATTGATGTAATTTGCCACTATATAACTAAAAATAAATTGACTTATGTTGCCTATAAATTATCTATATGCCATGTTCCATAGATTTTAAACTAGATGTCTTAAGCACATTTTGTATGAGTTCGCTGAGAAGCAGGCAGACATCACAAGTCATTGGCAACTAGTGGTTATTAGCTAATTCACTACTTTTACATTTAAAAGTAGTTTGTTTGTTTTTTTAAATTGAAGGATTTGCATCATACAGGGTTAAGGTTCATATTTTTCCTCTGAGTCAATTTTGTTCATTGAAATCTTGTTTATTTTAATGTCATGTTGGGAGAACCAGCATACATAATTCAATGAAATCTATTGGCTGAGTTCTTAAAACTGATGCATTGATCTAAAGAATTCCTGTGTATTGCTTAGTGATCATTGTTTCAAGATGCAGTGGTGAATGTAATGGTCCACACTGGATTTCTCTGTGGAACCAATGTTTGTAAAGCTGGGAGGGAAATCCCCCCATCCACTTTATACAGTAGACTACATTACACCTCTGGTTTAATTTCCTTGTTCTCAGAAGCTCTCCATACAGATCAACAGAAAGAGAAAAGAATGCAGGAAAAACAAGTCGACAAGACAGGGGCAGATGTTCCAGTGCAACACTTCTATTTGACAATGTTGAAATCTCCCAATTCTTTGAATCTTTGGGCTGAAGGAAGGACAATACTCGGTGTATAAATGCTCAATCAACAATCATTTATTTCCATACAATTCAACAATAAGAGCATTACAACGTCCGGACGGGAGAGATGCTACCAGAGGGTCAGGCACATGTCTCAAAATGGTGACGGGTTGCTCAGCTTTTTATAGTCTCTAGTGGCCCCCAGCTAGTCGTAAAAGCCAAAACATCACATTTTTTCTCTGTTACAGCGCCTAAGTTATGACCTCGGCAGTTGTTTCTCTGCTTTCTGTAAGGTGGGGGTGTGGAATGTGGTCTATCTATCTCCCCTGTCTTTAGACACAGAGTCTCCTGCTTACAACCTTCTCTTCATGATTCAACACTTAAGCATGTCAAGAAAACAGTGTAACACATTCCCAGCAGATCAAGGATACAGAGTGATGCACATTTATCTAATGAACTAATATGTGAATATGTTCTGTTAACTCAAAAGTATAATGAGAACTAAACTACATACAGCTCACACACTCTATATTAAAGGGTATAATGTGATCTACAGCAGTATTCTAATTCAACTACTTTGATTACATATATAAGGTAACATATAATAACAGAATAATCTAATAATTCCCCCTTTTGATCTCTGAAAGAGATCACTTACAACATGCACTCCAGGGTCGCAAGGTCCAAGTTTTCTTGATCCTGAGGCCCTCTGTCCCCCTTTAACGGGTGGACCATATGTGGGATGACCTCTGTGTTCACGCAGTTCAGATGCAAGCAAAGTTAGATTTACAACCATAACAGCAGTTACAGATGACTCTCCCATCACTCCCCAGTTCTCCCACAGCTTTATTTTGGTGCTCCAGTTTTCCACTCCCATTTTAATGCCACCTTATACCTTTCAAATGTACTTAGACTAGAACCTCTGTCTAAGGAGCTTTTAACCTTTATTTTTATTGCTGCAGCTACCAGTGTCTTCCAGTTTGGGTGATTCTCAGCTTCTTTCTTCGACCTCCGGGGTTAGACCACCCTTTAGTCATTGCACAGTTCTGGGGATTATTCTGCCCCGATTTCAAACAAGGATCTGTGTGTTTTGGGTTCACCGGCGTGTCCCCCTTTTTGCCAAGAGCCTCTCGAACCTCGTTGGTCTGGTGTTCCTGGTTTTCGCCAACCCCTTCATGGTTATTGCTGTGTTTGTGGGATCCATCTTCTCCAGGAGCCCAAACGTCATGACACTTGACCCCAGTTGCTGTCTCGGCAGTCCCTACATCTGTCCCTGCTGTGAAGGGTCCTCACATCTCCGGGTCCTCACATCTCCGGGTCCCCGTCTGGTGTCTGTTCCTTTCTCTGCAAGAGACAGAAAACCAAAACACCTCTCTCCCTAGCCTTGATAATCTAATATTGTTATCCATTGTTCTTCTAATGATTCAAATTTGGTTTAAAATATTATGTTCAGGACTTATTCTAATCATAATCTATGTGTGTGTAAAAGAAATCAAAAATTAGTGAACCCTTTCTAAGTCTAACACATTATAAGCTTAAGTTTTACCATAGCTAATTTATTAAACACAAAAATAAACTCATAGAAATTTTCATATCACCATTGTTTGATGTTCAAACTCAACTCCCCCTTTTTGACACACTCCCATGTGTCAATTCATTGGAGCTAGACAATTAAAAGAGAAGGTTGGTGACATCATATCTCAGAAAGTATCAGAAATTCTTCTCTCGAGTACCGTTGCTCCAGCCTTGTCATCCCTGAGGATCTTCGATCCCGAAAATGTCCCTTCTCCTCATGTAATAAAGTCTGTCATCCTTCCATGCCCTGGTAACTGGTCCATCCAGAGCTGTAACATTTTGAAATGTACATACAACAAGCCAAACCACACCTTGGTCACACCAACCCTTTTCTGCCCTGAAGATGTCCAACACCATCTTAGTCTGGACCAGGGTTGTAATAGTTTTGCAATTTTCATCAGTTTTAATCAGTTTTTTACCAATTGTTTGCTAGTTTAGTTTAGTTTTTATTTTCTGAAAATCCTTAGTTTCAATTTAGTTTTGTTTGTGTTTTGCAAAAATTAAGTGTAACAAAATCCCAGTTCCATCATATCAGTCATGCTCTTCTGGTTATCCTTGGGTGTTGAGACTAATAACTATTAACTCTTGCCGCACCGTGTGGTCCTAATTTTGGTTCAAGTGAATTGATAATCTTTTGAAGGCGATGGTTTCACACCTTTATTTAGATGTCCCAGTCCTGTTATCTCGGGATACATCACGCTGCCTTATCTGGGGTTAGCTGTTTTCTGGGGATGCGGGTTGAGTGGGTGAGCTCTTCAAGGAGGGGGAGTGTGCTCCCCCTGATGAGGTCTTCTAGGTAAGCTAGGTTAACCTTCTTGTGTGGGCTTTTCAAGTGCACTTTAAGGTTAGTGGGACTTTTAGTTTTATAAATGTCCCTCATGACCCCCTGATGACCCAGTATTTCATTTTTGCACACTGTAGTACACATTTTAGTTTTTGCTTGTAGCTCGCATACTCTACTTGCCACTCCTCTAATTCCTGATGTTTCTTAGAGAGGGCAACAGTACCTTTAAAATTATATCACATGTGTGGGGGTGTGGCCTTGCCAATTGTTTTGCCCACCTTTTCAAAATGGCTGGCGTGCCCACAAGCACATTTCATGGAAAAAGAAAGGTAATCTTGATATTTACATTTAAAATGTTTTGTTAAACTCAGATTTTTATTTTATTCTTTTTGCAAGTACCCCTCCTCGGTGGCGAGAAACTGTTGGTGTGGTCAAGTGGGTGCTCTAGAAACAAACGCTCAGGACAGAACAGTTATCAGTCATGTACTTCCTACAAATTTTGCATATGTTTTATTCCATATTGATCCTCTGAGTGTAATGGTACATTTTAATTTGAATTTATCCAAACTAAACACAATATTTTCTTTATTTACTTTGCTCTTGTTCTTTTGCAGTACCACATCCTATCAAATGTCCCTGTCGATTATATTCTACATTTAATAACTTACTATTTCAAGTGAGAACCTAAATCATGTGGACCAATGTTTATTATTGCATATCTCTATTCTGAATGTGGCCAGTCATTCATAGGTATTGTTCAATTTTGGCGATTTTCCTCTATAAAATTTAATTGACTTTTTACAGTGGCCTGCTGTGGTTAATAGTAACATATTCCAGTCATGAGTGGTATCAAAAGTCTTCTCCACTGTAGCATTTGGCATTCCCAATAATATAACATGATACCTTAATCAAAACACAGTTAATATAGCACAGTTTTCTTGATGCAAACATCAGTAACTCAAAATCAGCAACCACAGTGTTAAGTCTGCAGTTCATACTTATGTGAAGCTAGAGTCTCCTCCTCCAGTCTCTCTTATCCTCCTGCTCCTGAAAAAACAAAACAAAACAAAGCGAAGCATCCACCCTTCTCTTGTCGGCTGGGTGAATTGTTTATGAATTGTTTATTGGCATTTACTAATCCTAAAGTGGGTGCAGTCATTGTCTCAGTATCAAGTCAGTCAAAACTTTTAGTCGTCAGTCCATCACAGTCCATTCGCATGCATACCTCCATACACATTCATACCAGATGTTGCTGATAATGGAGTCTCCCGCGCAACCTATTCGAGCCTCCATCACCAGCAAGATGACGTCATCATTTTAAAGGAAAACAATTCCTTGTTGTTTTTTGGGCCGGATTGACTCGGTGCAATCCTTTTAGATCAGTGTTCCCTATAAGTGAATTTCTCCCAAGCCAATTACAATCATGGAGAAGCACACTTTGCAACTGTTTACAGTAATAATATTTTATAGCGCTTTAAATTTCAATCTTTCAGGCCTTGTTTAAAGAGCTGATTGTTAAATCATGAACTCACAAAATATCAACATATCACCACCGGTGGATCACACCTCTCAGATGTTTTTTCTCCAGTGCACTGTAACAAAAACGAAAACAGACATAACCAACAAAATACTACTAAAATAACACAAACTAGGGCCCGTTGCAGACATGTCCAAGCATAAAACTATCCCTCTCTCGCTTACGAGAAAGAACACAAGCCAAAGCTCACTGATAAAATCAAGCTAGCGCTAAACAAAACCAAACAATCAACCAGAAATTCACAGGAACATTTTGCTTCCTGCCGGGACAATATTGTGTGGGAATGAGAACCTCAGGTGCCGTAACACCTTTTGTTCCTCCTTGAATTAAAACTCAATCACAGAAAATGCCGTACTCCGACCTAAAACTTACACTATTAATTCATCATTTTCACTCTGTGCCACTGTTCCTCATCAGGGCTGTGTGAAGCACAGCAAAGAATTCAGTCAAGGCCTTGAGCCATAAACAGACATCACGCACAGACATTGTTTTCATAACCAAACTTTTTTAGACCTTATTCCTAAAATCTACATAAATGCCCTCTGGGTGACATATAACACATTCTAAGTATTTAATGGTAATCAATGGCTCCTCATAAAAATTATGCATTGGGATGTTTGTGTGCAGCATTTTGCATATCAGCATAAGCAAAGCATTCTTCATTGCATCAGCGTGTATGTGTGTGTGCGTGTGGATCACTCTTCATTGCACAAGCGTGTGCATGTGTATGTGTGTGCATCACTTCTCAGTGAATCAACATTCCCGTGTGTGTGTGTGTGTGTGTGTGTGTGTGTGTGTGTGTGTGTGTGTGTGTGTGTGTGTGTGTGTGTGTGTGTGTCATTTCTCACTCACTCAACGAGTGCACGTGTTCATGTGTGTATTTCACTTCATTCTGAATCTGTGTGTTTGGAGACGTGTGTGTGTGTGTGTGTGTGTGTGTGTGTGTGTGTGTGTGTGTGTGTGTGTGTGTGTGTGTGTGTGTGTTCATCACTTTCCTGTTCTGGTGTTCTGGGTAAACCACGGCCTGAAGCATGCCCTGGGGTCCTGCCCCCCCTCCTTTTCAGTTTGATTGCGACCATTGCTGCTGCTGCTGCTCAAAATTCAGTCCGTCCTGGTTCTGACCCCAATTGGGGCAGTCCTTTCTCCAGGGTCGATGTTCACCGCAGGTGAAACCTGCATCTTCTTCTGTGTTTTTGTCCATTCTGAGGTGCCTTCTGACCTCAGTTACTCCTCCTGTCTCGGTCACGCCCTTTTTCGCCACCCGATCATCCGTGTTGGTCCATCACTGTCCTGCACAGTGTGAATGCAAAGTTATCAAGGTCAGCATTCTTTCGCTCGGCCTTACTTTTCATTCGGGCTTGGCGGGCGTCTCGTCACAGCTCTGTCAGCTGACGCAGTCTGGGAATTTTTCCCCCGTGTAGTGAAACGGGCCTTAGGTTTAGTGCTCTCCGTCTCGGCTGCATGAGATCACATTCCTGCAGGTCTGTTGACATTCTCAGGTCGTTGTTGTGGGTCCAGCTGTTGCAGCATTTGGTCAGTGTCACGTATGGGGGAGAGCAGGAGTCCAGTCAGCCTCGGCTTTCAGGGCCGGCAAAGCAGCCTGTAATTAAATATGTATAGAAAAAACAAAAACAAAACAAAACAAAAACAAACAAAAAACAAAAAACAAAAACAAACGAACAGGAAAATGTTGTTGTGTTGGCTGTGTTATTCAGAGGGGAGACAATGGGGCCAGGCCCTGTGTCAGCCTTCTCTCCCCCTTTTTTTGTTTTTTGTCTCCCGATATAATCAACTCCTAACCCACCAAGTTGACAGGACAACACCGGTATATGTTAAAATTCTTAAGATCATGTTTAAAAGCCCAAAAAGGAACTTTCTTTCATTCAGTAATCACTTTTATTAATCAATCAACAGAAAACATGTCACAATTTGAATCTTTTAACCACTAAATTTGTTGTGTCTTGCCTGGTTTGTTAGACCAGTGTTCCTTTTTTTTTTTTTTTTAGTTAAATTGTTGTCCTGCAACCCAGAGGGTTTCTTTGTCAGTAATGTATAGACTTCATCATTTAAGTATGTTAATTTTTCTTTAACCTTGCTGGAAAATCTTCACGTGTTCATGAGTGTAAGCTGTTTCTTCATTGCGTGTATGTGCATTTGTATAAAAGCAGGTTAATTTTATCTTTTCTCAAACTAGGCATTACCTTAAAAGGAGCCTTTCTCTCAGATTTCTCTGCTTGTGTGTGTTTTTGTTTCACCTTTTTGTTGTGATGCTCCGGACGCCTTCCCAACCTCCACAAGTCCGTTGGCCCCAATTTTATGTGTTAAAACTTCTCTTAATTTCTCCTCTAATTCTCTCCTCGCTGCTGTCTTTTTCACAGCTGCTGATTCGTGCTGGGTGTGGTTCCCATTACCTATAATTTTGCTTCGGCCGCTGTGCTTGTGGGGGCAGTTGGTCCAGGTCCGCAGCTTCCTGTATTAACACACTAAGAGATTTATTTTAATTTCATTTTCATCACTTTTAAACCGATAAGCAGGCAACACGCCTACCTTGACAGCGTAAACTGTACGCCAGTCTCCCAACACATTCCTCTCTCTACTCCTCCATAATTCTCCACTGCACACCTCTTACTATCTCTCCTTTTTATTTTTATTACACCACAGAGTAATACACCCAATTATGCCCGTCTATCTCCATGTGGCTCCAAATTCCCTCTTTATTTTAATTTCACACTCGTCAGGGGACAGGCACACAACAATTTCAACCACTGAAACGAGGAATTCAACCTTTTTATATTTCTTTACTAATCTAGACTCAACGTTTGTTCGCAAAATGTGTCTTGTTCTAGTCCGGAAATAAATGTGAACCCGTGATTACACGGCCGTTCCAGTGTTATTTCCGTAGCTATGCGGGGGCCCTCACCTCCCCAAGTCACCACCTCAGCACCCGGACGACGCCGGTCCTGGCCACGCGTCCACGAACAGGAGGGTCGCCACTCCATAGGCAAATGTTCCACAGGTACACTAGGCATCAACCTTTGATCCTAAAATGTGTATTTGCTCTAATGTCCTCCTAATCAAACACATCAACCGTCACTGTCACTGTGTTCACGCTTCACACTCCACACAAAAAAACACACTCAGAGCGCGCCTCACTCACACTCTCACTCAGTGCGCGCTTTACCCACAAGACAGCACCCAGAGCGCGCCTCGCAGCTTCACACACACTCTCTCACCCAGAGCGCGCTTTCACACTCACCCACAACACTTTTCCTCAGCGGGAATTTTACACAGAAACCTCTGAGCTCAACTATTAGATCTTCTTAAAGCACACTGCACCATAGACCAAAATACCCCTTTCTCTGCGCTTATGACCGCCACCACGGGGCAAAGTCGCATCATAAAAGTGATGCTTGCATCCCCGAAGTTATACCTGACATCATAAACCAGGTGTTGCTATGTACTAAATTTTTACTTTGTATTATGACCGCAACCCTTTATACTCGACTGACGCCACAAACCACCGTCAAAACCTCTATCAAATGTACTAAAACTAGCACCAACCACTACTGCACTTCACGGCCGCACCACCGGAACACGCCGTATCATAAACCAAACCTACGGACGTGTTTCGCTCTCGCGTTGCCAGCGTTCAACTGCACCGTGAAGCCAGCATCTGCTTTTCCTTAAATCAACTTCTATTTCATAGCCGGCAAAAGCCAGGACGTCACTGACACCATAAACAAAATAAACAAACCTCGACTTCAATGTACTGGACTAATGGCCGCGTCTTCAGAATAAATTCTAATGTATTATTGCTACAGAAGCCAGTATTAGACAAAATTAAATGTGGAAGGTAAAGTGGCTGCAACTAGTCCAACGTAGTATGTTATTAGTATCTCGGTAGAAGCAGATTACTGCAACTAGTCCAACGTAGTATGTTATTAGTATCTCGGTAGAAGCAGTTTATTTAACACACTGGAATTCAGCCTCAACTTATGTTGTTAGTATCTTGCGCCAAAAACCAGACACCGACAAATTTACTGTGAAAATACATGTGACTCAGCGAACAGATTAATTTGGAAAGCCCAATATGCACATTTGGTATTTATAATACAACAGGCTGTGCTTACCTTTTTATTTTTGGACCGGTCCTCTGTTCACCTCGCCTCACGATCTCACCAAAGGTCAAATCTGCACCTCCTCAGCACACCAAAGATCCGGGTCACACGGCACCAAGTTGTTGAAATCTCCCAATTCTTTGAATCTTTGGGCTGAAGGAAGGACAATACTCGGTGTATAAATGCTCAATCAACAATCATTTATTTCCATACAATTCAACAATAAGAGCATTACAACGTCCGGACGGGAGAGATGCTACCAGAGGGTCAGGCACATGTCTCAAAATGGTGACGGGTTGCTCAGCTTTTTATAGTCTCTAGTGGCCCCCAGCTAGTCGTAAAAGCCAAAACATCACATTTTTTCTCTGTTACAGCGCCTAAGTTATGACCTCGGCAGTTGTTTCTCTGCTTTCTGTAAGGTGGGGGTGTGGAATGTGGTCTATCTATCTCCCCTGTCTTTAGACACAGAGTCTCCTGCTTACAACCTTCTCTTCATGATTCAACACTTAAGCATGTCAAGAAAACAGTGTAACACATTCCCAGCAGATCAAGGATACAGAGTGATGCACATTTATCTAATGAACTAATATGTGAATATGTTCTGTTAACTCAAAAGTATAATGAGAACTAAACTACATACAGCTCACACACTCTATATTAAAGGGTATAATGTGATCTACAGCAGTATTCTAATTCAACTACTTTGATTACATATATAAGGTAACATATAATAACAGAATAATCTAATAACAAAAACAGCAATAATGAGCATCAGTGTAAACAACAGGAGAGATAGCGATAGAGGCGAGTGAAAGTTGCTCACAAGGGAAACTCAATGACTGAATAAACAGGAGGTATGGCAAGAGATGAGATAACAGCTGGGCGATGATGTGGATGGGTGTGTGCATATGTACTTACGCATCAGATCATATGTCTAGTTCACTTTTGGTTTAACTATCCATTGCTAGATGCCTATAGTTTTCATTTTACATATTTGAGTCTTACTTAATATTACTGTATACAAAACTGGTTTATTATACAAATCTAATTTTAAAAAATAAAGGTAAAATCTTAAAGAACCATATTTTGGGTAGTTTATAATTCTCTCTTTTTTATATAAATGCAAGCCTTTAACTCTCAATGGTAGGTGGTGATGTGTGGGCATTGCGGAATATTTTTCATACTTTGCAGGAGCAAAGATCGTTATCTTTCATCTGATGCGAATAGAGCAGCAATCTTTGCATTAATTTGTATAAAATTGTTTTTCTGTTTGTCTTATCACTCATTCACCCAGAGGTCATTGCAAGTATTTTTAGGAGTTGGCGTCATAATTACTGCCTGACAATGAAAGACTGTTGTGCAGATCATAAACGGCCTTGGAGCCCAGCTCATTCAGTTTTGCAAACTTATTGTGCTGCTCACCTGCTCAAGTTTTAATACTTATTTTCTGACTCTCCTGTATTGAATCGTGACTTCTTTTCCCTTCGGGATGTTAGAGGTAAGCTTACTGAAGTTAAGTTAAAGCAAAAGCTAGTACAGGCAGGGGATAAATTGCATTTGGCAGGTGAGAGAACCCTAAGACCCTAAGGTGTAGCATTGCAGTCTAAGGGGGGAAACACTAAATAAGTCACATAACAATTTGTATTAGATTTAAATTTTTCTACATGTTGTGATCAGCTGACTTTTGCTGCTGGTGTTCATTGCGCTTTGCAGATTTATTCAATTTAATTCAATACGATATAAGCAGATATTTTAGGTACTATCATGGCTGACTTCCAACCCATAGATACTAAAACCTTTTGATGAGTAAATCTAAGCAGCATTATCATGTTAAATACATAGATTACATTAAAGAGACATTAATGTAACACTGCTCGTGTATTTCACAACCTGCTCTGCACTAGTTCCACATACTGTAAACTTCACCACAATGCTAAAAACTAACCACTACACAGGACTAACATCACTGTGGCTGACAGAGTTGGACCTAAATGCAAGACTCACAAGAAACATGAGGGATAAACTAAATTAAGCACAAAATTATGTGAATCCAAAAAAAACAAGTACACACAAACCTAGAAATCAACAGGAAAAACATACTGCAAGGGAGAACGTGACAACGACTCAGGTAATATATACAAACATGGGATAATGAGAGGATAGGAAACAGGTGGGAACACAGCTGTAGCTAAAATAATGACTAGTGAGGAAGTAAAATTAGACTAAGATTAAAGGGAAGAACAGACACCAAAATAAAACAGGAAATGATGGACACTGAGACCCGGACTAAGAAACACAAGCTTGTTGGAGACAGAACCCTAGGCATGGAGACCAGAGAGAAGGAACATAGTAGAAATACACGAGGGGGTTAACAGTCTCTCATAAATAATACACAAATAATTGTACCGTAAACAGAAAAACCCAACATCAGCGAACAGAAAGCGAGTAGAAAACCATGAAACCAGAACTAGAGAATACATTTTTGGTGTATTTTAACAGATAGCTACTGTAGTGCAATTATAAGACACACACACTGTGTGACTGATATATAACGTCTTTTGCCTCATGTGTTGATGTCCCACTTCCACATGATCCTACTGTTATCACTCGCTCTGCATGCCAAACAAACTGCAATGGAGTGAACACAGAGAAACTTGGCTTTATCACATGCATTGTATACAGTATCTTATATTAAACATGGTACAGGCAGGTATAAAGACAACATATTGCTTTTACTTTAAACTTTCAGTACCAGAATTTCATCAGCCATTTTCACAATGTGTCATTAGCCCCTTTCAAACATGGACTCCTTGTCCTTAATCCAATAGCATCTAAACGTGCTGGTTTATTTTATGAAAGTGCCCCCTGGTCACTTTTACAAATAGCCCACGGTGCAAAATGACAAAATCTTCCTGACAGTTACGTTTATATATTGGTTTCAATGCTTTCTTACATTTTAAGTTTTTCCGCTCACAAAGAAATATAAGATTGCTTTGGACAATTCCCAAAGTATTATCATGAGGACAAAAAAGAAACATTTGTGACGCCGTCTTTTTCAGTCTTTACTTACACACAACATTGTCATGCAGGTATTTATGTACCAGGCAAACATCAGTTACTTTATTCATTATTCAAAATATATTATCCCTGACAGAGACTGGATCGATCAGGATCTGCCAGCAAATGCACTGCACTTCAGACGTGAGCTTTTAACCTGCCTTTTAATAACTGCCTAACAGGTTATCTTTTTTTAAAAAAGGCTGATTTGTGTATTTCTTCCTATTACTGCATAAAATTTAGTAAGTGACTTTGCTCTGTGTAAATACAGCTGCAAACTGCTGTGGGACTGAAAGGAAGAAGCAATGAGAGAGATTGACTTTTAAGTGACCTTTAAGTGACCTAATGACAGAATAGCATCACTTTAACAAAGCCCTTGTCATGTAATAGCAAGCAAAAAGATTGCTAATGGCTCTGATCCATTTAGGTGTCCCAAGTAATCCATATCAGCCGGTTGGTGCAATACCAAAGTCCCAGAGTCCACTTTAACACTGAAATTAATTACAGCCTTGCAGCCATCATTAACATTATTAATTACACCTGTGCTTCTCTCACTGCCACACTTAAAATGGAAAAAGAGTCTTGCCAAATTACAGCAATCTATTTGCTTTTTTTATGCTTGAGAATTAACAGAAAATAAAAACTTGTACCTGAAAGTGTTCTGTACAACATTTCTTTATTGTCTTTTTCTGGGGGTTTTTATAGTTTATTTGATTTTCATCTGAATTTCGAAGAATCCACCAGACGCAAAACAATTTCCGTTAAACTACACAGAACTGCATCTTTGTGTTCTGTTTAGACATTTTGTTTACATCCACCAATCTGAAAATTTAATTAAGACATATTCTATCAATGTTTACTGCAGCTCAGGTATTTAACAGATGGCACAGTTCTTCAGATTTTTTTTTGAATCAGTGTAAATAGAAAAAATGTCAAGGCAGAGACTGCATTTTCACTTAAATATACAGCGCAGCTGCTATGTCACTCTTAGCTGGCCTCTAGTGATTATTAATAAGGTATTAAGCTTTAATTCCTTTAGGGAAAGGGACCTGTGGCCTTGCAGTTATAGTTGATGTGCCCACATTCCAACCTACTGTACAGTTACTCAAACCTCCAGGGATAAAAGGTAAAGTTCCCTTTAAGGGCAGGGACCTCCAGCTCTTCTTTGTCTTATAGAGCTGTCATGGCTCATTCTCTCTGTGTGAGCTTCTTTCTTTTAATCTTCTCCTTCAATGTTCATCAACTATCTTCTTTCCTTTGATTGGGTGTCTTAACTTTCACTCTTTTTCCCAATTCTTTTGCACGCTTCTATCTCATATATGATATATATGGTCTAAAAGTGTTTGAATTATTTGTTTTCTATAATTAACCTGCAACAATCTTGAGAGATTAGACTGCCTGTGGTTCCTAAAGCCATTCTGATTTTCAGTGCGTGATAAAGTGAACTCAGATTAAAACAGCCTGATTTTGACATCAGACAACAGAAAGCCTTATTAACGTCATACCAAGGATTAATAATATAACAGAATCAAATGGCATCTCATTATGCAGAAGAACCATGTTCCAATTACTACAGTAGAGTGATTCTACAAAGCCACACTTTAATTAAACTGATTTATGGTGACAGGAAGAAATAACAGGAAATCATTAATAATTATGGAGTTTGTGAGATGTTGTAAAAATAGATTCAAGGATAAAGATGAGTGGCTTTTTAGCATCTCTTCTCTGTAGGTAGTTAATAGTACAGATAATGCTTCAAAAGCAATCTTCTTAGAAATCTTTCTACATATCTGTTTAGTGCAAGATTAACCATACAAAACAACTTTCTTTGTGAAAATACAAACATAAAAAGAATCTCTCTCCATGACCGCCATCAGCCTGTTTAAAGCGGAAACTTTGCACTCTACTGTATGTCCCGAGGCCAGACTTCATATAGGAATAATGCATCATGCAGGCAAATACCGCACGCAATGTTTACCACATGAGCGCACACAGAACAGCATGAAGAAGTTCATGCACAGAAACACAAAAAAATTGTGTGGTGAGCAAAACAAAGCGTGCGTGTACTGTCTTGCAAAAATGACAGTAACGAGTCATAATATGATATTATTACAGATTAAAACCTTGAGATCTTGATAAATTGTTATGCACACATTCAAACAATATATCTTGTAACTGTAGGCGGAAAGAGTGAGCAGGTGTTAAATAGATGTGATTTTCTTTTTTTTTTTTCTTTTTTTCTTTTTTTTAAATGACATCAGAAACAGCAGTATGCGACATTACGTGATGGCAGAGCTTCAGTTCATCCTTTGTCTTTTTTTTTTTTTTTTTTAAATAAATAGGACAGGGGGAATGAATGAGAGAAAGAGGGGGAGAGAAAGAAAGAAAACCAAAGGGGAGAAGAGACGGTGAGAAGTTATTATAAAGTTTATTTTTAAGAACTTAAGAATTATGTGTATTTCCTCTTTGAGGAATCTCAATTTGATGTTGCTTTCTTTGCTACAAGTCCAGGAGCATTATGCCAAAAAGATTTTTCCAAAGGCAAAAAAAAAATTTTCCCAACTCTTTTTTCCCCAGCACTTACAACTTCTTGTGGTCATGCAATCAGTGTATTCTTACAAAAACATAGCACAGACATTGTATACAGATGACACATATACCAAGACACAATGTTGTTTCCTAGTAATGGAGGGCAAGCAATTTGCATTCACAGCCACTGGGGTATATGAATACATCAGTGCTTTGCAGAATCTGAGAATTCAACATTAAAAGGATTTAAAGTACCCTTAACATTATTACCCTATAAAAGATACAGATTAACACCTGTATATTATAAATAACTGCTATTTTCTATTACTGGGATCTTGCTTTAGAGACCTTTTTTTAAAAATTCAAGTATAGTTGTAAGCAGGCCCTGGGAAATCTGGCTCTGTCATCTACTGGCCACAAGTCCTCTTTCTTTCTTTCTTTCTTTCTTTCTTTCTTTCTTTCTTTCTTTCTTTCTTTCTTTCTTTCTTTCCACATGTGCATCACAGATTTTCAGTTACTCAGTGTATTGCAGAAGCTCACTAACCCATCAGTGACCCTCTATTTCTGAGCCCAGTCACTCACATTGACCTTTTCAGTTCGTCAAAGCTCTGCCATCTCCATCGCTCCTCAGCTTCCTTCTCTTCCTCTTCCTTTTGTGGGCACATTCATGGCTGGAGTGGCACTCGAAACCCTGCGTTTGAGGAGGAATATTTTATAGCATGGAGATTTTGAAAAGCCAACAAACCAGTTTCACTTTCTATTCTCTTCTTCATAGAAAGGTCATACAGAGATCCTAATTTAAAAATATATATATCTTAAGTATTTACTTAAAATAAGAGGGAAAATAAATCCCAGTTGCTTGATACTGGTTCACTAGAAATAAATAAATAAATAAATGAATATATGAGTTTTGAAATTTGACTGATATCTTTTCTACTAATGTCTTTCTTTGAAGTCCAGTATTCAGGCTTGAAATGTGAATCCATTTATCTGCCTCCATTAAGAGACTAAAAGAGGTTACATAATTTGTGTAATTATATCATTAGGGTAGAGTCAAGATGTGAACCTGCAATTGTACAATACACAGTTTTTCCTGTTTGCTGCATCTTTCCCATATGCAGATACCCACAAAAAGATATAGCAGACATTGCATGAAATGTTGAAGGACAAATGGCGAAAAAGGAGCATAGCGTAAATGCAAAGTGTCTCGTGGGGAATACAGATACACTGAAATGTGCATACATAATGAATTACTGTTGAATTCACAAGAGAGTTGGCAAGACTCGGTAGGGTTGATTGCTGTAAATGACCTGAGAATGAAAAGCATTAAATTAGATTTGCACCATCTAAAGGCAAGGGAATTGAATGAGTAAGTAGGCGGGTTTGGTTAAATGATGAAATTCCAACTACCAAATATCTCGTCCTGCTATTTTTTGTTCCATGTTATTTTCTTTCTTCCCTCTGAATCCTCTGTTTTCATCTATATTTTTTAAAGGTCTTGTATTGCATTTAGTCATGTTTTCATGCATCTTGCCCTCAGTTCCACAGATCTCTTCATCCATCAATCACATGTGCATATTACACAACATACCAACATATACTTTTTGTGCACTCAGCACAGTTCAGAGAGAGTGAATGAAGCGAATTCAGCTGAGAAATATGCACACTTCTATTTACATCAGATTACACCGAAGGGAGCACAGCTAGAATTTTCCATCCACCTCATAGTGGTTGTAACAATTATTAGGAAAATTTCCAATGCACAAAATAGCTTAAATCAATTTTTATACTGACGTTAAGTTTTGAGTGCTTAACAAGCACTAAGCATGAATTGATCCAGAAAACAGTAAGACAGATCAATCAGGAAATTGAACTGTGTTCAATATTGGCATGACTTGTGTCACGGCTGCACAGCAGTCGTGTGGTGAATTGAGAAAAGGATCCAAGATGCAGGCACTGACTGGGGTGCGAGTGAATGTTTATTTGCAGAGGTGATAAGGTGACAAAAACAGGAGGAGCAGAGCGGGGAGTAAACCAACCTAAACTGGGGAAAACTAAAGAACTCAACTTAAACCAAACACGCACAGGAGGAGGAACAAAATACACAATGAAAGATGGCGGAGAGACACAGACTGACCACCGGGTTACACAGAATGATGCAGACAGACATGGCGTTAAACAGACGACGCGACAGAGAGCACAGGAAAACACAGGGCTTAAATACACGGGGAGTGATCAGGGAATGGGCCACAGGAGGGAGACACAGCTGGGAGCAATTAGGCTAACGAGACAGGGGAGAGGTAAAACTGAACACACTGACATGAGACATGAACTTTCAGAATAAAACAGGAAACTAACAGACACAGAGAACCAGACAGGACACTGAACTTGACAGGCAGACTCATGAGCAGACACAATAACACCATGGACAGACAGAGGGAACACAGAGAAGTGGGAGCAGGCAGGCAAAGAACAGAAACCTAACAAATGGCAAAATCACAACAGAATACACACTCGGAATGAACAAAAGCATAAGGAAACACAAAACGCTGAGTCCTCAGACTCAGGACCATGACAGCTTGTACCATCTCAAATGTTTTATTGGCCACATGACTTCTTATATGTGAAAGAGGTTGCATCTAAATAGAAAGCCCCAGAAAGTTATTGACCTACTCTGCGGCTCCTCTCAGCTCTTGTAAGCTGTAGCTTATGTTTAAGCTCATTGATTTTGTTCATTAGCTCACAACATCCCTCTAGCCATTTTCATAATATCATTTATAACCACACTCAGCAAACAAAAATGTTTTCAGCGAAAAAGGGGGTTTAAGAGCCAAATGTCCTTTTTACCTGCCAAGCGCCAGGCAGACAAAACTAGCAATTAGCTGGTACACAACTGGTTTATGATGTGTTCATTTGGCATTGATTGTTCTTCGTGCATATATATATATATATATATATATATATATATGTATATGTTTCTAGATTTATGGCTGAAGGACATGTGCCAGCCGTAAGACTTGAGCATTTGTCCTGTCAGGTGGAGGACATATCGTTAATATTTCTCAGTGAAGGAGAGCATCTGTCATCTGCTGTGCAAGCTGCCTGACATTACACCTGCCTAAAGCAAAAACCAAACAGAACACAATGAAAAAAAAATCATAAATATGAGCTGGCTTTGTGAGAGGGCTGGATTGTGCTCAGACCATTAAAAGTTACTTTAATGGTCTGGGCTTGGTGAAATGCTCATTTGTGACATTTGTAAGCACATGTGCTTCTGTTCATAATAAGCACAGCCTAGCCAGGTAACCATGTTCTGTTGGCAAGCACAGAGTTGGTTACCATGTTCTACCTGTACAAACCAGAGAAAGTGAGCAGCAGGTACAGATGGCCAGTGGGAGTACATGGCACCATGCTGGAGACACACAAATGCATGCAAACAAACCATAGGGCCAAATTCAGATATTAAGCTCCTCTCAGCCTTTTTTGTTTTTTCAGATTAATCCTCAAATTTCAGCTCTATAATTACATTATGCACATGAATACATGGAAATAGAGGTGTTAAGTAAATTATTTTATTCTCATGATGCAGAGTGTGCCTCCCTTTATCCTCTGTTGAGCACGATCAGTTTTGTGGTGTAAGACAGCAAATCTGCATATTAATAAAGACAATAAAACGTGAATCAGGCACACAACTTAAAGTCTGTCATTAACTTTGCATGGATGTTAAAGGATAATCTGAATGATCCCCATTTTAGAAAACGCTTTACCAAACATGCTGTCGCTGCACACCTCCATCTTTCATCTCACACAAGTCAAATGAATTTTTAAGGAATACTCAAAGGCAATTTCAAGCCATGTGCACCGTGCCAAGAAATCATGCAAATGGGCAGAGCTGTATTGTATTCGGGGGGGAGGCAGACAAGTGTGGAAACCGATGATGGGTGGAAATACACAGAGCAATTAGATGATGTTAGAAACGTGTCAGGATGTTGCCATTTCAGGTATCATCAAAGCCAATTCAGACATAATATTATTCTGTATGTGACTGGCCGCAAAATTTCAGTGTGATGGTTTATAATTCAACAAGGACGATGAACCCAGTACAGTAACAACATCTCCTCTTTTTTTTTTTCAGCATTCCATCAATGGTCATTTTTTAAACCAGTCCATTTTGAGTCCAGTAGTTATAACATTAGCATTAAACAACCATGCAGTATATATAATCTATATAATCTAACTGGGAACTCACCTGACATCCACACCCTCATTATAGATTCTTATTCATTTACTCAAATGATTAAAGTCATTAGTCTGTAAAGCATGCACTCTTTCCAGGTGTCATAACCCTGATACGAGAGGCCCTGAGTTTCTTTGCTGTTTTAGCGTTCTCTTGAGATGGAACCCAAGGATTTAATACACAATTACTGCAGCAATTTAACATCACATTTCATATTGCTACTATCTTTACAAAAGGTGAAGTTGTGCTAGTGTAGAGCAGACAAATAGCTTCTGAGTACTATATACTGTTCGTCAAAATCTCTAATCTGAAAGACAAACTGTTCATTTGTGACTAAATCCTGAGCTTATAGGAGGCAAATCCTCAGTCATTTAATGTGAGAGTCAAAACTGAATGCAGCATTGTGAAGACTAAATGATAATTATTGCAATTATTAATTTAAAATTGTTTTCTCTTGGGCCCATTAAAGAGTTTAATCAAAGCATGTCCTGATAAATTCCCTGAACACATTTCTCAGGGGCGACATCCTGTGAACTAATTTGACATTTGTGAGCTTGCCATTTGATTCTGTTGCATTATTTAACCTTGATAAGATGTAATGAGGTCTCCTGTTGTCTAATAAGAGGATCAGGCTCCTTTAATCTGTTTCAATTTGATCCCTCAATGAGAATCTGAAACACATTAGACAGCACACAATATGGCCACTATCAGGTAGGAAATGTTTATTAACCTGTGGACAGCAGGACATGAACCCTTACATGCAGATAAGTGAGCAGTTAGTTACCCTCTGTTACCCTGTGGGGACATTTTGCTGGCATTTTTGGATCTGTTTGTATCTTTAGATGGACAGATCGCTGTATGTTTGTTTTGAGGGATCACCTCATGAGGCTGGACTCCTCCCGGATGACACTGTCTGTATATAAGGTGTCAGTGATTGCTTTGATGGGTGTGTGATTTACCAGATGTCAACCCAGTACACCTATGGGATATATTTGACCAGTGTGTTAAGACAACACTCTCCACAACGATCATCAAAACACCAAGTGAAGAAATAGCTTTTCACCCACTTGTGTTTATAATATATATTAATTTAAGTATGGCAGTCTATACTGTGTCTACTTTCAAATGTATTGAAATTTGTTCATAATATTCTGTCACTTCTGTGTCCAATATTTGTTTACTAGCTCTGTCTGGCGACAGTTTTGTACTCTGACCTTTAACAACGTGGGTTTTTTTTATAGTGGAGCAGGCTGTCTCACAATTATGACCAGAATACCAAATAGTAGATTTATAGTTGTCTGTGCTTCTGTTAAAAAAAAAATCACTTCATCTAAATTTGAAATAAAATTTTAGCTAACATCCTGTGTCACATCAGTGCTGGTAAGTGCATGTCCTATCTCATTTATCCTGTCCTTCACATTTCCCACTCTCCTTTTCTGTCAGTCTGTCTGTTTATAACACTGTCAATTTGCATGTGAAGGTGCAGCATAATATCTATATTTATATCAGTCACAAGCTGTTTTACCTCAAGACACAAACCTCTTCTTTGTTGTTGACTAGATAACTATTTCAATGGAATAAAAGTATCCATTCATCCTAAAAGCAGGGAAAACAGCTCTTAAAAGGGTACACAATTGTAATTTCTTTTCACATTTATTACAAGTCATAGCAAGAAGTGACACTGATGTGGTGCATTGTCAAAACATGAAATGCATTTTACCTCATTCAGTACTGAATTATCTTCTGATAGTAATGGTCAAGGAAAGTCCAGTGTTTTTACTGACTTTCTTTTCCCTTTCTGATGTTCAAACTGACAAACTGACTACAAGCATTAAATCCAAAGAAAATTCAATTGGGAAATATTGCAATGATTACTTTTATTTTACAGCAATTCAACAAAAACACGCTTAGTATTATATTTATAAATGGAAAATATGCTTTAAATATGCCTGTGCAGGTCATTCTGTGTAAACAGAATCTACAAACAAAACATAATTATACTGGAACAAAAACATATTCAGAGGGCTGGTAATAGCACCATCACATTAGAGTAAAAATAGTTTAACAACCTCCTTATGACTTGGGAAAATCAGTGATTGCCCAGGGATTCCAATGGATTTTTTCACATTGCTAGTAATTGTGGTGACTAGTCGCTCAGAGGTTGGTCCTGCAAAACCCTCAACATCCGGGCAACAACTTTCCATTTCAAGGTGATTGCACATGTTGACTGGTGGGAGAGCCCAACTCAAACTGACTGCAATCACTCCCAAACAGCTTGTTGTCTAATTTATAAACACAGCTTGCCAACACATTTTGAATCAGTCTACACCGATGACTGTAACTTATCAATGCATCTCTTTACAGACTCAACTGGCTATTTGCTTGTATAAAAGTAAGGTTTACAAGCACCTTTATGATTTTGGAGTTAAAGTGCCATTCTGCTGCAACTATTTTACTAGTGGAGGACTATCTAAGTAGTTAATCTGAATTTCTATCTATGTAGAAAGTGACAGATTTGTGACTTTCTTCAACTTCTCACACTTAATCACTTTATTATCACATACAGAATGGATGTAAAAACTGACTTGACACCATCTAATTCAGTGATAGCAGACTAACGACAGACTGATAGCAGACTCACGACCAGTGTTGGTCAAGTTACTTGAAAAAAGTAATCAGTAACTAATTACTGATTACTTCCCAAAAAAATTAATCCCGTTACTTTACTGATTACTTATTTTCAAAAGTAATTAATTACTTAGTTACTTAGTTGCTTAGTTACTTTTTAAAAACACGATTTACAACCTGAATAGGTGATAAAGCGATATATCTTTCAGCCCAATTCTACTTTTTCTGCATATCCATCATACAAAATGTAATCAAATGGAAAAGTCTCTTTTTTAAAACTTGTTTTATCAGTTTTAATCTTTTGACTTTATGCATCAAGCAAAAATTTAATTATATGCAACATTCTCTGACTTGAAGAAATTAGTTTAACATTTAAACTATTTTCTGCGCATTCCAGCACATACAATTAAAATATTTTTTGTGTTTACACTCACTCTTTCAAATAGTTGCAAGTAAAACACAGCAGAAAATAAATAAAGTCAAAGACTAGCGGTCCTGTTGCTCTATTTTCACCTGTAAAGCAGGAGTGGGGTAGGTGGGGGTGTGCTCTGGTGCAGGTGTGCCGCAGCAGTCAGTTGAAGAATCCGCGAGTTTCTCTGTGAATTTCTCATTACGTCGTAGCGCACTCGGTGCTTGTTTAGGGTTTTTTTTTTCGGTGTACAAAGAAGTTTTCTTCTCACACACAACGGACGCTAATGTTTTTGTCACTTTTTATGGAATCAAATTCAAAGTAAAGTCAGTACTTCCACGCTTTAAACGCTGCACGCTCATACTCTCTCCCGCACTCGATATATTATCCATTGTTAATCAGCGCACAGCTGTTGTCACGAACGTTGCACTCGCTTACGTCACTGTCAAGAGACATTCTCGCAAAAAAATCACGGTTTTAGTAACGCAGTAACGCAGCATTCTTACGGGAAAGTAATGGTAATCTAATTACCGTTTTTGCAATACTAATCCCTTACTCGTTACTTGAAAAAGTAATCAGATTACAGTAAAGCGTTCATTACTGCCCATCTCTGCTCACAACAGATAGCAGACTCGCATGCTGATTCTGTCATATTGCTATTTTATCACCATCCCTGTTTTCAAAGACAGAGAACATTTGAAATCAGCTGTTTTTAAGTTGTTGCTGTAATTTTAATCTTGATAAGGCCTCCAAACACTATTTTCTCTAATGTGACTGCAGCAAGTAACATTTACTTAACTCAGAAAGGGTATGTATGAATATGGTGTGCTCGCCAAAAGTTAAATGCAAAATATAACATTTATTTTGTTTTTCATTTTCTACCCGTGTACCAATACGTTCTTATACTTCTATATTAGAAACATATATCCTTCTGCTATTTATGCACCATTCAATTTCAGCAAACAAGCAGTTAATTTGTTGCACAAACATTTTTAGCTTCCTTTTGCACCTACCATCTTATTTGAATTTGCTCCTCTAATGTCTGCCAGTCAAATAAATGTGCATTGCTGTGCAACTAACCAACAACTGTACATCAAGACAAGCGGCCGTGTCATCAGACAAGAACACTCTCTCTTCTGAAATGAGAATGAGATTGTAGATTTACTCTGCAGAGTGGAGCATGTTCATTGGTGTTGAAATTACTGTCACCATCAAGATGGTTGATGTTCAAACCCGTGGATATCCAGGTTGTATCACATGTTTCTGGTTTATTGCCTAGTTTCAAATATGTCAAAAAACTAAAAGGGTTAATAATTTTCTGTAATATGTCACATTTCAAATACAGACTTCCCAACACTAGCTGCTTTGTACACATGAACACACTCGCTCTTCCTTTACTACAGTTATAGGGTGTCCCTCATGCTCTCATGCTTCCTACGTTTTTTTACTAATACAACATTTCTACAACCAAAGCAATTATGTATAATTTAGAAAGTACATATCTTTTTGACTTATTATGAATCCCACATTATTAACAAAGATTTGCCTGAATAGTCTTCCAACACAACAAGGTTTGCAAAGTTTGTTAAACTGATTTTGCCCGTCCTTTAGTAGGGCGATGAATGATATTCAGGTTTTAAAATCTTGTTCAACCGACATGACCTTCTGGTTCCAAATCAAATAAAATGCAGTAGCATTTATAAAATGCGCGTTTTTTATCACAAGAATGCAGCAAGAATAGGCTTCTGCTATAAAGTGACTGCGAGGGCTGTTATGATTATCATTTGAAGGTTTTTAAGGCTATTTAAAACCTTCAGGTGGGTTTAAACTGTTTATAGCAATAACTAAAATTCCACATTGGGTTTTCATTTTGGTTAAGTGAGTATTTATAACAACTGGATCCAAATTTAATTGGAATCAAGTTGACCTTTGTTTTATTACATGCCTGCTAGTGTATGTATTGCTTATTTGATTTTTTCTCTCCAGTTCCATTGTTAGTTTTGTAGATAGATGTTGCATAAAAATGTCTTGTGGCCCATGGAAAAGATAAAAGTTATGTTAGATTTGTATTGTTGATTGTCATTTATGCTTAGAAATATTTACTCATATATGCTTAGAAGTGTATATAATCATTGGTGGATTGAAAGGATGTTTCATCCTAAAGTAACAGCTCTGTGTAGCATGAAGGGGGAGTGCGTTCACTCCCTCTACAGAGTGTTCCGGCATAGATTACACACCTCCTAGGAAAGGCCGTATCTTCTCTTGCTGATATATGGTATAGCAAACACACGTATATCTGTTTAAGTATAAGAGCCTTTTGTTCAGATGGACCGCTAGACTCCTGGCACCAGCTTTGGGGAGTCTTCACAGGGTCACATCTGGACCTCACACACACACACACACACACACACACACACACACACACACACACACACACAGTATTCTTTGTTCACATGTATACCTATGTAAGATGTCATATGTTAATGACCCTATGCATATTCATGTAACCACAATAAAAGGAGTGCTATGGGGAGCCTGGCTGAGAGTCTGATGGAGGCTAGGTGGTGGGACGACACTTGGCTCCAGCCAGATTTCCCTCATGCATGAGTAAACCAGCCTGCTTGTGTCTTGCTTTGCAGTGTAATTATATTGTCTTCAACGTTCCAGCGGATAGGTACAAGCTACAAACCTATCATTAATTGGTCCTTCGATGCCGGAGCCCTGGGATCGCATTCACCGAGGGGGGGGAGAGGCACGCTGAAAGACTGACGTCAGCCAGGAAGTTCCTGTGGATTCGCTGTCTGTCCTTTCTCCTCGATGAATGACGATCGGCGGGATTCGAGGCTACATTGCACGCTAAGCAACACCGAGTAAGTTTAAGTCTTTGCCGCTGTGTGCAGCAAAGCACGCGGTCACTGTGTGAGACTGCGTTGTAAGTCTTTGCCGCTGTGTGCAGCAAAGCACGCATCCACTGTGTGAGGTTGCGTTGAAAGTCTTTATCACTGTGTGCGATAAAGCGCGTGATCACTGCTATGTAAGTCTTTGCCACTGTGTGCGGCAGAGCACGTGGTCACTGTGTGAGACTGCGTTGAGACAATAGGCCTAATTTTTGTTGGTTGTGAGTGAGGATATTTGTTGTTGTTGTTGTTGTGTGAGTGTGTGCGGAGTAGAACACGTGGGGCCCGTTCTTCGTACCTTGCTAAGTAAGTTAGCCGGATTTGACTGTTGACGATTTCGCGTGATCCTGGATCGTTCGGTTCTTCGAAGCCCATCCGGGACTTGCTGTCATAGCAACAGAGCCGTAAGCGTAAACCTGCTCGGGAGCAGGTTTACTTTATGTAAACAGGATTAGATCGCGGCCACTCAGGTATTTCCGCTTCATGTATACGAAAGCAACAGCGATATTTTACCACTGTTGTACCATAAATAAATAACATCAATGTAACTAAAGATAATGCAGCACTTGATCCTTTTATTGATGTCACACAGATACATACAGGTCATTTCCTAAAAAAGGGAAATGTACTATTAACATTCTATTACATGTATGTGATTATTACAGATGTAATTCAGATTTCAGAGTAGTAATTGCAATTTACTTCGTGTAATCAAGATGGGAGACCACGGCTATAAAAGCGAAGGTGGATTTGGGAAGCCTGTCGCAGCCATGTCCTGTCCGTATACGCGAGCCACCCATTGCGGAAGGTGCAAGATTGATAAGGAGAGTCCTCAGAATCCAGCGTATATTGCGGGACAGACAGGATCCTTTAGCTCAGCGCGACAGTGTGCTCATAGAGAGATATCGATTTTCCCGTGAGGGTATTATTTACTTAACCAACTTGTTGACGAGGGGGTGCAGGACCACCACCTGTCTTTTTTTGCGCTGCCCCTTTTCTTGGTTGCTGTTATAAACAAACAAACAGATTATTTCAAGCAATATAAGTGATAAATATTACCATTCTGTAGAATATTCTTATATTTCACTTTTACTTGTTCCCATGTTCTAGTGGGTCCTGTTGTGGCTCTAATGTGAAAGGGGATATAATATAACATAATGTAATATAATATAATGTAATATAATATTGGATAATATAGTGTGATATGATAAATCTACCCTACCACCTACTGGTGTTGGCCAGAGGGGCCGATGGCGCGATATGGCAGCCTGGCTTCTGTCAGTCTGCCCCAGGGCAGCTGTGACAGCTACCAGTGTGTGAATGTGAGAGTGACTGAATAGTGGCATTGTAAAACGCTTTGGGTGCCTTGAAGAGCGCTATATAGATCCACTCCATTATTATTGTTATTATTAAATTACTTACGAGTTTAATTTGTCAGCAACTTTCTGCCAGCCCTCTCTCCTTGCTTTTGCAGCCTTTGCAGTGTTCCCTTGCGTTTTAATTAGACTCTGAAACTCCTAAAATCCCTCACTCAAGAGTTCTTGCTCTGCTGCCGAAGAATACCGAGCGCGCTCCTTCGACATTTTCGCCGACCAATCAAAGGGTTGCCGATCAATGTTTCTACTATCGATGCGTAGCCCCTGTTGGGCCACCCAGTGATCTCACATTACTTCATCCAGCTATACTAATCGTCAACAACAGGTGTGTTCGGGGAACCGGAATAGCGAGCTCAGAGTTAGCGCGATGATTTGATCTTGGATGTGTCATTTGATCTTGGATGTAGTAAGCGACGTACGAAGAACGGGCCCGTGGTCTGCGACACCAACTGTTGTTGTTATCATGGTTTCCTAAGCAGCCAGGAGTGTGTGGAAAAGGCCAGCCCACATCAGCAGGTGTGCTCTGGTGGGTGGCTTTCCCCCCACCCCTTGCTGACACAAAATGTTAACTCTTTAGCTTGCCCTGTTCGACAACAGCCTGTGTGCCAAACCATTGAGGTGGATAGTTGTTAAAAGTAACCTACATTAAGCTTGTGGTTGCTCAAATTCAGTACAATGACATGTGAGGTGAAGTGATATAGGTAAATATTTAAACTCATGAAGTGCATAGAGGCACTTGACCTGTGTGGAAGACTGTCGTCTTATTATGAGCCATTGTTGAGATATAGAGCACATCTGTGAAAACAACTAATATGCTGCAACTACTGTGTGATGTCGCGTTGCAGTTTTGTTTTTGTTTTTTGAGCTGATGAGCAAGCTACACATTATCAGATCAAGAGCTGTCTGAGAACTACTCAAAGAGAGGGGAAACAGAGAGTGTGCAGCGTTTCCATGAGCAGTTTTTCTGCACCTTGACTAGTGTGTGTGTAGCATCAGCATCATGTTTTTGTTTATTTGTTTTGTTGGATTAAAAATAATTAAATAAACTGGTGATCATGCCTATGGATCACCATGGCACATATCTCCAGCCATATGATTTATTTATGCAGATGAAAAAGTGAGTGTGAATGTGTCTGACATCACAGTGTTTTTGTGCACTGTGCAAAAGTAATTGCCTTTGATTGTGAGTGAGAGCAGTGATTTTGCGGATCACAAGCTATTGTAAAGGGAAAAAAAAAAAGAGTGAAAAAGAGACAAATTACATTGTAGCAATGGCGTGTCCAGCGGGGTGGCCTGGGGGGGCACAGGCCACCCCCCCAACCAGACTGGCCACCCCAGGTGCCACCCCAAAGGCAAAACAATACAATTCAATCAAATATCAAATGTCCGATTATGTTTTCACGGTGAAGCTCAGATATCCGAGTGTAAGTGAATGCAGCATCGGCTTCTGCGCTATGCGCATCACGTTAGCAAAGGTAGGAGAGCCAAGCACGAAAGACGGCACCGCTGGAAACAATTTTTCGGTGAAAGAAAATGAGGACAGAATAAATGTCCCGGTAAGTAATATTAAGTTTGTTGAGTTTAGTAAACTTCGGTGAAATTAGAATACCAAGGAAAAAATAACACTTAAAGAATTATTGCAGCCCTCGAATATTTCAGACAGTATGCTACTGAGGGGAGCTAACATAAGAGTTATGAGTTATATCATCTAAGTCGTAACATTGCTGTATGGAGCTGCAGATTTGGTTGCATAGCTGGACTGGCCATCGGGCATACCGGGCATATGCCCGGTGACTTATTTTTTATTTTTTATTTTGTAAGGGCATGAACAATGAGAGGTGGTGGATTGGCCAGATGCAGGTCGATGTGTAAAAATAACTCAGTTGTTTGGTGGTGGCTATGGCGGGGCTTCCACAGAGGCCAGCAGGTGGATGAGGGAAGGGGAGGCAGGAGGAGGAAAGACCCGAGGCAGCCGCCAGTCCGAGTGTCAGGTGAACTGAACTTCAGGTAAGAAGTTATGACCTGCAGTCTATCTGGGTCAGATATAAACTAAGTTTAGGTGCAGTTTATTTTTGTTGTGCTGACTTTTTACTGTCAGTTGCAATAACTCATACTGCCCGAGCTAGCATGAAGGAGTTTCTGTACAGCTGTTCAGTTGCTATGATGTTACTGATAGTGAACTTTATTTTATTCATAAGGTTAGTTAGTAGAGTTGCCAACGGCTCCTTAAAAATGGAATGGTCCCTCATTCAGAGAAAATATTATGCGTTTGGTATTGAGCTGAGAAGAGACGCAGTTTGTCCCAAACTTTAGCTAGAATGGAAAAAGACAAAGCTGGATTTATTCTGTGTGTTTACGCTGCACAGCTGCCTCTTCTTCTCTCATTCTCTCCCCCTCCCTCTTCTGTTGCCACTTCAATCATGAAACTGATCAATGATCAGCTGATCGGCTTTTCTCTCTTGTTTGTTTATCGCCCACTTTGGGCCAGAAAGAGGAAACCAGCAGATGTCGCGCTAAACAACAGCAGCACGTTTAAGCTTGATCAGCTGTTGTTAGAATTTATTTAATATTAATTTCAAGTATCAGCTGATGTTTGCTGGAGCCACAGCTGTAAAGCTGCTGGTCATGATGTCGGTTTGGATATGTGGTGAGAGGGAAACATGAAACCAGGAGATGTCCTTACTGAATCATCAGAGCTGAACAGGTGATGGAGAAACAGGTTTACCTTTTAGGTGACAGGAATGAGTTGAAGGGGAGTTATGAACTGTTTCTGAGAGACAAATAACACCAGGATCCTTTTTTACGTAGCTGACAGCTGGTAACTGTGCAGGGGTGGGTCTAGCAAAGTTATGCCAGGGGGCCAGGTAGGGAATTAACAGGGAAAGGTGGAGCACAAAGAAATTACTTTTCTTTCTTATTCTCATTTAAAATATCTCGCTTTTATTAAATAATTATCTAAATCTTACAACCAAAGTTTTTATCTGACGTAAAATGTATAGAAATCATACATATACCAACAAGATAGTGTACATCACTGTCACAACAGCATTTGTTTTCATTCAAAGGCTTTATGGTTTTAATACCTGGTGGGCTGGTCTGTAGTCAAAATGCCTGATTTTCTGTCCCGGTCCAGCCCTGCAGGTTAATACTGGCAGTGTCACCATGCCAGCTGACTGTATTTTATCATCAGCCAGTGTTGTTCTTGATCAATATTACCAAAGTTTACCATAAGGCAGCAGAGAAAGTATTTACTTGCTTTCAGGTTTTATTCAAATGTTAGTCTTTTCATTTGTTTCCCCACTTTTTTCCTGTTTCAAAATCAAACACCAGTTTGTGAGAAGATTATCTTCTTTTTTTAATAAGCAGATAAAGTTTTACATTGGAACTGGCTAATTTGTCAATTGTTTGTTACAAATGTTCGTATTTTAATATTCAAAAATGTTTTTGCCCAAAACATATGTGCACTACATGTCAATAAAAATACTATGCAAATATTGCTGTCCTTGAATGCTGAGTAAGCACTGACAAAGCACTGATTGTATCTCTTGTACTTTATCAACGCAGTATCTAAAAACTTTGCACCGTAGTGGTTAAAATCTCATTCTAATAAGAGTTAAAAGCGCATTCGGTTATTAGGTTTATAGGGTTATTGAATTATGGTTAATGGTTGGTAGAATTTTTTTTTAAACATTATCTGCCAATTACATCTGCCACCCTTCTCCAAATCTGTGCCCCTACCTGGCCCCCCCAACAAAAATTTTCTAGACACGCCACTGCATTGTAGACGAAGAAAAATAATCATAGGAAAAAGGTTTTGTGTTGATCAGCCAAAAAACAACTACAATGTCATTTTCTGCTTTAAGAAAGGATTGTTCACACAAACACGGACAGAGAGAGAGAGAGAGAGAGATGTGTGTTGATTAAGCAGTGATGATAATGAACATGTCTTAGTTTGTCACTTTCAGGTGAAAAGCAGACCTGTATCAATTTTCCACATGCAGCGGTCGGACGGAAGAAATTTATAGTTAAACATCATTGGAAACATGCAGGCCAAGTTCTGGCTGACTTATATACAGCGCAATGTGTTTCTCAACCTCACAAACTCACAAGCAAGCTCACTCCTCCCTGAAGAATGCAGCTCCAAAGCAATAACATGGCAGATAAAGAGACAGCATCAAGTCCTGAGCAAAAAGTCTCAGCAAGCAGCAGCAATGTGGACAAACAGCATCAGAGAAGAGCAAACCCATCATCCTGACTGATCGGATGAATGGCACTGTGTTTACAACAAGCTGCAACTTCACTATGCATGTGAAGAAAACTTTTGAGGAGAACTGAGGAGACTGTTGGAGTTTGACATTTGCCACCTGTGGAGTAAAATGGCAAGAAGAGACAGTGGAACACAGGACAAAGCTGAAGGAGAACTGCCGGCTGGGGACTGTTGCAAGTGGGAGAGGACAACAGAGTGAGATGACAACAGAGTGAGAGTAAGTGGAAACACAGAGGAATGCTGTTATTAAATGTGGGAAATCAAAATTTGGGTTAGCAAATCTGGGGAAAAGAAAACTGACTGCTTAAGTTGGAAAATTGTGAAGGAGTCTGAAACAAATAGAAACATACAAAATCACACAAACAAGCAGAACATGAATTAACTTTACTAACAATTCCAAACACAAAATGACTCATGAAGACTCATAGCACATTAGTTAAGAAATGATCAAATAATAGCAGAGAAGTGTGTAGGAAAGGCAGCTTTAAGAACATGCTCTGCTGGATATGCAGCTCCACAGACATGCATTAGACCTGTCTAATTACACAAACCTGCAATGAAAATTAGTTTGTTATCTTTCATCAGTGTTAAAATAGTGTCAATTTAGCAGACACTTGTTATCAAATACTGAATTTATCCTAAAAAAAAATTGACTCTCCAAGTTGCAGGACAACAATTTAACCTTTGTGGGGAAAAAAAAAAAAAATCCTGGTTTGATGAATCAGTGATCAGGCAATAAATTTAGTGTTAAAATGGTAAATTGGGAGAAGCTTCCTGCTTGATTGATGCAGCAAGTAATTTACTGTATGAGGGAAATTGTCTTTTGTGATACTATTTTGAACATGCTTTCCTGTTGTCCTGTCAACTTAGTGGGTTAATGGCTGATATGCAAATTAGTTGATCGGTTTTAGATTAATGAAAGGTGACTGAATTCTAGCACGAGTGGATGAGATGTGTTTGAGTGGAAACTCTAAAACACTGAGTTCCCTGCTTTGATGTGCGAGTGAATTCTGTATCTAGATATACAACTCTGAATACGTCAGAACAAACGTCTTTTGTGAAGTGCATGACAGCATGTCACATGTTTTATGATGAAGGGAAAAAGGAAAATTGAATAAAATAGATCTGTGGCCTAAATGAGTGAAGAGCACAGACCTGGTGATTAAACTCATAAGTTAATAAGACATTAGACTGTTGTGTGTTGTGCAGCTGATGGTTGGTTTGGAGTGAATCTAGCTGATGATTCTTCTCCTGTTGTGAAGTTGATGAGGAGCTTGTGTCATGACTTAACAAGGCCTTTTTATTTTGATACTTTCACAGTGCACTGAAAGTTTGGTTTGATAATTTGTTATTTTTCATTTTTTATCTTTTGAACAGGCACTGATTTTGTTTGTTTATTTCTTTTCTTTAAGCAGATCTGCACGTCGGGAATTGAAAGTGCTATACGACCGATCGAGAAAGCCACTTATTTGGGACAATTATGTCCCAGCCTAAAAAAAAAGGATTCAGCGAGCATTACAGTTCTTCATGTGGTTTGCTCACATGATTTATACCAGGACACCTGGTTGATGTTTTTCCTACTACAGGATTTTTGGGTTTATGTGTGAGGAAAACTGTGTTTACAGGTTATGAGTGGTGATGCTGTTACACTGTGTTTTGGGAAAATGTGACGTTACTTTGATGGTTGATTTTATGGTGTTTTTATGGCACCTCTGGAACCTGTTGACCTGTGTCTGACCTCCATCTGACCACAGTCAATGTGTATTGCTAATGTTTGTTTCTTTGAGAATGCTGTGGAAGATTCAGCTGAAACGGACAAGTGACATGAGTAAAACAAATAAGAGATTACGGTATTTATGGAATAGTTTATTATGGGCTCTTTGCTGGCCACTTTGAGCCCATAATAATAATATGTGAGTGGAGTGACTTTGCTTAAGAGAAGTCACCGATTACATTAATGTTAACTGAGCACATGGGATGATCCATGTTTGAGGCGAATTATGGTAACAATAGTGATTTAATGATGTGAGAAAACCTGCACATGACACTTGTCTTGCCCGTGCTGAATGCTTATTACTCTTTTGATATAATTGTTTATACGTGTGAAGTTTGATTTTATTTCCAGATCTTGTGTATGCAGGCTCCTGGTGGAGCCAGTTTTTAAGACAGGGATCCAGGTTTGGTGAGTTGACGCATGAGAGTGTCCATGCGTCAAGAGGTGGGGTCCAGAATTAACATTAAACAATGTTTACTATTATTGTTGCAGTGATTTGTGTGATTAGCCGTTTATTTACAAGTATTAAACCTATGCAAGTGGTGCATCCATGTTCAGATGAGGCTTTGATGGCCTATAAGTGAAGTTCACTGAACTAAAGAATGTGGTTTGATGATTGTTGACATGCTCTCCAAATAGAAGTTTTTCTGAAATACAGGTGCAGCAGTGAGAAGCAAGAAACATTCCAGGCATAGCCCAGGCAGTGGTTGAGGTCAAAGGTCAAGCTGGTTGGGGCCCATCATGAGATCAGACCTTGGAGCCACTGCAAAGAGGTCGAGGTCCCAGGAAACCCCAGCACCCCCAAGACAGCACAATAGAGAAATCTCACACTTGGTTGTTTCAGTGGTGAGGGGGGAGTGCTGATTGAGCCCCCGTAGGGTAAGCTCGCACTTCAACCTCCAGCCTCTGATCAACTCTAAGGCAACCAAGTGCGAGGCGTGACGGCTGAATCAGCTGAACCAGGAGGAAGGCGGAGAAGCTGAGTGTTTTGAGACAGATCCAGCAGGCCCAAAATCAGGACTATGCGTGACGAAAAGGAGTGCCTGAGAGGATCGTCCACAAGATGGGAGCTGAGGCCAGGAGAGAGGCTTCAGGAGGATCAGAGATCATCTTCAGCACAGCAGACATGACACAGAGAGCTGTGCTACTGAGCTTCCAGGAGATTTTAAATAAAATGAAAGATTCAATATTGACGCTGAGGAAGACAGCTAAGGTGTACGACGTGCTCTGCCTTAAACCTTCAGCAGCGTTGGAACATGAAAACTCGAGGGATGAGGAGCGTGCCAAGCTCCATCGACAGCGCAGAAGGAGGTCGAGGATGACATCATGATTCTGTGAAAGCACAGGAACCAGAAGCTATGGTGGTGATGACAGCAGTTTCCTATGAACATCACCTAATGCGGTGCCACTATACTGTACATACGATGACACTCTGAATGCTGCTGGGATCATAACAGCAGTAAGACAACTGAACCCTGCACCGTTTTCACAGAGGTGTTTCTCTGCAGAGCGTGGACAATGAAGGAGTCATAAATATCCCCCTCACAGGACGAAGGCCTGAAGTGAGGTAATGGGAGGCCATAAAACTAGAGTGCTGAGAGGTCTGCAGCTCTGGAAATAGCTGAGACCCATGTTGACAAACAACAAAACCAAATGGTATGTTTGAATGTTTATTCTACATACATTTGGACTCTGGTCCTATGGACAATGATGGAAACATCTGGAAGAGACATTCATGACGCCCTGCAGAGCTCAAACCACCCTGCAGAGAGACATGTGATTTGCACACCCGCAGGAAGCATCACCAAGCTGAGATGTTTTTGAAAATGTTACTTTCTTATTTTCACTATTAAATTAACAATTTCTTTGTTTGCTTGTAGGATGCAGTTTGCCATGAGATGAGATCAATGAGGAATGAGATAACTGCTAATACATTTGTTAAACTGTGTATTTTTTCAGTAATTTAGGGTGATTTGACATATGCTGAATATAACAATGTTTGCATTGAAACTGTCAGACATGAGGTATTCATAACTGGGAACTTTTCAAGCATAAAGGTCAAAAAGGGGGGAAATGTTAGATTTGTATTGTTGATTGTCATTTATGCTTAGAAATATTTACTCATATATGCTTAGAAGTGTATATAATCATTGGTGGATTGAAAGGATGTTTCATCCTAAAGTAACAGCTCTGTGTAGCATGAAGGGGGAGTGCGTTCACTCCCTCTACAGAGTGTTCCGGCATAGATTACACACCTCCTAGGAAAGGCCGTATCTTCTCTTGCTGATATATGGTATAGCAAACACACGTATATCTGTTTAAGTATAAGAGCCTTTTGTTCAGATGGACCGCTAGACTCCTGGCACCAGCTTTGGGGAGTCTTCACAGGGTCACATCTGGACCTCACACACACACACACACACACACACACACACACACACACACACACACACACACACACACACACAGTATTCTTTGTTCACATGTATACCTATGTAAGATGTCATATGTTAATGACCCTATGCATATTCATGTAACCACAATAAAAGGAGTGCTATGGGGAGCCTGGCTGAGAGTCTGATGGAGGCTAGGTGGTGGGACGACACTTGGCTCCAGCCAGATTTCCCTCATGCATGAGTAAACCAGCCTGCTTGTGTCTTGCTTTGCAGTGTAATTATATTGTCTTCAACGTTCCAGCGGATAGGTACAAGCTACAAACCTATCAAGTTACACAGCTGGTTAACTGGGGGTGATACTCATGGGTTGTGGTCTGGTCTCTGCTGATGCACCAGTTAGAATAGAACAGAGCTGCCCTTTATTGTCATTGTACATGTACAACAAAATTATGGTTGGTTATCTCTAACCATAAAGTATAAAGCAGCTAATCTCCTGATGTCATTT
Organism: Rhamphochromis longiceps; assembly: GCF_057381845.1. Classification (NCBI taxonomy): domain Eukaryota; kingdom Metazoa; phylum Chordata; class Actinopteri; order Cichliformes; family Cichlidae; genus Rhamphochromis; species Rhamphochromis longiceps. The sequence goes on along the minus strand of NC_140562.1, from coordinate 38,988,625 downwards.
GTTACAGTAAAGACTGTTGCTTTGTATATTCAGTGTATTTGTGTTCAGCTTGCATTTGATTGCCTTGGCTTGCCATTTTGGACCCCTGCCTTAGTCCCTAGTTCACCTGCATTCTCATTCCCATTAGGTTTGGAGATTTGCTCAATCTTGTCTAAAAGTTACCTAGACTCTCAAACCCCCTGGACCAATGGATTCCTTGTACTTCTACTATTCTGGCCTATGAAAATATTTTAATTGCTGTCTGCTCTCTGTTGATTTCACTGTACTCTCTTATTCGTATCTTAAATACAGAACAGGATTAACAGCAGAGTGCAAACCATAATAAATGCAAATGTATTTTGGGATTTGATGCCACATTGATGTTTTGCTTCACAGCGGATGCCGTCAGAAGCTGATATCGTAGTAGTTAAGTTAATAAGAACATAATGTCGAGGCTGATTCACACATCTCTCAGGCAGCATAGCCTGCAGCACTGTGCTTGGTATCCTATATATACGTAAATCTTCAGTGATGTGTTTTTCCTGTTGTTGTAGAGAGTTTAAGGATGAACTGTGACTTCGGTTACCTCCCAAGACAGAAATTACAGAAAAAAAACAAGAAAAACACCATAATAATCAGACATTAAAGGGAATGCTTAAAGAGAACAAATACAGTGTTTTCACCTGAGGGATGTATTTGTCTTATTTTATTGTGAATTACATTTGTTTGGAATAGTGCATAACCCAACATTCTGCTTTTATGTAATTCCAAAATGGTTTTTTATAGCTTCAGGCTTAACAAAGGGTTTGAATACAGAACATTAGTGACAGAGTTCTGTGTTGGTTACAATCGCAGAGATTGAACAAGGAAAAGTCAAAATGATTGCAGACACAAGCTGTGGGTGCTTTGTTGTACCTTATTATACCACATAATCTGAACTGCTCAATAAGATAAAGGGAACACTTGGTAATCACAGTATAATATAGTCAGTTAAACTTCAGGAATATGAATCTGTCAAGTTAAGAAGCATAAACCATTTTATTTCACTTTGTAAGTGACAACATGTTTAGTGGAAAGGCAACAACGAGACGATCTGCGGTGGCCACAGTTCATTGCTTTCTCCTTAAACCCTCCGTCTGATTTTCTCTCTGATTTTTCTGGTGTCCTTGTCACCAGTGGCATGACGTGAAACCTGCAGACCAATCTGATTGCACAGGTAGTCCAGCTCCACCAGGAAGTCACATCCATCTGTGCCATTACAAGACAGTTTGCTGTGGCTCAACGCAGTTTCAACAGTGTGGCAGAGATGGACCACACGAGAAGAGCTTGACAGGGGGAGAGAAGAAAATCAATCCAGCAGAAGGCCTAGCATCTGCTTCTTTGGAGAAATAGGTAAGACACTGACAGAGTCCTACAGTATGACTTGCAGCACGCTTTTCATGTGTAATTTAACATTTGTTTAACTGTAATAAATGTCTCAGTGAAACACATCAACAACTATTTGCATTTCTGTTTTTGCTTTTCTCTTGAAATAAAGGTTAGGGTTGTGTTTTGAAGCTGGGGTTGGAGCTGTAAACAGTGATGAATTAGACTTAAGAGGCATATCCTGAACAATTAAGCAGGAGTGTGTAAAATTTATTTAGGCTATATATTTACATAAACAGATTGTTCATGATTTAAGACTTTCTGTTTCATGCACTCAGTTACAGTGATTGTGTGGTTTAGAGATATGGCAGGATTTAAAATTATGGTAATTTTTTAAAACTTGAGTTCTTCCAGGGCCATAAAAACTGAGATACAACCAAGGCTTAATGAGGACATGTTAGTGGTATAAAGCAAGTTGCGCTGCAGCCAGGTGTTCCTTCCAGCTCTAAACAGTAATGTCACCCTACAGTTACAGTTACACATTCAACACATTGTTTTTTCCTTGTCATTCCAGATGTCAGTACAGATACTCAACAAGTATCAGCAAGCACAAAAACTCTTTGTGTGCAGTTTTACAAAAACTTTTGCAAGTTTTCCGGTCTGTCTATGAGCTAAAGGTACAGTTGTTTTATTTTCCAGGGAGACAACAAATCTGAATGTGTGATAAGTTATGTCAATAACAGTGTTGAGGTCATTACTCAAAAAAAAAAAAGATAGAGTACTCATGGGAGAAAGTAATTTGTTACACTGCTTGTTGCATCACTTCATCATTACTTGAAACACGCGGTCTCATAATTACCAGTTAACAATATAACCCTTACACTACAGTCCCGCAGTTAATGAAGTGCACCTTTAAACCAGTGGACTATATGTTATTGGAAAAAAGCACAAACTGAAGATTTAAAGCTTTCTAAAGAGCCGTTTGATGTGTTGCAAACAGCAGGGTGTATACCATCACAGCAGGTGGATCTGTAAATACTTTGAGCCCAACTTCACAATTGAGCAGGATGAATGTGGTAATTCAGAATGCTGCTCCTCCGTGGACCTGGATTGGGTTCCTTGTGTTATTTAGGAACATTTATCCTAATCTGATTAGGATTAGCTCAAAAGCAATGAATGATTAATGTAGATAAAGGAAAAAGAATCCTCCCACTCATCTATCCAAGAAAATAGCTTTGAAGGACAATATCACTCATTTAATGTCTACAGCGTCTGTAGTGTCGTGTCTATATCAAATGTATTTGGTTTTGTGTGGTGGTATGTGGTATATGTTGTTCTGTTCCCATTTACATGGCCACCTGGAATCCCATAGTCCTTTGTTTTCAGTGCCAGACTCCCTAGAGAACCACTTCACAGTTTTATTCCTATGTTTTTCTGGCACCTGGCGACACACCAGGATCCCTTTTTTCTACCTTTATTCTTAGTCTCCTCTTTTTAAATTCCAAGGGCAGGTTCATGGCTTATATGCTTTTACATGCATTGGGTGAATATGCTTCTCCTCTGTACATGAGAGCTGGGGATTTATTGAAACCCGAGCCTTGTAAAAAGGATCTGTTTGTGTAGGTGGCCAAATCCAAAACTGCTAATTCAAATATTTATGACTGATGTATTACTGATTGAAATTATGTTTTCAGAAAATTATCCCAGAGGTGCCTTAAAATGGCTTGTATTTGTATAGCGCTTTACTAGTCCCTAAGGACCCCAAAGCGCTTTACACATTCAGTCATCCACCCATTCACACACACATTCACACACAGGTGATGGCAAACTACATTGTAGCCACAGCTGCCCTGGGACGCACTGACAGAGGCGAGGCTGCCGGAGACTGGCGCCACCGGGCCCTCTGACCACCACCAGTAGGCAATGGGTGAAGTATCTTGCCCAAGGACACAACGACCGATTACAAGACGAACTGCCAACTCTTGAGCCACGATCGCATAAGGAACAAGCTTAAAAACATTCATTGTTGTAATTACTCATTTTTGGCTTGGCCTTTTTGCCTAATTTACATTGTTTTCCACTGGCACTCATTAAGTAATTTATTCAAATAAACACTTAGTCAATTGTTCTGAAGCAAAAGAAAATGCAGGTTAATTGTATTAACTGTAGGCTACAAGTATTATTAATTATTGAAACATTCCAAAAAAAAGTTCCAAATGAATCTCAGAAGGCCAGTATTTAACTGAAAATCGTGTCGTGAAAATGAGGCTTTTCATTACCTCGTTCTAGCACACGATCCCAGAGAGTTATGTTTAGAAAAAAAATGTAGCGTCCTTGAATTTACTGCTCAACGTTTGAAACCACGTTAATAGAACAGAATGTTTTTCCCTACAGCAATATAATCACAGAAATCTTAACAAAGTGAGAGACAGACAAAATAGTAGTAATGTTTTTACTACTTAAGCATTTTGTCATGTGTTGGGGCGATTGTGGCTCAAGAGTTGGGAGTTTGCCTTGTAATTGGAAGGTTGCTGGTTCGAGCCCCGGCTTGGACAGTCTTGCTCGTTGTGTCCTTGGGCAAGACACTTCACCCGTTGCCTACTGGTGGTGGTCAGAGGGCCCGGTGGTGCCAGTGTTCGGCAGCCTCGCCTCTGTCAGTGCGCCCCAGGGTGGCTGTGGCTGCCATCACCAGTGTGTGAATGGGTAGATGACTGAATGTGTAAAGCACTTTGGGGTCCTTAGGGACTAGTAAAGCGCTATACAAATACAGGCCATTTACCATTTAGTGTGGGAAGCATAGTGCCATTTGCAACTTAAAGGCACATAATTTATTAAGAAAGTCACTATCTCTCTTCATCAACAGGGTGAATGAGGCTTTTACATAACCTGACAAAATTCAGCAAAACACCTAAGGAGACTTGAAGGTGAGTTTAGGGATGTCTGCTAGATAAGAAAGACTGAGACATAGAAGATAGCTCGTTTTACATGGCATGTAGAGTCAGAAGCCCAAATAAATGTCACGATCAAAGTTAGGACAAAGTAAAAGGTAAACTAAAATTAACCAACAAAAAAGTACATAAAGTAAAATGTGATGCGTAGTTACAGATTAAAATTTCAAATTATAGTGAAGTGTAGTTCAGGCCACCGTGTATCTACAATATTGACCGTCATTGGCAGAGTGTCCCGTTCCTGTTCTGGATTCAAGTATTTTTAATTATGTGTGTGTATTTCACTATTAATGTTTGTAGCTGTGTCTCACTAATATTAACCTTTCACATCAGCTCTGTATGAAACTATTTTCTATGAAGACAAAATATTTCCAACTCCCTGTTGCTTTCAGCTGGCTAAACAGAGGAAAGCGTTTACTCCAAAAATTTAGAGTAAAATCAGAAATAAAAGTATTTATTGAAAAGACATAAATTTTCACTCTTTAGCCTTAAAAGCCTTCAGATTCAAGGTCAAAGGTCAAGCTCTGTGAAAATCTTGTAAATACATGTTAGAATTAGGTACTGTAGGATTTTCAGAATGATACCATAGGGGCATCTACTAGAAGGCTGAGGGGTAACACTGGCAGAGAGTATTTATTTAGGAAATGATAACAGGTTGCACAATGTATAAAGTTAGAAGATCAATATAATATAGTGCTTAAGTAAAGGTGCCTTTTAATACAATTTTTTACTCTTTAGAGGGAAATACTGTACTTTTCACTGCATTTCATTTATCTAACAGCTTTGTTATTAATTACTTTAAAAATTAAGATTTATGTGCAAAAAACATGTGGAAACAAAAAAACAATATGATGTTGTGTTGCGGATTAAAAAACCTATAGTTTATAAAACAAAGTTTATAGTTTATTATAGCAAAGCTGAAATGTTAGCTTAAGTAATCAATCTGACAAATGAAAAAATCATTCCACATTTTTCACTATTTGTAAATCTGCTATTATTTGTCACTGGAGAAAATAATGAGCAGATTAGTCCATGATTTGTTTTTTAAAGAAATAACAATCATTAAGGACATACTTTTACATACTATGTACTTTCGTAGTAAAATCAATTATATAATGATATCCACTGATCAGGAATTGCATTTAACCACCTAACATTGCCTTCCTAATATTGTGCTTGACCACCAAAACAGCCCTGACCTGTCAAGGTATGGACTCGACTAGACTCCTGAAGGTGCGCTGTGATATCTGGCACCAAGATGTTAGCAACAGTTCTGTAGGTGGCGTGGCCTCAATGAACTTGTTTGTCCAGCGCATCCCACAGATGCTCCATTGGAATGAGATGTGGGGAACACCTCAAACTCACTGATGTTCTCCTCAAACCGTTTGTGAACCATTTTGCACTGTTGAAGGGCTCATTGTGTTGCTGAAAGAGGCCACAGCCATCAGTTAATATCATATCTATGAAAGGGTGCACATGGTTTGCAGCAATATTCGGGTAGGTGATACTTGTCAAAGCAACATCCACATGGATGGCCAAAGTTTCCTAGCACAGCATCGCCCAAACCATCACACTACCCTGACTGGATTGTGATCTCTCCATACTGCATCCTGGTGCCAGGTGTTCCCCAGGGAAATAACACACATGCACCTGGAAATCCACATGATTTAAAAGAAAATGTGATTCATCAAACTCCATTGTTCATTGCTCATATGCCCATTGTTCTTTGCTTGGACCGCTGTTAATAGATACTGACAACTGCAGACCGGGAACACCCCAGAAGAGCTGCAGTTTTGGAGATGCTCTGCCTCAGTCGTCGAGCCATCACAATTGGCTCTTGCCGAACTCACTCAAATCCTTGCGGTTGCCCATTTTTCCTTTTTCTAACACATTACATCTGCCAACAAAATTTTTACTTGCTTCCTAATATATCCCACACACTGACAGGTGCTGTGATGAGATAATCTTTGTTATTCAACTCACCTGTCAGTGATCATAATGTTTTGCCTGATTTGTGTACACAGAGCCAGTCACAGAGCCATTTTTATGCATTAAGTACTTTTAATAGCTTAAACCCAGGAAATTGATCAATTTTCTCCTCTTATGAGCTGACTTAATGTCATTAATGTCAGGACATCTGTCACATTGTTCTACTTCCCTGCTGGCAGCCGTGTGACTGCACTGGGATCCTCCAAAGAGTTTTTGAAGGATTTATTTTAATTACAAACCATAACATATGCATGGTGTCAAAAACATCCTATGGCACACCTGGGCTTACCTTATATCACATCGTTTGGTAACCACTGTTCTAATCCACACTGATTTAATAGAACTTATCACTTATTATTTGCTCTTATGCAACACTTGGATGTGAATCTTTAACACTATGTCCAGTGTATCAGTACGAAAAACGAAATCATAAAAACAAAACACTGTAGGTGTTAAAAAACAGCAGTTGTGGGATCAACACCCTGATCAACAGAAATATTCTCGGCTGTCTGTCTGGGTCTGTGCTGGTTTCAACACAAGCAGCAGGATCTCTCAGATAACAAGAGAAATCACATTTTCTCTCTTAGGTCTGTTGCCCCGGGCCTTAGCTGGTCTTTGAGAAATAGATTGCTGTGGACAAAGACGCTCTTTGCGAGCAATAGTCTACTGCGTTTGGCTGTCTCTGCTTGTTGTGTCAGCTTTGAATGCATCCTCGTGTCCACAGCAGTAAAGACATTTGGCACTGGTCAACGGGCATCACACACACAGAAAGAGAGCAAAAAACAACTTCTTATATAGTTGTGGGAAAATTTTGAAACACTCAGTGAAAAAAAATACTAAATACTGACAAAACTTGTAAGGTAATACTCATATAAATTGGCCATAAAACCAACATAATAATTAGAAATTATATGTGTGCAAAGCATTTCACAAAAGCAAGACAAGAGCTATATTATTTACATTAGCAAAATCACTCAATTAAGAAAAATACAAAACCAAAATAAAAAGATATCCAACAGTAAGATTAAACATAAACAGTGTACATTTATTGTACATGCCTGCAGTTGTAAAACTACACTGGTATAGAATTAAGACAATTATCAGAACATAAATTATTGTGATTTTTCTCTCTCCAACCCTCAAAATGACAAAATAAGGATACTCTTACAACATAAACTGGGTCATTTACGTGCCTCTTTTGTCTTTCTTTTTCCTTTCCCCGATCAACTGTCATCCATCTCCTTTCCAGCTGATCTATACTGTCCTTCTTCCTTTCTCTCCTGTCTGTACACAAAGCAATGCCCCCAGGAAATAAATCTGTAAGTGAAGGTTTGCTTTGAAAATTAACGTCTCTTATTGAATCAAATGAAGCATGGACTCAGGGAGGAAGGAAAAGGTCAGCAGACTGAGAACATTTAATGAATATTGAATCCACCATTTTCTCTCTTTTTTTAACAAACACACACACACAAATAGGGGCAGGAAAACACGTGCATATAAGTAAAGATATGTATTCAGCATCAGAATGTTCACAATCTTTTTCACTGTTATGATATCTTCTCATCTCAAAAAGCACTCTTACATCTATTCTGACAAACATGACAAACATTGTTCTCTTGTGAGTCATGCTTGCTGGCTTTCACATCATCAGTGAAATCATCGCAAAGAAAATGCTAACTATTGAAATTCAGGGAAAGAATGTAAACTTTTAAAAGACAATAACAACTGAAATACTTTGTATGCTATATGTCATAGTTCTGCCTCCTAACATCATCCCACTTCTGTCATGTTTACGGCTGAACACATCTGACCAGTAAAAAAATATCTAAGCATCTGCAGTCCCTCTGTGTTTATATTAATCGGCTTCACAGGCAGAACTGATACAGCACATGCTATTCTTTCTGTTTCATCATTACAGATGTAGCATTAGTTTTCATTAATTGTGGCCCACTGTGTGAAATTTTAAAAAAAAATTCACTAAGATACCATATAATAATAATAATAATAAACTTTATTTATAAAGCACACTTAAAAACCAAGGGTATGCCAAGGTGCTTAACAAGTAAAATAGAGTATATGAGGAGGATAATAGAAATAGGACCAAAGCAAGTACTAAATATGCAAGCAGATAACTGTCACTAATACATAGGAAAGCAACAGGTACAGAGCAAACAAGAATTTAAATGAGCATAAAAGTGTGATATAAAATCATAAAAGAAATATTAACTAGAGGGAAAGGCAAGATTGAATAAGTGGGTTTTTAATCGTGATTTGAACAGTGCAATGGAATCAGATGCGCGGAGGTCGAGAGGAATGGTGTTCCACAGTACCGGGGCAGCCAGAGCAAACGCACGGTCACCCCGAGACTTCAGTCGAGATCTGGGTTGGGTCAGAAGTAGTTGAGTGGCAGATCTGAGTGTTCTAGCAGGAGTATGTGGTTTGAGAAGTTCGCTAAGATAACTTGGCGCTAATTTATTAATAGTTTTGAAAGTAAGAAGTAATATTTTAAATTGAATACGGTACTTTATGGGCAGCCAATGCAGGCTAGCTAGGACAGGGGTAATATGGCAAAATTTCCTGGTACCTGTTAAAAGGCGGGCTGCTGCATTTTGGACTGTTTGCAGTCTAAGAAGAAGAGAAGAGGGAAGACCATAGTACAAGGAGTTACAATAATCCAACCTGGAGGTCACAAAAGCGTGAATAAGCTTCTCCAGGTCCTCATGCGGAATATAATGCCTAGCCTTAGAGATAAGGCGCAGTTGGTGGAAGCTAGATCTCACTACAGCAGACACTTGCTTATCGAGTTTGAGCGAGCTATCCAGCAGTACACCCAAGTTACTGACATAGTCACAAGAAAAACTAGCAAAGGAACCCAGGGCAGCACAGAGTTGGGCACGAGGGATTTTACTGTTGAACACCACAATCTCAGTCTTCTTATCATTTAAAACGAGGGAATTACTCAGGAACCATTCTTTGACCTCCCGCATGCATTCTTGGTATTCCTCTGCTACGATCTGGTGTTGCATACTTCATGTATTTAAATATTTCAATAGGTTAGTTTTGTTGTTGTGTTTTTTAGATACACTGGGTGGTTTCTCAGCAGACAGGCCCTTTTCTATTCACTGTATAGTAATATAACTTTTTTCTCTTGTTGTCAGGGGGAAAAAACAAAACATCAAAACTCAAAGTCTCGATTGCTAATTGTACTGACAGACAACAGACAAAGGATTTAATTAAGGTTGGAATCAAAAGATTCAAGGTTCAACATTCCAGACTTTTTATTATCATTATGCAATCAAAAAGAAATTAAGGCAATTACAGCTTTTATGCGAACAAAATCATATTCTTGTGTTTACTCATTATATTCTTATTAAAAAGAAAGAACGAAAGAAAAAAGGAGAAATCATAACAACAGAGATAGGAAAGATAATAACATTTAAAAACAAAACACCCGATTGACCCTGGAATTGTAGACATCCATGTCCATTTTATTGTGGAGGTTTAGATTCTTTATATTGATGAAAACTTTAAACCTAACCTTTACGAATTATTTTATCTGCTGTTTGCTTTTTTTTCTATCTTTCTATCTTTGATAACATCAGTGTTAACCATCAACAAACGTTCATAACTAGTATGCTAATTCTTAATCTTGTAATTTGTTTTTGAGGAAATGTTTTCTTCATGTTGTGTTTGTCTGCAGCACATACACCGTCTGTAAACCTGGATAACAAACCATCCTTATCAGCACTTACATTTATGGTTAGTTTAACTTTTTGCTCATTTGGGTGTCACACTGATCCTTTCCTATACTGTATGTCTGAAGTTTTGTCAACTCATTCGTCAAACAAGGCCTTGCTAAACAGATTTTATGTCTGTATATAACATGGAGGCATAAAGTTATTGCAATCACAGAGAAAACTCTCCTAAAACTCTGAGAAAATTCCCACTCTCCCTTCATTGGTCCTTAACCAATTACTTTACCCTTACAATAGCTCCAGGAATAGTTTATCCATAATAGTGTACCAAGCTGGAGCTGAAATTTAAAAAGTGAAATATGGCTTAAATAACAGCATTTGCTGGTGTAAATGAATTGAGTTTTTCAGATCAGTGAAGCTGATTGTATGGTGGAAGGACACATTACTGGCAGCACTTTACATGTTAGTACATGTGCTATTAGTGGCACCTCAACCACATCCATTTTTAAATTTCACGCTGACATTTCAGGCTGGAAACTACATCAATGATGTCAGAGGTTGCGGGCCAACACTGACAAGCTGAACATTCCAACAAAACAGGTTTTATTTTACTCAAAATGAGAACAAACAAAGCTCTGCACTGCAGACATGAGGAAAAATCCATATCGCAGATTTTATGTATCAGCCAGTGTCTAAAGTTAGCACAGACATTTCTGAATTACTTTAATGCAATTTGCTATAAATAGGCAGTAGGCACCAGTAGAAATGGAGAGGAAGTCTGCAATAACAACAAGTAACAGGAAAGAGGACATGATGATGGCTCAAATAGTAACAAATATATGAAAAACAAAATAAAAGCCCAAAATATAATGTGGTATAGTTCCATACATGATTCATGTCATTGAATTAGCTGCAGTTGCTTTACAACAGAGCTCTCATTTATATGGAGCTATGCAGATGAAGAAGAGACAGTCCAACAACATTTTGAACATGAGTCCTGCTCAGACAGAATGCACCAGGTGCTGTGCTTGGACACAGACATCTGGCAAATTTGCACAAGATCTGCTTCATAGTACAAAGATTGCTGCAAATGCCAACCAAGATGGGGGTTTTGCACTCCCCTTTTTTGTCTTTTGGGTTGTCTTACTCATCTTTTTCAAAAGCTCAGGTTTGGCTGGTACAGAGAAAATCAGATGAAAGACAAATGCTGACTTTGAACATGTTTCACTAAATATGCATCTGATGTGCATGTATGGACTGCATGACAATAATTCAATCATTCTTTTCAGTTGAACCTAAATAAAATTCATTAAACTTCATGTAGAGTGCTGTGCAAAATCTTGAGTTGCCTTTATTTTCATTATATCTTGCATCCAAAGAGCCAGAATTTCTTGCAAGTTTATTTATTAGCTCTCCATGTTTTCTGATGGTCTTTCAAAGTTTTTCTTTGGATGTTGCCCGCTTTCTAACTTGTGTTTTATTTGTTTGTTTGTTTGTTTGTTTGTTTGTTTCTTAAGCCCTAACCCTAACCTCCATCTGTGGGGAAAGAGCGAGACACCTGCCTGTCCCCTGTGCTCTGGAAGAGGGACCCTAGAACACCTCCTTAGCAGCTGCCCAAGGGCCCTGGCCGATGGTTGGTATCGTTGGCGGCACGACCAGGTGCTCAGAGTAGTTGCTGAAAAGATTGTCTCAGCAATCAGCACCAGCAAGCATCATCATGCTCCGAGGAAGGTAATCTCTTTTATTAAGGCTGGAGAGAAACCCCAGGTGCGCCCACATTTGACAACTGGCCTCCTCAACACAGCCTCTGATTGGCAGCTACAGGCTGACCTGGGTAAACAACTAAAGTTCCCTCAGAACATTGCAAAAACATCACTCCGGCCAGACATGATAATTATTTCTGAGGCCTCAAAACAGCTGATCATGCTGGAACTCACAGTGCCCTGGGAAGAGCGGATTGAAGAGGCCAATGAAAGGAAACGAGGAAAGTACCAGGAACTAGTGCAGGAGTGCAGGGGAAGGGGCTGGAAGACTTTCTATGAGCCCATAGAAGTGGGTTGTAGGGGCTTTGCAGGACGATCACTCTGCAAAGTCCTAGGCCGGCTGGGCGTGGCTGGGGCAGCCAAGAAGAGAGCCATCCAGGCTGTGAGTGAAGCGGCAGAGAAAGCCACAAGGTGGCTGTGGATCAAGAGGGCTGATCCGTGGGTAGCTACTGGTACACAAGTCGGGGCCTGATCACCACCGGCTGGGTTGCCTGGGCGAGGGTGTATGATGTTGTGAGACCCGAAACACCTGATGACCCTAGGATACATCACTGAAGATGCGTACCAGTGCATCCAGGAGATGTGTCTTTATAGTATAGCCACTTAAAACTGCTCTATTAATCATTCAAGCATATAAAGGCACTTAACTCAAGAGATGAACCCGTGATTTGTCAACCTAGCAAATAACCAATTTTAAGTTGTGTCTTTAGCCACTTTTTTACTGGCAGCCTGTCACAAAAACATATTATTTATTCCCATTCCTTTAGTAATTTTTTTTTTTTTTTAAAGAGAGAGAGAGAAAAAACATATTTGACAGACATAGAGTCGTATTTTGTCTTCTACCAACAAGGTGATTCCTAAAAAGCTACTAACTGAAAACTTCGCATATCTCAGGATGGTGTGTAGTGTGTCCTTTTGAGGAAATTGGACAAGTGGGGGACAAAAGAAGTAGTGGCAGATGAACAGTATCTGAATATTATTAAGAAATAGGAATAACTGGCACAAGACGTGAGCGATACATCTGGACCTTGAGTTGATTCGTCTGTGCTTTGCTGAAGTCTCATCAGAAATGGCCTCAGTGGAAGGGTGGCTGAAACAGCAAGAAAAGCCTCACGTAACAGTGGCAGTTTTCTTGGTTCTCAGGAGGATATGAACACAAAGTTGTTTTGTTTTCTTGTTTTTTGTTTTTAATTGTCAGAGGTTTCAATAAACACAATTTTCAATTATTTCATGGTTTCAGCTTTACAGGGTTAAAGTTCAGGCTTTGCTGAAGAATAAAGGCCGTCATACTAAATATCGACTTTTAGGCTTATTAGAATTGGCCAAATTTTTTTTTTGCTTTATATACTTTTTTCCGTGATTGCTTGAACATATTTTAAAACATTTCTCCACCTCTTTCCCATTTTCATAATGAAGCGTGGCTCAAGTGTTTTGCACAGCACAGCAAGTTATCTTTATGTAGCATAAACTGACTCAGCAATATAGTCTTTTAATTTAGACATCGTTGAGGTTAAGATTCTTTTTTTATTTCATTTTCACCTCCTACAACAGGATTCAAAATAAAGATGAAAATCCAAGTAAATTTCTTTTCCAGAGAATGTGAAAAGAGCTGCTAAATCAAAGGGTTCATCTGGTTTGCATAGAGTGATAATTAAAAGAAAAATATATAATTAAAAACAAATAGCGGGGGGAATTAACTCTATTTGTTTTCTCTGTCAGCAAACGTAGTTGAAATTTCAGTAGCCATTAAATATGCATTAACACTTAACAACAGTTTTTACTTCACCAAGAGTTATTTAGAAAAGCATACTATATAGGACACTGGGTATTGTTCATATATAAGAAAATTATTGCCAGCTCTGTTGAAACAACCTTGAAATAGTTGTCGACAGATTTTAATATGTTGAAAGTTTTGTTGATGAGGAGCTTTTCCAAGCAGAGCTATACTCCACACTAATGCGATGCCTGCTCCTGTTGTTCTCTGTGGTTGTATTAGCACAAGTAATAAGATAATCGAAGCCTGTTTATTGCAGTGGCTTGGTCTTAACGACTGTGTTTGTTTCAGGTCACTGATTGAATATACTCTTTATTTCATTATGACTTTCCTTAACACCCACAAGACATCGAGCCCCGCTGATCAAATGTCTGCTAACTGAGAGTTTTTCCCTTTTTTGTCGTTTCCTTTCTCCTTTTTGCTTTCTCCATTTTTCAGTTTGTGCTTCACTTGTTTCACTCTTCTTTTTCTCCTGTGTCTCACTGCTTTCATACAACATCTCAAACAATTTCTGTCTTTCCACCTAATGGAAGCTGAAGGGAGACAAAATGATGCCATCATCAAGCATGCTTTATATAACAGTCGTGCCACTGTGGCGCTCCTTGTTGTGACACAGCTTCCCACTGGCCTAATGTCTCTCTCCCCTTCTTGAGTTACCTCTCCAGGGACTTTTGCCAGAGTTGGGCCAGAAATTCTGGCCCAGTGTCATATTTTTTAATCTATAGACATATTGTCTTTGTGCACTGTTTAAAAAAAAAGATAAAATGTCAAGGCAAGAGTACATTTTGAATCATTTTTCATTTGATTTTTCTCTTGTGACTGCTGTTGACTTTACTAAGAGTTTTGGCAACTTGATTTTCTTGCTTATTTAATTACAATACTCCTGTGTGCATCTCATTTGACACGTTTTTACAGGAGCACACATGCTTTTTTTCCCCAAACTATCACAAAGCTGCACACAGAGAGAAACAGAGACCATTCATACATGCCTGTGCCCATATGGCCGATTTCATATTATTCAATTTTCAGTTCAATTAAAGAGAGCAACAGAGAAAGTGAGAGAGAGAGAGACAAATCACAACAACAGTCACCTCCAGATGCTTTATATTTTAAGGTACAGATCCTAGAATATTAGGGAGAAAATCCAACAATCAAACGAGACCCTTTGAGGAAGCACTTGACGACAGTGGGAAGGAAAAACTCCACTTCAATAGGAAGAATCCTCCTGCAGAACTGGGCTAAGGGAGGGGCAGTCATCTGGCACGACAGGCTGTGGATGATATGAGGAAGCCAGAATAACAGACAGACTGTAAACAGAGCCAGAGATTCATGATTACATGCAGTGTGGTGTGGAAGCACATAGTGACTGAAAAAGGTCCACCCACTGTATCATGGGAAGCCCTCAGTAGCCACGACCTATTGCAGCATTACTCATTCAGGTTCACTTGATCCAACCCTGACTATATGCTTTATCAAAAAGGAACATTTTAACCCTAATCTTTAAAGTAGAGAGGGTGTCTGTCTCAGTGAATCCAAACTGGGAGCTGGTTTCACAGAAAAGGAGTCTGAAAGTGAAGGCTCTGCCTCCCATTCTACTTTTAAATATCCTGGAACCACAAGTAAACCAGAAGTCTGCACGGGAAGTGCTCCACTGGGGCAATATGGTACTATGACATCTTTAAGATGGATGGTACCTGATTATACAAGACCTTAACACAAGGATTTTAAAATTGATTCTGGATTTAACAGGGAGCCATTAAAGAGAAGCCAATATGGAAGAAATTGGCTCTCTTTTTCCAGTCCCTGTCAGTATTCTCATTGCAGCATTTTGGATCAATAATAACGAATTACAATAGCCAGCCTAACAGTTATAATCATTGAACATTTTCTCTTTGAATTATGGGAAGAAACTAGAGACACTCAGATAAAACTTGCACAAGGCATAGACTCTTACTTCAGTGCAACAGCACAAACCGTTCTTGCTAAAAATTTACCAACAAAATAGAAAGGAAGAGAAAGTTTAGTTATTTATTCATCAGTTAACTCACTCAAACATTGCTCACTGAGTGTGCACAGATGCATATGGGGATGCTGCAGGTGAGGTAGACCACTGTGATGGGACAGAGAATGAAAAGTATACTTTTTTTGCAATTTTCTGATATTTTTACTGGGTGGTGTTGACCTTTCATGCTAGCCAGCTGTCCATTGGCAGGTAGACAGATTAATTAAGTGCGGCTCAATCAGTAGCAGATTCCTGGTGGACATTTCTGCTCATTAAATACCAACGCCTGTTAGCTGTAGAAGCTGTAAATAGAGATTAAAAACAAAAAAATGCTGAGAGAGAAATAAGGGCTGAAAATTTCAAGAACGTTTTGATTCTTTTTTTAGTTTCTTACATATGTAAATGAACACCAACTGATGAAAGTAAAGAGTTATAACAGCCAAATTATTCTAACTATGAATTAATTTGGTTCATCAAAAGGGGTACATAGTTTGTAGAAACGCCGTTTGATTAACAGTGCTCTAAATGGGTGCTAAAAATGTTTTAACCTGAAAGGATATTTATTGAACATTTGTCTGACTTTGTTTTTCACATTTTATACAACCGGGTAGGAAATTGCAATTAAATCCAGGCATGAATACATCAGCATTCATCAAACATTAGATGCTTCAGCTTTCTGCCTCTGTTCCTCTTTTTATATGCACCCTCTAATTTTGCTTGTAAGTTTGATCCATTATTGCATGAATATTCTGTTGTTGTGTTGTGGCAATGATTCTTACTTTATGCACTGAACCCTGCAAAATCACAGAAACATCTGTTTATTTGCTTTTGGCAGGCTGTGTCTTCAAATTTCAATATATGCACATGTAAATCTTTTCATTTTTAGATGATCAAATTGACACAGACCACTAACTTTTAAACACTAATGTCTACATTCTGTTGGGAATATGACTGGATTCATCCTGAAGGACTGTGTTAGATTTCTGATCAAATGACTGTGTGATTTGTTTTGGACTTTTGATGCCGCCTGTGAGATGCTGCATAGCACGCGCCCACAAACCCATTATTGTTTTTCTCTCTCCCAGCCTCACTTCACTTCAATTCAGTTTCAGCTGGATCAGATTTATTGACAATAAAGTTCTGAAACAATTTTATCAAGAAGTGCAGTATAATGTGTTTCTGTCTCACTTTTTTTGTCCTCACAGTTTAATATAGTCTAACTGAATTCACTTCAGTTATTGTGGTATATAAGCATGAACGTTATAGAAACAATATACTCAAGGTCGGATCAATAATAAAAAATGTATTTTGTCTCTCAAAAATTTTGATTATCTCAGCTTTTTTTGATATGTAGTGAGCAAAACCAACTATTAATAATAGTGTGTGTGTGTGTGTGTGTGTGTGTGTGTGTGTGTGTGTGTGTGTGTGTGTGTGTGTGTGTGTGTGTGTGTTTGTTTTAACTCCTTTAAACTTTTAAGGTAACTGACCACTGACCCAAACTGTAAAAGTAGTTTTCTTCTGTTTCTCAGTGATTTCAAACAATAAAAGCTTTTCTCCTTATACATTTTTTGGCATTTAGATCAATTTTGAAGGATCACACAGTTTTTAGTTTTTTATCTGTTTGCCTGTTTTGGTTTGTTTGTTTGTTCTGGTTTGATTTGCAGGGTTTCTGTTTGTTTGCTGGCTTATTTTTATGGGTTTTATATTATATTATCTTTCTTTTCTACCACACCGTGTTAATAGGTGGTGTCACTCATGTACAGGCTTGATTTTTGTAAATGTTTTACCTTTTATTGTAATAAAACAAAAAGTCAAATCTTTAGGTAGCCTTTCAATGCTAAACTGGCCTGTGTGCAGTTCAGTTCTTTCACCAACTGAAAACATTTGCTGTATCATTAAACACAAAAAGTACCCAGGACTGATGCTTAGAGACTGTAGTTAAAAGAAGAGGCGATGCTACACAAGTAGTAAAACAGGTTGCTGCCATCAAGTTTAACATTAGTTAACATTTTTATTGAAGTGTTAACTAATGGCCCACCTTCTTAGCTGTAGGTACCAACAACAAATGAGAACATTTTTCATTTTAAGCTGAAAAAATGTTTTTCAGCTTAAAATGCATAAGCTGAAAAACATTTTTCAGCTTATGCATTTTATATGTTTTCTGTGTAGTTTTGTGAATAACATATGGGCTTATGAGATTTGCAAATCATTGCTTTTTGTTTTTACTTATATTTTACACAGTATCCAATAATAATAATAATAATAATAATAATAATGGATATCAAATTCTTTTCGTTTTCTTTTAGAAAAACTTCGCATCCAGTTAACAGGTATCTTCTTTGGTATCTCCTTTAAGAAAGCGGTGTTTCCGTCATCCCAGTGTTTTAAAGTTACTTGGTCTTTTCAACGGGTACTTGAAAATAGAGACAGCATCCATACTAGTACAGTAAACGCGTGGAGGCTTTCTATTTGCTGTCGGAGTCTGCAGCCTTGTTGCTAGGTAACAGCGCAGAGCGGCATTTCCAGTGTAGTTCAAGGAACGCTCTTTCCGCTTTAGTAGCTACAGAAAGGCTGCGCCAAGAAAATACATATCCCACAGTGCACTTCTCGCGGAAATGCCCGCCTCTTTTGAGCATATGACTTTCGGTACTCCAGTGAATCACAACAATACCCCGTTTGTGGTGCTGTGTGGTTCATTTAAGTATTTTGGTGGTGTTTTTCTGTCGTTAGTTGCGCAGAGTTGTTTTGAAAATGAGGCTGCAGTGTTTGTTCGCAGCTTTGTGTCTCGGCGTTGGTGTAATGGCCGGGAAATACTCCCGGGAGCTGAATGAGCCCAAACCGAACGACAGAGATGGGCAGGCAGTGGAGTTCAGGATAGCTAAGCTAAACCAGGTCTGGGAGAAAGCTCAAAGGGTATGTATTTAAGACGATCAACAGCACGATTCATGTAGCACAAATAATTTGAGGAAAATGCTGAAACAATGAAGACAGGGCAATAAGAGATACATGATCGACGTACTGAGCTATGCACAGACCCAGGGGATCAGGTGGACGTTTCCTTAGTTGGAAAAAAAAATCAGGCGTCTTTTGTTCATTGTGAAGTTGGTACTTACAGCTAAGACGGTGGGCCAAGCTTGGTATTGGAAAATTGTTGAAAAATGCGTTTTACTGCGGCTAATCCCAGTGAGCATCATTTAGCATTTAACTGCCTCTTCAGCTGCCTCATCAGACCTTTGGTCAATATTTAATAGACTGTTATTGTGAGCAAAATTCTCCAGTAGGATTATGGAAAAAAAATATCTCTCTGTGTACTTTTCTGTTTCTGCAAACTTTCTCCCTCTGCCTGTCTAACAAAGCCAACATTTTCTACTCTTTTGGATTTAACAGATGCAGTTGTCTCCAGTCCGACAGGCTGAGCTGCACAGTGACCTGAAGATCCAGGAGAAAGATGAGCTGCAGTGGAAAAAAATGAAGGTGGAGGGATTCGATGAAAATGGGGAGAAGGAGGCCCAGCTCAGGCGCAACTTCCATGGTAAGACAAACTGCAGACTGCTTCAATCAGCAGTAGTTAGAGCTTTGTCCTGTGTAGGGTAATTTCCAATAAACCAAGTTCAAAAAAGAAGAGTCTATGGCTGACGCGTGTTCCTGGTTTCCAAAAGAAATGCTTCCAGTTGCATTATGATTTGAAGACTGTTTATTTATTACAAACGGAAGATGTAACAATGAACTCCTTCCTAAAAAGCATGAAAGTTCCAAAAAATAGCAGTTATCCAGAACTAGCTGTGCACACGGTCAGAAAACTGTGAGACTCCTAACCTCTCTGTCCATGCTCCTCCCCTTCCCTCTCACACAGGGTTTCATGCTACTATTGCACTTACATAATTAAAGTGAGAGGTACCCCCTTTTAGGTTCCAATCCCAAAACAGTGACTTAAAATTACTTTATGTAAACACATATATTTTCACATTTATTAATCCTGAAAAGATGACTTATGTAATGAATCTATGAATTATAAACAAACATGAACTCAATCGTAAATAAAAATATAAAGCAGACGTCTGGCGCTTACATTACCGGCCCCTAATTGTTCTAATAATGTATTGCCTTAGAACAATTACCACATTTTTTAACTTTACAAACTTAATATGAACCACGTTTAGACATATCCAATGTTTAAACACATGACAAAATATTATTTATAGACAAATGAATTGTCCAATACTTTGCCAATCAGCTTTGCAAAGTATATTAAGGCTGGTTTCTGTCCATTTCCAAAAGAACAGATGAAAAAGAATAAGAAAGAAAAGAAGGAAAGAGAGAAAGAAGGAAAGAGCCAGAGGTTGCTAGCACATGGCTCATCGTAGGGGCTTAGTCTTTACCACTAGCCCATTCAGATTCCACAAGCAGACAAATCTTGGTGATGGGTCTGTCCAAAACATTAGTCTTTGTCTTTATCCGTACTCGGCGAACGAGACCCTTCTTGTCTGGAACAGTTTTGATGATCTTTCCCATAATCCATGAGTTTCGTGGTGCACAGTCGTCCACAAGAAGAACGACATCTCCTTCTGCAAAGTTTCTTGATGCTGTGGCCCACCGCTGACGTTCCTGAAGTTGAGGTAGGTATTCTTTAGTCCATCTCTTCCAAAATAGATTGGACATATATTGCACCTGTTTCCATCTACGTCGTGAGTAGAGGTCATTCGGGTCAAACAATCCTGGAGGCAATGAAGGTTTTGTTTTCAACAACAAAAGATGATTAGGTGTCAGAGCCTCCAAATCATTTGGGTCGCTTGATGCCCTGGTGATTGGTCGGCTGTTGATGATCGACTCTGCCTCGCATAAGACTGTATGAAGGCATTCTTCTTCCAGAACTTGTTCTCTCACAGTAGAATTCAGCACTTTTCGTATTGATCTTATCAACCTCTCCCATGCTCCGCCATGATGTGAAGCAGTGGGAGGGTTAAATGTCCACTTAATTCCATGCTGTTGAAATAGATGCTGAAACGGTGAAGTGTTCCAGTCAGCGATTGCTTCCTTCAGCTCACGATTGGCAGCAACAAAATTTGTCCCATTATCTGAGCGAATCGCCCTCACTTGTCCTCTCCGTGCTATGAAGCGCCGGATTGCATTTATGCATGAATCTGTGTCTAATGATGAGGCCAGCTCTATGTGTACTGCACGAACCGCTAAACAAGTGAATATAACACCGTATCTTTTTAAGATGGTTCTTCCACGTCTTACTTCGAATGGGCCAAAGTAGTCTACACCAACCCGGGTGAAGGGTGGATCATCTGGCAACACTCGCTCTTGTGGAAGATCAGCCATCAGTTGTTTCCCAACTCTCCCATGCAGGCGACGACATGTCACACACTTTGCGATGATCTTTCTAATGGCTGTGTTGGCACTTGGGATCCAAAACTTCTGTCGCAATTCAGAGAGCATGTGATTGCGTCCTCCATGCCCAGTTTCTTCATGTATCTGTTGGAGGACTAAGTCAGAAATGTGAAAGTCTCTAGACAGGATAATAGGCTGCTTAGCGATTTCCGGCATAGCTGCCCAGCTCAATCTTCCACCAACTCTCAACAGATCTTCCTGTAGTACAGGGTTCAGTTTGTATAAATGGCTGTTGCGCTTCACACTTTGTCCCTTGTGAAGAGCTGAAACCTCTTCCGAGAATTTCTCCTTTTGGCAAAATCTGATTATATCGAGCTCTGCTTGATTCAGGTCTTCCACTGAAATTTGTGTAGGCTTAAAGCTTGTCCTGAAACTGTCAATCTGACTTTGCCTCAGCTGTCGATCATTGTCAAAGCTATTCTCCACACTGGTTACGCATAGCTCTTTACGTTTTTGACAGAGACTCCAAAGTAAGGCTTTAAGTTTCAGGAACCACGCCACCGCTCTTTTCAACTTTGTCCATGATGAGAAGTAATTTATCAGTCTCTTGAATGGAGCAACATTTTCTTCCACCTCTATTTTGTTTACTGTGGCCTTCTTGATCTCAGGATCACCAGAAGTGATTTCCGGACAATTCAATGGAGTGTTAGGCCAAAACTCTACTGGACTGCGAAGAAAATCTGGCCCAGACACCCACGTTCTGTTCTTCATAAATTCATCTACTCTTTGCCCTCTTGAGGCGCAGTCAGCAGGATTCTTGTCTGTGCTGATGTGTTTCCACTGTTCCACATCAGAGCCTTTCAGAATAGCTGCAACTCTGTTTGCCACAAACGTACGAAAACGCGTGGTCTCATTCCGGAGATACTGGAGCACCACCGTACTGTCTGTCCAAAAAACTGATTCTGCAAGGTTCAGTTGTAGCTCTCTTCTCAGGACACTATCCATCCTAATGGCTACTGTAGCAGCAGTCAATTCCAGACGGGGTATGGTAGGAGGCCTGAGAGGCGCCACTCTGGACTTGCCCATCATAAATGCACATTGTGTCTCATTGCTCGTGTTACGCATGAGTAGGTAGCTGACTGAGCCATATGCATCCTCACTTGCATCTGCAAAGTGATGTAGTTGTGCAAATACATCATTTCCAAAATCTTTGGGCTTGAAACATCTTGCAACTGAGAAGTGTTCCAAAGCAGGAAGGCTGGTTAACCAGTCAGTCCACCGCCTCTTTATGTGCTCAGGTAAGTCGTCATCCCACCCGATCTTCAATCTGCACAATTCCTGCAGGATAATCTTTGCTGGCAAGACTGCTGGCGCCAAAATGCCTAATGGGTCATACACTGATCCAATGACAGAAAGAAGTCCTCTTCTTGTGAATGGGCGATCTTTGAAGTTGATCTTAAAGCTGAATGTGTCTGACTCAACACACCAATTGAGACCAAGGGCCCTCTCAAGTGGAAGTTTGCCATGATCCAGGTCCAGGCTTTTCATTTCTGCTGCCAGTTCACACTTTGGGATGGAGTCAAGCACCTTCCTTCGGTTGCTCACCCATTTGTTGAGACGGAAGCCTCCGTTGGCACAGATTTTCATTAGATCTTGACACATTGATATAGCTGCCTCCTCCGTAGCGACAGACTTGAGACAGTCATCAACGTAAAAGTTCTGCAATACTGTTTGAACAACTTCAGCTCTGAACTGCCTACTCTGGTCTTCAGCACACTTCCTCAAAGCGAAATTGGCACAACTGGGTGAGGATGTGGCCCCAAACAAATGCACAGTCATCTTGTGCTCAGTCAAAGCTTGATTGCAGTCGCCACCTGTCCACCAGAGGAACCTAAGTAAGTCAGAGTCACCGTCAGGCACCTTCACCTGGTGAAACATTGCTTCAACGTCTGCCATAATTGCAACAGGTTCCTGTCTAAATCGTATGACAACACCAATGAGACTGCTGGTCAAATCTGGACCCTGAAGAAGTTGATCATTCAGGGATGTGCCCTGATAGGATGCTGCACAGTCGAACACAACTCTTAATTTCTGCTTCACAGGGTGGTACACGGCGTGATGGGGTATATACCACACTTTTCCTTCTTTGTGCGCCAGTTCATCATTTGACAGTTGTACTGCATAGCCCTTTTTAAGAAGGTCTTCCATGAAGTCTGTGTACTCTTGTCGGAAGCAGTCATTCCTGAGAAATTTAAGCCTCAAGTTACGTGCTCGTTGTTCAGCGACTGAGCGATTATTTGGCATGTTGACCAATCTGTTCTTCAGAGGTAGACATATTGTATAGTGGCCATCCATCAGTTTTGCAGATTCCATGGCCATGTCCATAAACTGATGGTCCTCTCTTGACATTTCCACTTCATTATGTTTTCTTCCCTCTGGAAAATCCACCATGAACTGTTGAAGCCACAGGTTCTCTAAACGGCTCACTGCTATGCGGTTTGCATTAGCCTTGGCTGGGTTTCTCTTGTCTGCATGACAGCCAGTTTCTCTCAAAGGTCCATTCACAGTCCAACCTAGCTTGGTTCTTACAGCATACGGTCCATTACCTACACTGCTTACAACCTCCCATGGCTCCATTGCTTTAGGTACATTTGCTCCTATAAGCAATCCAATGTCAGTCTCAATTCGAGGCAGTTTTACTTCTTTAAGGTAAGGCCACTTTTCGAGATCTTTCTGTAGGGGTATGTTTTCCTTTCCTACAGGTATTGTCCTTTGTGTGAAGACATCTGGCAGATCAATAAAGTCGTCACCAGATAAACTACTGACCTCCAAGCCTGACACTACATGAGTACAGACAGGTTTCTCTTCATTCATAGTTTTCAGTAGTATGTCAGTTTTCCTTCCAGTGATCTTCAATTTGTCCATTAATGTCTCTGTACAGAATGTGGCAGAGCTTCCTGGGTCCAAGAAGGCGTAAGTCTGCACTACTACACTTCCCTTTTTGGCCTTGACCTGTACAGGAACTATTGCAAGTGTGCAGTCATCTTCCCCGGCCCCAGTTGGCCCACAATCCTCAGACTCTGCACAGACAAAGGCACTTAAGATTGTTTGACTTTCACTGTTCTTAGTTTTCTTCTCTGTGTCAGCGTCTGTGTCCCTTTTCTTGATATGCAACAATGTATGATGAGCAAGAGAACATACCTCACAGCTCACCTTTCTCTTACAAAGTTTGCTCATGTGACCTTGCTTCAAACAGCTAAAACACAGTCCTTTGCCTTTCAAAAATTCCAACTTTTCGTTGTGTGGCTTGCCCTTAAACTTACCACACAGGTCTATGATGTGCCCACCGTTACAGAACAGACATGCCTGTGGAGTGGGTTTCACATAATTTGTGTTTTCCATTGGCTTTGTGTCTTTCTCCTGAATGTCCAATGGTATGGCACTGGTGGTGAATGACTTCTTCATTACAACCCTTTTCTGATCCTTGTTACTGTTTTGTTTAATGGTGAATGGTTTAGCAGTGGTGCTATCCTTTATGTCACCAAAAACAGGGTGAAGTGCAATTTTGGCTTGTTTATTAATAAACTCCACCAAATCCTTGAACTTGACTCTTCTGTCGCCTCGCTCTTGCATACCACACACAACAGATCTCCACCTTTCACGTAACTTGTATGGAAGTTTTGCTACAATGGCTTTCAAGCTTGCGACGTTATCAAGTTCCTCCATGTAACTCACTTCAGCCATGGTGTTACAGCAAGCTGTCAGAAAGAGTGAAAACGCATTTAAAGCTTCTGCATCTTCTGGCTTGATAGGTGCCCAGTTTGAGACCTTGTTCATGTAGGCTACAGCAACTTTGTAGTCATTTCCAAAATGCTCTTTAAGGAGCTGTTTAGCCTTGTGATAGCCTACATCTGGCTTCATATGAAGGCAGCTCTTTATTAGCTCTTTCGGCTGTCCATTAGTGAACTGCTCTAAGAAGTAGAGGCGATCCTTAGGACTTTCAGTGCGAGACTCTACTCCGTGCTCAAAGGCGCTTACAAATGTATTGTAATCTAGAGGATCACCACTGAAGGTAGGGATGTCTAAAGGTGGCAATGTCATCATTTTTTGTTGTTTCACCATCAGCTCCGTTATATTATTCTGACGTGTCATAACAGTACAGAGTGTTTCAACTGCTTGCTCATCTGCTACAAAATCCACTCTAGACTGCTGCGTACCAATAGGGTGATTTTGTAAAGGCATGAATTCCCCATATCCATTTTCTGTGTTGGTGACTGGAGTTTGACTTACAGGTAATGGCATGAATCCAGAATCAATAGTCGTTGGGTATGCAGGACTCACATGTGACGAGCGCTCATTTTCAAAATTCTCTAATACCTTTAATTTAGCATCAGAGGCAGCAATAGCAGTTTGCAGATCTAGCTGCTCTCTTTTTGCTTTCAACTCAGTTTCCTGTCGTTCAAGCTCTTGTTTTTGTTTGAGAGCAGTTGCTTGTGCAAGCAATGTGGCTCTCTCCATTTCAGCTTTGAGGCGTACTGAGGAAGCAGTGGACACTTGGCTCCCAACGGCTGACCTGCGCCTCCTGCTTTTACTGCTTAATGCAGCGGACATCACAGAAACACTGTCGGAAGGCTGGATGTCTGCATCACACTGTCTAGCTTGTTCTGTGCGCTCCTCAGCTGCTTTAACCCACGTTTCCACATGTTGCATAAATCCACGAATACGACTAGCATTAGGTTCATACCAAGAACTTTGGTCCTTTTCAAATTCTTCCTCATGCATTAATACTCTCAAACTATCATTTATCTTACGCAGTTCTCCAAATGAATCTTGGTAGTCTAAACGCAATTTCTGCTTAACAGCATTCACGTTAGCATCATCTTCCATTAGCCGTTCGAGCTGATTAGCTTGGCTACTTAGGTGGCCTAGCTTAGCCTTTCTAGACTGGGTCAACCTGTGCAGCTTTTCCTCGACAGCCTTTTCTGTCATTTTTGATTCTCTTTTTCCACACACTGGTTCTTCATCACTCTCATGCATTATGACAAATTTCCACAGTAGCAAAGCTTGTTTTCATTGCTTACCGTGATTCTTCCTCCAAGTAGGCTATTGCCTTCAATCCACAGTGCACGGCGTTGCTAAACATGATCCTTTTCAGTATTCCTTTTCCCAAAAAAGGAGCAAGAAGGTTTTCTGACTAAATGTAGGGTAATTTCCAATAAACCAAGTTCAAAAAAGAAGAGTCTATGGCTGACGCGTGTTCCTGGTTTCCAAAAGAAATGCTTCCAGTTGCATTATGATTTGAAGACTGTTTATTTATTACAAACGGAAGATGTAACAATGAACTCCTTCCTAAAAAGCATGAAAGTTCCAAAAAATAGCAGTTATCCAGAACTAGCTGTGCACACGGTCAGAAAACTGTGAGACTCCTAACCTCTCTGTCCATGCTCCTCCCCTTCCCTCTCACACAGGGTTTCATGCTACTATTGCACTTACATAATTAAAGTGAGAGGTACCCCCTTTTAGGTTCCAATCCCAAAACAGT
This sequence comes from Rhamphochromis longiceps, assembly GCF_057381845.1. NCBI lineage: Eukaryota > Metazoa > Chordata > Actinopteri > Cichliformes > Cichlidae > Rhamphochromis > Rhamphochromis longiceps. Next base: position 38,962,234 of record NC_140562.1, on the reverse strand, counting down.
GACTTAAAATTACTTTATGTAAACACATATATTTTCACATTTATTAATCCTGAAAAGATGACTTATGTAATGAATCTATGAATTATAAACAAACATGAACTCAATCGTAAATAAAAATATAAAGCAGACGTCTGGCGCTTACATCCTGAGTCAGTTTCCTCTAGATCCTTAATCACCATCTTTAACAATCCCTGTACTGACATTTTTTATGGGTTTGATTAGTAATAATGACTGCAACGTATCCTAACACACTGGTAGTCACTAAAGCCAACAAAAAAACAGGAACAGAGAGTATCACAGGATTTCTTCTTCTTCCTCTCCTTTCACTGCTTCCTTTAGGGGCCACCACAGCAGATCATCTAGCCTATCCCTAGCATCATCTTCCATCCTCTCTGCCACTGCAACCCTCTGTATGTCCTCTTCAATTACATTTATGAACCCCCTCTGTGATCTGCCTCCTTCTCTCCTGCATAGTAGTTCCATCTTCAGCATCTTATCTTGCCTCTCTATTCAGTGGGTCACGATGCGTTGGTAAGAGCCATCTTCTCTCATCAAAAAGACAGATATTTTTAGAGTTAATGAATTTAAAGTTATTCCTTTTAATTTTCTTTTTGTCTAATATGGGAAAGCAGAAGGTTAATGACACCTGGCTTGAGAACAGCATCTTTAGTTTTTGTTTTAAACCTTGGAAAATAATAAAACGAAATCCTCTCATGCAAAAACACAAACAAAAGACTTTACAGAAGTTTTATCTTGTAAAACTGTCTGAGATCCTCCATTTTTCTTGCCACTGTAGACATGAAACGGGTCCTAAATTGCTTTGCTAGTGGTGTAAGAAAATAATAATAATCTTGAATCTAACTTTTACAAACTTTCTGAATTTCAATGTCATTTAAACCCAGTGCTAAAAAGAGACATGTTAAGACAGATTGTTTAGGTAGGTCTAATTTAGTCAAGGCATATACTGTAGATGTCAATCGAACAAAGACAAAGAAAATGTTTAATGATAGATTAAGTACATGTACTTTTTATAGTATATGTGCTAAACATGGCAAAGTTTAAGGATCACATACTTGACCATAAAAGTAAAAGTTTAACCGGAGTAAACATTCTGATGTACTGGTTTGTCATTTAAAATAAACTCTGAAGGTCATACTTCTAAGCTGTGGTAGTGATTCCCCCACTGCTCCTTCCTGCTGTTATCAGTAGCACTCTTCATATCTCACTTAATCTGTTCACTTGTCACCTGGCAGATGAGTTACTAAAAGCATACCAATTTTATTTTATGTGCTATTCAGGCTGTGGGTAAAAAGATATTTCTGTATTTTGAATTACACTTTAGATATTCTTTATGTAGTATTTAGCAGTGTTTAGACTGAGGTCCTATTGTATGATTTTAAAGGATAGGCATACTGTATCTCCCTTTATTCCTTGTGAGAGCTCGGCCAGCAGTCCACCTGCTCTGGTTCCTCTCCTTCCTCGCTCCCCTGTGGTGCAGTGACCTTCCTGCTACAGGCAGAGCAACACAGTCCCTCCTTTAGCTGGCTAAATATAATTTTTTAAGGAGCACGTCGAGTCATCTTTTCCATGCTGAATCCTGTCCTTCTCCTTAACTCATTCTAATTGAGCTTCACAGTCATTTTGTCTCCCTCATTACCTTCATTTCCTCTGCGCTTGTTCTTGATGTATTTTATATGTCAAAAGACACTCCTCACACCGGTCAGTCGGAGAACGTAAACACACAACGATGAAAGTGTGCAATGTAAACTGTTTAACTCCTCCAGCACCACAGAGATTTTCTACGGTCTTAATAAAGATTTTAAACTAGCATGCTGTATATGTAAACACACTTATTGAAGTTAATAAATGACACTGGTGATTTGCAAAAATGCTGTGATGGTGCTGAATCAGCACCTACAATAAACGTTTACTGGAGAATAATGAGGGCAGAGATTTCTCAGTCCCAAGTCCATCTTTATATGCTTTGTTTTTCAATTTGCCAAATTCATCAAAATTTTTTTTTGACCACTTATTCAGTTCAGGGTCACAGAATAACTGGAGCGTGGCTGGTACACCCTGGACCGGTTAACAGTCACTGACAAATATTTACCTTTTTATTTGCCAATAATAATAGTTATCTTTCCTGAAGGTTTTTGAATGTGCTTATTATCATTATCATCATTATTATTATTATTATTATTATTATTATTATTATTATTATCTCTTGTCTTATTCACTTTATGATGTAGACATTCTGCAAAATTGTGGGGTTGTTCACGATGCCACTGCTACTAAATTAATTAATTGACAAATACTACTTAATGTCTTGAAAAAATATTCATTCTAGGTTGTTTTTAAAAGCCATTGGCAGCCTTATCATTAGGGGTGCAACGATACTCGTATCGATATTGAACTGTTCGATACAGTGCTTTCGGTTCGGTACGCATATGTATCGAATACAAAATAAATTTTTAATTTATTTTATCAACTTTCCTTCTGACGATGCTGTCTGTGTTGAGCGCTCAGTGGATCTGCGCTCGACAGTGCAGCCTAGGCGGAGTAGTCGAACGCAGATTCACTGAGGGCAGGGCAAGCTAGCGAGACAGAAGTTACGCTCTCCTTGCAACATGGCAAATTGAACCTCTCCCACCCTCATTCAGATCTGGCGTTTGGAACTATTTTGGTTTTCATGTGACGTATGACCCTGAAGGTAAGCGTGTCATGGACTAAAGTAAAACAGTATGTTGGATGTGCCACGCAATGCTCAATTACATGGGTGGGAGCTAGTGTGTTAGCGCAGTTAGCTCGTTAACGTGTTGGCCGTCCACAACGGAGATTTGCCGTTGTGGCGTTAAGGTCATTTCAATGAGATTTACGCTGACAGCACCAGTGGGAACACAACGAATATGACTGCACATTTACACCGACATCATCCTAGTGCAAAGACAAGTGGAAGCAGAAAACAACAAGCAGCATGCTACAAACTTTACCCGAGTCATTTAGACAGCCGTTAGCACATGATTCTCCTTATGGGGACCTGATATGTTTAATATGCTGCTGAGAATATAGCCCAGAAGAAGCGTATAGTACCGCTTTTATTTTGGAAAGAGCCATTTCTCTGTAATAAACTCTCTTTTCCAAAGATGAGTGATTCCTCAATCAGATACAGGGCTCGCAAAATCGCCTGCCCAACGTCCCTGGGCTAGCGATTTTTCGGGCTACCAAAATTTATCTCTGCCCTGCCCGTTGGCCTATCGTAGGAAGGAAAAATATATGTCAATGCTTTTGCATTCTTTCGGAAATGTAGCTGGGTAATTATGTCATTGGCATCGGTGAGCCACTGTCAATATGTGACATATTGAAATCGCGTTTGAATTTGCGCTTGTTTTTTGCTTTCACTTTGCAATTGCGCACTGTGTATAGAGAGCGACAGCACTGATTGGTGAGTGATGATAATTTGCGCACCAATTCCTCTGACATCGTCTTATCAATCGTTAGCTTACTATGCAAACATGACAAGTGAAATCTCCTGCAGCAAGCTTAAACATGTGAGAGGTTGATCGCGCAGAGAATCGCTGAGCGTTATGTGAGTGCGTGTGTAAAAGCAGCAGGATATATATTGTAGCGGGTCAGGGCTGTTCGGGGTTCTGTTTGTACAGTTATGTTTTGTTTTTATTGCCATAGTGACGGGTGACGCCCTCTCGCTGCGACGGTGTGTCCTTCCGGGGTCAGAGGGCGCCCTGTGTGGTGTTGTTGTTGTTGTTGTTGCTCTGCTGTTGCGGCGCTGAGCAGTTAGCTAGCGGCAGTGTTCTTCTGCAGATGTCAATAAACGGCTGTGCTCCCTGGCTAGCTCACGGGAAGCAAGACCAAACGACACCTCCGTCTCCTCGTTGTCTGAGCTCGCCACATTGGTGTCAGAAGTGGGATGATGGTGGCACCCCATGTTCTGACCCGAGTGACTTTTCCTCCGCCGGTCGTGACCGGCCGGTGCGCCAAAAGAAGGCACCTGGACATTTGCAGGACTTTGTGTGGGGTAATGGGGTCGTCGGGGACAACTGACCCCTTAGGTGGGGGCTATGTAGCGGGTCAGGGCTGTTCGGGGTTCTGTTTGTACAGTTATGTTTTGTTTATGTTGCCATAGTGACGGGTGACGCCCTCTCACTGCGACGGTGTGTCCTTCCGGGGTCAGAGAGCGCCCTGTGTGGCGTTGTTGTTGTTGCTGTGCGGTTGCCGCGCTGAGCAGTTAGCTAGCGGCAGTGTTCTTCTGCAGATGTCAATAAACGGCTGTGCTCCCTGGCTAGCTCACGGGAAGCAAGACCAAACGATACCTCCGTCTCCTCCTTGTCTGAGCTCGCCACAATATTTTAGTTCTGCTGAGCCAAATAAGACAGGTCAGGGTGAAGAAGTGACAGCCAAAGAAAAGCTTACCACAAAACGGAAAAGTTATGACAAATCAGACTATAAGGCAAAAAGAAAGTGCAGCTTTATGGTTTCACGGACAAAAGAATTTCTGTGGCTGCAATATGACAAGCGAAATAACCAGGGCTGCACATAAGTGGTCCGCAGGTGCGCATTCGCTGTCAAAATAAAAAACGGGCACAAGATAAGAAGTTGCAACGCGTGTTTACATACATAAGATTTTCAGAAGGAGGACAGACATTTGTTTAGAACTCTTAAAGATGTCGAAGAAGCAAGCTCCTTTAAGCAATTGCTGTGATGTTCCTCCACCTCCAAAGAAATGTCAGGAGTCCGAACCACAAAAGAAGCACGTATTCTCGGAAAAGTAGTTGCAGGAGGTGAGCTGGCTTCAAACAAATGATGAACGCACAGAGATGTGGTGCGGAATGTGCCGTGAAAACTTAATAAATGACAAATTAAAAAGGCATGAACATTTTTTTTTATCGAAAAAATATCGAACCGTGACACCAAAGTATCGAACCGAACCGAGAATTTTGTGTATTGTTGCACCCCTACTTATCATGTGCTATATAGACAGAAATATAATATAATACAGCAGACATGGGCACTCAAACAATCCTGAAAGGAAACCTATAAATCCAATGAAGTTGGCCTTTGTCCAGGGTGGCTGTAGCTCACTCAGAGCAGGTTACCTACTAATCAGAAGTTTGTTTGATCACCATCTGCTCCAGTCTGCATGCCAAATATCACTGGGCAACATACTAACCCCAAGTTGCTCTCCAGTGCATCCATCCGAGTATGAATGCGTGTGAATGTTAGATAGAAAGCACTTACATAGAAGAAAGTGCTTGTGTGAATGGGTGAGTGAGACAAGTAGCCTTGAGAGCTCAGAGTAGAAAGGTGCTATATAAGAACCAGTCCATTTACCATGTCCCACCCCTGCCCCCAAAGAGCTATAGCTTTATAATAGATCAGAACTTACTGCTCACTTTTTCCATATTAACTTAGGCACAGACTTATTCTTACTGGCCCAAAATGATTTCCCAGAGGTCTTTGACTCAGTAGAGTTGACCAAGTTATTGTTTGGCTGGTATTTAGTTGCTATAAAGAAAGCAGAGAAGGCTGTCATCATATGTCAGTCAGGGTAACATCTGACTGTGTTTTGCTGCTAAGTCACAGTTTATGTAGATTTGGCTGATATATGATAGAAACTATGACAAACTCATAACTGGATGAAGCTGGTGGAAAGTGATTAATTTCGCATTTGGGAGAAAATTACGTGCAGTGATGCATTAAGTCAGCAGCAACTATGTGATTACAAAGTTTTTAAATTACACCAAGCATCTTTTTTGCTTTTCTTCAGGGGAAGAAAAGAGTATATGCTTATATTAGACAACAAATGCATATTCCATTCTCTTCCACTTATCCTTGTCAGGGTCACGGGGGAGCTGGAGCCTATCGCTGCTACCATAGGGCGAGAGGCAGGGTACACACCTGGACAGGTTGCCAGTCTTGTCACAGGGCTAACACAGAGAGAGACAACCATTCACACTCACATTCAAACCTATGGACAATTTAGAATTACCAGTTAACTTAACCTTACTAACTGCATGTCTTTGGATTTTGGGAAGAAGCTGGACTCCACACAGAAAGGCCCCAGGAAAATAAAATAACCACTAAAAATATATCTATAGTCTGACATCGACTGACTAAAATATTGGTCTGGCTCTACTTCTTCGTTACCTTCATTAGGGATCCTACTCCCCTTGATGTTTCCTTTGAAATTTATGAGTTACTGTCAAGGGGTTTAGAGTCTTGTTAAATGATTAATATGCATGTCTTAGTCACTTTAGATTCTCTTGCCTATCTCCCGCTTCCTCCCAAGATACAGCCTCTGTTGTTGTTCCTTAGAGGCTCATGTCAGGATAATTCAACACAGCGTTTGTTTAAAGTCTTGTGGTTGTGTTATGCAGTGATCCTCGCCAAGTATGGGATGGATGGGAAAAGGGACACACGGCCACTGGAGAGCAACTCACTGAAAGATCACGACATCAAGGAGGAAGATGCATTTGAGGATCCCAGACTGGACAAACTCTGGAACAAGGTTTGTGTTTGTGTGCATAATTCTGAAAATGCTGAAGTATTGCTTTATGTAAGGTGCTTTGATTTAATGCTTGCATTGTTTGTAGTGTAACTGTAAGACTTCAATGCCAACCCTGTTGCTGTTCCTCTTTAAAAACCTTATCACAGCCAGTAAAAATAAAAACTTATGGACATGAACTTCAGATCAGCTTAGTGCCACTCGGCTTCCAAGAAACAAAGAACAAGAGAACTAAACACTTTACAAGGTAACAAGCTTGTAAAATGTTTAGTGAGTCTCTGATTTCATCATTTTCACTGAACACAGCAAATCCACTACTGCGTGACAAATACATTTTTGCCACATTCTTCCATACACAGTCAACAAATACATTCAGTCTAATCAGAACTTCAAGACTCATTGATCAAATTACATCAAATCTGTAAGATCTAAACTTGTTTAATGGCCAACCAGTCACAAAGGGAGCAGCGTGAGCTAGTTCAAGCAGGAAATTCGAGCTGCATCACACACTGACAACACTAATGCAAGTGCTGATTGCTGCCTTGCATCACTGTTTCAGCTTCTCTTCCACCCCAGCATTCACACCGTAGACCCCAACTCCCCAATTTTCTAAAGTCTTTGTGTGAAAATGAGCAATCTCTGACTATTTTTATATGTCCAATATAGTTGATTGGCTTTAAAATATTCATATAAATGTAAGCATTAAAATCACTACACTTAATAAGCCTAAACCTTCTCAGACTCTTACCAAACAGTCCTGCTGTACTAAGCGTTGATTCTTTTACTGCTACTTGTAATAGTAAATTCTTTCCCATGCAAAAGATCCTCGTTCTTCTGATGCCTTTGAAACTAACTATATCTCTAATGCCTCTTCCCCCACCAGGCTAAGATCTCGGGGAAGTTCTCTGATGAGGAGCTGCTGAACTTGAAGAGGGAGTTCCAGCACCACAAGGACAAGATCCACGAGTACAACATCCTCATGGACACCGTCAGCAGGACTGAGGGTGAGCCATGTGAATCACTCCCTTTGATCCGCTGCAGGCGCGTGTGTCGCACTACTTCTGTTTAGCTTTATTAGTGTTTTCTGAGGCCAGGTTTAAAAGCAGTTCAACCCAGTCCTCCTTTCTGTTGCTTCATCCTTCGTCTATTCAAGAGATCTCCTGCAGAATATCCCTTTCTATCTTAGCAGCTCTTATTGACCCTTTTATGCCATTTACTGCTATTTTTTTTTCTCTGCAGACCTAGCTGGTGTTTGTGATCATATCAGAATCATTTTAAAAAACATAAAGCGGAGTAAATGTAAGAAATGTAAGAAATAAGGCTTACAAGGTTATAAAGTATATTATATATTATTACTAGATATATTATATATTATTATTTTTTTTGCACTAACTTGTCTTGTAGCACCTTGGTTCCTGGAGGAACGTTGTTTCGCCTCACTGTGTATTTTTAAACTGTATATGGTTGAAGTGACAATAAAGTTGAACTTGAACTTGAAGTAATATTTTCTAGATGCCATGGCTGTTCTGCACACCCGTGTTTTATAGGGTTGAAGTCTGAGTGCTCTCTGTCTGTCTGCTCAGTCTTGTGGTCATATACGTAGGTGGCAGGTATCAGACTGCACATGTTACCACCCACTACTTTGTGCTCTATCAGTGCTTGTCAAATCACATCAAGCTGTGAGTTTTAAGAGGAGCTGACAGGCCCCACTGTGTTTCAAGTAGGCACGGGGAGGACAGGCACGTCTTCGGATGTGACTTGACACTTTGCAGCTGTTACGTGCCAGAACTTTCCCGATAGCGCTGCACAGCGCTGCGTTTTTGCCATACAAGCCGGGGGTATTTCTTCTGCTTGTCTGATGCTTTTAAATATTAAGCCAATCACATGTTGCCTTGAGGGATTGTCTGTGAACTTCCACAGTACCTCCACCTCCATCCACTGCCTGTCTAGGTTCCTCAGTTTTCATCCAGTTTGGCTTCTCTTCTTTTTTTCTCCCCCTTTTCTCATCCAAATGTCAACCGTTATCATTTAGTCAGTGTGGTGCTGTACACTTAGGCTTTGTTTGGCTTTTACTTTTTTCTAGCACCACACAGGCTGTTCAAGGTTCTCCTGAAAAAGTTGCTAAATAAATGACAAATAAGCCAGTTTTCTAAAATTACCTTAATCTTTAACGGGTTATTTAATGTAATAATGTAAAAAGCTGCTAATAAAAACTGCCTTTCTTTTTGTCTTTTATTAGTTTAATTTACTTTTTGTCTCTTTCCTATTCCCTTCTGTCATCCATCCCTCATTTTCTCCATCCATCTCCTCTGCCCTCACTCCTATCTAACCCACCCACACTACCCTGCGGGCTTTTCACTTCTAATTTGCCCCCTCTCTCCCTCTTCTCCCCTTTATTTCCTTTCATCTGTTCCTCTCAACAGAAATACACAAGAACGTGATCTCTCCCCTGGAGGGTGATACCAAAGAGCACGTGCTGCAGCAGAAGCACACAGAGCTGAAGCACAAAATGAGAGACCTCAACCAGGGCTTTGAGCGCCTCCGTAAGCTCAGCCACGAGGGCTTCAGTGAAGATAGCGGTGAGACATGAAAAGCACACACACTCCCCGCTTGTCTCTTTTTGCATCTCCATTAGACGCTACATTTATCTCATCAGCTTAATTACTGGGAGTTGTAATCATAATAACACATTACTGTATCACGGCTGATGGCTTAAAGTGTTTTGCATTTTTAAAGACGTTCATTGAAAGCAGCTCACTACGCTGCATTCGCCCAGTGACGTCAAACAGCTCGGCCTTGTGCTGTTTAACAGACGAAACATTTCACTCACCAGTGCATTTTATCTCCACTCCTCAGATATGTAAGGCTGCTGTTAGTTGAGTGTGCTGCAGTTTGTGTTAGGCTTCACTTGCAGGTACAGGTTTCAGCGGGAGGTTGTTGAGAAGTTTAGATGAAGGCATTGTACCTTCTGCTGATTCATAATGATTTTGTTGCTGCGCCTTTACCTCCAGGTTGTTTCTTACTAAACCACTCGTTCCCCTCACGTCTTTGCTTCCTCTTGCAGAAATCTGTTTTTGATCCCCTTCCCTCTTTTTTTTTTTTCTTTTTTTTCTTTTACACTTGCAGTGTTGCAGTTTTGTAGTACTTCAGGAGCGAAGAGAGAGTGTGTGACAGCACCTCAAGATTAAATTCTTAATGCGAGCATTTTGCCTCTTTCATATTTTGTGTGTATTTCTATAAAGTGATAGGTTGTTGTGATTGCATGATATGAAATATCTGCTGCGACTGCTCCTCCTCAGAGCTCCCTTTCTCTTGAGTGTTTGTGGCTCCAAAATGTCTCTTTGGATTGTTTATCTTTTCATCTGCCTTTCCCTTCCTGGTCTGTAGAGTTTCGGGAGCCGCGTGTGATTGAACTGTGGGAGGCTGCCAAGAGAACCAACCTCAGCAACGATGAGCTAGAGTCTCTCAAGGTAGTGCTTACATCTCTTGTGACTGTTTTTATGTTTTTGGACACGCTCTTGCCCTGTCTGTTCCTAAATGACACTTTTTGTTTTAATGTGGTGCTACAATCTAACTTTGACTCCAACTCCACAAAACTTTTTAATCGAGCGCTCTTCTGGCACAGAAGCATTAACTGTATTATTTTCTACTACTTAGTAGCTAAGTACTACTTGTGTACTGTAAGCCACGGAAAGTGCAACTTATTATGATCATATTTTTATGTATTGCACTTTTGAAATTCACAAGTATTCCACTCTCCTGGATCTCGTTGTGCTCCTTTCACCGTTTGTCCCCTTGGGCAGCAGATTGCAGTGAACAACTCAATTTAAATGTTTTGGGGTTTCTATCAGGTTTCAGGATCAAATCTATCACAGGAAACATTCAGCTTGAATTTCCTCTGTGGCACTTAACTTCTATTTGCCTCTTGAGATACATATAAGCTACTTGTTCAGCTGTGCATGTAACTGAAGGTTAACTGAACTTACACCCCTCTATGTTGGCTGCTCTTATTCATTTAGGAGGAGCTACGTCACTTTGAGACTAAGGTAGAGAAGCACAGTCATTACAAGGAGCAGCTGGAGTTGTCCCATCAGAAGTTGCAGCATGTGGAGGCTCTAGGAGACAAGGAGCACATCAAGAGGAACAAGGAAAAGTATGACACACTCGCTGAGAAGACTAGGGAGATGGGCTACAAGGTAAGTAAGAATAAAGAGGTTCTCTTAGCATTTAATATGCTGTTTGACTTCTCACCTGCATTAGAAATGAATAATTATATGTAGTATTTGGTAATTGCTTGTAAGGCTGGAAAGGTCTGGTTGTTGGAGGACTGCAGTAATCCCAGTGTTAAGTGGCTTTTTATTTTCACAGCTTTTTGTTTGCGCTTCAAAGTTTATAACCATCTCAAAGCCATCCACACTTATCTAAGTGAAGTGTATGTATTAACGTGTGCTGTAAGGCCAGATGCATATAACAAACATTGCCAATACAGTAACATAAATGCATAAATAAAATCAAGACAACTGGTTTTCCAGTTTTCACTCCCTGCAACTTGAGCTTGAAATGTGAACAGAATTACAATTTACTATGAAAACAAGCAAACTATTGTTTTCATAGGAAGTAAACTAATAATCATTTGTGTTGACAAGCCCCTGTTTAGCTGCATAGTGGTCTTGCATTTAAATGGCGTGTGTGTGTTTGATTTCAGATGAAGAAACATATGCAGGATTTGTCCAACAAGATTTCTCGCCAGGGACTCCAACACAACGAACTCTGAGAGGTCATCACACCAGTGAAAGAACTGTAATGTTTTTGTTTAGTCACACACAACCTTGATCAACCATGCCACCATTTCTTTTTAACTTAATCAGTGTTTTCTGTGAGTCTTTTTCTACTTTTCTAGAGAATGAAATGCTTAATGAGTGAATTCCTGGTTATTTGTATGTAATATGCATGATGTATTATAAAGCAGCTTAGACTGTCAGTCAAGGTACAGATAAATTAAATATAGAAGTGTGAGCACCAGTGTGGTACTCCATAGAACAGTTATTTGTATAACAAGTGGAAATAATGTCTTATTGTTGGTGGTAGATAAGGGATAGACAGCATTATTGGCTGTCTTGACCAGACCAGGTGCAGTTGGTCTGTTTGTCCACATTACATCATATGTGCTGTTGCCACTGTAGGACCTCATAGTTTCCCTATTGACATATTTTGGTGTTACTCGAACTGTCTGATCAATATAAAATGAAGATCAAGAGTAGAAGCACTGAAAACTAGTGATCTGAAAATAAAATAGCAGTCTTTAATATTCAGTAAGATACAGGTGCCAACAACAGACATACAGTAATATTTTAAAAATACAGATTTACAACATTCGTATGCTTTGGCATGAATAAAAGCACTTAATACACTGTAGAGAAAAGCGGTCTCTGTAGTGACATTAAAGGATATTTTTTGCAAAACGTTACATTTTCGTGAGTCATCCTCATGCCGTTTCTTTCTCCTCAGAGACACTAGTGGGGAACCAAAATTATAAAAATAAATTTGCATCCATTATTTTACAATTTGTCCTGATGATATCAGGAGGGAGGTGAGAAATTGAAACAAACACTATGCTTTTCCATTCATCTGTCCCTGGCCTCTCACAGACCAGAAGCAGAGGCATTGATTACTGTGATGAATAATGTTTCTGGATGGCTGATTACTTAGTCATGTCCTGCTTGGACCACATGGGCCTGGATTAATGTAATTTGCACCCTGGGTATAACTGTAAGCTGCTTATTTTTATCGAATGCTTTTCCGCTTTGAGGTGAAATGATCACCAAGGAAGTTGGGGCTCTTGGCATTCAATTGTAAGGCATGAGATGAGATGGGCTTTATCTCACTGTGAAATCTTATTTTGATCCAAACCCAATGGCAGTCGGTGACCTCTTGTGAAAAGAGGTAGCATAAATTATATGGTGATCACAAAGCCTGAAGAAAATCAACCCAGCAAGAAATGTAAATACATGGTTTTCCATACGCAATAGCGATGATAAACAATAGTTTACGCCCATCCCCTTATAATTAAAGCCATTCAACCAGTAATCTTGGTAGTCTTGAGATTACTTGTTGGCATCGGTAAGGTAGGTTTCCATCAATCCAAAGCATATACAAGGTGTGATCATAAAGTTCCAGGACTCATATAATAAAAGGACTGTTACATTCAGCTGCGTGCTCATTCCCAAAGGCTTGCCACAGCAGATGGATTCGCTGTTTTTGGTGTGGCACAGATTTTATACCGGATGCTCTTCCTTATCCAGCCCTCCCTTTAATCCACACCTGGGACTGACACTGAGTACACTCGCTTGTGATCACCTGAGGATGGGTTTGTGTGTCCTCCTCAAACCAGAAATTTTTGCCTATAAGGCAAATCTGGATCCAAAAAAATACTAAAAGGACTTAAAATATGACTAAATTTGGGGAATCGCCCCTTTAAGGCCTTTTCCTGGATCCCAAAACACAGCAGATCATTTGCAACTACTGCTTAACCACAGACCTTGTTAATGATTTTGTTTTAAACTGGCTTGACTTTCATGTCTGTGTTGAAGAAGACATTGAGGGGGTTGAGTTTTTTGCATCTTGCATAAAAGCCAAGCAGACAACTATGTAACATTTCTGTGATAAAAGGTATCGAGACAAACGCAGGAAAAAGCTAGTTTAAAAGCAAGTAAGAGAAAAACACTTAACACAAAATAGAAGCTGCATAAGAAAGCTCCCAAAGCTTTACCGTTAGTGGAATGGACTGTGGGAATTTCATTACAATGTCACAACTGTGGGTGTGTTATTAAGTACAAAATAACCGGTATGATAATCCACCACATTTGAGTATGTCAGCTTTTCCAGAGAGTTGGAGAGAATCTGCAGTCAAAACTATTCTGAAGTGTCATCCAGTTGGGCGTTCCAGAGTCAGTTTGGTGGCCCTTGCCGCCTGCTCTCCAGCTGAGTCAGTCTGTCCTCCCTGGCCTGAACATGCTCCGCCCCCACTCTCTGAGCTGTTTCCATGGCAGTGATGTCCAGGTGGGCGTACCTGATGGAGCCCTCTTCTGGATGAGAAAATGATGGAGGGGGTTAATAAAAAAAAAATAAAATAAAAAAAAGTCTTGCTACAGTGTGTCATATACCGTAATTGTCGGGCTATAAGCCGCTACTTTTTGCACAAGCTTTGAACCCTGCGGCTTTTAGTCAGGTGCGGCTTTTCTATGGATTTTCCATGATTTTTGTGATATCGTAAGACGATTTGTTTTGTTTGTTCTGCTGTTGTACGGCACTACGTTGCCTGGCGGAAGGATCGGGGTTCAAGAGTGGTATGTTAGTCACATGTCCGTCCGCCAGGCAACGTAGTGCCGTACGAAGTAGCGCGAAAAACAAACTTCAAAGTAGCGCTACGCATTCAGCGGGAGGCGTGGATGACGAGCGGCGATAAACTTGCGAAAAGCAAGTTATGCCCAACTCCACCGGTGGATTCTGACAGCGTGGAAAAGTGCGAAAACATCCACGATCACCAACGGATTTTGAAGGGCTGGACTGCTGCATGATGGAGAGGAGGACACCGCCACGGCCCTTCTGAGGGTGTTCGACTCTGACACTGACAACGAGGATTTCTTTGGTTTTGAAAGTGACAACGAAGGAGAGAAGCGGAGAGTGGATGACGAAGCCATCCTGAGCCTGTTCGTTTCCGACATTGGAGGAGAGGACTTTGGTGGTTTTAGTGCGCAGGAAGAAGAGAAAGATGGTGGTGAATGACTGACTTTTCTTCTTGTTAAAGCCGTGTCACTGCACCTGAGCCTAAAAGGTAGTCCGAATCTATTTTTCTGGTGTGCTGTAGGTTACTGTTATGTACTACATGTGCAAATATGTACCCATAACTTGTTTTTCAAAATATTAATAAAAGGGGTGTGTCTCCAAACAGCCATCTCTTTCCTGACAATTCCCTTTGTGCATATTCTCTTACATATGATGAGTCAACATTGAAACACCTGCGGCTTTTAGTCAGGTGCGGCTAATGTATGTACAAAACAGGATTTTCCCCTGATTTTAGCTTGTGCGGCTAATATTCAGGTGCGCTTTGTAGTCCGGGAAATACGGTAATCTTAGACCAGTCTCCCAGAGATGCATTATACCCTCACTCTGCCCCTTCTGTCTCCTCAGACTGATTTTTAGTTGGTATTTCTGAAATACACATTTAACACATTAACTTCGTCTGTGTATTAAAAAGCCATAAAATTGCCTGTAATCGAAATGCTCTCATTTTATTAGGTTTTAACTGATGTAAATTGCTTTCCATCCCTCTAATAAATTGCTTCATTTTCACAGTCTAAATACGTCAGATTATGTTAATTCAGTTAGTTTACACAGAAGCACCGGGAAATAAATTGACTGTTTTCTATAAAAAAAGAATTGCACCTCCTCATTTATTGAACGTATTTATCAGGTTTTTCCTAACAGTGTGAGCTGATCCAAGAACACATTTTCATACATATATATACATATATATATGTGTGTGTGTGTGTGCGCAGCGTGGTAGTGTAGTGGTAAGACGACCTTTTGAGTGGGAGTCACAAGTTTGATTCCAGTAAGGGATGTCTGGGTCCAGTAAGGTGGGCAAGAGAAAAACTAGTAGCTCAGCTTTCCAACATTCGAAAGAAGGCTAGAGATTGAAGGTACAACACACATGCTACGGCAAGGGGGAGCCAAGACGACAGGTTGGGGGGAGAATATCATCAGCCCCACCCGCTTGGGTGAAAGTTGCAACCTAGTACCTTATACCGGGTACAACAACAAGGGGGCTATGAACACCTGCCTGTGATAATAAGCTGGCCAAAGATGGATATTGCTGTCATAAGATCCCCAAATAACCATCATGGAAGGACAGTATACTGCCCAGTATGAACCGGCAGATAGAAGCAGTAACTGACATCCTGTGGCATCCATAGTGGTGGCTTACCATTAAATGATGCTCAAGAAGAGCCCAGTGGTAATCAGAGCACTAAGTGCAGTGACCCCCATCATACCTATCATATTGTTATGATAGATATGCAGAGAATAATCAACAAATCAACCATCTGTTTCATAGCTGTTTGCCCCAGCTTTGCTTGCTATTCTATATTCTAACAACGTCTCAAACATGCCATGCATTATAACAGTGGAGATATTGCACGCAAAATGGGATTTGAAGCTATTCACTTGGCATATATAAAACCAAAAAAGAAAGCAGCAGCAGGAAAAGATAAATAGTTATCTAAAACTGTTTGAGGTGCAATGTTCTTACTGAGTCTGCAGAGCTGCACTGAGTTACCTCTCTCAGCACTGTGCGGACTGGAGCCTGGAGCCGAGCTGGGTTTCTGCAGCTCCAGCTCTGTGTAGAGTAGCTCTCTAGTTTTATACAGCAGAGGGCTAACGGGGATGTTGACATAATTAGTACTGCTGTTACTGCAAGGCCCGCAGTCCAGGGATGCAGGCGGAGGAGCCTCGTGAGAAAACCTGAACATGCCTGAAGGAGAAAACCAAAAGCAGGGGAATTAAATCTGTTGTTTCCAGGACAAAAAGTGTTACATGTAATTCATTTTAGAGTTAGAAGTCAGTATAGCAACAACAAAACTGTTACACCAGGAAAACATGAGATGTTTTGATTTATTGCAAATTTTCTTACCACAAGCTGATGTTGGTCTGTGCATGCTCGGTGGGACAGGAGGTGGTGGAGGGGCATGCAAGAGCAGAGATGGCAACAGTTTCTTCAGACTTGCAAGCTTAGAACTGATGTCACTGCTGTCGTGCCGTTCCTCCCTGATACAGAGAGGAGAGTCTGGAAACACATTTTTAGGACACTAGGATTAGACTCAAACATTCAGTATGCAGTATACATTAAGTAATGATGTAAAAAACAGTCCCTTAAGTTCTTATTTAACATTAATCAGCTAAACATCTATTAATATTTCCAGCAGACGTAGTTAAATTATGTAATTATTATTACTGATCCATAGACAGCATGTATTTATTTCACCATTTTAGGTGAAGGTCATTTTTAACAGCCTTTTCAGTTGGGTAGTTCAGTCTCAGCGGTGACTCATATTTGCTAAACTCTCACTTTTTAAGTGAAAGTAACTGATAATTGTCCCTTTGAATAAATGTACTGAAACATAATTTCTCATTAAAATGTACTGGAGTGGAAGCAAAAAAGTACTCATCTAAAGTACATTAATAAAACTGTACATCAGTGCAGTACTTGGATTAATATAGCCTGTGTTTCCTGAACTGCATTTGCAAACTGCAAACATATATTTACAATATAAATACATTTCTGGGGAAAGAACGTTTTTTTATGGAGGAAGAATCTTGCAGTGCTTCTAATGAAATAAGGACACAGTTTCATTAACAAACACACCTTGTGAATCTGCAGAAGGTGTCAGGTGCATCAGTGGAGAGCTGTCAGTCTAAAACATACGGGACACAAACAATTATTTTAAAGATTTCCCTTAAAGTGCTTTTGAATTGAATCAAAAACGTCTCAATTTACAGCTCAGTTTTAAAGACAAACATTCGAAGCTGCGTTTTGTCGTCCATTCAGAGTATTAAAGTACCATGCAATTATGCTTATTACAGTTTTTTCTGAATGCTTAAACCCTAACTGTGATTCCTGTAGCACAATCTCTAAAACTATTCAGACTTATAGCAAAACCACTCACTGAGTTTGCAAAACTAAAAGCACAAAAACTGCTTTGCACTCAGTTTGCAATTTTGTAACACACACTTTGCAAAACTGTAGGCACAATTCACTGCACAACACTCAATTACCAAATTTCCAACACACTCCTAGCAAAAGTATACACATGTATGGCTATCATTAACACTAACTTGCCAACTGTCTGGCACACTTTCACATGTGAAAACTTCTTTAGATAATTAGTTCACTTTGCAATCAGCCTAAGCACTATAATACAGGTAAGCTGTGTGTGCGGAGTACAATGGAGGGAGCAGAAAGAGTGAGAAGTAGAGGAGGCCGAGGAAGAGGACGTGGAGGTGAAGAAGTAGGATGAACAGGACGACAAGGACAAGGAGGAGCAAGAGGAAGACGAGGAGGGGGGAGAGGAAGACGAGGAGGGGGGAGAGGAAGGGTAGGAAGAGTAAGAAATAGAATTGCTGATGACATCAGAGCTACAATAGTGGACCATGTAATCAACCGTGGAGTGACCCTGAGGGAAGCTGGCCAACGGGTCCAGCCTAACTCGAGCCGCTACACTGTAGCAAGTACCATAAGGACATCTTGAAATGAGAATCGGTGAGTACAGTCACTTCGCACAAAGATTTGTAGCACTGCCATATGCCAATGAGAAACACACCAATACCATTGATGTAAAAATACTGAAATTGTTACTTTACAGAATTGCTAGATGACCAGATGCTGGGGCAGAGGAAGCATGTTCACTGCAGACCAAGTAACCCATATAGTCATTATGGCGATTGCAAATAATCCTATACTTGGAAATAAACACTTGTGTTTGTTTTGATGTGTTTGAATAAACACCAGTACTTGAAGTTTGGATCCCTCTATGCTTATGGATCTATGACAGAAGTATGAGCTCAAACTGACATAGCCTACCTTGTGCACAGAGAAAGCAAAAGCCAGATGTGTTTTGTATTCATACCATCAGTGTGCAGTTGGCGCATTGTGTGCTTAGTAGATGATGGCTTGTGTGTACTGTTTGATACGGAAACACCATTTTTACGAAGGTGTGAAGAGTTAATCTAGCTGTGTTCGCTTTTGCAAGAGAACTACAATGTTTTGATTATTGGGTGACAGGTTTTCTTATTTGTGTGAAGAGTTTTGCAAAATTAGCCAATAGTTACAAAAAATGTGCTTAAGCTATCAGAAAAAACTGTAATGGCCTTAAAGGGGCCTAGTATGCCCATAATCAGCTCCATACACTGATTCTTGGACTCTGCAAGAGTAGCAACTCTGCTACTGTCTTTTTATGCATCCTCTCAGTTCATTCACTTTGAAATGCGATGTTTCAATGTTTAAGACCCTTTTAAGACCACTCTTTAAAGCCCGTCTTCAAGCTTGGCTGGTGCTTGCAAATAGAAGGTGTGAACAGCAGGTGGGGCTACTGCGCTCACTGTTGTTCGTCTGAGACGTCACTATTAAAAGGCGTTCTATAGCTTTGGTTCATTGGGATAATCGATTGAATATTGATTAGTAAATAATGGAATTTGAAAAAGGGGGGTTTAAAGTTAAAACTTCATTCTACTCCTTTTCGAGCATAAACGTTGTGTAGGTATAGAGATATTAATGAAAACTTGATGTTTTAAGTTTTTCAGTTTGACTAATAACCAAAAAGCAGTTGTATTTTTGTCTTCATTTCAGACAAGTAGTGATTATTTACAGCCCAGATGGAAGAAGTCAGCTCTTAACTTGGTAACTCGTTAAGCCTCTTTTAGCTGCAGCAGCCTGTATCAGATGTTTCCTGTATGATGATGAGCAGGTTAAACAGGACAAAGATTTCTGAGATGTCTTGATTTAAAAACACTCTTCGGGTCATGTCCGAACAGCTCATTAAAATGAAGGTCAGTACCTGCCAGTGCTTGACCATTTGATAACAGTTCCTTTCTTTTGGTTTATTTCTTTTCTTTGGGTTGTTTTCTTGTTGATCACCTTAGCTGCCCACACTTCAGGTCATAAACTACAGCTTTGACACTTTTCTGTTAAATTTCCTCCATAATCCCAGTGTGACCAGCCCCTGAGGTAGCAAGGCAGCCGAAGCCATGATGCCCCTGCCACCATGCTTTACAGTTAGGATTTTGGTGTGTTTTGCCTTTTTCTTTCAAATTAAGTTATTTCAAAAGACATTCAGCAGTCAGTGTTTTGCAGTGTTGAATCAGACTGAAATGTTTATGTAGAGAGCAGTAATTTTGTTTGTAGTGACCTTCCTTTAACACTTTTCCTTTTTCTTATAGTGGACACATACACAGAGACTTTAATGTGAAGAGATTGCTGCGGGCGCTTTGAGCTTTTACCTTTGAGTTCTTTAGTACTGAGCATCGTGCTCTTCGTGTAATGGTGGACAGCCAATCCTATCAAGAGTAGAAACAGCACAAGCATCTAACAGCAGCCTCAAACTTGCAGAGGAGCTCAACACCTTTTTTGCTTGGTTTGAGACCACCCCTCCACGACTCACCCTGCTCCCCACCTCCCCTTCACCCAGCACATCCCCCCTGTACCTCCAGGAACATGAGGTCAGGAGGAGACTGGGGTGAATCCCGGAAGGCCGGACAGCATCCCAGGGACTGTGGTTAAAGCCTGTGCGGACCAACTGGCAGGGATCCTCATCAGGTTATTCAAACTCTCCATGACTCATGCCACCGTTCCCACCTGTCTGAAGGCCTCCGCTATCATTTCTATGCCCAAAAAGACTGATATAGACAGACTCATGGACTACAGACCTATAGCCCTCACATCTGTAGATTACAACATATATATTGTTTGGGACTGCTTTGGTACCTCAGGCCAGTAATTCACATAACAATTAAACCAATTACTGTAACTATGAAAGGTTGAAAAAGAAGAAAATGAATGCTTGTGAATCGCCAACTCAAGGAATCGTGACCTTAACCCAATCGGTGCTGTGGCATGATGTGGATAGAGTCGTTCAGGTTAGACATCCAAGATCTATTTATGAGACCAGAGAAATGGTCCAAATACCCGTCTGATCACTGTGCAAGTCTCTAAAGACCTTAAAATACAACTGTCTGAGTGTTATTAGTTCATTTGAATTTTAATGACCACTTTGCTTTTTGGAAAGGTCAAAACAGTCACTGCAGGATGCTTGTTTAAATACATGAACAGAAGACCGAATGTCTGCCATTTCCACTAACAATATTTATTACTTACAGTGTTTGTTTCCGAGCAGAATTTGAATTTTCTATAGTAAATCTAATTCTATAGCATCAAAACAAAACAAAAAAACAATACACTTGTGTTGGGAGCAACATCTGTGTGAGGTGAACCTCTTTATTTTATCACAGCTGACTAAATGGTAATAGCTCTACTCCCCCTGGCTTTTATACATATTTGGGGTTTGTTTGTTTGTTTTTTCTAACATTGTGACTGAAGATGCAATCATTAGAGATAATCAGTGCAGAAACCCTTCTAATTCCAAAGGGCAGAGTATTCTTGCAGCTGAAGACCTGCTTTAATCTTACAAAAGTAATTTTATGGCTCCTGCCCTGCACAAGCCAAAATGGGCAGATGCAATCTTACCTGCGTGTAGCTTGTGTTCCTCACTGACCGCCACTGCTCTTGTGTAATGTAGTTGTCTAAACCATGACTGCACTGGGTGGGAGATAAGAGGACATACTGTCAAGGCTCGGTTAATTGCTTTTACTGCAAAATTCAGGAAAAAGGCATGATTTTAAGGTACAGAGAAAGGGGATGCAGAGGAGGGAGGCAAAATAGCTATAGCCAAAGAGGCTTGAAAATAAACTGGTTTGGAGAAAGACTTAGGAAAAGGGGGAACAGAGAACAAGAGGTGAAGAGGAAAAAAAGCTGCAGAGCTGAGAGGTTAGAGCTGACATCTTTAGAGGCAGACTAAAGGATAGCTGGCTCAGACTCCTCTCCTCAGCAGCTAATAACACAGCAGGCTGGAGTTTCACAGATATTATCCATCATACAGTCTGTCTCAACAGACATGATGGTACACGTGAATTTAGTAGGGGTGCAACGATACACAAAATTCACGGTTCGGTTCGATACTTTGGTGTCACGGTTCGATATTTTTTCGATACAAAAAAAATGTTCATGCCTTTTTAATTTGTCATTTATTAAAATTATAAATATATATTTTAACTCAAAAGTACAGTTTTTAAATTTAATGTTGCTGAAACAAAAGTAATTAAAAAAATAAATATATCTCAGGGCTCTCAAAATTTCAAAATCCCTGGTAGCCCTTCGGGCAGGGACTCTTCAGTTTTTGGTAGCCCAAAATAAATGTAAGTAGCCCGAATAAAAAAAGAGAGCAATTTTTTGATTGATGTTTTGTTTCCTGTTTTGTTTCCTTTACAATATTATACATTAAAGTATAATATTGTAAAGGAAACAAAACATTAATCAAAAAATTGTTGAAAAACAAATTACAACATTGTATAAAAATTACAATCATCAACTCAAATACTTGGTTCTAATTGAACAGAAATTTCTATGAACTTGTAAGAACTGTGTAGGACATGAATCAGTCTGTGTCAGATCCTGAATTTGAAATTTCCACTGAAGTCTCGGGTAAGAGACAAGTGGAACCAAGATCTAGGCCATTTGCTTTTTGAAGTTTGCAAAGACTGCTAAATTTTGCCAGTGGTAGTTCACTCTTTGCAACATAGTACGCTGTTCTAAACAGATTTTTCAGGTTTATTTTTAGTATGTGATTTGCAATTGGTGTTTGTTCTGGGAAAGATATTGCAGACTGAGCAATAATGCATTTCTTGCATTTCTCATGGGTTCTAATGGGGGCCTTTCTTAAAATGACTGGTCCCAGTAACAAAGGCGCTTGTCGACTCAGAAATCGAGAGAAAACCAACAACACACCCGGCAGAACATTATGTTAAGTGTTAAGTGGTCCGCATGTGCGCATTCGCTGTCAAAATAAAAGACGCGCACCAGATAAGAAGTTGCAACGCGTGTTTGCGTCCATATAAAAGGCACTGTTTTTGTCCGCTAGAGTGGGATTTTCACGGCACATTCCGCACCACATCTCTGTGCGTTCATCATTTGTTTGAAGCCAGCTCACCTCCTGCAACCACTTTTCCGAGAATACGCGCTTCTTTTGTGGTTCGGACTCCTTCTGACATTTCTTTGGAGGTGGAGGAACACCAAAGTAATTGCTTAAAGGAGCTTCTTCGACATCTTTAAGAGTTTTAAACAAATGTCTGTCCTCCTCCAGAAAATCTTATGTATGCAAACATGCGTTGCAACTTCATATCTTGTGCGCGTTTTTTGGGGGGGTTTTTGACAGCGAATGCGCACCTGCGGACCACTTATGTGCAGAGATGGGCAGTAACGCGTTACTTGTAACGCGTTACTGTAATCTGATTACTTTTTTCAAGTAACGAGTAAAGTAAGGGATTACTATTGCAAAATCGGTAATTAGATTACCGTTACTTTCCCGTAGGAACGCTGCGTTACTGCGTTACTAAAACCGTGATTTTTTTGCGAGAATGTCTCATGACAGTGACGTAAGCAAGTGCGACGTTGGTGACAGCAGCTGTGTGCAGATCAACAATGGATAATATATCGAGTGCGGGAGAGAGTATGAGCGTGCAGCGTTTAAAGTGTGGAAGTACTGACCTTACTTTGAGTTTGATTCCATAAAAAGTGACAAAAACATTAGCGTCCATCGTGCGTGGGAAGAAAACTTCTTTTTACAGCGAAAAAAACCCCTAAACTTCCGAGCAAGCACCGAGTAGCTACGACGTGATGGGAAACTCACAGAGACACTCGCGCGGATTCTTCAACTGACCGCAGCACACCTGCACCAGGGTAACCCTCCGCCTACCCTGCTCCTGCTTTACAGGTGAAAATAGAGCAAAAGGACCGCTGAGTCTTTGACTTTATTTATTTTCTGCTGTGTTTTACTTGCATCTGTTTGAAAGAGTGAGTGAAAACACAAAAAATATTTTATTTTATGTGCTGGAATGTGTAGAAAATAGGTTTAAATGTTAAACTAATTTATTCAAGTCAGAAAATGTTGCATATAATTAAATGTTTTGCTTGATGCATAAAGTTAAAAGATTAAAACTGATAAAACAAGTTAAAAAAAGAGACTTTTCCATTTGATTACATTTTGTATGATGGATTATGTAGAAAAAGTAGAATTGGGCTGAAAGATCTATCACTTTATCACCTCTTCAGGTTGTAAATCGTGTTTTTAAAAAGTAACTAAGTAACTAAGTAATTAATTACTTTTGAAAATAAGTAATCAGTAAAGTAACGGGATTACTTTTTGGGGGGAGTAATCAGTAATTAGTTACTGATTACTTTTTTCAAGTAACTTGACCAACACTGCTTATGTGCAGCCCTGGTTGCAGCCACAGAAATTCTTTTGTCCATGAAACCATAAAGCTGCACTTTCTTTTTGCCTTATAGTCTGATTTGTCATAACTTTTCCGTTTTGTGGTAAGCTTTTCTTTGGCTGTCACTTCTTCACCCTGACCTGTCTTATTTGGCTCAGCAGAACTAAAATATATATCCTGCTGCTTTTACACACGCACTCACATAACGGTCAGCGATTCTCTGCGCGATCAACCTCTCATATGTTTAAGCTTGCTGCAGGAGATTTCACTTGTCATGTTTGCATAGTAAGCTAACGATTGATAAGACGATGTCAGAGGAATTGGTGCGCAAATTATCATCACTCACCAATCAGTGCTGTCGCTCTCTATACACAGTGCGCGATTGCAAAGTGATAGCAAAAAACAAGCGCAAATTCAAACGCGATTTCAATATGTCACATATTGGCAGTGGCTCACCGATGCCAATGACATAATTACCCAGCTACATTTCCGAAAGAATGCAAAAGCATTGACATATATTTTTCCTTCCTACAATAGCCCGACGGGCAGGGCAGAGATAGATCTTTGGTAGCCCGACTGGAAAAATCGCTAGCCCCGGGACGTCGGGCTAGCGATTTTGCCAGCCCTGTATCTGATTGAGGAATCACTCATCTTTGGAAAAGAGAGTTTATTACAGAGAAATGGCTCTTTCCAAAATCTATACTATACGCTAAAGCTATACTATATGCTTCTTCTGGGCTATATTCTCAGCAGCATATTGTAGCGGGTCAGGGCTGTTCGGGGTTCTGTTTGTACAGTTATGTTTTGTTTATGTTGCCATAGTGACGGGTGACGCCCTCTCGCTGCGATGGTGTGTCCTTCCGGGGTCAGAGGGCGCCCTGTGTGGTGGTGTTGTTGTTGCTGTGCGGTTGCCGCGCTGAGCAGTTAGCTAGCGGCAGTGTTCTTCTGCAGATGTCAATAAACGGCTGTGCTCCCTGGCTAGCTCACGGGAAGCAAGACCAAACGACACCTCCGTCTCCTCGTTGTCTGAGCTCGCCACATTGGTGTCAAAAGTGGGATGATGGTGGCACCCCATGTTCTGACCCGAGTGACTTTTCCCCCGCCGGTCGTGACCGGCCGGTGCGCCAAAAGAAGGCACCTGGACATTTGCAGGACTTTGTGTGGGGTAATGGGGTCGTCGGGGACGACTGACCCCTTAGGTGGGGACTATGTAGCGGGTCAGGGCTGTTCGGGGTTCTGTTTGTACAGTTATGTTTTGTTTATGTTGCCATAGTGACGGGTGACGCCCTCTCGCTGCGACGGTGTGTCCTTCCGGGGTCAGAGGGCGCTCTGTGTGTTGTTGTTGCTGTGCGGTTGCTGCGCTGAGCAGTTAGCTAGCGGCAGTGTTCTTCTGCAGATGTCAATAAACGGCTGTGCTCCCTGGCTAGCTCACGGGAAGCAAGACCAAACGATACCTCCGTCTCCTCCTTGTCTGAGCTCGCCACAATATTAAACATATCAGGTCCCCATAAGGAGAATCATGTGCTAACGGCTGTCTAAATGACTCGGGTAAAGTTTGTAGCATGCATGCTTGTTGTTTTTGTCTGCTTCCACTTGTCTTTGCACTAGGATGATGTCGGCGTAAATTTGCAGTCATATTCGTTGTGTTCCCACTAGTGCTGCCAGCGTTAATCTCGTTGAAATGACGTTAACGCCACAACACGGCAAATCTCCGTTAACGAGCTACCCCTGCTTGGGGCTAGACGGCCAACACGTTAACGAGCTAACTGCGCTAACATACTAGTTCCCACCCATGTAATTGAGCATTGCGTGGCACATCCAACATACTGTTTTACTTTAGTCCATGACACGCTTACCTTCAGGGTCATACGTCACATGAAAACCAAAATAATTCCAAACGCCAGATCTGAATGAGGGGGGGGGGAGGTTCAATTTGCCATGTTGCAAGGAGAGCTTAACTTCTGTCTCGCTAGCTTGCCCTGCGCTCTTCCTTCTGACTATGCTGTCTGTGTTGAACGCTCAGTGGATCTGCGCTCCACAGTGCAGCCTAGGCGGAGTAGTCGAACGCAGATTCACTGAGCGCTCAACACAGACAGCATAGTCAGAAGGAAAGTTGATAAAATAAATTACAAATGTTGTATTGTTTGATACATATGCGTACCGAACCGAAAGCACTGTATCGAACGGTTCAATATCGATACGAGTATCGTTGCACCCCTAGAATTTAGGTATTCTAACCATTACCAAACATGAAGGACGCTGAGTTTCTGCTACACTGAACCACCAACTCTTGAGGAATGAAAATAAGGAAAACTCATTTGTGTTTCACACAGTGGGATTCTCCTCTCTGAGGATTTCAGCCAGTTTCATCACTACTTATTAACTTTTTCAGTCCCCTTTGCTCCCTCTCACTCTCTGCAGCATGCACGCTGTATAATGAACACACACACACTCCTACACAACCTGTCAGAAATCACAAGACATGCTGTTTCCTCTCCTGTTCTGATGATAATTTGCCTGTTACAAGGGGGAAGCGCTTTTCACAACCCATCAAAAAATTAATTACACACAATGTGGGAAAGTCTCTTCTGAGAGCATTTGAGGTTTCAGACAAAAGTATGAAAATCAAAAACAACGCCAGCTCGAGACAGGTGTGCGACAGACACCCACACTGATTTTGTTTTCCTATATGGGCGATTGAGTGGCTCAGCGGGTGGAACTGTCACCTCACAGTGAGAAGAACCTGGCTTTGGTTCACACATACTTCTGCCTGTTTCTAAGTCTTCTCACCATGGTTCCTCACCCTGTGGTTTTCAGGCCAAAGGCATCTAAAATCATTTGGACCCTAAACTGCCCATATGGAAGAGACACAGGAAGCATGCTGCAAGTGCAGAAAAGCACCGCACTGTAG
Source organism: Rhamphochromis longiceps (assembly GCF_057381845.1). Classification (NCBI taxonomy): domain Eukaryota; kingdom Metazoa; phylum Chordata; class Actinopteri; order Cichliformes; family Cichlidae; genus Rhamphochromis; species Rhamphochromis longiceps. The sequence goes on along the minus strand of NC_140562.1, from coordinate 38,935,706 downwards.
AACAGAACGAAGCGAAAAAGAAATCACATTTTAAAACAAATGAAAGGAAAAAAGTTTTGTCCCTAAAGCCCTGTGATACATCGATAAGGGTTTGCAATGCTAGAGCGCCTCAGCTTGAATCACAGAACAGAATATTTTATAGAGAAATTCATTCTTCCTACTTTTCTGCTCCTCTGGCAGATTTTTTCTCCCCTCCACAGTTTTTTCAGCTTCCTAATGATCCTTTAAAGCATTGACTGTACTGTAAATCACAATTACAAAAGCAGCCACCCAAGTTAGTCATTAGTTCCAAAGCAAGTAGTGGTGTCTATGTGAAAAGGCCAGATAATTGCTGCTTGAAGCGCTGCTGCATCAGTTGCAAACACTGCAGGGTTATGTAATACTGTGAAGCAGAGGGCAAACAGAGGAAAAGTGCTTTAGGAAAATAGACCATAGACTTATTAAAATAGACTTAAATTGAGATCTCTGGTGCTATTAATTTAAAAAGAAAACCCACTAAAAAAGTCACCAAATTACTGTTTAAGGGTATATTTTAGCAGGTGTTGGTGTTCCACTTTCAACTAACTTCCACTGCAAGTTTCTGTTTTAATCCAAGCTCTTAAATATTTTTCCTCTTGATTTTACTAGCAACAGAATTTCTGACATTAAAGAGAAAAAATACTAAATAGATAATTGGAGTATTCGGTCTACATAGAATTATTGATAGGTGGATGTAAATACAATAGTTTAACTTTTTTCTGCAGATGTTGCATATATATCACAGCATTAACAGCTGTGGTTTATTTTTATTTTAATTAAAGAACATAAAATAGAACATTATAGATTTTATTAATAAAACCAGTGTTTTTGAACCTTTGAGGGATGTGATTCAGGCTTATTTGCTGCACTAAGGTGGTTGATTTGTCTGTTTTTTAAGTTACAGACAGATTTGATTCACCTTTACTTGACGTTGATCCAGGAAGTTTTCTGAGGATTCTTTTACCGTTGAAAGATAAATAAAAATACAAATGAAGCTGAAATTAAAAAAAAAAACTACATGATGAAATTGTTTATATGTTTTCTAGACATGATGACATTAAAATGTCTCTTTGAAAGCAGGAAAAAATCTGGCGAGTGATATTTTTGTGTTGTATTTTAGTAACTTGGGGTCTTATTCTGCAAAATGATTGACTATACTTCTTTAAATGCAATAATAAATAATAATGTTTCAGTACTTTCACACAAATAGGGGTTTGAACACAGAAGGTTTTCTTTTATTAGACAGGGAATTATTTATTTTCTACTAATTTCACTGAGGTACCTCAACTCTAGTAGAGCTAAATATTTTTGACAACAGGTCCCAGATTTTCAGGAATATCACTTATAGTCATCTTGCTCTCTTTCCTATTCCCATAACTTCCAAACTCTACTTGGGAGCACGTTCTTGCCTATTTACACAGGAGAGTTACATAAGATCTCTTTTAATAGCATAAGAATAGAAATACACCATAGTGGGTTTATTTAGTGCGTTATGGAGATTTGCATTAGTGGGGGCAAAGTATAGCATGATTAGCAAGAGTGATTAACTTAATGATTGGTAATTATTAGTATTTCATTTGTTTTGTTTCTTTATGGAAACAGCAGAGAGAACAGAATGAGGGAGTGAAACACTGTGACCCTCCCTGTACCTGCTTTTCTGCATTAAACAAGCCTCCAGGGACCAACAAGGGTCTGGGTGTGGCCCTCCCCTCACTGTCCACAGAGGGCGCCCTCTCGCTACCCCAGGAGTGTGAGCGCTGCATCATGACTTGACGCTGAGCCATCACTCCTCCTTGTCCCTGACCATCACCTCCATCTCCACTGCTCTTATTGTCTTTGCTGAGCTCAGACTGGGCTCCGTGGGACCATGGCTTCTTTTGAGGTTGAGCTCGGAGCAGACTCCTGGGGGTATCATACCACAGTCTAAGCAGACTGGGAATCCGGTATTCTTCACTATGCCTTCGAGATGTACGAGATGCAGATCTGGAGGAGCAGGAACAGGAGGCTGTGTTCCCCTCTGGGATAAGCATGGGTTGAAAAGGAGAAGAAGGAGGAGTTGGCGGTGGTGCAGAAGGAGGTGAGGAAGGAAAAGAAGGAGCAGGAGGAAGGCTGGCCACCGAGCCAAATTCCTCCCCTACTCCCCCGCTGGCCATGTCCAGACTCCCCGTACATGAGGAATAGCTCCCTGAGTAAGACGAGTGGCTGCCTGTTGCTATCCCAATCCCACTGTCTAATGAACTCTGCCGCCCGCTGTCATGGAGACCGCGAGGATGGATGTGGGTGGAGGAGGGATGGCTCCTGGAGCCTCCCACTACAGCAGAATAAAGCCGGTCATCTGAACTGGCCAGTGCTTTCAGCGTGGAAGAGCTTGAAGCTGTCTCACTGGAGAGGTGCAGTCTGCCTAATGGCTCCGCCCACACTGGAAGTCTGCTTCCATAGCTCGCATCTGATTGACTGGAGGAAGAGCTGGAAATACTGCTGTGGTCATCTCCAGCAACAGATGTACTGCAGCTGTAAGAGGAGGCTGAAGAGGGAGAGAAAGGTAATTGACTGTAATGAGTAATAAGTGAGACACACACTGAAATAAATCAGTTTGTAAGCACCAAATGCCAAGTTAAACTGCAGATAGTGATGTTTAATCAATAATATATAAATCACACCTTTAACTTGGTGCTGTGGGCAAATTATTACAACTCTGTGAAGTCAGTGTTCAATCATCTGCTCATTAATTACAGTACAGGTCATTAACAGGTGCTGCTAATCAGTGCAGGCAGGAAAAGGAAATATTTATTTCACTAACTCTCAGCAGACATGAATCATCTGCTCTGACTATACTGACATTCACATATGTACACACATAATTACGATGAAAATCCCGAAATAGCAGCATGAATATAGAGCAGGGATTAAACGACTGTGTGGTCAGGTCAGCGGTCCAAATATGCACGGAGCAACAACGTGAAAGAGATTCATAGTTCACAGAAACATCTGAAGGTCCTCAGATGATGCAATTTTTCCTTATGAAACATTATGAAAAGAGTTATGTGTTGGCTGTATAAGCTGAGGTGAACTTTACAAAATAACGTACCTGTGCTGCTTGCTAAGCTGCACTGAGACAACATGCTCAGTCTTTTCTCCAGCACTGATGCCTCGAGGTTGATTCGTTCCTCTGCTGAAGCTGGATCGGCACTGGGATCTGCTACGTAAATAAATAATTGAATGAACAGTATTAGATTATTCTGTTATTATATGTTACCTTATATATGTAATCAAAGTAGTTGAATTAGAATACTGCTGTAGATCACATTATACCCTTTAATATAGAGTGTGTGAGCTGTATGTAGTTTAGTTCTCATTATACTTTTGAGTTAACAGAACATATTCACATATTAGTTCATTAGATAAATGTGCATCACTCTGTATCCTTGATCTGCTGGGAATGTGTTACACTGTTTTCTTGACATGCTTAAGTGTTGAATCATGAAGAGAAGGTTGTAAGCAGGAGACTCTGTGTCTAAAGACAGGGGAGATAGATAGACCACATTCCACACCCCCACCTTACAGAAAGCAGAGAAACAACTGCCGAGGTCATAACTTAGGCGCTGTAACAGAGAAAAAATGTGATGTTTTGGCTTTTACGACTAGCTGGGGGCCACTAGAGACTATAAAAAGCTGAGCAACCCGTCACCATTTTGAGACATGTGCCTGACCCTCTGGTAGCATCTCTCCCGTCCGGACGTTGTAATGCTCTGACTGTTGAATTGTATGGAAATAAATGATTGTTGATTGAGCATTTATACACCGAGTATTGTCCCTCCTTCAGCCCAAAGATTCAAAGAATTGGGAGATTTCAACAACAGTTATTTGCAAATCTCATTAAGCCATACTTTACAACACAGAAATCTGAGACATTTTACTATTTAATGAAAAATGTTAGCTCATTGTTTTTGTTTTTGCTTTTAAGTTGATGACAGCAACAAATCTAAAAATCGGGATGGGAGCAGAAACAGGGCGGAAAGGTAGGACACACCTACAAACCTCAATCTACCGACACTGTAAAGAAGACATGGCCGAAATTCGTCCACAACAATGAGATGATTTAATAAGTTCATGAAAATTATACTTCAAGTTACTACTACGAAAGGTGGTTCTACTGAATGGTGGAGTGTGCTTTTAGTTTCACATGAAGTTACATTGCAGAATAAAACACCAGGCCATTGACATTTGACTTTTTTTAAGCACAATAATAAAGTGTTTCATTGTGTTAAGTATATTTCAGATGCTGCTGTGATCTTAATACAAAATGTATAAAATCAAAACTAAAGTTGTAAGACATCTGCTGCATTTATCAGACTGCTCTTTAAAATATGAGTGTGTGTGCATGTGTGTGTGTGTCCATCTAATTCTTTCAACAGCTTGTAAATTTAACATCTCCCGAGGACGCTATAGGCGCCTCGACAATCTGTTAGAACACTAATTTTGTGTAAAACCTTGCTAATTACACTCCTAATTCCTGCTATATATACATACTGTAGAGGTGAGTGAGTGTTAGAGGGGCAGCATGGCTCCTGTTTGTGTGTGCGCACCAGTGTGTGTGCACGCCAGTGTCCGCACATTGCAGTGGGTCAGTGGGTGCTTGTATAGGTGTCAACAACCTAACACCTGGAACTCTACTCCCTGGACTCCAGCAGCTAATGCTAATATGTAGATGCCAAGTTTCTTCACTACACTATGTGAGGTGTCAGCTAACATTTGCTAATGTAGCTACTTGACTAATTATAGCCAGTTCTCAGCACTGAATGTCACAGTGGGGTTACAGTGGGCCTCATAGCTGATGACGCAGGCTGGTTAATGCTGGAATAAACTTTGGTTTATTTTCAACCTGGAATTCATTTTTCCCCCATTCCTGTCAAACTGGTTGACCCAGATATTCAACGCATTCACACAGCTATTTGCCCTGATTTTGTTTGATCTAGTCCTAGTTTGTCTGTACACATGTTTTACTCCAATACCAGTATTTGCACTTGCAATGTTTATCTTTAAATATAGATTTATAGTAAGCGAAAAATAAAATATGTAGCGCATAAAGTTATGTAATGAATGTGGGCTTAAAGTGCAGAATTTGCAGCTTTAGCTGAACAGTACTGCATTTATCATTTTCATGAGTATAAGGAGCTTGGAAAGGAAAAAGAAACTTAGAGAAGTCCAGTCTCTTTCTTTCCAGGCTCTTTGTACTGCCGTGACCTTGATGACTGAGAACCTACACAGACATTTTCATGAGTCATTCTTATACATAGTTTCCAACTTTTGTCACTGTTCAGAAATGTATAGACCTACCTAAACACTATATTTAAAGGTATCCTCTGGAGCTACTGAACAGTACTGGGGGGCTATGGAGCAATGTTTTTAATCACTGGCTCTTCTGTTTTGTTTGTTTGACTTATGCATGAGTTCAAGAATATTTATTATTCCTGGCTATGATTTCACATAATTCAGCTAATCTAAAGAGGGAATACACAAAGAAATGAAACAACAACAGGCAGAGAATATGAGGAAAAGCATAGATTCAGTATGCAAATGTTAACGCAGATAAAAACCTGTCCTAGTAAGCTGGCAAAGCCCTTGCTGTTAAAGAAGAACAAGTCTTAGGACTGATATTTGTCCTCAGTGGTATAAAACTTCAGTACAGCGCTGTGCTTACTGACATGTGAGATATAAATAATTCTTCAGAGACTTCCAGTATGATGGATGACTGGGGGGGAAATGGGTCCGGGTGAAAAAAGACATACTATTTTAAGTTTGAATGCAGAAAAAGTGTAGTAATGCTAGCTAATGTGCAATGCTGTGTCAATGTTCATTTCACTACAAACTGTAAAAATTATACGTTGATGCTAAGGTAATGTTTATTCAAACTCTCTATTCAGTTCCTGGAGCAAAAATTACTGTGGAATTAGAAATATATTACAGTAAAGCACAAGTCACACACAAAGGAATGACACCCTTAATCTACAGCATGAGTCTTGGGGGCATAAAGCATGTGGTGTTTCTGTTACTGTGGCGCCTGACACAAATGTTAAACATGTGCAGGAAACAGGCGGTAAATCTTTTCATGGAAGTCACAAACCGAGTCAAGTGTCCTTGACTTGTTTGGAAGTTGTTCTTCTAAACATGGAAATAATAGCTTCCTAGCTATCCCAGCTTATACTGGCATTGCTTTCGGGCTCATATATAAAATTACACAAACAGACTGATTATTTCTGATCCTCTGAAAATGTGGGACTATTAAGGACTAAAGTAAAATACATCACCACCACAACAGCTGTCCACAGTCTTATCACCAAGGCCTGTCCATCTTTTACCTACATTTTTTTACTTGCACACTTTTGTAAACATATTCCTGACAAATTTCACTTGTGTTCTGTTTGCAGTTTCTAAGTGTTTTTACCTGGCAGGTCAGGTTGCAGGCCATGTGGTGCCCTGCTGGGGTTGATGCCCCTGACGATGCAGTCGAATAGGAAACTGATCTGCTCTCCTTCTGAACAGGACAAGAAGAAAACACCAGCCCCTGGACAAGCGAAGAGGAGATAATGTGTATACCATAAAAAGCAGTTTAATAAATAATATAACAGACAGCAGAAGTGAGAAAACTGCTGTAGTAAATTGCTGAAATATTGAGTGAAACATTTTTAAACAAGGTCAAATAATATTCACTGTGGTTCAGAAGCCTGCTGTGAAGGCAAAGCTATTTTTTTAAAGGTTACATAAAATGTCTATCAATTCAAGCTCCCACTCTCCTATAAAACCCACACAGAGGTGGATGTCAGTGAAAACAAAAGGAAGGGAAAAAATAAGTAAAAAAAAATAATAATAATAATGTAACATCAAAACTTCACGCTACAAACATTTAGGGGGGGGGGGAAACAGCCATAAATCAAGGCATTACTCAGGGTTTTGGCTAAGAAAGAAAACAACGTATGAAACTGAGTTTGCTGTTAATATAAAAGCAGCTCAGAATCCCAAACAGAAAATTGTACACACAATCTATTGGCATGATAACATCATTCAGTCCTAAATAATGCCACTCAGTCTTTTAAATGTATTTTCAATAGTAGTAATTTTCTTAAAGGAAAAACCCAAATGTCACAAAGAAATTGTGCCCCCTCCTTTAATAAATAAGGAGCGCTGGTACAATATGCTTTCAGATGACCGTGTGGCTCCTCAGACTGAATAATTGAAAAGAGTTTCTCGTTTATATCACCACTGAACATTAAATGTAATGGAAATGCATTAGCTGAATTATGTGTTGCATTTTCCCTGAGTCAGTGGAACAGCGTGATAGCGACACACTGCTTCAGTCAGTTTTCCACCACAAGACCTATGAAAGCAAGCACTTTGCTAAAAAAGTGTGTATGTGTGTGAGAGAGAGTGAGAGCTATTAGACCTATGAATCATACAAAAAAAATACGGAGGTGGAAATTAGCATAATATTAGCCCCCCTTTAAACAAAGAAGACACATCGTAGCAGTCAGAGTAACTGGTATATGTTAGGTTGAAATAAACTCTTTTTTTCTGCAATTATCTCTGGGGCTGTTGTAGCGATGAGACCTTTTTGTACACACTTCTCATTTATTTCTCACAAATTTACAAAACTCTGCTGTATGACAATTCATCTTCAAAGAAACAGGTTTTTATTTGCTTGTTGCGGCGGCGTTTTCCACTGAAAACAAGAAAAAAAACATTCCTGTGTGCAGGGGATTTGTGTTCATCTAAACTAACTAAAAACTATTTTAAGAAGACTTGTCCAGTCAGTCAGTCTGTTTTTAATATCTGCTGGATTTTCATTGTTTGGTTTTGATCCAACACCCAGTCTACTGAAGGATGCCCGATGGCTTTGACTGTTTCACTTCAAGAGAAAAAAATCATTTCTAATGACAGATTGAGACAGCAAGAGACATTTTAACCTCTGTGGATCACTTGACACTTTATCAAAAGACAAGAGAGTTGCTAAAGTTAGATTTACTTTTAAAATGCCCTTTCATCAAGAGAACAGGGAATAAACTAAAGGATGGAAAAAAGTGTGCAATGTACGACACGAAAGAAAAATGCTGTAACACGTGCATTAACATACTACAAGATCGGGGTGGGTGTGCCATTACCCACTGAGAGGCACTGAACAATTGCTGACATAGCATGTGAGCTTAAAATTGCTTTTATCTGGATCACAGGACTTGACGGCGATCCAAACTCTGCGGAGCGTCATTTACGTCTCTGCATGTGTGCATAAAGACGCGTGTGTGGATGTGCGTGAGTTTCTGTGTAACCAGGTCGCCGTGAACATGTGCGGCCCTGATAAACCAGGAAATATCCATCCAGCTAAGATGCAGGCTCTCTTCCAAACATCATCGGTTACAGAACACAGTGGCCTCATTATCACATCTAATAGAAGGGGCTCTGATATCACTTTACACTGCTACAAAGTGCATGCATGTGACTCTACAACCCAAGGCACACACCCAACAGGCAACCGTGAAGACCTGATTACTGATTACTGCTATCCCAAAGGACCGCCTGGTCTGTTGGCTATCTGAGTGTGCATGATTAGTGCCCATGACACTAAAAAGGCTTGTCATCATTACTACAGTGCATGTCTTTAATTCTGAAGCCGACTTTGAAAATGCAGATGCAGCAGAAAGTACTGCAGGACTTGACAAGAGCAAGAGCAGTTCTACCAGCTTTCTGTAGCAAAAAAGGGCCACAGAACTGTTAGTCTCATTTAGCATAATTATTCCAATGCATTTGCACATCTTTGCACTGATGATGTTATAATAATCTTCTGGGAACCTTTAAAATTTACAAAGAGGACCACACAAAATTGCTGGTCTGTGAAAGAGCGCTGTGATTTCTCCAATGATGAATAGAGATCATAAGATTGTCCATGATTAAAAGCGGAGTGATAAACAGTATAATTTCCTCTGCTTACTGAACAGATTTAATGAGACTGATAACTCGAGTAGAGCTAAATACACTCATATTTTATTACCAAGTATCCCCAAGCATAGAGTGGTAAAGGAATCGCACAATATTTGCAGCAGAAAACACACAACTTAAGCAAAATTCAGGGAACAGTTTGAAAACACTTTAGATCTCAACTGGGAAAAATATCATGCTGGATACTTATACTGATATGGACTGGGTAATGTGTTAGGAACGAAAAAATACCACGTCATTTGATGGATATTAAATTTGTCGGCCTGCAGAGTGCTGAATTCAAAGTGAAAAAAGATTCAGCAGGCTAGGCCATTTTGCCTGGTTTGTATGCCCCCCACATGCTTGTATGCATGCCTGGCAACAATGAAAACATAATTTCCCAGAGGTGTTCAAATGGATTTAGTTCAGGCAGGTGTGGGCCAGGGACTAATGGTATTCATTTCTTCAACATCCAGGAAAAGTTGCACTCTTGACACAAGAGGCCGGGCCCTGTTGTGGATCATGATGCAGCACTGTATGCTCTGTCAGTAAGTCCAAGGACCACATCCTGATACCTGGCAGTCAGTGTGCCATTCTCTAGCCTGTAGAGGTCTGTGACCAACAAAATGTTATAAGCAGCATAACATTCTCCATGGCTTCTCCAGACCTTTTCAGGCCTGTCATGTGTTCACAGGGAGAACCTAATATGTGAAAAGCACAGGGTCCCAGTGGTAGACCTGCCAGTTCCAGTAGTGCTAGCCAGTAGGTGCAGGGTCCATAGAGGATGTCGGGCCCTCAGGCGACAGGCGAAGTTTGGTCCTGGATGGTTTTGTCAGAGACATTCACACCAGAGGGCCACTGAAGGTCTTTTTTTTTAGTATTCTGACAGATCTCCAGCCTCTCTCCTAAAATCTCCTCCATGCTCTTGAGACTGTGTTGGGAGACAAACCTTCTGGCAGTAGCACGTATTGATGTGCCATCCTGGAGGAGCTGGATTGCCTGTGCAACATCTGTAGGTGTCGCCTCATGCTACCAGCAGTGACACTGACACTAGATATGAGAATGCTAACCACTGTACCACTCTTCCTTCGTTGACGTTAAAGTGTGGCTCTTCTGGCTTATTTAGAAAGCATTGTTTCCAGTTTCATGAGAGCATTTACAAGAGGATCTACAGAGAACAAGGCATGGCCCAAAAATATGATGTTCATTTTGCAAAAAAAATGTCAGTTTTCATTATAGCCTCTATAGATTAGCTCTGGCGAGGTGTCTGGTAGAGTTAGATGCGAAATGTTGAAAGCCTGCACTCCACAAAACTACTGCTCGGTGTGGACGTGTCACATGTACTCACCAACTACAAATAAACATGTGAAAATGTAAACTAACACTCCGCTTTACCTTGCACTCATGCAAGGAATGTCAGTTGCCTACTCGACTCTCACATCTTTCTGCTTCTCGTGCTATGCCAAGAGAGTCTCTTCCTACTGCCCCTGTGACTGCTGGGTAATATGCAGATCAGATGAAGGGGAAAACTATGATTGGACATGCAGCCACCAGGGAATTTGTGACTGGCTGAGTGTCCACTACAGGGGAGTGACTGGTATTTATAGATGTTGCTCATCAGAACACTGAAACCAGACCTTGTGGTTATTCTTGTACACACACACACACACTCAAAAACACAGACAATCGCAAAGCAGCATACAAGGACAAAGAGTTCTAACTAAATGAAAAATTTAATCTTGTATTTCCAGATACCTGGGTGACAGCAACTTGAAAACTTCAAACAGGTTCCATTATCACCTTTGTCCATGTATCTGGCCCCTCCCTCTCTAATTCACACACACACACACACACACACACACACACACACACACACACACACACACACACACATCCCACCTAAAAACATAAAGCTGCCAGTCATTCTTTACATTCATGCCCACATGAGCTGGACATTCAGAGGATATCTAAACCCTGGCAACAACACAAACACACACATACATGCCATTATTTGGTGGGCAGGTGGGCAGTGTGGAGGGTTCATACATAGAAAGTGGATATAGTTACGCTATAAACACTTGTAATAAATCACGTTTTTGCAAAGGTGTGTTAGCGTTAGTGTGACAGCTCTATTAACCCGTGAGCACTGAAGCAAACTTTAAAGGAGGTTATGTTAACCTAAGTAAAGACCTTTTTAAAAGTGGAACTGCTGCTGTGATTGTGCACTCTATCAACTGTTTCTGGACCAAAGAATTAACTAAAGAACGGTTGGTTAGATTTTAAAGTTGAGCTTCAAGTATTGTTAAGATGAACATCTGTCTTTGGTGGCTGAATGAATTCTCACGGGCGGTGACTTTCTTCTGTTGCGTCCTTCAGTGTGCAATTTCCACTTGAGTGAGTGAGACCTTGAATTTCCGTGAATATACTCGGGTTGTCTCTAGAGGACGAGCACAATCTGTGATTAACCAGGCACAGTTTTCTCTGTGGTCATTCGAGCTCACACCTTGTATGATTTTATATTTAAAAATTTTTAAAAAACATATTAAATGGACTGTCAGTTCATTTAGTAGTTCTTTTGGAGCTTTAAATTACTGCAATAGAATATGATTGAAAGCAATGAGCGCAACAGCAACTGAATGAACAGTGAAACTGTTTTCTCAACTACAGTTTCCAAAATGAACTTTTCAGCTTAGGCTAATACGTCAAGAATGGAGAAAAAGAAGAAAAACATCTGTAATTTCATGACAAAAGGGGAAGTTTCATCTGCTGAGGAAGGTCATGTAACATGATCAAAAGCTCCAGAACACTTTATAAATGTGGGCCTGTTTTGTCAACGTACAAGCCCTTTCATGTCTATATGTCGACAATGTCAGATTTCACCTGACTGAACATATAAAGGTCTTTGATTCTGAGGGACTGAGATCGCATTGAAGTTTTGTAATCTCTGATCTGACATCATCCACTAAAACATAACAAATAATAACATCAAAGGACGTGATGTAGTACGGCACTGCGAGTGATGATTTTTCACTTGGTAATGTCAGAGTGTTTCATTTCTGGGTGCAGGCTGTAGGGCTAAATAAATTAAAGCTTCTCAGTCCACCAGATACTTACAATATCCACACCGAGTCCCTCCCTCGAACACGAAGCCATTTGGCACAGCACCGTAGCGACGTAACGCCGACAACTTCCAGTGGCCAACGATGACGGGAGGGAGGCCTCTGGTGAGGACCAGCAAGTTGTTGCACAGGTGGAGTGACGCAGGACCGCTTTCCAGTTTGGTACCTGGTTCAACGTTGACGCTAAACCTGTGGACTGGCAGGGAGAAGAAAGACAGACATTTGAAAAGAGCGTTTCATGGCCATGCAATCATGATGGCTTCGAATCACTTAGGCTGCAGACAACTAAAGTGCCACTGATCGTGCAGCACATCCATCACGTAACAAATGAGGTGGAGCATAAAAACACACACGTGCATAAACACATATGCACCACGTAACTGATGACTGTGGCAATAATGATTGAGCAGTTTTTTAAGCCTGGCAGGCTGCAATTTGTCATTGCCCAGTTTGTGCAGATGGCCCCAGTGCGGTGCCAAGGACTGCCTCTCCCTCTCAAAGCCATGTACTGCACAGTGCCACATACAGAGTACAAGCATGGGAGTGAAAGAGCCAAGTAAATGATAGGAATTATCCTTCACCGTGTAGGTGACTAAGCACGAAATAAATCATCTAAAAATCTATAAAAAAACACTTTCAAAGAAACATTATGTAAAGACGTAATAGATCAAGCTCACTTTGTCGCCCTGAGCGAAGAGCTAGAGCAACAAGCAGGCTTTGAGGCTTTGAGAGGAGCTAAATACTCCAATGATGAAATAATGTGAAACAGAAGGGAGCTTTACAGGCAAAAGCAAAATAATAAAAATAATAATTTTAAAAAACTGGCAGCTTAAACAGCAGTGTAAATTGAGGGGAGATAGTTTCCAGAAAACAAAAGTGCTCAGTTTTATTGAGTGATGTTAACCCAAAATATTTCTAAGATTTAATCTTAATACTTAGACTGGCAAAAAAAATAATGCTCTGTGACATTACAACCTAAAAGGCAAATCAAGAACCGGCCATTTGTGGATTTCAAAGGTAGATAACACTGTGTGACTTCTACGTAGTGGTGGAGGATCAGAATGCTTGTGGATAATAACATTAAGGAACAAGATGGACATTTGTAAATATCCTGAAGGTGATATTTTAGGAGGAGGAGGATGAATTGCATGGTCAGAGAAATGTTTAGAAATATAAGCAGTGATAGGACCAGCTGGTGCTGCTCAAAAGAAATATCAGTTCATCTCACAGCATGGCTGTTCAAAATTAGACCCGAGCTTCAATAAGTTATTAATATTGGTGATGGTTAATAAGACTAGTTTAGGAGAAACATTGAACAGGATCAGAGTGTTTCTGAAAGTTCTCAGCGGGACGATTTTAGGCCAACTACTGAGATATAACTGAGAGTTTTAAATAATAGATTAAACACTCGTATTTATGGCTGTTTGAAATGTTCGGCTGGAATAGTTTTTGTTTTCCTTTTAAACTGTACCGGTGATATATTTCTATCATTGCTTTACTTTTCAATATCCCTTATAATGAGGAAATTGGGATGTATTTACACAAGTTTACACACAGAGGATCACTTTCAAAGTTTACTGTTTGCAGTGTGAGAAATTCAATTCAATTCAGTAGATAAGTAAGAATACAATGCTCTAAATTTTTAAAAAGGAGTATTTGAACAGTGAATAATGACAATAAGTCAATTAAGTCTGTAGAATCTGCTGAAATTTCTGCCTCTCCACACATTTTTTATTAAAAGTAAGCTTCTGGTCAGATCAACAGAGATCAAGGAAAATACTCTTATGAGCAGTCATGAGACAATAACTACAACTACTAGAGCTACTATTCTACTTAGAGAATGCTACACCTACACAAGGCCAAACCACTGACCTTCTCCCAAGCTGTAGCGGATGCGGGCATCCCAGGCCAGCAGGGTGTCCCGGTTGTTGAACCCAAGGACCAGCATGTGTGCCAAGCAAAGGATGGAGAGGGTGTAGGACACGCCATCGTATCCGAGCCCTGGCTCCACGCCACAGATCCCCTGAAGAAGCAGAGTAAACCAAAGGTAGAGTTTGCGTTTTACTACTGATATGCTCCTTAGAAATTGAATGGAGATGGAACAGATCTAGTCTGGAGTAACTCAGGTCAGATAGATGAAATTCTGACATCAGGTGTAATACTTTTCTAGCTTTTTGGTGACATGACACCAAAGCTCAAAAAGATTTGTAATATCAACGAGTGAGATCTCGATTCAGAGAAAACAGCTTGTTTATTTTACAAGAGCGTGTGTAAACCTCCGGTTCATTTGGTGTCAGTTTACTGATGAGATCACATTGTTTCTACAAAAGAGTTCATTCAGATACTGATGATGTGCACTTTGAAGTTGCTTTTATTTTTTAATATATAGAGGATAAATAAGTATGAGTCATCCCTATTGGGTATTTTCAGAAAGTGCCCCTATTCATCTTTAGTTCCCTTTTGACTATTTGAGCAGCTTACTCCAAAACCCACTTTACCCTTATCTATCCATGTGGCATTTACATTATAGTACCTAGAAGAGACAGCAGTCTCCTAAAAGCTGTAGCTTAGAAAGACTTATTTATGTGAAGGAGAACTACTAAAGAGCTGCTACCAGTACAGAGCACCTGCACTTGAGATCAGAGACAGCCAGGCTTTGTTCTGCTGCTTAACTTACCTCCAGTGTTACATTCAGCCTCTCCTTGTGGCCGCTGCCCTTCTCCTTCCCTTTCTTCTTATACACCAGCAAGGACAGGCAGTCTGACCACGTGCGGAGAAAAACATTACAGGCCGACAGAGTCAAAAGTACATTTCGTGTTTAATAGCAGAATAATACAAGTGTCACTTGTTGTAATCCCTGCTGCATGCCTGCTGTCTACTATGGCACAGCTGTCATAACAAACCCTAAAACAATGAATTGATCCAGCTTATAATGAAAGCGAGCCACAAGCTCACACAGGTTTTGACACACACAAGCACAGTCACAGGGTACAGAGCAGAGTTGCCCATTATTCCCACCACTCTTGCCATTTTTTTCTTCCAGGGACAGAGCAGCAGCGCACTGGGCCATATGTTTTTGTATGCTCAGAGGATCTATGTCTGTCTCCACAGCATCTCAAATTAATCTCTGTTTAGATTTCAAGACATGCGCCCCCAGTCATGGCAAGCTACAGAGAAGACAATGCACTGTGACAGTTTATGATTTTGACTGGGAGGTTTTCAAATTATTAACCCTAATTCGAACTGGCACCAAAAGTCCCCCTCCAGGATTTAATATCCAGACTCAATTTTTTTCTGATCAATTACAGAAAATACCTTCACTCGATCGATTGACCTGATGCATTGCACAATGTCCGCACGTGTTTACGCGGATACGTTGCGTTACGCGCTCAGTGGCGCACAGCCAAGAGACCAACTGACAAGTTGGTATCAGTTTAAGTGGAGGAAAATCAAAGAGTTTAGTGCATCGTTACACGAATCAATCAACAGATCGTAGTGTCACCGTGGAAATGTTAAAATCTGGGTGGGAATTAAGTGAAGCCAAAAAAGACACGAACCTGCGACCGGAGAGGGCTTCCGAAGAACGACCCACCGAGTCTTCCACTGTGAAGAAGTTTGGAAAGAAGTAAATCACAAAGGAGATTCCTGTATTTGGCCTAGAGGCATGGGAGCACATTTAAAGTGAAAAATGAGACGCAAATATGTGGAATTAACCTTTTTTCCATCTCTAAACTTGACTTGTCCCTCCGCGACAACTGTGTCCGTCATCTTCTGTCATGGTTTCGAGCAGCTGAGTGTGCGTGTGTGTGTGCGTGCGTACAGGGGCTCACTTTTCAAAATAGCCTTTGGAGTCCGGGCCCCCGCCGGCAGACTGCACCCTGCCTCCTGCGCCATCAGACCACCGAGGCAGTGAGAGACACGGCCTCCTCCGTCGTCGCCCTCTGTTAGTCCAGTTGTTCCTCTGCATCAAGTATTGTTTACAGTGGAGTTCATTCGATTAAAAGCACAGTCTGCGCACCTTTCACTTAACTCTCCCTCAGTCCGGTATCAGACAGGGATTAGTGTTGCCTCGACGCTAATCTGTAGAGCCTAAACCCTAACTGAGAAAATCCAAAATTAATCCATAAGGCTTTCTGGAGAATAATGCCAATTAAAAGACATTAAATGCTCAAATAGTTTCAAATCTGAAAACAAAATACTCTAAATTAATTATTATAGCGCCATTATTCCTGGAATAAAGGTGTTTGTGGGGGGTGGGGGTGTCTATGGGGCGCCGTTTGTTAAGTGAAACATGCTGAAATTAACAGCAACATTTTCCATATTTAGCTCAAAACCTTACAAAAACATGTTTTTTCAAGTCATTTTTTAACGACATATAATATATATCGACAATATAATATTTGTAACTTTTCATATTTAAAACACAATTTTAAATGTTAAGAACATGTTTTTGTAAGGTTTTGAGCTAAATGTGGAAAATTGTTGCCGTTAATTTCAGCATGTTTCACTTTACAAACTGCAGGTTTTACGGGGTTCACTCTTTTCTTAGAGCAGCATGCTCTGTCTGGTATTCAGTCTTCTTCCACTGCTATTGACCTCTGAGGATCAATGATGCTATTTGCCCGGCTAACAACAGGTGAACCACACTGCTGGTGCCAGAACAACAACTTACATTTATTTATCCTTAGGCATCCTAATTGCCTCCTCCGAGGAGGCCGTGTTGTTGTTGTTGTTGTTGTTGTTGTTGTGTTTAGTTTTTTGGTAGTTTGCCTGCATCCGTGCCTGTCATCATCTGTCTGTAAACACTATAGCTCGAAAAGTTTTGAATGAACTCTGAAGTGGGGTCATGTTAATACTTCGTTACAGTTTGGCTTACATCCACCAAGGTCAACTTACTGATTGGTCGAAAAATTGGCAAAAAGTTTTATAACTCAGAAGCTAAGATTCTTACAGGTGTGTATTGTCATCATATTGTGGCTTACCAAAAGTACCTTTTTACAGTATGTCAAATTTGACCTCTAACCTCTCCTTTGGTATCAAAAGACTGATTTAAAGGTCAAAGAATTAATAATAATATTTTTTTAAACAAACTATAAACTGTGTTTATTACTGCCACTGATTGTATTGAAAACTGAGTAAAAGGAATAATATAGTCTCATGTTACTGATGTTACTAAATCTCATGTTACTTTGGACCTCAAAGAAGAGGTCAAACTTTTATCTTTTATCTTTATCACTATTCTCAGTGTTGTACTGCCTTTGTTTGTATCAGCAGCATTTAGGAAATTATACTGGGTATATTTTAGTATGCATCTAAATTTAGCACATTTAACACCTGACCCCATTTACATATTACACATGTGCATTTCTCTCATGTTCACCCCAAAATGCATTATTTTTACTGTACTGTACATTTCTTAAAGAGTGTTTAAAAAGAATAAAAAACTAAAGTAATATATATAAAACACAATACTATTCCCTTTATAACTGCCTTGGTGGAGACTTGTTCTCTCTGAGAGCTTTTTGTGATGTTAGGGTTTTCTCTTTTTTTATTTTTTTTAATGGCACCCAATTTATTTATTTTTTAAATTATACACATGAACACGATCACTCACCGTGGTTAGTTTGTCATCTGTAAAGTTTTTTTTTCTCTGGAGCTCTAGAGGAGCTTGGTGAAGTCTGAATAAATAATTGGATGATGTTATCTAAAGCTGCATTGTAGGAAATGTAGTCTGAAATGTTTGCAGACTGTGACTCACTGGGGACTAAAAATCAGAATACATTTCAACATGTGCCGCCCTTCAGCCCTATCATGAGTTTTCTTTAGATAGCATCAAAGAAATCAGGAAATCATCACATTAGCCAAACTTTCACTTTAGAAGGTCGACTTTTAAACTTTACGAAACAGCATATTTCTGACGCTTGAATAACTATTGTTGTTGGAACTGATTCATTGCTCAGCTTTATCATTTATGTCTTATTTTTGTACATACGATTGTGAAATTATCATACTAATGTTTAAAAGAAGATTTTTTGTCTATTGTTGATTTTTTGTTTGTTTATTATCTTGTTATTCATCTGTCCTGTTGGAAAGATCCCAAAATCCTGATTATAAAAAAGAAAGCCGTTTTTCAGCTCTTTATCAAACCAAAGTTTAGCTAGCAAAATATTATGTGGCAACACAGTAAATGGATGTAGCCACTATAGAGGCTCACAATGGTTTGTTAACTTCCATTTGTATTTGGACCTGTGCCATCAGTTTTTATTTATTTTTATTTTTTTAGGAGATGCAGTGAGCAAGTGGTTCTGACTAAGAGGCAAGGACACTGCAGTTCATATCATGAGGTAGCCTGGAGGACACTCTGCCTTAATTCTCTATTTATCTCTATTTGGAACCCCAATTTCAAGTTATTGTGTAACTAACTGTGTAAAATGTAAATAAAAACAGAATACAATGATCTGCAAATCTCCTAAATCATTTTTTTTCCACAGCAGAGCATTAAATCATTAAACTGAGAAAAAGTACAATTGTAAGAAACTCAGGTCTGTAAAGTATCAGTGCTCTTTTCATCAAATTCAAAATGAGCTAATATTTTCTGACTATAAATATAAATAAATATTGATATATTTTTATCTTCTACTGTGAATAAAATATGGGTTTATGAATCAAATCAAAAAAAGTGTTTGAGGCCATAAATTCAGCGAGCTATAGGATCATTTTCTGTTACATACATTATATACAACTGGGCTTCTTTTGCATCCCCCTGCTGGCCGTTAGAAAGAATGCAAATGTAAGACACATCTGCACTGGTTTCTCTTTTTAGACGCAGAAGCTAAATCCATCTTTTAAACACAGTCTGTTTGGCATAATAGCTAAATTATGACCACTGCCATTAGTAAGTGTCATCTAGAGCCTGTAGGGTGACATTAGTATCAATGTTCAGCCCATGTAGCTGTTAAGGATTCATACTTTTTTGTACTGCACACAGAGATAATCATATATTAATGAGTCAGCAATAATTTTAAATTGCAACTTCTTTATATTCTACAATGCATTGTCATTAAAACGATCAAAAGCTTTATGTGAATACTTGTAATCAAACCACAACCAAAAGCTGCCAGTGGAAAAAATATTGGCATTTGATATGTGGGAAAAAAGTGTGAAATAAGTATTTGTGCTTTAGTACATCGGCAGTGTGAGCATATAGCCACCGCTGTGCTGTAAATGCTGTGTATGAGCACACAGTATGGAATTGGGACACAGCTTTGATTAATCTCAGGCTGCCATCCACTAATAGCAGCCCTCAGTAGGGAGGTCTGAGAGCAGCTGCACAGTTGTTGACACTGGGCCCTTAGCCTCCACTTTCAAACTGAGACAATATTTCAGCTGCTGTAGAGAACATCCGCATGGTGTGAGTCACGGACAATGACCGCAGCCCAGACAGTCTGTGAACCAGCCAAACGCTGGGCTCCTTAAACAAAAGTTGCTTTCAGTTTGCTCCGGTCGATCTGCCCTTTGCCCTCACTGTGCTCCACCTGTCTCTTGGCTTTGTACATGGAGGGCAGCTCTGAAGTCTGGTACACTGCTGACCTCATCCTGCTGCCTCGGCACCGCAGCTCTAAAGCCACACCTTCCCATTTCCTGTCTAGCTCTGAACCATGATGGCCTCGCAGGTCAAGGGACCCTCTGCAGGTTGGCCTGGCGTCTTCTGCGTCACAGCTGTGCTCAATTTTGTCCAAATCCAAGGCTCGTTTTGGAGTTATGTGGTTAGAACGAGAGGAAGGCGATTTGGATTTGCGGCGTGAACGAAGAGGTGGTCTCGGTGGAGGTGGAAGAGGAGGTGATGGAGCGATGGGTGGGTTGGAAGTTGTCCTTCTGTTGGGCATTTTAAAATCCCCTCCACCTCTTTCCCTTCCTCTTCCCCTATGTCTGTCTTTACCTGAGGAGGAAGAGGCTGCTTTTAAAAGACAAATGGATAGAGGGAGAGATGGAGGAGAAATGGCCAAGCACTCAATGCCACTGCAAACACCCCACATGCAGGAAACACTCAGAGGAAACTCAAAATGCCATGAATTTCTTGAAAAGAGTGTGCAGCAGAGAGAAGGCGAGAGAGATAGAGAGAGCTGGGAGGCAATAGGAAACAAAGTGAATGTGACAGATATTCCCATGCTGGCTGTTGGCTATGACATCATGGGAAAGATGGTTAGATGGCAAATACTCTGTGTGCATCTGTGCGAGTGTAAAGACCCCGACTTTAATGCGGGCTGCTGCCATCTACTGGCCACAAGAAGGAGGGACACACGTTCTCATTTGTTAAAGGTTGAGTTGAATTTGATGAGTCGAACTTTGTGTTTAGCACCAGTTAGCAAAAAAAGAATATCTAAAGACAAGCATGGGAAGTTTAAAAACTTGCTTTTGAGTCTTTCAGGATTCATTTTACAAGAAAAGCAGGCTGCAGTGGTCCAGTAGTTCATCTCTTTGCAACTCCACACCACCCCTTGACTTTTTTTAAGTTAAATTACTTGAAGCATTTGATCAAGCTTCAAACATCAGCCGAAGAAACTTTTTTCACGTTGTACTCAAGAGTTTGCCGACACAGCTGATTTCACTTATTGCCTGATTAGACCCGTTCTCAGTCCCATGTGATTCATGTGACAGCCCACTCCCTCTGCTGTCAGCTTCTCTGTACTTGTTAGGGAGAAACTGCACCTTTGCCATTTTACTCCTATATGCAGCTGTGATGTATAATTCTCAAGAGCGCTGGCTGAATTAAACCTGAATAGAGTCTAATCAGTGAGAGTGACTGAAAATACCTGTGTGAAAGGCCTTGATTGATTGTGGGCTGTTTTGAATATTCCACTGAATTACTTATTAATACCGTAATAAAGCAAATACATGAAACACTTTAGGACTCGGGAGCTCTGTAACTAGGACCAAGACCTGCATTAATATAGCGGAGTCCTTGTTGTCCCAGCTCTATTTAAAAAAAAGGGGGTTTACTTGTTTTTCTCTCTTCATCTCGCTGCCAGTCTAGATTTATTTACTTTTATTTAAACTGAAAATCCCACTGAGATCCAGTTTCCCTTACAGGGGAGACCTGACCAAGGTAGCAGCCATACAAACTCAACAAATGCAACAAAAACAACATAAAATGAAGGTTTTGCAACATAATATAGAACAAAAACACTACTGGGACTCTGAGAAAAATGTCCGTGTGTCCTTCAGCGTGTTCCTTAAGATGCTTTTAAATTCAGGCCTAGATATCAGTATGTTTAAGATGATTATATTCATTTGAGAAGCACAATGAGGAGCAAATATTTTTAGCATATGGACATGGACCCAGCATGAGCCATTGAATTTAAACCCATTATTCATATACCAGCTTCTGTAACCAAACATTTCCCAGTTAGCGTGACAAAAGAGGACTCACCAGGTCCTGTGCTATGAAAACAAGAATTACACCCACAGATTGGTTTGCTCAGAGAACTAGATTATCCCCATGTTCACAGACACAGATGCTTGTTTTTATCCCTTTTATCAATGTCTACTCTATCAGCAGAGGCCTCTGGTAACTACTTTAGAAAACCAGAACTCCTCTGCCTCATACGTCTCACTTGGACGGTAACTTGATTTAGAGTGGGCATAAAGTGAAACAGGCAATTGCAGTTCATCTCTCTGTTTCAATATAGACATGTTTTTCTAAATGATCATGACCGGTTAAATAAAAATCAGTCTGTGTGTGCCTGTATGTCTGTGTCTATATGTCAGGTTGGGTGTCAGGCGCCACCTCTCTGGGGACATCTCAGGCCCTCCAAGGTTTGGAGGCCTATCTCCCCCTACCACCACTTCCCCTGCCAGTGGCGGACCCCCTCAGACATCGGTGCGTTGGTGGTTCTTTGTGTCCGGGGATGGGCGTCCAGGTACACACCGGCTCACTCCTTGGCGGCCGCTTATCGGGGCCTGGAGCCTGGGGCTCGCTCGGGTCACTTCGGAGGTGGGGTGCCCCCGGCCTCTCGGCCTGGGGCTCGGTCACTCAGGCGCAGCTGGCTGCCGGCGGAGCTCACGGGCGCGTCACTGCAACTCCCCCTGGCTTCTGCTCCGCGGCTGCTGAGTGAGCCCTCATCTGGGACTCTCCTCAGCTCTTTCCGGGACAGTGGCGCCGCTGCCCCTCTGTTGGTCTTCCTTGGTCTCTTGTGTTCTGGGGGCCTCTGGATGTCTGGAGTTTTGATCTCCTCCACACCTGCTTCACGCCCTGGAGGACGGGGCTGTGGCCCCCCCACACCCTCTAGCAGATTATTACATGAAGGAACCTTTTAAAAAAAACAAAAAACAAGCGCGTCCATGCTCACAGGTGTACACACGGGTGATCACACCCACAAACTACACCCTTTTTGGCTCCTACCTCAAAGCACACTGTGTTCTGTTGATCTTATGTGCTGCACAATAATGTTTAACATTTAGTATTTACTGTCATATTCCCATATATCATTGTGATGTTGTTTATTCTATTACTCTTGTTCTCTTCTGCTTGCTTTCTTTTTTCTTTCTCAGCAGGTGATCCAGGTGATTGATATATGCATTTTTTTTTGCCCGTTCTGTTGGTTTTTGTCTTTTGCCCTTCTCCCCCGTCCCTCTTCTCAGCTGTTTCTCTTTCCCTCTTTCTTTCTCCCCTTCTTTCCCCCAGTCAAGTCTGTCCCGTATTCAGTAAGTGAAAATAAAATAAACAATAAAAGGTGAATCAAATGGACCATTACGGCAAGGCTGGGATGGTCAGTTTGGTAAAGTAAATCCGTTGGGCATCTTTCTTTGCCTTTAGACAACAATTCTGATGGCAAAAGAGCCAAACGGGACAGGCCAAAAATAAATAAATAAATAAATAAATAAATAAATAAATAAATAAAAAAAAAATAAAAATCAGTCTCTGCTGTCGTCACATGTTAACCCCGGAGGAAACGCAAACACAGCGAACAACAATGAAGAATTATTCTAACGATAACCACGACAGAATAAGATCCTCATGTGATGTGAGAGATGCACAGATATAGACGATCTTTCTAAGTAAGCGCATGCATGTGTGAAGTGTGTAAAATGAGCATCGGTGTATGTGTGTGTGTGTGTGTGTGTGTGTGTGTGTGTGTGTGTGTGTGTGTACGAGGAAGAAACAGGACCTGGTTTTGTTTGGTGACTACCAAATAGCCCAGCATGATAAAGCTTGCTTAACAAGGCATTGAGCAGAGGGGAACCCATGCATAGCTAATAACCCAGTCCTCCAAAAATCCTTTGTACCCCAAAACAAAAGCCCTGTCCTTTTACACACACACACACACACACACACACACACACACACACACACACACACACACACACACACACACACACACGGCAACAGAGAGAGGAGAGGAATATCAAGTACGATAGGAGAGAAATTATACAGATGGAGCGAAGTAGACAGAGGTCAACTAAAGGATCTGTTGTATTTTCTTAGCTGTAATAGAAAAGAATTTGAATAGAGTAGCTGTCAGCGATTTCATGAATTCAAAAACTTTAAGTCTAATGACCTGAAATACAAACAGAACTTTTTTCCTGGGCGTGGAAGAAGTGCTCAGATCTTTCACTAAAGTTAAACTATTAATTCAACTATATAAAACACTAGTAAAAGACTAATTACAAAATTAAAATATGCTATCATTAAATGTTTCTTAACTGTGAAAATAAAGCCTTTACGTCACATATTAGTTCTCATGTCAGATTTAAACAAACTCAAAAGGTTGCTTGAGTTATAACACTATTTTGATGGCATTCCCAAAAATTCCCTCTTCCGGGATTTTTTTTTTAACACTGTCCCAATTTTTGTGCCTTCTAGCTGGAAAACCTCAGAGGCGCACACTCGAAATACATCCAACAAATCGGATATTATTGAAACTCTGAGAAAAGAAAGGAGGTCGCTCACGTAAGAGTTCAACACAGAGTTTAACCTCTAAAACATTTATTTGATCTATTTACAGACAGTACAGTTCGCTGAACAGAACAGAGGAGAATTGATTCTTATTGTGACACAACTGAAGAAACAGTATTGCAATTCAACAATGACTACAGCAATATGGTGGCTTCACAAAGTAGACTATATACAAATTAATACTTTTAACTGATAGAAGGTAATTTTGAAGAGGAGGAGAGATGAAGTGATATACTCTCGATGATACAGAAGCCATATTAAAACCTTCGGCAGTTTTTACGGTTTTGACTCATTTGTACAATTCTACTTTCTACCACAGCCTCTGCACAGAAGCGACAGCTTATCGATCTGTTGACGGAACATGAAATGACGAAGAAGAAGAGTGAATTGTTCTACCACAGAAGCTTCTGGATCGTTTGGTCAGAATGCAAGACTGGATGCACGAGCACTCGCGTCCTGTTTTTATTTTCTGTGAGAAATGCCTGAGGTGAGAGAATAGGTGTGGAAACCCAGAAGTTGCTGTGCTTTAAAGAGAGTCTGAGTAAATGTTACTTCTGCATACTCTACCCATAATGAGATCAAGCCTGCTGCATGCTCAAAAGCTTGTAATAAGTTCAAATATCACATGGCTCACTTGTAAATCTGAAATGTGCTGCAGCTGGATCTGAATGTGGAACACTTACTGACTCTTAATAGATATGAACTGTTTTCTGGAAAGATGGCAGTCACAGTGGCTGCTTGAAAAGTTAAAGAGAAGAAGTGAGAGTAAAATTATTTTTTTTTAAAAATGTGGAGAGTCTTGTTTATAATTGGCTAAAGTGCATTGTTAGAATCTGTACATTGAGGGGCTAGAGGATGAAGTCTGGCACCGGCTATAACCATTTCATCCTCAACCTGCCCTCAAGTTTTTGTCTCCAGAAAGAAATCCACAGCAAGTCTGCTCAAAAGTTCACACAGATGCACACCATGCAGACAAAGTTCTAGGGAGAAGTTCTGTTCAAGCTTAATGCATCCGTTCTTCCTCACTTTGTGTGCCTGACATATTTTATCTTAGATCTGTTGTTGACTCACAGTGGATTGCTGGACGCAAAGTAGGGATGTAGCACACACAGCACTTAATCAAGTCAACGTATTTACTTTGACTAAATGAACTAATTGTTGATCTATGCTATATTTTGTTTATATTAGTTGTGTGCATTTTTACACAGATCTGAGCGAAAATGCTGTGATGTGTAATAAATTGTAGAAAGTGATCTTTATAACTGAAAGTCACTGGATTATTTGGTTAAATGGG
Organism: Rhamphochromis longiceps; assembly: GCF_057381845.1. NCBI lineage: Eukaryota > Metazoa > Chordata > Actinopteri > Cichliformes > Cichlidae > Rhamphochromis > Rhamphochromis longiceps. The sequence goes on along the minus strand of NC_140562.1, from coordinate 38,910,352 downwards.
AGGAGGAGCTCTAGATGCATTTTGGACTGTTCAACAACAGACAAACAGCGGTCAAGTTCATACTGACTCCGGCAGGACTCCAGTTCCGCTTACAGTCAGGTGGAAAGAAAAAAAAAGGAGGTGAAACTTTAAAGTTTAAAGAGTTCACACTGGGGGTGTACCTGAGCTAGGCCGACCATCCTGTGCTTGTGATTTGGGACGGGGGTGGGGTTTGCTGGGAAGGGAAGAGGGAGTGACGTAGTTGAGGCTGGGGCTGTTAATGTCCCCCTCGCCCACTAGAGTCAGATCGGAAAGAGTGTCCTCCTCCAGCATCTGGACTGATTCTCCCCTGCCAGAGTCCTGGAGGAGACCTCGCTGGGCTCCCTGACTTGGATGGATGGGGGAGACTGTGCCAGGAAATAGAGGAGGTGGTCTGCTTCTCTCCCCTCTTCCACTCTCAGTGCCCATTCCAGAGTCCAAGCTCTGGGACTGATGGCTTGCATTAAGCAAGTGGGTGCCGCCTACTCCTCCTCCCCTGTCGCCTCCATTTGCCTTATTGCCCCGGTGACCGCTCCGAGGGAAGCTGCCGTTGTTGGAGTGATGAGAATTAGGGGTGGAGCAACTTGGTTCAAGGTTGTGGGGAGCAGGTGGAGTCTGGTTTGTTGCCACTGGTGACAGGCGCAGAAAGTCTGGGAGCTGCAGGTCGTTTTTGTTTAGCAGGCCTCGCTGGTCGTCTGCTCGGTTGCTCTGAGCTTTGGATATGAGGTCGAAGAACTCTGCAGGAACACACGCACACACAGAGCACAGCGCGCATACACACACAAATACGTGAAAGTGTGTACAAGTGTTTTCATTTACACAAATTTATAACCCATGTAACATCTTTAAAAAATACAGTAAACACTTTCATTTTCATTCAGTAAACATGCAGCATTGTGTGTTAATCAATTAGACAGGTCAAAGCTACATTCAGTATAAGCAGAGGTGACTGTGCTACATATAGTTAGCTTTGAAAGCATTTGGTGCTTCTGTAATATCGCAGACAGGCAAAAGGGTTAATGTAATCACAGCCACACAGCTACAGAAACAAAGGAGAGAGATAGAGGGAGGTTGTTCAGTCTTTACCTTCAGCTTCGTCTATATTAATCTTTTTCTGCTTTCTTTTCTCCGGAGCCTTATGGAGAGAGAGAGAGTGGTTGGGCAAGGGCTGGCTGCTTGTGTCAAGGCTGGGCCCAGCCCTGCCGTTTTCCCCTTGGGGATGGGCTGAACCGGCTTTCCCTGAAGGCCTGTCCTCCCCCTGGGAGCCACAAGGAGAGCGGAGCAGGGCATTAGAGCCCTGATGAATCATTGTGGAAGTATGGGAAACAGTAATGACAACAAGTGGGGACCAGTACTACTGATGGTGAGGAGGGTGACAAGTTGTAAATAAGATGTGTGATCAAAAGGTTTCAAAACTCTGGCTATAAAAAGCAAAAATCCGAGTTGTCTCTGTGTAAAGTGCTGCAACACTTCCAGCACTTCTGGTAGATTTAAATCACTCCTAAAAATTTCCCTTCTGAGTACTCGCATCTGGCTTTCTCCAACGTGCACTGGATTTTGTCAGGATTTGACATGTTTGTCTAGAATAGAGAACAAAGCTGACAGGCACCACATTTTAGGTTTTTCCATCCAAAGTTCTCCTTTTAACACCTCAGGATATTGCAGCAGAGCATGGATGGCCTGACCCTGGGGGACACAATTTATACACCATAAACTACTGGATGTGACACAATGAGGAGCATGCTCCTTTTTGTGCTTCTGACCGAATTCTTCAGGGTTACTGCGGGTCTGGAAAATACTCGATGGTCTGTGGGTCGGAGCCAGAGTCTGGCATTACCTGACATGGTTGTTTGACACAGAAGTTGAGTTTTGATTTCCATTTTTGTCCGAGCTCCATGGTGATACTGTCAGCAGGCACTTGCAAGGGGTCAGAAGGGAACTTCTAGGGAGAGATCTAAAAGTAGCAGAAGAACTGCAAGTAGTGCAGCGCTTTACAACGAGCTACCCTCGAATTTGTGTTAAAAATCTTTTTTTGCTTAATATTTTTAGAGTTCTGGTTCCTTGTAAAAACAATTTAATGGGCAGTGATTGACACGAGTTTCACTGATTTGGGGTGTTTGAAAAACAATTAAATGGGATCAAATCATCGGCTGTTTTGCGATAAAGAATCAATGACAGGTACTGGAAAAACTTCAGACATATGCAGTTGATCAAAGACAGCTGAGATGTTCCATTCAGACAGCCATAATGTCCATTGTGTGCACTAAGCATCATCAACGTGTAGGCTAACAGTAGCATACACCACAACACAAGAGGGACCAACTATCAACTACTTAAAGCTGCACTACTAAAGATTGAAGAATCAATAAGGAAGGCGATGAATGACCACTTCAGCTGGTCATCAAACCCCACTAGCTTCAAGAAACCCAGACAGCAAGTTAAAGTTCTACTGCCACCACGAACTACAACCCTTCAAGTGCCCAGAGTGAGTTTTTGAGGTTCCGATACCCGGCAAAAGCTCTATGAACACGAGCTCACATTGCCCAGCGGGTGGGTTTGTTATGGAAAAAAAGAGAACCAGAAACCAGAGAGAAAAGTTGATGATGCATTCGGCCACAGGCAGACCACAGTAATGGAACATTAGGAACCCTGACAGTGTGACGAGGTTATCTGCCCCACAACAACAGTCCACATAGACACAGACACAGCCACATAATACACCTGCACATTTGTACCACATTGCAAACAGACATGGGTGATTGAAGACAGCAACAGAGACACTTAGTAGCGTGATATCATCAACCAGGCAGTGGAGACATTCGGTGGGTTATGGAACATTCCAGAGCAAGAAATTGGAAATAAGAAGCTGTAGGAGATCTTACTGTTGTTGATTGGTTTCTGCTTGTAGAAGCCGGGAGGTGACTCTTAGAGGGAGCTACTTTCTGTTTGTCTGCTGAACAACACCGGCGTACAGATACACATGCAAAAGGAATAAGAAATGAGACAGTTTTCACATTTGGTATTTACAGGAGAGTGTGTGTGTGTATGTGTTCCTCACCTTTTCCAGGAGAATGTTCTGCTACATCTAATACCACTCGAAGGCCGTCCAGGTTGGAAATAGGAAGACCTAAATCTAAAGGCTCGGACTCTCCACTCTGCATCACACAGACACAAATTCAATAAGAGTTTGATATCATTACCTACATGCCTTTCTGCAGTCTGAGGAGGAGTGACTTACAATGCGTGCCACCAAGTCAGAAAGGTGCAGGCCATATTTGGCCACAACAGGTCTCAGGACTTCAGTCACCGGCTTCGTAGGCTTCGCTTTCAGACCCACTGATCGGTTGATGGGAACCAAGTCCAGTCTAGATTAAAGGAATACAGAGTTACCATTCTGAAATAGCAACTTTAATGTAAACCAAGCTTTTAAAGTCAGAATGCGCCAATGTGGAACTGTTTTTGTACTGTACCTGAACAGGGTGCGCTTTTCTAGTCTGAGGTCCCGAGAGCACAGAGTCATACAGTCTTGGTCCAAAACAAGTGGCTGAGAAACAGAAAAATAAGCACATCAATCATTAAAGAAATCCGGCTAGTTGCATGGTCATAAAGGTTGACAGTTGTAGCTTCTTTAGGTAAAAATCGCCATGCTCACAACAAGCTAAAAAAAAGTACCTGACACGCTTTGAACATAGGAAGTTGATGTATGGTATTTCTAACATTTTGACAAATTGCTTCTTTGTTTGAGAGTGAATAAAAGTATTAAAGCTGTTCACCATGAATCCAAAACATTATCTTTAAATAGAGTAATATGCTAGTTTTATAAAGTGAGGATGAACTACTAGGCTGGAAGCTAATTAGTTTATCCTGAGCCCCATGTTAATTAAAAACAGACAAGAAAACCAAGCCAGACCTACTTTTGTTCGTTTGTGTCATGTGGAATTATTTTTGATTTGTATAGAAGCTTTGAAAAAAAGGATCTTTAAGACTGAACCATATCTAACAGAGTTTTACCTTCTCCCCTCCAACCAGGAAGAGGTCTATAGCTGCCAGGTTGATGCAGAGCTTCTCACAGATGCCCAACAGCAGGTCTCTGATGGACACACCTGCCCTCAGTGGCACAGAGCAACACGAGCCATCTGGCAATGTTATATTACACTGCCTGAAGGGGGCGCCACCTCCTCCTCGCTCTGCTGACACTGACAATGCACTACGAGAAATATCACCCTGGGAGAAGAAGAAAAAGGTGAAAAGTAAAAACTCTGATTAAAAAAAAAAGTTGTTATTTTAGTTTTAAAGGAGAAGCCGCTCCATGCTGATACGCATCTGATCATGTTTCTTTCCAGACTGACCTCATTCCTTCCCAACCCTGACGTCCCAAGCTCCAGGCTGGCTCCTGAAGACAGCGAACCCTGAGACTCACGGCGCCCATTGCTGCCAGCAAAGTCTAATAAAAAAACAAACCAAAAATATCATTAGTCGTGTCGAGAAAAAAACAGACACAATCATTTCAAACCTAAATTGACAGCAATAATCGAGCTTATGTAGAAAAGAGGGAAAAGACAAAATGAGTTTTATCTATATGTTTAATTTAGCAAGTTCTTTAGAATGTCAAATGCAAACAGCTTTTTGGGATCTGCACACAATCAGTTTTCGGTGACCTTTATGATGAAAAAGTAACTGTACGGCAACTGACATTTTCTAGAAATATGTTTTCCTTCCTGAAAACTCTTAATCTGCAGGAATTCAATGGAAAAAAAGAAAAAGACTGACTGTAGTTAAAGTCTGTCAGCTCTCGTTTCTTGGGCCCTTTGCCAAAACTCCTGTTTCGGGACCAAGAGAAAAACATCCCTTTCTTCCGATCTCCCGAATCATCTCCTCTGTCCTCATTTACAGATCGACCCGATTTGCTCTTTTTGTCCTCCTGTATGACACAAACAAAAACAAAGAAGAGCACAAACTGGTAAAAACATACAGAAGTACACAAATAATCAGAAAAAATAGTTCTTGTAATCCCATTACAGTACACAAAAGTGCAAATGCACAAGACAGCTGCTGATATTTTAGCCCACAAGTTATTTTTCTGACGTGCTCAAGATAGTTCACATTCCCTGGCCCACAATTTCTATCAATCCTTAATAACAAAAGGATCCCATTTGAATTTTACAATAAATGTGATCACAGTAGCCTCAACAAACTCCCGTGACCTTCTACGTCTATCAGGAGGGTCCAAACCACACTGTTTTTTAAAAAGTTAAGAACAAAGTTTTTGTTTCAAACTAAGCTCTGTTGCATTGCAGGGTAGAAAACTTTTTGTTGAATTACCTTCTTGGGTGTAGAGAGGTTGGAGCGGTCAGACCCAGTGGTGCTGTGTTTGGAGGTGGGGCTGCTTGGGATGTGGTAAGGATCAGGCAATGGTCTGCCCTCAACCTCTGCCAGCATACACTCCTGGTACAGCAGAGACTTGAGAAACCTTGTGTAACTGTCAAACTTCATCAGGTTGAAAATCTAAAGGAGTGAAGAGAAAGGAAAAGGTGATGAGTGATCAAAAGAAAAGAGCAAAGCAAAAACGAAAGAAGAACAAAAGATTGTGCCCACAAGCAAACACTACAGAATACGGAGAGAAAACAAGAGAGGAGGAGGATTGTAAAGGTTAAGAAACAGCAGCAAAAACTGACAGAAGGAAAGCAAAAAAAGACAAGAGGTTCAACACAACAAAAAATAATTAAACTAAAATAAGATTATATTATTAGATCTGCAAGTCTATAAACCTAATGAATATTTATTACTATTTTTCTGGATTATTTTTTTTGGATGAACAGATGAAGAGGAAATGATGTAAGTATGTATGTTAGTGTTTATATGTTCAATTCAGCATTTGTATGTAAGTCTGAACCTACATCTTTCCTAAACAGTACCATGAGATCCTGGAAAAGATGTGATGTGTGATGTGCAAAAGTACAGAGGGTGCTGGTAGGGATGCCCTCCTAGCCTTGTGACTTTTATCTTAGTCTGAACATCTGAGCTGAGCTGTAGAAATCGATAGCGCTTTTCAGCAAATTCAACCCCTTCAGAAAATACACATTTATGAAGCCATTCGCATCCAAGATACTAGACAGCAATAAAAGAGAAATACTTGACCTTTTGGGCACTCAACACTGTTGCCCATTTTCAATAAGAGTTTGTTTTTCATTCAGTTTTATAAGTAATGACACGTTCATCCTTCTGGGAAATGCTCTTTTCACTTTGTTCTGATGGGGAAGGTCAAGTCAGTGTCACTTAAGCCTTTCAAACGTTACTGCGTATCACCTTGAGGCTTCAATAAATAGTTTTTTCTCACTTAGTATACTACCTGTAGTTGCTGCTCCTTGAACATGTCGGGTTTGGGGGCATTGAGGATGTCATCAGCAAGCTGAGCTTGACTGTCAATGTTAACTGGTGTTGTAGCTTTACTGGACAGGAAGGTGTTGTAGATCTCCCTGGCTCGTTGAGAGAGCTGGAACAAAGGCCAGCAGAAATTGAGAGAGGTGATTAACACATAACTTCATCCCTCATTATTACTAAAAAAAATCCTGGATGGATGTGTGTCATTGGATAATAACACGCTACCTGTTTGTTGTCGTTCTCAGGGACATGGCTGAAGAATTCGCACGCTTGCCAGAACAGGATATTCTCTTCACTGAACTCTTTCTTTAGGAACTCCTTTAGCAAAGGAATAAAAATGGTAATGATTTAGAAAAGTTTGATCAGACAGAGATGCAGTCAGAAGACCCAAGTACCTACACAACAATAAAGCAGGTTTAGAGGTAGTGTAATTATCAACTTCTGATGTGCAGCCTGTCAGCAACTGGTTATCACCAAGGATAATTCATTTTGCTTTTAGATTTCAGAAAATGATTTGTGTGAGGCAGATTTAACAGCGATAGAAACCAAAACAATATACATATATATGTATAGACAATACATGCAACGCAGTATAATGCAGTATACAATATAAATGTGTCAGGTAATATGTTTGTACCTTTAACTTTTATTTCTGCAGAAACACGTTTAAAAAAAATCCAACCTTTAAATAATGCTTTAGCTGATCTTCTAGAATAAAAGGATTTTTAAGCTGGTCATTACAGTGCTGTAGAGTACATTTCAGTCTTTTGACAATATATGATACTGCTGACACACAAAAAACTACCCTGCACTTTTCAGTACACCATTAGAAAGAGTTGCTTAAAGTCATTTATCTGTCATGAGTATGCGCAGGCCAACACCAGCCAGACGTTGTTATAGTACCGAGAAGTAGCGGACCCCCACGGGGTCCTGCAGCAGTCTCTCAAAGCACACGGCCCAGCTGGCCACTCTCCTCTCAGTGTGGCGCCGGTGGCTCTGGACACTAGGCAGGCTGGCATTACTGTTGAGGCTGTTGTCACTGCTGCAGCCCTGCAGCTCCACGCTGTTCAGCTCTGTTCACACACACACACACACACACACACACACGCACGTCAAGTGAGTTGAGTTAATTATTATTATTGATGAAGTTCATTTTTTGATTTAATTTCTATTTTAATTACACAAGTGCATTGAAAGCAGCACAGCCTTAGGCTATATGGTCCAGATTATTCTAGTTATAATATAAAGTTCTTCTTTTTTTTTTTCTCAGCCTGTTTTCTTCTGATTGCTGGGGCTTTTGAGTACCTGAAGGCAGGCCTATCAGCAGCATGGAACTTACCAGGGAAACAGTGTCCCAGGAGACAGTCCAGTGAGACTTTCTCGTCCCACAGACATACCTGCTGTGGATTTCCATTGTTTTGTTTTTTGCTTTTTAACTCTCAGAGTGTTATTGAGCAAACTTTCATCAGTACAGTCACAACAAATCGGATACAAACTATGTGATTGATTATGGTACATCAGATTTTTTACTCCAGATGATTTGTTGTAAATGAACGTCCATTATAAGTCCCTTTAACCCAGTGTTTCATAAATAACCAAAACAATAAAATATAACTAGTTTGATACAGTGAAGGTCTAAGATCATATAAAACGACACTTTTACACTCAAATGTAAATTACCTCACAGCAAATATCAGGAAATTCATCACATGAACATTTTTTGTAATTTAGTTGATGACAAATGATGCAGTCATCTAAGATTCTGTATCATGTGATACTGCGATTTACAAAGTTCACATCAAAGTGAATTTCCATAGAAAAATAATTCATGAATACAATGAAAAAAATACGCACTTCCTCTTTTCCTAAGGTCAAATCTGCATGTAGCCACGCTTCACTTGTTATCTTTGTGTAACAATTATATTTCCTTATCCAGATCATATACTTGAAAAGAACCAAACTGGAATTGAAACATTACCTTTGTATCTTTAACAGTGGAAATACTATTGCTATGGTGCACACCCTTGGTTAAAGATAAGCTGTATCACTGTATTTCAACAGACCATTTACATAGATTTTTGCATTAACGCGTCATCATTCTGTTTATTTTTCCCACTGCTAGACCACAGTGCAGCCATGTCCCTAATGCTTAGACAAAATCAGGAGACAGAGAAAGAGTCACACTGAGAATAATCATAATGGAGCTTGAGGCCTGATGAACTGAAAGTGGGTTGCTAAGTTGAGATAAAACAAAACACAAGAACAGCCAGCGGGAAGACATCACCGGTCAGGTGCCCGAAACGACGCACATCCTGTAAATAAACTAAAAAGACCAGTATTGAGCCTACAGCTAAGGTCTTACATGACTTAAAACTTGGAAAGATACGAGGCTATTAACCGAAAGTCCATTGTGAATTCTGCTTCTGCACATTTTTCTTGCGTTTAATGTTATCAGTGACAGTGTTCACATAAAAGGTTATCTCTAATCAGTTTTTCCAAACCGCTTGGCTCATTCATTCGTCTTCAGTTCTCAGCGGCATAGTAAACAACTACAGGGGCTCCTCCTAACATTAACAGCAATCTCTCACTGTGACCGAGAGGCAAACATTTATCCATGTATTGTCTAAACCAAGTATCCTGTTCCATGTCACAGGAGCTGGAGTCTATAACAACACACAGCCAGGACTAATTATCAGTGTATCAGTGAGACAGGCTTATAATACAAAGTCATGGCACAAAAGAAACAACAGGCTTAAAACGACCAAAAAAAAAAAAAAAAAAAAGCCTCAGACACGATTTCTTGGAGGTTTTGTTATTTACTTGCTTTACATATATTTATTTCTTTACCTTGCATATTTTCCTCTGCAAATTAAAATCTTAAAAGAGAATCTTTCACATTATTCTCAGCCAGAGTTTTACTTGTCTGCAGACACAGCTAAAGGCAACACTTATACTTTTTCCTAGCTCCCATGAAGTCTCTGCAGTAGAGTCACAGCTGGCAGACATCTGGATCCACACACAGTCTTGGGTTCACCCTCTGATGATGACATTTATGTCATTTAGATCTAAGCAGATGCCTGTATCTCCCAGAAAGCAACTATAAATCATCCAAGCCAACAGACATACCAAACAGCAAGCTTGTAGTGATGGATGCAGACCTAAACTTAGAAAAACACATTAAGACAATAACAAAGTCAGCTTACTATCACCTCAAGAATATATCAAGGATAAAAGATCTGATGTCTCAACAGGACCTGGAAAAACTAGTCCATGCATTCATCTTTAGTAGGCTTGATTACTGTAACAGCATCTTTACAGGTCTACCTAAAAAATCAGTCAGACAACTACAGCTCATTCAGAACTCTGCTGCTCGAGTCCTCACTAAGACCAAAAAAGTGGACCACATCAGTCCAGCTCTGAGGTCCTTACACTGGCTGCCTGTCCGTCAGAGGATAGACTTTAAAGTTCTGATGCTGGCCTATAAAGCTCTGAATGGTTTAGGACCAAAATACATCAATGACCTCCTGACCCAGTATGAACCATCCAGATCCCTCAGGTCATCTGGATCCGGTCTTTTATCAGTTCCCAGAGTCAGAACCAGACACGGAGAAGCTGCATTCAGCTTTTATGCTCCTTATATCTGGAACAAACTCCCAGAAAGCCTCAGATCAGCTGAAACACTCAGTTTATTTAAATCCAGGTTGAAGACTCACCTGTTCTCAGCTGCATTTGAATAAAGCACCAAATCCACACTTTAAGCTTAAATTTCAAAACTTACATTTAACTACTGATTTTATCTACTGTTCTGATTTCATCTGTTTTGATTTTATATACTGTTGTTTGTTTGTTTGTTAATTAGTTAGTTAGTTTATTTGCTTGTTTTATTCAATTTTAAATCATGCTTTTTATTTGTTCTTGTTTCTAATGTCTCTGTAAAGCACTTTGAATCACCTTGTTGTTGAATTGTGCTATACAAATAAACTTGCCTTGCCTTGCCTTATCCCGATCAGCAACTCCATTTCATACACACACACACACACACACACACACACACACACACACACACACACACACACACACACACACACACACACACACACACACACACACACACACACAATTGCACTCCCTTATGGCAGCAGCCTCCCATAGCACTACACTGAGCACCACCACAGTGCAAACACTACATGACAGAGATCCCAAAGTGTTAACACTGCCTGTCAAGCCTCCGAGTCCCAGTTTGATCCATCACTGGCAGGCTGCACTTAAACAAGCCTAAACAAGCCTGATCCAAAAAGTTGGATCTTTACACACTAAGACCCCCAAAAATCTGTAGTGCCAGACACCACAGGAAAAAAAAACTCCCATCCTCTGTCTACACCAAGGCTTCAGAGATGTTTCAATGGCAAAATTTTAATGTTGTTACTAAAAGGCATTTTACAGTGACAATTATGATAAGCAGTGAGTGAGATGAGTAAAGTAAGATTTACAAAAGGAATTTCTTAGGATTCTGTCCAATAACAGAAATTTTAAAAAAAAAACTGACACAAAGTTTCTAACTCGGTATTCCACTGAAATTCCGTTTAATTTTCAATAGATGAGAAACAGCACAGCAAACACAAAGTGAACTGTAGGAAAACCACAACACTCAATCATTGCCCTACTCAGACTTTACAACATTAACAGCTGCTGTACAGACAGGTTAAACTCATTTATTATCCACCTGTCAACTGGTAGTTCCAAAACCATCTGTCTAACAAGCAATCTCCATCTTGTGGTATTTTTCTTTAACTTCCTTCACGGGCCTAAAAAAACCAAACTGAATTTTCAACATGAAAAACCTTCTGCTGTCCAACATGTTGGCTTCATTGCTTCCCTGTGAACAAAATCTGCATTTCCTTCAGTTGGAAAAACAAGTATTCAAAGCTCCAGCTATCTCCTCACCTGGGTAAAGCTGGTAGGAGCCTGTGTGGTGCCAGCGGGGCAAGTAGCGAATCCTAAGGGGTAACCAAGTCCCTCCATCCATAATCCCCCTATCGGGGCCCCTCATGAACTCCAACACAAGAGGGCTGAACGCATAGTCCAAGAAAGGGCCCACATACACACACTCACACACACTTTTACACCAAAAGAGAAACAGAGAGAAGGTGGGAAATGGAAAAAGAAGGAGGATATAATGAGAAAGAGAGAGAGAGAGAGGTTGCTGCTGGTGAGCAACCTGGATGACAACCTGAGAAAGCACAGAGAGAGTCAGGTCACAACATGCACACGCACCTGCATGTGCATTCACACAGCTCTGTGAGCTTCCAGCCAGGGTAACCGATACAAGCACACACAGGCCTCAGAAAGATGAATAATTCAAAGCCGAGAGAGAAGGGAGATAAAAATGCCGGGCACACGCGCGCGTATACATAGTGACACGGACACACGCACACGCTGCAGTATTGATGAGGAGCTTGTTAAAGGAAGGCCACTACTGAGGCTAATGAGGCCTGCAATACAGATGTTGTGGCGCATCTGGTGGAATCCAGTGGCTACATCAGGGCTGGTATATAAGGAGATGATTTAAAGCTACATTTTACACATTCTTTTAATTTTTTTCAATAAATCAGTCTAAGCATTGAAATGAGGCAATTTTAGACTTGAGCAATGGAAATGGGCTCCTACATTATGCAGGAGGTAAGCCGGCTAAAATCTACTCGATATACATAATTTATGCATCATAACGTATAGTGATTTTACCCATACGGCGTGTGTGTGCACAGAGTTACATTTCTCTCACTTGATCCTGGTGACAGTGATCTAACACAAGACAAAACGAGAACACCGTTGCAAAATGAGGAACCTGATTAGTCCCTTAGTTGTCATGTTCCCTATCTCATGCAAGAAAAAATATTAAAGGAGAGAAGTCTCACAAACAACACATTCTATCTTCCAGAGACATGCATTGTGGAAAAAGTGATGATAAACACTTCTACATTCAAGCTCACAGTAAACACGTCCACCATAAAATTCAGCGCTTCCCACCCCCCGTCTTGTTTCTCACCTCCTCTGCATTCTTTTATCTCCCATCTGCCATAAAATTTATCTTTCATATACATTTATGGGGTGTTAAAGCACAGTTTATCACAAATTAGAGCCAGTCTAACAAATCATGAAAATACACTGTGTGAATGGTCTGTCATCCTGATTAAAACAACAGTACCAAGACAACTGAAAAACAACAATGACAAAACACTAGAAAAGCACATCCTATGCAGCTTTCCAACAAGTCTCACGGAACTGGAACTGTTAGTTTTTGCATCTTGTTGGCACAGACGTTAAAAAATGCCTATTATATAGCCCCACCATGGGAAGATATGTAAAGTGAGTTATACAACCACTGACGAATGATCAAACAGCGTCTGTAACGCCTTCCCTTTGCAACACCTTCTCAGCCTGGAAACTGGCAGCCTGAATCTGATCAAGGCTTCTTCACAGATATTTGCAAGCCGTGATGACAAAAAGTGAAGTTCTATCTCGTCACCTGGGAGGAGACTTTGTCTGAAAGTTTGTATTAGTACAACTGTTGCAGCGTTTTTTAACTTTTAAATATTACACTGTGGTAATATGTGAACCATTATATCTAATCTACATCTCTGTATCATAAATACGCTTCTAAGGATTACAGAAGCAGAAAAAAAACCTACCAGTTGCTTCGTTATTATATTTACAAATTTGGCTTTATATTTAGCTTGCAGCCAGCCACCAGCAGCAGAATAAGCACAGGTGTGGCAGAAAAGCAGGCCAAACTAGCTCGCCTGTTGCTAGAGAAGTTATTGAAAGCAGACCAATGTTAGCTGGGTGCTACTGTGAGCATGGCCACGATGAAACGCAAGACCTAAACTGATAAAATACTCGATACACGCTAAATGAACCGCATCCTAACAACTCAAGAATGCAAGGTTTTGTACAATTATGGTAAAACTCACAATGGAGTTTTCTTTTCCATTATCGTGCATTTACTGCACTTGAAAAATGTCTACTTTAATTTTACTGAACTTGCAACGTAGAAAAAAAACAGCAAAACTAAACATGTCCCAGCTTGATGAGGACAGAGTCGGAGCACTGAAGGTGGTGTAAAAGCCACCTCTGCAGAGAAATTGATGCATCAAAGTTATGGTGCAAGACAAAACAAGATCACCATTTCTAAAATGATTTCAGAACAGCATTTGTTTTCCCTTTATTTTAGTGCTGTTGTTTTTCCCCCTTCTAATTACTACACAAAACTTTAAATTTTCAATAAAATTCCCCAGCTCAAGTAAGAAGAAGACCTGAAAATGATACTGAAATAATACAAAAATTTAAGGCATATTTACTCACCTCCATCAGAGACTGCAGCAGACTGTAAAAAGCAGAAAGACATGAGTTAGGATCTTTCTTCATCACACAGATGACACACATTAAAATCAGCTCACACAGGGCATGAGGCCCAAGAGGCCAGAGCATGCACTTTTGGCCACATGGAGACACAGACAGACTGACTGAGTTTCTAATAGGAATGATTCCATTATCAACACAGTTTCACATCATGACACAGCCAGATTAGCACCCACATTCATTGTCTTCTGCGTGGGTGGAATCGTCTGTTAACTGGCTGCGCTTGCTCTACAAGAAAACTCAAAAGGGTGGGGCCTACTGTCTGGGTGTATGTGTGAAAAGGTTAAGGATGGGTCCCGTCTCCTTTCAATAGGCAGGTGTGAAGTTTCCCTGCTTATCTCACAATCACAAACAGAGAGATGAAGAAACTCATTCAATCTCCATTTTAACGGTTTTCAACAACACAAACACGCAGATGTTAATACAGACACATAATCAAGCCAAACTTACTTCAGCCTAATATCACATTTCCCTGACACAGACCCAAAACGACACTCAGAAATACACACATATGGCGTACAGTGGGTTTTTCTCTCAGACATGCTGAGCTAGGATGAGATCACTCAACGCAGACATCAGTAATGTAGATTACTGTGGAACAATGCATCACAGTGTGACTCAGGCCAAAGCCGAGCAGGAGACAAAAGAGGGAAAGAAAGGAAGGAAGAAAGAGAAAAATGGTTTGAGAAAGTTGAAAACTCCAAAAAAAAAAAAAAAGGGTTCAAAATGGAGCCTAATTTGCAATATGTGTCTTTTTATGCTCTTAATCTAACCGCTACCCTTGCTAATGGCAAACTTTCTGTTTATTCATGTTAAGAGAGCAGCCTGGTACCGAAGTGATCTGTAGGAATTTCCTACAGCGCATTTACCTTTGGGAAATTAACTTTTATTGAGCTCGTCATTACTCAGCACAGACATCAGAGTGTTCTCCAGATGAGCAGAAGTTTCTATAAGTCACACAGTCCATTCTTTAGAAATGCAACAACAAGTTGTGTGAAATAACATTGTTTCTTTCCGTGCTAAGGTTTACTGAATAATAAAATCATTCATTAGAAAGCAAATTAATGTGTTATAAGATCATTTTTATATTATACAATAAAGCTTTGAGCTGCAGCCTCATGTGCCTACTGTCAAACTGAAAGCTTTACTAGAGAGAAAAGTGATGCTATCTCAAAAAAGAAAAAAAAATCCCTTTTAGTTGTAGTTATTTCATATTCACTTTAATTACCCAGATTTCTACCAGCAGCCTAGATTTGGTTTTAGACACATGTGTCTCTGAGGAGTTAAGATAGGGAACAGCATAAGACAAAAGGTCAACAGTAGGAGTACACCTTTGTGTTCAAAAGAGTTACTAAAACTGAAACTGGTATTAAAATAAAAACAGAAGCACCACAAAGTCTAAAAAAAGGCAGTGTCTGCAACTGAGCATTACATTAGGTTCCAAACTATGCAAATTTTACAGTAACTAAAATACTGAAGTGGAAGTTCTGCTATTCTAATAGATTTGTTCACCTAAACACTCGTTAACCAATTTACAAAAACAATAACATTCTCTATTTGTAATAAGCCTACAGCATTAAAATTCTAAAATATCCAGACTCATATTCAATATGCAAACTGGGTACATCTAGTTCATTTGAACCCTTGGTGCTGTCTGTGTATGTGCTACCTGTTGAATTTTGGCTATTTCCTCTCTTAAATCAGATCTAGTCCTGCCCAGATGGTTCTGTCAGTGTAAAGATGTTTTCATACATAAACATCAAACAATTTCAGGTGACCTTGAATTCTCCCTAAGTTACGTAGGTCTGGGGGTTTCCCATGATGCACCGAGTGCTTCCTTATCAATCACTATGTGTTTATATAGCTCTCTGCATTTAATCATTAGTTATTACTAATCTCTGGCTCTCTTCCACAGTCTGTCTTTTGTCTTGTCTTCCTCCCATCACCCCCAACCAGTTGAGGCAGATGTCTGCCCCTCCCTGAGCCTGAGGTATCTTCCTATTAAAAGGGATTTTTTTTCCCTGCCCGCTGTCCCCAGGTACTTGCTCAAAGGGAGTCATTTGATTGTTGAGGTTTTCTTGGTATTACTGTAGAGCTGTTATCTTGCAATATAAAGTGCAACGGTATATGTGATTTGGCACTATATAAATAAAACTGCACTGAGTTACAATTTTAGAAGAATCAGGATGGAACATTTTTTATAGTTGTCTTTTGCCACATGCAGCAGGAAATTGTCCTCTTAAGATATACTACTGGAAAAACCATGTGTGGTTTAGGTAAGGGAGTTGCCTGGATAGAGAGTGCAAGAGGAAGGACACGGGATGCTCATTCGCTAGTGCGTTACCAGGGAGCTGCTAGGATAAAAACGGGCTAGTGTCCAATCGAACATCCCCGCATGCTGCTCAGTTGAGTGATGTCGAGAAAAGGTCAGGGCTGCAGTACATGTGTGAAAACGGCTAAAGTTTCTCAGGGATTAACAATTCCACACTGTCCCTTGAAGTACAGAGGTTGGCGCCAGTGGATGGAAAGAGATTATTCTGAAGCAGCTGTTTGTGGTACAACCACGAGAGAGGATAACCAAAAATTACCAGAGACACAAAGTGATTACACTTATTAGAGCAAAAATCAGATTCACAACTCACACGTTCCCAACAGCATTTACTGTGTCTATGTGTGTTTCTGTGGGTCAAGACATCCTGGCCTTGTTGTAGTTGTGAAGCCTACAGTATGTAAGCATATGGCCAACATCTGTCAAAGATGTGTCTTTTGTGTGTAGCATGCATTTTTTTGCATTTATGAATCTGTGTGTGTTCACCCCTATCCCCAATTCAGCGCTAGCATGATCACTTCCAGACACATGCTGTGGTGGAGAGGTTTGGCCCCTGATCGAGGCCCCTCTCCCCCGTTTTCACTTGATTCCCCCTCTAGCCTATTTTCACTCTCTCCTTCCTTTTGTTTATTCTTTTCCCAGAATGCTGTAGCCCCAGTCTTTCTTCCTTTCTCTCACTTATTCCCTTCTCCTTAAATCATTCTCATATTCTTGCCCTCCGTCTCGTTTCCTCAATCATTCCAGTGGTGTTTCCCTTCCTCTTTTGGCAAGTCCGGGTCATTCCTGACAGCCCACAGAGAACGATTGGGGCTTTTCAGACATTCCCTCTTCGAGTTCCTTTCTCAAGCCTCTATCTGTAGAGATGATATGTAGATGGAAAATACTTCAATTTAAGTAGGATACTCTCAAATGTATATCCCACTGTAAGGAACAAATGTGCTGCCAGTTCATAGGTGCCACGTGTGCTACTTTTAGCCTCCACTGGTTTCAGTTATTATCACATCTTCTATAATGTAGGCTGAGGATCGGTTTCTTACAGATATTAGTGGGCCTTTCATGTGTATTGTGGTGAACGCACTGATAAGATCAGCAGAAAATGACACAACTTTAGAGACTGGTGATCACGATTACAGTTGTGGAGAGCTTGTTTGTTGTTGTTGTTGTTGTAGGAAAAAAGCAGAAACTATGTGTAGGATGTCAATTCTGGTTAAGCAAGACAGAGCTGCAGATAATGGTTCTTTCTTATTAATAAATAACACATTACATCTCAGATTAGAATCCCTTATGATATTATATTGCATAAAAGCCCATTTCTGTGCTATTTTGGACAAAAAAACCATTTAGATACAAATCTACCTGACTAGTATGATATCTGCATTTAGTTAACATTTTTATCTAATGTTCTCATTACAAGTGGACAAACTGAAACTACAAACTTCATCATATATATGTATACGTATAGTATAAAGCTAATCTCATCAACAACGTGTGAGAGTCAAAAACAATGGAAAATAGAATTAAAAAGAAGATGAAATTATTTGCAAAACATTTAAACAATACATTTATTTGAAAATGCGTCTGTGTTATAAACTGTTTAACCAATTTAGGGCTGCCTATCCTAACTCTCATAGGTTGAGAGGCAGGCCAAGTCTGGACAGGTTGCCAGTCTGTAGCAAGGTTTAGCACAGACAGACAACAATTCATGCTCATATTCACAAGTATGGTCAATTTTAGGATGATTAACAAGCAGAAAAACAGAGGTCCACACAGAAAGGCTCTAGCTGATTGATGCATTTAAACCCACTGATATGGTGAGGTGACAGTGCTCACCACTGCGGCACTCAGAGGTTGGGATATTGGTGACCGATGACAAAACAGCCAGTTTCTTTTTTTACAAGCCTTGGTTGTCCTGTGGAGTACTAAGAACACAAGCGAAATAAAAAAAGGAAAGAAAAAATGTCCAGTCCAGGTGGAATCCCCCCCCCAAACAAAACAGCTTGGTAGAGTGCCCCACATTTTTAAACACAGTTACTTAGATAACTTAGTGAACTAGATAACAAGGTGATGGCTTCAAATTGTTGTCAAATCCCTAGAAACACAAACATGTTCAATTAAAATCCTAAATTTTGAGAAGCTGAAGCTAAGAAATGTTGTTTAATGTAACTTTTTATCATCAGTTGTTGATGTTCTTGTTGACTCACAGATGAATTTATACTAAACAGTCGATACTGGAAAACAACCATAACGAACCACATCACGACTTTGATCTGGAAATTCACAAAAATGAATGTTTTCGGTGAAAAACTTCATAAGCTTATTTTGGTATTCTAGGAAGCCATGTGCACTGAATACTGACACAGTGGAAGGGTTGTAGACCGTTACACAATGATCACATCACTGTGACACCCACTTTAACAAAAGATAAAAGCTGAATCACATGATTGTGCAACATTTAGTGGCAACACACCCTGGTCTGAACCAAAAATTCAAGGCTATGTTTTTATTAACAGTCATTTCACGTTTTTCCATTTGATGGCTTATCGGGACCTCTTTAGAAGAGAAAAATTGGATTCATACATAAGACTTAATTACCTTCAGTAGGAACAGGGTGTGGTGTTGTGACTCTGTCATTCAGTAGGTTACATTACATGGAGGTTGGAAAGTATTTTTTAGTCTACAGGTCAAAACTTGTGTGTTTACCCGCATTATCCTGCTTTTAGCTCCTTGAACACAAATTGCCACCTTGCAGATACATGCCTGGACTGCTTATGCTGTGTGTGTGCATCTGTGGCTGTTTCTTAAAGGTGAGAAGCAAAAAAAGCACAAATACTTTGTTAATGTACTCAGGTACATTACTGTACTTGAGTATTTATTGTTCTGAAAACTTTTATTTTTACTACCTACATTTGCAAATGAATGCAAAGTATTTCCATGTACTAATATTTTATTATTACATTAATATAGCTTTAATTTACATTGCATAAAAATAGATCATATTAGAACTGTCGTTTAAAAAGTTACTTTTTACTTTATTACATTTCAAAGTCTGTACTTTTTCACTTTACAGAGTAAAGAACAGAAGTATCTAAACATCTGTCTAAGTAAAGAATATCTGTGCTTTTGCCGCCTCTGCTGTTGGTGGTTATTGTTTGTGGAGGTCCAAATCCTTTATTAGCTGTGACTAGCGTGGAACGTATGACTTACATCATCTGTTATGAAGCCTGGACGTCGGGTTCAAGCTATGACTAAGCACACTGTACAATTTACAAATGCTCACTTACAGGGTCATAATATTGAAACTTCGAATGTAATAAAAGTCTCTTTAAACAACCTCAAGTTTCCGAAACATGCCCTGTTTACGTTTGAGCGTTTAGGCAGACGGCAGAAAAGGACATTCTGTTTTAATGGATGACACACAGAGTGACCAGTAGCACTTAACAAGGTGAACAAAAATGTCTATCTGTGGGAGAAAGTGTGAGGGATAACATATGCAGTCGCACACACAAAGACTAGACTGTTTGTACGACAGGAACCTGTTCCTGGCTCAAACACTGGAACTTAAACGGCCACCCTTGGAAAGGAAAGAGATTCTACTCTTAGAGTAAAAGATGACAAAAATATAAAAGAGTGCTGATCATGTCTTGTGATTTTACATCACTACAGGAGACCACACCCATAACTGAACAAATGAAACATACACACGAACACACACAGAGATTCTGTCCATAAAAGCTGATTTAGAATTCATAACACAGATTTTCAGACTGCACACATTCATAAACACACACATCCATCTGAGGAGGAAGCTGTTGGGCTAACAGTCTCAATGTGTGCGTGCCACTGTGTTTACTTTTAAATATGAGGTGAATAGTGGCTGCCATTTAGAAGACCAGAGTAATCCTGCCAGGACGGGGGCTGTGAGAAAGCCTAGCTTGAGCATAGCTTAACTCAAGAGAGGCAAGGATGGAGTGAACAAGCTGATTAGGTTGTAATGTTTCAAACAAAAGTCAAAGAAAGGGTGTGAAGCTGTGAACATGAGCAAGAACGTCTTCCATGGAACCTCTGGGTTAGTATCAAATTTAACAATTTAACCAAAAAACATATACAAATCAATAAATAACACAGAGTAGCTTCTCTGAGTTGCCTATATCAACATCCCTGCAAATATGTATCCTCTGGAATTCTAGGATAAATCCCTGCAGCGCACTAAGAAATCAATATCCACTCTCAATGAAAGGAAGGAATGCGGATAGTGTTTGTTTCCCCACAAAAGAGCCACACAGGAGGTGTGACTCAGAGGCTGCCCCGGTGATAAATTTCTGTTTTACTTGGCTTGATGCCTTAAACACACTACTATCACACAGACAAAGGAGGAAACATGATGTAAACACATATGAATCTGACTGAGTACCCCTGGCTTAACACCTGCAGACATGTTCTCACAGCTGGCAGTTGATGTGCTAAATTAAGCAAACTTCACAAGAAGTGAGACTTCTGACTCAGCTCACCATTCCACTGTCTTACAGCTGTTATCTCTCACTTTCTTGAAAAAACACAAGACCAAAAGAGCCTACAAAAAGCAGATCTTTTCCGACATTTTTCACAGTCTCTTGCTTTGTTTCTACTTCTCTTTCTGTCTGCCTCCTGCTCTGGCTCAAAAGACATCTGGCTTTGAGAGGAAGAGAAGCAGCCGCCTCAAATTTTTGTTAGTCTGTCTTACTTTATCTCTATGCAAACGTACCACCACCAAACCATTTCTTTTTGAAAATAACAGACAGAATGACTTGTTCATTTTAACTTGTACCCTGTTCCTTTCCCAGGAGTCTTTCCTTATTCTGTCTTCATTCATATCCTGTCCCTTTGTTTTTCCTCAGCTGAAGGTAATAGATTCCCTTTCCTCACCGTGTACCTTGCTCATGGTAACGGTCCCATTTTCCGTTTATCTCTCCCCGTCTCACTTGTAGCGAGCAGAACAACACTTTAATGAAGTGAATGATATTTACACTCTCGGTTTCTTTCTCTACCTTGTTCCATCCCTTTGTAAAGTATACAGAAGACAAATCAAAACCAAGACTTGGTTATTGTTTTTTATTAGTATTATCAAAAATGGTTTTAAACATCAGGTAATGTTTGAACATTTAGTTAAGATGCTTCTATGAGCATTGATCGACAAATGAGTTAATAACAGAATTAAGACTCTCCTTCCACTCCTTTCACTTCCACTCTATTTAAAAAAAAACACTGACTAGAAGAGCAGTTCCTCTGTGAATGCCACCTGTAAAGCACTGTGTGTGAACGTGTGGATGCATTACTCACTGTATTGGAGTTCCAGACCCGCTTGAAGGAGAGCCTCTTCCTGAGGCTCATCCTGCTCCCCTCTCAAAGAGGAGGAAACCCAGTGACTGTTTAATCTACATAACTGAACCACAAAAACACAATCACTCATGTGCACTGACGGAGTTTCTTCAGGACCTATCTAGGACTTGAAATCTTTGCAGACAGCTAACTTGGATGGAGCCATAACTCAGCAAGTCTATCGCACACTCACACCTTAGAATTAGCTTCAACTGCCTGTTAAAGTCGTATTAAGACACTGTTAACGTCCTTTTCCTCTCTTACAGCACTCTATAGCTCTCCCTCTTTTTCCCACACGCTGAGCTGACAGACTGACTAGGAAGTTCCATTCTCTCGCAAACACACGCACACACTGACACACACTCACACGGCTCAGTTTCCATAGTGACACGCCCCCATCAGGCAGCAGTTACTGAGAAGGGGAGGGAACAAAGGTCAGTCTGCCAATCATGTTGCAGCAAGGCCATTACCTCTCCACGCTTCTCCTGTTCCTCCCTGTTCAAATCAAAAACAGGCGCAGGTATGAGAAAATTCAACTTCTCGTCTGGTCACAAGTATCATGAGAAGGACAGAAGACTTTCATCTCGAGCAGCTGCTTCAAAAAGAGATGATTGGAAGTTCTGCAGGTCTGCTAAAAGGTCAAGTGAAAGCAAAGCACTTCACAAGACAGAGTGGCCTACTTCTGCGCACAAACACACACGCACACATAAACAAAGACTGCAATTGAACTTGTGCACATGGCCTTAGGCCTACCTCACTCCCCCTAATTTCCTGTTTTGTCAGAAAGAAAGAGCGTCTCTTAAACCTTTCCTACACATCAACATGATCTTTTTTTGGTATCACTGTCTTGATTGACTAACTGACTGATGACTCATTTCTATACTCAAACAACACATCCACTGAATGACTGTGTCATTTTAATTTGCTTGGAGTCCAGCAGACAGTAGCTGGCTCTGTGTTACACTGTGCTAGCAGTGTTTGTGCGGTGTGTTTATGTCACACGCATTGTGCAACCCATTTTCTTTTCTTCATTAAACAAAAGAGCTGAATATGAGAATACAAATGTTACCTGTGTAGTGTGCAGTGGATTCACAGCAAAGGAAAAAGTTAATGAGACAAGCACCTTTACCTAATGATTGATTTGTAGTGCTACATTAAATCTGCAGCATAGACTAGGGATTAAGTCTGTACCCTACACTGTAGCCTGACATCCAAGCACAAGTAATGGCAATGCAGACTGCAACAACTATGTTGTTTGGTAGTAATAAGCCATGTAAACACAGTATATTGACTTGCACAAGGATAATACCTCTGTCATACAATTGAATTGTGTCTAGCTTGCTCATTAGGTTAATAAAATCTTCATAGCTCTGACTACGTACATACACTCGGTTATAGTTTGGAAGTCTTCTATCCTCTCTGCGTTTCAGTAAAAGTAATTGTTCAAGATTTACTAGCTCCAAGTCCAACAGTTCTGATTAATGCAGGCACAAAAGCGCAAAAGTATAAATGCAAACAACAACATCGTCCATTACATATCAACGCACTACTATAAATTACACTTAAACCAAACATTTCCAATATCACCAGCTATGGACTAAGAGTCACAAAGGCAATGACAAGATCAAGATTCTTTTAATCTTGATTATTTAAAGTAAACATAGACAAACAGTCAAAAATGAATGCAAATAATAGTTTGCACTTACAAAACAAACTAAAATAAAATGAACACACAGAAAATATAGTTGGACTTTTGGTAAATTTCCTCAATACTGTCGAAAAACACCTTTATGTAGTATTATGATTTTTCTCATATTTTACCCTTAAACAAATAATCACCATATTACAGTAAAATAAACTAAAAGTACCACTAAAAGTAACATAAACCAAAATGAAACAAGCAATAAAAACTGCCAAACTTTAACAACTGTGGTCTGAACACAATTCTCCCAATACTGCACAGAGTTCACATGTTAAAACTGTTTATTTTTTAATGACAGTTCATTAACATCTGGTTTATGAGTTCTACATTTCTTCTTTACAACTATGGACTGGGTTTTAATGTTACGGAGAATCCAAATATCCTTCAAACAGTTTTTTGTTTTTTTTTTAAAGCCTTGTCATTATTTAATATTTGTTTTGGGTTTTTGTACTTTTATCTCAGGCTCTAAAATGTGACACCTCTCAAAAAAGCACCAAAAAGCTTGGCTTCACCCTTAAAAATAGTAAGACGACCAGTAAACAGTAGAAGCTATGTTGGGCCCTATGCCCATTACATTTCCTTCAACTTTCTATGGAAAAAAAAAAAATTTCAATGACTACTGGCCCATAACAGGACATTTTTCTCCTTTCTTTTCTACGCCACAAGCACCATTTGAGGCCATAGAGCGCAAAATGTTGTGCCATATTGTTAATGTTAACCTTACACGTCCCTGTATCATAGCAACATCAGAGATGGCTCCAGCACTCAGCGCCCCCACGACCACTCTACACACATTGACAGAGAAAGGCTGAAGGTGCTGCCAAGCACTAATTACCAGAGCTTTTAGTGCTAAAGGAGACTGCCCAGATGAAGTCTAATTTTTAAAAACGTTCAAGTTTCTCTGGTTCAGCTGATTTTATTAAATGCACCACAAACGCTAGTAAAGCCAGACTGATTAAATCCTAGCTGTGCCATTTGGGAAACACCTATCTGGTCAGCCACACATCTTTGACAACAGGGAAGAACCATGAGTAATGATAAGAAACCTGTGCTCAAACAAATCTCTTAACACAAGGGAAGAGATAGGTGGCAGGGCGCCACACAGGAAGAGAGGGATATGACAAAGTTTAGGTTGGCTAAATCCGCATCCTGGTGATAAAAGGAGAAAGAAAAAAAGAGCAGAGGCTGAGAGAACAAAAGAACAAGGAAGACGTTAGACAAAGAAATGTCGCATCTCTCACTCCTCTCTTCATCCTAATTCCTATGGTCGAGCAAGCAGCATTTTTCCTTTGTGTGTTCTCCTCCCTAGATAGACCCATGCTTATCCAACACAGAAGCATGTGAAAAGTCCTTATTAAGCACACATTTTTGCACTTCTAGAGTAAAACAAAGCTTCTTACACTGTCTTCGTTTAGAAACATTTACATTATTGAAATATATAACTAATAGGGTATTATTTAAATGTGTAAACAAGTACATTTGAAGACACGCTGCAATCCAAGTCTATGTTCCATCACCAGGTTTAACTGTCTCACTGACCTCTTTCAGTCTTTATAGATGCAGTATAGTGAAATACTGCTGTAAAATACTTCAAGCCTACAAATCTTACATCCAGAAATCCAGAAAGTAACTGGCATGTAAATTCAATGTTGCTGAATGTTTGGGGAAAAAGGCTCATTGGGGTGATAACGAACAGCAAACAGGAATTCAGTTGCAATCAGAATCAATCAGCTCAGTTACAAACCATCTTTATTAAAGAGAACACATTTTATTTCCTGCTAAGAAGGGTTTAGTTTGGCATCTATCCATTTGTTGCCCTTTATTGCAGACAATAACCCAACATTGCCCCCTGCTGTTGCCACTTAGGTAAGACAGAATTCATACTCTGTGTCAATCTCAGATCAATCAAAGTATGGAAGCGAATCAGCTAATAATGAATAGTGACTGCCAGGATTATAAGATACAGTGGAAATAAATGAGGTTAAAATCTATTTAAAGGTAGAAACGTAACAAAATATCTGCTTTATGAGACAGCTGTGCAGTATTTGTACTTGACGCACCATTAACTGTGCATCTGTTCCTTTTGCAAACTGCCTAATGTTTCCTTTGAAAGCTCACTCTTGAAACTGGTGACTTTCAGATCTTTTTTTAAGATGACACATTTTTTCAGTTTGGTATTTGAATTACAACGACTCATGTTGCTGTCATTAAAACTGCAAATATAGGTAGTAGTAAACTGTGATTCCACTGACTGAAACACTTGTTTAACAGAGATAAAAAGTACAGGTTCAAACACTGTTTTCCTATCATTTTATCTGCATTTTTTGACAATTTAAGTTAACAAAACACAATCTATCGACTGACTTATCACATGACACAGTTTGACTGTGCTGATGTGGTAAACTGTATCTGGCACTTGTTGAAGATAAAAAAGAAACACTTGTGTTTATTTGAAAGTGGAGCTGCGTCTAATGTGACTGCTGGCCTCCTGCGGTGTTTCATGTACAGGAGCAGTGTTGATCTTGTCTCATTGTCTCGTCATCTGATTTTCCTTCCCTAACACACTCTGCTCTCAGGGGATATCACGAGGAACAACACACACAAACAGTCACTTTGAGAGTACACACAGACACACACAGAAAAATGTGTGTGCAGGTTCTTATCTCTGGGTGTTCTTTTTCACTTTTTTAAGATATGAATGAGTTTTTTTATGCCTGAATGTGTGTGTCTGTGCTGTGTGTGCCGGGTCAGAGGCCTGGCAGGCTGCTCTTTTCTCACAACTGTGTTTAGTGAAATTATGCTCTGTGCTGCCTTCCACCACAGTGTCAAAACTCCCTGACAAAAAACTTAATATGTGTACACACACTCATACACAACCACCGACCTGTTAGGGCAGCGGTCCCCAACCTTTTTTGCGCCACAGACCGGTTTATGCCCGACAATATTTTCACGGACCGGCCTTTAAGGTGTCGCGGATAAATACAACAAAATAAAACTAGTACCGGTACCGAAAAAAAGAAGATTTATTCATAACACACATGAAAAGACCCAGGAAAACCAAGTTAACGATAAAAACGATAACAAAATAACGCTGAAAACCGATAGAAACCCTGAAAACTATACAATTCACACCTGAGCCTCAACTCTCGCGGCCCGGTACCAAACGACTCACGGACCGGTACCGGTCCGAGGCCCGGGGGTTGGGGACCGCTGTGTTAGGGTACATAAATACAGAATCACTGACAACATAACTGACCCACTACCTTTATACTTTGCATAAGAGGTGGTTTTTGCATTGTCTTTTTGCAACACAGTGGACATTTCTTAGAAAATGGCTTTAAAAAACCAATTTGATGAATGGATTCAGAGGACTCGAGAAAAGAATCAACAGGTTTTCTTTTACTTCAACAGAGCCAAAAGGAGCCTGCTGATTGGGTTGTGCATGATCACATGATCTGTCATTCCAGAGAGAGCCTTCACAACTAAACTCTGAGTGCATTAAATTCATTTTAACTTAAATAAATATGTTTTGGATGCCGATAGTGCCTAGAGGCCAACAGCAAAATAGAGAAGTGTCAGTAAACAGGAAGTTTGGCAAGGCCTTTCATAGCAATTACCAAAGAAAGATATGATTTTATGACTCAAACTCACACAAACATCCATTTTTATTTTCAACTGAACTTTAAGCATCTGTTCCAGCAATACTGTTCTGAAAAAGTCAAGATTGTGTAACAAAGCTATGATGCTACAAATGACAGAAGCCAGAGAGCCGTTACTGGGATTAAATATTTAGGATGCATCTCGCACACACTTGCATAGATTCCTTAACAAACGCACGCAGCTCGTTTACTCACAGGATCAACTGCCGTTTCAGAATCCGCGCTTGAAGTTTGCTGCTCCATGAAGGAAGAGACAAGTAATCCTCAGCACTGCATGTGAGAGCTCCCCTCCGTGCACATCGTCATCAGCTGTTGAATGTGCGTGTCTGCGCAGAACAAGTGGCAAAGCCCGATGGCTTTGAAATGTCCAAAACGCTACAGAATGTCGCCGTCGCTAGATATGGTTCTCTCTCTTATCCCCCCTCCTCCTCTTCTTCCCTCTCTATAGTCTCCTTTGCCCTGCCTCAATGCTCTCCCCCTCCTCTGTCTCTGCTTTTGCACCCACCCTTGTATAATTTCTATTCCACCCACACTGCTGTGGGCAGAGAGGCACGCACAAACACACACTTGAGACAAGTGCGTAGGCAAGGCTGCGGAGGGAGACCCCTTGCCATTAAGGAACACACCCACACATAAAATCAGGGTTGGGATGAATGTGTTACAACACATTGTGCTCTTCTGTCAACTGTTTAGTATGCCCCACGCTTGTCTGGGGCGTGGAGAGTAAACTGACATTCACGATGGCGGAGGGGAGGGCAACAAAAAGCAAAATAGGGAGGAATACACTCAGTGTTTTGCAGCAATATTTCCATTCAGCTGACAGCTATGACTGGTGTCTGTTGCCATGATTAGGTTGTTTATGACAGTTGAAAAGTAGCTGCATTCCTCAACGTGCCTTGACATACAGTGAATGTACTTGCCCTATTACCCCACACTCATCTCTGCTGGTTTTCCTCCACTTGGCCCAGGGGTGAAGACTGAGAATAAAGCAACACCTCGCTCACACTGATCACTGATAAAAAAGTCAAATGCATTCAGATTCAGTCTACTGCAGAACAGGATGTTTTCTCATTTAAAATCTATACATAAAGTGTTCTGTCAAAAACACATTCTGGTGCAATTTGAATAGAAAGATAGAGTTAGATTTTTGGACAACTACATGAAGTTCATTTTACAGTTCAGAGCTTTTATGTTTGGAAACTCCACCTGTACTCGACCAGCATTACACATAAAGTACACCAACTTCATGTGTTAGTACAGGAGACGAGGCATGTGGCCCTTTTACTGATACAAATTTGGGATGGGTAACTGATTCTTTAGACTTACTTAAACGTGTGTAGTGTCAATAGCAACCTTGTAACTAACTGATCATCAGAAACTGTGACCACCTGTATAAAAGCAGAGATTTTGATAGTCTAGGGCATTCAAATGTGTGTTAACACAATACCACAGTCACCTAACACCTGTAACACCTAAAGCTTGGCCAACAAACAGCAAAATAACCTCCAACACATCAGCAAATCTATAACAGAATGGATGAAAATTAAGAACCAAGGTGCTGCAGTTGCCCATTTAAAGTCCAGACCTCAACCTCACTGAAATGCTTGGATGGCTCTTTAAAAAAAGCTGTGCATAAACAAATGCCTGCAACCTGAAAGAAATGAAGCACTTATAAAGGAGAGTGGGCCAAAATTCTCCCACACTGATGTGAAAGTCTGATACAAACATACAGAATACAATTACTTCAAGTTATTGCCACTAAAGGTGGCTTTACATGCCACTGGGTGCATTTTACAGAGGATAGTATTGAGTCCTTTGACCGCTATTTTTTCATAACAAGCATTTTTTGTGGCTCTATACAGATTTTTCCCAAAACGGCTCTTTTGATAAACATTAGTAGTAAACATTAGTAAATGCTGCTGTCAACCCCTGAAGCCTCTGAAAACAGCTGTATAATATACTCTGTAGGGATAAAGGAAGCTTTCCAAAATGTGATACATTAACCCTAATCATGTCACCAAGGGTGAGTCTTGTTTCAACAGATAACCTGCATTACAAGCAGGGCATGGAGTTTGAAAGTAGTGGGAAAGAAAAACCCGGAGAAGGTCTAATGAAAAATGGTAGTTGTGTTTTTTTACATTCCAGTATAAAATTGTTAAACAAATAGAGGTCACTTCTTATTCCTAGCTTTGATTAATTTTGATGTTTTTATGAAGCATTTTATAATTTTGTGTTCATCAGCCAGATGTTATAGACACAAAAACAACATCTAAAAGGATGATAAATTAAAGTAACTAACATGTTTGGTCATAAAAGGCATTTCAAGTCTAGACCAATAATAAATGTTAATACATTTTGAGCACTGAGTCTTTGCTACGACAAGTAAATCACGCTCTATGTAAGCTAAGATTTTAATTCATCTATGTCATAGTTAAGCACAAGGATTAAACCAAAAGCAAGACTTGATGATGCCTTATCCTTATAAAGATAAAGTTAATATGTGGCTTTATTCTAACTATGCTTAATAATAAATTTAATAGCAATAGCACTTTCTTCTGCTTCATTGGTGATCATTTGCTGAAACAAATATAGATAATGCTAATGTCTTAAATGTAATAGAACACTAAAAAAGACAAAAACCACATACATTAAACTGAAATAGCCATCTGTCAAGAAATGTCCATCTATTAAATGCCCAGTGTTCAGAATTGCATATAGGATATAAATAAAGTTTTAAAAGAAACACTGTAGTTTCCTCTGTAAAACTGCATTCTAACTTCAGTTAGAGTTATATTGAGATTTCAGGAGACTTGCATGCATTCTACTTAAATGACCAAGTCTACAAATTAAATAAACAATTGTAAGTAATGCAGAAAAATGCTGACAAAACAAATAGAAGACATTTCAATATTTTGCTATGTACACTTGATGATATATACTTGTCATTTGAAATACCCAAATTTTACAATACCTTTATAATATGCATTAAAAACTGGCCTGAGCTAACAGATAATAAAGCTCTTCATTTTATTTTATTAGGAAGCATCAAAATGATTTAATATTACAGCACCAGTTACTTCTTAGATTTAATAACACTCCCTGTTTTTGTGCCACTGGGATTTTGCTGGACCTGTCTTCAAGCTCAACACTGCACAGTGGAGAAAAATCTCACCTTCTTCCAACTATAGTTTTCTTTCAGCTCATTGTGCAAACAGCCACAAACGGCCCATTGTGAGAATTGCTTGGTGTTTGTGCATTTATTCTGAAACATTTCTTGTGACCGTTGTTAACTAAGTTCAATCGAGTACACTGCAGATTTCAAACCTCCAGGACCAGTTAAAAATGATGTGTTTGCTTTGAAATGGTTGACTCAGTTAGAGTTAGGTAGCTCTTTTTTTCTTGGTTGGTGATGGTCTCTAAAATAGCTCTCTGTGGTTTTAAACATTAGTATTCTGAAACAAAGGTCTGTGTGTACTATTCAACACGTTCTTTAGCGTCTGTATGTGTGTGAGCGTATCTGTATATGTCTAAGAAGACAAAGAAGTTAAATGCCTAACTAAAGTCCCACTAGGAGCCTGACACACTGAAGTCTGCAACTTGTGTGTGGGTGCTGCGCGACTGCGTAATAGTTAGGCTCTAGAATCAGATCTGTCACAAGACAAGAAGGGAACTAAGAGGCAGACTGCAGGTTTCCACCAATAGCAGTTCTCCCAATGTTAAAGAAGGTGATCCAGAGCTGCACCAAAACTGTTCGTCTTTCATCCACCTCTCTGCCAAGCTTAATCACATTCTTTACTGGCAGACAAACAAATGGACAAATGACACTAGTAAAATCATATTTCTCCCCCTGACAGATGAATACGAAACGAGCCTCAAACTCTGTCTTTTATTTCTGCTAAACGAGCCACAAACGCGCCTGCTCACACAGTCTGAAAGCAGCTCGAGCAGCACATCTAACAAGATCTCTGATAGTTGTGTGTGTGTGTGTGTGTGTGTAAATATGCTTGTGTGTCACCGATTTAAAGCTGGCATTTGTTTGTGTATTTTCATGCACAGCTCTTCCTGCATGTGTGTATATACACTGTGCATTTGTGTGTGCATTTGTATGTGTGTGTGCTTTTGTGTTGAGGCCGCACTAACGAGGGGAATGTCAGCTTGTTGCTCATCAGAGCTCGTTAGAAGTGCAGGCTAACACTTAGAACCCCATTACCCCCCACCATCGTCACCACACAAACACACACATACACACACACACACTCCACTCTCTCTCTCTCCTTCCCCCTCGACACAACACAAAGCCCTCTCTGTTTGTGGACATTACTGCATGTGCAGCGAGTGAAAAAGGCCTAACGACCGGAAGAAAAAGGTGGAATAGAGAGAGTGGGAGGATGAAGGGGTGAAGAAGAAAAAGAAGAAAAAGAAGAAGAGAGGAGCCCTGCCATTGGAAGCTCTGGCAATGGGACATCTACCCCTGTGAAGCTCATACAACAGTTGCCAACTCAAGTAGCAGAAATTCTACACTGCTTCCAATATCATCCTTGATTGTGTATGGTTTTTACATCGTAATCTGCTCTCAAGAGCCTGTAGGTGACGTTTGGACTTTCCATTTCGAATGCAAATTAAATATAGTTTGAAATGAACCTGAATAATAAAAGTGTGAAGTTAATTTGAAGGCTCCAAGTGTCTACTAATAGACTTTCGCTTTGAGGAATTCGATTCATTCAAAAGATTTTTCTCATTAAAAAAAAAGAAAAAAGAAAAAGAAAAAAACCACACACACACAGCAGCTTTAATTTAGCTAAATAATGGTCTCACTGTTTAAAATACAAGTCCTCCACCTTAACTGCAGGCCCGGGACCTCTGCGGTATTTAACTCCCAGTCGTTTTCCCTCTTTCTCCCATGCTTCCTGTTGCCATCTACTGTGCTGTCCAATAAAGGGAAAAATGCCAAAAATGTCTGTTTAAAAAAAAAAAAACTATCACCACTGATGCAACAGTGTGGGATTTGCTTATCTGCTCCCACGGTACCCCAGTCACCACTAAACGGCGGAAACATTAAGCTGTCCTCTGATCTCTATCTTAGAGCCAAAGCTACTGTTAAGAATTTTGGTGGAGGCAGCAGGACTCTACCGTGGTCTTGGCAACCTTCACGCAGACACACGTAGAGACAAGTCATGATGACAGCAACACTCTTTTACACTGTTATCACCAGGACAGTTTTATGATTCGCTTCCAGAAATGGAATTTCATAATAAAATCCCACCTTAAGTTATACAAACACAACCTAATACAAGTAATAATAAGTCTTTGTATCTTTCCCATCTAAGTCCAAAAATAGCAATTGCTGATTTTCTCTGTATTAAATCCTGTAAATAGGGATATTGTTGGGCAAAACTCATGGCTTTCAAATGACTGGATACTAGGTCATTTCTTGAAGCTAAAAGAAGCGCAAAAGGCTAATTCTTGCAACAGTGTAGCAGTGCTGCTATTTTCGCAGTTTATATTTAAGAAAACAAACAAAAGAAAATCATTAACTTGTCCCTATGACAGAACAGAAGCTTGATTTCTTTTTCTTGGAGAAATGTAAAGAGATCTTCTTCTGTTGCTTACTGGCCATCAGAGCTTTCAGAATCAACAATTTAAAAAAAAGCATATACAATCAGAATTTGATGGGGTCTAAGTGTCCTTACTTACACTCCTTGTGAACTTGGTGAAGCTCTGGAAACTTTTAGGTGGTAAAAAGCTAGAGATTGCTGGTGTGTGTGTTATTTTGACTATAGATCCCTCTAACTTTTTTATGTAATGTAATGGAACCAGGCTCTTATTTTCTCTTAGGGAGGGGAACAAATTAATGTTTCTGCTTTATGTTTATTTGAAATATACCGATGCATCTTTGTGGTGTTACATTTTTAAAATTAATAAAAACAAGTGAGTACAAAAGATGGCTCTGTTCTTTACTGTCTATGTTGCCATGGTGATATGAGAAGATGTATCAGCTTGATGCATCATGTGAGCATGTATGGAGTGCATGAGCTACTCTTACTAGAGACAGAGGCAACACCTGAGCCTCAAACATGACAGTAACACAGTAGCCAGTCTGACCTTAAATATTGCAGTAATGTGCATTACTTGTTGGTACACTTGTGTTGGAAAAGGTCCACGCATATAGATTGTGTGTTGTATATATGCTACCTCAAGATCATCCAGGGAGCGGGCCAAGCTGAGACGTTTGGAGCGTCCAAAGGAGCGCCTAGCTGAGGAGCGCTGCTGGAGAGGTGGGAATCCCATGGTCAAACCTCGGAAACGACCGCCCTGGATAGAAAAGAAACACAC
The DNA here is from genome assembly GCF_057381845.1 of Rhamphochromis longiceps. Lineage (NCBI taxonomy): Eukaryota > Metazoa > Chordata > Actinopteri > Cichliformes > Cichlidae > Rhamphochromis > Rhamphochromis longiceps. The sequence goes on along the minus strand of NC_140562.1, from coordinate 38,877,156 downwards.
CATCAGTTTACATTCATATTGTAGACATTTTATTAACTAAAAAAATCTTTGTAAGCATGTCCATCTGTTCTTGCCCCATCTCAACAACTGTTTATTAGATCTACTTAAAACTTGGCTGGTCTATTGCTGGCACTCAAGAGTAATTGCAGTGCAAAATACGAGTTTATTTGGACGACTGATTCTCATATTTTTGACAAAAGCTGCTCTTTGTTTTACTCTTTCGCCATCAGTAACCGCTGCCTGCTCCACTCTGTGCGTAGGACGAGCTTACGGTGGAGATGTTAAGGGTTAGCGCTAATCCTAACAACAACCAAGGCCTAACTTTATTTAAATATTCTATTCTGCTTCCTGGTTTATTTAACGTTTAGATTTGCTTCGTGCATTCTTACTGTACTTGCTTTAGCTCTCAGTTCCTAGCAGCTTTAGAGTTTCAGTGTTCCATCACCCTGTGTCCTTTGTATTTAAGTTCATGTGTCTGTATTCCCCATTTAGGTTTTGCACTTCCTGCTTTATTTCCTGCGTTAGTTGTTCCTTGTGCTTTGCTTTTAGATTGCATCTTTGTCTCATCTCTTGTGATTCAGTTAAACCATTTCTCGTTCTCCCAGCTGTCTGCACTTCCCCTAATCGCCCTTATGTGTATATGTAGTTGCTGTATTCCCTTTGTCAGAGTGTTTCTTTATAGTTTATAGTGTTCCTCTTTTGGACTTTTGTTTGCCTTTTGGATTACTGCTAACATGCTTATAATAAACAGCTCACTTTAAGTTTATCATTGCCTACCTCCACATATTTGCACTTGGGTCCTCTACACGACAATCAGTCTGCATTTCCTTTAGAGTATGAGAGCACCAGTGGCTAAAGCAGCACGCACACATAGACTGGCTTTCTTCACAGCCTCATTGTGAACTGGCACAATCACAAGCACACGTACACATTCAAGGAAACTATCTTCATATTTGTCATCTGTAAACTATTCAGCAAAAGTCCTGAATCACCTCTTTTTTCTTTATATTTTGTTTCAGAGGAGCCAGACTTTCTGGTATTTGGTCTAGTCAAGGGCTTATATGCATATGAAAATAAAGTGTCTGTGTCTGCCACCACATTCTGCAACCACTTCACATTCACTGTCGAGTTTCTGGAGCTCTATTGATGTAAATGAACGCCATTCTTCAGAAAAAGATGCTCCCTCAACTCTTTTTATGTTTTGTTTTTTGTTACATCTTCCAGTGGGTTGAAATTTGGTGACTACAAAGATTAAATCATGATTTACTATTTTTTAACTCAAACTATTAAGTAACCCCTCACATTTTTGGGGGGGATGAGGGCAATCTCATCCTGCAAGAGACCATCCCATTAAGATTAACAAGCAGTTTCATTGTAAGGTAAAGGTGATCAAGCGGAACAACCTTGTATCAGTGTGCAGTGACCCTTTCCTTTGAAAAGAACATGTGGACACTAACTAACTTCATATTGTCTCTGTTTTTGAAACAGAGACAATATGAAAGTGGCATTAAATCTACCAAAATATTGGCGTGGAAATTGAAAAAAAAGATAGCGGAAAATACAATTTATAAAATTAGGGACCCAAGTACAAAAGTGATAAAAAATAAATTAAATGAAATACAGGAAGCCTTTGAAAGATAAAACCCTATACTCTGAAGCCCCGGGCGGGACTGAAGCTCAGATGGATAGCTTTCTGAACTCTCTAGACTTACCCACTCTAGATGAAGAACAAAATCAAGCAATGACAATGAATATAACTGAGGAAGAATTAAAAGCTGCAATTAATAGGCTTAAATTAAGTAAATCACCAGGACCAGATGGTTACACGGCAGAGTGGTATAAAGAATTTAAAAAGGAACTGATACCTGTCTTACTGCCTACATTGAATTGGGTTTTGAAAAAGGCACAAATGCCCCCCAGTTGGAAGGAGGCAATTATTTCAGTTATACCAAAAGAAGGCAAAGATAAAATGGAATGTGGATCTTTCAGGCCAATCTCTGTTCTTAACGTGGACTATAAACTTTTCACATCTATCATGGCCAAACGGCTAGAAGAGTTCCTACCAACACTGATATGTAATGATCAAACAGGTTTCATACATCAACGCCAAACACAGGACAATATACGAAAGACACTACACATTATGGACCATATACAAAAACACAAAATCAAAGCAATTGTGATGAGTGTAGACGCTGAAAAAGCCTTTGACTCTGTCAATTGGAAGTTCCTCTACAGGGTACTATATAAATTTGGCTTTCATGATATGATTATTAAAACGATACAAGCATTATATGATAATCCTACAGCCAGGATCAAAATTAATGGATGCCTATCCAACAGTTTTACCCTAAAAAGGGGCACTAGACAGGGCTGTGCATGGTCACCGTTACTTTTTGCACTATACTTGGAACCACTAGCTCAATCCATCAGGCAAAATAAGGACATTAAGGGAATTTTTATCAAAGGGACACAATATAAACTGGCTTGCTACGCGGATGACATTTTGATTTACCTTGGACACCCAACATATTCTTTACCCAAGCTGATGCAGTCATTTGAACAATACGGCCAATTATCAGGCTATAAAATTAATATAGGTAAAACCCAGCTACTCTCATATAACTACAGCCCACCAGAAGAAATAAAATGTAGCTACTCTCTGGTATGGCAAACGGAGTGTTTTAAATATTTAGGCATAAATTTACCGAAAGACCTTACAAAACTATTCGAACAGAACTACCTACCCTTATACAAAAAAATAAAGGAAGATATAGTAAGATGGAATTTAATTCCTTTCTTTAGTTTTAATTCAAGAATTGATTCTATTAAAATGAATGTATTGCCAAGATTTTTGTATCTATTTCAAACCCTACCAATAGAGATTAACCAAAGTCAATTTAATGAGTGGGATAAAATGTTATCTAGATATATATGGCAAGGTAAAAGACCAAGGGTTCGCCTTAAAACACTACAGCTGGCTAAGCAAAAGGGAGGATGGGGCCTCCCTGACCTCAGATATTATTATTTTGCAGCGCAGATGAGAGCAATAATATGCTGGTGTAACCAATCATACACTGCCCAATGGAAAACCATTGAGGAACAAATGCTGTCTATACCTATTCAGGCAACTCTAGCTGACAATAACTTACAAACCTATATAAAAAATACTGATAACATGTGGGTGAAAAGGACCCTTAAAACATGGAGAACTATTATAAAGGAATATAAACTCGAGACCAATATTACAGTTCTTAAATGGTGTGCTTACGACTCAGAGTTCAAACCTAATGAACTGGATTCTAGATTCAAGGACTGGACAGGTAAGGGCATAACAGCCCTGTGCAGTATAATGAAGGATGGAAAATTGTTCAGCTTTGACATGCTTAGAAAAACATTTTCATTAGAAAAAGAAGACTTCTATCGATATCTGCAGTTAAGGCACTATGCCGACACGAAGATGAGAAACGTAACAATGATAAACACACGCTTGATGGAACTGTTTATAAAAAGCTATAACTCAGAAACTATTGATAGAATTGTATCATGTCTCTATAAGGGTCTAATGGATTTGAAACCACATTCGACTTCATATATTAGAACAAAATGGGAGAAGGAAGGAGGGATAAAAATATTAGAGGAAGAATGGACGGCAATATGGAGATATCAGTGGATGTGTACCAGCTCACAAAAGTGGAGGGAATTTGGCTGGAAGTGCCTAATTAGATACTTTATAACACCTTCTCAGAAGTCTCATTATGATGATAACCCCCCTGCTTGTTGGAGGAACTGTGGAAATCAAAGTGCAAATCATTACCATATTTTCTGGGACTGCTCAATCTTGAGGGATTATTGGAGAGAAATACATAATGCCTTACAGGATATCTTTAAACGTGAAATATCTCTCGAGAGTAAGACTATGTTCTTTGGATATATACCTCAGGAATGGCCTAAATATGATAAACATTTAATAAATATTTTATTGGTGGCCTGTAAAAAGAATATCACCAGAAAATGGTTATCCCCAGAGAGCCCAAACATAAGTACATGGATGGAAATCACAATGGAAATTTATAACATGGAAAAGATAACAGCTTCTGTTAACCACAAGCTGGAGAAATTTACATCATATTGGGAAAACTGGGTTAAATATATCACGCCTCATAGGCCAGATTTTACTATTACAAGCCAATAATTATGATGTATGTATATATATTTATAGGATCACCCCATACCAACACATCCGTGTTTTTTTTTGTTTTTGGTTTTTTTGTTTTTTGTTTCTTTTTTCTTTTCTTTTTTTTTTCTTTTTTTTTTTTTTTCTCTTTTCTTAGGTTTGTTAGTTTTGTTTTTTGTTTTTTGATTTTCGGATTATGTGATGGTTTCAATTACTTCTATCGTTGTAAGTATTCTTCCCTTATGACTTGGATGTAAATTAAAATACTATTTCAGTATTTAAGGCAGATAACCTAAGTATGAAGAATGCTTACATGATGTACATACTGTGAATGCCTGCTTTTGAAACCTTAATAAAAATATGAATTAAAAAAAAAAAGAAAAGAACATGTGGACACTAACTAGGCCAACAAAATACCTCTTATAGAATAACAGAGCTCATATAGTGACTAACCATTCAGATTTTTACCCTAACACGACACACAAATAATGGTGAAATATTAGCACTAGTGTCCTATTCTTATTCATGAGAAATTTCACCACAGTTGATAGATGGCAAATATACTTTGTAGGTGACTGAAGGACAGTTTAATAAAAAAAAAAAAAAAAAAAGATCATCATTATTATTATCACAGATTACTACTGTATGTAATCATTATCATCTGTTAGTTAACCAACTATGATATGTATTCTGTCAAAGATAAAAGGGAAAGAATGTCAGTTTATCTACAGTTTACATCAAATCTTCCGAATGATATAATAATATTAGATTTCCTTTGTTTTTTGGCTGAACTTTAATTGGGTTAATCAGAAAATTTCACTGAAATTCCTTCCATGATGTGACCTGAGGCATAAGTGGGCAGGCTGCATACCACATGGGCACTAACGGCCTAAGCACCAAATCTCCAGGTCAGATTGCAGCTAGTTGGCCTACTCATTGCATCTCAGTCTTCTACATTTTCTTTCTATATTTCCTGACTCTTACTATCTTTAACAATATAAACTTTAAAATAAAATGTAAAAAAAATATGCAGCACTCTAGATTTCATTCATCCAGTAAAAATATATCTGTGATTTCAGCTCTGTTGTTCCAGCCGTCATAACGGACTAAACCTTCCTAAGGAGCTCAGCACTACTAATGATAACTATAAAAGGGCACAAAACATTTGTATTACCAACATACACCATATTCTAAACTGCCATATTACATACAGTAATAAAAAGTGGGTTTTTTGGCTCCCTAAATCGGCACTCAGTCATTGAACGTTTAAGAAACCCAACCGTGTCTGCACATGCATGGGTTGCTGTTTTTGAACTAAATGTTAAATTCCACATGTTACACGGAGGCGTGTGCAATCCTGTGATTTTGCATGCAATACCAGAGAGCACGTGAGTCAAATGCACAGCCACAGAGGTAATACAGAGACACGCAGGTACACACAAACAGTACTAGCAGAACTCCTCTTGAGCAGCATGATGTGCTTTTGCAGTTTACTGTAGCATATTTCACTGACATCCCTACTAAGTGTAGTTCCATGTAGTATTTATTATACCAAGGATACTTAAAATTGTATAGTGTTCATAGGAACACTACATTGGAAACCCACCAATTAGTGGAATAAAGTTAAAACAGCCAAGCTGTTGCACTATGCCATAAACTGCCGCCTAAAAATAACCACATCAGGGTCGTGAACATTTATTATCCAAAGCCATTAGACAATAACGTAACCACTCTGAGTGCTGTTAAAGAGGAGAGGAAATTAGTGCTGTTTTGCCTTCACAAGTGTACAATTAACCTTTTAACAACTGTTGCTCTTTAATCCTTTGAGAACAACAATATTCTGCCTTCTTTCTCTTCTCTTACAAATTGCATCCGTCTACTTTTCTAGTATTATAAGAGGACGCACACAATCAGTGGCCCTGTGTTGATTAATGAGTAATTAGCCAGTGCTGACAGGCTTCAAATGCAGGTAGAATCTGACTGGCTGCTTAGGAGCAGGTCTCCTCTGCATTTCATCATGCGATGACCAGTGGTGTTGCCTGGATACTGAGTCACTTCTGCATTTGTGTGTGTGCGCGCATGTGTGTCAGACAATGCAGATTTGAACACTTAATGGCATATGCAGACACAATCATTCTCACAGGACCTCTGTATAACCAGTGAGATTAATCCAAGTTTCACTTGTAACTGCAAGAGAGCTTAAAGCCAACAAAAAGGGGGATTTTTGGAGAAGCTGAGATTTAGGTTGAAAGGGAAATGATAAAGTGTCGATCTGACTCACTGGTGCTGTGGTTGTTTTGGGCGTGGTTGCGCCAGAGCCTTTCCAGAGAGAAGAGAATGTGAAACGACTAAATTTTAGTGGAAAATCCACAGCCTTTATCTGCGTAGCTGATCTTGACGCCCTCTCCCTCATACGCACACTCATAAACAAACAGATGCGCTTCATGTTTACAACAGCACTGCTATCAACATAAAAATAACAAAAGCAAAACCAGACACATGTCCTGTAAAAACAATAACAATGTGAACAAGTATAATTTGAGCTTAAAATAAAAACCTAAAACATCCCAAAATATAGATTGTTTTGTTTATGAATTATAGTAAACAGCAAACTGACTGATATTTTTCAGTCCTTTTCTACCTTAACAAACAGCTCGCTTTTCATTTAAGCTCTAATTCGTGTACACTCACTAGGTCACATTTATCAATATTCAACTGTTTGTTTTTAAATCTAACAATCCAACACAAACTTATTGTAGTAGTATTTTCTGTTACTGAGTCAATCATAATCATAGATGAACAGATTTTTATCAAAAAGTCGTGAAAGACTTTAAAAAGAACTGATTTTTCTTTTTTTTTTTCTCGATTTTAGCTGAAATAAGTCTGCAGAGGTTTAGTTAGTGAAACAGTGCCACCATGTGTCAAATATTAAGAGTCAATTAATGTTAACGCCTTACTATGTTACATGCAATAGTTAACAAGAAAAATGAAAACAACAACAGTCTTACACAACTGTATCTGTTTTGTTTTTTGTTTTGTTTTTTGGCTTACCATAATCACCACAGTATCCAAAACTCTGCTTCTCCAGTCCGAGGACATGGTTCATATCCACCTTCCTGCCTCTGTCTAAAACACTTACTCTGGTTGTCCCTTAGAGTCCCTGGGACACTGTTTTCTAAGATATCTGTTGGAGGAAGTCCCAGCCTCCTTTAGTATCAAAACAACTATCTTCTGTACGTTAATATAATAATACGCAACATGTAGATGTAGGCAGGCATAAGTGGCTGTTTTCTATATTCGTGCATGAGCATTTCTGTTCACAAGCTGATTAGTACTTATGGAATCTAGTCAGGCTGGATATGCAGTATTGTACCTTTTCCTCTTTGCATTTCCTTGTCATTTTCTGAAAACAATGATCAGCCCATCTACTATATATATATATATATATATATATATATATATATATATATATATATATATATATATATATATATATATATATATATATATATATATATACCAACCATAAAAACAGGAAGTGTATTTTCATACAACAATGCAACCAAGCTATTTTTAAAATTATGCCAAATAGATAAGAGGATACTACACAATTACTTCACTAAACCTTAAACCTGCTCTGCTGTTATGCTGTTAATGCCATTACAGTGGAAAACAGGTGGTTTTCAGGTGAAGGCAGCTATCTGGCTAATGCATAATAAATGATCTGATACTGGAGCAGTGAGGGATAAATAACATATCAATCCACTTGCACTAAGTCTAGGGATAGAGCCAGCTGGGTGCTGTAATTATCCAGTGACTTTCAAAACAAGTTAAAAGTTTTGTATCAAAGTGAAATGATACTTTGATCACAGAAGGAGTGAAATTCTAGGCCTTGAGAAAACGATGCCCACGTGGATTTATAGCCTCAATAAACTGTCGTTTTGAACAGACTCTACACAGAATAAATTTCAACAACAGAGATGTGCGATGGGGGATGCCAGCTGCATACTGGGCTTCTCATCTCGCGGTCAGTTTTAACACAACTCTCCCAAAACCTACAAACTGACACTACACAGCACTTTAGGGAATATCAAAAAGTTATATGACGGATTTGGTTATGTAAATAAAATGAATAAAGTTACACAAAATAACTCTGTTTATCCAGAATTTTACTAAATGTAATACTTTTAAAACTTTCTTAAAACATACCTTTTTCTCTCCCTCCTTGACATTCCCTCCTCGTTTCTTCTCTTTTTCACTTCTCTCGGCTCCTGTCCGCTCCCTGTCTCCTGTACCAAATAACTTCTTAGCCCACTCATCTTTCTGAACAGCCAGCCGGTGGGTGTGGGGATGTGACAGAGGTGGAGGCTGGCTCCCTCCAGGTGGTGGCAGGTGGTCTCCAGGCACCAGCGGGGCGCGATAGCGGTCGGCTGGGATCTTATTCATCGGTGGGGGCAGGGTGCTGCAGTTGGCAGATGACCATCCGTCAGTGGATTCTGCGTAGGATTCCTGATCGCTGCTGAGGCCCTGGAGGTGGCTGTGGTGGTGCTGCTGACGCCAGTCTCTCAACACATGGACTGGTAGCCACCTCTGCGGTTCCACCCCTACTGCTCCTCCAGCCCCTCTCCATTCTCCTCCCCCAACAGCTCCTCCCCGCTTCCCTGATGAGTAGTGGTGTGGGTTGACCCCTCGTGAGTGCCTGACAGGGACATCAGGGTGAGATAAGGGGAGAGGGTGAGGAAGATCAGCCAGGTGGGGGTCATTACGATAATGGCCATTTCTCAGCGTTGGAGGAGGTGGATGAGAAGCTGCTGCTCCCAGAGTGGGACTCCAAGCCTGCTGCGATGACGGTGGGCTGTCCCAGTGGCGCGGCCCAGAGACGTGGTTGTGATTTGGAGGACCTCCAAGGTCAACTAAAAGCACTCTGTTGCTCTTTTCCTCTGGTAAAAAGTTGCCAATCCCACTATCGCTGTTGCTACTGGTGCTGTGGTTTTGCTGGGCATCGTTGTCTGGGTCATGGAAAGCACGGGCGCGAACCCCTTCGATGTTGTCTCCCATGTCCCGGTAAAGGACAGAAACAAACTGGAGGAGAGGCTGAGAGCTGGGTGGGAATTCCAAGCAGCCACCTGTGTCTGGGTCAGGGGTACACTCAAAGCCAAACCTCCTGGCAACACCCAGATGGACCTGAGGAAGTAACAGTTACTGAGAGTTTGTCCTAATGCAATACAGAAAAAGTAGCTGCTAATAAATCTTTGGCTTACAACCATCGCTTCGACTAGAACAAATTAGGTTCACCAGATTTAAGATATATGAGTAACTTCTTGAGTACTTGATCACTGTGTTGTAATATTACCCATGCCATTAAAAAACAAAACAAAAAAAACAGACATTCTGCAGATATTTCCTTCCCATCAGTTTAAATTGTAACGCTTACTTGGTGGTGACACAGATCTGGGTCCACAATAAACACATGACAAGAAGTCCTTAAACTCCCCTCGTCATCTCGTGCAATGCTGAAGTGCCTATCATCATGGTCGTCTGTAGCTTGCATCGTTACCAGTCCGAAGAATCGCCGGTCATCGGGACAACATGCACTGAAGGCTAGTTTTTCTGCAGGATAGGTGGCCAGGACCTGACCTCTGTCACTGCACAGACGCACACTGTCATGCATAACCTGGTAGGATATAATTAATGCATGTTACCAAACTTGATACCAGGGAAAATATGGTTAACAATAATAACACAATCACATTAAAATTAACACAAGGGGAAAAAAAGAAGAAGAAAAAAAACCTCCACTCGCACCTTCATGAGGACCAATGAATGAATCTTTTGCTCAGCCCGGAGGCGCCTCATGCTCCCTCTGATGGCCTGCAGACTGTCACTTTCTAGATTTGTGCCTGTGGAGGCGAGCTCAATGGAGCCCAGATAGCCAACAATCATTCCCACATTGAGGATACCCTCACTGGGCTCTAGGCCCAAGTCGCCACCATCTCCATCATCAACATCCTGCTCTTCATGGTGTTGAAGGTGGAGATGCCGAAAGTCTGATTCTAGGAAGACCGAATCATCATTCAGAACTTGGGCCATCTCCTCTTCAGAGAGCAGGTTTGGGTTGCTCTGGGAACGTGAGGAATTCCGATATGCTGGGAATTCGGAATCAGACAGCGGACGTGGCTTTGACGAGGACGTACTTACTCCAGGTCTCTCTTTGTCTGAGCTGCTGGAGGAGTGGCTGGAGTTCTCAAAGATCATGTTAAAAATTCCTCCAGACTGCAGCTCTGCCACCACCTTCTCTGCCCGGTTGATGCCCAGCTGCTTAGTGTCCAGTTTGGGTTTGTACCAGCCTCCACGGGCTCCACAGCCTGACCTGCTGTTGTTGTTATTGTTAACACTGTTATCACAGAATCCATCCAACTCATCATCACTGGAGCATGAGTCCAGGTAGGATGCCGCCATTGTGTTGCTGCTATGGTGACGACCGCCGGCAGAGCGTTGGTGGTGTCGCCTGTGACGTTCTCCCTCAGCGATTACTAGTTTCAAAACACCAGAGCAGCGTCCGATCAGTTTGACCACATCTTCGTGTGACGCCTTGGAGACGTTGATGTCATTCACAGAGAGGATGTAGTCCCCGGAGCGCAACCCCACATAGTCAGCAGGGCTTCCTTTCAGGATACAGCTAAGGACACAAGGGCTTTGGCCTGACAGCGTAAAGCCATACCCTGTTCTCCCTCTTGCTACCTCCACAGCCCGTATACAACCCTGCTGAGACTGAGGGAAGTTCAGACCGCTGCCACCAATGGGGCGCCTTTTGCATGACACATCCATTTGCCTGGACATTGTGCCAGGAAATTTTCTCTTGTCCATTTATTCAGTGAGTTTCAATTTACATTTGTCATTGTAGGTCCCTAATCTCTACTAAAGCAAGAACGCAGCGTGCCTCAAACGTCTTCTCGTCAAGCAGCCCTGGCGTCAGATTGCTACGAAAAATGAGCAGCAGTTCAAAATGCAGCAGGTGGGTGAGAACCCAAGCCTCAGCCTTGGCACCACCTTGCTAGGCCTCCCATCCTGGTGTCACCATCTTTTCTCCGGGCAGGTTACCTAAAGTACAAAAGAACAGAACCAAATCAATCATGACCGATTTCTTAACCCTAACATGCTTAACATGTGGGCTTCTACACCAAATGCTCTTGGGCCCATGTAAAGTGTTCTATCAGATCACTGGAAGTTGGGAGGACACAGCCACACCTATAAAGTCACCAGTTCTGTCAGGTCTACAGAGACCCAGCCCAGCACACCTGTGCTGTGCAAAAACTTCACAACTTTCTCCTTTTTTCCCCCAAACAACTTTCGCTTTTGTTTACGTTAAATAAAAGCTCAGTGTGATAAATGTGAGCACATATGTTTTAACTCTTGTTAGAAGGACACTGACATTAGCTGGGACTAGCTGACGCGTTACCGTTAGTTTAGTTAGCTGTGCATGCTAGCAGAGTTATCCCTGCTTGAACAGTGCTGTGAGTTAACACCCCAAACAGCGCGTTTATTACTTTACGCTGAGAAACGCATGCTTCTTCTCAGCTTATGGAGTTACTGTAAGTTTTCTCTTTTTTTTTCTTGCCGTGACTCGCTGTTCAAAAGCGCATCCACCCGTGCTTAAACTGTAGTCCCGCCCCTCGATTTCCAGATCTTTGGAATGTCGGTGCGTAACCGTGGCAACGGCGGCGTACACAAACTTTCCCATCTTGTCATTGGCTACTCCAGTTGTCAATCGGATAGCGAACAGTTATGCGGACAAATTGACAAAAGTTAGATAGAGAAATCACAAATAATAAAAAAAAGTACTAACGGTAGACGATTCCACAGGTGTCAGAAACGCAGCGGGAGAGCGAACTCTGCAGCTGCTAGCTTGTTTAATCACGGGGAGTTTTATTGGAAGCACAGCAAATTATCTGTGTCTTTATAAGCAGAAAACAGCACGAAGCGAAAACAGCTGGCTGAAGTGGTTGTTAAAAAAAAAAAGTAGGGATGGCTAAGTAAGAGGTGGATGCAGGTCTTTTTCATGTTCCGACAAAGATGTTTGGAGCAGACGGTTCACTCAACACAAGATTAACATCTGACTTACTTGTCGGTGTCCGGCGGTGATGCTCCCCGAGAAGTTTCCATAGTTGCGTAGCTAAGGTTAGTTGGGTAAACTCAGGGGCGATGGGTAAACAAAAGAAAAGGCTGCACCATCTGGCGAAGTAGCCTTAAGAGGAGGAGGACTGGAGGAGAGGGAGGTGTGTTTAGAGTGGGCAGCGGAGGAGGGTGTACAGATGATTGGAGGGGGGACTTTTAACAGCCGAAATGATACAGAATTAAAGTTCACCAACTTCGTAGCCATGTCATTTCATGTAAAAGTGCGATCCAGTTGATTGAACTTAACCAAAACCCGCAATATTGTGCAATTTGAACTAAACCAGCCAGAAATCTGCAAAAGTGTGGAGAAGTGTGCAATAAGCTAAACTATAACATCCAAATGCGTTCTAAACTGGAACAAGTTATAGTTCACTAAACTTAAAAAATAAAAGCTAAGGGTGGGTGTGGAGGGTGGAGGGGAGTGCACTCAGGATGTCTACATTTTAGAATCAACTGTCTTCACAAAGCACTGTATTTTTATTTTTTAACCCAGAATTTATTAAATATTTAGCCTAAAAAGTATCCTGCTTATTAGTAATTAAATTTGAAGTTTAACAATGAATCCAATTTTAAAAAAAAAAAAAAAAAAAAAAAAGAAAAAAGATTACACATATAAAAGTATAATAGCTCTGACTGGAACAACTGGTTATAGCACACCAGACTTGTTGCTTTAATGCTTTAGGCTTAATCACATCTCAGTGTGGCTCCACTGATGTGCAAAAAGAAATGCCAAAAGAAGCCCCATCAGTTGTCAGCTACTACTCTTTCAGATGATGTGATGTAAACTTCAGCTATAAGAAGCATCTACAGTTGCTTAACACCTGTGCCATCCTGATTTCAGTGCTTCACAAACCATATGGCAGCTGCCTAGTAATCCTGCTAATATCTTTTAATCAGGAACACCCATCTTAATGATGCTGTAAAATAAGAGCATGCTTTCATACAGTGTGGTCTATAAAAAGGAATTTTACTGCCTAGCTGAGAAAAGGAAATTGTACAAAATGTGATAACTTGACCGTGTAATCGGTCAGTTAGTTTTACGGTGTGGACCTTCACATGAGCACATCTCTCAGTTACTTGTGTCCCCAGATTGGCTTGACCGCTTTGTGGTTAATTGAAGTTGGCTGGCAACAGCTTGTTCTATCTGGATAAGACGAGGACGAGGCAGAGCATTTTAAACGTCTGTCACCCAACAGGTTGATCGTGTTAGAGACAGACACACAAGGGGTCCTGTGGGTACAAAGCAGCCATGATTGTAATATTGTTATTTGCAAACACAGAGTACCTTTAGCTGGTTTACAGTCAGAGTTGTCATCCGTGACTTACAGCTCTCACTCAGCAAATCAAATCTCAGAACGGGGTTACATGTTTAAATAATTTATTTCTACAACAGATCATATGCAGTGATTAATCTCTTTGAAATATTAAAATTAACAAATACACAATCTCTTCCAGTAATATTTCTACAGGCAAATGTAAATAAAAGAGGGGAACACAAAAAAAAAAAAAAAGATGTGGACACTTCAGGTTCTTTCAAAGATCCTGCCTGAAGAAAATGTAAAGAAAAGCATTTCATTTTCAGTCTACCACCTTTAGAATCAGGATTATGGGAAGTCGTTGCCAAATTTGTTTCAAAGCACGATTCTCAGCTTTATCCGAGAACAGTGACTACAATATTTTCTGAACGATTTATTCCTAATGTGGAACAAAATAAAGCCTTCACTAGAAGCGTTAAATCAGAGTAACATGAGCTTTGTTGACAGCCCCAAAGCCCATCTCCCCAAATCACAAAAGACCTCTGCATAATCGCATTATCCCCAGCAGGGGTCCCCTGCTCTTTTCCTTCCAGAGACTAGCTGAAAAATCTACATTTTATCAACCGCATTTTTGAGTTTTCTTTAAACGTCGAAAGTAGTGTGTAGATTAGAAAAAGACTTTTCCCATCATCTTTAATTACTTTCTCCCCACCCCAAGAATTCGAAATGACTTTGAAAGCAGGACTCATTTAGGCTCCTTTAATCTGCTTCAGCGAGGCCTCACATTGGAATTTCAACAGCTGCAGAGGACTCTGTCATTCATTGTGTGAATACATTATTTTCTCATGATCAAAGGAAACCAGTCACCAGCTTTAAGACTGGTGAGCGGTTACACATTTAGCATACAAATCACTGTGATGTTTACTTTTAATGTACTGCAGCACTCATTGCGTATAAAGAAAGCGTCTAACATCAACATCAAAAGAACTTTCTTTTTTCTCTTAGTTTTTTTTTGTTTTTTTTAAGTGCCATGTGTATTTAATATTCTGCACAAAGACAACGAATAATGAAGTATTTACTGCTCTAACTGAGACGAAACAATATTTTAAAGCTCAACAAAAAACAGACAAAGAACTCCTGCTGTGACGTGGCACCGCTATGCTACACTTCCTCATCTGTTGATTTGTCAAAGCTGCTGTTGGTCGCTAAGGTTACAAGGCTCCCTTTGGATTGTGTTGCATCTCTTCCACACAAGTCGACCGTACCCATGGAAATACAGTATTAAAGACAGAAAGAAAATAGCCATAATGCTAAGCATGCTTTCAAGCTTTCAGTGTATAAGACAAACATATTCAGTCTTTTATCTAAGGCAAGTGTATGTACAGAGTAACAAAGCCCAGCACACTCCCAGGCAGCTCGAGGTCAAGTCTTTAATAAAACACTAGAAGCTTGCAGCTTTCCGCATTCTGACGATTCTTCGCTAATTTTTCATTTTCTTCTGTGCTCGTGCGCGTTAGGACAAAAGAAAATGGCATCACATTATCTTACCGTCTAAGTCCTATCGTTTTTACAGTTCTCATTTCATCATGCACCATGGCTTTTATGTTGCTATACAATTACTTTTTACAAGATATGAAGGTGACTATTTTACGAGGACTGTAAATCACTTCCAGTCTTATTACAACAATAATATAGTCACATCTTACATCCTGAGAATTAACAAAGGTACAAGAAAAAGACAGGTGGAATCATTCAGGTGCACTGAGGAGCAAACAAGACTGCAATGAAAACCAACAAAACAACAACAACAAAAAGACTAGACAGACGTAAGCAAGGTAATAAAAATCAAAAGGGAATCTTTTGCCCCCTCTGCTACTAGTTAAACAAAAGGAAAGAAATGAAGACAACATCACTGCAATTTTGATAATTTTGGTATTTTTCCATGCTTGACAGTTTCCGCTGTTATGTCAGTGCAGATATATGGAAATGTGGCCGAGCGCTGGTTATAAGTTAGGTACGTTTTTTTTCCCCTCCCTTACAAACAAAATCCATAAACACCTTCTGCTGGGACAAATTAAAACTGCAAAACCAATCCCCTGGGGGGGAAAAAGACCCCCCCCCCCCCAAAAAAAATAAACAGATGCACACACACACACACACAAAAAAAAAAAAACTATGGCTATTGGTGCTCATTCTTCCACCTAAAATATTTTTCTATTTAACTAAAGTGTGTGAATGACCACAAATAACTTAAACACATAAAGAAATGTACTCATCGACTTCAAGCAGGTGTTTCTGACTTTTACGTGTCAGCCCATTGTCAGCATCCTAACCAGACCTTAAGCACATGACTCACTGAAAAATAGATGCACTGAAACTTTAAATACTTTTCTATTTTTGTTTACTTTACTAACATCACAATACTCAATCCCCACAAGTTCCCACAGGAAAATAAACTCATCCAATTCTTTATTTGATGATCGTCATCTTCATGGGGTTTTTTTTTTTTTACTAAATATCTCAAAAGGTGCTGAAAGGGAAGTGCTGAAGGTGCAGTCATGTCTCAAGGATTCATCTGAGGGGCCCGTTTGGGTTGTTGGGTGCAATCTCCACACAGATACAGAAGCTTGCTGTTCCTCGTCAGAGAATGCTCCTTTTACATTTAAACACACAGCCTAATATTGAATTCAGGTTGGGGGTTTTTTTGTTTTTTTCCTCAACCTTTTAATACTCGCTCCACTGAATTTGTTGCCGTGGGTTCAGTAGTTCTACTTATCTCATTATCATTGAAAGGGCAAAAAGGGATGAAGCTACAGTAGTTTTTTCCTAATAAAACATTCTGTTCTTACCCTTAGTCACAATTCATCCAGGAATTATAAATAGAGATCTAATTTCTCACCCTACCACACCTCACTTGAAACCACTTTTCTCCGTGTGCTTCCATGCCCTTCTCTGTCTGTTGCCCTCAGAGTGATGTATCCTGATGGACTGACTGCAGACAGCCCAGCAGCTGGTAATAAGGGCTGCCTGGCGAGGCCACAGTCTCAAATACAGACTGGAAAGCTCTGCGGTCCAGCTCCTCGTCAATCTGATGCCGGTAGAAATCCATGGCCACCAGGCAGAACAGGTTAACATCCACCACCTCACTGGAGCCCATTCGGCTGATCACGTGTGGCAGTCTGGTTAAAAGCGGGTGGGTTAAGGACAACAGATCACACTGTCTGCAAGCATCAGCTAAGTTGTGCTGCATTCACGCGTGTGTGTGTAAAATATAGAAACTCTGAGTATATCAGAGTTTCTGATGGTAGTGAAAATGTTCTAAATATAATTATACAATGATTATTTTATGAGGCTTAAATCTATTAAACTGCTGATCATGCTGTCATTTCTCCTATCTCCTGCCCCCAATGCAGGTAACAAAACGACTGTGGATCAGAAGCTCACAAAAAGAAGCTAAACTATAATTATTTGATCACAGTTCACAGAGTAAACTGTTTTACTAAAACATTAGAAATAATTAAAGTAAAGCGTTGTTACAAATCACTGCAACACTGAGACATCAGCTGCTGCTGCTTCTACCACCACCCAGCCACTCCGGTCCAGTCTCCTGCTTGTGAGATCTTTTACGTGGTATGTAAGGATACAGTGCTGAGATCCACTGGGAGGTGGAAGCAGACACAAAGAAGCAGGAGAGGCTCCACATGGCCATGGCCACTGGTGTCCTCTGAGTGAAGTTGGACAATGACAGGAGCACCCAGTCTCGCACCATAGAAGACTGGCCTGTAGCGTGGAGTGTCTGGAAAACCTGCATATGAGAGCACAGGAATAGGACATTTTTAAAAAGTTGGCGTTCTGTTACATTTCCAGCATGAAGTGGTTTTTGAAATCTGTGTCTGTAAATTACAAAGATCTGAAATAAAGAATGAGTATGCAAGATTTATACTTTATAATGAAAGGTTAACTTTTCAATATAATGCATCCTTGACTCATTGCTCTCACTCAAATTCAAGTGTTACTAACTGCGCTGAAATGTACCTTGATTTACATTTTTGGGAAAATAACAAGAACTCACTGTATTTGTTCCAGTGTGATTTTGTAAATAGGACAATGGGATGTGAAAAACAGTTATAGTGCAGCACTTGTGTGACCAAAGAAATAAATTAAACAACTAAAAGCCTGATGTTCAAGATTTTCGTTTTTTAAAAATGTAAACATTTTGCTTGTTTTGTTGATGTGAATGTACTCGTGTTCTGCTGCTGACCTTGTAGACGACTGTTGCCATGAATTGCGGATAAGGCTGCTGATTAGACAGGAACTCTCCTATGACCTTGTTCATGACGTCCTGTGGCGGAAAGAAGTCATCCAGAAACTGTGGCAGAATCCTGGACACCACACGAGCCT
This sequence comes from Rhamphochromis longiceps, assembly GCF_057381845.1. Lineage (NCBI taxonomy): Eukaryota > Metazoa > Chordata > Actinopteri > Cichliformes > Cichlidae > Rhamphochromis > Rhamphochromis longiceps. The sequence goes on along the minus strand of NC_140562.1, from coordinate 38,859,147 downwards.
CACTGGGTAAACCCTTCCTAATCCTACAAACAGGAAACACCAGAAGAAGAGCAAATCAAGATCAAGACTGATCAACAATCTGATCATTTTTTAAAGTAATAAACTAACAAAAGATTTTTTTTAAAGTTTCATCTTTCCAACTACAAAAGCTATTTGTATGATGGCAGGTGGGTGTGTGTGTGTGTGTGTGTGTGTGTGTGTGTGTCAGAGTGTAGCAGCAGTGTACCTGTCAAAGAGCACAGAGACCCTCTCCATGGCAACAATGATTGACTCGCTGTCTGGGGCCTGAGGATCAGAATGGGCGGGGCGGCTGGCAGGACTGGCTTTCTCCTTGCCTGAAGAGAAACCAACATGACCCGCCGTGACGCCCACCGCCTCCGATACAGCAGAGTCAACCTGACCTCTAACCCCTGTCACGTCTGAACCCGACGTAAGCACAGCTGAGAAGACGAGAAGGGGGGTGGCACCGGTTGAACCAGTGGGGCAAAGGTTAGAGCGGAAGTCGGGAAACTCATATCACAAGATTCAGATCAGAATTTTGTTCATCTCAAACAGAAAATTTGTTAATTTATGGGCGCTACTTTAAGTCAAATTACATTCTTAAGTTTTTTTCTGTAAGTGACTGGTGTTTAAATGATTTGAGGGAATTTAAATGCCATGCTTCCTGGGTACTCACTGCTGTGGCCCAAATGTGCTTCAGTTTGTACATACAGCACAGAGGGATATACAAAAATTTATTGAACCAGTTTACATTTTAAAGAGCTGGGGTTTTGTCAAGGAATTTGCTGGCTAGCCTAAGCAACAGAACTTCATATTAGTGTATTAGCATAAAGACGAGGGCACGCTAAGAGCTGGTAGAGTTAGTAAGGTCCAGCGTAAGGGTTAGAGGTAGGTATACCAGAAGTACAGTATGGATAACATCTATTACATGCAGGAAGCAAGCGGGTGTACAAGCGTTATGCTCAAAATGAAGTACTGCCAAGTTTTAAAATGCAGTTATGCTGTAATAGAGACATAATGAATGAAATCACTAACAAAAGGTATGCTGTGATTCTTAGTGAGAATGTGTTAGTAGTGGTAGCAAGTGTAAAGAGGCCACAGGTAAAGAGCACAATGCAAAACTGCTGGTGTATTTGTAATGATTCGGTTTCAGATAAGGGATGAAGTGAACCCAGTAAACATTTTAATTACAGAATTAGCGCTGCTGTTTTGGACACTAGAAACACGTTTTCTTTCACTCTACTTGAGCTCACTATCTCAGTAATAGCACCGCCTCTTTGCTCTTTACAGTGTTAAACAGACTCTTGCTCAACGTTACACTGTGCTAGCGTCATAATCACTGCTGCTGTGTTATCAGTGCTTTTGTTTAAAACTGGGGCCTGCGTGGGCTTAATGTTGTCGGACTCTTTATTCATACGTTGCTCCTAAATACATTTGTATCACGTTATCAATGTTTACATCATTTAACACATCAGCACGCTACTATGCCGTGCTTTAAATGAAGCATCGAAGCCCAAAAGGAATTTGTGTCATTATTCAAATTACTTGATGAATTGTTGCTGCCCTATTATATACATATACACAGACCACCAACAACAATACGAGGTGCTTGCTAAAGCAGCATGCACAGTCATTCATAAGTTTGTCAGTTAGCCATTTACTAGGCTTAGAGACAGCTATGCATTCCTCTCCACTTTTAGCCTATAGATTATTAATACTTGATCAATTAGATCCCTCTACATTCTTGTTTTCTAACTGACTATCGCAAAGGCAAATCATTTGTATGTGGGGTATGGGGTCTGACTCTTTGAGGGGGACAGTACACATTACATAATGTTAGTAAGAAGAGGGTCAAGGATTAGTCCGGAGGGATTAAATGGGGGGGGGAAAAGCTCACTGTGGCAAAGCATTTAAGTAGGAAACTTAAAGACCTGCAAGTTTATCTGTTTCTTTGAAAAGACCTGATGCAAAGTATTACATCAGAGTTAGCCAGCTAGCTTGATGCTATAGCAGGTTTGGAGTTGCTTGGGAATGCAGCAGCACTAACACCAGTCCTAATTGTGCATACCAGTGATTAAGCCAGGATGCCAGCAACACATTTTTGATGACGTTAAAGTTAGCAGTCATGTTAAAGCCTTGCTTACCAGTATACATGCAGGTAAGCATGAGGCCCAGAGCAGCCATGGCTCTGTGTGGAGATGGCATGTTGACTCTATCCACGCTGAGTTTGACCAGCGCTTCACCGTCCATCCGTGACAACTGCTCTGACAGAAGGAGGCGCTCAAGACCACGAAGCACGCAGTGATAGATGATGGAGGGAGTGGAGTCCTCGCTGGCCGACACCATCACGCCACATAACTAGAAGACGAAGATGAGGAAGAAGACGTTATTAGAAAGTGCAAAAGATAAAGGACATATGGCACTAAATCAAAATACTTTTTTTCCCCTTCAAGATGCTTAAATATATATATTTTATGTTTTTGCTTTCATTTTATTGTGCAATATGTGAGCTTCCTGCAGCCATTTTCACTTCTGAACTCTGGACAGCATCAGGAGAATCAGATCAGGACACAGGAAGGAGGTCTGCTTCTTGTTCTCACTACAGGAAATACTCTGGTTTAAGCAAGGATGCTGCCTGGAGAGAGCGTGCAGGTGGCAGAATACATGACATCCTCTCAACAGAGGTCAATGTGCCACACAATTTCCTCCATGCTCACATGTGCAGTCAGACATCAGTCAGACTTTGTACTTCAGAGCTAGCAGGGTAAACATCATTTACTGCCCAGCTGTCAGATAATTTGATTTATTTTACTTTACCTGTATTATTCCAGCCATAAATTCAGCTCCCACATCTAAAGGGTAGTTCTCCATCATGTAGAAAGCCACTGCACACATCACCAACACATGCTGCTGGTTATGCAGGTTCACACAGCTGCAGAATAGAGATGGGCGACACACAGCAAGTAGAAAAAAATCATTATAATTAAACAGAAAAATATACATTCCAGTGGCTACAGATGAATGCCAACATAACGTAAATGACAGCATAAAGTGTTAATAAGATGCTGGGCTAGAACAGCTTCAGTAACAACAATCTCTGTAACTCCAGAAGTGTTTCCGCAATGGTGAGAGTTCTAGCTAAAACGCAGGTCCAAAACATCCCATAGTTGGAAGACCTGCTGGCAGCAAATGCTACAGCGTGTGATTCATACCATTTCTATACTCCAACCTGTCAGTGATCCTAGAATGCCCCATTGTCATTCTGGAAGACAACACACACGTTATCCCATGAAGCATTTCTATCTTAAAGGTGATCACTTAGTATTAATCTCCTTTCGGTCTACAGATGGATTTAACCCTGCAAGCAACTTGGTGCATTTAGCAAAACAGATACCCTCCCAGTAGGAGGTCAAGAGTTCAGGTTTTCCTCTTAATCCGCCACTGTCTGTATTTATCTGAAATGTAAAAAGCAGCATCTAAGGGCCAACAGTTGCACTGCACTCTTGGTTCCATCGCTGTATTAAGCTGGATGAAAACTAATTAATTCGCAGATCCTCTTACAGAGGAGGAAGGTGGGGTGGTCACACACACTGACATTAGACACATTAGTTCCCAAGGCTCTTTCATCACTTAAGCTCATTAGAAGATGAGTTAAGGTCAACGTCTGCACAGGCATGACATTTATACTCACTGAGCAACAGCCTTGAGGTTCGATAGAAGGTACTCAGAGACAGTGGGGATGAGCTGTTTAGCTGTGTCATCCAGAAGGTCACATTCCAACACATAGAGCACCCCATGCAGGGCTCCCATGCGGCTAGGAAGGTGAGTGCTGCGCAGGGTCGTCTCCAAAAGGCGACACACGGGCTCGGCTATTACCTTGTCCTATAAACGTAAATTTAAAAGTTTTATATAGTGGGAGCAGTGGCGTGCTGCTATATTGATAACTCAAACACATCTTGAACCATCTCAGGTTCCATCACACACAGCTCCTCTCACCATGCCCAAAACAGCTGCTGCCTTGCAGATGGCCGGCACAAGGTACTGATTCAAGATCTCATCCTCGGGTGGATGGTGCTTCTGCAGCTCCATCAGGGTGGAGAACATCATATCAAACTGATTCCTTTCTGTGAACAGATCTGACACTGCCAGCAGCTACAGGGAAGGACAAGAGTGTACAATCAGCCGACAGAGTAAGCATGGCTCTGGTCTCAGGCTCATTTCGAGCTGCCAGAACAGACAAGGCGGCATACATTTTAATATGTCTAAATTAAAGAGTAAAGTTTCACCTAAGTGTATTCTGTCACATCAGTGAAGGACAGTCTACTGGTCTTTAAGATCAGATATTTAGGCGAATACGTTTTAACTAAGCACATGCATCATATCTCACCGATCGGACCACTTCACTGACGAGGATGGTTGGGGTTCTCCTGTTACTTGGAGTGCTGGGGATCAGCCACTGGCTGTAGAGCTCCAGGAGAAACTGAGAACATGAATGAATATCCACGCCTGCACGGTGTTTTCTGAGAGAAACACAAACAGTCAATTAGAGTGTCTCATCTTAACTTACAACAAGATGCCTCCTGTGCACTGAAGGACTGTGTACACGTATGTAATGTTGTGTTTATTTGACTAACCTAGAGTTTATAGGAGATAAAGGTGGGGAGGTGGGCGCCGGAGTGTCTGCCTCATCTTCTTCATCCTCACCCCACTCTTCCTCCCTGAGAGGCGTGATGTTGTTACCCAACCACACTGAATGGATGGAGACCTGGAGAGTGACATGCCAAGTTAAAAAAAAAACCCAAACATATTTGTTCATAATGTTAAAAAAAAAAAAGAATAACTGTTGCACTGCTGACAACGTATACATTGTTCCTAACAACAGTTTACCCTTTCCTATGATTCCTACCTGCCCCAGTTTGTATTCCATGTTGCCCATCTCCCTCTCTGTGTTGATCTGAAGGAGCAGTTTCTCATGGCTGATCAGCGTACCTGCTGAAACAAATAAGTCAAGCAGTTACTTTACAAATACATTTTAAGAAGTGGTTGATGAAATGAACAAGCTGAGGCTAATGAGAGTGTGACTGCACTTTTTCTATTACCTGCAGAAGCTGCTGATAGTGAGGGCACAGGATCCCAGGCATGGTATGGGTGGTATGTATGGACGTTGTCCCTTTTTGACACAAGCGCTTGAATCTCTCTCTCCACCTCACCTCTAATCACTGCAAGTTTCCTTCCAAACCTGAGCATAAACATTAGCAAAAGGGTAAAAAAATCTGTCTGTCACTTGCTCATTTTAGGCAGCTGCACAGTTACAAATATTAGAACCATAACTACCGTGTTTCCAGGGCTTTTAGGCTCTTGTTGCGAGGCTGCTGTTCCAGACAGCTAACTGCTGGGTTGCCAGGAGTGGGAAGGGTCATGGCACTCAGCACCAGGCTGGTGATGGCTTGCACTGCTAACACATTCAACTGGGTACGCTCCAAGTCCTCCTAGAGAAAAACAAATAAGAAAGACATGCAATAAGACGGCAACAGATGTATTATCTTTTTGCAAGGCATCATAATATTTAGAGCATGTGCTAAATGACACATGACAAAAATATAGACTATTACATACTCCAATATAAACAAATAGTTCAGTCCATATGAGCATGCTGCAAAGTTTGTACTTCCATAAATCTTTCTTCCCAGTAACATTTCTAGAGTTCAAGTTGTGTGCATACCTCCTGTTGCGGGTCCTCCTCCTGGTCTTTAGTGATGGGTTGGGTGACCAGCACCCCTAGTAGAGTAGCCCAGGTCTCCTCAAATTGAGTCCTGCTGCTCCAGCCTGAACAACCAAAAACCCACACAGATGCTTAATGCATAGGGTTTTTTTTTTAAAACAAAAAAATGTATACTTAAAAAAATAATGTAATTTAAAAAAATGAAAGCATCATCGATGTGATAAGAATGGACTGATTGTATGTTTCTGTACCCAACGTATTGATACGGTAAAGAAACTCTCTGAAGACATCCTTTTCCTGAAGGAAGTCCACAGGGATCTCAGGCAGCGTTGTGCCGAACTCTCCTCCTGGCTGAGGGGACCAGCCCAGTTTCCAAACCTAAACCACAAAGACAGAGCATATAAACAGGTTTTTTTTAAAAAGAAGAAGAAATAGATTTTAATTATGTGTTAAATTCAGTTACCTACTGGCACAACTTCTTTCAAAAACTCACCAGTGGAGGTACTCTGGTGTAGCTGTTGACCAGAGGAAGCCGAGACAGACTGATAACAATGTTGCGCAATGTTGGTGTGAGAAAAGTGGGTAAAATGGAGTTTCTACGATGACCAAGCGAAAGGATGCTCGGCAGACCCTCCACCAGCTCAGCCATGATCTCACATGCTTGCCACTCACACATGTCTGTAACACAAAGACTTAAATGTTACCCTAAGGCTTTCATCTGAGAAGAATTACTCACAACAACACCAACAAAAAAGATGACTGCAATAATAAAACTAGATGAAACAACCCTGAACTTTAACTCAGTGTCTAATTAAGATTCTTACGGTCAGCATGTGCTGCATCCACTTGGTCTCCATCATCTTTTTCTCCTTTTGCCATTTTCTTCTCTTGATGCAGCAACTGGTCACCAGGACTCACAGCCACTGCAAGGGAAAGGCGAAAGTGTTTTAACTAGCAAAGATATTACAAAAAAGTGCAAGAATGCATCTTTCTGCTTTGATTACCTGCAACAATAATAAGGCGAAGGCAGTAAATGAGGGAGCAGGTATGGGTGGTGTACTCTGGGGTGGAGAGCTTGTTCCAGACGCAGGGCTGCTGCAACGCCAGACACAGGCAAGAAAGTGCCCACTGCAAGTCCACGCTCAGGGGCAGCCGGTCCTGGAGCAGACGCCACACTACAACCTGTGTAACCATGATGTCACATTCACAAAGGTTTAAGACAGTTGTAAAGAAATCAAAGGTTGTGCAAAGCAGTCATATCATACTAATTTGACATGGTCTTCAAGCTTTAATTTTCTGAAATCAAATCAGTCGTTTACCTCAGTGGCAGTGCAGGTGAAGGTGGTGATGAGGTGCTCCTTGTCTGAGGGAATATGTAGTGAAGAAGGGAGCTGGCTCACACTTAGCAGGTATTGAGATAGTGCTCTACAGAGTGACAAAACTCTGGGGTAGAACCCTGGTTCATCTGAAACATACGGTAAAGAATTTAGGAAAATAATGAATCAAAACTTTATTTTGAATTAAATTTAATTAAAAGACTCCAGTGAACAAAAACCCAGACAGAACAGATACTTGTGGGGTTTTTTTGCTAACTTTTTTCTAATGCATTTTTCCCCTCCTTCCCAGTCTCACCATACACATCACCCAGCTGGTCCCAGTAGGGCTGGGGTTGGGACGGTGGCAGAAAAGACTGGTGAGGTGCAGGAAGTGACCCGGTGACCCCTGCTAGTTGTTCGAGGGTCACCTGCAGCGCTGTCTCCAACAAAAGTGACCCCTGACCGCGTGCTAACCGCTGCATTCCCATACTCAAGCATGGACAGAGAAGGCTTAGATTGAACTCCTGGGGGAAAAAAATGACAGAATTCCAGGTTCATTTGTGAAATCCTAAAAAAAAAAAAAAAAAGCCCTAATATACAGGAATTGACATATTTAAGATTTTTTTTATCATCACTGTGGGCTAATGTTTGCGCACTGGAGCGCCAATGTGTCTGGATGCTTCTATTATGCAGATGATAAAATTTAAGTGCATAATAAGACAGTGTGTACGTTCTTTACCTTGCAGCTCATGACAGTGAAGAGATCAGCAGGAGGTAGTTTGGTAAGAAGTTCTGTCGTCTCCAACAGGGAAACATCTCCACGGAGACAGCACTGAGACTTCACCAGAGCCACATACCACTCCTAAAATCAAACAAACAAACGGGTAAACAGATGGTCTGCACAGTCTGACAAACCTGGATTATTAGATTCATCAAGTCTAGTTCCTCACCTTGTCTGCAATGACCAACTCAGGAGCGGGCGGAGGATCCCCGTCCAAGGGATGTGATGTCACTGGAGGAGTGGGACTGCTTGTGTCAACAACAGTGGCTCTGAACCTGTCCAGCAGGGAGTAGAACCTCTGATGTCTGGGACAGAAATAACCAAACAAAAAAATTTACAATTTAAAAAATAAATAAATCAATCAATTAAAATTTGTTTTTAGTTAACATATGGATATAAGAACCTGCAGATTCAGTACAGCCCTCTCAATAACCTACTGGGTAAATTAACTCAACATATCACATTTTAGTTTGTGTGCATTATTTGGGAAATCCAAGCAACATACAATTCCTCAGTCTATCCTTTCAATGTGGTCTGAACAGGTGACTAATCCAAGGGCAAAACTAATTTCAACAGGCACAAAAAAAAAAAAAAAAAAAAAAAAAAAAAAAAAAAATCACACTTAAAACAAAAATACAAACTGTGGGGTAGCTCTCAAAATGGCTGCAGTACACAAGGTTTTACCTCTGAGCTAAACCACTGTTCTGGAGATATTCTTGGATCCTATCCAGTTCCTCCACAGGAAGCTGTGCTATGCTGTTCTGAAGGGTGAAAGAATGAACACAATCAGGGTTTTTAAACACACAAAAAGTTTGACTTTAACAGTTCTTCCCATCTGATCACTTTAAAATTCGAGAACAGGTCCCAAATTGGACCGGGAAAAACATAAGAAACATGTTCAGCTTTTAGATGCACTTCCAATGAAATACACACTTTACTAAAACGTACCTGTAAGGTCTCAGCCAGCAACATCTCTACCCTGCGACACGCCAGTGTGTCCACCATGCGAGCCAAAACGCGAAAGGGTGTATTAAGAAGCTTGTCAACATATAGCATCAGTAGAGATCCAGACTGACTAAGGTGGATGCCTTCCAAACACTGCAAGGTCTTTTTCAACATGGTAGGCTACAAAGACGAAGAGAACAAGATAGTAAGGGAGGGCAGTGGGGCATGAAATGAGTAAGATGCAGGGACGGGGAAGAAAGATAAATTGAGAATTAAAAAACAAAATAAAAATTTCAACCAGGTAGTCAAGAGATTAGAAAGATGAATAGGATGTCATCTTACAGTAGTGAGGTTGTCACAGCGGGATTGGATGGCCTGGATGAAGAGGCCACTGGCAGCAGAGTTGCGGTGGACAGCACTTATGAAGTCCTGCACTGGCGGCTCATGGGAAAGGCTGATGAGGTCACGAACATGATTGACAATCAGCCAGGTGAGATGCTCCGAGTCATGGAGATTCTGACACTACAAAGGTGAGAAAAAAAACAATGCTTTTATTATGTAAAGCACTTACAAATCTAATTTACTTTTGCTCATTAGTGTTTTGAGATTTAAATATTGTTCTTCATAGATAGTAAAGAGCAAATATATCCAAATGTAATTTTCAACATGTTTTCTAGCTGAGAATAGTATATCGTGATCTATGTATAATTTATCCCAACAGTATGGTCCCATATTCTTAGTAATCTTACCACATAGTCACAGAAGAGGATTACAGCTCCCCTGCGTACAATCTCTCTGTTAACCATTGCTAACTGGGACTCAGGCTTGTCCTCTTCACCTTCCCCTGAGGAATGAGGGCTCAGCAGCTTTGTGGATGAGAGACTGTGTCGTCTGATAAAAAGAAAACAAAGCACAGTTTTAAAAGGGAGAGTTTTTCCTCATTTTATATCCTCATTGACTCATTTATAATAATTAAAAAGTGCACACAAATACACCTGACCCCAGTCAATCCCCTCGCACTGTTCTTACCTGGGTGTCTGATGAACCTCAGCCCACCAAGAGTAGTTGGTGTAGTTAATGATGAGAAGAACTTGGCACCAGAGGAGCACAAGGGATGGGTGGGTGGTGATGAGGCACTGTACCATGCTGTTCAGACCTTCTAAGGGGTAGAAGAGATTGGCCTCTGTGACTGTCTGTCCATTCTCACCCTTCAGGAGACGGCTGGCTGCAGCTGTGATCCTGCGAAACATTCCTAGGAGGGAACAAAAATGAAAAATAGGTAAAAGAACTTAATCTGAATTATATTTGATATATTATTTTTAAAATATCATTATGGGAGTTTGTGCATTTCCCAGATTTTACATGCTTACCACTTTTGAAGACATGTATGAGACACATGAGCAGCGTGCCCAGCTGCTGGCAGTAGAAGGTGTGCTGCTGCTCAGTGATCTCTACTTTAACCTGCCTGGTTGAAATGTCATCCAACAACACACCTACAAGCTGGAGAAGGAATCTAGATGGGAGGTGCAAAAGAGAGAAGTGAAAGAAAGTAAAAAGGCAAGAAGAGTTAGACCCTTGGAGGCAATCTGGTAGCTGAGAAAACAGAGCAGAATAGAAACCTTTCTCAGCCTGTTAAAGACAGTAAATAATAACCTGGCAAATGTTTCCTCAGGTGGAGCCTTTTGCGTTTCACCATTAGTTTCCTGTTTGTAGATTGTGTCAGCAGCAGGCGGGTCGTTTGGGGAGGGGCTATGCTGATGCAGGCGGCGGATAGCGTGGCAAGAGAGGAGATTTGGAGAGAGTGCCAGCTCATGGACACGGGAAAGCACAATGTCTTCAGTGGACTGCGAGACCAGTACCCTAAGCACTGCCAGGATACCAGATACCCACAGCTGGACTGTAGCTACAGATGCCTGCAAGAACCAATGTCAGATTTCACATCAAATCTTACCTTTTCCTGGTTTTTTTTGGGTTTTTTTTTTTTAAATAAATCAGTCACTTAAAAACTAGAGGAATTGTGAAAAAGTGCACACTATCTGATGAGATGTCTCACCATGGTGGCTGGGATGGTGAACATACTCTTGAGCAGCATGTCAACAGGTCTGAGAGAGGAGGGTGCCACCGTCTCAAACAGAGTGTTTAATACTCCTAATGCCTCTGGAGAGTCCAGATGCATCTGTGTAGACCAAACATAAAAATATGCTTACTGAAACAAACAGAAATTGCCTGATCACGCATCTGTATAAATTACTGCAAAAATCAGTTGGCTTTAACCATCAAGGTTAACCCAACATATAAACTTGCAAACAATTTCCTACCTGCTGCTTGGCAATCATGGGAAGTATGACGTCTGCAATCTGTCTGGATAATCTCTTCCACTTGTCTTCATTCTCTTTGTGACACTGCTGCAGTACAAGAATGAACATCTCCAACACCTGCAGCAGACACATGAAAGCATGAGCAAGGCAGAAAACAAGTGGGTTGAATATCTGATGATGTAGCATGCTGTGTCTCTGCATCTACTTGTAAACATACCTGATGGTACTGCACAAGTCTTAGCAGCATGGAGACCACAACTTCTTTCTGTGTATCCAGCTCCTTGCCTGCATCAGCTTTGTTTGAGCCCCTCAAGACAAACAGATCGTGAACTATAGGCTGCAAGGCTGGGATGGCTGTAGACGAAGCAGAAAAGTGTAAATGTAACCATCAACAAGAAAACCTTTGGAAGTTAAAAGAGGAATTAAAAATTATATAAGTCATATGCATTCCTCTCACCATGTGTGACAGCTTTTCTGCCACTTGCCATAATGCCATCACACAGCTGGATGATCTTGGGAATGCTGATAATCTGCTTGGAGTGGTAGCGTTCATAAGACAGCAGCACCAGGAAGAAAAAGATGTTGGGAATGATGGCCTCTGAATCTCTGTAAGTGATGCAAACAGTTATTTTATTTCCCAGGAAACATATGTAACAAGCTTTTAAATATATATATATATATATATATATATATATATATATATATATATATATATATATATATATATATATATATATATATATATATATATATATATATATACACACACATACACACACACACATATACATACATATATATACACATATACATATACACACACACACACACACACACACATATATATACACATATACATACATATATATACACATACACACACACGAGAAATCTGAAATTTTTACTGACTCAAAACATACCTGAACTGCCCCACTTCAATGTACTCAAACTGTTTCAGGACAAAGCCAATGAACACCTAAAACATAAATTTCTGAATGAGCCATACTATAAAATTTGAAGTTGGAGATGACCACAAAAAAAAAAAAAGTGCATGTGTTTGTCTTACCTGGTCTGAGTCTAGCAGGCAGTAGTTGACTCTGAGCTGCACAAGCTGAGCAAGCAGGTCCAGTACTTGTCTTTGCAGCGCCACAGATGTGCTGGTGGTATACTGCTTCAAAGCTTTGATCACCAACGGCTCAAACAGTCGAATGTGGTTATGAATGGCATTCTGAGAAAACACAAGATGCAACTCTCAAAACAGCAGCAGACCACATAAGCGACTCTTAGCGCATAATATCAGTATGGAACAGCAGCAAGACAATGAAAGGGTACCTTGTCTCCTCTGTGACGCGCTGCATTTGTGATGCTGGATCTCAGTTGATTGGATGCTTTTTGCATTACATCAAACCATCTTAAATTAAAGAAAAAAAGAAGAAGAAAAAGCACAGACTTATTATCGCACTTAGTTCATACATTTTATATTACTTACACACACACAAGCCCGTTCAGCTATCTTAGTGAGGACGTTCATTGACATAATGCTTTCCCTAGACCCTTACCCTAACCTTTAAAAATGAATGACTAACCCTAACCCTTACCCTAAACCTAACCATAACCTAATTGTAACCCTGACACCAAAACCACATTTTGAGCCTCAAAAAGGCCTTCAAACTTGTGAGGACTGGTGTGTGTGTCCTCACAAGTGACTGTTGGTTCTCACAAGTATAGTAGAATGCAGATTTCGGTCCTCACAAAGATAGCTAGATAGGAACACACACACACACACACACCTATAAAACAACTGAATGCACACTATAAGCATGTGCAGGGGTGGAGAGTAAATATGTGCAGAAAGTCACAGAAAAAAAAAAAGGAGCGTTTGCGATTTCCTAAATAAGGACATCTATGCATACGTATGGGAGACATGTGTTACTAGAACTCACCCAGAGGTATCCTGATCCTGTTCAGCCTGCACCATGTTACGGAGGCTTGCATCAGCAAGAGCCTGGGTGAAGTGAGTGTATGGAGCCATGAAGCAGTAGTGGTAGAGTCCTGGCCGCAAGCTGGAAGAGCCAAGACGTAGAGCTTTGCCCTGGGACCGACTGGGTCCACTCAACACGCCCTCATACTGGGAGGCCAGGTTGTTCCCAAATAGTGTCTTCAACAGCTGGAGAATAAGTCAACTTATTACCACAAGAACTCTTTTGCAAATATATATAAGCATAAATATACAAAAACACTATAATTTTTAACTTCACATAAAATTTGAGAATCCAGTTGATATATTTGAAGTATTCCCTTTCTTTCTTTCCCCCCCCCCAAAAAACAGCAATAATTAAGCTCCAGTGAAACCTCTTTTCTTTAGAAGCTCCTCCACCCGTAGGATTAATAGTTATATAACCAAAATCACTTCACCATTTAATTCTGCTTTTATTCATAATTGACATGCTGTGAATAACCCCTTAAACACTGACTTCCTACGCTCCCTTAAAGTCCCTTTAGTATGTCTGTGGACTTATCAAAGAAACTGAAAACTAGATTACCACTGAGACAGAATACTAATGTGTGTTGTTCTATAAATACATGAATGTATGGAACCATCGCACAGGGGAACCAATGCCTTTACAGGCCCTGTCGGCAGGAACCAGCCTCACTTTGTGTGGAGTCACACCGGCTGTAGCACACTGCTCAGTGCTAGAACCACAAAGACTGCCACACATTCAAAAGGATATGCATCTAACATTCACAGGCATTAACACATAACATACTAACCTGTTGCACACAAACTGTGGCCATGGTTGGTTCTCTGGAGAAGCAGGACTTGAGGTAGCCCAAAATTTCCTCCACACACTAAAAGAAAAGAAAAAAAGGTTACTTCTTCTATTGATAAAGAAGAAGATTATCAATAAATTGGTTGTTAACAAGAAATGAACAAGACCCCTTGTTAAGGGATCGCACCAAACTTAACACTGAAAGACACTGAAATTCATCTTTACCTTCCCGATGTCATGAAGTGTGGCTAACTCCAGCAGCTGAGAAAGAACATCTAATGTAGCGCGCAGGAAACTTCCAAACTTTTCTTGGCTACTGTGAAGGTCCAACGTAACCTAGAAAACATTAGACCATCCATAAACCACCATACAGGCAGCAAAAATCTATTAAAATCATTTTAAGTTTAAACAAAGAAGTGTTCTGACCTTATAGTTGGCATGCGTAGCTTTGAGCACATCATAGAGCTTGAGGTAGGGAGGCAGGTGGTAGAAGTTGCCAAAGGTGGTCGATTTGTTTACAGTTGTTGAGCCTGTACTGTCTGTTGGCCTACCTGCTTAGAAAAACACTACTTAATATTCTGAGACTCACAGAGATGATCTGTACCCTTTTTTAAGCATGGTGAGGCATTTACCTGTGTTGGCCTCACTGCCTTTCTTTGGGCTCATAGGGGTGGCACTGGGGTCGGCAACCTCCTTCTCCTTGCCTTTCCTACGAATGGGACTGAGGGAGGGGGTGTTGCTCAGGGAGGGGAGAGTGGCCTATAAAGTTGGTATAGAATGCAACAACAGAACACAATATATCAGACATCCTGTGGATCAAACTTGTGGTAAAATGCACCTGAATGCATGGTGCCAAATATTTTCTTTCATGAGTCTGTTAAACCAAATAACTCTGCTTATCAAACGCACCTTCATTGCTGGTCCTGGTGGTGTATCATCCAACACATGGGCACAGATGTTGAGGACCTTCAGCAGATGGGAAAAGAGTTGCTCCACCATGACCACCAGGGAGCGTTCTGATAGCGCGGCCCAGGGTTCCTCCAACTTACTTGGGCCTCCACTACTGGTCCCACTGCTGCCTTCTTCCTCCCCAACCCAGGGATTGCGCATACATTTAGGAGCCACAGCTGAGAACATCATTAGGGTAGTGATGAATCAACAAATGTCAGAGTAAAACATCTTCATGTCATATTAAATTATATGTAAAATACCTGAAACTCTTGAAGTAAATTACCCACCAGCTATGAGGTTTCCAGAAAGTAACAGTGCATCCTGATGCGCAGAGAGATCCAGTGGAAACCAGGCAGAAGACAATAAGGAGAGCACTGTGTTGGCAATTCCTACAGTCAGAGTCCTCCGCTCTGCATCTGGTGCAGATGAGGTGGTTGAAGAGGCTGGAGCACTGCTAGGCTGTGATAAACTGCAGAAAGGAGTGAACAGACAGAAGGTAAGGGGAGTCTAGAGAAAGAGTTGAAATGATTATGTAAAAAAATGTATTAATCAGTGCAGCATACAAACCTGAGGGTTCTGCCCCTACTGCGGTTAAGACTAGAACGGGATGAAAAGTTGCTATTGGAGCTAACGTAGCCACAGTGCCAGCCTGTGCTCCAATTGCCCACTGGAAAATTTGAAGCTAGAAGGCACAAAGCCTCACAGCAGCCAAACTGCAGAGAAGACAGCATGATAAATATTCAGATGTTATGAAACAAATGCCATAAACTTGCTTTAGAGCAGGCAAACAATGAGCTGAAAACCTACAGTTAGAGCTCTGGAGGTAGACGAGGTCAAAGCATGCGAGACGGCAGCAACTACTCTGGACAAGTTGTTCTCCAACGTGACATCAGAGATAGTGTTGGACATGTTGTAGCCTCGGTATGTCCTGGCGACAAAATTTTAAGTAATTATTCCAAGGTTCCCTCAGGAATTGTGTATTTAACTGCAAAATCTTATAAAAGCTTGTGGCTCAAAGCATTTCTTATCACAAGAAAAATATGTCTGGGGTTGAAAATAGCTCTTATAATGAGTACAATAAGACACATTGTAATAAAAAAAGGATAACCAGGTCAACAAGGTTGAGAACTTCTTCATAGTAATATAGGCTAAGCTGACCTTTGATGAGGCACGAGATATACTGGAAGTGTGGGCGCGTGTGTACCTTGTGATTATGCTAACTGTGAACTGGGATGGGGGTTGTGTCTCATGCATAAGCAGCTGCAGATAGACTGAACTCTGGTCTCGGGCGATTGCTACCACTGGGTCAACCTGGCCCTGGTCACAGTCATAGAACAACCTGGAAACTAGTCTGTAAAGAGACAGGAAGAGAGATATGACGAAAGTCAAAAAGGGCTTATTTACAGTCCACTACATAAAGAACATAGCACGTGCTATATGTGAAGAGGCATTTTACCTTCTGACCACAGAGGCAGCCACGTGCCGTACTCTTGGATCGTCATCTCCCAACAGATGTATGACCACATCATTCAGGACTCTATCTTGCAGCCGCAGACGCTAGAGAAATGTAAACAAACAACACCAGTCAACAGCTGAATGCAGAAACCCAGAAAGGATATTTCAAAGAAAAGATCATTAAAAAAAAATTATCAGAAAATAACCTTACCCCAGTGTAGTGATGATCTCCTTTATGTAAAGTCTCAGTTTTCCTCTCCAAAAAATTAACTAATCTAAAACACGGGAAAAAGTAAAAAAAAAAAAACTTTAAAAAGCAATTATAGGTAATACAAAGTAAAGGCGAGCTTAAGTTTAAAGTTGAGTTATTATTATTTTTAGAAAACAGAGACTGTATATAACAGGCATCAGGATACAAAAGTATCCTACCGGAAGTCTAATTCTGCCAGAGTTTCCAAGAGCTCAGTGCGAACAAGCCAATAGCCGCAGTCCTTCAGCGCAAAGAGGTCAATCACCAACTGCAGGCCAATCTCACTCAGGGTACTGCTGCAAATAGTCGTGATGCAGTGCTGAAACAAAACACACACAAAAAACCAATGGGTCAGACTCACAAACAAAAGCACAGACACAAAAAAAGAACTTGAGGGACAAAGCAAGACAGAGATAGAGTAGAGATTACCAACACACTCACACAAAACCATCTTACCCTCACTGCAGAGCAAGCCATCTTGCAGGTGACAGAGGATTCATCTTTCAAAGTCTTCTGAAGCAAAGGCACCAAGTCCACCAGGGACAGTGGGTTACCTAGAGTACAGACAGACAGGTATGATAGGCATCTTTAAATACTCTCAATTCTTTGCAAAATGCAAGTAAGACAAAGACCAACACACAAACCTGTTGCACTCTGCACACTGGCCAGCCAAGTGTGTATGTTGAAACGTGTTTTGGTGAGCGCAGCCTGTATGATGGCTGCACATAGGATAGCTGTAGCTCCTCTAATCTGGGGGTCTCCATGGTCAATGAGGCCCAGGACATCACTAATATATTGTTGCTCTGAAAAGGTAAAAAAAAAAAAAAAAAAAAAAAAAAAAAAAAAAAAATAATAATAATAATAATAATAATAATAATAATAATGCCAAAAAGTGTTAAAAGACACACAAATACAGTTGTACAAATAAGTTACTATTCTGTAAATGAAAAATGCTTTCACTGTAACACATGTTGTGCAGAGCGCCTTCAAACAAGACATTTTTTTCCAAATCAGAGTATGAAATGCACATGTCAAAATGCAAGTAACAATAGCTGGAGTGTATTTAGCGACCGTGGCTCAGGGGGTTGGGAAGCGCATCTGTAACCGGAAGGTCGCTGGTTTGATCCCCGGGCTCTCTGTCCTGGTCGTTGTGTCCCTGGGAAAGACACTTTACCCTACTGCCTACTGGTGTTGGCCAGAGGGGCCGATGGCGCGATATGGCAGCCTCGCTTCTGTCAGTCTGCCTCAGGGCAGCTATGGCTACAACCGTAGCTTGGCTCCACCAGTGTGTGAATGCGAGAGTGAATGAATAGTGGATTTGTAAAGCGCTTTGGGTGCCTTGAAAAGCGCTATATAAATCCAATCCATCATTATTATTATTATTATAGTTTCAGTACTGGGAGCATACACACTGGTTTACTGTTGCACGTTACTTAGACATCTACTAGATAGGAGCAGTTTTTTGTTTTTTTTCCCCCAGTTCTTACCTACAACTGGAACGCCGTCCAGCGGCTCCAAATAGAGGGAGTTAAAGTAGGCTTCGGGATGCAGCGCTGCCGCTGCTCCAACACAGCTGAGAGCCAAGGCTTTCACACTTACTCGCACCTCTTTGTCAGGAATCAAGCCTGAAGAAACACAAAGCAAATAATAACACACACAGATGTCAAAAAGTCACAGGAACAAGCACAACTCCGATATATGAGAGGCCTGAGAGTAGAAGTTGTACTTTGCTGTTAGATATATTTTGACAATCAGATCAAGGAGTCAAATTTTCAGTTTCAAAACGAAAAAAAATTTTTTGGTATTGAGCAGAACACCCACTCACCATTTTTTTGTCCTGTTAGTAGGAAGGAAGCAGCAAGAAGCCGGACACAGTGCACTAGTGGCTCCGCACTGTGGTCTGTATAGTGCCCAATTGGACCTTTTATACGTGATGGCTGACAGAAAAGCAGACAAGTGACATAATGTTAACCTTTCACTTCAACCATATATGACAAGCACGGAGAGTTTTAAGTCACTTTACCTTATTATCGGGCTCGGGTTCAGCAGGTTCATCCTTTGGTATGAAACGGTCCACACTGCTGTCTGAACCCTGCCGGTTGTGACCGCGGCCGTCGAAGAGATGAGGCTTGCTAAGAGCTATACACAGAAACAATAACCACCATTAAAGCTTTCTATTAGGCAGAGCCCATCTGCGTTTATGTGTGCATAGCTGTGTACACAAACGCACCAAGTGCTGACTGCAGGAATGGTTCTTGGGGTTCTTCTTGGGAGGAAGGTGCTGTTCCTTCATCTTCTTCATCCTGTAGTGTTCCAATCTGCATTCCAGAGTACTGACTCTCACTGCCATCCAGAACCTTATGCACACACAAGCACACACACACAAATCAATTAAAAAGAAACCATCTTCAGAAGGGAAAACTCAAATTCATAAATGTATTAGAACTGGCAGTTTGCCAAACTTTGAAATGTAACTGCATGCACATGATACCTAATAGTTTCGACTCACCGAGTTAGTTACTGGACAGAGGAAAACATAACAAATGACTAAAACTACAAATTAAATTTAAAAAAAAAATTCCCCCATTAAACAGGTCTACTGAATCATGCTTGGGTCAACACAATTCACAGCAAATCAACTGCATACAGGAAAAAGCACAAGCTTAAAAAGTCAACAATCCAGAGGAAGACCAAGCTTTTGCTCCAACCTGACCCTGAAATCCTAACAATATTTTTTATTAAGCAGAACTACAGCTCTTCTAAAGTGCATGTTATTCTCTTGGTTTTGGTTTGCATGACTTCTGACAGTAAACCAGCTTGGTAAGAACAACTCTCCCTCACAAGATAAACCAATTTAATGGTACAATAAAAAAGAAGAGAGGAAAATGTGAATATTGTCTTATTCTCCAAGTTTGGCTGGAACAAAAGCCCGTCACAGCCTCTTCAAATGGTAGAGAGAACCAAATCTGAAGAATTACAACAACAACAAAAAAAAACAGTTGGCCTTCATGCCTCTCCTTTTGAACTTCACTCCAGGCCAGTCACACGGGATGTCAAAGCTGCTTGCTTTTATCAAAACGCATCTGATTTTCAGGAGGGAATACCTCAAAATGAGGGGGGAAAGAAAGGTGCATAATCTACTGTCGGTGACAACAGGAGGGGAAAAGAGGCAACAAGCTAGGAAAAGTCTTTGCATGGGTTGAGCCAACCAAAGGAGAAAGAATGAAGAAAGCCAAATGTATTGAAACAAGCAAGCCCATCCCAGTCTGTTCACTGTGTCCTGCAGGCTGACCTTGTCACTACTGCTGGAGGAGGTGGTGGTGGCATAGAAGGAGGAAGAGGAGGTGAAAGAAAATGAAGAAGACGAAGAGGAGGCAGTGTAGCCAGGTGAGTCGCTGTCTGCGGCATCGGGACCCTCAGTGGAAGCTGGCGAGGGTGGGGAAGGCTCAATCACCCGTGGCAATGAAGTGTGACTGGTACGAAGTGACTGGTACGAAGGATATAGGAAAGGGGGGGCAAGACCACAGAGGTAGAATTATTATGTAACAAAAGTTCTGTAGTCGGGGCCAGAAAGGCAGATTAACCTGACACTCCAGGTACAGCGGCAAAAATCTGCAAATTAAACTTTTTCTTAAGTAACATTTGAAAGAGTTAGAGTTTTATTAAATGAGTGGATGACAGAGTTAAAAATCTAAGATAGAAGTTTTTTTTGTTTTATTTTGCTTTGTTTTTATATGTACTAGATTTTAAAGAACGTGTTGCATTATGCATATGCAGCCTTTATTGTTTCAAGTCCTGAATGCATCATCTAGGAATGATGCTCGTGATTTTTTTAACCTTAGGAACATGTTTTGCTGCTGATAAGAAAACTGGTTCCAGAAGAGTGAAAAAGCATCCCCCAAAATAATCCTAACAGGAGAAACAGACCGTGAACTTAATCCACAACCAAGTCCAACAGTCAAAATTACTGTGTCATGATTAGGAGCATAATAAAAAGACAAAAAATTAATGACATAGAAAACAAGTCCAACTGCTTCTAAAAGCATAACAGGGGAAAATAAGACTTATCCGCTTCTCAGTCTGACGTCATTAGCTGTTTCCAGGTCCAAATTCCTCTTCAGTTCCCAAACTCAAACAAACACTGGGGCATCATTGAGAGTTAGAAACTGTCTAAATCCTTTCATCTTTGATAAAAATGATCAGTGTGGCTGCTCTACCGGTTTAACATCCAGGCATTCATGAAAAAACAGAATTTCTGAAGTTTACCAGAATTAGAAGTAGGCTGGGAGTTAGCTCGTTGGTTTCCATCTGAAGATAATGTACAATGTTCTGACCGAGGGATTTCTGAAAAACTAAAAACGCACAGCTCTGCTATCACGTCAGACATGAATGAAGACAGAAAACTGAACAGCGGCGACGTTTGTAGGGTTACTGAAGTTGGACTAGCTGGTATATAATAATGTGCTACGTTGTGGCTAGCTACAGCGCTATGGTTAGGGTAATATAGAAACACATTAGCATAGTGAAGCTGAAGGATAGACGCAGACTTTTTTTCCCCTCGGTAAATGTTAACGTGAGGTTCAGGGATGGGCAGAGACAAATGCAATCGCATGGCAGGAAAAATGCTGAAAACGAGCCAAACTTCAGTCAGAAGTGATGATCCATCTCCATCACGAGGTAAGTCATTAATATACTGCTGCATGGTTTGGATTACTAGCTGTGACAAATTCCTCATCCTCAGCTTCATGTACCTGTTCAAATCTTTATTAGCCTCAGGGTGACCTGATTCAAATATTTGGTGTCCAGCAAATCGTGAGCCAATAGGCTGTAGTTACATCGCAAGGTTTTAAAAACTGAGCTTTAAAATGTCCTGCAGATGAACACTAGCAATAAAAATCCAGAGAAGCCGACAGTGATCACTGACTATTTTTAGGGGCTTCTTCAGATTAAATTTAAGAAGATTCAAAGCATTAAAACACCATAAAAAGACAACAGCCTTAATAAACGCAGGGTAGTTTGTAAGCAGGGTTCATACATAATCACTTAACAACAAGATTGTGACTTATTAATGTTAGCATTATAGTTGAACACTTAAGGATTTCATGTTCCTTTTTTCCTGCACAAAAGATTTAAGGATAAAAACTGATCTTCTTGAAAGTATTTCTAGCTGCTACTCTGATAAGCTGCTTTTTATCTTTTAAAAAGTCTTCAGAAAGAAATGCTAGTGCAAAGGAAGTTGTTTTGTAATCACCTCCTGTTAATATGCTACTCAATATCACTACTGGAAGAAATATTTATTCTCAGGGACAAAGAAATATATTTGACCCCAAAATCTTTTACAATCAATTTAATTCATTTTAAATGTAATGTTATTTTTAGCACCAGTTCATAACAATCTCATGGATTGTTATAGAATATTACAGGAGCATTCCCACCTCTGAAGAACTGAGCGGTAGTGGTGGTGAAGAGAGGAACACCATCTACCACAAGTCTTCAGGAAATCGAGGGGGATAATAAAGTTGTGTAATCACCAATATTACCAATATTCCACTAATGTTGAAGAAAATAAGATGTTTTCAGTGGGATACAGGTTTCGTAACTCATCCAAGTGACTCAATAAACTACATCTAGATCAACAGAATCAACGTTCTGGGAAGTGAAGCATCATTTTCAAACCAAGAAAAATGCCATCAGAGACACAAAGGTTCAGAGGTAATTAATGGATTGCATGGTAATTAAATCCATCATTGTCTAGGGAAGCACACTGTTCATTTTATTCAACAGAAACCCACACAATTACTGGATGTACAAGCTGTAGTCTCAAATAAAATTAGCCATGTGCAGTCCTACCCAGTCAACTTACCAGTTCTGCTACATCCGAAGGGGTGACAGCTGAGTCCGGTCCCTCTGTGGTGGTTTGGGAGGAGTCGCTGGGTGGAAGTGAGCGATCATTAGTGCCTAGCAGTGTCCCACTTTCTCCTAGAGGCCCTCCCTCTGGAGTCGCATTCTCTGGGGTGGTGTAGTCAGCAGTCTCTGGGGTAACATTTGCCCCACCACTGGAGCTCCGACTCAGCATTTCCTCCTCGTTGTCATTGGGTGACTCTGGAGTGCCTGATGTAGATGTCCCACCTCCGCCACCACCCTGTTCTGAGGAGGCACTGAGGTCCACAGAATCACCAGGCTGCAGAGCATGCTGGGAAGACCGAGGCTGTTCAGTGATGATGTCCACCTGGGCTGCAGAAGAGCCGTCTGCACCAACAACTGATGCTAAAGTAAGAAACACACAGAAGCTTTATTTTTGCTCCACATACTTACACTGTGAAATTAGGAACACAGTCAAAGTTGACATAAACTTGATAATTTGCATCTCACCTGTGAAAGCACCAGTTGTGACCTCAGTCCTCTCAGGGTCATCCTCCAACCCATCCTCCTCTCCAGAGAGCATTTTACCTGGAAATAACAGGTTTATTGTCAATATGAATCTGTAAGATTAACAGCAGTTTAAAAAAAGGAAAGGCACTCAAACCTAAGTGTGGTGATTTACTTTAAATTGAGTACAAGAATAAAATTTAGATATACAGGGATAATAATATGTAATTTTAGGCAAGTCCACGGCCTTTAGTGCCTCACAGTTGAAGGTAAACTTGTTCAAGCCCTGATTGGCACATCTGAGAGAGGAAAGAGGTGAACAGAGGAGATAAACAGACTAGTCACCTCTCTGTTTCCTGAGAAGGAGTGGACTGCAGGAAGACCCTCCCCCCGCTGCAAAAGGCATGAAAACAGGAAGCAGAAATAGAAGTTGAGGAGTAGGAAAGTAGTACAGGCTCAGAGAAGCTTATAAGAAACAGAAACTATTATTTAAGGATGTCAGAAAATTAGTTAAAATGCAAAGAAAAAGGCCACGAATAAAAGAAGAGGCTAGGGTGGAACCCCAACACAGTTTGTCCATGCGGTTCCCTGGCAAAGTCAGCATAAGTGAATGAATTATAAACTAGTTGAAACAGATAAAAATCGTGTCTCTAGAGCTGGTTAACTGTGTAAATATTTCTAGACACATATCTAAAGGGATGATAAAAAGCACTGTTTAGATAGTATTAGTCAATTCATGTGATTACCAATGAATTCAAGGATGCTGCCAGAACGTGAGCGGTTCTCAGTGTCCTGACGAAAAACGGTGGCATGTGGGATGCTACCAGCAGTAATGAGCATATGCAGAAGCTCTGGTGGGGGAGTCCTGAAGACCTGCTGCAGCAGCTCCAGAGCAGCTGTGACCACATTGTGATCCCAGTGCTGTGTGTAGTGTAGGGTTAGCTCATACACCTTTAAAAGACATGCATACAGAATTATTGCACATCCAATTATACAAGTGTATACAAACTCTTTTTTCATATTTAAACACAAACAAATTCCATCTCACCTGCAGCAGTTGTTCGGGTGTTGGCTGTACATCAGCTTCCTTTCTCATGACACCAAAGCTTCCTTTAAGACTAGTGGAGTTGACATGCTGCTGCAGCAGAGGCATCAGGTAACGAAGGGTTAGCAGCACCCCCAGTATTAGATGGCTGGGGTGTTCATCATCCACCGGAACCAACAGACCTGGAAAAAGGCGAAAAGGGCAAAAATTCTAAATTAGCTCACATATTTTAACACAAATGAGCTTAGTAAAATGTAAAAGGGTAGAAAAGACATGCCCAAGGTCTGTGCTTGACAGTGAGCCAGTGTGCAACCTACCCAGAAGCACATTAAGGAGCCAGGTGTAGAAGTAGCTGGTGCGTCTGGAGTGCTGGCAAATACTAACAGCTGAACTGGCTGCTGTCCGTCTAATGGTCGGGGAGCTGGACTTCAGATTAGCCACAAATGCCTTCAGCAGCACCTAAAACAGAAATAGTTGGATGATGTTAAAAAAAAAATTAAAAAAAAAGAGTTTCCACTGGCCTATGATTTTTTTTTCTACTTTAGCACACAATCAGCAGGTGAATACCTTGATTTCACCATCATTGGCAAAGTGTCCCAGGGCAGACATGATCTTGGGCATTGCTGTAGCAAGTGTCTCCTGCACAGTCTCTTCCTGCCGCTTTGTGATTCTGGTGAGGCACGGCAACAGGTTGACCAGGTAAGGTCTGTGCCATAAGGGAGAGAGAAGAAGTATACATGAAGTAGAAGCAAAACAAAAATATGCATATGCAAGTAAAAAAAAGCACAGATGATACTTTGATGTTGTCCCCACAAAAGCAGCAGACTATAAAATAAGACATGTTGTGGATAATGGTTTAAAAAAAAATGTAAAAATATTATAAGTTTGCATACCTGCATTTCTGCGGTCTGATGAGGTGGGCAAGCTCAGCAAACCTCCATAAAGCTGCCCTCAGACTCCGAGAGGCACCATTCTATTGAGCCACACAAGCACTGATATTACCATGTCTAATATCTGACCGTACTTTCTCTAAAGAAACGTCAAACAATTTCTTTTCACATCTAACACTGGCCTATAGTCTGAGAGTAAAGACATATAAGGTGTATTACAAAATGCTCACTTTACAACCCCATGCCTTACCTTTTTAATTTCTTTGTACAATTCCAGCTGCAGTCTAGGCAAGTTGGAGTCCATCAGTGCCTGAAAATTATCAAAATGAATGATTAACACTACCACCAACAACACCAAACTTATTTTGACAATTTTTGTCATTAATATTCTTATTCATTTGTCCCATCTTGCAGATTTTGCTCACTTTGATTATTTTGTTCAGGCACTCATCGGCTACCATCCGAACATCTGATTCACTGTCATCACTGCAGAGCAGGAACATCTCCATGGCAATGCCAAGCAGTTTCTGAAACTCTGGAGATGTTCTATTCCCAGGACCAGAGAGAGGAAAAGCCAAAAATATATAAATTTTTTCCCTTTCTCAAACTGTTAACCCCCTAGCATAAACTCATAAAACTTAGGTGCAATAAGTTTTTTTTCAAAAAGGACATTACAGAAAAGAAAAATATATATATGTAAAGACGAACATGTCCCCACTTCGTTCCCAAAATACAAAAGTGAAACCAAATATCCCAGAAATCAGTGAAATCAGATGTAAAATCACTACTGAAGAAGCTCTGGTTGCAAATGACATCACCCTGCACCTCAGACATGCTTTACAGAAAAGCTATCTTACCGTTTATACAGTTAGTGAAGGTGATAGGAAACCCTAAAAGAATATAAAAAGATATGACTCACACCAACACATATTTAGATCAAATAACAAGGAATACCTCAGTGACTGAGCCACAATGTTTTCACATATTGTCAGACAGTGGGTCACCCTGTCCTTCTTTGTGGCAGCTTGCTCCTTTTTTCTGTGGAAGATAAGACAAAATGCAAAAGATGACGTGAGTGTGTGTGTGCACAAAGAAAGACTGAATTTAGGTATCTTGCTTATAGCCAAGGAATGCAGTGATTAAAATAATAACTATAAGTCAGAGCCATCCCCTACAACTGTATTCCTTACGCACTGATCCCATCAATTCACTTCTTTACAAGCTATATAAATGAATTCCTATCCCTGTGTTTCAACCAACAACGGACTAGATCTGTAAAACTTCTTGGAGATGAAGCAAGTGCAGGAAGCCCCGCTATGTTCATCATTCCATTCATAACCGTTTGCATAAGCAGTTTAAATATTATTATGAAACTCAATGTCCTCTGCTACTGAATACACAAAATTACGTCCTTGAAATTGATCCTCCTGACCCTTTCACGTGTTCTTGGCATCAGCCTTCTGTGTTAGCCATCATTCAGCTGTTCTGATCCTAAAATCAGGCTAGCAAACAATCAGATCGCGTTAGGATAGCGAGCATCGCTAAGCAGCGATCTAAAGCATGGCAACAAGTGGACCTAAATGGGCTGAGAAGTATGAATAACACCTTAGCCTCATTCCCAGTTTACGTTTTAGTGCAGCTGACTTAAAGCCATCTATTAAACGTTGGTTATCTACCCGAAATGGACCAACGCTGCTAGCACGATAAGCTAAGGGTCTAGCCTAACGGCTCCTCGCCTCCTATTCTGTCACCGCTGGACAAAAATCAACTTACTGCCTCTGAGCGAGCTCCTCGGCGGTCGGTGGTCCCTGCTGCTGCTGGAATGACTTCAGAGACTCAAAGGCCTTCATCAATTTCTCCATGGTGGCCATTTTAGTAATCTACAATAAGCAAGCTTGCTTGACGAGCTAATATTTACTATGTGAGCTAACTAGCTAGCAGAGTAGAGGCAAGTTAACGTTTGCGCACGTAGAGAGCAAGAGGTGCGTAGTGCGGCGAGAGTGCTAACACTGCTCGCGACAGCTACCACCAGCTCTCCGCCTTGTCTTCTCGGAGAGCGCCACTTATTCTTTCACACTACTATTCCTAAATAAATCAAATGCAGGTTGATAATAAGCCATCTTTGATGCAGCATTGCGTTTTCCCACCAATCACACCAGGAAGTAGCTTGTGTGACAGGTTTACCGAGAGGGGAAGGGTGCAACGTCAGCAGCCAATCAGAGTCCGGATTTTTGTTGAGTGGCTTTAGAAAGAACCAATACGACACTGTGATTTTTTTTCTTTTGTTGTTATTGTTGCAGTCACGAGACCGCTGAAATCTGGAGTGCAGGACAGATTTGTTCAAGTGTAATTTACAAGTATTGACTTTAGTGTGTGCGCTGATAACAGTGGGTGTCAACTGATAAGAGAGCGTAGGAAGGAAAAACAAATGCACTGAAACCAGCCCCTCCTGACACAGTTATTCGATCATTTATTCATTTGTTAGTGCTATGATCTCTGACAAATTGGAAGAAGCAGGTAATGAATGGAACAAAGGTAGGTCTAATGGCATAAACTTTAAGTATTTTACTCCGGATTTCGTTTCTTTTTTATTATTATTATTTTTTTCAGATCAAACTAATTTCAATATTAGACAAATATAACCCAAATGAATACAAAATGCTGTTTAAATGATTATTTCATTTATTAAGGGAGGAAAAGCCACCCAAATCTACCTGCTCCCTAAACCTAATAACTGGTTGTGTCTCCTTTGGCCGCATCAACTACAGTCAAGCATTTATTGGGATAATTGCTAATGCGTCTTTCACAGTGCTATGGAGGAATTATGGCCCACTCTTCTTTGCAGAATTGTTTTAATTCAGCCACATTGAAGGGTTTTTTGTTTTTTAGCGTGAGCGACCTGCTTAAGGTTATGCCAAAGCATTTCAATTGGATTTGAGTCCAGACTTTGACGAGACTGTCCAAAACTCTTTTTTTTTTTTTTTTTAGATGTGGACTTGTTGGTGTGTGTAGAATCACAGTCCTGTTGACCTAAGTGTGCTTGACTTTCAGGGTTTGAGTTAGTGGCCAGATTCTCTAATTCAGGATTGTCTTGTAGAGAGCAGAGTTCATGATTCCATAAATTACGATAAGTTGCCCAGGTCCTGAAGCAGCAAAGTAGGCCCAGACCATCATACTATCACTACTTTAGAATTTATTCTAATAGGCACCAAATCAAAACTGACTAAAGTTCCAACCAGAAGTCTTTCATTATCCAGTGATAACTGTGTTGGCACACCTTCCCCTCCGGTTAAGAGTCTTGGTGTCATCCTCGACAGCACGGCACATATGAATAATATCACTCAGTCTTCTTATTTTCATCTTCATCATATTAACCGCCTTCGTCCTTCAATCACTCCAAACAGTACCGCCATACTTGTCAATGCTTTTGTTCCATCTCGTTTAGATTACTGTGTGTGTCTGACAAGGTAATCAGCAACACAGGGGCACCACAAGGGACCGTCCTCTCCCACTTCCTCTTCACCCTCTACACCACAGACTTCAGCCACTGCACAGAGACCTGCCATATTCAGAGGTTTTCTGATGACTCTGCAGTGGTTGGGTGCATCAGCAGGGATGATGAGATAGAGTACTGGGCTGTGGTTAACTCCTTTGTCACGTGGTGTGAGCAGAATCATCTTCTGCTCAACATGGCAAAGACCAAGGAAGTGATCATGGACTTCAGGAAGACCAGGAAACTCTTGACCCCTGTTTCAATCCAGGGGGTCAGTGTTGACATTGTGGATGACTATAAATACCTCGGAGTACACATTGACAATAAACTGGACTGGGCTAAAAACACCACAGCACTTTACAGGAAGGGCCAGAGTCATCTGTATTTTTTGAGGCGGCTGAGGTCCTTCAACATCTGCCGGACAATGCTAAGGATTTTCTATGAGTCTGTTGTGGCCAGTGCAATTCTCTACGCCGTTGCATGCTGGAGGAGCAGGCTGAGGGTCGCAGATGCCAACAGACTCAATAAACTGATCCGTAAGGCCAGTAATGTTATGGGGATGGAGCTGGACTCCCTTACGGTGGTGTCGGAGAGGCGGATGTTGTCCAAAATAAAGACAATGTTGGATAATACCTCCCACCCACTCCATGACATGCTGGTCAGTCACAGGAGCACGTTCAGTGAGAGACTGAGATTACCAAAAAGCACCACTGAACGACACAGGAAATCATTTCTGCCTGTGGCCATCTCCCTGTACAACGCATCCACTTAACACACTGTATACCGCAATAGCTACACCCTTTTTTGCACACGCTCTTCTTTCTTTAGATGTTGTTCTGGGTTTTTTGGTGACCTTCTGGATAAATTGTCAATGAGTTCTTGGAGTAATTATGGTAGTCGCATCACTACTGGGAATGTTTACCACTCTTCTAAGTTTTCAACATTTGTGGATAATGTCTCTCACCTTGGTTAGAAATGGTTATGTAACCCTTTCCAGACTGACAGATGTCAGTGACTTTGCTCCTTAATTGTTCTTGAGTTCCTTTAGATTGAAGCACAATGTGTTGCTTTTTGCAATATTTCTGTCTACTTCAGATTGGTTTCTATTTACATGATTTCCTGATTAAGAAGGCTGTGATTTACCAAGGGTAGCATTACCTTTCCACATATGGAGCGTGATGGCAAAATGCAAACTGCATCCAGGACAGAAACAACTCCGTTTTGCTGCTAACACAATTTCGGCTCTTTGCAAGCATCTCAGCAGACAGCATGCTAACGCTTAGATAGCCAACAACCCAGAGTGATGTTAAAGCTGACTGAATATTGACCACAGCCCCAGATATGCTGCTTAGTGATGGTGATGACTTTCAAAGCAGAGCCAATGAGAATCGATAAGGATTTTTAATCCATAAGTGATATCGATAATGGAATTGCTAAATTCTTATGAATTCCCATCCCTAGCTTCATCATGCCTTTAAAATGAAATAATTTAAAAATTGATTTTGTAATTACCTGGGTTATCTTTGTCTTACATTAAAATTTGATGAATGCTGAAACATCTAAGGGTGACAAATATGCAAAAAATAAGAAAAGAGGAAGGGGGGGATACTTTTTTTTCCCCCAGCACTAGATCATTACATTTTATACTCTTCCAATCGATGGCCTTTTATTCACAGTAATAAAACAAAAAACACAGATCAAATAAGTCAAGACACAAGTATTTTTATACAAATGGCAGTGTATTATTTCATAATTACAAATGTCAGATATGGTACAACAACCAGTGATACAACTTGTACAAGAATTAACAATGACTGCAGTGGTTGAACGACATGACTGTACAGATACAAAATAAAGAAGAAAAATCAAGAAGTCCCAGGCCGAGTTTGAAAACCCATAATCCATCCATCATTTCTCCCTTT
The DNA here is from genome assembly GCF_057381845.1 of Rhamphochromis longiceps. Taxonomy (NCBI): domain Eukaryota; kingdom Metazoa; phylum Chordata; class Actinopteri; order Cichliformes; family Cichlidae; genus Rhamphochromis; species Rhamphochromis longiceps. Next base: position 38,828,919 of record NC_140562.1, on the reverse strand, counting down.
CTCGAAAATATTACTTAACTGACAAATCTGGACAAAAGAACGTGAAACCCCGCAAAACCTCCCAGCCTGTGTCGGTGGTCATCCCAAAGCTAGACTTGAGTAAACTAAATAACTTGCGCTTCGAAACGTCGCTGGTGAGCGCCATCCCAGTGTTCGGGAAGTGGCTTGACTCACCATCAGAGTCTTGGAGGAAAGGCAGAAGAGAAGGAATGCGCTTTATGAATTCAAAGACTCAGCTGGTCGCCTTGCGATTCATAAAGATGTCCTCAGATACCAGTGAGATATGTTGGCACTAGAAGGTCATAATTTACATATACAAGGAACCTGAAGTATTACAAACTGATACATGCTTGAGTAATAAAACATATGCATTTTTCTAAACAGGCATTACAATGCACTTAGTGCGGACATTCAAAACTGTTGAGCTGTTTAAAGTTCCTTTACGCAAAGGGATTTCTCTAAGAATGGACGGAAGGATAAAGAGGCTGAAAAAAGGCAGGATGTCAAAAATTAACTTGGTTATTGGCACATTTAATAAAGGCTGTCAGTCTTTCTCTACTAAATTCTTCAGATAACAAAGAAATTCTAATTTAGTTTATGTCGCTTTTGGTATCACTGGCAAAAAAACAAAATAAAAACAAACCAACAAAAGTTTAAAGACACTTTTCCCATAGTCATTGTCAAAACACACCATTAGTGCAATGGAACGAAAAACAGAATTTCTTCACTGCTATATGGAAGGTGTAAGAGTAAAGATGGTCAAAACAATGATAGAGTCATGGGTGGTGAACACAGTTTAGTTTCCTTGTGAGAATGAGTGAATCAGTTACATGTTAGAAATACATAATTTACAAGGTTTTTGAGGCTAAAGAGCTAAAAGGCTAAAATCTACAGAGGCAAGCAAAATCAGCTTCAAATGTGCCTGAGAGCAACAACAAACGAAATAAAGACACTAAGAAACTCAATGACAAGAAGCCGGCGACAGCTAGATGCACCCATCTGATTCCTGATAATGGAATGTGCAACAGGGGACAAACTCTTAGAATAAGCCACTTCTCCAAATTAGGTAATTACATAGGGGACCTATATGTGTGCCACTTTAAATGTATACAGTTTCAAAAGTGTTAGGAATTGAATCAAGCTCCTACATGATTCTGAAGCGCTGTATTGACAAAATGCAGACTTTGCTTTTCTGTAGAAAAAAAAATTGATTAATCATTTAGGTTATACACATAAAACTAACATGTGCAGGTGGGGTATTCACAGCATTAAAAACAGAAGGTGGAAGTAAACAGCAACTGCCTCCAAAGCTAAATTCATAAAATGGGTCTGAAATGCCTCAGAAAAAAGCAAATGGTGAACATGTTTGTTTGTTTTTTTATATATATAAATGGGGAAAGTAAAGAAAATGTATTTGCTCTTGGCTGATTAACTTGGAAGGAAACAGGGCTGTAGGAAAATGTAAAACAATCTTGTTTCTGCAATTCAGAACTCAACTGATTGTTAATTTCTCGGCATCTGCGCACATGAGCAACTTTCTCAGGTCATTCCTGAGAGAGCAACATCCAAGCTCTGAATATAGTAGTCAAAGGTGCCCATCATCAGTAACAAATTCTACATGTATCTCAAACAGTTATAGCTAGGGAGGATAAATGGAGGCCAACTAGCGATCAGCCAAGCACAAAGGCCAAAGACGGCTGACATCTGAACCAGCTGATCAGGCGCAAGAGTTTTTGTTGTCGTTTCTTTTTTAAAGAAGCAGTTGTCAGCTGCAGGCCAGGTCTATGTTACATTTCCAACATCGCCTCCTTTATCATCTGTCTTCCTGTTCCAACTCAGTCAAATGTGTCCAAACACCCAGAGGCTTTCTGGTCTGCTTAAAACCATATGCATGCTAAACAATTCAAAACAACTGGACACAGTCAGAAAAGGAAATAAAAGCCAGAGAACACAGCAAAGAAAAAAAGACGAGGAATAGAGATAAATCACCCCAAAAATATTCAACCTAAGTGAATAATGTAACAGACTTTTACTCAATAGCTGTGCATCTAAAAATTAATGTTCTGAGCTTTTGCAGCTCATGAAAAAAAGATTTCTAGAGAGGTCCAGTAATGATGGGGATCAGGCTTCATGTTACTGCAAATGGCCTCCACCATATCATATTTACTATTTAACTCTTACACGTGCTAAATAAACCACAATTAGGAGTAAACTCGCCACCTCTGCTAGAACTGGGTCGGTACAGGCACCTAGAAGACAGTTCACTACACGGCCACCTGCATAACTGGGCTGAAGAGAGGGATCAGATTACCTCAACCAATTTAAATACACAGGGGCAGTAAGTCCTTGAAACAGACAGGAAAAGTTAAGCAGTGTGGCATTAACACAGCAACGGTAGTCTAGATTCATTTTTAACCCCGTTTCATTAGAATCTACACACTTCATTTAGAACTACCTGAGCCTTGAGGCATTTGGAGGCTAGGGTTAGTTTGAAACCAGGCAGAGCTGATGTACTAAAAACATGTCACGCTGGCCAAATCAAAGACAAAATTACAGCTCACAAGAAAACAAAAAGGCCTTATGCTACATTGAGAAAATAAAAAGACTACTGGTACTGTGCTTCTTAAAAACAAAACAAAAAAAAGCTCCCCAACACACTTTATCCATACTCATTCCAAAAGAAAATAAAAAAGGAAATAAAAATGTAAATGTATGCATTCAAGTGGTACTTTTATGGCTTTTTGTACAATACAACCTTTAGTGAAAATATACATCTAGACATAAATTCAAGTACAAATGTACAAAATCTTTAAACTCATACTTTTTTCTTTAATTATAATACACTTTTAATACAGCTCATAAATACAGGTCAACATTCACTGAGTTCCTAAGATTTGCGCTCGGTTGGAGTTTGTGGAGAAGTTCTGCGGCGGAAGGGTGCAGGTGAAGGGAGTGGTTTAAAGTCGCGAGGGCCCTTCAGTCTCGTCATCGCTGTAACTGCCCTCAAAACAGATCTGGGAAGGAGTAAAAGTGAGGATATATCACTAACATTGGAAACCTGCATCGCTGCACCAGCTCACATGTGCAAGATGATGTCACCCTTGCCTGTAACCCTCACTTAACCACATTAGATGTGGTTTTTCGGTAGGGCCAAAGCTGGAATTAGTAAAATACTCAACTGCAAGCGAGTTAGAAGATGACATACTGCAAGACATGCAATTCAACGTATCCATAATAACCAGAATAGAAAGTGGGACTGCTATGTAAATGTGTGCTGTTAAAGCACAAGCTCTCTCTAAAGATGTGAGCAGGCATCTTTTACTGCAAAGAGATGGCTGATCTTTGACTGATGTTCATTTTCTGAATCCAAGAGGGACCAGAGAACAGTGTCTGCAGTCTTCATCTCAGTCTTCTATGATCCTGACAGCTTCCACTAATAAGATAAGTTGGCCTGGAAGTAACCTGAAAGTCTAAAACAGGTCAGGAAGGGGAAAAAAAATCTGTAACTCTCATTCTCCTTATTATCTCTCATGTTCAGTGCAGCTACTTTTCCACATAGGGCCAGGCATATTTGGATGACTTTTTTTCCCACGATTTAAAACCAGAATTTTTGTATTTACTCTTGTTAAAATTTGTTTGATAACCTGAAACACCCAAGTGTGATGAGTATACAAAAAAAAAAAAAAAACCCAGAAGACATCAGGAAGGGCGCAAATACTTTTTCATGACTTGATACACTATATACACACAATATTGCCCCACCTAAACCATGGGACCCTAAAGGGCAGTAAGGGATCACGTATCTTCTTATTCAAATCTCTGGGATCAAACAGAAGTTGTGACAAAAAAGGTAGGAATCTGTGTGAAATTACAAGAATTCAAGGGAAGTTTAAAGCACAATATAAGGTCCAGTAATAACAAACAGGAGGGACATAGTGAAAATACCCTGTAAGCTGAACAATCCTGCAAACAAACATGCTGTTAGAATCATTTATCATCACTGAATTTACATCACTATTAGCACATCCCCTAAGCACAAATCACCCCTTAAGAATATGCAAAGCTTTAGTGAGGAAGGGTTACAAAGAGAAGACGGGCCTTATTCAAACAAAGTTTCACAGCTTAGAGATAATATTTCAACATGCTGAGTTTGGATAAGGCCTTGGGAAAAAAAAGAAGCAAGGAAAGTAGGAAGAAAGGAAGTACCTTAGCCCCCACCCCCTCGCACAGTTGCCGGAGCACTAGCACTTGCCTCTCTTCTGAACAGGCGGTAGAAGAAGCCTCTCTTTGGTGGAGGGTTAGGCCGGTTCATGTCCAGGTCTGGGCACAGTGTCCCGTCTGTCTCGTAAACGTTGATTTCTTTGAAGCACTCCATCTCGATCATCTACACACACAAAGAGAGTGTGAGTAATTAAACCTCAAACAGGTGGAAATTAGTTAGTAGTCAAATCTGCTGCAAGGAATCTTTTGTCTTTTGAGATGCTCCCTGCTAATAAACACACACATAAAAATTAATATGTTGAACATTTTGAAAATAAAGTCTAAATTTCAAGGTTAAAGCCAAAAATGTATTTTGAAAAAAGGGGAAATGTGGAGATTATCGTTGTTGCTGCAAGACAAACTGCCATGTTTGCTATACCCTCTACAAAACGCAATGTTTAGAGCACCCAGTTAAACAAATTGATTGGTCGTCTCGTGATATAAAATACATCCACTTTATTGCACGAAGGTGTAACCATCGATAACCTTGCATCTGTCCATTGCCAGCCCTTTCCTTTTGTCCGCTCTTTCAGGTTGTGTTTGTCCGTCGGACCAGATGCAGCTTTTTGCACCATCTTTTCATCGTCCTCATATTTATCTCCACACTTTATGTGCTAAAAGAGAAATCATTTCTTTCTTGGTTACAAGAAAGGGCGAAGGTGGCTCAAGAGTTGGGAGTTCGTCTTGTAATCGGAAGGTTGCCGGTTCGAGCCCCGGCTCGGACAGTCTCGGTCGTTGTGTCCTTGGGCAAGACACTTCACCTACCGCCTACTGGTGTTGGCCAGAGGGGCCGATGGCGCGATATGGCAGCCTCGCTTTTGTCAGCCTGCCCCAGGGCAGCTGTGGCTACAACTGTAGCTTGCCTCCACCAGTGTGTGAATGGGTGGATGACTGGATGTGTAAAGCGCTATACAAATTTGCCATTTACAAAAACCAATTCTTGAGTATGATTTCACTAACTCAGAGGGTACAGAAACTGCGGCAGTTTGCCTTGAAGCAAAGACTGTAATCTCCACATTTCAACTTTTTTCTCAAAATAAAATTACAACTTTAATCTTGAAATTTCAGCTTTATCCTCAAATTGGTCGTTAATATTTTTTTCTTATCGTGGCCTTAATACTCCTTCGTAGGAGTGACTGTCATTCCCTCTCCATTCACGTTGGACATTTAGGACATAACTGAACACCTGCACTTACACACATGCGCCAACTTCACATGCAATGTACACTTATTATTACTCTGTCTTCCAAATTCATCTTAAAGCAGAGTGCACATCATTTATGCAGGTGTTTCTATGTGCTGTGGGTGTAAACAATGACATCATCTCAACGGCCTGAGCTCGCAGTACCTCGTTCTGCCAAGGGATGGAGACACTGCCTGTGACAAACTTGGAATAAAAGTCGTCATCTGTGGGGTCAAGGTTCACGCCTTTGACAGTGGAGAACTGCTCAATGTCCAGGACATCTTTACAGTACACAGCTCGAGGCTAACAGAGAAAAAAAGAAGGAGAGCATTGGAATGACTCAGTAATGTCTGAATGATAAGGGAAACGCTAAACCAGACATACAGTGGGGCAAAAAAGTATTTAGTCAGCCACCGATTGTGCAAGTTCCCCCACCTAAAATGATGACAGAGGTCAGTAATTTGCACCAGAGGTACACTTCAACTGTGAGAGACAGAATGTGAAAAATAAACCCATGAATCCACATGGTAGGATTTGTAAAGAATTTATTCGTAAATCAGGGTGGAAAATAAGTATTTGGTCAATAACAAAAATACAACTCAATACTTTGTAACATAACCTTTGTTGGCAATAACAGAGGTCAAACGTTTACTATAGGTCTTTACCAGGTTTGCACACACAGTAGCTGGTATTTTGGCCCATTCCTCCATGCAGATCTTCTCGAGAGCAGTGATGTTTTGGGGCTGTCGCCGAGCAACACGGACTTTCAACTCCCGCCACAGATTTTCTATGGGGTTGAGGTCTGGAGACTGGCTAGGCCACTCCAGGACTTTCAAATGCTTCTTACGGAGCCACTCCTTTGTTGCCCGGGCGGTGTGTTTTGGATCATTGTCATGTTGGAAGACCCAGCCTCGTTTCATCTTCAAAGTTCTCACTGATGGAAGGAGGTTTTGGCTCAAAATCTCACGATACATGGCCCCATTCATTCTGTCCTTAACACGGATCAGTCGTCCTGTCCCCTTGGCAGAAAAACAGCCCCATAGCATGATGTTTCCACCCCCATGCTTCACAGTAGGTATGGTGTTCTTGGGATGCAACTCAGTATTCTTCTTCCTCCAAACACGATGAGTTGAGTTTATACCAAAAAGTTCTACTTTGGTTTCATCTGACCACATGACATTCTCCCAATCCTCTGCTGTATCATCCATGTGCTCTGTGGCAAACTTCAGATGGGCCTGGACATGCACTGGCTTCAGCAGCGGAACACGTCTGGCACTGCGGGATTTGATTCCCTGCCGTTGTAGTGTGTTACTGATGGTGACCTTTGTTACTTTGGTCCCAGCTCTCTGCAGGTCATTCACCAGGTCCCCCCGTGTGGTTCTGGGATCTTTGCTCACCGTTCTCATGATCATTTTGACCCCACGGGATGAGATCTTGCGTGGAGCCCCAGATCGAGGGAGATTATCAGTGGTCTTGTATGTCTTCCATTTTCTGATGATTGCTCCCACAGTTGATTTTTTCACACCAAGCTGCTTGCCTATTGTAGATTCACTCTTCCCAGTCTGGTGCAGGTCTACAATACTTTTCCTGGTGTCCTTCGAAAGCTCTTTGGTCTTGGCCATGGCGGAGTTTGGAGTCTGACTGTTTGAGGCTGTGGACAGGTGTCTTTTATACAGATGATGAGTTCAAACAGGTGCCATTCATACAGGTAACGAGTGGGGGACAGAAAAGCTTCTTACAGAAGACGTTACAGGTCTGTGAGAGCCAGAGATTTTCCGTGTTCGAGGTGACCAAATACTTATTTTCCACCCTAATTTACGAATAAATTCTTTACAAATCCTACCATGTGGATTCATGGATTTTTTTTTCACATTCTGTCTCTCACAGTTGAAGTGTACCTCTGGTGCAAATTACTGACCTCTGTCATCATTTTAAGTGGGGGAACTTGCACAATCAGTGGCTGACTAAATACTTTTTTGCCCCACTGTAAGTGAAATCAGATGGATTCTTGATTAACATGAACTCTTCACATGCTTAGGATTTCCACAGTGCTCTGTTTTTCCTCAACGTGGTCTACTCTTGTGTATAACCCAAAATAGAACCACAGATAACACTATCTATTTTCAACTATTGATTTAACCCCTTAGGTCAGTACTCTCCCTCCCTCATTCCATTTACGGCACTGAAAATCCAATGACTTTCACTTTTTTTTCTTTTCTTTTTTCTTTTTTTTTTTTTTTTATCTCTAAATCCCAGTTAAAGAAAACATAAACCAAAAACAAAATTACAGTGCTACAGAGTTTCTGGTTAAACTAAATTTATCTGGGAACATCATTGCCATTAAAGAAGGGCAGCTAACATAACGACAGTGAAATTACACACCCACTTCTCACCATGATAACAAGCTGCTTATGTGCGTTTGTTTACTGTGACAGTGGCATTTCCTGCAGAGTTTTTCCAAGCTCTGAAATGTTCCTGTGTGTACTGTGAGTTTGGAGATGTGAGCCTCTTACATCTGGGATGAAGGGAGGGTCCAACATGTTGGCCTCCAGTCGTTTAAAGTTGATATTTCTGAAGATGGGGTGCTGCTTGACCTCTATGGCCCCGCCACCCTGACAGCCCAGTCTCTCCTTGGGGTCCTTGGCCAGGAGCTAAGACACAGCAAAAGAAGAGGAAGAAGGAAGACACTTATAAACACTGCAACCTTCAAGAATGATCTGCATTTGGCTCAATTGACCGAGGTAGATAATTTTATTGCCTTATACATTTCTCACTAGAAAGGACATCAAATTAAAAAACCCATTTAATAAATCACACACAAAGAAGAGGGAGGTGGTTTCCTGTGATGCAGGCTTTTACGACTAATCCCTCCAGTTCAGTGTATACAAAACACACATAGCTGAGTTGCATGTAATCCTCTTGACTGTTTGTTTCCGACCCCACATAATCTAATAAAGACTACGCAAATCCATATGCTCAAAGGTTAATGCAGCTCTATTATGGCTAGAATTAGAGAGCGTCACTGTAAGGACTTCTGGGTAATATTACCAGCACACCACCTACAGTGCAGCAGGCTGACGGTGCGGATTGAGGGCTGTTGAGTGGTTTGATACTAGCAGACACTCTCACTGGCCCCGTTGTCATCCTGATGCCGATCGCTTTCACAACCACCAAACCGGCGGCGTCTCACTTTTCACCACATCTTTTACGCTCTCTCTCTCTGGTTGTCCTTCGTTTCTCTTGTCCTTGTGCAACTCTCGTCCAATTTACACCAGGATTCAAAGCAGATTTTCACTCTCGCTTTCTCCTCTTGAAAAATCACATCACTTGTCTATTTTGGGATGTGGTAATAGCCATCTCTTTGGCACAGCAGATATGGTCCCCCACCACCCCCACCCCTCTCCTTTGCTGCATTCTCTCCTCTTCCTTATTTTCTTTCTCCCATTTCTTGCTGAACCCTTTCGTCTCCCTGCTCCCCCAACTCCTCCTCTCCCTGGGGAGTCTTTAAATCTGCTGAACCGTGGGTCACAATGTTCCACGGCGTCACACAAAAAAATGTACCAATGCTGCTTATAAGCAGAGCAGCTCAGTGGCTCCATCATGGAGATTGTGTCAGACAGAGGAGGGGGGGAGAGATAAGCTAAGTGAGCTGAAAGAAGCAGCTCATCTCCTTAAACAAACTGAGACACAGGGTGAAATGAACATGTATCATGTGAATTAGGTAAACAAAGCTTTTCAGCTTTTTTCAGCTCACTGTTTTGTCTTTACAGTGAATTCCAGCCAGTAAAACTGAAAGTGCTCGCCCAAGCCAGTGGTGTGATTCCACCAGATGCAACTCCTCTGAAAGTCTATTTTTGACAGGAGCCGCGTTGAGGCGCACAGAGCAGAAAAGAAAGGCAGGGAATGCAGGAACATCATATAGCACACAGCTTAAACATACCGTCCAAAAGCTGACTGTCACAATCCCGCCACAATGACACAAAAGAAAAAAAAACAACATCCAACCAAAAGCATCCATGGCTGCCCGTAAAATAACATGCATGACCTTGACCTGGAGGCACAAGATAAAATAAGTGATAACTGTTTGCAAGCGGAATTCTGACCAATACTACAGCATTAATTGTGATTCCTGTGAATTGGGATCGATAGATAGACTAAGAATACCTTGGCATGGCAATTTCTTCTGACGATGCTGTCTGTGTTGAGAGCTCAGTGGATCTGCGTTCGACTACTCCGCCTAGGCTGCACTGTCGAGCGCAGATACACTGAGCGCAGCGCAAGCTAGCAAGACAGAAGCTAAGCTCGTTGCAACATGGCAAATGCCTCAACGCTACCCGAAATTGAACCTCCCCCACCCTCATTCCGATCTGGCGTTTGGAACTATCTTGGTTTTCATGTGAGTATGACCCTGATGGTAAGTGCGTCATGGACACAAGTAAAACAGTATGCCGGATGTGCCACGCAATGCTCAGTTGGTGGGAACTAGTGCGCAGTTAGCTTGTTAACGTGTTGACGCCGTCCAGCCCCACGCACGGGGCGATCCGCGGTAACTCGTTAACAGAGATTTTCCGCGTTATGACCTTAAAGTCATTTTAACGAGATTAACGGTGATGGATATTTACGCCGACATCATCCTAATGCAAAGACAAGTGGAAGCAGACAAAACAACAAGCAGCATGCTACAAACTTTACCGGAGTCATTTAGACAGCCGTTAGCACATGATTCTCCTTATGGGGACCTGCTATGTTTAATATGCTGCTGAGAATATAGCCCAGAAGAAGCGTAAAGTATAGCTTTTATTTTGAAAAGAGCCATTTCTCTGTAATAAACTCTTTTCCAAAGATGAGGGATTTCTCGATCAGATAGGTTTATTTACTTTTTTTAAATTATTTTGTTGTTTCAGCAACATTACATTTAAAAACTGTACTTTTGAGTTAAAATATATATTTATAATTTTAATAAATGACAAATTAAAAAGGCATGAACATTTTTTTGTATTGAAAAAATATCAAACCGTGACACCTAAGTATCGAACCGAACCGTGAATTTTGTGTATCGTTACACCCCTACTATATATATATATATATATATATATATATATATATATATATATATATATATATATATATATATATATATATATAACTAAACTGAAAAATCTCATCATTGTTTCCAGGATCAGCAGCTATGTCAGCTAAAATGAAGGTAAAACTGATAAACCCTCCACCAACTCAACCCCAGTTTCTCCAGGTCAATGCTCTGGATACTGATGGGAGACACTGCAAAGCTTCTTATGACAGCAGATACATAGGTGCCATTCTGGAACAGCTGGACTAACTGTGGAACATGAATGGGCTACAGGCACAGTTACAGGTCTCATACTAACAGCAGTGACAAGGACATTGGCAAAAAGCAAAACCAGTCACAGGGTTTTGCTTTAGCAATAGTCTCTGCAATCCCTTTCCCTTTTTTGGGGGTTTTGTGGTTGCTGCCTCTCCAGTGCACCTGTTGCCACCAAAGCAGGTGACAGATTCAGAACTTTTCAATATTTCCTAATTTGACAGAAAGATGAAGTTTAACTTACTTCAAATAAAATGTTCCCTTAAGTTGTTGAGCAGTGTAGTCGTCTACCTCAGTGTAAACAGTGTAGCTTTTTCACAAACAGAGAACTAGGCACACACTGACAGAAAAAATGTGCAGTACGGTAATCTTGGCTTGCCTCTCACCCACTAATTTTCTCCTTCCTACCTGAACTGAATGAATGAATATAGTTAAAAACTAATGTGTAGAATTTGGTCCACGTTAACTCAATATATAAAATAAAAACACCTCTTTAAAGATCTTATAGTAATTTAGAAATTAAGAATTTGTAGTAACATAACTTTACTGTAAAATTCAGCAAACGAGTTTTTCTTTAAACCAAATAAAAGAAAGAAATAATGCTACTCAGAACATAAAAGTTGCTACATATGACAATAATGACACGCTATATAAAAAGACCTGAATATTAAGTCATTGCTGCCACCACATCACTTTGTATCTTCATTTGCATTTGTTGGTTCCCGTCCTTCCACCTTTCACCTATTCTCAAAACTCTCGCTGTCATTTCTTCAGCCTCACCTGTCTGCAGATGTCTTTCGCCTCCTCAGAGAACTTATCAGAATATTCCTCCTGGTCCTCCCGCACTCGTCTGTCCACCTCCTCACGCTTGACACGTTCCTTGCGCTTGCGGAAAGGTGACTGGCCCTGGATCATCTCAAAGATCAGACAGCCCAGCCCCCACCAGTCCGGACTGAAGGTGTAGCTCTCATTCTGGATCACCTCGGGTGCTGAAATGGGAAGGAGTCATGAAGGGTGAGGAAAACTGACAGACAGCTGTAAAATCGGAACTTGAAATGTTGGCTTAACGTCGAATCGCATTTTTCCAGAAATTTCAGCGTTGCCAAAAAACCACCATACACACGGCCCGTTTTACTGACAGTGTCACAAAATGAGAGGACGTGGTATGCTCATCATTAGGTCTCAGGTGGCCATAAAACTCAAGAGCTGCCAGTATGTCCAATACAATAAAACAGAATAATATTATCATAGGTTGTTCTGTCTCGACTCTAGCATATGGCACATTCAGTTCAATTTAATTTATGTAGCATGACTTCACAATTACAACAATCACCTCAACATACTTGCACATTGTTTTTAGATGTGAGAATGTGCCAGACTTTGGTCTTTTACAAGTCTTGTCAAACTCTTCCAGTGTATCGGAGGCATAAGGAGAACTGAGATAGATGCTGAAGTTCAAATAAGGAAACCCAATACATGTGAAGAGAAGTTAGCAGAACAGTGCTGTGATTTTGCTAAATCAGTGCCCTGAGCAAAGACTTGAGAACAAAAAGGAGGAAGAAGATCGACATCACTGGGCACAATGCAATGAAAAGGAACCAGTTCTTACCCATGTATCCAACGGTGCCTACTCTCCCTCGTATCGTCTCCCCTTCAGGGATTTGCACAGCAAGGCCCAAGTCTGAAATTCGAATATGTCCTAAACGATACCCACAGATAAATCGCAAAATGAGAGAGTGTTCAATTTATGTTTCAGATTTAAATGCATGCTTTCTTAACAATAATTTTCAAGTTATAACTTACAAGGCACACGACAACATGCACACAAGACATCCACAGTGCCGTGGAAATGGCCACGTTACACTGACTTGGAACAGAAGCGGGGAGAAGGAGAACGAGGGGAAAAGAGCGGTGCTAAAAATGAGCACATTCCTCAATTTCAAGATATGCCCAATTTGGAGAATAAATGATCTAAGTGTGAGTCAGAGGAAAGAGCGTGATGTGAGAAACTTGAGATGACTTTTCAGCCCCAAAAGATGGGGAGACGTTCTGCTGCTGGGCTTGAACATTATGAACACGACAAGTTACAAAGTGCGTGTTTGTTTTGGACATTATGAGCCACAAGTTACAGAAAAAAAATAACGACAAAACAAAAAAATGTCTTTGGAACACACATGAAGTAAATTAAACAAGAAAGCAACAGTGAAAAAAGAGCTAGGACATACCACGGTCATCCAGAAGGATGTTTTCAGGTTTCAGATCCCTGTAAAGAGAAAAAAAAAATGACACATTAGAGATGAATTCTGATTTTGTGATAATTTTAACAACAGGGAGAGAACATTAAACCCTTGGATAAATATTTGTATTATTTATGAATTTACTATTCTGTTTTCACTAGTTGCCTCTTCTCTTCTTGAGCTACTACAGCCTTTCATGTATCATATATCTTTATTTGCTTCATTTATTGCACCGGCCTGTAATCTCCTGGCTGAAGCTTTAAAACTTAAGCCTTTTTTAATTAAGCCCAGTCTATTCTATTCTATTTAACTTGCACAGCAACATGTTATTTTACTCTTTTGTAATCAAATCTATCGGACTGCTGCCAACTTAAAACCACAATGCCAACTGTGAAGGTTACTGTAACACATGCTGAGATCAAGACGCACGGCATGTTGTTATAACTACACCGGCCATGTGCATGTGGGTCTTTTAAGAACATCAGTGTTTATGTTAACATTACTCTCAGTTTGACATGTGAATTACACCTCACTGAAATCAGTACACCATTAATCTGGTCACACTTCATCATTCAAGATTTCCTTCTGCACCCTTCCCACTGTTACCCTCCGGTGGAATAAATCGCTTCATAACACCAGAGCTGGAACAAATGGTTGGAAATAGTGCTGGGTTTTTTGTTGTTGTTTTTTTCAGCCATCTTGAGCACTGAAGTTTGCCACTTAGGTCTTTTTCCTCAATGTATCCATATTATATTACTCTGCTGGGTTAAATTTGTTTTCAAAACGCACATTATTATTCTCTTACTGTACATTGTTACTGTACATATCTTATCACCCCTGGCCTGTTATGCACCATTATAGTTCCTGTTTCTTTAAGGTCAGACTGGACTCATACAAGCCCAGTTTGCTTTGACTGGTCTGTTGGAATGACAAAAATGAGGCACAGCTGGTTACATAATGGCGTAAGGTTAAACTATAGCTCCAACCACAGTATAGCCACTGAGATTTTTGATGGCTGTGATGACTTGGAAATCCCAAGTTATACTTTTATGTTTATATATGTCATCTATTTTTAATCTAAATGTGACTTTTTTCTTTATAAAAAGGAACATCCTGGTGTATTTAATATGAGAGGTTTTTTTAATGCAGCTACAGAAAATTAAGATGGTACACAAGCTTAGGACAGAAGGCTACGCCCTCACAGTAGCTGAAAAATATAGCTAACATTGCAGCACAGACATAAATTTGTCACACGGCATAATTAGTACAAGTTCAGGATTTTAACACTTAATAGCTGCAGATTGAAAAATAGCCTGGTTTACATTAGTCTTTATGAGCTTCTGTCACTATTTTACAGTTGTTCCCTTGTCTGATTAGAAAAACAGAAAAGCGTGTCAGGGAGAATGGGTTTATTAGGAATTCTGCTGTTTTAAAATACAGTTTATAGAAGTACACAGAGTGGAAGAGAATAAACAGACGGTAATATTAGTCCAATTTACCCTTAGCCACACTCGAATGTATCTCCAAATATATATCATGTTTGGATATTGTATATTTCCTACATATTAATTTCATTGGACGCTTTGCTCAGCCGGTAACAGAAAATTTGGTGTGCTATAGCTCAGACATTTCACAGTTAAAAGTGATGAAAACCAGCTCTATCAAGGAAATAATGGCAGGCTATCCAGGTGCAGATGGGTGCATCTGGATTTAGCTGGAGCAGCTCTTCATTCTTTGTTTAACTGCATTTTAAAGTAGACTCTTAGTGGGTATTATGCCACCAAAGTTACATAGATACCAGAAAGGTTTGGACTACAAACAAACTTTTTTGCAGCTTAACTGCAGTGTTTTCTGATGTTGAAAATAACCACATTTCATCTAAGACCACTATAGGCAAAAACAATTTCTATTCCATCTACAGTAATTCATATTTGGCAGAAGGCTTCACCTTTCCATTCACATACTTGGAAAGGCAGAGGCGGGGGAGCAGCAACAAGACAGTCAGCCACAATCAAATATGGAAACATGACATGAAATATGGAGCTGGGTTCCAAGCAGCTTGCAGATCTATACTGAAGGTAGGATAAGGCAGCTTAAAGTATGCCTTATGTGAGATTTACTAGTTAGATTTGTACAAGGATCTTAGCTGAGCCACTGGGTGATGTGGGTTAGCACTGAGATCAGGTGATTTATCAGGATCTTGAACTTGACAGAACTGAACTGCCAGAAGTAATGTTGGGCATGGACTTTAGCCTTTGTAACTTTCCAAAGGTTTTACAAGCACTTTAAAATAGTATCCTAAAAATTTGCAATACAGGGAGTGCAGAATTATTAGGCAAATGAGTATTTTGTCCACATCATCCTCTTCATGCATGTTGTCTTACTCCAAGCTGTATAGGCTCGAAAGCCTACTACCAATTAAGCATATTAGGTGATGTGCATCTCTGTAATGAGAAGGGGTGTGGTCTAATGACATCAACACCCTATATCAGGTGTGCATAATTATTAGGCAACGTCCTTTCCTTTGGCAAAATGGGTCAAAAGAAGGACTTGACGGGCTCAGAAAAGTCAAAAATAGTGAGATATCTTGCAGAGGGATGCAGCAGTCTCAAAATTGCAATGCTTCTGAAGCGTGATCATCGAACAATCGAGCGTTTCATTCAAAATAGTCAACAAAGTCGCAAAAAGCGTGTGGAAAAACCAAGGCGCAAAATAACTGCCCATGAACTGAGAAAAGTCAAGCGTGCAGCTGCCAAGATGCCACTTGCCACCAGTTTGGCCATATTTCAGAGCTGCAACATCACTGGAGTGCCCAAAAGCACAAGGTGTGCAATACTCAGAGACATGGCCAAGGTAAGAAAGGCTGAAAGACGACCACCACTGAACAAGAAGTCTGCATCCTTCAAGAAAAACATGATTTTCATGCAGGACAACGCTCCATCACACGCGTCCAAGTACTCCACAGCGTGGCTGGCAAGAAAGGGTATAAAAGAAGAAAAACTAATGACATGGCCTCCTTGTTCACCTGATCTGAACCCCATTGAGAACCTGTGGTCCATCATCAAATGTGAGATTTACAAGGAGGGACAACAGTACACCTCTCTGAACAGTGTCTGGGAGGCTGTGGTTGCTGCTGCACGCAATGTTGATGGTGAACAGATCAAAACACTGACAGAATCCATGGATGGCAGGCTTTTGAGTGTCCTTGCAAAGAAAGGTGGCTATATTGGCCGCTGATTTGTTTTTGTTTTGTTTTTGAATGTCAGAAATGTATATTTGTGAATGTGGAGATGTTATATTGGTTTCACTGGTAAAAATAAATAATTGAAATGGGTATATGTTTGTTTTTTGTTAAGTTGCCTAATAATTATGCACAGTAATAGTCACCTGCACACACAGATATCCCCCTAAAATAGCTAAAACTAAAAACAAACTAAAAACTACTTCCACAAACATTCAGCTTTGATATTAATGAGTTTTTTGGGTTCATTGGGAACATGGTTGTTGTTCAATAATAAAATTATTCCTCAAAAATACAACTTGCCTAATAATTCTGCACTCCCTGTATACTTCCGTAAAGTTGGCAGAGTTTAATCCAAGATATCCTTTAGTGAGAACCAAATCAAAAACTGCAAAATCTTAAAATTTGAGTCAAGACCATTCCCTCTCAAACTTTACGTCCAGCCTGTTAGGCATCGTGTTACAGGTAACTTTGATGGCATCACTGTGAAAACATCACGGTTATTTCTGACTTTAGAGAGTTCCTTTCAGAACCCCAAAAGACATAATCTATTTTTTTTCCTTTTACTGGTAACGATTCACATGAGAGCAAGCTGAACTTTAAATGCCAGGGCATTTAGCCAGCTGTAAGCAAATACTCGTGTACCACAACATGCTTACATAACGTGGTTCTAGGGCTTTAAACCTCACAATATCGTCCACAGAGACACAGATCCTTAAATATCTGTGAACAATTCCCAGCTCCTAAGCTCAATGCAGCAAATATGATGTCAAATCCATCCATCCATGTGGAGCATATCCACAAGAGGTGGGGTACAGCCTGCACAGGTCAAACTCACCTTCACACTTACAGGCAATTTAGAATTACCAATTAACCTAATAAGCACATCTCTGAACTTTGGGAGAAAGCCACGGTATCCGGAGAGAGCCGAAGTCATGAGCAGCACATGCAAACTCCACCCAGAAAGGCCAAAAGCCAGCCCGTGAAATCGAACCTAGGATAATCATCCTGTGAGGCGGCAGTGTTAACCAGCATGCCACCCATAATATGGGGCTACTGTTTAATTTACTATCTACACCTATTCCAAACTTTTTTCTGACACCATGTGTGAGCTTACCTGTAAACTATCCTCTCACGGTGCAGGTCCTCAAGGCCACAGCAAATCTCAGCAGCGTAGAAGATGGCTCTTTGCTCATCAAAGCCTGAGTTCCCCATGTTGTAAATGTGAAACTTTAAGTCACCGCCATTCATTATGGTCAGCACCAGGCACAGCGCATCCTTGGTCTCATAGGCGTATGCTAGACTAACCTAGGAGAGGGAGGCAAATTTGGGGAAGAGGTAATAATGGGAGGAGGCAAGAAGAAAGGAGAAAATGTTGAAGAGGGCATGAGTGTGCTGGAGGAAGAGGGAAGAGAAGTGCTAAGAGACTACTGAGTGGCTAGAAGAGCATAATTGCTTTATTTGGTTTGCTTAATGTCCCAAATAATCATCCATTATCCAGAATGGAACGTCAAGAATGTACACAAAAGAAACAAGGAGATATATAACAGATACAGAAAATCATCCTCTCTCTAATCCCACCATCCGTCTCTTTTCTTCCCTCATTCCCACCAGCCTCCCTTCATTTCCCCTCCCTGTGGGTCAGTGACACACAGGGTACAGTGTGCGCATACGTTGTTGTGTACAAGCAGGAAGTTGCTGCCATCAGGAGGATTTCCATCTGCTAGAGCATGTAGTCAGAAACAAACCACAAAAGGAGATGGGAAATATTCTCATGGGCCAAGTGAACAAAACACACACACTCATATATACATATATATACAAAATGTACCTAAACAAACACACAAATATGTGCTCCAAACCAAAGTAAATAATCTTTCTAAATTCTTGTTTATGTGCTGGCAAAATACATCAATTTATTGTGGCACCACAAAAGCCTTTTAGTTTGCTTAGTGATTCATTAAAATGTATGAATCACTATGAGCAGACATCCAAAAACTCTCCCAAATATCGAAGACGTTCAAGTGTGTAATCAAATGTTCAGTAATTGCTACTCTAGTATTATCGGTTCAGCTTTTGTTGTGTATGTCTTGCTGTATTTATGGTTTACACGCATGCAGCAAGACCCTTAACGTCCTGAGCTCTACTCCTTTGCCTAAAAGTTAAGCATTTTCGTAGAAGTGTGGTTTATTTCATTTATTCTTATTTATTTTACTGTGAAAAGGGAAAAATCCTGTTTCAAAGAATATGAATAAAAAGTGTCAGCAAAAATAATAGAAATATTCAGATAATTCTCATATTTATCTTTGTATTTTCATGCTGTTCTTCTATGGAAAAACATGAAATTACAAGTCTGACTTATCTGCAGGGGAAAAAAATATATTATATAATAATTTCATTA
The DNA here is from genome assembly GCF_057381845.1 of Rhamphochromis longiceps. NCBI lineage: Eukaryota > Metazoa > Chordata > Actinopteri > Cichliformes > Cichlidae > Rhamphochromis > Rhamphochromis longiceps. Next base: position 38,810,256 of record NC_140562.1, on the reverse strand, counting down.
TATTGGTACCGGTATCAAAAAAAAATTCAATATGATATGATAGTGAGTCAAATCTGCATCGCAGTGAGGCAGCTCTACCTCATCCTCACCTGCTGGAAATTTTAAAGCAGGGTCACCCTGCTCCGTGTCTCACACCCACACACAAAGAATATGCGGATAGGTTATTGGTTAAAACATACAGCAAACTAACAGTATGCACTGACTAATACCATGCAGTGATCACAAAAAGGTAAAGAAGAATAGCGAGAGAGAGAGAAATGAGGGGTTTGAGAGAGCACTTGACTCTTCTGCTTGCTACTGCTGTTTGGTCAGTGTTGCTAGGCAACAGAGCTGCTCTCGTAGGTAGAGAGGCACATGAAGAGTCATCAGTTCTGCCTGCAGCACCGCGAACAAACACGCACACACACAAACACGCACACACACAGAATCATGTGCCAATCCCAGGTGACAAGAGCTGCAAGTCTGAGGTTCTGTAACAAGCCCACTCTAGCCTGTGTGTGCGCGCGTGTACGTGTGTGCACATGCATGCTCGTACACATGCTTCTGCCATGACTCACTCAAACAAGGACAGGCTACATAGCTCATGCTGCATCACAAACCAGCTAATCCAGCGTGTAGTACAACTCAAACGGCAGCCAGTACATTCAAACAGTGAACATGGACAGGCTTTGAGGCAGGGCTGCAGGAAAGCCAGGTTACTGTACTACAGATAAATATCACTGTTAAGTCAAAGTCACACAGTATTTTTTCCTTTATGCACAAAGTACACACTGCATACAGACCAGACATTTACATGAGTATTAGCCACTCCTTGCCATGTTCCAAGAATGTTAAATGAGGACTTGGTGTAATTTTGTTGTCTTTGGAACAATCAGTTTTGAAATAAGAAGCAACACTGAGCCAAAGCTAAGCTTTCTTTTCCGGCCTGAGCACCTGAGATGTGTTTGTGCATGCAGCTGGACGAAATGGAAAGAGAGGCACACATCCCCAGTTTTCCAGTGGGATCGGAGTCTTGATGAGAATATGTAGTATTTAAGCTGGATCAAAAAATTCAAGCATTTCATTTTTTATATTCATGACATGTTGAAAGGGGAATAAAGAAAATCAGAGCGCAATACAAGAGGAAGCAGTGCACTGCTAGACAGGTATGCACAGTCAGACAGAAAAGGGGGGAAAGAAAACTCAACTCAGTTATTCCACAAAACTATCGCTTAATAAAGTCCTACTTTAAATATGAGCCATGACTAATACGATATTTCTTTTAGTAGTAGACTTCTCCTTTTGGTTTAGCACTGAAATTAAAAGATTTAACAATAACCTCTACAGCAAGGGAATCTGGTGGCTCTGTTACATTGTGCTAGCATGCTTTCATAGGCAAGAGTGACTGTAGTGTTACTGCGGTTATACAATGAAGAAACATTTTTATCCTGATGTGAATGGTCTCTTTTTTTGTCCGTAAGACACGAGGGTTTACTAAATGGTTTAACGAATCTAAAAGTGATTCAAGTCATATGTTATGGCCTTAACATATTTTGGAACAAAGTGTTATATAGCACACTTCAAATCACGCAGTGAGGGAGTATCTCAAAAGAATTGTGTTCCATCCATCCAGCAGACTTCTACAGACTTGGAGAGTCAGTTCAAAGGCACACTGAAGCTGTTCTGTTAGCATGCGGCAACCCAATACCACACAACGACACTTTATGTTGTTTTTTCCTTTAATTTGTCACCTGTCGGTAGGTGACTCCCTAAAAAGGTTTCCGATGCGCTGCTAGCCAAAAACCACTGCTTACTCATGCCTATGGTTCAATTTATAGAAATCCTCCATAGGAAAATCAGCCAAGAGCAATGGCATCACTAAGAGCCGGAGGCACAGTGGCAGGCTAATGATTTTTCTTTTCCTTAGGCTGGCACACATGCTCAGAGAAAGGATACTGTACCATTTCATTCTGCAAGCAGCTGCTCTGCTAAAATGTGACTTGTGTCTGCAACTCAGATGCCGCGGGTTCTCTTTTTAAAAACAATTCAACATTTCTAACAGCCTTTGTTTTAGGTGGTGCGGTTGGACAACAAGGAAGAGCAATTTTGATGCCATTTCCTGATGAAGGTGGCACCAATACTATTGTGGCATTCTCTGGAGATCGTTTTAGCTTGTTCCTCAGATTGATGCTTCCTCAGAATTTTCAGTTCCTTAAATATCACATTTGGGTTACACACTTTAACATGCTGCTTTTACTTGATGACAGATTTGTTTTGGTGAAATGAATTCCAGTCACATATGGCAGGAATGTCTGAGAAACTTAAGAGTGTCTGCGACGTAATGCTGAGCTGTCACAGAGTGGCAATCTTAAAGTAAACCATCACAGAATTCTGGGGGGAGCATTATTTTAACACCTCTGCCCCAAGAAGGCAAAAAAATTTTTTTATTAATCTAAAAATACACAGGAACAAAACAGTAATTCAGTAATGCATTGACAGATGATTGAGGGCTGACAGTATGCTCCAAATGAAATCAAATCTGGCGTGTTTGCAGAATAGCAGGTTTCTTATGAAAATAGCCAAGCTGGCTTCGATTGCTGCAGCACAATCAGCGAGCGCAGCTGAACTTGTCAACGTGTTTCCACATCCTCCCTAAACGCCCCGCAGAATGCTCTCACCTGCCACTGTTCAATAAGATCATGCGTCTTTTCCCCCCTTTTGTAGTTTTATCTCATCATGTCTTTTTTCCACTGTGGCTCACAACCTCACTAAACAAACAGAGCTCGAGTTGTGGCGTCTATCTTTAAGAGCTGATCGACAGCCTTTGCAAACACGCCATTCCGTTTCATTTGCAGGATCCTGCAGCCGACAGTGCTCTCACATTCACGCATGCACGGTCTCGCACGTAGACGGGCAAAACAAGTAAAATTCGGTTGAAAGGTTGAATAAGAAAAAAGTAGTACTTACTACAAAACTACTGTTAACTTTTTCTAAAATGCGTTTTTCGTTTAGTGCCATTGCTTCACCTTTTCTTTTCTTCACTCGTTTCTTTTCCAGCTTTTTACAGGCGTACATCTTACCGGTGGCACGTACTTGGCAGGCACAAACCTGGAAAACAAGCAGCGAAAAAAACGTGATCGCACTCACATGCGCATTAAAAATAAAACACACGCCCCTAAAATATAACTAATGGAAGTTAATATGTCACACTGCAGATTTTCCCACCCAGCATCACTGGAGTGGCGACAAACGCTGGTGCATTAACTGACAGTTAACAGTTACTTGTAACCAATTAACTCATTAAAGTTTAACTATAACTTTAGTCATTATAATTCCACCTTATAAAACATTATTTATTCCTCATTTCTTACCTCGCCAAATCCACCTTTTCCTAGTACTCTGTAATGTCTGAAGGTATTTTTGGTTACTGGTTGCCTGCAGAGGTGCAATGAAGAATAAGAAAGGGATAAAGACAGAGAGACAAAACACAGAGGAGACATTAAATAGGAGTTTATTTCATTTTCACAGACCATGTGATGTTGCAGACAGAGTAATGGTCTAATATATTATTAATCCACCCTGATGACTGCTGTTTCCACCCTGCTTTGGTTTCAAAGCCATTATGCAAAGCATCATCAATTATTAACCACTCACACAGAATCACCGATTGGCACTACCACCTGTTTTAGTGCAAAAACCGTTCCTGCTGCTATACTTTAATATTTACTTTTTCGTTATATATCTCTTTTACTGCTTTAGCGACAGTCAAAGACAGTAATTGTTCAGCCTCAGACGACCTGAACAGGGAACGTTTAGTATGTGCATGTCACGTTTTTGATGTAAATCTTAATGTACATGCTTTGCATGTTTGCTTTTCCAAGTGTGTAATACGCTGTGACTACCCACCTCTCCAACCATTTCCACTGCAGGAAGCGAGAGAAGTACATGGACTCCTGGTAGGAGGAAAATGGAGCTCCACTCAGATAATCACGAACTATTCTGGAGCAAAGGAGAGACAGAGAAGGGGGAGTGGTGACCATTTTAATAACATATCAAATATAACAATAACATCTTACATGTCAGAGTAAACCAGGAAAAAACCCAGATTTCATGTTACCCCTAAACACTTCCTTTTTTTAAACCTTGGCAGTGACTACAAACAGACACATCCTTTGACTGAATACCCACTGGATTACATACGGCCACATCTGTATATATCTGTGAACTTTTGTGTGCGCCATGGACATTGCAGAGTTCAAAAGTCACTCTCAGTGGAAAGATGGAAAACACTGAATGTCAATATGCCACCATGAAAAACGAAAAATGCCTTTGAGCAGGGAAGTTCCACTCAGTTCAACCAGGAAACGGGATTTATGGAAACCGTTTTTTTATTGAGTCTGAGGTTCAGCGGAACATCTAATCTCATTTTACCTGCCACGTGAATGTGGGTGTAAGTCTGGAAACACACACACACAAAAAGGACTGCATTTTTCTTAAATTCTTAGCAAAAGACGGAAGCCACTAACACCCAGCAAAAATATAACTCTCTGCGGGGTCACAAAGGGTGACAGTCTCACCGTCTCCTAGCCGTGCATAAACTGCCACTCCGCTGGGAGTTGTTAGGACACGACTCTTTGACATCCGTGCGTCATCCTCGTAGATCAGTGTCTGTTTTCAATGGTCTCACCACAGATGTTTGACTTAAACACCATCTCTTGACACTAAAGCGGTGAGCTAAACAGCACTGATGTGTTGCGGTTACTTTAAGGCTGAGCTATCTACTGTGCTTGCGTTGAGTGTTGGCAGATTACATATTTTAAAAAGTAGACTGACATAACCACCAGGACGTCACCCAGTGGCTTTGGATTCTGCATTTTGAAGCTTCAGCGTTGCTGCTCTTTAAAAAACAAAAAAACAAAAAACAAAACCCAGAAGTAACTGTTATGGATGAAAGGGTGGAGTGCTGAACAATCAGTTAACGTTAGCTAGCTTAGTTAGCAAACTGCATTCTTAATCTGTACAGATGCAGCATACAGACACACATATTCAATGCAATTTTATTTATATAGCACCAAATCACAACAGTTGCCTCAAGGTGCTTTGCATTGTAAGGTAGACCCTACAATAATACATACAGAGAAAAAGCCAATAATCATATGACCTCCTATGAGCAAGTGACAGTGGGAAGGAAAAACTCCCTCTTAACAGGAAGAAACCTCCGGCAGAACCAGGCTCAGGGAGGGGCGGGGCCATCTGCTGCGACCGGTTAGAGTTGCATATCAACTATTTAGTGCTAAATAACAGACTAATGAAATAGTAACAGAAGCACAAACATGTTAGATGATCTGTACTACACAGCAAGTCATATTATTAGCTTTGTAATCTATAAAAAATGTTTCAAAGAGCCTTTTTCAAACCAGCCTCAACAAACCAGCCTGACACAATGAGGAAATGCAGTTTTTAACTACTTTTTTTTAGATCCAGGGGGTGCTCCTTGAATTAAATGAAAGGTCAGTTTCTATTGCTAAAGTCTCTACCAACAGAAAATGGCAAAACTGCAATTCCTGAAGTGGCCACTTAAGGCTGAGTCAGTCATCATTGAAAATGTCCAAGTTATCAAGATAAAAAGGTCACTGATAGCCTGGTACAAACATTTATAAATATTTTAAAAAGGGTTTCGTCCCTATGGGCAGCTTCCCCTTCAATAATAATCATAGGATGGGAACATTCTTTCTAACTCATCTTTAAATGCCGGTAGGGCTTAAACTTTATCGGCAGCTACAGTCGATAGCTGTCTGGCGTCACCTCAACTAGCTGAACTGGACCTCTTAACCATATTTGTGGTTTTGGAGTCTTTGGGTTCATTTTTAATGGATCATGACTTGCTGTTTGATGCAGACTATTCAAGGACTTTATGCTTCAGTTCTGGTGAGAAATTGAAATATTTTAATAGTCTGTCACAAATTAGAAGGTATTTGTGTTTGTGCACGGATGGAGCTTTTTAACCATTCTTCATCTCATCCAAATACAGAATAATAATTTAAACAGAGAGGAGTCATATGCAGATACTAAATTAACTAAACTTTCTATGAAAGATGGACCTTAGCAATCCAAACCCCAGGTCGCAATGCAAACATCAGCTTAAAAAACAATAATAATTTAATTATTAAACAATAAAACAGTGCCCCTCTAAGCCATTTAACTGTCAACTATAATAGTCAACATGATGCAAAATGATCAGTTTCTTCAAAGCAAGCAGTAATTATCTTCATTACATTTATCCTTGTGACACAAGCTGCACTATTCCCAAACTACAAAAACCCCACATGAAATAACAAATACTCTGGGACAGTCATGACAACCACTGCCCGGTGTGATCACAACCTCCTCTACCAGCCAACAACACATGACTAAAAACCAGAGTTACAGCACACATTCTCCTCAGCCACCCAAATGTCAAAGATATGCTCATATTTATCCAGCAGATTTTCCTTGACCATATTTTAAAATTACTTCATCACTAAGGAGGACAAGGATAGCTGCCTGTGGTTACCAACAGTGCTGGAGTAGCTGTTCTTGGCAAAAAGACTTGAGAGTAGAGAGTTTCCATCGGGGAAGCACCCTCGGCTGTGTGAAAGAAAACTGAGTTATGTCATTATGGAACTCAGTTGCTCTGTAAATTAAGTGAACATCTATTTGAATTGTTTGCAGGAGTAGAGTGTCAACAGGATTTTATCAATCTACCCTTTGTTGTTTCTCAGCCTACAAGGGGTTTGTGTACATAAAATCTTTCTCCTAAACACGTGCATTAGCATGTTTCTTGTTCCTTGTGTATCAAACTTCAGTTTCCACTCTGTCACTGAAGAAATCAAGAAACAAAAACTATTTCCTCCCAGATTCTGTTCGCTTATCGGTTTGACAGGCCTGAAAGGGGCTCCAGAAAGGAAAGAGCTGAGCAGAGCTGCAGACAGCCATCACTGGGAGTAGAAATAAACACAGCTACAATATGGCTTTTGTTAAACAAAGGGAGCGGGAGAAGACAAGAAGAGGGAAGAAAAATCAGCAGTGAGACCTTTGTCAACACAGCGGATATACAAAACATCACGATACACATGAGATGGGCCACACACACACTACTCTCAGTATGACATAACAATATGTTCCACTGCACCAAGAAAATAAAAAAATAAAAATCCACAAGTGAGCTAATATATTTCTGTTAGTGGGAGTGCAGCTCTGCCAAAAGTCACGTTCACACGTGCAGCACCATGCTTTCCTACAGGTTTTCCCTTTGAGAGAAAAAAAAACAAACAACGGAGCAAACGCTGGTTCAGAATTACACATCGGAATAAAATATGAAGTTACACAACGGAATAATACAAATAATGATAGTGAAAGGAAGAAGTGATGACCAGAGTTGGACGGGAATCCCATTCAAAAACATCTGAGCTGCTGCTGCACGGCTTCAACACGTGCCTGTGTTGTTCTCTTCGCCGTTTTGCCCCGCTCTCCTTCACACTCTCTTTCCATTTCTCCTCACTTTTCCCCTAATTCTCCTTTTTGTCCTCCTTTCCTTACTCTGTGTAGGTTTTCTAACGATGCGTCCTCATGCTCTGCATTTCTTCAGACTTATCACTTCATCACCTGCTGAGTTTTGAATCCAGTCAAGAAATGGAGCAGATGCTGTGCTTCTCACATCAACAAAAGCGCAGTATTCTGGTTATCCTCTTTCTCACACCGTTTCCCTGCTCTCCCTGATGCCCTTTGGACAACTTGGAGGAAGACATTTATGCAGGAAGAAGGAAACTTGCCTAACTGAACATGACTTGAGATGAGAGACTCTGTGGAGGTTTTTCTGGGTTTTGCTCATCTTAAACATAACCAATGAAGCTCCCAGTTTTAGTCCAGCACAAACCACATCACCTCACTTCTTCTACACATGCATTTGCCAACTTTTTCCTTCACACACCACCTCCTGCTGTGTGTCTGCATTGCTCACTCAGCCTCTAAACCCTCAAGCAAATCTCCCCAACACAGAGAAAATTAAGATATGTGAATAAGCTTTAGATAAACTAAACAAAACTTCATACTCAATTAAAATCATCGGGTCGAGGAAACTTTTTGGGAAAAATTAATCACTGCTTCAAAACATTCTGGCAACCGCACGCTTGTCCCTGTCAGCCACTTTGACTAGCTAACTTTGCATTCCTGTCTTCATGGGTCTGTGAAAGTGGCCGCGCTCTGTCAATCAGACATTTGCATAAAGGTTCCCTATACCTGAGGGAGGGAGATAATGTCTGACTGTATGCAAGAGTGCATGCTGATGTCATAGCTGGGTGTTTTCTCAGCAATGATCCCCACTTCTCTTGAGCTCCTGTTTGGTGAAGCTTAAGTGAATCAAAGGTTAGTGACAGCATTTCCAATCCAAATCCATTTGCCCTTGTGGTTATGAGCTCAGACTTCACAGAAATTTTGATTTTGCCAGCAATGACAACACATGGCTCCATCAGCCCGCTGATTTAATGCATGCTGTACATGTTACATGTAAACCTGATACATTTGAGTTGTTTATTTTCTGTTGTTTAAGAGTAAGATTTATATTTTATCTGCTATGTGCATAAACTAAATTAATCCAGTTAAAAAAAAACGTGGTGGGGGCGCACCATCTTCCCAGAAAGGAAGCCCACAGATCGAGTTTTAATTTGCATATTGCCCAGAAGCTTCCTGAAGATGACCTCAAAGATCTTATCATCAGGAAGCTTGAATCTATTTAACACTACAGTTAATAATGTCTTCTTCTGTGATGTGATCAAGTGATTTATCAACCAGAGACTGATAACAGCTAGATGGGTGCACAACATTTAAATGCTAAAAAGAAAGGTTGGGTTTTTTGGTTTGTTTTTTGGTAACCAACCAACTGATTCCATGGCAATGCTGTTTCATGTACCAAAAGAAAAATATATGAATTATAGTTCCAGGCATTGATTACAATTATTTCAGTAAACTAGTAAAAATAAAATAAAATACAGGAATAGACCCCAATGTGTGTTAAGCAGACCTGGGTCACCGAGGTGGTTTGGTCAGTTCACTGTTAAATGTCAAACAATCTGAAAACATCACCTTTGTAAAAGTAATCTGATGTATTGGTAAATATCAAACTCGGGATAAAATAAGAATTGCAAAGCTGCTTTAGTAGAATTACAGAATCGCAATGTGCACCAGGAAATTTGGCAGAATAAGCTCTCTTTAATAGTAGACTTGTCGTGGTCCTTGGTCTTTGACCTAGGGTTATCCTTGGTTTTGTTTTTTGGATCTTTAGTTGTGATTACCTTTGTGCTATGGGTTCTTGTTTACATTTTAGTATAGATGTGCATTTACTCCTTTGTGTGTTTCAGGTTAACCTAGCTTCTCTAGTGTTCCATTGTAGTTTGTTGTCAAGTTTTTGTCTCAGAGTTAGATATTTCACTGTTTACTCGTTTCCTGTTTTATTTTGACAGTCATGCATCTTTGGATCTTTTGGAGATTCTTTGTTAGCTTCTGCATTTTGGACTTTGCCATTTTCTGGACCAAGAAGCATGTTGTTTCAGGTCCATGAAGCTTCTTCCTCCACATAGTGTTTCTTAAGAGCCTGGTTAGAGTCTGGTTATCATTTTCCAAACATCTTGCCAAACTAAATTCACCCAGTTGGAATCTAACTAAAACAAATGCAATCAGCTAACCAATCGGCACACAGTGCAATCATCTTAGGGATTAGGAATAAGTCACTACAACGACTTTAAGTAGTAACAACAGAGTATAGCATATGCCGTTAAAAATATGTAATATGCCTTTTATGTGTGAAATGATTACCATTGCACTTACCACTGTAATATAATTAAGAAACCAAAACACAAACTGAGATGATACTACAAATATGAGCGCATACCCGAGTATCGCTGAGGTGTACGTGTGTCACTGTATGTTCAATAAGAAGTACATGTGTGGGTAATAATCCCCAGTCTGTTTGCTTCTCCTGGCTCTCAGAGCAGGAAGGAGAAACACCTGCAAGTGTGTTTGTGTGTGTTTGTAAACCTGTTTGTGTGTGTGTGTATGTGGCGAACACTGAGGTGGCTGTTGTTTTCATGCCAGCCATCCGGATGCTCTCTCTGCCCACTGCTCCTTTTCATTTGGCTCAACTATGCGTACGTATTTGCGAGTGTGTGTGTGTCTGTGTGTAGTACGGCATTCCAGGTGCCCGCTGCCTCATCATCAGCAGTGACAGGGAGCAATGGTCCACACACACACACACTTTCTTTCTCTCTCTAAAGATTCTGCTAGTGCCTACACTTAGATGCCCAGACGCAACCATGGCAAAAAAATAATCATAATAATTATATTTTTTTTAAAAAAGAAATAAATCAATGTATAAAATTCCATTTGAATTTTCCCTCCACAGCCTGTCTGCATGAGGGCTGAGCAAATAAAAGAACAAATAAAAGCAGCAAGTTAGATTTAAAAACATACTTGGTGCAGTCATTGAAGAGCTCCTTACACGGACTCTGCTCCAACCTCTCCCGGCACCCAGCGACAACATCCTGGGGTATGTCAGGCAGATGGGCTGCCGACTTGAGGGTTTAAAGAGACAGAAAAACAGCAGGTGAGGCAAACAGATGCAGAGAGACAGAAGAGAACATGCTCAGTGTAACATGGTCACAGATTGTTGAAGATGTGAAAATAGATTTTATACCAGAATTGTGCTTGAATCTTTCTGTTAGTGAAAAAACAAAACAAATTGAAGTTCCCCTGTCTGTTTGCTCCGACTCATTTCAGTCAGTGAGAACATTAGCATTTATGTGAATCAGCTTAAAAATAACTGCCTTGTGCAGCTGTAGTGAAAACACAAAAGAAGACCTAATGGGACAGTGAAGTACACATTCACACATGTAAGAGCCAGAATTAAATGCATGACTTGACCATTTTATCTCCAGCTTACTTTATTTACCGATAGCTGAGCATATTTCCAGTTAACAAACAATTAAATAAACCCTAAGCAGTTTTATTACACTGAATAAAATTCAATGAGACGATCATCTGGAAGTGCATGTATTAACTTAAACTAATATATAAATCATGCAGCCCTGTAATTAAATGAGCAGGTTGGTGCATCTTACCCCATTATTAAAGTATGTGTCTAAAACATTCAGTCCACAGTCCCTCCTTTTCTCATCGGGAGCTAGCTGATACATAGCCTGTCACAGAAAAACAGAAGTTGTAGGAACCACAGCAAGCCATGCTCATTCAGCCATCTTTAAAACTTCTCCAAATAAGGTCAAAGTCACAGAGAAGAAAGCAAAGAAGGCTGAAGCAAAGAGGGAAAGATGCTGTGTTAATGAACAGAGGAAATCAGGGACAGCTGACTAATGGTGGAGAGTTAGCAAAGACAAACATCTCGTTTTAGTCATGGCAGCAAACTGGGAACTATTTTCTTCTTTTCACCATCACAGATTGTGTCTTTGGTCAAATATGGCTGTAGGCAGGGACACAGTCTGGAGTTTGACTGCTTTGCGCCGTGTGTTTTGTTTGAAAACACGCTCCGCAGAGACGAATGGGACTGAGCAGCACTACTACGCATCAGCCAAGACACAAAGTCCTCGGGGAGACTCGTGGCACATGTTGACGACTAAAAAGTTGCTCATTAAATTTCAAGCATTTGTCAGTTGGTGTGTATATATGAGTCTGCCTACCTTAAAAAAAAACCCTAAAACTAAAAGAAACAAAAACAACACAAATCTAGGACCCCATTAAATTCCTCGCCTGTTTTCCTTCTTGCATACCATCAGGGGCCTAGACACAAGCTTGGGCCTGTGTTTGCCTGCTCACCCAGGGGACCTGCCTCTGACGTTGGCTTGACCTCATGGAGGAGTGCATGGAGGAAGGGGAGGAGTCTGCTCCCTGACAGCTTCTCTAAGTCGCTAATCACCCACTACGCCCACCCCACCCACCTCCCTATGTGACTGCCAAGAACAGGCAAGGGGACTTTGCACTGACTTTCCTTTCCTGTCCTGTCCATTGCTCTGCGGGCCCTGATCCAGGAAGGTCTCGTGGGAGAAATCATAGACATATGAAGGTAAAAAAGACGGAGAAAGTGAAAGACTGGCAAGAAGGTGACAAAGGGGGTTCTGTAAGACACAAGAATACTTATAAGGATATCAGAGAATATGCAGAGTAGTTGCAATGGACTCAAAGTCTTACCACAGCATCCATAAATTCCATGCAGCGCTTCAGCTCTGGCCTTGTGTCACAGTACTGACGGAATAACAGCCGACCAATGGGCTGCTTCTCACATAGACTAGTGTAGTCCCTCTCTGAGAAGAAGACAGGGGAAGGAAAAAAGATGAGGGGGAGGGAGATAGAAGGAGAAATGTAATACAACACACACTGGACATTACGCTACACCAGCGAGTCCATGAGATGATTACGCTAGGAGGAAATGATAACCCTGCGGCATGAAACTGTAAGTAACTGTATATTTTTGCCCAGCGAAACAAAAAATTGTTGGAAACCATTGAGCTATATCACTATATTAGTGGGCTTAAGGGATAAATTGTTTTCATTTGAATTAACTTTGCGTTGTGAGCCAAAGTGAGAAACGAACTGGTGGATGCCTTTTATAGTTCTCACAGTTAAACTCGAAATAGTCGCAAAAGGGCAATTAAAGGGCAGGAACTGTCACATTTCCTGGTGACAGCAAAACAGTAAGCAATTTTTTTCTGCTTCTGTTTTGAAACACATCTCCATCCACATGAAATACAAAAAAAAAATGCATTTAAAGAAACATATACATTTCAAAATACAGGACAGGCTTAATGTCTGAAAATTTGTTTTGAGGAGCACAAAGAAACACTAAAAATTACAGTATGTGTAGAAACACGAATTGTCAATTTTGATCACCCCATTCGCTTGTGAAGCGCCCTTTTAAACATTTTAAACCTCAGCATGAGCATTTTCACAGCTGCCATCTTAGTGTTTTGACGTGGAATGTGACAAGAAGGGGCAGGTCTGTGTGTAAAACCGCACACTTACTACAACAACCTGGCTGTCAGTCACAAAATCATAAGCCAACGAGCATGCCGCAGATAATCCACCATTTTGAAACATAATATGTATGTCAAACATAGTTTGAGCTAAAATGAGTGGCTGAGTCCACAAGCTCAGAAAAACAAATGTCTCCAGAGTTCAAGACAGAAAACCATTTTCTATAGGAGTGTTTTTGCAAACACACTTACTGTCATCTGGTGGTCTACAAATAAGAAGCTTCGTTTTTCACACCTGAAAGCGACGTCCATGTTTTACAATGACAACGTACCAGTCCTCTCGTCCTTTGTTAGCTAACAACAAGCTAGCACTAACTAGCTGCTTTACAAAAAATACAATAAATAAATTTAAAAAATTAAACTTTTTCCCCAGCGTATATTTTGTTTTTTGTTTTTTATTATACAGAGTGAAAGATTTGTATTTGTATTGCTTGGCATGTTTAACCAAGGAAAAGCAATACTTGCTATAATCAATAGATTAGGATAATGGACACTGAAGTTGCGTAAAAGAAAAGCTTAAAAACTGGGAATCTGAGAAGCGATTATCTACAGTACTCTGCAGAGGTTTTCAGCCACCCGTCATTTTTTATATTTTTCTAGAAAAATGTAAAATGTGTGCAGTAATTTTTTGAAACATGCAAACCTAGATGGAAATATCGTATACAAAGCAAAAACAGGGGTTTTTTTTCCATCTGAAAATACAGATGGAGGCACTTTGAGCAGACTGAAATGTAGAATGCAGAATGGAAGTAAAATATAAACAAATAGGGAGTGGGTCAGGACTTTTCCTCATTATTTTATATCTAATACGTCTTAGCTAAAACAAGGTTTTTCCTACAAATAAACACACTTTTTCCCCCAGACAGATCTAGCTATTAATTTTCCACAAAGTAATGGGGATCTACACAAAAATAAAAAAAAATAAAATAAAATGTAAGGGTCAAGTTAAAAGAAATTCAGCCTCCACACCACGGAAAAAAATGAATTCTACCTTAAAAAAAAAGAAAGAAAAAAGAAAGAAAAAGCGACGTATTATTTTCTGGAAAAAAAGAAAAGAAAAACACCACATGATGTCACATATCTGTTTTTTCTGTACATATCTTAGCATTTTTGGCCCTATTAGCACTAATGGTGTCCATTTGAGTCATATTTCCTCTTGTACCAGCTTTCCATCATTGGTTGACGCTAAGGATGCGCAGGCACACAGGCAAGATAAACATACAAACAAAAACAGGCCACACACATTCATATACACAGAGGAAGAGAGATGCTAGGTATGAAAATTTGGGAGTGCTGACAGCTACAGGCAAACCTCCAACAGTAAATGAAATCTTCACAACAGCCCTCTCTTCTGCACTGTTTATTACACAGGATTTACTTCTGCAGCTCAGCGTTTCCTATTCAAACTTGCCACTTACATGAATACAGCACCTAACTTATCAGGTTGGTCAGCAAACAGAATAGAGATAGGATTTTTTTTTTTATTACTTCCCTTTACACAATGAGGCTGCTGTATTTAAAATCTGACCAACAGAAGCCCTTTCACAAAACTTTATACTGTACTTTGTTACACTTGCTTTCAGACATTATCTTTCATCTTTGATCACCAAGATTTCAGAGGCCTGCTTTGGTGTTTCCCCATCAGCTCTGTGCGGGAGCGGGGAAAGCCCTTTACACTCATAGCTGATGAAGGCAATTTCAGAGCGTTTGAACAGTATTTGGAGCAGTTTATTTGAACTCTGGAGTGGAGTGGTCTGGCTGGAGGAGAACAATGGTGTAGCTGTGTATGACATCTGTATCCCCAAATGTGGCTCGCGCGCTACTCTTGACAATCATTGAAGAGGTTACTGACAGCGTACGATTACGAGAGCACAAGTGGCTTTTATTTAACAGGGGACAATAGGCGATGCGAACCACAGGAAGTTGGTAAAAAGAGACAGGGCAAGATACTCGTCCCATATTCATTAGCAGGCATAGAGAAATCAAAATATAAAATGCAAATTAATTAATCATCCAGTTGGTTTAAATAAACCATTAGATCATCGGCACTGTAAAAAGGTGTACTGTGAAGTGGTGTTGGTAGAGGTGGTGACAGAGGAGAACCAGCTCAGGCTGTCTTCTCTATGTCAAGATATTTCATGTGAAGTAGAAAGCTTGAAGAGGCCATGGTGGTGCAGTGGTTAGCATAGTGACCTCACATTAAGAAGATTCCTGGTCCAAACCTCCTTTCTGTGAGGATTCTGCATATTTTCCACATGGTCTCCAGGGACCCCAGCTTCCTCCCCCAGAGTCCAAAAGGCATGCATGGCGGGCAAACCGGTGATTCTAAATTGCCCATAGGTTTTAGTGTGAGCATGAATGGTTGTCTCTGTCTCTGCATTGGCTCTGTAATGGACTGGCATCTTGTGCACAGTGTACCCTGCCTGTGTTCCTGTGATAGCTGACAATTTAGGAAAATAGGTAGAGAATACCCAAACTAATAAATGGCCAAAGCACAACATCAACATTGGCTTAGTCTGATAGTAATTTTCAAGCAACAAACCACCAGTGCTAGAAAATTTACCAGTGAAGTGCTGAAGAACTGCTGGACTAAGTGTGAGAATGGATTTTTACTTACTGTTGCACTCTGCTCAACCAAGACATTCTCTAACTGCTCTAACTTTGTCCTCTTTAATAAAAACAAAAGCCAAAGAAGACAACTGATCTTTATATATCTCTTGTTCTTAGACAACTGAATGCATTAACACCCCTCACAGTGGCCGTGAAGACAGTCTCCCAGAATATAAAGTACTGCATATAAAGTGTGTGAAACCGACCCAGAGGCAGAACTCAACACATTTTATATTTTCATTGTTTTAGTGGTTTTTGTTTTTTACTTTCAAAAGCATAAGACTGTAACATTTCTGCTATAGCACACAGGGTGCTGCACCGCACCTCGCATAACTCAAAGGCCTCAACAATCAGAAACAGCTCAGGCTGTGCTTTACAATATCGTCCGTGATAAAACCAGAATACATTTTTCTGTATAATAAAAATGTCGTAGTGTGATATAACAGTCTATAACAATACCATGAATTGAAATGCCCTATGTGCGCAACTACGAGACAAGCCCAGGCATGTCTGAAAGCAAGAGCACATGTCAGTGTCCGATTGAGACTAATTATCTAAAAAGACTTCAAAAACATGCAACAAAACAGTACTATGCAAAATACGTGAGAAAAATGTTCCTGCTAAATGTACAGTAATGTCGAAAACAAGGGCTTTAAGCAGTTATTTTACACTTTTACCTGAACATCCTAGGCTATTAGTCCCATGCATGGGACTAATAAAGGTTATCTTATCTTATTTCGCCTCCATTTCCTACACTTCTAAATGCTGCTGCCTGCAAGCTGTAAGCATCAAGAACATTTTTTCAATCTTTTTTCTGTATCATCAGAAATTTCATTATTATTATTCATTTGTAATTATTACTATTCGTTATCCATTACAACAAATTATCGGATAGTTTTGAGGCTAACCTACCCGTCCTGACAAACAGGTATAGATCAACTTTCTAATGCTTTCTTTTTTCACCATTTAATTTCTCACTGAGCATTAGACTAGTGAGTTCAGCCAGCTGACAAAAAACATGAAACTTTGGGTTGGCGTCCCGTCGGCCGTTCTGAAAATTAAACAAACATTTCTTTTGTTCAGAGAAAATGACCTCTGACAAGGTTTCAGTCTAGCATGAGAAGTTTTTCAAGTATTTCGGGACATTTTCATCCTAATGACGAGTTTTGCTTGTTGCTCCAGTGGTGGCAGTTCTCTGCTGAATCACAACACAACTGGCTGACTCTTTAGGGTGACAACATCTAATTTGCGTAAGAAAGAAGCCACAGAAACTATTGTGAAATTGTCTGGAAAGCATTTTTTTCCCCCACTAATTGCAAAAATATACCCGTTTTTCAGTAGGACTGTCAAAATTAAGAAAAGTATCTGTGTCACATTTCATTTTTACTCAGTAAGTTTCTCAGAATTATTTAAATAAATAGTACATTTACACCAGTTGTTAGTGTTTGATTTTTGCTGTACCCATTCACAGGTTTGCAACACACAACAAATCTTTTTATGAATAAACACTGGAGAAATTTTTCTTTATTTTTTAACAATGGTAACAAAGCGTTTCTATGACACTGCAGATCCACTTCATTGATGTTGTGTCTTCTCTCTCCAGTAGATTTTTCGTCCTATTTGTTGTACATGGTTTTCCATCCCAACCAGTCGAGGCAGATAGTTGCCCCTTCCTGATACTGGTTCTGTCCAAGGTTTCTTTCACAGTTGTGCTTCCTCAAAGGTGACTGCCTGAATGTTGGGGTAATCTCTCTAATGTTGTAGGATCTTTACCTTACAATTTAAAGGATTCATCTAGAGATGATTGTTATTGTGAGCTGATGCGATATAAAATTTAATTGGACTAATGCTTTTGACTTTTTGACTGTCATTTGTGTAGAAGGGAGTAGTTTAAGCAATTTGAAGCACATACATTTGTTTCTTTTATTGCATACTCCTTATCTACATTTATATTTCTATGAGGATGTTTACTCATACTTTTTGTGCTCCCCAACTGCAAAACCCCCCTAATTTCTCAATAATGTCTTCCTTGCTTATGAGGAACTTATCCAATTTCCTAAATATGAACAAATATGAAAGGAGATTGGGAAAGAGGGAACGCACACAAGGCAACAAGGTGTCAGAGAAAAATGGAACTGGTAAATAAGGGGATTAAAAAGAGAGGAGGGAGCACTGTAAGGCTCGAACTAGCACGGGATACTAACTGTCTGAGCCAGTGAATGCAGCTGTAATTACAACTCAATCAAAACTCCAATTTAGACCAAGACAGAGTAGATTAGTGAGACAGTGAACAGTCAGCTAAATGCTCACAAGCGTGCAATGGGTGCAGGAGTGCATGCCCGTGTTTGTGTGCAAACAGACACCTGCACGGCCAGTGCGCACTGCTGCTATGCAACAAGCATTTAGTCTCCATCCAAAATACCTATGCTTTCAGGACCATGTTAACATGCTAACGTGTTTGCAGTGATCAAAAGTAAGAGGTGCCCATATAATATATGTATTAACTATGCCAAAAAAATAGAATGGTAAGAAAGAGATGGACAAAAAAGAAAGAAAGATGGAGAGAGAGGTCTAAGGCTGGCAGACAAAGTGCCTGCAGCCCACATAATGTAATCTAAGCTTCCTAGAATTACCGTTCACTTGTCAAGGCTAAGGTCAAATGCCTGACATTATCAAGACACAACAAAGACTCTGCTATCAGTCGCTACACTGTATTCTGTCCACTGTGCTCGCACTCTGAACGGGCAAGTGTGAGTGTTTCTGCACGTGTGTATGTGTGCACGCACATAACTACACGCCTGTGTGTTTAAGCACACCAGGAGGATTATTTTGATCTTGTACTCAGTGTGATAGGGAAATTACGCAATAGCATCTATGTAATAGTGACGTACATAAACCTTAACAGCTGCTGTATGCGCGCATGCACACACACAAGGACAAACACACACATGGGCAGGCACTTATTGCCCATTTTTAGAATCCTGTGCACATTAATATCCAAATGGGAATAAATACATGCAAGGTTATATTTATGTGCTCGGTACCATCCTCCTCACACATTAATAATAATAATAATGATAATAATAATAATAATAATAATAATAGATGGATTGATTTCAGGTTACACAAAGAGATTTTACATTAAATAACCAGAATTGCTGCTTTGCTGTTCTAGGCCTGTGCCTACCAGTTAAGCCAGCGGCCCCCAACCCCCAGGCCATGGACTGGTACTGGTCCGTGAGTCGTTTGGTACCGGGCCGCGAGAGTTGAGGCTCGGGTGTGAAATTTATGGTTTTCAGGGTTTTTATCGGTTTTATTTTGTTGTATTTATCCACGACACCTTAAAGGCCAGTCCGTGAAAATATTGTCGGACATAAACTGGTCAGTGACACAAAAAAGGTTGGGGACCGCTGAGTTAAACTACAGCTTACGAACACGTCTGTCCAGACAAAGGCAGTGGAGGCTGTGAAAAAAGCAAAAATGATCATAGAAACTAACACATTCAAACAAATAACGGATAAACATCGTGAGTTTTGAGTAGTGATCTGAACATCAGTGCTGGCTTGGAGATAATGATCCAGGAGGAGAGAGCTTTAAAGAATTCTTTCGCTTGGTCCTGATTGGGGTTGACAAGAATTTGGCATTAAATGAGTAGAGGCTGATGGAAGGTGTGTGGTGATGAACAGAAGGACTCTGAAATGGATTCTGGTGTGGGACAGGAGCCCAGTTAAAGTTTTGAAGGGACAGGAGTAATAGTGGTTGCAGGACTACGGCATTTAGCAGAGTTGTACAGGAGTTTGATTACTTGTACTGTAAAGAATGCAGTTGCAGTAGCAACATCTGGATGTGCTGGAGGCATGGATAAAAGTTTTGGAAGTAAAGAAAAAAAAAATTCCTGGGGAAAAAATGTTCTTTGCTGCGACACGCTGAGGTTAAAGGAGAGAAGTGCCAAAAATTACTCAGACGCAGAGTGGAGTTGCTGATGGTGAGGCACATTTGGGGGTTTGGGACCAATCATGTCCTGACTTATCATTTTAGTTTGAGCCAGTAAACTTTCATCTGCGATTTAATGGTGCTGGTGTCCAACCACATCATGTTGAAGTATGACGCTATCAAAGGGAGAGGATCCAGAGGATGAATAGAAGAGGGACAAGCATTAAACACAGGGGATATCCTGTGATAGAGGTGTGCCTGGGCTTAAGTTCATGAACTGTTGCTTTGTTGTTTGAAATACATGACTGAGAGGCTGTGGCAGGGTTATTAATGTCGGGACAAAAGAACAGTGTGGTTGTTGGTATCAAAACTCGTACTGAGTTCGAGGAAGATGAGGATGCAGTGTTAATCAGAGGCCGAATGAGGAAGGGAGAATGGTGAGAAGAGATAAGTACACACTGGGGAATTCCCCAAGGAACTACATGCCTAACAAGCATGTAAAGAAATGTATGTGTGTGTGTGTGTGTGTGTGTGTGTGTGTGTGTGTGTGTGTGTGTGTGTGTGTGTGTGTGTGTGTGTGTGTGTGTGTGTGTGTGTGTTGGGGGGTAAGGATGTCCATATCCATTGTGATTGTTAGCTGGTGTATTGCAACTCCTAGACACAACCATGACTGTGAATATGAAAGTTCACCTGACTGTGGACAGGTTGCCACAGACAGGCCTTCAGTTTCTCCTGTATGAAACTGAAGGCCTGTAGTGGCAACCTGCCACTGCATTTGGCGAATAAAATTTGAACTTGAACTTGGTTCCAGAAACTGTACAGCCACTTACAGTTATTATTATTATTAAGGCGGACATGGAAATCACCTGGGATAGGAACAAAAAGGTGAGAATGCACACAACTGGACCAGAGATGGAGATCGATTTTTTTTCAAGATTTGGATAATTAGTTCTATGAATGAAGACTTGCGATCTGAAATCAACACGACGACGAGTGCAATCAACACCGAGTATGAGACATGTCCTCCGCGAATATGTGCATCTACATCTTTGACTCTGCCTTCTTCCTATCCTCTCCTGTCCTCGAAAGATCTTTTCTCTCGTTGTAAAAAGCCTCTCTTTCCCTCTGTGTTTCTGTTTTCCACTCGTGCTCTCTGTAACTCTCCTGTTCTGCCACTCTTATGTTTCTCTGAAGTGGCTGAAAGAGTGAGAGAGAGGGAAAGAGCTGCAGATAGTGGGAGGGAAAGGCATGGAGATAGAAAAGAGGGAGGGTATGCGAGTATGTGGGGGAGGGTAGCACTGCAATCTCTGGCAAAGATAGCTGTGACGCACTATTACACACACACACACACACACACACACACACACACACACACACACACACACACACACACACTTGTGCTGTGGCATTCAGGGAACCATGGTGGGTGGGGGCTGGGGAGGTGAGAAGATAATGAAGCCCAAGAGTAGAACTCTTGTCGGGGGCCACAAAGAGAAAATCCTGCCAGTACTTTCAAGTTAGACCTGGAGGTTGAGAAAAGGAAGGAAGCTGGGGTGAGCATGCTTTCATTTGATGTGTGAACAAGCACAGCAGAAATGTTAAAGGAGAGCTTGAGATTCAGAAACAGCAGTACAAACAGATTCCCTGTCTCAGTCACACGCACACAAACACACACACAGGGTTTCCTGTCCCTTGCTTGTAACTACGGGTGGAGACGGGTAGAAACAGGAAGGAAGTCCAATCTGAACTTCCTCACAGAGTCAGGCCCACCCCAACGACACAGCATGGCAAGTTATCTTTTTGTCTCACACCCACATGCACTACCAGTTTCTTACCGATGGTGCGACGTAGCTCCTCACACTGGCTGATGTGCGGGAGTTTTAGCATCTCTTTCCATTTCTTGCTGCGGCCATTCCTCTTTCCTCCTCCACCTGAGACACAAAATGAGAGTTTCCTCGTCAGCCCATCTATGCTTTAATATTGCATTTGGAGTCTTTAACAGTTTCCATCCATTGGCATTTTCAACACAAACATATGAATAGGGCTGCTGTGAGGACATAAGCCCCACCCATCTGCTGTTCAAACCTACTGTGTGCAAGGATCAGCCAATCAGAATAAAGAAAGGGAGAGGAGCTAAAACAGCTTGTTTTTATTTAGTTATCCTTTACTTCATCCAATAAGGATTATTTTTTAATTATGGAAAACAATTCTAGTACAGTCAAAAAACATAAAGGTGGAAATATGGAAATGAGCACAATAGGTTCACTTCAAGTGTTAGGAAAAGTCTCAGTTATAACCACATGTCTAAATTAAAACCTCTCACAAGAGAAAAGATTTTAAGACATTTCATAACTATCAAAATGAAATGAAATACTTCAGACTTTTTAAGACTCATGGGAACCGTGTGTGCGCGTCTATGCATGTGCGTGTGTGTGGGTGTGCACAAGCTTGTTCATGTTGACCTTGCTTTGACCAGAGGCCAGAGCAGGTGGTTCATCTCACCAGTCGCCTCCATGCATCATGGCAGGGCATGTGGTGAAGAATGTTGACAGCTTCAAAGATCATGGGGCACACACATATTGTGTGTCTCTCTCTCTCGTAAATGCGTGTGCGTGCACACACACATACACTCGCACACACACAGTAATGTTGGGCAGTCGTCTTGGCAGATCAGATGACCCTGATATGAGTGGTAAACGATCTCAAGGCCCAACAGCGCTCTACAGAGGACCCCAGTCACTCTGTATATTTCACAAGGAATCTCATTCCAATAGCAGCAGGGGTGTGTGTGTGTGTGTGTGTGTGTGTGTGTCCAGAGAAATGGGGAAGAAAAGAAGTCAGGAATGGGAAACAATCCAACTGAGGAGGTTTGCCTGCAGACTGTCTCATCTGGAAATCCCTTGCATTTCCCCTCGATGACCTTCTCATCTCAAACTCTTGCCTCAAGCTCAGCTACACCGGCTATGCTGCAGACATTACATAGTCCACACCCAGCCAGATCCTTTACACAAAATCTACGCAATGTCCAACTGAGCCAATGTAAGAATATAGCAGAAAGCTATCCATGTAATTCATAGTGGGCAACCAGTACTCTTGTATCCTGCCTGTAGCACACTCATGCTATGTAAGTTGTAAGTACAAATCCAAAGTGGATGGTTTCCTGATATTTGCTAGATGTGAGCATGTGTGGATACTGTTCCAACCTTATTCCGTGGACATTATCCACAGGTCATCATTCCATCATTACTGGATCACACACACACACACACACACACACACACACACACACACACACACACACACACACACACACACTTAAAGAGAAAATCTGATATTTTATAACATCTGTCTGCAAACTCGGCCATTATTAAAATAGGTGATCAACATTTTAAAAAGTAGCTCGACACACATTTGCTGATTACAACATCATTTGATTAGGACTGGTATTTTATGGTTTACACAATGCCAGTAAAGTTCCTCTGTGCTATCTCACAGCTTTCCTGCCTTCTCTTCACTATCCTTTCTTAATAAAAGCTACAAAGCGTACATAAAAATATATAAAAACAATGATCCTTGGAGGACCATCCTGACAAAGCACATGGTTCAACACAAATTCACAATTACCCATTTTCCACTATTATGATGGCCTACTTGTGCATCCCAAATCATTGCTAACAAAGGCTGGGGGAATTATACAAGGAAGACAAAAAAAAAAATAAATAAATAAAAATATCACAGTTGTATCTGTGAATAATCTATGAATATTCCCTCCCACAGCCGCTTGCGTCAGAGGTTCCTACTTTAGAGCCCAGCTATTTTGTGGTGCCAGCTTTTAGGGACTAGGAGCAGTCCTTTTTTTCTAGTAGGAATACAAAGACCTGGTTCTAGATTAATCTCGTTCATTAGGGCTGTTCGATATAACGATATATATCGGATGACGATATAAAAACGTCTATCGTTTAATTTTATCGTTTGTTTCGTGGTGTCGCAAAATAAACTGTTTACGGCAATATTTTTTCATCGTTTTGATGGTCACTGTAGTGGCTATATTAATTTCTTAAAGTTCTCTCTTTCTCTTGTATTTAATATAACCACACTACAGACGAGCAAGCATATGCGTTGTCGTTAGCAACAACGACGATAAAACCATCGCGGCACGTGTCCACTTATTTATTTTCCACATAAACATTTCACAATAAAGCTCAAGATCCTGTTGAGACTTTTCAAAATAAACTGAATCATGTGAAAGAGTATTCAGAGTGTTTACGGATGAGAAGCAAAAAAGAGCCGCCAGGTGCTAAAAAATAAACCTTAGACTCAAACGTTAGAACAGGCTTTTCCCCGCAGCACGCCGTGTAATAAATACTCACAAAGAAAACGGCGGCCGTTACAACTCATGTCTAAAAATGTATAGTTTCATGCATCGGTTAAAACACTCGACTCCAGGTACGCAACGTGCAGCTGGAAACACTTCACGCAAGTCGAGCTGCCCGAGATTCACAGAATTTACAAAAAATGTTGAATTTTTGTGATTTATATCGTTATCGGACGATAGATGTCTTATATCGGGATATGAGATTTTGGTCATATCGCACAGCCCTATCCATCATCAGTGGAAAGGGGACAATAAAAAGATAAAAATAGCTAAATGTCTTTAGCCAATTCTCATCTCTAATCATTTCATATCTGCCTCTGGACTGTCTATTATACAAAAAGGATGCAAATACAAGGCAGTCTACCTTCCTGAAAACCTCCTCCCTTCAGACAGGCTTGCGTGTTTGCTTATGCCGCAGACAAATGGATGATCAACACTCTTATGACTATGTCTGAAGATCTCTGAATATCAAGATCCTATGTGTTTAAAAGTAAAATATGCAGACATGTGAAAATCTGTCAACAATCCTGGAATAGATAAAGTTTTTTTGTTTGGTATGTTTTCCCATGATTTGGTTAAGCGGAAGAAAATGGATGAATGGATGGATAGTTGTGGACTTTTTGTGGATAAATGTTTGAAGCTTGTGGTAAATTTATGCAAGTGGTTACCTGATTTTAAAACATGCAATACTGACATTTTATGCGCTCACAGTACTGTGACAGTCAACAAGGAGAATAGGGGCCAGTATTAATGTTTGATAAGTCTGTGCATTTCTAATTCTGAAAATCTTTTCTTTTAAAAATTTAAAAGTAGATGCATTTCTGCATGTTTTAATAATTAAAAAAAAAACATTAGTATTTATATGTGACAAAAAAATTCTATCAGGGGAAGAGAGCAACCCATCTTCTTGTTTCACAGTTAGTGAATTTAAAATGATTAATGTTGGTTTTTCTCGATTACTATGTTACATCAGTACATCAGCCAGCCTAAGTGTGAGTGAGCAACATAGACAGTTTGATTATGAAAACAGAGAGGGAAATCCTCTGCCCCAAAGTTCACTAGACACCAGCTGGCCTGGCAGAGACTTGTGACAGCTTCAGCACAAAATCTCACAGGAGGCCATGACGGTCAAACACCTGCAGAACGAACAGTGTGCACGCTCGGAACACTACAAAAACAACATCCTCATACATCTTCTTCTGCATCAAACTACTTTAAAAAATAAAATATGAAAGAGTTCAACTTTCTGACTTTGCTGTCTGTTGCTTGTTGATTTTCACCCTGAACAAACTGCCTGAATTAGTTTTACATGCAACATGCAACAGTAGTACACACATTACAAAAAAAAAATGTTTTTTTTTCTTTTAACCGTGAGAAAACTTACACTGTTTAACTGGAACTGCTTGTTGATATATGAAGCTTTTAAAATCATGTGGCATCAGGTTGTTGAAGACAGGTATGCTGACGGACCTGTTGTGAGGCTCCAGGGCACACACACCACACACACATACACACACACACACACACACACACACAAAGCTATGTTTCCTTGTTGCAGGAAAACTGAATACACAAACAAAAGAGGCCAACGAAGAAAAATGTTGAAGCCAAATGTTGGATTGGCTGTTGCACAGCTGTTGCTGTGTGATGATGGCCAGTTGCAGGAAAAGTCTGCAAATATATTGAGCCAAAAACACTGCAAGATTGATGAATACAATCAAACTTGCTCTGCAGAAAGTAAGAAATAGACAGAGATTTACTTCTCTCGTATTGCCTTCTTATACTGTGAGTAGGAAATGTGAGTGTTTCAGCTAATGGGCTCTATACTGTAAAATTACACGAGACTCAAATTTCCGATGGAAAGAAAGAGAAGGAAACAGGAAATAACTGACAAAAAACACCAGATAGACAAAGATATTGAAAAGAAAAAAGATTTTAATAGCAAGCTTTTGAAGAATGTGTGTATGCGCGAGTGTGCTCATGCTTGTCAGAGCCGGCTGGGCCACCCCACCCTGTTTAAAGTCACTCTGACGTCAAAGCCATGTGTGCAGGCCCTTAATGCAGACAGGATGGAGCAAGTATTTATTTAACTTTGGTTCTCCCCTTCGAGAAAACGGGGCCCTCCATAAACACTGACTTCAGAGAAGTTTTGCTCATTCATAGCCGAGCTACAGCCAGCGCTGAGATCACCAAGCAAGATCTGCAAAAGTCCAACGCATGTGCTGCAGTGACGAGACAAAAAAACCTAAGACGGACTGAGGAAGTCTGACATCAAAAACAAGACATGCAGCTTGAGGATATGCGAGAATGCACATTCCTTTCCTGAAAGAAAAAAAGTTATAGAAAGCGGGGTCATCCCGGTCGTACATCAGTAAGATGTAGCAACATGTCACCAGCTTTTCTGGTTTGAGTTAGACTGGCTACAGTTGCCTCACATCACTCCCCTCTCCATTTCCCCTTGTTTCCTGTCACTCGGTACTGTCACCCATCCAACCAAAGCAAAATGCCACAAAAAAGGCCAGAAAAACTGCTTTGGCAACAGCTGAATAGATGACCCAACATAACACTCAGCTTGTTTAAAGTAACTTTATGTAACCATGTCTTTCTTTTTGATAACAGCCAACAGTCTGTCATTTGTTAAAGGGGACACAAGTGCCATTTGTTCAAATGTGAATAGAGAAATTATATACGTACAAATATATATAAATAAATAAATACAAATTATAGCAGACAAAGTCACTAGCAGTGTTATTTATCTTCCTGAAGTGTATTTTAGTGTATTTTCTGAAGTTTCAAGTCTAACCGGTTAGACACGTATAAAACTGAGACTGCAGAAAAAATAAAAAGAGCACATGTGTACACTAAGTATCTTCATGGAGCTACTGTTTGCAGTTCTGTCTGAGGTGAGTTATGGCTGCTTTAATGAATGTACATTCATTGTCCTCTTTTGAGTCTGCTTTTTCTCCTACTCTGTGATCACTGGTGTGCTTGTAGCTCATGTGCAAGACAAATTCAGTCCCTATATCACTGCCTTTACTTCTTTCATCTCTCTTTCATCTCAAGTGAAAGAAGAAGCCAGACTGGAGGTTGCACATTCGACTGTAGCAGTATCGTTTCAGCGCAGCTCCCCCTGCCCAGCCACATCCTAATTCCTGCAGCAGTTACAAATCCACACTTCAGATTTGCCTTTTATTAATACCAGTTCAAATAGAGTTCACTAGTTATTTCACAGAATGTGTAATAGTACAATTAGGCCTTACAAGTGAGACAAAAACAGTTTCTGCCTGGAAACAGGTGAGACAAAACAGAGACGCAAATCAGTCAGACGATTAGTGCATCGAGGATGCATCTAAATCCAAAACAGCTCTGCACTCCATGGACTCCACAAGACGTCTGAGGGCTTTAGGCACCAAGCAGCAGAAAGTTCAGTAAGGTACAAGGTGAAGCCTCCGTGGATCGAACCTGTTTTTCTAACAACTTCTAGAGATCAGTTGAGTCGAGATATGGCGAAACCTTTGTCATGTTTTTCAAAAACATTACATGTTTTCTTTAGTGAATCAGATTATATTATCCCACCATCGCCATGAAGGGTCATAGCAAACTAAAACTGCAATAAAAATGTTAAAAAACTGCAATAACATTTAGGCAGGAGGTACATCTCGAAGTAATAACCACATAGACCCCAAGTTTGCTGGCCTTGATATGGCCCTTGTGTGGCTGGTGCCACTGACATCAGGAGGAGGGCAACTTTTTATCTCTGTGTGCCACAAATGATCATTTTAATACTCAGAAAAATACACTCTAACAAAAAAGCGTTATTTAAAAATAAGATGAAAAGTCTTATTTGCTCCGATATTGGGAACTAGAAAACAACAGTTCTAAAACACTTAAACGACAAAACACCATCACCGAGTATTTTCTCTGCTGTGATTCCCAGCTTCTTCAGATGTTACCGTGAACATAGAGCAGCGCTGCTGTCATCACAACTCGTTTTTATTTTGAATCACCATATGGCGGAAGACGCCCGGCCATCTGATGAACACATGTCACATGCTGACACTCGGAATAACAGCCACAAGGCCAGAAAATCCAACTCGTCTGTGACAGTCACAGCCTGACCGTGGCAGTAAGCAGCCCGTATTCACACAATATGATTCAGCCAGTTAGGCTACACACTTACGCAGAGTGACTTTTAATGAGTACGTGAAGGTTTACTTCTTTGAACTCTGACATAAAAAGCTGCGTGAAGGTCAAAGATGGGGGTCACCATGTACTTTTGGCACAGAGAGAGGTAATAAGCCAAAAACATTGTTGAGTAAATTAACTACATTGCACATGAGAAACGTTTTTCTAACTTTCAAAACACTGATAATAATGTTTACCAGGATATTCTTACTCAGTACAATCACATCCTGAATATTCGGCGCTTCTTCTGATTTGAAGCCTGTCCAACAGCAGCAGCATAGGTGGAGGTTTGTATTGGACTGCCGCAGCCATCTCCCAAAAACACGACTTAAATAGTAGGAAATGAAAGAGGGTCACACATAGTTTAGGCCCATTGTAATACGAGCATGCACACGCACATAGGCACAATGGAGCCTGGCCATGATAAATGAATGGTCTGTTGCTTTCCCAGTCACTCTCATACAGTGTGTGATTGGCTGGTGCAGCCCCTGATAAGGAAAATATTAGCTGTGAGTATCTGTGTTGCCTATTGAGAGCAAAGGCCCAGTGTTTGCGTAAGGTAATCCATCTGTATACTTGCACTGAAAGACACACATCAGCTGAGAGAGAGGAAAAGAGAAACATGTGAATATCAGCCAGCTCTGCTCTGCTCTACTCCTCACCTCGCTCACATGTTCTGATTCAGCCTCTTGCTGCCCTCCATATATAAACAGTTCTCTTCTCCCGTTATGCCTTCATTAATTCTTTATAACCAGACTTTCCTCCTCCTCCATATGGCCCTGAGAGAAAGAGTGGCTCGCGTGCAAAACTGCGAGGAACGCTGCAACATCACAGTAAATTCCAGTGACAACAAACGAAGAAGTGCGTGGCAGTGCGTGGGGGGGGGGGCAGCGGATCTCACATGAGGTAGGACAAGCAATTTCTCACATGAGCAAAATGACAAGCACGAGCACACACACACACACACAGAGCACAGCACTTTGCACATAAACAAGCTCCCGTGCTCATTCCAGCAGCGTGCTATGGTGTTTTGCAAGACCTTTTCTTCCTCATGTCTCTGTGCTTGAGGTATTCCATTAAACCGAGCCGAGGCGTGCTTGAAAACTGACCCTTGTTTTCACAGTGTCTTAGGGGAGAAGGGGGAGGGAAGGACAGTACGGGAACATGGTCAGACTAAACTTGAGCAAGATACCGACAGACTTCATGTGGGTTTAAGAGAAGAAACTGAAAGGTTAATCATCTGGGAGTTATCTACAGCTGTCTCTTCGACGAAGGGTGGAATGGTTAATTTCATAGCCTGGCAGGGAAAACTGAAACACAGAAAAGAGGCCTTCCCAGAACGGGGCCCTTGAGCACAGGACACATAGAAGAGATTACACCTTGAAAATGAGCTTTAACAGGACAACACATCGAGTCATATTTGAAGGCAGGACTGACGTGAAATTTACCAAGGACAGAATCTAAAACTGCGACTTTATTAATGTTATAAAAAGAAAAATGTATAAAGCATGAAAAATCTTTAAGGGCATTTAATACACTTTCTACAACTTCTAAAAAACCTCTTTAGAGCAACAAAGCATAAGTCACCACAACACTCCGAAGCCGCTCTTACACATAACTTACACATTGTTAAAAGCAGACTGACAGCTGGGTTGTCGTAGGAAGAATGCCCATTTAACATTTAATAGATGTTCATAAAGTGCTTCAAAAGTGCCTCTTCATGTTTACTCAGCTTGCCAAGAAGACATGTTAATGAACATCCCAGCAGCCACCCAGCTAAGCATCCCTGCTAAAGGTATGCAGCAGAGCCGAGTACGCAACACAGTGCATCTCGTTCTCCGCACAGCCCATTTGTGGGTGTAATAACTGTAAAATGAGTCCCACATCAAGGGACAGTCACAAAGCAATGTGTTTTATGAGCCTCAGCTGGAGGAAACACCCCAGAGTGATGACAACGAGTGTTAGCCCAGCTACAACCACAAAACTAATAAAGCTACGCTGGCTAACGTCACAGAAAAACCCTCACAAGTGGTCTGAGAGGAGTGACGGGATTCAAGTTTGAATGGTGGTAAGGAGAGGGCAGCGCACGCACAGAGGTTAGTGACACCAACACCAACGCAGCCATATCTGCTTATACCTGTATTGTTCTATTGCAAAAGAAATTTGAGAGAAAAAAAAAAATCAAAGCTCATGTGAGCGCTGGACAATCCACATTCCTTCCATTTTAGGTCTGTGATTACATTTAATTCCAGAAAGTCCGAGATTGAAATACCACGTAGGTTCAGTCTCTTTAGCGTAACTCTTGGTGATTACATGTCGAGGTCTCCAGTGGAGTTATCTAACCCTTTACCATAGTCTTCTGTAGATAATTCACATTACTACTTAGCGATTATACTGCGTTTGCGTCCCAGGAGATGAATGTAAAGTTGGTGACAGCTGAAACAAATTAAGATTTCTGCTTTAATAGGATACAAGAGCATATTTCCATTTATCAAATGCATAATACTTATATTGCAGGACAGTCAGATCAGTGCATTTCCAGTCTCTCAATATTTAAGAATAGTTGCTGATGTTTTTTATTGTTTTGTAATTTTTTTTTTAAAGCTATCTGATTTCTGTGACAGCTTCGCATATCTGCTGTTCTACAGAAACAAACAGAAAACACCCATCAAATGACATGAAAAAAACAAACTAAATATCATTCAGTCAAAGACAAAATGTTCTGATTGAAGAGATAAATTTTTTTTTTTCCTCTTTGCCCCCATCATGTCATCACCAATCCTCTTCCAGCAACTATATTTATAACACACAGCTGAATACAACAAGTCAATGCAGGCTCTCAAAGAGCACTCTGGGAAACGCAGTTTCAAAGGCAACTAATTTCTAATACCGGCACCAAAGACTCGCCAACAGTAACACACTGTGTTAGCAGTTTCAAGTCAAGCTTCACCAAAAGGCCCGAGAGCTAGCTGAAAAAAAAAAAAGTACTACAACACCCATGATCCTCAGCAGTTTAAACTTGTAAAGTGCAGCTTTAATACATATGGTAATACCAGTTAAGGCATTTTGTTTTGTTCTAAGATATAAATTAAGCCTGAGATGTTAAAGTGCTGTCATCTGTCAGCATTACTGGATACATGTCTGGATTTTTCTAGGAACCTTTTCCGTTTTTAACTGTTTACAACACCACTGCTAATATTAAGCTTCAGCATAGAGCTGGGCGATATGAGATTTTTTCATATCACGATATGTTTTTTTCATTTCAGGCGATAACGATATCTATCACGATATAAGCCAAATAACTATATTTGTAAGATTTAAATGTGCCGTTGCTCACAAGTAAAATGTGAAATAATCAGCAGCTTGTTTTTAAATATTTATTTCCCATAATAAGTTCAACAGGGTAGATGTACTTAAGGAACATGAGACTTTTTCAGATAAATAAAGGCAAATATTGCAAACTACACAAAAGGCAGCCGCTAAAGCGTTTAAGTTTCAAAATAGAACAAACGAAACAGACTAAATTGTCAATTCCACTTAGAAACAAAATATTAATTCTAAAAATAAATCTTAGTTTGTTTTACAGAAGAACAGACAAAACTGACTAACTTTTGTCAATATCAAATAAACTGAGAACTAAAAGGAAATTCTCAATCTCTCCTTGTTGTATAGCTTAGCTTTTCAAACAGTTTTAACAGTTACTTTAGTCTGACAAAAGCCGAATGACGAATTAGCGCTTCCAGTCAGAGACTGAGGCTACGTCCACGCGTACACGGGTATTTTTGAAAACGGAGATTTTCTGTTTTCGTTTTAAAAAATAATCCCGTTCACACGTAAAGGCAGAAATGAAGGAAAACGCTGCTATGAACATGCCAAAGCAGCAGGTGGCGCTAGATTCCTAACCGTGCAGAAATGTTGGCCAATCAGAAGTCTAGAAGCCTCGGTGGGAAAAAGTAAACAAAGCTGCGGCATAGAAGCAGAACAGAGTCGTATGTGTGGACGGACAGTAACTGTGTGTATATGTAAGCATTTAAACACTGCAGAGAGTAGAATTAACAGTAACAGTATTGTAGAAATTCATTTCACCGAAACAATAACGCGGCGCACAGTGTGACGCATGCACCAGTTTATTGTATTTCCAGACTTGCTTTCAGCACAATTTACAGTGCACGCTACTCTGTTTTTTGTCAGACTTGAAATAGCCGAAATACCTTCACACTACGGAACTTCTTTGGCTCTTCCGTTCGACAATCTCTCCGGCATTGGAACCATCATCGGTTTTCTCTTCGGTCACGCTCGGTTGATTTTTCTAGTCGGCACACTCATTTCCTCCATTACGCGCTGGCTCCATTACCCGCTGGCTGCTTCCCAAACAAACACACGTGCGGCGTGGCACTTGTGCTGTGCGTAGCAAGTCACACGACGTGACGCTGCGGCTGTGATTGGTTCAGCTCTGCGCTACTGAATTTGGATCGGCTGACCTTTTTTTTTTTTTTTTTTTTTTTTTTTAAGAGGACAAGAGCGGCGAGGTCTATCGCGATAGCTTAATTTCTCTATCGAGTAAAAGTTATATCGCGATACATATCGTTATCGTTCTATCGCCCAGCTCTACTTCAGCATTAGTTTATTTTTCCAGGTGTACAAAGGGAAGACGTGTCTCATAAAGTTTCTGGCTTCCTTCATAATCTCCTAATTAAGACACAGCTGTACTGTTTGCTTAAAAGCAATATACCAGTGTGTGCCTAAACATCTTTCCCATTTCACGTAAACCACTGTTATATTGAAACTGATCACCAAAAGGTCTCTGCAATGCAGCCATTAAAAACACTCTGACATATAAGTGCAATGGGAGGAGAACTTTTTACAGCAGAAGAGTAAACATAATTTTTCCTCAGCACTCTTCACGCCACCATCTGCTCCTCTGTGATAGGGTGCTCTGCCAACTCAGGTGCCTGCAAAGTATTGTAAACAGTGGAGTCTGCAAGACAAACTATGATAACAGTTTTTTGGGGTTTTTTTTTAATGATCTCAAGTGTCCGTGTTTAAATGTCATGTATTAAATATTTTCTGTGAACATGAACCACCAAAACCACACATCAAATATGTAGTGGTCAGGTTTGTTTATTTACAGTTAAATATTGAACATGGTTGCTTAACACAATGATTAATACACTTCATCGCGGGATGCTTAATGAAACTGCTGCGTTAGGAGGAACTCTTGATTTTTCGGTTGAAGTCGTTTTCTTCTTGGTCTTCCCCCAAACGTCTTCAAACTTCGGGACTTTCTGTTTAACTTCTCGTCACAGTTTAAGACCGCCTCCCCATCAATTAAATACTGTTATTGTTACGCTTTTCCTTTTACATTTTATAACAAATGCATGTGTGAAATTCGCATAGGCAGGGGTGTGGAGCATCAGGAGCAGTGTCATCTCAAACCACTTCCTTTGACGCATGTCATTTCCACTGTGCCAGACTGAACACACCCTATTATAACACTTCTCACTGTGGCCACCCAGTTTCACATGCACAGGTGTATAAAGAATGACTGTATAAAGTGACACTCAACAGTTTTCTGGACACCAACAAATGTGTAGCGGTGATTCAGAGAAGACGAAAACTGTCAACAGAACCCGAGTTGGTTTGCACAGCTTAAGACTAATAATCTGTAATTTTCTCTCTCCACAGTGAGGTCAGAGAGCTACAGAGCAAGTGATTTAATGTCTTGCTGAAGGACACATCAGCAGGGTCACGCAAACGCTGTTATGTACAGTATGGCATGAAGGTAACCAAAGAGAGACTCTTGGATAGAAGGCCACTGAAATGTGATGCATAGAAGCTGCTTTCTGTCTGGATTTGTGTGCTTTTAAAGGTGCTGTTCGCTCTGCAACTAGTTACTCTGCCATTGTGAAAGACTTTGCCAGCTGAGAACACCCACCTATGGAAAGATGATTTAACATCCAACTAGTCTCCAGTGAACCTTCCAGACATAAACTGAGGGGCTGTTGGCCGTTTTAGGCTTAATGATAATTAAGACAATGAATGGTGAATAGCATAGCAGGGAGAAATATAAAAACGCAACTCTAACTATAAGGAGGATGCTTGTGGTGCTGGTGATTTCACTTTCCACCCTTTCCAACCAAATAAAAACAGTGTAAAGGTGTAATAAGCTAGAGCTTTGTATTTTCGCTCAATAAACTGATGTGATCAACTGCCTGTTAAATGACTATCCGGTTAATCAATAAATCTTTCCGTTTCCAGTGCTTTAATTATGTATAACATTGTGAAATTGTTGACAGATGTGCTCTTCCCACTATCTTTGTGCTCCGAGGGCCTCCGAGGGGGGTGATAAGAGAAGGTGAACTCCGGCAGGTATTGAGCCTGTAGATCCGACTCTTGTGCAGTAATATCGGGACATTCGTGGGAAGCCTTTGCCGAGCACCATTTAAAGGCAGCGAAAGGAGAGCCTGGTGCTTTGTCTCGTACGGAGCAACTGCTGCTATGAAATGGATTCACAGCTGCCGTGAACAATCCATTTCACGGCAGTGTTGGCGTTCAGTCTCCAACTGAAACGCATTCTGAATATAATGTAAACCATAAGCAGGGAAGGCCTCTGCACACCGAGGCGCGACCCCCACTCCAGCCTTTCGGGCTTGTGAGTGAATTTGCTTTCGAGAAAAATGCATCAGCTTGCATAATATCATCTGAAATCACAAAGCCTCCTGCTCGATTTTGTTTGGAAGGGGAAGAAAGAGAGAAAAAACACGAGTGGAAATCGTTGAGCAGTAATTACACTTCTTCTCTCCCCCCGCCCCTCCTCAGGCTGCTGATACAGTGTTGCACACCCACCCAGCGCCCACTCACTGGCTACAAAAGTGGCCTCGCTGCTCTGCCATCTCATGGAAAACAGATGGATACTCGCCTCTTTTCCACCTCCAGGTGAGCTGCCTCTGTGGGATCCCCGGCCCACTGAGCAGTGTGCACGATCGAGGCTGTGGAGCCTGGGCCGCCGGGGCTACCTTCTAGTCTCCAGAAGCCCCTCACTATCACATAACCCCCTTCCCGTCTAATCAACAGCCAATGCAGCCGCATACTTCTGCGTCAAAGCACCACACGCTGACTTTACCTGCCTAATTAGGCTTTAAACACACCGAAACCTACAATGACAGGTAAGAAGGCACCGGCGCAAAGAGCCCCGCTGCGCAGCCGAATTTCGCTCCACAGTCAATAACGTGGATATCATTAAATGTCTGTTATGTCATCGTAAATATCCACCAAACCACTGCCGCCTGTGTGAAAAAATTCGCTCGACAGCCTTCATTTAACGCAGCCATCTAAGCACGATGCTGCAAACACTCCCTGCCTTGTTCATCTCCAGCCTTCGGGGCCTTACGTTAAGGTGCCCCGGTGAATCTGCGTGCAGTTCTTGTGCGAGCAGCAGATTTCGGCAGAACATGTTTGGGTTCTGCCCGGAGACAAAGCACTGCGCAGGGATGCGAGACAGAGAAGGCATAAACCCCGAGAAGGACAGGCGGAAAGCTACGGCCAAGTCGCCGAAGAGGGGGAGAAAAGACGATTCATTCTTGAAGCCATTAAGCTGAACTTACCTTCCCGTGCCTTCAGGAGAACCGTGTTGGCCACGATATTTTCAATCTCCATTGTCAGAATGTGAATCCCGAGCAGTCGCGATACATTTCACTCAGAGGAAAAAAGACGGTTTTTCTGATCAAACGTGCCGACGACGGTGAGGCTGCTGCACGCGCGCAAGGCGGACTCTGCGCTGGCGCATAGTAGGAGTTTTAATAGTGGTCGTCGTTCCTCTCCATTGCAAGATGTGTTATCAAACCCTACCTACACAGCTATACGGTTACGACGGGGCTTGTTAGCATTCACAGCCTCCCTCCCGTCCCTCTCCGCCTGCTTTCCTTCCTGTTTCAGCTCCCTCCTCCTCCTCCTTTTCTTCCTCCTCCTCCTCCTCGCCCCTTCTCTGCACAACGAACCAGCAAGAGCAGGAGGGATCAATTTACAAGCGGCACAACTACACACAGATCCACACACAAGTGCATTCATGTATACATGCATGCATGTCCAAGACTTAACCTCCTGAAACTGCCTATGGTTATGTCATTTATTTGGGATTAAAACGTGTTTATGTGTGAGGTTTTTTCCAAGTTTCTCCCGGGAAGAAAAACATAACGTGATACATTGAGAGCTTACTGGAAAGATCTAGGAAAGGAGACCCCCCCCATCCCCATTTTTTAAATGAATCCAAAAAGCCTTTCTAAACATGAATGACTGTGTTAATTGGTAAAGTTTCCCTCGCCAGAATTTCCTGCTCAGCTGTTGCATGAGCCGCTTGCTCAGGAAACACGGATGTCACAGAGGCCTAAAGTTGTGTGAACAATGGTGTCGGGGTTTAAGCTGCTGCAAGTCGAAGCCTGACGTACAGCGATAACAAGTTGGTTTTCCGCCTATCATGTCCCAGAAACCAACTGGGACTGTAATCTGACTCATTGATCTAGTAAACCCTTAGGGGGTGGGGGTATGCAAAAAGCACTCCGCCTCCTGAGATAATGTCGAAGAGGTAACACTTTATCAACTTTTGTTTAAAAATGTTTGGAGTTTTGTGACTGGTTTTGCTTCTGTGCATGAGAATGAGCAACTACTACAACAACACAAAGAAATCTCTTTCGGTTTATGTTTTGCTACGAGGGTCATGCAAGAGCGCCCAGGGGTAGGCTGTGGAGAATCAAAGAGCTCAAAGGTCACTGATTCTCACAGGCTTTTGTTAGGCTTTTGTTCAAGATACAGAATCGATCAAACGTGTTCTGCCTGGACTGGATACGCGGTGTGAAAGCAGTAAGACCGAAAGTAAATGTCAGAATAAATGTATTTGTTAATAAGGATGTGTGTTGTGTTGCATAAACAATAACTGCCAGCTTCCTCGTCCAGACCAACACAAATCATACTTGACAAACAGTGGCTCGGGTGGTGCGCATAGATTCAATGCCTCCACCTTGTGGTGATAACACAGAAATACAAAACATGCATTACGTCATACAGAGTTGCATCGTTACAGTTTAAGTAGTATTTTGAGAAAAATAAGCTTTTATTTAGACAGATAAACGTATCATGTGTGAGTCTGACATGCAGCTTTTGCATATTTACTTATTTATTGTATGTAAAGTATTTAAAATAAGTAATTTGGCTAATTTTAAGTCATTTAAATTAACATAATCACCATGTTGTAACAGGTTACTCGGATTGTTAATCAACCATAGACAAAGAGTTTTAATTCATTTGAAAACCTGAGGTTTAGCCTTGGTCACACTAGCTGGAAAACTCAAAAAACAGTTTTATTTGTTGTTATCTATTGCCCACCGGGGCCTTACTCAGACTTTTGAATCTGGTTTAGTGCTCAGCTCAGATAAAATAATCATTGTGTGTGATTTTAACATCCATGTAACTACTAAAGCTCATCAGGTCATATAATCTATTATTAGACTCAACTGGCTTTATTCACAATGTAAAAGAACCCACCCACCACTTTAATCACGCTCTAGATCTTGTTTGAAAATGTTACAAAATCGTGTGACAATCTCACAGATTAATTGTGTGCTGCTTGTTTTAACAGATTGTGATGTTTTCTTGAGGTTAACGATTCAAACAGATAATGGGTGGGATGAGATAAACTTTCCAGGTAACTGTCCAGGTAATGAGAGGTAAGGATGTCTTCCAGGGTAGGTAGCTGTTGGATTGTGATGTTTTGTGAGCTTTTATGACTCTCTGCAGAGCGTTTCTGTGTGCCTCAGTACCTCCTCTTTGTATGCACAATCATTGTTTTTCAGAATTCTGAGAAAAAGTCTGAACTTTTGTCTTTACTTGCCTTGGAAAAGAAAACTTATTTACCACAGATCATAACTGTGATTGCAAACGTTGCCAGAAAAGACTAGTTACAAAAAAACAAAACAAAACAAAAAGGTTGTGAAAGCAGCCTTCAATTCTAGGTAATTCCGTTCAATTTAACAGCCATACTCATTTAAATATATTTAAATAAAGTTAGTATATAATTTATAAATATTTATAAATATTACAACCATTAAGCACTGTGATCACTGCTGTATCAAAAGAAAATGCCATCTATAATTATCAATATTAAGTCAACATTAATTAACCAAACACAAAAATGTTCTAGTAAACAAATTTGTTAATTCATGGCAGAATCTTCTTGCTCTGAGGTGAGACTACTAACCACTGCAACACCATGTCTCCCTATTACAGATCTATGTAAACGCCCCCTCTAGCAAGGCACCTTTTCACCTCTGTAGACCTCTGTTCTTAATGTGCACTACATACTCCCACTTTACTGTTTCACTGCTTTGAGATTCCCACAATATCCTTCAAAGTTCAGCAGGTGTCATATAGGGTATTTTGACTGCAAATGTAAAAATAGGTCAAATCTTCCCTTAAGGCAACTTTCTTCTGCTTGGCTGCGTCTAACCAACCTTAGAAAGTTTTGAACAGCAGGTGGGTGTGGCTACTGTGCTCACAGTCTGAGATTAATTATTTATGCCCTCACTAACATCATTAAGATCCAACAGCATGATTCTTTTGCTGACACGGGACATTCAGAGCAGCCTGGAGTCTGAGCCCTTTGCTCAGAGGGATTATACAGACAGTAACCTCATTAATTGAAACTTAAAATGTGAAATGAATATCCACCATTGTAACAGTATATATAAAGAACTTGTACTTTTTTAGAATAATTTCTTTTATTCCTTGTTTTATACTCCACCACAATTTAGAGTAAAATATTGTAAAATTCAGTTTAAACTAATGAATTACTGCCTATGCAAGGTATCTTAGAGCGAGAGGCAGGGTACACCCTGGACAGGTCACCAGTCTGTTGCAGGGCTGACACTTAGAAGAGGACAACCATTCGCACCTATGGACAATTTAAAATTTCCAGTTAACCTATTCCCACTAACTGCATGTCTCTGGGAGGAAGCCAGAGTACCCAGGGAGAACCCGCACAAACATGCAAAATCCATACAGGAAGACCCTGGCCTGATGGTAGAATTGAACTCAGAAGCTTCTTGCTGTGAGCCAACAGTGCTAACCACCGTGCCAACAATTCATTTTCATTTTTTCCCACCCATTTCATTTTAATGCAAGCCACACTGACAATGCCAGATGGTGCAGTTGGCATTAACGACTGTATGAAGATGAGGTGATGATTTTGAATCAAAGTTCTACACAGTCTCAAAACATCTGAAAACTCAACGTTTGCAAGACTGACAGTCATAAAAATAAGTGAATGAATTTAATAAAGTTGTATTTCCTGTTTTACCTGTATTACCTGTTCATGGTGAGAGATTCATTAGATTAGGGCCATTTGCAGTTTTGGAGAAGTGGTCAAACCAGGCTTTTCTCACTGTATGTTAGAGGTTACGCACATATCCACTGCATGTAGATGGGGATTACAGTTAAAAAAGAATTTGCATCTTGGTCCTGTTTTGGACCACAGAGAGCTAATCCTGACGTGTTTTTTTTTTTCCAAGTCAAGAAAACTTAAGCGAATGGTTTATAGAATAAATGGCGGAACTAGTGGATCTTTTTTTCCCGCTGTCTTTACTGGCCTGGTGTGTTCATGCATGCAAGGAATTTAGTGAGTGTGTAGACACAAACATGGCAATAAAGTTGAGAAAAGATGGAAGCAACCAAATTATTAATATTATAAGATTATGACACTTAGAAATATAGTCTTTAGTCTATGTCTACTAGTGACTTGATTTTTAAGCATATAGGACAAAAAGTTTCTGTATACAGACAGTGCAAAGATCTGAATGTCAAGGTAGCTTAAATAGCACAAACCAGTTTCCCCCTCAACCCCAACCCCCCCTTTAAATTATTGTGTGGTGTAAATAAGTTTTACTATGTGCTTAAGATATTCACCTTCAATTAACATTCTATTTAAAATAAATAATTAAGGTCAGTCTGAGGTTTGAGAAAACAAGTGCAGGTTGAATCTTCTCAGTTTTTCCACATTCAGCCAATTTAATTACAAAGACACATTACTGTATTAAATCAGAGAAACCTGTCAGCAAGTTCATTGGACGTTGGTGTAGGATAACTGGCCATGGCTGTGATGTTTATTAATGAGAAAGCTGTAAAACTGACGAGTCAGACATAGGGCTTGGATTAAATTGCACCTGCAACACAAAGCTCTCTATGGAAAAATACAGTGAAAGCGTAAAATGCACATGTGGCTTCTTTGCAACTTTTGCAATGTGCAAACCCATCCTGTGGGCTAAATTGAACTCTTTTGAGGGCAAGCTGTATTAGATGTGGCTTAAACATTAAATAGGTTGTAGGTAGTGCTTAAACACTGTGTTTAAACACTGCTCTGTTGGTATTAGGGGCCAAGAAACTATTGCCTACATCATTAAACCACCAAGGCAGGATGGAGCCATGCTTGCCATCCTATCATCTCAAAGAAGCCTGAACATTCTCCTTTGACATTTCTCAAGACATGTTTGCTCAGAAAAATTACAATTAAATACTTTATTACTGTACTTTTACAGGTATCTGACTTTACTTGAGTATTTATTTTTCTGACAAGTTATTACTTGTCAGAAAGCGGAGCGCTGCTGACGTCGACTGAGAAAATTGTCAGGCGGTGGAAGGAATACTTCGAGGACCTCCTTAATCCCACTGACACGTCTTCCGAGGAGGAAGCAGAGTCTGGGGATGAGGGGAATGACCCGCCAATTTCCGGGGGCGAGGTCACTGAGGCAGTTAAACAACTCCTTGGTGGCAGAGCCCCTGGTGTTGATGAGGTCCGCCCCGAGTTCCTGAAGGCTCTGGACGTTGTAGGGCTGTCCTGGTTGACACGCCTCTGCAATGTTGCGTGGAGATCAGGGGCAGTACCTGTGAACTGGCAGACCGGGGTGGTGGTCCCCATCTTTAAGAAAGGGGACCGGAGGGTGTGTTCCAACTACAGGGGGATCACACTCCTCAGCCTCCCTGGGAAAGTCTATGCCAGGGTGCTGGAAAGGAGAGTTCGTCCGTTAGTCGAACCTCGGATACAGGAGGAACAATGCGGTTTTCGTCCTGGTCGCGGAACACTGGACCAGCTCTTTATCCTCTCCAGGATACTTGAGGGTGCATGGGAGTTTGCCCAACCAGTCTACATGTGTTTTGTGGACTTGGAGAAGGCATTCGACCGTGTCCCTCGGGGTGTCCTGTGGGAGGTGTTGCGGGAATGTGGGGTGTCTGGCCCATTGCTACGGGCCATTCGATCCCTATACAACCGTTGCAAGAGCTTGGTTCGCATTGCCGGCAATAAGTCGGACTCGTTCCCGGTGGGTGATGGGCTCCGCCAGGGCTGCCCTTTGTCTCCGGTTCTGTTCATAATTTTTATGGACAGGATTTCTAGGCGCAGCCAAGTGGCGGAGGGCTTTCGCTTTGGTGGCCTCAGAATCTCATCTCTGATTTTTGCAGATGATGTGGTTCTGTTGGCTTCATCGGGTGAGGGCCTCCAGCTCGCACTGGAACGGTTCGCAGCCGAGTGTGAAGCAGCGGGAATGAGGATCAGCACCTCCAAATCTGAGGCCATGGTTCTCAGCCGGAAAAGGGTGGAGTGCCCACTCCGGGTCGGGGATGAGTTCCTGCCCCAAGTGGAGGAGTTCAAGTATCTTGGGGTCTTGTTCGCGAGTGATGGGAGAAGGGAGCCGGAGATCGACAGACGGATTGGGGCTGCAGCTGCAGTAATGCGGACGCTGCACCGGTCTGTCGTGGTGAAGAGGGAGCTGAGTGTAAAAGCGAAACTCTCAATTTACCGGTCGATCTACGTCCCTACCCTCACCTATGGCCACGAGCTGTGGGTAGTGACCGAAAGAACGAGATCGCGGATACAAGCGGCAGAAATGAGCTTCCTCCGAAGGGTGGCTGGCCTCTCCCTTAGAGATAGGGTGAGAAGTTCGGCCATCCGGGAGGGGCTCAGAGTAGAGCAGCTGCTGCTCCACATCGAAAGGAGCCAGCTGAGGTGGTTCGGGCATCTGACAAGGATGCCCCTGGGCGCCTCCTGGGTGAGGTGTTCCAGGCATGTCCCACCGGGAGGAGGCCCCGGGGCAGACCCAGGACACGCTGGAGAGATTATATCTCTCGGCTGGCCTGGGAACGCCTTGGTATTCCCCCGGATAAGCTGGAGGAGGTGGCTGGGGAGAGGGAGGTCTGGGCCTCTTTGCTTAGGCTGCTGCCCCCGCGACCCGGCCCCGGACAAAGCGGATGAGGATGGATGGATGGATGGATGGATGGTTATTACTTTTACTTCCTACATTTTAACACAAATGTCTGTGTTTTCTACGGCTCAACAAACATCAGCAAATATCACACAAACTTTTTATGGAGTTTGTCACACACTGTGTCTGCTTTCTAAATGTACAGCTGTTGTATTTCCCAGAATGAGAGATAAGGTCACTCAGAGAAGGGGAAAGATATAAGAAAGACAGGGTCGGAGAGGAAGAAAAGCAGTTATAGTTAAAGGTAATGTCTGCCCATTGGCATTTGATAAACTGGAAATTTAAAGCTTACATGTAATTTCCTAATTATTAATCAGGTATTGGGTGTGTATGTTATATTAGATATATATCATATCTGTTATTTTTGTTCACATTGT
Organism: Rhamphochromis longiceps; assembly: GCF_057381845.1. NCBI lineage: Eukaryota > Metazoa > Chordata > Actinopteri > Cichliformes > Cichlidae > Rhamphochromis > Rhamphochromis longiceps. The sequence continues at coordinate 38,767,424 of NC_140562.1, read as the reverse complement.
TAAACAAACTGTTAGTGACTAAGGTATACTAACTTAAGTATTTAAAGGTTGAATGAAAGTACTCTGCAGTTTAGTTCAGAATAAACAGATTAATAATAATAATAATAATACATTTTATTTGAGGGCGCCTTTCAGAAACCCAAGGTCACCTTCCAAAAAAAAACTTTTAATAATAGGAACAATAGTCATAAAATACATAAAATAAGTTAAAATTACAAAACAGAGCGTGACAACAGATAAAATCAGCATTAAAGCGAATAAGCCAGTTTAAACAGATGTGTTTTGAGCTGTGTCTTAAATACGGAGAGGGAGTCAATATTTCTTAGTGCAGGAGGAAGAGAGTTCCAGAGCCGAGGAGCAGAGCGACTGAAAGCTCTGTTCCCCATAGATTAGTTTGCTGTACTGTGGTAAATATGCAGTAAGTAACTGTGAATGGTTAATGTTGGTTTACATCAGTTGTAGCAGAAATAATTTTGAATTTAAGTTGACAATATTATGCTTAGATTCATTCTTCTACCAACTTTATATTGTCTAACATAAAGACAGAATAAACAGTACGCTTTCAGCAAAGGGAATGGAAATTAGCCAAGACAGCTTGTGAAATATTGGGTTACATTTTGTTGAAATCAGCTGTGTAAGTCCACAAAGAGCCTGAAACCTCAGAGCAGCACCAGCACATGTCAGCTGACCACAGCCAGTACACAAAGAAAATCTGCTGGAGCTCAAAAAAAGAAATGATTATATATATATATATATATACACGGATATCCGAACTTCTACTTAAATGATTAAAGTCTACACTTTTTCCTCACTTAGGAAAGTGTTTGAGGTGTGAAGAAGCTTCAGCCGTCGGTCTGTACGCTGATGCTGTTTCCTGGCTGCGTGCGTTTTCACGTGACCCCACGAGCGAGTGAGCCTCAGAGCCAGCGGCTGACACTTAAAGCAAAAGCTAACACAACAAGCAAACGTATTCACTTCGGCAGCGGACGCCTGTAATTTTCGAGGATGTTTTCACTCGGGGAGAAAATGGAGTTTCTCATAGGAAACCCATTTTCAACGCCGGTCGGACAGAGAATCGGTAAGCAGCTGCTTTTTAAAACCGCTCAGAGTGGTGTTCAAGTCGGTTCAGTTTGCTTCCATTTGTATATTTTCCGTTTTGCTTTTAAAAACTCCGCTAACACGTGACAGTGGCGACAAACCTGTTTACTTCCGGTTTTCGCATTTTATTCTATTTATTAATCAACTCCAAATTTGCCAGGAAAAATAAGATAGTTTTTACAGTCAATGACGCAGGAGAGGCGGGATTAATTCCCTTGATTCTTCCACGTGATTGGTCGATATAAATTGAGTGGCAATTCACTTGGCGAATCCGGAAGCCGCTTGGCGTTCCTTCTCACTTCCTTAATCACTGATGTGTTACAGTTTCACACTATGCCTAAGTGTCAACAAGTGTGTGCCGTCACACATCTTATGAAGCATCTGCCATTTGCTCGTAATGGCACCGGGATAGTTCTCTTTATCCAGCCACTAAAAGCTCCCACAATCCACTGCAAGTGCAGATGCCTGCAAAGATGTGTAACATCAGGACAGTCATCGGTATTAAGAAAATGTCACACACCCATCTCATGCCTTCCTTCCTCTTATCTCCTCCACTCACTTTCTCACATATAAATGTCAGCTACTTCTGAGGCAAATGAGAGCAGAATCAGCTGACAGTCACATGAAGTGGAAGGGAGCTGGGGAAAGAGAGTGGGAGGGAAGGGGTGAGGAGGGAAATGGAGTAAATGGGATCGGGGAGTGTGGGGAGTTTTGGAAAGGAATGAAGGAGATTTAGAGACTTATGAAGAGCCCGTGTAGGGTGGAGTGGGGAAAAAAAGCAGGCTTTGATTGCAAAATAGTTTGGAGGATGCAGGATTTTAGGGGAAACCTTTCTAATCAGCTCAATGCTACAAATAATGAGTTACTGAAACGTTTATCAAGAAAGTGTTATTATATTTTAAGTTTTTTGTTGGGTTAAAAAAGGGTGGGACCTTTTGGTAAAAGAATATGACCCATATTTAAATTTTTCTGTCAATTTATAGGAAAAATTACTTTAAAGAAAACACAACATTTTTTTTTTTTATCTTACCCTGGAATTTAAAGTGGTCGGTCTGTCAGACATTGTATTGCTTTGTAAGAACTATTCTTCACTTTTCATGTTTAATGCTGCACCTGCTTAGTCAACACACAAACAAACGCACAGCTCTCTCGTGTTTGCATCATTACATCCACTGATGAGGATGTCGTCAGTGGATGTAATGTCTTTTTTCAGGCTACTTTTGTGTCTTGTGGTTAACCAGCTTTAATGTGCATGCGGCAGCTGTTTACCTTAGAGTTAAATGAATTTATTTGAATTATAAACCCTGACGTTTAGCTATCTTATAATGGGTAGCTGGATGGGCGGATACGTATTTTGGCAAGACTCCTGCCCGTGTTGTAAAACTGACTGTCATGCATGTCTGACTTTTAAGAATCATGTGTAGCTCAACTACATTAATGAAGTCTAGTCAGGCAACATTACACTGAGGATTTTTATCTGAAAGCAGTTACATATTTTGAGGTTCTCACCAGTGTTGTCTTCGTTAACGGCTTGAGAAGGCAAAGAGTTAGAGAAGCATAACTAAATAAGCTGTCAGGGGTTATTTTTAAAACAGACAAAAAGTTCTCATATCTCTGTGCAGCTTTTAGCTGTGCTTTTTTTAGTGTTCTCATGAAGTTCCATATTTTATTCATTCTGTAACTATTACTGTCCTTAATGAATGGTACTAATCAGTAATTTTATGTGAACAGTGAATGGGATGTCTCTGTGGCATGCACATAGTGTCTCATGTAGGATTTTATCTGTCACATCGTCACCTTTTTGCCTTTTTTTCTACTAAAAGCTCCAAAACCAACTCAACCTAGTCAGCACTAAACAGCAGACAGACACACACTTGGTAATGACCTGGTAGACACAGAGGTATATTTAGCACGTGTATTTATGAAGTGTTAATAAGTGTGTTAATAAGGTATCAGTCTGCTTAAACGATATCGATTTTACTGTATGTTTCCCAAAACATAAAAAATCAGTTAACCCTGGTTTAATCTGTGCTGTTGCTATTTAATTCCTAGCATAATGAACACTACGGTATGCAAATGTGTAAACTGTTTCCCATTGTAACTGATCATTTTTTTAAACCCTCCTCGTGAAAGCAGAGCATAAAATGATCACATGGTGACCTTTCTTTTATAAATATAGACCATTGGTTCACATTTTTGTCTTTTGCATTATGATAAGTAGACCTTCAAGTCTGGTCTGTGAAACAGAAATATTGAACCCTTAAATGTGTTGTGTTATGTCGATGTCATGAAAGAAGGGGGAAGTCTTCTGTTTACTGTGATTTTCCAAATATTCCAATTTCAGTATTATCATATTAAATGTAGTTTGATCTCATTCCCTTACTTTTGACAGAGCAAGCGACCAATGGATCACTACAATCGGAAGACTGGGGGCTCAACATGGAGATCTGTGACATCATCAATGAGACAGACGAAGGGTAGGGATGATGTTATTTGTTGTGTTGGGGTATTTTTGGTCTGTCAGTGAAGCACACATGCAGGAAGAGACAACAGTTCTATTAATTCCTTATTTCTTGTTTTCTCTGCACAAGTCACATCGAAGTCAAACTTGTTATTACACATGCTCACTATATAACATTTTAGCTTTGTTTATAATAGTATTAGTAATAATAAATGACACAAACTAATAAAAAGTTTAAATTTGTTTTTTAATAACTTTAAGAGATAAATAGCTAAGGCAAGTTATGTAAGCATGTTTCCATGTTTTGCTTTTGCATCACTGTGTCACTTCCTTTATGGGTTTGTTGCTACTTTCAGTGCTGGTTGTCACCATTGACCTACTTACGTCTAACACTGTCTTCTAGTTAATTACGCATGTTTTCTGCTGAGAAAGCCTCTCTTGACACATGTTTTTCTGAAGGTTTCCTGTTGTAAGGGACTTTTTCCTCCCACTGTCATGAGGTACTCACGGTGGATAGTTTAATTGTTGTATTATAGGCTCATTACCTTCCAATATCAAACACCTTAAGAAGACTGGGCCATAGAAATAAAATTAATGAAACGGAATTGAAAGTAGTTAATTCAGAAGAGACGGAACAGATTAATAGGGTTAAAAGTGTAGGTTACCTGTCCCAGTTAAGACAGTTATATTTTTTGTTTTGCTAGTTTTTACCCCTCAGCTGTAAAAGGCTAATGGGGTATTGTTGAGCTCATCCCAGCTGCCATGTGGCATGAGGCGGGGCACACCCAAAACATGTTTTAAAGCTTTTGTGAGATTTTAAAGGAGGAAAGATTTTAACATTTTATGTTGTCAGTGTTAAAGGTTTTTGTCACTGCATAAATACTTGTGGTAGCAGATAGTAGGAAAAAAATCAATTTTCACCATGCCAATGGAAGTACACACTTCAATTAATATAAGTGCGACTGAACTGAAGATTTACAATTTACAGATTAAAAAATTAGCTAACAGATATGACCATGAAACTGTGAAATTATGCATAAATATGCAAATAATTTTCAAACATGTACTTATTTCATATATTTAGTTATTTGTCCACTATAAATAACTATATATATAGTTATGTCCACTAGATAAACTGTGGAGAAGTAAACACTAGCATGTGCATTTTCTTTGCACTCATGTTGAAAAAACAGGTTAAAGCAGCAAAAGAAAATATCTAAATTCTCCATTACAAAATAAGTTGTTATATATAGTTTTGCCAGAGAAAACCCATTTTTAATTTAATAATCTACAGTCTTTTGTTAATGACTTATGTTGCATATTTAAATTTTTAAACTTTAGTATGGATAAGTAAACAAACATCATGTGATGCTTTTCCCCAGGCCGAGAGATGCAGTTAAAGCCATTAAGAAGAGAATAGTAGGAAACAAGAACTTCAGAGAGATTATGTTTGCTCTCACTGTGAGTAATTGTCTGTCAAAGATTGTATGTTTTTCTTTTTGTGTTATTTGTTCTGTCATGGCCTGTCAGATGTGAGAGGAATATTTTGCAGGTCAAAATGATCTTTGTCCTGGTTGGCTGTTATCCAAGAGGAGATGATTTCTGTGTTTACTTGTGCAAGTAGCTCAGTTAACTCGGGTCTTAGTTAACCCATTGACGTCATGCTAGAGAGAGATAGATTTTCATTTTGGTGCAGCTAAAATCACTTTTTTTTTTTATATGTTACGTGTTGTGTTGATTTTTTCTCACTCTCATATAGGTTCTGGAGACGTGTGTGAAGAACTGTGGCCATCGTTTCCACGTTTTGGTTGCCTCACAGGAGTTTGTTGAGGGGGTTTTGGTTCGTTCTATTCTGCCCAAAAATAACCCACCCACTATCCTCCATGACAGGGTCCTCAGCCTCATACAGGTATGTACATGACCGAGTGTTTGTGCACAAGTGCAGTGGTGTCAAACCCTACAGCCTGAGGGGCAGAATCGGCCCAGCAAAGACTCAAATCCGGCCTGCTGGATGGCTTTGGAAAATTTAAAGGAGGGCATCAATTTTTTTGACTTTTTTTGAAGCTTTACAACCCCAACACCCCCACAACCACTTATACTACACCAAAGTATTTAATCAGAATCAGGATATTTTAATAATCCCAACAGACTGAACTAATTAAATAATACAATATATTGCAAACTTTAAAAATTTAAGGAATAGCACTATTATATACAAATTGCTCAATTATAAAGATATTACAGAGGATATTACTCAAGATCAAAATAGGCTGTATGTGGTCCTCCATGTAAAATGAGTTTGACATCCTGGCACTAGAGCTTTAGCTTAAGATGATTTGTATAAAAAAAAATCAATTGCCACTGTTTAATTTATTAGTCAATTCAAATTAGACAACCTAACAGAATCGCTTTTTTAATTTACATTGTGAGGCTGGAATCAGTCTCACAGACTCTGTTATGTCTATGGAAATGTGCAACAGTGTTATTTTTAATGCTCACAATCCAGGTGTCTACATTGATATGTACATTCCTCTGTTACATGGTCAGAGTTCTTGTGGGTAATCATAAACAAAGACCGCTAACATTAACATAGTCTCAGGCTTAGAAATGCTCTAGGACAGTACACTTCTGTTCTCTGCATGTTGCCTTTTATGTGTCGTTCTATGTGCCACTGGATGCAGATTTAGGGGTCAGTCATCTCTTTACAATCTGTTACATGCTCTCTTTCATCTTCAGTCATGGGCTGATGCATTTCGAAGCTCTTCCTCCCTGGTGGGGGTGGTACATATATACGATGACCTAAGAAGACGAGGTCTGGAGTTCCCCATGACAGACCTGGATGCTCTGTCCCCCATCCACACACCAAATAGGGTGAGACTATCTTCCAGTGAAAAAACAAAAGACCACTTGAATGTTTGGATAGTTATTGTACCGTACCTCTCTGACAAATCTTGCAGAGCACCCCAGAAAATGGAACCGCTGAGATGCCCCCTGTCACTGCTCCTACAAATGAGTCACAACTGGAAGCTGCTTCAAGTATTTCCAGTCAGAATACATCACCTTCATTTCAGCCCAGTGAAGGACCAGTCTCACTTACTGCAGAACAGGTTCCACTGACCAAAAATACCTCTCATTGTATATAGACTGTTTCTGTATCTGAAAATGGCTTATCTTATTTTCATGTAACATTAATGCATCACTGTGGCCTTTCTAGCAGTGTTTGACTGCTTTTTGTATTTTTCTCTAATCTAGGAGCAGAAGCTGCGAAGTGAGCTCGATTTGGTGAGAGGAAATCTCAAAGTGATGTCTGAAATGCTAAATGAGCTACTCCCTGGACAAAGCCAGCCAGATGATACACAGCTGCTACAGGTCTGTGTGTGTGTGTGTGTGTGTGTGTGTGTGTGTGTGTGTGTGTGTGTGTGTGTGTGTGTGTGTCAGAAGTGCCTTTAGGAGCTGTGGACTGTGAATATAGTGTATTTGCTGTTGCCAGTTTAAGGACCTAAATTGTGTTCTAAAATCAATGCACCATATAGTTTCCTTACAATGTTCTATTGTTGTACATTTGTGGTATTTCATCCATCCATTTATTTTCAGCCACTTATCCAAAGTCGAATTGCAGTGTCAAAAAGCTAAGAAGGAAATTGCAAAATATCCTATTCCTTAGGAACATTTTCTAATCCCTGCTGGGAATAAGTTCTCAGTCTGCACTACCTGGGTGAGACTGAAAAGCCTCTAAAGGAGAGTGTTCAGGAAGCATCCTTATCATATGCTGAACCACACAATTCCTTTTTGACACAAAGAATTGTCACCTTAATGTGGTTGAGGGGTTTCTCTGCTACTGTGATCCTAGGAGCATAACTTCTGAGCTCCACCACTTTAACGTTGTAATGATGTATGCTTTATTGATTCCTGTGGGGAAATTCCTCTCTGTGTTTAACCCATTCACTCAGTGAAGCAGTGGGCAGCCACCAATCTAGCACTCGGGGAGCAGTGTGTAGGGACAGTACCTTGCTCGGGGGTACCTCGGGGAATCCAAACCCCCGACCTTCCGATCATGGGGCCACCACTCTACCTACTGAGCTATCACTTTGGCCACTCCTTGAGCCAAATTGGATGGGAAGCTTACTGCTGAGTGTCCAGTGGCCTAGCCTTAAGCCGTGGGGCCCAGCCATTCACAGCTCAAATGGGCCCACAGAGATTGGCTTTGAGGTTGGATGCATTTTGAAATGTGTGGGGGACAAAGGCATGGACCTGGGCACCATGACCCCCGCATTATAGACTCTGGTGATATTGCTAATTGCTGAAAGGCAGTTGCACTAGAGAGATTAGATTAGATAGAACTTTATTAATCCCTCGGGTGGGTTCCTCTGGGAAATTCGATTTCCAAAAAAGCACAGCACCGACAGAAGTTAAAGAGTTATACACACTCACATATATATAAATACAGAGACAATATAAATAAAATATACGAAGGGGATAAATAGAATAAATAGGAATAAAAATAAAAATACAAGTGAATTGCACATTTCAAGTATTGAGTCTATTGCACCGTTGACTATTTACAAAAGTATTGCACAAAAGGTATTGCACAGTGAGGTGAAGAGGCACTACAGCTTAGTTGTTCCCCCCTCCTTTGTCCTCCTGTTTCCCCTCCCTCTCCCCTCCAGAGAGGAGTTAAACAGTCTGATGGCGTGTGGGACAAAGGAGTTTTTAAGTCTGTTAGTTCTTGTCTTTGGGAGAAGCAACCTGTCACTGAACAGACTCTTCTGGTTGTTAATGGCCGTGTGCAGAGGATGCCTGGCATTGTCCATAATGTCCATCAGTTTCTTTAATGTCCTTTTCTCTGCCACTGTCACCAGAGTGTCCAGCTTCATGCCGACCACAGAGCTAGCCCTCCTGATCAGTTTCTCCAGCCTGGATGAGTCCTTCTTTGCTGTGCTGCTCCCCCAGCACACCACAGCATAGAAAAGTACTCCAGCAACCACCGACTGGTAAAACATCCTCAGGAGCTTCCTGCAGATGTTAAAAGACCTCAGCCTCCTGAGGAAGTACAGTCGGCTTTGGGCTTTTTTATACAGGTACTCTGTGTTGCATGACCAGTCCAGTTTATTGTCCACCCACAGCCCGAGGTACTTGTACTTGTTGACCACCTCCACCTCCTCCCCCTCTATCTGAACCGGCAGTGGACCTGCTCTAGACCTCCCGAAGTCCACAACCAGTTCCTTAGTCTTTGAGGTGTTGAGTTGCAGGTGGTTTGTGTGATTCCATGCGACAAAGTTCCTCACCAGACTTCTGTACTCCTCTTCCTGATCATCCCAGATACACCCCATGATGGCTGTGTCGTCTGCAAACTTCTGAATGTGGCATAATTCAGAGTTGTAGCAGAAGTCAGAGGTGTACAGGGTGAAGAGAAGAGGGGACAGCACAGTTCCCTGTGGTGCTCCTGTGCTGCTGACCACAGTGTCAGACGTGATGTCCTTCAGCCTGACGTACTGTGGTCTGTCGGTGAGGTAGTCGGAGATCCAAGCCACCAGGCAGGGGTCCACCTCCATCCTGTTCAGTTTTTCTTGAAGCATACAGGGCCGTATGGTATTAAAGGCACTGGAAAAGTCAAGAAACAGGATCCTGACCGTGCCTACTCAAAAGCTTATGGTGATGATGAACTGGGTGTTCCTCCAAGAGGCAGTCAAGTGTGTGTTGAGTGGCCGGGGAGGTGTTGGAGAGCCCCACTTTTATGCCCCTTTTCTACATTTACTTTTAGGTCACAGATAACAGTATCCACATTTCAATCAGTCCTGTCCACTGTAAGACATTATTTGTGAAAAAAGACAAACATAAAATGTTTTTGTATATTATTTCACATAGTTTAGTTTCTGTTGTGACGAGACCACATTAGATTACCAACACTGACTGAAAGGTTTCAGAGGTGTTTCAGGTTTTAGAGTGATTGTTTTCCATTCTTTAACGTCACCAGTCTGAATCTAAATTAATGTTTAGCTTTATTATTTTGTTTTTACTGAAGTGCACGTTTGCTTTGATGTCTCATGCCGCCTGTAAAACCGTTGCCTTTAGTGTTATCTAAGTTTAGAGCATGACTCGTGTTGTTGTCAATGGATTAAAATCAGGATGAAAACAAAACATGAAAGTAATTTTTGATGTAGCAGAATAATACCAATGACTGAAAATTATCTATTTAAAATCACTCTGTCATTTGGGGACAAAATAATTAGATTTTTCTTTCCTCCTCTGTCCAAGCAGCAGCTTTTCTCTGTCTGTAAGAGCATGCAGACTCGGGTGGTGGAGCTCATCCCTCAGCTGCTGGATGAAGGATTTATTGAAGAGCTGCTCATGGTCAATGATGACCTCAACAACGCCTTCATTCGCTATGAGAGGTGCATGTTTCAGATTTTATTTGTAAGGCAGTGTTGAGATGCAACCACAGTGTGCTCAAAAGTGTGCTGCATTGTTTTTTAGGTTTGACAGATTGAACAAGGCACAGATTGCTAATACACAACAGGTAAAAGATCCTCTTGTTTAATTTTCTTTAACATGACGCGTGCTGCACCGTGTGTCTGAAAATAGTAAACTGTCATTTAAGCAATGAGTATAAGCTCTCACCCACTTTTCAGAGCTCTTCAACAAACCTTATCAACCTCAGTTCTGAGCCTTCCACTGTCAGACAACCAGCTGTCATTTCAACAACCAGCCAACCAGCCGCCAGCACCAGTACCAATCAGCAGCAATCAGCCAATCACAGTCAGTAAACTTTGAGTAACTTTGAGCTTCTTTACGGTTCAGTTCAAAAAACACTGTCTTTTCCTCATCACGTTTCTTTGAAGTTGTTGGGAAAACAACCACTTAGAAAATGGGAACTATGATACTTAGTCAAAGGAGCTTGCAAAGAAAAGCGTCTGGACTTCTTTAAGTTGCTTGAAGACTCTGATTACATTCACACATTTAGGCGCTTCTGACATAGTGAAACTACAATTCAAAAAAGGGCATTTTGGTTACTTTTCCCTGTATGTTTTTACAAAAACAACCAGTGACAAATGTGACTTCGTTACCAAAGTTTGAATTTTAAAGAAAAGGGAGTAAATTGAGTTTAAAGTGAAATCAAATGGTTCTCACACTAGTTGCTGATCTTATTCATATATCACTTCTCTTTCTGCTGGAGAGATGTTCCAGTATAACCCTTGTTTTACTGAGGCTTCCTGTGACTGAAGTCAATTTAATTAATTATCAATCTAAAGACTAGAAATACAGCAATGGACATCTGTCTGTGTAGTTTCTTAGACGTCCAGGTCATGGCATTCCCAGGAGCTTGGAACAAAAGCAACTGGACTTTTTAAAAAACTGTAAAGATGTTTCACCTCTCATCCAAGACGCTTCTTCAGTAATAAAACTGAGGTGGAGGTGGAGAGTCCCAGGTATTGATATCCTAGTTGGGGTTGTCCCGTAGGAGGGTCGTTAACCCACTATCAATCATTATCACATGAACCAAGGTGTGAAAAAAGGCGTGGGTCATTATCACCGGAGGTTTCGGGTGAAACCATTGTGAGACGTTGCCTTACGCTATCATGTGGTCTATTGACGTCACCTGACACAAGACGTGCATGGAAGTTGAGCCATCTGGGAAGGGATTTCATGATTTCATTGTAAGTGGATGACAGTTGGTGTCATAAACCACCCCATGCTCGTTCACAGTGGACATAGAGGGCGTCTTTTGCTCCTCTTCTTGGTCCAAATGTAAACATTGGCATCTTTGAAAAAGTGACCTTTATCCTTTAGATGCAGATGTACAGCTGAGCCTTGTCTTGTTGAGATAGCTCCTCTATGTTTCTATCCACTGAGTTGATGTGAAAAGTGAAGGGTTGGAGTAGGTGAAAGGTGGAACCTCTTTATGAAACTTAAAGTACTCCAGATGTTTTTTCCCCAAGCTCAGAAGAAAGCAATGAACATAATTAATGCAAACTAAAATATTGCAAATCTGAAAATCCCTGTGATCATGATTACAATTAGTTTTAGGATCTTAATTCAAAGAGCTTCCTTTTAAATAGTGTATATAAATTTGTGTTCCTTAGGCAAGGCGTTAACTTCATAAGAAGCAGATCTTACTTCCTGTGGGTTAAACAAAGCCTGTTGGTGAAGTTTCATAACATATCATCAGGTTATGATATGAAATGATAAACATCCTAACAATGAACACTTACATAATATTCTGCATAATAATCTGCATTGTTATTGTTTTGGGGAACTGTTGGATAGTGTGTCGCTGAAAGAATTTTGGGAGAGCATTATCTCCTTTCCTTTCATAAAGAAAAGGAGATAATATTGAATAGAAGTAATACAGGAAGTGCTGAATCACCTTTTTTAGTGTTTACAGTTTCCGAGCAGATCTTTTAATAGCAGCTCTATAGAAGCCTCTGGGTAATTGTGCTCCTTGAGCAAAATTGATTATTCAGCCGTAGCATTTGTCTTATGATTGGTAAAAACAGGATGCTGTGGCTGAACGTCACAAGGGAATGTTTAAAAATGCATAAGCTCCATGTTGACCGGTGTCACCTCATGTGATGAATGGCAACAACAATGGTTATAGGAACTTCTCTTCTGTAACTGCTGTAACTTCTATGCTACTTCTGCTTAACATTTTAAATATATGTTTTTGAAAACATGGTCAAATTTAATACAATTTTGTTTTTCTCTAAAGTTATACCACAATTTTAATTAACAGCAATTAGATAACAAAGTAAATAAAATGAGGACTTCTGCATTGCAGATGAAGAGGAGGAATTTGACATGTTTGCGCAAACCAGAGGCAGCTCTCTGGCTGACCAGAGGAAAAGGTGAGTGTTACTTACTTATGATGGATATAAATGATATCATCTATGCGTTTTATATGTTAGGGATCTGCATGCCACTGATAACAAGTCGATTTATTAATGTTCTAGATAATGAATCACATTTATACTTATCAAAACAATACCTTAAGGCCCTGACAATTACAATCTTCCTATCAGAGCTGTGTTTCATTTCTTAACATTAAGCTAAGTTTTGAATTTTGGACAGTTGTAAGCAAATACGCTTTATTAGAAACACAGAGCCTTTAACAAAGACCTTTCCAATAAGAAATCCAAGCGACCTTGTCATCACCATTTATATTTAACAACTAGTAAATGATTTAGAGCAGCAGTCCCCAACCTTTTTTGCACCACGGACCAGTTTAATGTCACACAATATCTTCATGGACCAGCCTTCAAGGTGTCGCGGATAAATACAACAAAATAAAATGATACGAGCAAGACAAAAACTCTGGGGTGACGTGGGCCACAAGTGGCCCCTGGGCCGCGAGTTTGAAACCCTTGACTTAGAGCAGGGGTGGGCAACTCCAGGCCTGGAGGGCAGGTGTCCTGCAGGTTTTAGATGTGTCCTTGATCCAGGACAGCTGATTCAAATGGCTAAATGACCTCCTCAACATGTCTCGCAGTTCTCCAGAAGCCTGGTAATGGACTAATCATTTGATTCAGGTGTGCTGACCCAGAGTGATATCTAAAACCTGCAGGACACCGGCCCTCGAGGCCTGGAATTGCCCATCCCTGACTTAGAGGAACCCATCTGGTACCAACAGCCATGCATTGCTTAAAGTCACTTAACTCCCCTTTCTCCACTGTTCTGATGCTTGGTTTGAACTTCAGCCTACTTGTCTACGCGCGTAAATGCAGTGAGTTGCTGCTCTGTGATTGGCTGATTAGACATTTACAATAACGAGCAGTTGAACAGGTGTACCTAACAAAGTGTCTGAGTGTTTTTATGTGCTGTATATGCCTGATCTGTGTGTGGTTGTGTGTGTTCAGTGTTAGGTATGAAGATCCAGGAGCTGTAGAGGGCCTGGCTGGAGCTCTTGATACCAGGCTGCAGGTCACAGGAGGAGGGAGTACAGCAACAGTAAGATGCAGCTGGATTTTGTTTGGAGTAATATCCCTGTTTTAATATTACGAATAAATAAAACTCAGGGTCATTTAATTTCTTTTAGATTCCGCCAGCGACAAACTCTATGCAGAATGATATTGACAAATGGTTATCTTCTGATGTGGTAAGAGAACACATGTGTGTGAATAGATAGATAGATAGATCAGGGTGATAATAGCATGACATAATCTTTATTCTTTGTCTACGAAAAAGCCGGAAGAGCAGTCTTCAGTTTGCGAGGGAGTTTCCAGTGAAGGTATGTCTGGTCCTGTCGCTTCTTTTGAGTAATGATAATATTTTCAGACACACACAAATATTAAATTATACGTGTCACCATTTCAGAGTTTGATAAGTTCCTGGAGGATCGGGCGAAGGCGGCAGACTACAGCAGCCAGACGATTCTCAATGTGCCATCTTCCACACCCAGACGGCCACCACAATCTAGCCAGCAACAGGATAGCACACATGATCATCTGTTCTCACTCTGAGTGTGTGAATAAGCAAGACGACAGGATGGAGGTCAACACAGGAGTATCACAAACTGAAATATGGTTACATTCACACGTATAGTGTGCCAGGTTGGGTTTTTTCTAAAGGACACACACACACACACACACACACACACACACAGATGGAACCTGACACTACAGAACTGCTAATCAATCAGCTTGTTTCATAAATGCTGTATTTCTCTGTTAATTCTGCTGTTTGTTATCTGTATGTGCGTATATACAATTTTATGTGACTGTATTTATATGTAAGATTATAACATGGGAGTAAACTGGATGTTTAGTATGATGCAGAAAATATACTTGATATTACACCAAATGTGCCTTTGATCCACAATGCTGATTTTGTGTAGATGAAAATAAATGGGGCATTTGCCCCATGAACATTTTTCATGTGGTCTCTTTTTAAAATATTTTACTCCTTAGTCCAGTGATTTACACACCAACTTTATCCAATGAATATTTCATTGATAACCCATTTAAAGTTGGCACTTTGCAAAAGTGTGAAGTGTGGAAATTTTGGTACGTGACACCTTGCATTAAACCAAATTTCAGCATAGTTGTCTTATATTCAGATTGCAAGTTAGCCAAAATATCAGTCTTGGGAACTCAAGTGTGCCATACTCAATAGAGTGCTGCTTGTGTGATAAGACACTGAATTCAGTATGTTGTTGTTTAAGAGCCCAAGGATGTCTGGTGTTGGGTACACAGAGTCCCTGAAGCACCTAGCACCAACTGAAAGCATAACTAAAGGACTGAAGGGAAAAGCTAAAAGAGCAATTTTTCATTCTTTGAGCTACAGTCCAGATCTGAAGACCATGTGTGGGCAGTTTGCCATTTGTCTCTGTTGGATTTTCCTATCTTTTCTCCTGGATGCATCTCTGGCCTTTATTTCCAACATTTCAACTCAAAATCAGCATCCAAATGTGACTGTTGCTCAAGACCAGGATGGCACAGGCTGGGATTCACCATTTCTTCAGCTGGGAGCCAGTCTCCCATCCTTCTCACAGCCAATCCGTCCATACACCCTCATCACAAATGCTGACGACTACCACTACATGCCCAAAGTCAGACATCGCCAGCCTTCTCGCCTCCTGCGTCTTCTGGGATCCTCGTTTGACCCGTTTTGGATGTCTGTAGATCACCCTTTTGAGTCCCCCAAAGGAAGTCAGCCCACCCTTACCACCTTCAAAGAGAAATTTAACCTGCGTGTGTCTCCAGAACTGAGAAAGGCTTCAGCAAAATATCAGCAGAAACTAGAGAAGGAGGCTGCAGAACTGGACCTCAGTTCTCTGCCATCAGATGCTGCCAATTCAGTCAGAGGATGGCTGGTGCGCTCAGCAACATGCAAATTACAGCACCAGTGGGTCGATCTGGGCCCAACCTTCTGGCCACGGTGGCTGCGGCAGACTGACTGTGAAGGGCCAGATGGAGGGCAAAGTTGCTCCTTTCCCAGTGGGATGAACTGCGTGCGAGCTCAAACAACACACATAAAGATTCTGGCTTGGCACTGCATTGAAGTCAGAGATGGAGATGATCGCTCCAGAAAATTGAGAGGTGAAAACTCTGATGGCAGTGCTCAGATGGGGACAGGTGAAACAAGGAAAAGATGTTTATGGAGACAAGTGCCTTATCCTGTGGTGACTGCATGCATGTGTTCATGTAAATGAATGTTTTTTATCACTGCAGACCGGCTTTTTTTCTGTGCACACTGTGTTTTTTATTATTTTGTTGATTTTCAGTGTTATAGTTGAAATGATCGAACATGGCTACTTTTAATTACTAAGACGATGCCGCTACCTGCTCTTTCATTTTCTCTGCTCTAAACTTTCAACATTTTTAGTACAAACTGGCTTAATAAATATTTAAGTAAATGTTTTACGTCAGTAAACTGCAATTTCTAAGGCGCTGAGTTTAGTGTAGTTCGTGCTACATTCATGTTTATGGTAAATTCGTGGATTGTGCATGTTTCTTCCAATTTTTCTTTTTCACTCTATTTTTGCACTTTCATATTCAAACAGTATCAAACATTTTTTGTTTACAGAGAACATTAAAAATGAAAGTGTTTTTGGTAACTCACTGTTGTGTTTGATTGATTGATCATACTTGACAGTATTAATTGAAGATATATACTAATCATTCTAAATTCAAAATCTACATAAACCTGTTTCTAGATGACTTCCTTGCAAACTATTCTAATGTACACATGCGCATGAATATAATATGAATAAAATATAATTGTCAGTGCCTATGTGATTCCTTGTCTTCTTCTGTCAAAAATTAATAGTGTCTTCAATATTAAAACTACCAAATGTCGTACAACCCTGCGGCAGTGTGAAACCTTGCGTGGATCAAAACTCCGAGGAGCAGTGAATGCATCAACTGTGGATACGTCTTTGCGTAACTCCTGAGCTGTACGTCGCTGACTGTACACATACAAGATGGCAGCTTTGGTGGAAGACGAATTTGAAGATGCGCCCGATGTGGAGCCGTTAGAACCAACTCTGAAGAATATCATCGAGCAGAAATCTTTGAAATGGATATTTGTGGGTGGGAAGGGTGGCGTTGGTAAAACGACATGTAGGTAAGTTGATTAAAATGCTAAATTGCCTCCGGATACTGACTCGGCTTGAGCGGCTGGCTAGCATTAGCCGTTACCATAAGTTGACGTTGATCATTGTCCGAAAATGAATTGCGTGGGTAATTTTCCCACGACGAGATTAGACTGGTGTTAAATTTCTACCTAAAGACGCGCTAGCATCAAAGAAAAGTGACTGTTATGTTTTAGATTTGAGTAAGGAGTCCTTTCGCCGGGCAGTTTGGTAGCTGTGAAGCGCAGTGAGCAGCTAACGTTAGCAGCTGACACATGGATTCACGACTTTCTCAACACCTTCAGTAATCACCGTATAAGCCATCATCAATAACCTGCTGCTAATGTTACCTGTTCTTTTACTTCACCCAGAGTTAAAGGAGACTCCAGAGTTAGGCTGTCAAGCCCGTATTATCATATCTTTATTCATAACAAGAAGAAAAAAATATGAATAAATGCGATTCCAAATGAACGTGGATCTAGTCTGTAGCGGACTTATTTCAAACAAGATAACTAACAAAAATCTAATGTGTCAAACAAATATGTACATCACATCAGAGCAGCCACGATAACATTGCGCATAGATCAACCACTGTCGCATATGCTATCCCTTAAGTTATCTACTGTGTTTCAGTTGGAATATAATTGCATGCGAAAGTTGCGTTCATCAAAGTAACTGGGGGAAGGTAATGTTCACAAAGCGGAACTGGATTAGAATTTTACTTTGTGCTTTACACGGCATGCATGCACATGAAGGATTAAGAATTCAAAACATTGCGGATCTCATTGTTGGTCAGTTGCACAGCATTTCTTACATGCTTACATTGGGCACAAAATACTCTTAACAGGCTCTTTAAACACAAACCTGTCCCCTTTCCATGTCCTTCTGACAGCTGTAGTTTGGCTGTCCAGCTGGCTGCTGTTCGGGAGAGTGTGCTCATCATTTCCACAGATCCTGCCCATAACATCTCTGATGCTTTTGACCAGAAGTTCTCAAAGGTACCCACTAAGGTTAAGGGCTATGACAACCTCTTTGCAATGGTGAGTATATGTGTACACCTAACAGCTATTAAATGTTACAAGTGTGAGGTGCTGCTTGATGAGATTAAAAATTGAACTCAAATGTTTGCAAATATATTTTTTTCTGAGAAGCATGTTATTAATAATATTAATAACATTGATGAAGTCTATGAAACAACAATGAGCAAGCATCCACAGTACAAGGATTTTCTTATCCACATTTTCATCTTTGCATCATATTAAAGACTAACGTTTAGACAGAGTTTAAAAAGCACAGAGGGTTTGTTCATTCTGTTTTTGGAAAAAACAAGTTAGTGCATGAGATCACCATCTTTTCAGAGTCACGAGGCTAGCCAGTTCCACATGTGAGTCTCACAAGCACCACTGTGTAACAAACTCAATCACTGGAGGGCATAAAAACATTTGCAATCTATTTGAAGTGTTCTGATCTTAGGATTTGGGCATGTGTATACAGGAGATTGACCCGAGCTTGGGTGTGGCAGAGCTGCCTGATGAGTTCTTCGAGGAGGACAATATGCTCAGCATGGGCAAGAAGATGATGCAGGAAGCGATGAGCGCCTTCCCCGGCATCGATGAGGCTATGAGCTATGCAGAGGTCATGAGGTAGTTTTGTATTTGAGTTTTCTCGCAGCATGTCTGAAGTTTTAAGGACAGTTAGTGAGTGTTATACTTACCACTGTTGTTTGCCTGTATCTCAGATTAGTGAAGGGAATGAACTTCTCAGTGGTGGTCTTTGACACTGCCCCTACTGGTCACACACTGCGACTGCTTAACTTTCCCACGATTGTGGAGCGAGGTCTAGGCCGCCTCATGCAGATCAAGAACCAGATTAGCCCTTTCATCTCTCAGGTGGGTGCTGAGACGAGCAGATCGGTTCAAACCATTTTCATTATTCTGCACATAAAACATGATTTCTGATTAAATATATTCACTTTGTTGGCCTTTTTCTTTCTCCAGTGTTTTCTCTTTCTCTCTTCTCTTGTTTTCACTCACACTGTCCATCTCTTTTGCTGTTTCTAGATGTGTAATATGCTTGGTCTGGGTGACATGAACGCAGACCAGCTGGCCTCAAAGCTTGAAGAAACCCTGCCAGTCATTCGCTCAGTTAGTGAGCAGTTCAAAGACCCTGTAAGTCACATTTATATATTCTTATACAACTTTGGGATTTATATAGTAATAGCTTACTATTGATTTGATGATTGAGGGTAGAATTAACTGCCTTTTAACGGGAAGAGCCCTGTCTGGTGGAAATCAGGTTAAGGGAGGGTGCTCCTCTCTGATTTTATTATGTATATAAAAATGTGTTTTCTAGTTCTCTTACATTTGGGATCAACTGAAAGCTTTTCAGAGAGCCTTTAGAACAACTCGATAAAAGAAAATTACACTTGTCTAGCCTAAAAATAATAATGATCCCTGGACATTTTTTTTTCCTTCAGCCACTTTCTAATTTTGGCATTATTGTACAGATGAACCAGATGCAACATCATTGTCAGTTAAAGATGTAATTGCTTTAATGGTTGTAGTCTCCACCCACCCACGATGAATAAGCCTTTTCACACTACACTTCAGTCATATACTGTTCTAATGAGGTGCTGTGGTAGCTACATGCACACCCTCTGTAACAAGTCTTATCTGATGACAGAAGAAACTTTAGCTGGTTCGAGTGTCAATAGTGTGTGTGGATACAAGAGTTTTTTTTGGAGTGACTCACTGTGCACAGCGGCCTGTTGCACATGCATGTATCCCTCTTATCAAGCCCTCTTTATACTATTTTGTCATTAGGACAAAAGAAGTTTCGACAACAGTTTCACCTTTTTATTATTTTCTTTTAAAGTTCTAACTCCACCCCTGTTGAGCCCTAGTAGCTAGTCTGTTTTACTTGACTGCTTTAGGTTTTGTTGTTCCTTTTGATTTTGTTCTTTGATGGGAACTCATCTACCTGTTTAGACAAAATATTTAATGTAAATAACGAATTCAGTATTTGGAGGAAATTTGAGCTTCATGAAGTCATATTAATAGTTTTTATCTATGTGTGTTGTGACGCACCTTCCTCTCACCCTTCAGGAGCAGACCACCTTCATCTGTGTGTGTATTGCTGAATTTCTGTCACTTTATGAGACAGAGCGGCTGATTCAGGAACTGGCCAAGTGCCGCATCGACACGCACAACATCATTGTCAACCAGCTCGTTTTCCCTGATGCAGACAGGCCGTGTAAAATGTGTGAAGCCCGCCATAAAATTCAGTCGAAATATTTAGACCAGGTATGAATCAGGAGAAATGGGAAAGTTTATTTACAATATTTACAGTTCAAAGTCACACAACTTTATTGGTGGTTTGTCTTCTGCCCACAGATGGAAGATCTTTACGAGGATTTCCACATAGTCAAGTTACCTCTACTGCCCCATGAAGTTCGAGGTGCCGACAAGGTCAACACGTTCTCTAAGCAACTTCTGGAACCCTACAAACCCCCAAACAAGTGATGTCCTGCCCCCTCGCAGGGCCGCCTCCTCTCCCCCCATTCTACAGACACAGCTCTGCAGTCTGAGTTATCCTCCTCTGAGCTCCATCCCCAGCAAGCCTCAAATCCTGCAGCAACAGCCTCAAGACGATCCATTCAGTCCTCAACACGGTATCTTCACAGCACGGTTACAGCGAGACACCCGCCTGCATTGAAGGGTGCCCCACCCCCCACGACATCACAAGTAAACCCATAGAGAAGCTGCATTATTTTTGGAGATAAGATGGTACATATGCGTGCCGCCTTACTCTCACTTCACCTTCTCTTGTCTTCATATCCACTGTGGCAGTTCCTACTTTAAGCATTTAACTTTTTCTCGACAGAAGAATTGAAAAATCGTCCCCTCCTCCCCCACACCCTGTGCAGTGTCCGGCCTCAGTTGTGAAAACAAAGTGTTTCCAGTGACAGTGCTGTGTGTTTGAGGAGAAAACAGCTTTCAGATGGTTGATGTTTATGACTTGTTTATTCTGTGTGATTCATGGTGACTGTGTGTCTTCTTCCATTTGATTTGCAACTTAAAAATTCAAACAAACTCGTGTATCACACTTTTTCCATCCAGATTTCTATATTCAGGTTGTGGTGGTGGCAGGGAAATAAAAAAGAAAACACTAAAAAAAACCCAGGAAGACAGCTTGTGTGGTCTTTAGTTACAGCCTTGTTATTGCAACCAAAACAAACTGAAACAAAACAAATTTGAGTGTCTTTTACCATTTATCAGATCATTAGATGACAATAATGAGAACATCAGTCAGATTTATTGTTTTCTATCCATAAAGGACACTAGTTGCTTTGGTTGGTATGTGGAGGAAGGTTGCAGTTTTATTTGATGTGACTGGTGATGTTTGAGCTGGAAGCTAAAGCTGTTGGGCACTGCTGATCTCCCTGTTCATGTTCCTATACAGCGCTCATAAACTCATCCAGTGTGTTTCTGTCAAACCTGTGTCCATCCTGTTGACTGAGAACTATATGGGAACACCATTGAAAGATATTAGTAGCCTTATTCAGCGCTTTGTTAATTAAAATACATATTGAATGTCACTTGATCAAATGTTAAATGAATGGTGAGGTGAAGGAAATTTAAAGCATCCTTTCCCTTTTGATTGAATATCAGATTCCTGGCTGCCTTGATTGGTGCTTCCCAAGTGAAACATAAATAAATAACAGGATAGTGCACTCTCAGTTAAAAGCTCCATTTCCCCTCTCTGTCACGGACAGTTTTTGAGTTGGTAAGAATCTGTTTTCTATAGATTTTCCTTAAATTATAATGTCAGTGTTGATTAAAACAAACTTGCCTCAGCTGAAAGTCTTTCATGGTCATTTCTTTTTCATCTGCGTGCCAGTTGAATTAATCGTTTAATTGGAGGGGACTGAAGCAAATTCTTGCGTGCGCACAGACCACCAAACTGAGCAGTGTGCAGATCGGCTCCGACAGAGCATGAAGCCCCATTTAACCTTCCAACAAAGCAGTTCAGGAGCAACATAAAAGCCTCCCACTGAAAAGAACACAAAAGTGGGAGGAAAAATGACACAAAATGACTATTGTATCAATGAACGCCAAGAAGTATCTCAGTTTAAAGTGTGGTCGATAAGTCGTGTTGGGTACTTTGGAGACATGATTTTAAAAAAAGTCTCAAACTATATCCAGGTGCGGAGCTCCACTCCACTGATATCTCCTTATTACAGTACAACTAAGTTTAAGAAAAGTGGAGGAAGCTTTGACATAAAATGCTCCTTTAAGATGGTATGAGTATCTTAAGATGTTTGTTATTTAAGCTGCAGCACGCAGTAATTACTGATCTGTAACTGGAAAATTGGGTGATTTTCTTTCGTATCACTTAACACGAAACTTTGCCATGGTTCACTTGCTATTGTTGCATAATTTTCTACTGTACTGCACGGTCCTGTGCGCTCCTGGTGCCCCGGCGCTGCGGCCTGTCGCTTGTGTTCCATCACCTAGCCCCGCTCTCCCGGTCGGGGGTCGCGTTAACGAGCTCCTCCTCGTTTCGGGGATTTACCCCGGGGCGCACTGACCACTGGACGCACTGAGGAGGCACGTAGGATTACTGCCACGCAGCCGAATGAGCTTCAACTTAACGGAGCCACTTGATCACAGGCTTCCGAGCTCATTGAAAAAACAGCACAGAACAAGGCAAATGGAAGACGGTACTACTAAATGAAAATATGAATTCACTTATCCAGAGGTGCCAATTACGCACAGGGGATGCGCTGAACATTTCAGCAAGCTAAATCACAACAAAAGGTAAGTAGATGTTTTTTTTTTTTTTTAAATAACTACAATCAATAACTAGAAATAAAAACTTTTTTTGTGAGATCATGTTCTCATTGTCTCTGGCTCACCTGAGTTTAGCTGTTTCTTCCAAACAGCTGTTTTTTTTTTATTTTATTCTGGAGACTTGTAGATCTTCTGTCACTGATGACGGTCACATACACGGCTAGAGTTGCAAACGCCCGATTCTGTGGCTTCTCCAAGCTGCTCTGGGCCTGGAAAGGGAGCATCTACAAGGTGTTATATAAAGAATTCCTGGCTTTCTTTGCCATGTATACCGCCATCAGTATTACTTACAGGTGAGAAAGGAGGATTGCTTTATCAGTGCTTTGATCCATTCATCATACTAAACTTTGGAAAACTTTTCCTCTGTTGTTTTTAGATTTTTCCTGTATGATGACCAGAAAAGGTATTTCGAAAAGCTGGCAATTTACTGCAATCACTATGCCAGTCTCATCCCCATGTCTTTTGTACTGGGTAAGCTAATGATCACCTTTTTGCTGTCTCCCAGATCTTTTTCACTTTTATGATTTACTCCTGATGTTTGCATCCAGAAAATAGGAATAGTTTGCTAAATAGGACAAGGCTCATGTTTTATAGATTTTTGTCAGCGATCCTCAGCTCTAGACATCGAGACCCTTGTTTCATGGGTTTGTAGCTTCTAGAGTTACATATCTGCTGTTTGTAATTGAAGGTTTGATTATGCAAATATTAGAATAATGTTTTTAAAAAGAGATCTACACATTTTTAACAGTGATAATAGCAGATTTTTGTGTGGGTCTTAAAAACCCTTTAGTGCATTTACTACATGAGGGATTTTCAGTTTACAGACTCCGCTTTTGTTGAAGTTCATCCGTCCTTGCACTGTTTGCATGTTTCGTTGGTTTTACTTTGTGGATGTAAATCACCTAATTATTCTTATGCATCCTGTGAGTCATTAGTCAAGGTTACTGGTTCTCTATTGGGATCCATCGGGCTTAACAAGACATTATGTTCAATGCTGTGAAAAAGTATTTGCCTCTAATTTTTAGTTTTTTGGATATTTGTCAGATCATCAAACAAATTTTATCATTAGACAACGATATCCTGAGTAGATGGAATTGCTGCTGTGTTTCCGATCATTGTCCTGGTGCATAATCTGAGTGTGTTTGATCTTCAGGACATGAACTGATGGCTGAGCATTCTCCTTCAGGATTTTCTAGTAGATATCAGAATTCGTGGTACCGCAAGTAATGGCAACTATGACTACTATGTTTGACTGTTAATAAGTGCTGTGTTAGTTTTACATCATTAAACCTTCCAAAAAGTTCAACTTTTGTCTCATCAGTCCACAGAATACTTTCTAAAAGTCCTGTTTTTTTGGGGGGGTTTTTTTGGCAAATGTGAAAAAAGCGTTTGTGTTGTTTTTGGTCAGCAGAGAATTTCTCTTTGAAACTCTTCCATTAAGGCCATATATTTGCCAGTCTTTTATTTTAATTCACTGGCTGCCCATTTCTTTTAGGATTAATTTTAAAATGATTTTATTTGCATTTAAAGCCTCCATGGCCTAGCCCCATCTTATCTCTCTGAGTTGCTACAGCATTATATGCATAAGCTTAGAGGAGATCGTACTTTTGCCGTAGCAGCTCTAAAACTGTGGAACAATCTGCCTTTAGAGATTAGACAGGCCTCTTCTCTGCCTGTTTTTAAAACACTTCTGAAAACCCACCTCTTCACCCTGGCCTTTGACTCCTTGTGAGATGTTGTTTTTTCTTTTCTATTTTATTTAAGTTGTTGTTCTTTACATGTCATTTTGAGCTCTTTGGTGATCCTGGTTGAGTTGTCAGTGCACTTTAGGAATAGTTTTGGTAGGATGGCCACTCCTGGGAAGGTTCACCACTGTTCCAAATGTTCTCCATTTGTGGATAATGACTCTCACTCTGGTTCACTGGAGTCCCAAAACCTGTGTAATCCTTTTCAGATTAATAGACATCAGTGACTTTGTTTCTCAGCTTTAGATTTTTAGACCACGACCTGATGTGTTTCTGTTAAGATCTTTTATCCTATTTCACTTTGTCGGGTAGATTATATTATGTGATTTCTTGATTTAGCAGGTCTAGCGGTAATCAGACCTGGGTGTGGGTAGTGAAAGTGAACTCAGTGTTTCAAAAACGTGGTTAATCGCAGTTAATTCATGATTTAACATGAGTTGGGTTACTTTTTCACATAGGGCTGGATAGGTTTGGATTAGCCACTCAGGAAGGGGGCAAATACTTTTTCACAGCACTGTAACAGTAAACTCAAACCACTTGACATCCTTTAGGCCCCTTTATGGACCTTACAAGATAGCATATGATCTCATGTTTTTTAAAAGTTCCAGTTTTTTACTTAGATCTTCAGTAGTAATCATCTGTCCACTGCTGTTTGCAGGTTTCTATGTGACCCTGGTGGTGAACAGGTGGTGGAACCAGTACACCAGCATCCCACTCCCTGACAGACTCATGTGCGTCCTGTCAGGCGGCCTCCAGGGGAGCGACGAGCGAGGCCGTCTGCTGAGGCGCACCATGATGCGCTACGCCAGTCTGTCAGCCCTGCTCATCCTCCGCTCTGTCAGCACTGCTGTCTTCAAACGTTTCCCCACCATGGACCACGTGGTAGAAGCTGGTAAGAAGGATGGTGAAGGAGGGAAGATGGTGATGGGAGTGGTGTGGGTCTATTCTTAGCTGTTAATGTAAAATAGCCATTCACTCGCTGATGCTGATGATGAGTATCAGTGATCAGATGTTTCCCAGGCTGTAGTCAAGAAGTGACCCAAAGTGTTTTAGCCCAGTCACACACAAATGACTCTCCTGCTTTGATTTACAATGTGAAGTTATTTCACAGAGTCACAAACAATTCTCAGAGATTTGAACAGCGTCAGAAGACTATGTTTGTTTTCTGAAGCAGTTCTTTGTGACTATTGTCTATGAATCCTCATCCCAGTTTCTTGCTGTTATTTAAACTGAAGTCTTACATAATAAACAAGTCCGGTTTTGGTCCATGCAGGATTCATGACAAGAGATGAGCGAAAGAAGTTTGAGGGTCTCCACTCTCCATATAACAAGTACTGGATTCCCTGTGTTTGGTTCACCAACTTGGCTGCTATGGCTCGCTGCGAGGGCAGAATCAAAGACAATCACACTCTCAAACTACTGCTGGAGGTACAGCAGAATTAAAGTTGTGTTTTGGTGGATATGCAGGCTTAGATATGCATTCACACAGACAGCTAGTTTCTTTATTTGTGTGTGAACAGGAACTGAATGCATTCAGAGGGAAGTGTAGCATGCTGTTTCATTATGACATGATCAGTGTTCCTCTGGTCTACACTCAGGTAAGTGCTGACTATTATCGCACTGCTATTAACTCTTACACACATCTTTAATTAAACTATGATTTTCTTTCACACAAACATTTTTTTTTACATTAGGCTTTTGTTTCAATTTTATTCACTGATGTCAAAGAAATGACTGCGATTGCTTCCAGCTGAAGTGACAAAAACTTACAGGTGAAAGACTGCATCTCTCAAATTGTAATTGTTCAAATATAAATAATAAATTAGTCCCTAGTGACAAGTCATGTACATTCATTTGAAATAAAAAGTTTTCACAGCACTCTATGCAGTCTCGTGAAAAACTAAGTACATCCTGTGATTTAGTAGCTTGTAGATCGACCTTTTAGCAGCAGTAACTCAAAGTAATTATTTTCTGTATGACTTTATCAGTCTTTCAATGTTCATTGCTTCAGTTGTTTTAGATAGATGACTTCACATTTGACTCTATAACATTTGGTGCACAGGGGAGTTTATGGTCAACTCAATGATTAGAAGGTGCACACGTCCTGTGGCTGGAAAATAAGCCCAAAACACCAATGTGCTTCACATCTGATATGAGGCGCTTATGCTAATATGCTGTGCTTGGTTTTCATTAAATGTGGTACTGTGTGTAATGTCCACCGGACATTGTTCTGGGAGTCTTATGGTTTCTTTCAGGTGTAACTTAAGTCATGTTGCCATGTTCGTTAGAGAGGAGAGGCTTTCTCAAGGGGAAGCTTCCAAACAAACCATACTTGTTCAGTCTTTTTCTAATTGTACTACCATGAACTTGAACACTGAGCGCTAACTGAGGTCTGTAGAGTCTGAGATGTTGTTCAGAGTCTAATTCTTGCAATTTGTCTGAGCGCGACACACTCTAACCATGGGATGAATTTGCTGGGATGTCCACTCCTGGAATGATTGCGGCATTGTGTTAACACTTACCTGAATGCTTCAGACTGGCAAACTGCTAAAACCTCTGCTTGTACAGAGGTGGTCACACTTGTTGATTATCATTTCATTAAGTGCATTTGATTAGCAACACCTAGCTGCTACTTATCCTCTTATTTCCAATGGAAACAGTAAGGACGTACTTAGCTTTTACAGTGATTTTTATAAAAAGTAATAATTTTAACTAATAAAACAAATCTATAACTACAGCTGCATTCTAGAGCTTTGTGATATATAGGATCAAACATGCAACAATCAAAAATAAGTAACCAAAAAGACTTATTTACTGTGTTAGTGTTTATAAGTACATAACTTAATTAAGGAATATGGCTCAGTGTATTTGTATGCAGCTATTAAATAAATTTTTGATTAGTCAGATTGCATTTGTTGATGTTCACATAAACTGTCTTTAATAAACACTTAATCTGTTGTAAATGTAAAATAAAATAAGTGTATTTTAGTGCTTATTTTTGATCATTTTAGTATTGTAATGATAAAAAAGAGGTTAAAGAAAAGCTGCAGAGTAAACCACAAAACCACCTAAATCCATCTGTCCCTCAGGTGGTGACTTTGGCCGTGTACAGTTTTTTCCTGGTGTGTCTAATTGGTCGCCAGTTCCTGGACCCCAGTCAAGGTTATCCAGGTCATGACCTTGACCTCTATGTGCCCATCTTCACTCTACTGCAGTTCTTCTTTTATGCAGGCTGGCTCAAGGTCAGATTTAGGCTTACAGCACATTTATTCCCTGTTTGATTCTAAAAAAAAAAAAAAAAAGTAACACATGGAGAGTTATTGTGGGTTTTTTTCATATTTTATGTTTTGTTCTGAAGGTTGCTGAGCAGCTGATCAACCCTTTTGGAGAAGATGATGACGACTTTGAGACCAACTGGCTGATAGACAGAAACTTCCAGGTTTCTTAATGCTCTTTTTCTGATCTTGTAGCAATCAACTTCTCAGGGAGGAACTTTGTGGCCTCATTATCAAATGCAGCTTCTTCATTGTTTTGTTTTTTAAATTTCTCCTCCATATCTCTGGCCTACTATAATGACACTGTGGCAGTTATTGTAATCTGTTTTAAATGTTTTCAGAGAGCGACCATCAGGTAAAATTTGTTTCTGTTGTGCTTGCTTGATTTTAATTGGACTTTTTTTCTTATTGTGGATACTTATTATGTGTGCATCTCTTTGCATTTCATTCTGTAGGTTTCCATGATGGCTGTGGATGAGATGTATGGAGATTTGCCGATGATGGAGAGAGACCGTTACTGGAATGACTCCAATCCCCGTCCACCCTACACCGCAGCCACTCTCTTCGTCCTGCGTAAGCCCTCGTTCCAGGGGTCCACTTTTGACATGGCGTAAGTTTTACATTACCTTCTCATTGTACGTGTACTTCCTTTGTGACTTTGACACCTTCAACTGGATTCCCCCCTCATGGTGGGAAAATTTCAGTTGTGAAAATGAAAGTAATGCACCTAAATTAAATCAAGTACTTTGACGTAGTTAGGGCTGAGAAATGGTAAAACCTGTTCCCCAGAGGAAGGCTGAAAACGCAAAACACAACTCTGAACATGGAACATAAATTGCTGTATCGCTTGACAGGATTCCTAAAGAGGAGATGCACTTCCAGCCTCTGGAAGATATTGCTGAGAACTTGGAAGAGTCAGGAACTCGCCATCCTAACATGGCTCTCTTCAACCGCCTTCTCAACTCAGCCCCATCACCGACTGGCCTAATGGGAGGGGCCCTTCGACGCACCTCAGCACAGCTCCAGAGACAGCGCCACTCCCCCGGCATTGACCAGTACAACAGCGATGATGAAGACGAGGACAGCTGTAAAATAGGTAAAGCGGGGTCTCTGCCATCAGGGCTCGGGCAGGAGACACAGAGCACTGTGTGCAGTTTTAGGGATGAGAAGAGTGCCAGAACGCCTTTGCTGGAGATTCAGTTTGGGTCTGAGCAGGACAGGCCAGGAGAGCAACCTGCCATCAAGGAGAGGAAAGAGTTGAGTAGAGTGGAGAGTAAGTGCAACGAAGAGCACCAGATTGGGGAAGAAGAAGGGAAAGGAGAGAGCGGAGAGACAACCAGAGCTCCAGTGTCTCTGCTTCCTCCCCCACCTAAGTCCTCCAGAGAGAAGTCTTCTCGACCATACTCCTCCATTCCCATCACCTCGAGTCACCCCTCTGCTCTCCTCTTTCACCCAGCTGCCCACTCTAGTCTGGAGCTCTGTAGCTCCCAGCCAGCTATCAGTCACAACAAAGCTGTGTCCACCCCCAAACCTCCCTTGGGAGGAAACAAAATGTCCTTCCTCACTGTGCCGTCCTTCAGTGAACCTCAGCGTTTTCGCAGTGTGAGCATGGGGTCAGAGCTCACAGGGTCTTAGGTGGACAGTTGGTAGGTTCACATGAACTTGCGATGGTTTGAAAATATAAGGCTTGATGCAGTGCATGCTTTCAGAAGTGAAGTTAGTCACTGAAGTGGGACTTTCAGTCTTACTAGTTAGTAGCACCTTCGCGGCCACAGTTTTTGGAAATTAGTTTAGTACATAAAGCACTCTGATTTTGTCATGCAACTTCTGAAGTTTGGCTTTCAACGATGATCTGTAATTAGTTTCAAAAATCAAAAGGAAGAGAGGGATAGGAAATATGAATAACACTATGTTTTGATATGTTTAAAGGAATACGATGACCTTTGGAAATCCATGTTTGTCTGAGATAGAAAAAATCTATTTAAGTTTGATCATTTTGAATTACTGTAACCGGAAGCAGGTGGAAAATTATTGTTATTTCTATCATTTTTAAAAGGGAAGAGCTCAGAGTAATCTGGATGCTGCATCTTGATAGTCGATGAGAGATAGCAGATTTTATTTTAGAGTTGTAAAACTTAAAACTTTTAACTTTAACCAAAGTTTATTCTGAAAAGAAAGCAAAATGCATGCGTGACACAGTTTTCTATGTTCATCTAATTCATCTTGATTATTTAAAAAAGTAAATACATACACATTTATGACTTATTGTTTTCATTTTCTACTACTTATTATAATATATTCATAATAATAATATTGGCTTAAATTAATTAACACAATAATTCAACAAAAAATTATACATTTGATACACTGTTTCAACAGACCAATGAATGAGTATCTAAAAACACATGTATAGTTATAATATAGCTACAACACTGTTATCTAGGGGTGGGTTCTTATAATCGATTCATCGATTAAAATCGATTCTGGCTTGGATAACGTAAAATCGATTCATTAAAATCCTGAATCGATTTTTTAATATAAATTTATTTTGCCCAAAATGCCAGAATCTCAGGTGAAATCTCACAAAATTTCAAGAACCACCAAACAGTTAAGACAGTAAATGAGAGCAGGAACACGGATTCTGCACAAAGACTTAAACACACAGCGGGACCCGCGGATCAGAATCAGTTAGATGTCGCTTTTCTCACAGTCGGGGCTGAAAGCCGACAGCTCGCTGACTCTGATCTGTCGGCGGGTCTGCGCTTTGTGTGCACGCCCTTTATGCGCCGATTCTAAAGCTGTTAGTTTGATCTCTCTCCAAACAATATTGACCGAACCAGCAGCAAAAGAAGATCCAAACGCTTCACATAAACATCGTCATGAATTCACTCAGACTTTTACTGTTTTGCTTCCACTGCGATGCACAGCTCTCTCTCTGTACTTCAAGAACAGTTTCCCTTTCTTCATTATTCGCTTGCTTGTTACGCACAAGTCTACTGTTGTTTACAGGCTGTCGGCCTCTGTTTTTTCCCTTTTACATTCTTCCGAAAAGAAAACCTCATTTCTGCTGTTCAATACTGAACAAATTTAAACTTTTTAAAATTATTCAAAATGCAAAACACTGTGTCTCTAATAAAACCGCTGTAACTTCAGAGGTGATGTTCATATGTTGATTAATGGTTTTCTTTCGTTTTTGATGTACTGCAGAATATTTTTGTAAAATCCCAGGCCAGGAAAATCACCTTCATGTTTTTCTGTGTTTTATCCTCAGCTACTTTGACACAAAGGCCTCTGCTGTGATGCTCACACCTGTGATAAAGTCTTGCGTGTGTCAGCTTCCTTTTTATTGATACAAAAATATGTAAATGTACTGATCTGAATTATAATATTTCTGACTGTCAAAATTTCCCAGATTTAAATCGAATCGAATTAAATCGAATCGTGGATCGAATCGATTTGGGGCCTTGTGAATCGGAATTGAATCGATTCTAGAAATCAGTGACGATACCCAGCCCTACTGTTATCTGCAAGTGCCAAATGTACAGTCTGTACCAACAGTGACCAGCAGGGGGCGATAGCAGCAAACAAAAAACAGCACAGGCACAGAAGTCAGTTAAAAGAAAAGTCAAAGTACTTAAGCAAGCCTCACACAGGCTTTGCTCCTACAAGAGGATACAATATTTTTCACATTTCAAACTAAGGGATGTTAACTACAGTTTCTCCCGTCACGAATCACCATTTCGATCATGTCTAACAGTTGCCTCAGAGCTATATCGGCTCTTTGGATTAATAAACTACATTTTTAACATCTAATAAAATGGAACTGATTTGGGAGTATGGGTTGCCCAGAGCCAAAACAAGACTAAGGAGCAATCATTTTAGGTGGCTTGGTTGATTTATAGGCAGTGAAAGACTTATTATGGGTGGAAAAGAGGAGTGCAAAAGGTCACCTCAGTAAAGTGGGAAGTGGGAGTTGTTTGGTCGCTCATATTTTTAGATTCGTATTGATGCTGGCTCAGTCTGATCTTCTTAGAAGCAAAGGAGATGGGTAAATAACAAAAACAAGAAACAAACAGTGATATTGTTTAATCCATGCAATCACTTGTGGACTTGTTTTTAAGTTAGTGTTATCCTCAAAGCCATTCTTCTTAACTTTTATGTATGCTTTCTGAACAGTACTGCAGTACTCGTAATGCTTTGCCAGGCTGCCAGGATCCATTTCCCCTCTTCTTCCTGTCTGGGCCTTGTTTAATAAATCTGTGACACTTAAAATCAATTTAGAGAAACAAGCAGATACGAGCTCACCTCTGAGATAGATGCCTTTGTGCAGACTTGCCTCTGCATTGCTGCTCATTATTTCAGACGGATCAAAGACAAATATGAGCAGAATATAACCAAAATGCAACTGCATGTCTGACCCAATGACACAGCAGAAGGCCCATGACCTACCCTCATCACAGCTCAGTGCCGCTCTCGGCTGTTTTGGAGCAGAAGACCTTACGTACAGAACAATATGGAGAGGTTCTCCGAAGTGTTCTGCACTCCTCTCCAAAGTCAAGGATCCCATCCTGCTGATCTGGGGACATTCACTCAGTCCCTCGGGAGGGGATTAGTGCAGTGACACAACACAATAAGCTTGACACACGTGGAAATAAATAGGGTATAAAGCTGCGCGTCATAAAGTGTTATCAGCACAAAAGTTACGACCTGGAAAACAATGCTAATAAATTGATGTTAGAGATTGAGACTGAATCTTTTTATGAGCTGCATCATGTCGCAACAATCTGATGTTTCTACAAAGAGCTGGCACTTACTACGGTTACACAGACAAACATGTTTGTTTGTCTGTGTAACTGAAGTTTCAGTGACCCAAAAATTCTGTAATTCCCCTCATTATCACTTGACCAGCATCAAAGGCCAGCAGTATCTGCATATCAGGGAACATCAAGAAACACAGAAACTGTCCGGCCACATGTGGCTATACTTTTGTACTGAAGCCCTCTTTTGTCAGTCTCCCAGAGTCAGTTTTTACAAAGGTCAACCCATTCCAGTCTTTGTGCTGGCTTCAGGGGAAATGTGGTTGATGCTTCTGTCATTAAGTGTGAAAACATGAGTGTGGGGGAGGATTTCAAAGAAGTGTGCATTTCTCTGGAACCAGGAGAACTGAGGTCAGCAAGCAGGCTTACTGAAACTATCTCAGTAAGCCTAAGACTCAGAGCTGCTCTGCCGTCCAACAATCAGCCCATATTTACCACATAGTAGTGTGTGTTTGCACACTTCAGTACTCACACTGTTTATATGTGTTTGACACTGTGTAGTTTCAGTTTATGGACTTTGTGGAAAAAGAAGCGTGTTCCTGAAACAGAAAAAAGCAAAAGAAACAAAAAATGTGGGAAGAAAGGAAACTTTCACAAGATAAGCTTCTTGGAATATGAAACCTGTGAATGTTTACTTTGTTATGACAGATGTGGATCACAAGACCACAACAGACACAAGAAATGCTGCAGATTCCTGTTAGTTAGCATTGCTTGAACATCAGTTGTGAAAGCTTCCTCCTACTTACTTCAATTTCTGCTTCATCACAGTCAGTTTCCTCGCATCAGCTTACCCATACCAAAACCTATAAATATAAAAACACTCAAGTTAACGGAAATTCTTATTTATTCCATCTATATTTATAGCTTTCACTATAACTCGATCGGGAATGATACACCGATACACTTTAGTCCTGGGAACACAACACACAAGTCCAGCAGGTGTATTAAATATGAGTGGGTGGATGATCAGTGAGGCCAACCACAAGAAGACGGAGCTCCTAAACCGCTTTATTTCAAACTAAAACTGAAAGTGAGCACGCCCAAAATGTCAGTAATACGTTTACATTGCTCAGGAAAACGGTGTGTGTGAGCAAATATACTGTAAGTACAGTAGAGCAACTCTGGATCAGGAAGACGGGTTTTGAAATGTGGCAGCTTACAACAGACACTCATTGTCTGTGTTTTGTTTTCAAGTACTTGGGAAACCTGTCTGTCCACCGGACTGCTTGTGTTTCCTGTCCTGTTAGACTTTCCTGTAATTTTGGCAAAATCTCGGGGAGGAAATCGCTTTTGTGTTAAATGAAAACAACACAAGACAACACTAATAAAAAAAACTGTTTAAATACAAAGAGAATATTAAATACACGTTATTGCCACTGAAAGAACTTTCTGAGCTGCAGTGTCTTCATGATTATAATAGATAGTAAAACACACACACACAGACACGTGAATGCATGCACACATTAAAAACAAGTTGTTAATATGGCAGCAACAATATTTTTATTGATTTGATTTTCCAGTGAACTGTGCAGACACTCCGTTTACTACCTCAGCAAAGTCTAACGTCCTCTTTCAACTGCGTAAACACACATGTGACTGCAGTCAGTGTTTGTTGTACCGTTTCTACCCTGTACTTTCACATTTGTTTTTGTCTGGTGTGCATGTGTGTGTGTGTGTTTCGGGGCACTCCCTGTCTTACACGCCCTGCCTCGTGAAGCGGTAGCTTCTGTGCTTAAGGACTCGTCTGTCTCGTTCTCCCTGTGTGTGTCTGTCTATCAGCCCTGTCTGTTACAGACTGGTTGTCTCTCTCGTATCTTTTTGCTCTGTACCAACTTTGTTTAAACAGAACCACTCTATCAGTATCGTCTGTCAGAACAGAATGAACCTACTGTTTCTGAATGGTCTCCTTGACAGTGTGATGTTATCAAGATGAATGGCAGAACAAAGACTTGATTTAAGACAAAGACTTAAAGCTTTGCTAAGTGTGTCTACAGGAATCTTAAGTGTGTATTTAACCCAGCATGTAGCTTATTTCCTTATTGCACTTTTTTCAGCTGGTCAACAGTCTTCTTATCTTTCAAAGGTAATATTTGATGCAACGTATTAATTAAAGTGCCTCGCTCGTGGGTGGATCTTGTTACCTTCAGACACAATCAAGCTTCTCGTTTCCAATATTTATGCAAAGCTA
This sequence comes from Rhamphochromis longiceps, assembly GCF_057381845.1. Classification (NCBI taxonomy): domain Eukaryota; kingdom Metazoa; phylum Chordata; class Actinopteri; order Cichliformes; family Cichlidae; genus Rhamphochromis; species Rhamphochromis longiceps. The sequence goes on along the minus strand of NC_140562.1, from coordinate 38,732,922 downwards.
AGCAAACCAGCTTAGCTCCTGTTTGAAAACATACACTGATTATCTGGTCACCCACATACGCTGACAAATATTTCATCACAGCAGGGTGCAGGAGACCCCAGGGGGCCCAGGGTTGAATATCAGGATTCCAGATTCAGTATAAGCATGTCTTAATGCCTAAGCAAAATATGTAAATATGTGGACTATTCTCTTGATGGTGCTTGTTCTTCAGTCTGCTGGCATCAGATGACACTTATATAATTCTCTGCCAATTTATATTTAACAACAACAACAACCTTCTCAGATGTACTTCCAAAGGATCATTTTTTAAAAATCTAATTAAACAGGGTCCATGGTATAATCCGAATCAGTTTTTTTTTCCTTTTGGCAAAGGGTGAGCTGTGGGTGGAGGTGAAGAGACTTTGATATGAAAAGGTTTGAAATCCCTACACCCAGTGTGCTCGCTACAGATTCACTTTTCAAGTGTTGGCATGCCAAATGACAGCTCCCCAACAAAATGACTCTGTTTCCAGAGCGTGTTTTAAATTTGGTGAGTTTGCACCTGAGTGTCTCCGTCTGGCTGCCAACCTTCATCCGCAGCAGCAGCGGCGGCCTCAGAGCTTCCTCTGCCCGGCCACATCGATGTTTATGTCTGGGCTGCAGCCCTTCAGAAGTGGCCAGAAGCAACAAAACATGTTTTTTCCCCTTTAGGGTCTGAAAATTGGGCAGACAATGTCTCCACAGTCGGACTGCAGCTTATTATCCAAGTCAACCTGAGCATGTTATTATTGAGAGTGAGGTGGAGTAGATTTTAAAAAGGGGAGGGATTCAAAGTAGAATGGAAAGGATAATTTTCTTGCGACACTGCAGGGTGGCATGGCGATGCAGTGGAGAGCACGGACACCTCACAGGCACACAGTTGCTGCTTTGAATCCAGAGTTGGATGGCTGCATGGGTTCTCTCCGGGAACTCCTGCTTCCTCCCACAGCCCAAAGACATGCATGTTAGACTAGCTGATGATCCTAAATTGATCACAAGTGTGAATGCGAGCATGTCTCTTTGTATTAACCCTGCTGTACACTGACCTGTCCAGAGTGTACGCCACCCCTTGCTCTATGGCAGCTAGGACATGCTGCAGTTCTCCTGCAACCCTGAATTGGATAAGCAGTTAAGAAAGTCAATGGATTAATATTGCACCTGACATTAAATAACCAGTCATGCAGGGGTTTCCCTTTAAAATCTACTGGTGGCAGTTCTTAAAAATATTCCATTTTATAAAAGTACTTTGCTTTTTTCTCAAAAAAACTGACAGTACTGGTTTTAACTCCCCAAAAATAACTAACAGAGCTTAATTTGAGGTAGAATTTAACCTAAAGATTTTGGACGCAGAGATTAGATTTAGGAACTGGCAGTTTAAACCTTAAAAAAATCACCTAAAAGTCTGCTGACTGCTGTCAACAGTAAAAAACAAGACAAAAAACTTTCCTTAAACACTCCATCATCAAGTACAGCTGTCCAAATCACAGACAAGAGTTTATTCTATTTTTAAAGAAGTGAAAACCAAAAACTGGTGTCCAGTCAATGGTTTATTAATCATGTAGTGACAGCATATCTTTATCAGGACTGGTTTAAATAGCTTATCTTTTGTTTTCACTGGTGAATACCTTTCTAAATCAGCCCTCTGAGCCGTTATGCACCTGAAGGGGTTATGCTGAGTCCTCTGTTTTCACTATACACATTGCTTCTTCTGTCTATTTTTAAAACACACAACACGTCTCTGACGACACTCATGTTTGCTGAATCCGGCCACTTGCTCTCACTTTTTGTCAGTTTTCTAGCATTTAAGCTGATCGCGGTTCTGTGAGGTAGTATTGCAGAAATCATGGAAGGGATCTAGTCGTTCTTTCTTCTATTCTGTTTAAAATGAAAATGAAATCTATCCTTAACTGTTTGTCAGGCACATAAAGCCAATCAGGCGTTCTCCCTGTGAGCCCTGAGAGTTTGAAATAACCTTCAGATCAGGCTTTATTACTATTAATTAGTTTTAATTTCTGAACTGAATAGCCTAAGTTGTGTTGTTTTTTTTAAAATGTGCACCACTGTATTTGTTGTGTGTTACATGTACAGTAAGTGCATTATCTAGATTCTAGATAATATTACTAGTAAGACTGATCTGATTTGTTTAGTGGGCTTGTTAAGTATTTACCGTCACAATATTTGAGTCATAAAGTGACCAACAGATAATGTCTTCTTTAATCTAGATATTAATGAGCGGTTAATACAAATATGCTTATCTCACTGACACTTGCATGAGAAAGTTGATACCATGGGAGACTGAAAAAATCCTTAAATAAGGGAGAAATCTTCAGCAGCAAAGATGGTGGTGCAAATATAACTTGTAGGGGGAAAAGATTACGTGATATCAAAACAATCTGAAAACAATGATTGCTGGAATGTTTGGCGCAGATAGTGTTAAAAATCAGTCTGGTTTTTATACTCATTAAGCAATCAGCCCAGCTATTGCATGTCTCCCACAAAATCGCCTGAATTGGTTGCTTTATTTTTCACTTATTCTGATTTTCTACTCTCCCAACTATAAATGGTATGTTGCCAGTTAACATCAGTAGCGTGTCTGAATTATTTCTAGTTAAATGCATTTGGATGCGAAACAAAACTATCATGGCCCTGTGAAGAATATCTTGATAAATCCAGCAGCTGGAGGGCTGCACATCTGCACTGTGAACAGATGGTAAGGGCAGAACAAACAAGGCTGCTCCAAGAGCTGAGGGATGACTAGTCGAAGGCCGACTCCCTGCCCCGACCTCTACCCCCCTCCTCCTCCTCCTCCGTTTATTCTTCCTCTTTTGCCTGCTCCCATGTCACCCCTTGGCTCCCTGATGGATGCTGACAGTAACGGCTGTCCTCCGTTCCCTAACCCATCACCCCAACCCTTCCACTCCCATCTCTCCCACCCCCTTTCCTCATCCCTCCTTCACTCTTCCCTTTTTCCTCTTGCCCATTCTGGTCTGACCATGGTGACCTCGCTTTTTGAAGATGTCATCCTGTGGCTTGGCTTTGAGCTTTTCGAGGGACAATAATGCCTGAGCTCGGCTGTCAAAAGCACATCGAGAGCAGGATGTGCTGCCCATCCATGACTATTAATCTCTGGTGTTCAGTTAGATTTGCTAAGACTGCAAGCAAATCACTGCATACGTCTCTGAAATACCAAAAATGTAGTTTTACAGCAGGTATCAACACTTGTCTCAACTCAAATGAAACACAGAAATATTTTTTGAGGTGAGTCATTTTGACATCTGTGTTAAGACGAAACGGTTACTCAACGTGTCACAAGTGAGCTGATCACCATATGTCAATTGTTTCTTAAAACTAGGGTGTGGCATAACCTTAAAAAAAACCCCTCGCACTCAGTCAGACACATGCACGCGTTCTTCTTCACTTCCTGTTGTGCAATTTCATAAACCTCCGACAGCAAACTTGTTGAACTGGATAAAAGATGGCAAGATAATGGGCACAGAAGCTCGAAATAAAAGTGGGGCAAACTTACACACAAACACTCCACATTTCCCGCTGACATGGGTCAGTAATGATGAAGTAAACTTTATGAAACAGCACATGAGAGGGAGGGGAAAGTGGGAGATGTCATCTTTCGGTGAGGACATGCATTATTCATGCTGTCAGAGGAGACGTTGGTGAAATCACAAGAGTGTAAGTAACAGCGTGTGTCACATATATCAACAGCAATGATGACCTCATTTTTAGCGCATAACTATGCCCGCCCACACAATCTTTAAGGAGCCCCAGATGCACGAGGGTGCACACACCTTAAAAACACGTGTGTGCTGTTTTTTTCTTTTCTTTTTTTAATCATTAAATTATAATAAGTCTAAAATAATAACATTAACTTGTGTTGATAACAGGGAGTAGACATTCTGTAGACTTTCTTAAAATGTAATTACTCTGAAGCATTTTTATCTTTCTCTCGCCTGCATATAGATACACACACTCTTATAGGCACAGCCAGCGGTGCAAGAAGAACCCTTACTCTTTGCAACACCACAGCTACATAAAATAGCACTCTTTTATTTAGTATGCCAGTTAATATGTCCCAATACTTATGGTATGATAACAGTAACTGGTCACATTTTGCAGGATGAAAGCCAGCACGCTTTTCTGCCTAATCTGACCTCCTGTGCAGGAAACTACAAGACATATATCAAGAGGGAGCACAGACGCTTTAAGTTATATATCACATGGTCATGTTGCGTACCTTTTATTTCAGTTATTATGCTATATTATATTTAACATAATATTTAGGCAGACAAATGTATACCCACACTCATTTAAGGTTCACAGCTGGAGCGTTTTCCTCCATTGGGATATATGTTTTCTATCGCCGCATGCCAGGCAGCATATGACTTACAGCTGTGCAGAAAAAATGCACATATACTTTATAAGTAAAGTCATGTGAAAAGAAAGTTTTCATGCACTAAGTACTCTCTTATTTCTTCAGTGGGAAATTAGAGAGTAAGTAGCAGCCAGGTGCTGATAATCAAATCCATTTGATCAACTGATCATTGACAAGTGTGAAAAGCTCTATAAAAGCAGTTTGCTGGTCTAGAGGATTCAGGTGTGTGTTAACACAATGCCACAGCCTCAGGACTGGGGTGAAAAAAAAACCCCTCAAGAGCTACATCTCAGACTCTAAGTTAAATCTTAAAGTTCATGACAGTTGGAAAGACTGAAGCCGGGCGCGGCAGCAAATCTGCAACACAATGACAGGAAAAGAAAAGAAACAAGGTGTTGCAAAGTTTAGACCTCAGCTTAATAGAAGTAGTGTGGTGAGATATTATGACTTTTGCATAAACAAATGACTGCAAACCTCAATGAAGTGAATCAACATTATAAAGAAGAGTGAGCCTAAATTACTCCCCAATGATGTGGGAGACTGATAAAGTCATACAGAAAACAGTTACTTTGAGCTATTGCTGCTGAAGGTGCAGCAACTGAATCTTGGAGTGTACTTTGGTTTTTCTGCTCATAAATTGGTGGTTCATGATGATAAATGAACTTCTGAACTGGTTTAACCATAAGTGCAGTGGCTGGTACATTCTTTGACGTATATGTCAAAGTTCAAAATGATTAAGACGGTCACATTGGTACAATTCAATTTTATAAAGAAATCCTTGTCTCATTCTGCGCTTTCATAGTATGACATGCACTTTCTTTCTTTGCCGCACTCGTGGGCGTATTAAATGCGATAATCTTCCCAGGAGTGGACCGTTGTGGGCACAGCCACACTTTGGGAGTCCATGATTTAGAGCCACCAATTAACTGAGCAAACATGGAGAAAACACACCCTTTGTTTAGAGGCCAACAGAAAAAATATCTGAGAGTAATTACATGATTAAGAAAGGAAAGAAAATGGAGAACTCCTCTATCACTTGGTACTTTCCTTGGTCTGTGACATAATAATGTCTTCTTTCTTTTTACTAGGGAAAGTGGGCGGCTTTCTAGAATCTTTTGTAATGTAATGTAATGTAATGAAAACACACACACACACACACTAAACTGTGTTCAGCTGTTTTTGTCCACATAGGTGTAGTACCTGGCAGCAAAGCTAAACACCCGTCCGTCTACTGCCACACCTGGCTGGAACCGCAGACAACCACTTGGCAATAAACTCTCTTTCATACAAGCAGACATGAGTGTACATAACAACACACACCCACACACCACCACACTCTCATTTGTAGCCATGATGAGATGATATCTGGGGCACAAGTCATTGCCATTGTCACAACACAGACATGCTCACAGACAGACAGACAGTGAGGCCGCACGAAACATTTCTGCAAACACGAAGCAGACTTCAGTACACTCCCACCTTCTCAAGGGGAAAGAAACTCCTCTAAAGTAGTGAGCAGTATTTTCCCATGGCCCTCAAAGCCACACACACACAAACTACTCACATAACAAAATATAGTCATCAGCTTTGTGGTAAAGACCTTAAAATATTGTCGACACCTATCAAACACATCTCCCTTTCTTTAGTTTCACAAAGCAATATGTTCAGTGATTGCAAATACTTCTTCAATGACTTCTTCAGTGAGGAGACTGCGGGGCAGGTTCTTTCCCGATTCCTCACCTCAGGCAAACCTGAAGCCAGGAGGGGATGTCAATAATTTCCCAAGCCTTCATTTTCCACTTCTGTTCTTGTCTTGTCTTGCTGCCTGTTGTTTTGCTGTTCAGGAGTCTTGAGAGGTGATCTCATCTGTGCCATGCTCCTCAGCCCCTGCTCCCAAAACAACAGTGTATTTATCTGACCAAAATAGCCACCTCAGGCTGGAAAAACCCTAGACAAACAGAAATAGTCCAAGAGTTTCCAAGGAAGCTGGTCTGGACTGGAGGTGATGCTTTTGACTGACAGCAGCCACAGGGCAACAGAACAAGACTCTACATTTCCAACACTTAAAGTGGTGTTTAAACGCAGATAAATAAAAGCTCCTATCATTACAACTACTTCTTAGAACCACAACAGCTCTAAAGTGCAGTTCAAGGGAGGAAAAACAAAGCAATTTAAACTCATTTATATGAATTATTATTATATGAATGATTCTTTTATTACATGCAACTTTTATTATGAGTCCCTTAGAAGCAATGTTATTCAACGTACTAAAGGCTAGACATGAAACAATCCAAACTATGATAGATTTATCTGTATTTATGTAGTATTCATATCGGCAGCTTAAAGCATTGGATTGGAGGTACCTACCGAGAAACAGCTGCTCCATTTTCACCTGCATTTTTGATTTAATGAACACTAATGAGTCTATTCATGAATTCCATCAAATGTACTTAATAACCAAGAAGTTCTTAAACTGTGGGTCATGGGGCCACTGCAGGTGAGGTGTGGAGGACCAGGGGAAAAACTCTGAGTGTAACTAAACTGAACAATGGAAGTACAAGACTTTGTTGATGTTACATTGCTGACTTTGGAGGGTTTTTCCTTCATTTTCTATGACTGATAAAAAATGTGGGGTGCTGAGTGTGAAGTTTTTCAGTCTGAAGTAGGGTAGGGCAAACAAAAGCCTGCGAACCACTGACCTAGCTCAACTGAACAACTTCCCCTATATATCTGTAGACCTTTGAAGAAGTTGTTTACAGCAGCATGTTTAGACTGTCTTGTGTTTGAATCCAGGTGAGGCCCCCGCATGTTCTTCCCATGCTTGAGTAGGTTTTTTCCCAGAGCTCTGGTTAATCCCACCATGTTGTAAAAGACACTCGCGAGAGTGTTTCTTAACCTGTGGAGTTTCACTTCCAGATTGACAAAAAAAAAAAGAGTTCACTTTCTAGAAAAGTCACATAGGTAGCAACAGTTAGTAAATTGTTCCAAAATAATAGCCTTTTGTAATAATTTTGAGGCGAGTGTAAGACAATTATAATATATTCCATCATATTCATCAGTTTAGAAAGTTCAGATTACTCTGAAAAATACAATGGAAAATACTGGTGTATTTTAGGCTATTTTAAACCGCTGAGAGGAAAATTAACAAAACAACAAAAAATGTTCTGGGACTGAAAAGGTTAACAGGAAAAAAGGAGACAAACCTCATGATTTTCACTTCTGTTTTTAACTTGTGCTGTGGTTTTAAACCTGTGTTCACCCCCCGGTACTGCCTTGAAGAAATTGTTTAACCTATCTTCCTGTCATTATAAGGTTATAAGGCAGGAAACCAGCGAAAACTTCAGGAAGTCACTGCATCCAGCCAAGAAATAATGGCATCAATAGAAACCAAGCTGCAACTTCCTTGCTGTAAAATAAAGTCAACATGACGTGGTAAAAACTGCAGTTAATGAAGTCGCTGCTTGAGTCTGTCTTCCAAGTTACAATGCCCAACTTTCCATTAGAAATAAACATGTTTATGGCTATTTTGCATGACAGGTTGGTAGCTGTCCGCTAGGCTTTACCTTAACTAATTCAAGTCACTGAATCAATGTTGATGCCTCCAAAAATTAGTCAAAATTGATTTGCTGTGTGTTGGTATTTAAACTCATTTTATCCAATACATTTCTGTTCCAGTTTCAGTGAGAGAAATTCTAGTATTTCATATGTGTCACTTAGTAGTAATTAGCAGGTATCTATGTGTATGCAATGCACCCATGCAGTCTATGGATACACCTCGCAAACCAAGATTTCTAGTTAAGCCTCTATTACACAGGTCTAGAGACTTGTTACCCAACCCCTGGCAACCTGTTGGTCTCTAGAGAAAAATGTGTAATTGGTGTAGCTGAAAACCTCTGTTATTTTTTTGTTTGCTAGAGGTTGCCTTGGTCACTAGTGGTTTCAGTTCAGTTCAGTTCAATTCAATTCATTTTAGCTGTATGTATATAGCACTGAATCCCAGCAACACGGATGATCTGATATCATCGTGTTGGTGTTGATCAACATTGCAAGTGACCAATCACATTGTTGTGACGTTATTCTTTGGCGCGCCAAGCCATTCGTGCATTTATGAAATTCCAAAGTTGCAAGGACAATATCAATTCTGCTTAGCGTTTATTAAAGGGTTAGGGTTAGGGTCAGGGTCCGTTGATCGGCGGACAGAGGCGGTTTCTCGCAGCTTAAGTACAGTTCTTTGTTTTACGGCGGTTTTTCCTGAAGTCGCAAAAGTATGACGTCACAACATTCTGATTGGTCACTTGCAATGTTGATCCTGGAACAACATTTACTATGTTGATCTGGGAACAACACCAACACGACGATATCAGATCGTGCCCAACAACATATTGTAAGGTAAAGACTACAATGATACAGAAAAAATCACAACAAATAGACAATACCCTATGAGCAAGCACTCGGCGACAGTGGGAAGGAAGAACTCCCTTTAAACAGGAAGAACCCTCCAGCAGGAGCAAGCTCCTATCGCCAAGTGCTTGCTCAAAGGGGTTTGTTGTTGGATTGTTGTTTTTTTCTGTATTATTGTAGGGTCTTTACTATAAAAAAACCTTCCGGTGACTATAAATAAAATTGAAATTGAAGGGAATTAACTTGAAGTGAAATGTTCTCTGCTTCTGGTTTGCATCACACTTTTTAAACTTTTACTACCACTTAGCATATAGCTGGCAAGTGTTTGCAGACAACTGAGTATCTTCCATGCAACTTGCTAGCTACCAGAGCGATCACAAAAAGGTTTTCACCACGCACCGCTTTGTGATGAGTTTCACCTAGCAACAACCAGCAAGTACTTACAACTGTGAAATTACAACCAGTGGGGAATTTTGTGTTTTTCGCTACCGACCGGTGGTCCCTGAACAGGCCTTGGCCAGTAACTTAGCAATCGTCTAAATAATAATAATTGTCTAAAATTATGTCACTTATGGCTCCACAAAACCAATAGCTGGTCACATAGTGGCTTTTAAACGTCATAATAGAAACATGACAGCTAGTGAGAGTAACCTAACACGTCAGTTTTACATTTCAGTATTTGTACAAAATAAACTAAAAAGATGTTCGTGTAATTGGTGAAGCTTACAGATGTTGGCAAGTCTATTAAAATTACTACGGAAAGAGGAAAGCTAGTTCCTTCCCCATATTCTCATTGGTAAGCTAAGCTGTACCCAGTATGACATTTAAAAGTTATTTTTGTTGGAAGCATAACCTTTATTATAGTTTCATTTCAGTTTCAGTTTGACAGTTTAACAATGTATTGATTTGTTATTTTTTTGTTACTTTCAGTTTTAGCTGGGAATATTTTTCAAGGGAACTAATATGGGATTAGATGTTATAGATTATATTACAAACAACAATTTCAGAGGAAAGTTGACTCAATGTTACCTTCAAGTCCTGATAACACCCCCCTCGTGTTTACCATGTAAAACATTTAACCCAACTAACAGAAACTAAAACTCAGTAATCTACTCTTTAGATTTATTTTTAGTTTAGTTTCTTGTTTGGGTTTTAATTTAAGCTGATCAGAATAGCTATATGTACTTATGATTTGTGCTTTAACTTCAATTATTTACTTGATTCCAAAGCAGGTCTTATTCTCCCACAGAAGCACTTTCAACATTTCAACTTTCTCTAGACACCTGTGAAACAATTTGGGTTATCTGCCCTGAGCTATAGACTTGAGACACACAGACGAACAAGCAGACACACCACAGCATTCACACAGACAGACAAACATTAAACCACAGTCTGACGCTCCTCTGCTCCACCTGAGCATGCAGCAGGAAAAAAAAATAGGCGAAGAATTAAAAACACATCCCGTTCCCGTAAAGCCGGGAGAAGGAGCAGTGAGTCACTGGAGCAGTTAGAAACTGGCCCCTTTTTTTGTCTTTGAACATCTCCACAAGGCGCTTTCAACCTCCGTGGGTCGTCTCAGACGGATGTTGTTGATTTTGTCGCTCCTTCCATCGTCACGCCTCCTGCCATTTGTCCAGTCTGAACCGAAACAACTCATTTGCTGACTGCGGTTCCTTACAGCTGAAAGTTATCGTTGATCTCATCTACTCAGTTCATCTGGGGGTCATAAAGGTACCGCATATTCTGGGAAGAGCTATTTAACTCTAAAAAAGCTACACATTCATCACAGTTTAATATGTTTTTAATCTTTCAGAAGACTTAAACATCTAACACACATATACAACCACAAAATTACACACATAAGCACACATGATGTAAACTCCCAGCAAGAAAACCGCACATTTAATCACAGCTGAGTGTTTGTAAGAGGCTACTGTTTCTTTTTCCACCCTTGATGATGCCAGGAAAAAGAGTTTTACAGTAAAGTCATACTACAATCATGAGAATATACCCTCCTCTTTTCTCTCTTTTCATCTTTTACATCTATTCCCCCAGTTCAGACAGAGACACCCCCCAAAAAACAGACAAAACCCCAAAAAAATTCTGGTTTTCCATTTGGTTCACAGGCATCATCCTGAGTCACAGACTGCTGGTCCCGATACAATCACACACACATGCTGACAGCTTAATTGACTCCACTAAGGAAGAGACCATGGTATATGTTCTCTACCAGCTCTCCTGCTGGTGGGACTGACTCAGACGCTGAAGCTCAGGTGGAGCAGCTCTCAGCCGAATCTGTTCACTCTTAACAGGCGGTCTGATTAATGACCAATCACACGATTAAGACCAGCTGGATGAGGGCTTCTTGCTGTCGTTAAGTCATCATCGTGTCCATGCTGTTCTCCAAATTTTCAGTTCTTGCTATAATGACTTACTATCTCACATACTTGCTATCATTGTGAATTCAAAAGGGAATGAAAAAATGGCATTCACATCAAGTTTATTCTTTCAATAAGACATAAATCTTTAAATGTTAGACAGCTGTTGTATAACGTTTGTATAGAGGTATTGGGCTTTTTTCCAGTGTCAATCTAATACACTAGACTTGTTTATGGACTGAGAGTTCACTGGTGATTTTGGACTATTAATATGATTTCTTACTGCTAAAGTAAGACTACTATTTATACCTCACTATTCTTATTTTATTCACATCATTTGTGATTCATCATCCTACTCAGTGTTGGGGCAGTTTTAGCTACTTTTCCCTTTACTTTAAGAACACTTTCTCCTGATTCGCTGCCCCTCACGAGCAGAAACTTTTAACGCCAAGTGGGTGGAGTTTCTGTGCTCACAGCCCCGGCTTTGTGCCTGAGATGACCGTATTAGGAATATCTGCTCCCTATGACATCATGCAGTGACAAGAACTGAAAAAATCTTCAGCTTTTGTCTCATACGTCTTGGTTTAATAATCTCATTTCCTGAACCTTTGGTCGTGTTTGATATGAACACCACTGTGACATTATGACAGATAATGTATTAAATCACTTGAAGAAAACTAAAAAATTTAAAATGATGAACTTTAATGTGAACTGTGTGTGGGAGAAACTTAAACCAGGCAGTAAAACTCTCTTGAAAGAATATAGATTTGAACAGATTCAGGACTGGATGCACTCAGTCTTGACTCATCCGAGGAGAGTGCTCAGGTCTGGGCAGCTCCACAGGACAAATAAACACACAAACACACCAATATATGGATGCTATTATCCACACATGTGCATACAAACATGTGCACTCTCCTCACTCTCACTAACCCACACTCGCACATAAACCCGTGTTCATTGCCCTGGCTGTGCACCCAGAGGGGCAGCGGTGACTCAGAGCGAGTCATATGCACACACACGCAGCACAAACTCTCACATACACGCAAACAAAATGCCAAACTGCTACAAACTTTATTGGTTGTGGTCCTCTGAGCTCCCGTAGATGCGAGCTGATTATGACGAGTGACGTTATATTTAGTCTGGGAGTTAAATAAGCTGGACTCATATAAGTTGAAACAAAGAGTTTCCTAACCTCACTTCGAACAGAAAGGTGGAAGATCCGATGGCATATGACTATATGATGTGTCATCACATGTGCTCACTTCTGTTTGTGATTATAAATGAAGCAGGAACGAATAAACATCTTTAATATATATGTTCAGAAGCTATAAAAGTGTGAACACAAACATTTAATTTACTTATCAGTAGTGAAGGATGGATTTGATGGTGGATTAAGGATTAGTCTTTAAAAATAGCTATTGTTGTCATGTCAGAATTAATCCATATTAGGTGGCACAGCCTTAAAAAATGCCAAAAGTGTTATACAAGATCTTGGAGCTGCTCAGATTTCTTATTTACGGGGATAATTATCAGATCAGCAACAATAAAATCCATGTCATGTGGAAAGTGACAGCTGGGCAGCCTTTCACTCAACAGTCAGATATGAAAATAAGATTTATGTTTGCCACCAGATCATCGTTGTTGTTGTATAAATGTAGGTTGTAGATGCCTTGAAGGGACAGAGGAGAAGGGATTCTGGCTGAGCTTTCCATCCTCCCCCCATCCTCATGTCGAACCATTAATCAGAGACAATATGAAGTCATCACTCCCTCATGGGATTTTACTGCCTGTAAAAATAAACCTTACATGGCTCATAAGCAGAGTTGCTAACACTGATCTCACGAACTAACAAGCTTTGGCAGCCTGTGGTGCATTTTTCTCTTTTCCCGGTGAAATATTCTGGTTTTTGTAAACTTTTTTCAATAGACATTAGACTTGGATTGATCAGTAGTGTTTCTGCTGAGCCAATAAGATGTTATGACTGAAAAGAACAGTAATCGATCAAGGAGATAAAGAGAGCGTTGGATACGATGAAAGGAAAGGAGGAAAGACAGATGAGAAGTAAGAGACCACCAGAGCGAGAGGGAGAAAAGAGAGAAAGACTGAAGCATGAAGAGGAGAAAGAAAAGAAATGGAAAAGGAAAAGATCAGAGGACAGATGGATGTATGTTGTAACAGAATGGGGAGGTGAAAGAGGGCGGTTAGCTGGCATGGTGCGAGCAAATGTATGCGTCACTGAAGCTATTCCAAGATTTACTAATGTGCACACACACACGCAAACACAAACACACACACGCAAACACAAACACAATCACACACACAGAATAAGCTTTGGCTGTTTCCTTGACAACAGTATAGTATTTTCAGGGATCAGAAGTAGCAGCTCTGTGTGTGTGTGTGTGTGTGTGTGTGTGTGTGTGTGTGTGTGTGTGTGTGTGTGTGTGTGTGCGTGTTTGTGCGTGTGTGTGTGTGTGCGGGCATGTGCTCCATGCACCTTGTTAGTCATGAGGGATGTGGCCGCAACTGCAAAACAAGGTCATGTATTCTGGTGAATTCGACTGTTTACATCACTAACATAAGGACTACTTCTCCATCTTAAAGTCATTACAGGTGTAAAAGTTTATCAAACACAAGTCGATAAAATGTAGGAAAAGTGCGATGTATATGTAAAGGGCCTCAGGCAACAGGTTTGAGTTTTTATTTAGCAGCACAGACACCTAATCTTATCAGTGCGTCAAATCTCTTATGTCAGATGACCTAATTTCTTAGAAATTTACTGACATCATTTAAGGCAATAAGAAAACAAAGTAATGACAACAAAGCCGGATTGATTCTACAGTATCAGGTGCTCTTGATTAAATGACTGATGGAGGTGATATGAAAGATTTTCACACTTAAGTGATGCTAATGCATCTATGGCAATCTAATAATCACCCAGAAGAGCCCTGCCCTTATCCCATGTTTTAATGTTTGAATGTGTTTATCAAGTTGCCTTTCTAAGAGGATCTTTCTAGCAAAAAAAAAAAGAAAGAAAAAAAAGATAGTGGGTGACAGATTTCCAGATAAAATGTAGATTCTAACAGACAATCATACACTCTAATGTGTCAAATATACACAGCGAGCAAATATGTAATAGCCCCCACCTATACTTCACTACAGGAAATTAAGCATTTCCTGCTGCTTTTACACAGGATGTGAGGTTAGTGCCTTGCCGTGTTTCAGTCTCTTATGAATGAGAGCTACTCTCACTGTGTACCACAGTCTCACTCACAGTACTTTTGAAGTACTATAATCAGTGGTAATCATATTTATATGAGGTCCTCGTTCCCACATGTTTAATGAATGAAGATCTGTGTCTTTTAAAATGCCACAATGGTATGAGTGTGAGAGATGGTAAATTAAAAACAAGATGCATGCTGAGAGAACCAACTGAGTATTTTCAAAGACAGGAATTAGATTTAGCTCATTACATCAATTTATTTCAAAGATTTTTCAAAGGTTTTTTTCATGCAGGGCTGCAGTTGTTTTCTTGAAATAAGCCCCAAATACCTCCTTATGTGTAGTTCTTTTAGAGTAGAGTGTAAATGCAATTTAAAACTAAATTATGCACACTAGGTCACCATGATTTGGTACTTTACTTCATCAAACTGTCTGTGAGAAGCATCGTCCTTCATTTAGGAAAGTAAAAGTCTGTAAAATAACACCCAAGATGGTGAGCTTCATTCGACAAAGAGGTGCTGCACATCTGAAGTGTTCAGCCAGATCATTACTGATTATAATTAGTTAGATTAACAGGTTCTCATTGTGGCTTTGGTCATTAACACTTATCATTGTGGGCAGCTAATTAGCATAGCTGGCTAATTAGCTGACCACATACAGAAGCAAACTAATCCTGGCTTTTAATGAACTTATTCACCACATGTTACTTTTATTACTCACCATTTAAAACGTGTTTTTAAAGCTCAGCCTGTAGTGGAGTATACCTACATTATAATCCAACACAACACTGGTATATGAACAGTGGTAGCTAGCTACACATTTCTACATTTTAACTCTTTTCTTTTAAAACAGTGTTTTAGGAAAAACTGGGGTAAATTCCAGCTTCTTTATTTTCATTTCATCTCATGTAGTATGAACTGATTACGACTTTGTTTTCTTTTAATTCTGGGGCAATCAGATTTAGCATCAGTGTCTCAGGTTTGGGCTATGGGCATGACAATGGTAATCCATCCGCTTGGCTGCAGACTTAGCTTTTTGTCATGCAGATAGCTTATAAAATAAGATTACGTTATTCTCTATGATAGAGAAGAAAATCTTCTTAGATTAGGCAACTCTTGCACAGCAAACCAGACAATATCAAAACCCTTAAAAAGGCACACTTAGGGAAGAACTTAGCAAGTAACAAATTCAATCGTCAACTTGAGATTTCATTTTCAGTCAAGGTACAAAGTCAGTGCAGTAAAACAGATTTTTTTTTTCAAATAAAAAGCATATGTTCAACAACATTTGTACAAACTTAAAGGCTTGCTTAAAGAACTATAATGATCTCTGTGCCATGCTGGGGCAGAAGGCGAGGCATCAGTTAGTCGAGCGTCTGCATGTGCACACTTGCAATCCTGTTTAGTTTTATAAAGTTAAGTAACAACATGACAAGAAGACTTAATCTCATCATTATTGTGGATGCACCTGTGCTGTAAACAAGGGTCAAGTGTTGCCCTGGGCAGAATTTTAAGTACTATGCTTGTGCCAAGAATGTCTGCATTAAAAAAAACACCCAAAGGGCACACACCATGCTCAGCAAAGCACGCATAATGTATGCATGCCCACAAGAAGAAAGAGGAAGACAAACAGGTAGAAGTATGGATAGATAAGAAGAGAAGACAGACAGCAAGAAACAAAGGGAAACAGTGTTCCCGAGAAAAATCTCAAAGACTGTTTTTTCACGCATTGCCTAATGGTTACTATCATACCCATCTGATTGATAACACCCTCCACCTCATTTCTGGGCATCAGGCTCCACCAGTAATACCAGACAGCTGGGAGGCAGAAAAAGCAAAAGTGCAGTTTAACCGTTTCACTGCCAGACAGAATTGAGCTGGCTGTGGTTATCTGACTAAAAGCTTTCTCTCTCAGTCTCTCTATATTAGTAGTTTCATTCTAGTGAGTATTGATGAAAGTGTCCCTAGCCCTCTCCCAGTCACGCCTGTCTCTACTGCTACCTGATACCCAGCTGAACGCTATGAGGACGCATTTTTAAGCCTTGCGCCTCATCGCTAACGGCTGGGTGTTTGCTCTATAATTTGCACCTTTCTGAAATGAATCCAAATGTTTTGATAAACTCAAGAGTTCTCAAGGCAAGCGCATTTCCTTCACGTCTTGTGAAATGCTGATAAAGTGTTCACCACTTATGTATTTCAGTGCTTGTGCAGGAGGGTGTTTTTTTATGACTACAAATGACTCTGCATTTCCCCCTTGCTCTATTTCTGTTTCCCTTTGCTCTCATGGGAGTCTAAGGGGGTAAATATGAGGGGTGAAACTATGTAATGAAAAACAGATGAGGATAGAGAGTAGACAAATGAGTTTTGCTAGCATTTACAAATAAATGTGAATAAGGAATAAGCAAATTGGTACATTAACTGGCATGTACATTGCACTTTCCTTGAAGCACTCTAACTCTTCAAACCACATTCAAACAGTCATACAGCTCGTATTTTACATGTACACCACATTAACTGTCACATTCACACTCATACACTGATCGATGCATCAGGTGCAATCTGAAGTTCAGTACCTTGCTCAAATGCACTTGGACTCCTTTTTTCTTTTAATTTGTGGAGCAAACTGTGCTAACCGATTGATTAAATGTCGTGCTATCTGAATGAGGAGGCTTGATTTCACAAAATCTTTGCTGTACTGAACATTTTTGCCCGTGCACTGGCCAATGGAATCAGGAAATTATGCTATCAACACTGCTCGGTTTTGCAATAGTTGTGCAAACTGAAATTATAACACCAAACAGAGTCGTGGTTAATGATGAAGACGTTTATGAAATCAAAGTTAATGCAGGCTTTCGGTAAGTTCTGCCTTACTTCTGTTTTAAAGTGAGTCTCTGGAACTTTGGCTAACAACCACAGTATGTGGTCAGAAGTGACATTTCTGAGGAATTCTGAGCTGTTAGAAAAGAGCAGATCAGCAACACGGTGAACTTACTCAGTAACAGCAGTCAATGACAGAATCCCACTCACGGTTCACCATAAACTACTTGTCATAACAGAAAAAGTGGGTCTGTGAGGGTGATTTACTTGAAAAAAGAAAGATATGGTGGAGTTTTTAAAAAAAAATTATTTCTAGGATGAGCATGCTAATTAGCGCTAACTTGCTCATTCATAATATGCAGAAGATTGTTTAAAAAGTAATCAGACCGCAGAAAGCTAACCACAGTGGAATCCACAAAAACTGAAAACAAGTAAAACCAAAACACTTCACACCTATGTAGTTGCACATGTATTTTTTTGAGGTGACGCAGCTGAAAGAGTTTTGCAATCCCACGGCCTTGAAAACCAAGTTTAAATTCATCATGTAAAGTTACATGCAAATGCAGATTCAATCTACATTTGCTCGGTTTAACAAATCTGCTGCACAGGGATAAAAAGTTTTCATTCACATTAACACTTGTTTCCAATTGTAGACCACTTCAGTGCAATCAAGTTAGTGAAACTACTTTTTCTCTTGACTCTCTTTATCTTGACTCTATAAATGACAAAAGTTTCCTTATGTCTGTTTTGCAGGACTTGTTTCAAAACTGTAGTGCTTCGGAATCAGTGCAATGAGTTGGCAGCTATTAACTGAAAAAAGACAACACGATCACCTTTGCTTTTCCCACTGATGGTATATTAACAGTTACTTTAAAAAACAGACTCTTAGTTATTCGGAAAATGTTTTAACTTTTCCCCCATAAAGACAGCATGTGACCTCCTGTGTACCCTTGATGACGAATTTTGACACCACAGTATATACATCAATAAAGACGTGGTTTGACAACCATTAGAATAGGTTCTGGGTTTTTCCAAGGGTACCCCTAGTACGCTGTATAGGCAGAGATCACCCTTACTAACTTCTGATGCACACCCAGCCACTTTGTTCTGAAAGCAGGCCTGAAATATGACAGAAACTTCTCATTTCAGAAAAGAGAAACAAGGAATTCAAGGGGGAAAGAGTTAGAGTCACGTTATCAATAGCAGCCTCCCCTGGAGAGCCGTCCGCTCTGTCATATTGCAAAACCTGGTCAGAAATGGTTCAAGCCAGGAAGCTTCCACCTCCTCTGAACCCAAAAGAGCTTCTGCGGGATGTGCTGGAACAAACTCGATTCACGTGGGTCTGCAACCCACAGAACCCAAAGGATCAGCTGCAGACGTCATACGCAAACGCCCACAGTGGACTCATACCCACGCCCCAAAAGGGTCGGGGTCGTCTAAGTGGCACAGGGGCAATCCACGGAAGATTAGGCAGGTGGTTTTAATGTTGTGGCTGGTCAGTATTCCTTGTGGCTAGGCAGAATTTTACAGCGGTACAAATATGTCTTAGATTTGGTTAAATACTGGGTGCTAAAATGGCTTTCTGATATGTGTCACATGATAATTAGCATATCTTTCCCTGCACACTGTGTGGCGGATCAAGGCAGCCACCTATACACCTTTACATATGTATTACACTACAAGATCTGTAGGCTGCAATATGATGGTGAGTAATTTATCAGGAAATTCTTTTTACATCAGAGAGCTGTCAGATAACAGGCATCCCAGTACAAAAGGCTGACAGAATTATCTCTCTCTCTCTCACACACACACACACACACACACACACACACACACACACACACACACACACACACACACACACACACACACACACACACACACACAAACGTCAGTAAAAAGACTTGAAAACAGCAGATCCAGTAAATGATGGAGCAGGCTGCTCATTTAAGGACTGAAATGCCTCTTTTCACAGTTTGATTCGTTTACAGGTTGGCCCAAATTATTGCGGAAGCCAGTTATAGCGCTGCGTGAAGGCATTCAGTGCATGTAGATATAAAAAGCAATCCCCTTTGACCGCCTTTGTACTCTCTCACTTGGCTTTCTTAGTATGAGAACAACTATCCTTTGACAGGAAAGTTCCTGTCGGCGTGTGTGAGTGTGTGTGTGAGTGCGCGCACATATATGCGACTGTGTGTGAAAACCCAAGCTGGTGAACCACTTCTGGTAAGTTAAATAGAAGTGGGCTTCACTTGCTGGTGTCATCGCTACATTGCTGTGAAACAGACAGTAAATAATGAGGTTGAGTGAAACGCTTCTTACTCCTGAATTCAGATGAAAGTTTGAGGGGCTTGAATGACTAATTAGGAGATTAACTTAGCATGTATTATGACTGTAACCCCTCTCACTGTAAGAAATTTGAATACGAAAATAATATTATCTTAGTTTTGTGTTAAGTATTTGATATTGTTGGTTGGTACGCTGTAATGAAATTGCTTTAGAAATCGAAACAGTGACTTCGAAGTTGCACATGCTTATTTAAAAGTTTAACAACATCAATAATCTGATTTTGAGTCTCTTTAAGAAGCGGTCATCTGGAACAGAGTGGCCATCAGGATTCAGCACTGTTATCAAAATGTACATGGCTGCATTGAGTACAGCATGATGAACTTGCTGTTCTGATGAATGAATCAATGGGTGGGGAACCACCGTTGAACCACTGAACCCACTGAACGTAAATTAGCAAGTCGTCTAGATTCCCTCTCTCTGTATATATAGCTCCCGTTTGCTGGTGCACAACATTCAGACTTTGATGATAATGGCAACAGCTATATTATTATACCATGGCATCTGTTTCTATGCACGTCTCTTTCTTTTCCAGGAAGCAATGGAGTTCAGAAGTGCTGAGTTCAATGATCATCAGTGACAGTGAGTGCATCAAAAATGCGCTTTTGGCGCCTACACAGTTTCACCAAGACTCGCAACATTGATCTCTAGTAAACACGCAATTAGATAGACTGTCCTCCCCCTTTGTGTGTCTCTTTGGTAAACATTTCTCATAATGAAGGTGCTCTCGGTTGCATGGCAGTTAAACTTCTGAGGTCTAAGTCATCATCGGTGATGACCTCAAGCCTTTACTCTAACCCTAACTCTCACCACTACTCAGAATATTTCATTTTTGTTTTTATTAAATTGTTCCCTCACGTTTTAGAAATCAGGGAACAAAGAAAATTACACACAAATCAAAAACTTTTAAAATTGAATTTATGTAAATACAACACACGAACAGATTTCCAAGATATCCTGGAAATCTGTTTCCTGGGTATGCTGTTTGGGTTTCAAACTTTTTTCTATATCAGTAACATAATCTAACATTAGCAACACTAACTCTGCCCTGAAAGATAAACATAGCTACCATTTCTCATTTAAATTACCTGCTGGGAAATTGTGTAGGCTGAAGTGAGGCTCTCACCTCAAACCAATACCACAGCTTCTCATTTGACATCCCGAGAGTAAATAACCAAGTCATTTACCCGCTACTGTGATTAATGTTATGATCAGCCATCATGTGAATGAGTTCTCTTTCTCACAGGTCAACATATATTTTAGCTCTTTCTTAATTTCACAGGAGCGATTTGCTCCTGTGAAATCGCATGCGCACAAATCCAAAAGGCACAGATAAATTCATGCCCACAGATGAAGCCTTAACATGATGAAAATAAATCACAGCCCTGCTCCTGCTCTCAATAATAATGTTAATTACAGTAATCTAAAATCCAAGATAGACATGCAACAGCATACTGTGTCACGAGTACATGAAGTAAGTTACTCACTACAAAGGAAAGCTATGTGAGAGCTTATTGATAGAAAGACATACCGTCTGCATTGAAACATTTTTGGAAATGGTTGATTTTCTGCCAGAAGCTGTGACTGTATTCCCAGATATGCAACAGAGCTTTTAAATGGAAAACACAGATATGTAGCTTTCCTTAGTCTTCTGGTCATCTTGGAGGTTTGTGTCTGCAGAGAGAAAAATTATTCCTCTCCCAAATTATTATATAATTATTATTATATTATATTATAATAGAGCTATTGCATGAATTGTCAGACAGGCTGTTCAGATGCTTGTAGTGATGGACTATTTATGCACAGAGTCACTTCCTTTTTTGAGTTTTAGGTGGGTTCCCTTGCAATTAAAATAAAACACTCTCTCAGCAAAGAAGTTTACATCACTCAGATCCTGTTGGATAAAAAACAATCAATAGTAAGCCTGCCTTAGCATAAAGACTGAAAACAGGAGGGAAAACCGCCATGCAACTACACTGAGTTGCAGTAAGACATCAAATCATATATCCACGGCAACTAAGACATGGCAAGCAGTTACAGCACTGCAATAAGGACTACTGCATTATGACTTTGTTTATGACTTTTGAAAGTCATTTGTGACTTTTAAAGGTCAATAAAGTCCATAAAGCACCTGGAGTTTCTCATTGAATCATTAATATTTGTTCTCAAATGTATTTTGGGCTTGCGCGTCCTTTTGCTTGATTCCTGACCTGAACCCTTCCTTCAAAGCTTGCTGCTGCCACACTGGTACCACAGCTGACCCATTACTGCAACTTACTGGGGAAATGAAAATGTGGTGTACCCAAATCCTCCACACCCTGGCCCCCTGCCAGCTCACATTCACTTCTCCAAATTTCACACAAAGAGGAACTCTCGGTTGGTGTCAGACAGGAATCAAACATCCGCAATACACAGCATCTCTTCTCCCTGATCCAGCAGTTTAAAGAAAGCCTGAATCCCACTATAATCTCAGTTCAAATTTTATCTGACGATTGTATTGCCTTGTATTCACAATGACATGGGCGTATGTACTAAAGGTTAAGCCACTCTTTATGTCACAACAGTCTGAGTCTTTTAGTCATTTACAGTATGTCAGCCCTCCCTCATAGTTTCACAACAAAGGTTTGACGTGTCTTGTTTGGATGAGTTTGCGGAAAATGGAGTGTTTGACTTTTTGCTCACCTTTTTCATTTTAGCACTATTTTTAAAAAATCATTAATACAAGTCACGGACCATTTTGAGACAGTCTGTGTATTTTGTTTTAATTGTTGCCATGTTTACTGCAGGAACAGGAACAGGGGTTATAAAGTCAGGGTTTTGTAATTAATCAAAAAGTCACAATTTTCCTTTAATGTTTGAGTCAATGACAGGGGAAATTTGCAGCTTTGCAAACAGAACCATGTTTGCAAAGCTGCTGAAGGACTGAAAATGAATGACATTTGTGATCATTATAGGATGTGTTTTATTGATTTTTGGCTAATTTCTCCCAAATTCCAGTATAAAGCTGATATTTGTGGTTTTGAATAAAATTTCTTTTAAATTGTTGAAGGAATTTTCATGTTAAAAAAAAGAAGAAAAAGAGCTGTTTGTGTTTCCTTTCACACTTGTGGCACAAAACAAGAAATGGACTTTATATTATGAAACTAGAGCGTTAAAACATTTTCATAACTGATCCACTGATTGTGCCAGACATTCGTCCTCTCACTACACCTCAATCAGGAAATCTCTAGAAAACTTCAAAGCTGCAGTCCGAAAATGACTTTTGGTTTATTTCTCTATTTGTGACAAAACTCCTGAACTTTATGTTAGAGCTAATTAGAAAACATTAGCATGTTCCCACTAAAAGTTAGATTGTGAACATTAACGAGTTAACACGTAACACTGTCATTGTTCATGTTGTTATGTAGCATTTAGGACACACTCCGCGTAGCGCCTCAAGAAGCTGCCAGCAAGGCAATATACTCGAGTTCTGGTATTAGGTAACAGATCAGTAAGCAATCATTAATAATGGATTGACATTGATATTGCAGTCTCCAACTGCTTTGATTGAAAAGTGACGCATCAAACGATTCTGAAGCTCGTGGTTAACGTCACTGCACTCACAGTTCTCTTCCTACTGATGATAATTATGATATTTTCATCTTTTTGAAACAAAAAAGCAACAAGGAGCCAGCTTAATTAATAACCAAATGAGCATGTAAAATCAGATTAGATCTAATTGCCCCACTTCCTGCTGTTTGCCTTTTTTCTTTGAGACTGGCAGAGTGACATGGAGTTAAAGCATCCGTGTAGATGGAAAGGAAGTGGAAAAGACAGCTCCATATGTGTTACGTCAGCCTGCGGGGACAGCTGGGTCTGACTGTCTTTTCCTGCCACGCTCATTTGGCCCCAGCAGTCATCATGCCTTGTGCTAAAGGTCTCTCGTTGCTACAAGGCTACTTGGCACTATCTGGGAGCTAAAGATGAAAAATATGCTGATTAAACATGCATTCATTAAAGCGATTACATGCACAGGGCGGCTCAATTTCCCACAGGCAGCCAAATAATAATGAAGGGGAGGAAGAAGGAAAGTAAAGGGCTGTTGGTGTATGGAGGAGTTTAGTGCGGAGGGAAGGGTAGGGGGGTGGCAGAGAAATTTATTTAAAATGCGTTGATTTAAAATGACCCTCACAGTCTTTAAGGACTGACTAACAGTCCTTTGACTTATTATGCTGCGCGGGGCAGTGAGCTGTCCACTCCTTAAGGGGACAGCCAGCTTTTTTGCCCTGATGAACACCCCCACCTTACTCACCACACCTACAGGCCCCTTCCAGGTCATTGAGCTTCCAGCATGGAGGACCTTGCCAAAAACACAGGAGAGATGTTAGTTCTAGTTCATTTGCTTAAGCAAGGAAGTGTTTTAGTGCCTGAATAAGCTGTGTAGGAGAGAAGGACAGGAGGGAGTTAAAGTTGAGATCAAGGCCAAATGAACATCAGCAGCTTACAGGCATTTTTTCACTTTTGTCCTTTTTAAAGTTTTGTTTAAAGTCAAACAGACGCATTAAAGAAAATGGTTAGAAAAGACGCAATCAAACAGCATTTTCCTTCTGGCGAGAGAACATTTACACAAAAGAAAGGAATTCAAGCCATCACTTTTCCTGTTAATTCTTCCAAACAACCTGAATTTTGCAAATCAGACTCTCTAATTTCCTGTAAACTCATATTGGCTCTAATGCTTCAATTATTGCACTTCATCTCATACTGTGGTTAAATGTCAGCAGTGCAGGCAATATCCAGATCGCTCAATTCTCAGTAAAAAAAATGTTTTGGAAGTCTGACTCAGAATTAAACTAATACAGGTGTCTCACTGACATTATAGACTTTCTTCTAAATGACACACTTTACAGCTGTGACAAATTTAATTACTTTCTCTTATGTGCTGTTAAGGACTCCTACCTCACTTCAGTGTCTCTGCTGGGTTCAGTCAGTGATGTGCTAATAGCCACTGACAAACCAAACAATCAGAAAAACCAGAAACTATCTTTATACAGTTTAGCCACAGCTTCTGTCGACGCTGATGTGGTTTATATCACCTATATGCTTCTTGGATGCTTTCATCCTTTACTGTTCTTAATTTTTCTGGCTGCTGCTTTTGTTCTTTGCCGTCCTATCTGTCAACCTGAATCATACCAGTGTTCAAAGAAAGTGACAGAATTGCATGTATGAGGTGTTTGCTCAGTAATTCTGTGAATTTCTGTCTATTGCCATACATAATCATGTGCACGGGAGCAAGAAATGTTTCGGAACAGAACAACGATGCAATTAGGGATGCCAAATAAGAAGCTTTATATGCTGTAAATATCCCAGCCAGAGAAAGCATTTTCATTTCCTTGATTAGAACAGGTATGAGATTCTCAGTCTCCTAATCTGCCAAAAAAAGAAAAGACAAAAAAACTCAACACAATAATATACATTAGATTATATCATATACAAAAATATTACCAGAAATAATCGCACTATTTACCATCTTATCTGAGGCAAACAGCTGTCAGTATCAAGCCATGAGTGAGTAGAGGTCACAATTTTGTGCTATCTCAAAGCAGTGACTATCGTGACTTTTAGTAAGTGGATGAGATCACTCTGAAAGTGGAACTGACCACTGACTGATACCTTGCCCTGTTTCCCTGAACTACTTCTGTTTCTCTGTTTCCCCTGGTGTTGTCCACACTGACAGGCTGACCGCTGCATGATAGCTGACCAAACTTCAACTTAGACTCACATCATTTAAAAAAAAAGTAAAGTATTGAGGATAATAAAACAGTAAAAGTAACAGCAACACCTAGAATGTGGTAAGAGGCACAGCTGAATCAAGGTAACTTAGAGCTGTTTTCAAGTAACTACTGCAATTTTCAACCGAGCCTGTCGCTGATGTGGACGCCGCATTCAGTGAATGCAATCTCATGAAATTTGTGTGGCCGCTAATCAGTACTAGGCATCCTTCAATCAGGAGGTGTGTGTTTTGGGTCCATTTAAAAAACAGAATCGGTAGCATTTTTGGATGGCTACAAACTTGGATCTTGAAATGAAACATTAAAATGGATATATTGTTTATTTTCCTTAATTTCTGCAGCAGTTTTAGGTCTTAAAATAGCCTCAGTAATATCAGTGTCTCTGTAGTCTGTAATTTGGCTTCGATCAAGTGGAAATAAAAATGCAAGTGCACTCTGGAGTTTTACCACTCTTCCACTGGCCTCGTAATGGGGACTGGGAGGTTTATTGTATTCATTGTATCCAAATTCCCCCAAAAGTCTCTCAGCCATGGAGATCAAGGTTGTTCATTTTATTGCTGTGGAGATATTTCAGACTGAATTTGAGTATGTTCATTTTTCTTCTTGGAGGGTTTAAGGTTCACTAAACCAATTTTCCACATGAAGATCAGTTTTTTTCACCAGTATCTTCATGCATTGCTGTATTTGTGTATTTTGAGGAGCTCACAAAAGTCTGACAAATAACCCTGACAAATAACTGTGATAACATCAGGTTATCTCACAAGAGACTTAAAATAATAATCAGGTATTTTCAAACATGGTGTGTGTGGCTTGAATTGCAGAGGCAAAGAAAGATGTAGAAAATGTAGGATTCAGAAGTAGAGTTGTTCAGATTTATGGAGTTCTGTGAATTTCATTTCCAATAATTCCATTCTTGGAAATAAAAGTCAAAATATCTCACCTTGTGTTTTCTGTGCTTTCTACATTGAGTTTTCTTATTTAATCTGCCTTTTGTGATCAAATTACAGCACTAAAATGCTGAAGTAATTCTTTGAAACCACAAATGCAGACAAAATTGCTCAAATTGCCATCCAAAAGACCTGCAATTACCCAGCTATCAGCCACATTTTCCTTACTCACATGGCGCAGCCTGGCAGAAGTCTCTAATATTATACAAGATACCGAAAAAAAAAAACGTTTTAAACGATTAAAGAATGCAGCTAGACTTCTTCTGGTTCCGCCATAACGGAAACACATGTACACTCATGATCAAAACAGAATGTGACCTAAGGACAAGTGTAAGCAGAAGACAGAAAAAACTGAAGAAAAAATATGGATGTGCGTGTGCGCATGGCCTTCTGGGTCGTGATTCAGAAGTCATTACCATACGGGGGAGACAAAGACGTCTTTCTATCAAACAGGTGTTGGGGGCACGTGACGTGTCTTTAGACTGAAATACCTGAGAGGTTGTGTCATGTTTTCATGCTGCCATAGGAACACAGTAGGTTCAGAAGGCTACACTTACACTGTTAATTAAACATAAATAACACATGAGCAAGTAAACATGGTAAATTCAAAGTACCGAGCACTGAATTCAAGTTGGCTGACTATTATCTCCCTCAATCTTATGAGTATAAGCCTTAAAGGTTGTTTATTACATTTTTTTGCTTTTTTTAATGCACTAATAGTTTGCTCTGATTCACCGAACATGTCCTCCCTTGCCAGACACCCGTTAGGCTTCGTGCGTTTTTGAAGACATCTCGCCCAAGAGTTACCCATCCTCTCCCTGCCTGCGGGGTAAAGCGGGGCAGCGACGAACCTCCTCCCCTTCTCCTCCCACATCCCCCAGAGATGGAGCTGGAAGTGCGCCAGGATGGGATTGGCTTCCTGCTCCTGTCATTGAGGAACCGGTGCGCCAGGATAGCCAAATATGGACCGGCTGATATCAGTTTGTAGCACATGACTCAGCACCAGATTATATATCTTCACTGGTGGGATTACTGTTAAGGATGAAAGGCAAAGTGGCAGCGGTTTAGGTGTCCGAACAGAGCTGGAAAGCGCTCGTTGCCGTTTGTGGTTGGCTTTGAGTCGCTTTTGGGCTGTTGGTAACATTTCAAGTGACTTGTTAAAAATGACTATGAGTGTGAATGCTTGAGGGAGCCTATTTTATGTGTTTATGCTTACCTGGACTCAGTTTCCCCCGCGCCGAATACGTCTTGTCGTGTTTACAGTCCGTTTTTCCTGGAAGCTGCCTCAAGTCAAGATCAGACGGAGACAATACAGAAACAGCCAATCAGAGCGTCTTCTGGAGGGCTTATATAAATACAGCAGAGCGCGTCAGCCGCCTGTCATTAACAAGGAAACACAAGTGGAGCGCACACTTGTAGAAGAACAGACTCTCCTTCTCACGAGTGGAATGAAAACATCTGAGTTAGTCACTGGACTCCGCTTTGATTCCAACTAAAGGTACAAATCGACGACTTGGTACAGTACAGTTCCACTATTTGGAAGTTTTGCTCTGTTTTGATATCTTTGGTCTTCAGTATAGTAATACAGCGGGACTTTTGTGCTGGAGATTGACTCATTTTGGGACACTGGAGCCTCGGTGTCCGAGCAACATCTTTTGCAGCGCACTCTTGTATTTGACTGTCTGATTTGAAATATGTCCACAATAATGGAACAGCCTTTTTATGACGACTCGTTTCTCTCTGCTTATGGCCATCCAGGCGCAGCCCTGCAGGACTACAAGCTGCTTAAGCAGAATATGAACTTGAACTTCTCCGATACATATCGGAACTCAAACTTCAAGTCACAGCACCTGCGCGCCGACAGTGATTTCTATCCAGCGGGGACGGCAGAAGTGGGCTCTCTGAAGCTCGCCTCTCCTGAATTAGAGCGACTGATCGTCCAGAGCAGCAACGGGGTCATCACTACGCCGACACCTGCTCAGTACCTGTACAACCGCGGGATCACGGAGGAGCAGGAGGGCTTTGCCGAAGGTTTTGTTAAAGCGTTGGACGACCTACACAAGATGAACCAGATGGCTCCTCCAAACGTGTCCATCGGCACAGGCGGGATTGGCTGCTCGGCTCCAGTCTCGGTGTTCGGCTCATCCATGCAACCGGAGCCGCTTGAGTATACAACCCTGAGCAGCTGCACCACGAACCCCAGCCTGACCTCTGCTGCCAGCTATCCCTCCACCACCATCAGCTACCTGCCTCATCACCAGTACCACCAGCATCCTCAAGCCGTTGCGCACGGATCACACCACTTCCAGCACTCACTGTCCGGGGCCGGCATCCACCCTCAGCGGTTCGGAGGGATGAAAGAGGAGCCCCAGACAGTCCCCGACATGCAGAGCAGCGACAACAGCTCTCCGCCCATGTCCCCTGTCGACATGGAGAATCAGGAGCGGGTAAAAGCGGAGCGCAAGCGGCTGAGGAACCGGCTCGCAGCCTCAAAGTGTCGGAGGCGCAAATTGGAGCGCATCGCCCGTCTCGAAGACAAGGTTAAAGTGTTGAAAAATGACAACGCTGGGCTGTCAAGCACGGCTTCTCTACTGCGGGAACAGGTGGCCCAACTCAAACAGAAAGTCATGACGCATGTGAGCAGTGGCTGCCAGCTCATGCTAGCACCCAAAGTAAAGTCTTATTGAAGAAATAATGCACTTATTAAAACACTGGACAGTACCTGGACTGACAACCCAACCTGGTCTTTATACGTTTTTAGTATGAAAACTGGATTATTGTGATTTCTGCCGTCTAAAGAAACATCACCCATACACAGAAATAATACAAGACTAAAACACTTAGGGCATTTTTGAATAAGTTTTTGAAAGTGTCGTCTTGGCGTTTCCTGTTTACATTTTCTTTAATTGCTATTTGTGATGCTTTTTATGTAAGTTATTTGTGTTAGAGTTAACCTCATGGACCATTCTTGTTTTTTTGTTTTTTGACCTGTACAGTAAATATTTAAGTAAATGACATTATGAAATTAAGAAATGTGTTGCTTTGTTTTTGAGGTCGTGTATTTTTTAAGTGCCACTTCAAAAATTATTGTATTTCTCGTGAGCATTAAACCACACCGCTGTCTCTGATCAGCAGTGAAGTTTACAACACCAGAAGTTGGTTGACGTTGGAGACGTCCCAGCGTAGGATTTTTCCTTACTGACGCACAAGCGTCAGTCCATATATGGTGCATGTTGCTGTCAAACGTCACATCACGATAGGTTTCCGGGAACTCCCTCCCACATTGCCCGTCAGAAGGGCTGCGCGCTCCCCTTTACACCACAGTGTGTGTGTGTAATTGAAAAGGTTTGTCAATGAGTGGTTTATTCGCGTTAAGGGAGTTTCCCCATTCTGCTTTCATTTTCCCAAAACAAGCCGTGAGAACACTAGGTGAGGAAAAATGGTTAAAAAAAAAAAGTTCCAGATAAACATGTTAGACTGATTACTGAGAGCTAGTTTGAGTTACAAGAATCGGCTCGCGTAAAACTGAGAAAATGTTCCAGTAAGCCGAGAACATTCGGTAAAACAAGCAGGATTGTGTACTGGAGCGTTGTTCTCTGAATTAGTAAATAAGACAAATGTTATCAGGAAATCGGAAATATTAAACAGTGAGATATCAAAAATGTTTGTGGAACTGTGAAATACAGGTTGTGGTTAGGACGGTCATATAATCATATCCAGTAATCTTTCCCAATGTGCTTCAGTACCATTTGGCAATAACAGGCTGTTGTGCTGAGTCAAACACAGCAACTCCAATATTAACCAACTCTTGGCAGCTTCGTGACGCACTCAGATCTTCTGCCAGGTACAGGAGCCAAGAATGATACACCACAATAAAAAACACAAATAAAAAGGTTTATTCCAAGAACTAAGTTCTCAGTCACCAAGAAAAAGAGCCAAGAGTAGCTTTAGAAGAGTTCTGCCGCCACCTAGTGGTTGCAAGTGGACAGGCATTCACATTTTGATTTAAAAAAAAAAAAAAAAAAAAAACCCCAAAAAAAGCCACACACACTTGATCATAACTTTCCTCCATGTTTTAATAAAGATGGTAGCAAATTATTATCAACAGCCAGGAAACAAATTTCAGTGCTTTCTTTGAAAAAGGAACAACAAAACTATACTTTCAGTGATCAAGACGATGAGGTTACCCAAAAGTTTGTACACTGGACATGAAAGAAAAAAAACAAACATTTCCTCCCCCCTACATGAAGCTGAGGTGTGTTTTAACAGGTTAGTCTGGACGTGATGATACTGCTTTATAGGCATCCCTCTCATCTGAGGTCAAGTGCTATGTTGAAGAAAACAGCAGAGTAGGAGACGTTCACATTTACTGCTTGGAGAAGAATGCTTTGCTCTTCTCGACGTCGGGGACGATCGTGTCGCTCCCGGGTTTCCAGCCAGCAGGACACACTGCGTGAAGTGGCAGGAGGGACAAAGTTTACTTTAAGCTGACATTTATACACACTGAACTTGGTATAATCTAAAGGACAAAGTACATATGTGACTGGTTGGGAAACACAGGAAGGACTAAACCGCCAAATCTAGCCACAGCTTCGCAGTCAATTTTACCAATCAGCTATTTCCATTTTAAGTGTGTGATGTGCAGTTTAGAGCATCTGAAGTTACAGGTAAAATTAATGACATGTATTTGGGTTATTTTTATGACAAATGCATGATTAATAAGTTATACCACTAAACCTGAGCACCAGTGTATGCTGAGTAAACACGGATGAACTGAGGGAAGGTACGGCAGTTTACTCACCCTCTCCATATTTGTCTGTGTGCTTGAAGGCTTGAACCAGGCGCAGAGTCTCGTCCACAGAACGACCCACAGGCAAGTCGTTAATGGTGATCTGCCTCAAGACGCCCTTGTCGTCAATCACAAAGAGACCCCTGAAATTCACAAGATGTTGCAGGTTTTACAAATACTTTAAAGTATCAGTAGACCAAGCTGCTTTTTAACAATAACCAGTGGGTTTTTATTAAAATAATTTTATATTAAAAAGGGCATTTAACTGACCTGAATGAGATGCCCTCATCTTCCTTCAGCACACCATACTCTTTGGAGATTGACTTGCTGAGGTCCGATACCAGGGGGATTTTCATGTTACCCAGACCTCCCTGTTTTCTTGGTGTGTTGACCCTGAAGAGAGAGAGGGAAAAAAAACCCCAAAAACAAACAAACAAACTTTTTTTTTTATATTATTAACAAGTACAAAACACGTAATGTCCACAGGGAAGGTCTCCTGGTTGATAAACCTTGCGTTTGCCCCGCCACCCCTTCGACCTTGTAGTTCTCTGAAATGGGAGAGTCATTTAACACGCCGTTAGAGATAAGATACAGGCAGTGTCTGAGAGGATAACATATCAGTTGTTCAACTTTATGAGGACACACTGCATTCAGAGGTTCTCCACAATGCTTCAAAAGACAGTCTGACAAACACCAAGTAGCAAAATAATAATGTGGTGAAAACTCTCCTCATACTGCAGTTTTATGTAGTTTACAGATATCTCACTTCTGGTCTCTGCTGCCTGTTGTGAGATTCAACACTCTGAGGTTAACTAAACCATCTTCAGCGAAGATACCACTTTCCTCTGCTACTGGTTAGCTTTGACCCTGAAATATCTTTCTAACCTTAACTAGCCAATCAAACAGAGTAGCACAGGGCCTAATAGAGCAGGCAAAGATGACGGTGAGGAGTCAGGTTGGGTTTAAATTCAATATCACCTAAAGTTTTGAAACGCAAATCAATATTTGTCAGTCTGCATATATCCACTTATGTAATATTAGTTGGCTACACCCATTCCTTACAGGTAGTAATACAGCTTTTCTTGCACGTGCTCTGGTTACGTGCCAGATTACCTATTGTAATTTTATCCTCTCTGGTATACGGCACAAACTTCTCCAGACTTCATCTTGTTCATGCAGCTGCTGTGTCATTACCAGAGCATGCGCCAACATATTACTCCCATCCTATAACAACTTCATTGGCTTTCTGTACAATGCCACATTATTTCAAGATTCTGCTTGTCTCCATAACCTCATACCTCATCTGTCTCTGATCTACATACGTTCCCATACTCAGTTCCTCCTCCTTCATTGCTCTCACCACCTGCTTCAGAACTTTCACCCAAATTGCTTCTCATTTTTAGAACTTGCCTGCACCACAGTCACAATATCGATTCTCCCCATCTTTAAAAGACGTTTTTATTAAAGCCTGTCCATTGTTGACTTTTTAAAAATCTATGACACATTGATTTTAATGTCTTGAAAGGCATCTACGGTATTAAATTCAATAAAATGATAAAGTGTCTGACAGACTGACAAAACTAATCGTTCAGTATATTTAATAGCAAATATGTTGTGTAGAATTTTAACTATGAGCTTTAGCAGTTAACTGTTGGTTATAATATATACTCATTTTGCTTCAGATTGATGAATGGAGGTTTTACAACTTATTCAATCTCTTCTCATTGAAAAAAAAACAAACAAAAAAAAAAAAAACCCCAAAAATATTATATACACTTATTTTAAAGTAATGAATCCGATCAGGTGAGTGAGGAAACATACCGACTGATCTTCCTAATCAAATATAATGCATTTAAACTTTAACACAACATTCCAAATGAAGACCTGTGCAGGTTGTGTAATGCCGCATGTCTTCTTATGCCTTCTAGAAGCTGCTGTATGCCGCCCTTATCAACACGTTGCAGATAAACTGGGCTGGGCACTCCTTCACAAACAGAAACGGCCAACCGAGGATAGTTTGATGGACCTTGTATAAACGTCTGATAAGTTCAGCCTAAGACGGCCTCGCTATAAAAACAGCAAGACAGACAAGTGCACAGAACAGCTTTCACTTAACTGTTTTGTTAAGTAGATTTTCAAATGCACATGTGAAGATTCACTAAGGTCACCTCTTCCCAGTTAGTTTAAAATTACAAGAGTCAGCAATACAGTTCACCTGCGAAGATAATCACTGTAATACAGGTAAAAAGTCTTTTGTTGAAGTTCTGCTTAATCCACCTGCTAACATGTGAGCAGTGTGGATGTTATTATTGGTAAAGAGCTCAGGAAGTAGTCAAATTCCCACAAATGCTCATTATGTTTCATTATCCGTGAGTTCTTACCATGCCAAGTGAGAGAAGTGAGAGTCCACGGAGCAGCCAATAACCTCACAGCCGATGTTGCGGAACTCCTCTACCCTGTCGCTGAAGGCCACAATTTCAGTGGGGCACACAAATGTGAAATCCAGGGGGTAGAAAAAGAAAACTACATATTTCCCTGCAGCACAACAGGAGGAAATAAAAACAATGTTAAGTATTAATTCTAGTCGAATAAGCTGTTAGTGTATAGGCTTATAAAAGCCAGAATGAGCCAATTAGAACAGATGTAGCTACAAACCTTTGTAGTCTGACAGCTGGATGTCCTTGAACTGTCCATCAACTACAGCTGTGGCTTTGAAGTTTGGGGCAGGGAAGCCAATCTTAGCGTTTCCAGCAGACATGGTGTTTGAGACAAATGACTGAAAGAGAAACAGCACAAACAGTTACCAGAAAACTCCTAATGCTTGCAGACCACCACAGATAAATTCAGCTGGGTGGTGCCTGAGATGAAGCTCTGATAAACAAAAAATATGAGATTTAGACTGGAAAAATAAAAATAAATGCGGTGAGGTTCAATCCAAGAGCCATGTTTTACAGCTCTTAGGAGGCCCAGAGGTTCAAAGACTTGGTAACTTAAGCAGACCCAGATAGTGTCACATGCAAGTCATGTTCAGCCTGCAGGGAACAATGGCCTATTAGCAAGGTTACATAACCATGATACGCACAAACCAACGGCAGGGTTCTCGCTGTGCCTATAAAGACTATTTCCGAGGATTATTGCGCGGTCAGTTACTTTGGATAGTTATTGCCTGTATGCAAAATTAATGTGCAAATAAACGATAAACTTGCAAATAAGATACGCTGTACTAAACAAATAGCAGTCGGTATTAATCCAAAGGCCTATGCTTTTTAGTGATGTATGAATAAATCTGGATTATTTCTCCCTCGTCACAATTTATACGAAGAAACGCTAACAATCGTCAAGGAACTGTGCTTGGTTTTAAAGAGATAAATGCACGTAATCGGTCAAAGTTCAGTCATAAAAGTTAAGCTTTTAATGTTTAAATTTCGTTTTCGAAATGAAACAGAAAAAGCTGTAGTAGAACAGAGCGGAGAGGAAGTGAGTAGTGCATTCTGCAAGCTGCAGCACAGGGACAAAGAAAGAAAACATGGCCAAACACTTCATGAAGGAGCCAGCCGCTCACCCGCCTGACAGGCTAGCTTAATGTTAGCTTTACGTACGAAACTGCTTTCTTTAGTTTCGGTTTGTTTCAGAGGAAATACAAAGTCGATTTTACAGACACGCTGTAAACTTCTGACTAATCCCATAAACATCCTACTTACCTGTCTTGACGTAAAGCGCGAAAGAAGTTGGAAGCAGAAGTCTGCAGGCTGCAAGAGAATAGAGGACTCAAAGTGGAAAAGCGAGCGTGCGATAAGTACGCAGAGACGGCTGAGGCCACCCGGAAGTAAAAATCAATCCCTTCAGAGTAAAAGTGAAGATAAAAACGATTAAAAGTAAAGATTAGCTGTTTCTAAATATGTATATCTCTGATATAAGATCATATTTTCTAAGTACACCGTGTAAACACTGTCATATGAACAAAAATGCAGGGATGTCGTAGTGAGGGAAAAGTGTGACTGGCTTCTTGGGGCCCCAGTGTTAATGTCAGGGTCAATGACAATGTCAGTTTTATATATAGAGCTCAATTATTACTTGTAAATTCAATGTTCTTAAAATAAAGATAAAAACAAAAACGATGTATGTCTACGACACCTTAGGGCCGGAGTGTCAAGGCTTTGGAAAATGTGAAGATGGAAAAACATTTTGGTTTTTTAACTGTATTTTCACAAGTTTTACAGCTTTTTCTATTTCATGGCCATTTTTACTTGAGACATTAAATATAGATTTATGAATTATGAACTTTTTAAAAATATTCAATATAAATAACAAAGATCACAATGGTTTTTCAGCCTAACCACCAACCGGCAATACTGTTTTGATTAAAAAGTCCGAGAAACTAACAATAATTCAGACTTCTGGCTTGGATGAAAATAATCCATTCGTAAAACCAAAAACAAAAGTCCAAAACAATCCTTGTTTACAAGATTCACTTTACAAAGTAATCCAGTACCCTTTAGCAAGCTAGTTCTGGCACCTCTAGATTAAACTGATGTGCATGTATATGCGCATGTAAGTACATGTAATTTAGGAATTAAGAAAATGTTAAATATTTAAAATCATTTTTAGCTCCTTGGCTACCAAAATACTTTCTGTGTAGTCAATTTTTTTTTTAATTGAATTAGATTTTTGTTTCCCTTTTTCTAATAAAAC
This sequence comes from Rhamphochromis longiceps, assembly GCF_057381845.1. NCBI lineage: Eukaryota > Metazoa > Chordata > Actinopteri > Cichliformes > Cichlidae > Rhamphochromis > Rhamphochromis longiceps. Next base: position 38,697,158 of record NC_140562.1, on the reverse strand, counting down.
TTATTCATTTGAATTATAATGAAAGTCAGTGGAAGATGTCCTTGTAGCAACTATTCTATATTGTATTAATGGCTGCCTGATCCAAAAAGAACCCCTACCTTCTTCAAGGCCTCTAAAGAAGTGAGACAAATAAATCTGGTGTCGCTATGGTGGTGCCCAGTTTCTTTGTAAAAGTCTATAAAGAAGTAGTGGTTAAGTTAGACAAGTTAGTTGTAGGTAGGTAGGTAGGCAGGCAGGAAAGGAGGTAGGGACCTTTAATCTCCAGGTCTCCTGGTTACATCTGTTTTCAAGGTGAATGAACCTTGGGCTTTTTTGTCCACTGTTCAACAGATTTCCCACGTGAGGGACTAATAAAGGTTATCTTATCTTATCTTAACTGATAATCTGGTGGCTGACTCAGACTGTCCACAATGAACCTCATCTGGAAAAAGCATAAAGATTTGATTAAGTAGCGCTTATTTCCCTTCTGTGCAGAAGATATCTACTACAGCATATTCATTGTTCCCAGGAAAAAGCGGGAAACCACTGAGTTCTCTTACACATATCTAGAACTGTAAATAGGTTTTAATGTATCGAAGAGGTTGAAGTGAAGAACAATATCTCAAATCCACTGTTTTAAGTTCACTTTGCAAAGTGAAGCAGTTGCATATGAGGGCATTCATTATTCAAAACTTAAAAATGCAGTTTTCAGCTTTCTGTGCATATTTTTAACATTATTTGTTAGGTTAACCAGGTTGCATGTACCACATGGACTGCACACATGATCTTTGCACAACATCGGAGACATGGTGAGCCAGGCCAAAATCAATGAGCATGACTTGCAGTGGCTGTTGTCTGCAATCCAAAACCATAATATTTTGAGGGTTTATATGAGCATGGATGATTTTCAGGGTCTCGAGCAGGAACAACGCTGTGGTCAGCTGGAATCACACAAATGTGTTCTAACTAAACACATCTGTGCAAATTAGTATTTTTTTTTAAAGTTTGTATTTACACAGTGAAATAGGTAAAGATGGCAAACCTGATGTGAAACTGGGTGAGAGTCTCTCTTGCATATACACCTTCAGACTAAGATCAAGGAGCTCAAATTCAAGACAAATGAATCCTTCATGGAAGAATGATCTAGTCCCCCTACAAAATCACAGGGCTTGAGATCACGGGCTTGTCTTCAATTTTTTTGATAGGAACCTCTGTGTTGGATACAGTGTGGACACACTTGACGACTTTTCCAAAGCTTCCTTCCCCGAGAAAGTTTTGCACCTCATTGCTGGAACTCAGTAGGTTTAATTGAGAGTCTGAGAAACAAACTGTTACAAAGAGCATGTCAAAGCCAACATATAATTATATTGTCAACACATAAATCCACATACACAAATTCCCCAGGGATTAATAAAGTTTTCAGATTCTGATACATAGATTGATAGAAACATACATTCTGATACATATATATGATTTCAATTTCATATGTCAAAATTATGTTAATTGCTTGCAGCAAACTGATCACACTTTGGCACTCTCAGTTTTCAACAGAAACAATACAAGATACTAAATCATGTTTCCATTTCTGATAGAATAGCCCGGAAATCACAAAGTTCTGTGTTTGTTGAGATGATTATCTGCCACAGAACCTAATCCTTATTTCATAACCATCTAGACTTGAGCTTTGTTCAGTATTATATTTTAGTTTTCCAGGTTTACTGTTCAAAAATGTTATTTTTTTGGCGTAACCTGATAGGCTAGTTGATGCCATGTTTGAAGACAAATGTTGAAACATGGATGAAAAAGATGACAGAAAAGTGTCTGTGTGGGTTTTCAGTTGCTGTGAGGACTGATGGCTTTTCTCAGTACTGTCTGTGATTCCATCACGTCACCCTGTTCTACATCTTTCAGGTCACATAATGTCCCCACTGGTCAGAATGGAGTTCTCCACCTTTTACACCAATTACAAAAAAGTACAAATACTGAATGTTTATTCAATTGTGAGACATACGCCTCAGATTTACCATTTTATTTTTTTTAAAAAAAAGAAGAAATATATATTTTACATAACAATTAGTAACCTTGTAACATTTAGGCAAAAATGACACGAAACATAAGTACAAAAGCCAAACTCTAGGCATGTTCATTTTAATTTACCTGAATGATTGACTGCATTCATATTATCAACCTAAAATTATCATCATTTAATTATGTGAACACAAAAACACATATTCTTTACAGATGTCAAGAGTATTACACCGTACTTCCCATCTTAACACTCAGTTTGAACACAGGCTATCTTGACTATATCTATATGCCACAATGGAGTTGTGGTTGTGCAGTTAGAAATGTTTTGGTTGTCTAGACTGTATTCTGAACAGCCACGTTACAAAACACCTAGCCTACCAAAAAATGTCTGATGTGTGCTGATGCTGATGAGAAATTCAAATTTTAAAAATAGACCTTAAATGTGATGCTAGCAACTTAACAGTCTGCAATTTACCGTCACAGACACACAAGTTTCTTCTCTTCTTGTGATACATTTGGGTCAAAACTAGTTTGATTTATTTCTTTAAATTCACTTTACTGGAGAGTTTAAATAAATACATAAATACATTCAATCAAACTATAAAAAAAGTTGTGATATTAAAGTTAACCCTTTAACTTGCTAAATCTGCCTAAGAGGTGAAAGTTAAAGGGTTGAACACTTTGCAGTAAATCGGATTCACCACTAGATGGTGACAAACATTGTGACATTCTAACTGAACTTAAAGGTACAGGCAACACCCTGCTAGCAACAAAGTGTCTGAAGACACTACTTAAAGTTGGTTCTTTGGTAAGCTGTCGTGTGTAGACACAACGCTGATTCATTGGTTGATTTAGGTCTCTTTTTGTGCTTTGATAATTTATAGGTCAATATCTGAAAATGGTCAGGTACAAAAACTAGTCTGACAATGAATGAAAAAGCAGCCAATGAACAAAGTAAATGAAACTTTGAAAGACCTCCAGAAAGGCTGGGGAACTATTTCTTAAGACCACTTTACCTGAAAGTTTAGCTGCTTATAAACAAAATGTAAAGAAATAAAGGGTAGCTCAAAATTCTTTCCAAGTACACTATGCATGTGGCATATTCAGCTTAAAAATGTTCAATCAAATCATAAGGGGAGGATTAAAATCACATTTTTATTCAAATATGTTCACATGTCTGTCAGTTTTGTATTGTATTTGTTTGACATGACAAATACCACCCATATAATTCAAAAGACATTATTCCACCACTTTTATTTTGGAAAAACATACAGCCAGGAATGTGTGGAACACTACTTCCGCTGAGCTTGTTACTATAAGGAAAACAGATGCACACAGGTAGTATTTTGGGTTTTTTGGCAAAATTTGCTATACTTTAAAGAGAGGATTTATGATTTGTTTCCATTTAAGGCTTTGGCATTTGTAGCTTGTCTTCTCTAAGCTTGAATAAGATTATTTTAAGGCTAGCACAACAGCTAAAGTTAGCATTATAGAGCAAAACAAAGGCTGTAACAGGGTTAGCCCGAGTTAGCTTAAAGTTACAATGTCTTTCAACTGCTTACAGATGGTTTTGTTAAAGTGTGTACAGTAACATTTATAGTAGATGAGTTTATTTAACTGTAAGCTGTGTTAAGAGATGCAGTCCTGTTTTCATCCACGGCTGTGAAGACGTTTGTGAACAGGGCTTTCTTCATGCTAGGTGTCAGTCGAATCGTGTTGTTTAAGCAGCTAGTTTGGATGTTTTTGTTATAAACTGTAGGATTTCAGGGAAATTGCATTGCACGTTTATTTAATGAGCTATAAAAATGACCTGCAAATTGTTGTCAACACTAATACAGCTCCTCTGCCTTTAAAAATTTCAGCTTTCATTCAGTATTAACAGGATCCAGTGGAAGACGACACTTTCATCTCTCAGAATAAACCAGCAGCATTTTTCAGCATCAATGGATTCACAAGGTAAAAAGACAAAGGATGCTTTTAGGTGAATTACCAAAAATTGCATTATTCCAGGTAATTGGGTTTAGAGTGTCATTTAGAGTATGCTTGTGCGGTTTCTGCCCATTCTTGTTAATTTCATTTCACTGGTCATCATTAACTTCTAACTCCCCCCACAGCAACCCCACAGCCAGTAATGTGTGAAGTCTGTGGAACGTACTTTGAGACACGGCGAGGACTTTCCAGTCATGCCCGACTCCATCTGCGCCAGCTTGGTGTGACGTTGTCAGAAAGCAGCGGGGCTCCCATAGAGCTCCTCTACCAGATCATCCAGGAGAGAGATGGCTGCCTTCCAGATTTCAAATCAAACTCATCTGCACCTGGGCCAGTGCCTCAAAAAAATACAATGCAGCAGGAATCAAAGACCCCTTCAGAAGAAGAAGACGCTAATACCTCTTACAAGGCCGGGGTTAGACTCACGACAACCCCACAAAAGGTAGATCATCAGGGATCTCCAGCAAAACTGAATGAATCTTCAACAACTGTCCCCCCATCATCTCCTTCTCCTGTTAAGCCAGCTGAAGGCGGCAGCTCATCTTCCTCAGAGCACACAGCCCCAGCAAAGCCACTGTGGGCACCACGGGAAACTGACGCTCCTATCACGTTAGGTATGGCTGAACAGAGCTGTTTTCTTTAACATAATATAGAGATTTCTTTTACAAAATATCTAAACTTATACATAGAAGATGTGTGTGTCAGTGTATTTATCTGCAAAGACCGTGCCCTGTACTTTGAATCTCTTTCTTTCTTCTTATTTCAATGTGTTTTGGAGAATCCACAGATATGCAAACATAAGACAGGAACTTTACGCTTACAAACCTCTGTTTCCTGTAATCTATCTCCCAGTCCTTCTGCCCATGTGAGACTCACATTAATTATTCAAATTAATAGTCGTGATAGCAGGCTTCCAGGTTATCACCAACTCACTTCTCAAAAATGACAAACTGAAAATGATTCTCATTCTGTACTGAAATGAAACCAGGACACACAAACTGGGTAAACAAAAATTAAATATGATTGACTTACAACCTCAAGACGGTTGTAAGGGAAGCCATGCAAATGTTTTATAAGAAACATAAAATTTTGAAGGAGAGTAGCTGCAGGTGCAAGGCACAACTTAATAAAGGGTATTTAAATTTGTAATGTTGATCTTACATTAGTCTCCTGCTAACTTTGTATATTTCTCTCACCAATTTCCTCATTCTTTTAGCTTCAGACCCCCACGATGAGGTCTACGTTTGTGAACTTTGTGGCTGCTGGTATGAGACACGCAAGGGCTTGGCTAGTCATGCTCGGGCACATTTGCGGCAGATTGGAATCTCTGACAGTGACATCAAGGGTAGTCCTATTGATCTTCTTTATCAGGTCATGGAAGAGGAGGACCTCAAGCCTATTGATTTAGAGAAAAATGAAGAGTTTACTTCAAATAGTCCACCTAGAACTTCATCCAAACGCCTTTCTACTCCACCCGAGTCATCCTCGAGCAAACGGCCTAAAGTATCTGAGGAGTGCATCTGCATTCTCTGCGGGGAGGAATTTGAGAATAGAAAAGGCCTGGCAAGCCATGCACGCTCTCACCTGCGTCACATAGGGATGAGTGAATTAGTGGGGAAAAACTCCGCAATCAATGCCGTTGAGGATCTGGTATCCAGTGGCATGCTAGAAGCTGTACACCCCCCCAAAACAAACAATACAGCCAGCTCATCTGCAGCACCATCTCCAGCCCCACCCTCTCCTGCAACTCAGTCTTCAGGTCCAAGCCAGTCTTGGACCTCTCTTTCCTCTACACCCCTGTCTACAACCCCTGAAAAGGTCTCTCAGGCTTCTCACCCTCCCGTTTACAGGGCACCAAAAGCTAAGAAAGGTTTTCGGCTAGCAGTGGACCCCCTTCATAGAAAACCCAAGCCTGAGCCTATAGAGACGGAGGTTTCTGTTCAGCTGAAGACATCCACCAATGAGAGCAGCTCCCCTGTGCAGAATTTGTCTGCTGGTGCCATTTCTGCAAAACCTTCTGAGTCAGGTAAAGCAAAAAACGTTTAATCAAGTGCTTTATGTTTGGTACCATGTTATACTATAACAGGCTTAATTTGTTATTTTCTTAATCACACTCTTTGCTTTAGCATTTTTCCATCTGTTTGTGTGTGTACAGTGAGATCAGATGTATAAAGTTGTAATATATAATTTTCCCCAGCTTGTACAGATGTGCAGTCCCCACCAACAGTCCTTTGTGATTTCTGTGGCCAGCTATTTGACACCCGCAAAGCCCTGTCTTGCCACGCCCGTGCCCATCTACGGCAGCTCGGTCTCTCTTGGTCTATTAAAACATCACCAATTGATCTTCTAAAACAAGTCATGATGCATGGTGAAGAAGGCAGGAAAGAGTTGGGGCCCAGTGGGTCTGCAGCATTGGGCAAAGTCTCATGGGGTTCTCAAAGCTCCAGAAGGTCCCTAGACAGCCTCACATCTGGGGAGACAGCTTCGAACTCGCCTCTTGATTATTCCATGAAAGAGAAATCACCATCTAGCAAGGGTGGAGTCATACACCTTGGTAAGTAAAGTTTGTTACTTTACTTACCAATATTTTGTCATTTGTTATCATAGCATTTTTCCCAGACGCTTTAGTGAATTATTGAAATGATCTAATTATTGAAACTTTTTGGTGAAACTATTTCCTTGTGTCACTTTTATGTACTCAACATTTGAATAGTGTATAGTGTTGGCCTATTACTGCTTTCAAATATGAAGTGTGGTTAGAATAATGTCCTGACTGGACCCTTACTTGGGGACTATAGACTCTTAAATTGACAGAAAGAACAGTGCTCTTAACTTCCAGAAAAAAGTAGAAAAGCGTATTTTAACTAAGTACAGAACTTAACCACCTACATAAAAGGAAACGTTTTGGGTGTTTACTGATCTGGAGCATTGAGATCAGACTGTACAGACCTAAGTTAACGATAAAAGATAAAGTTGATAACAGTAAAGTTAGAAAGCAAAAACAAGTATGGCTTGTTTGGAAGGTTCATCAGGAGAAAGGCTCTTCTTTCTTAAAAGAACATAATGGGGTTGGGCGATTGGACAAATATATCGACTATTGATAGTTTTTACAAGGGCGATTTATTTCTTTATTTCCCCATGAGTAAGTTTGTTAATAATGATGGAGCTAATTGAAGCAGTCAACAGAAAATAAATAGATAAATAATAGCGCTGTTTTAACAGCACCCTCTTTCATCTGTGAACAAATGCACCCTTCTCAGAGTGCGCCCAAATGCTTGTTGATGGAGCTGCAGAAGCTGGTGATAGCCCAGCATACTCAGCCAGATGGTAGACACGTACATGCTCTAGCAAGTTAGTAGTGTACTTTGCTCGCATTATATGTCTGCACAGGTGGCACACCCCTTTGGTTACATCCATAGGTTTACCTCTTTCGTCTGGTTTAAAGCCAAAGAAATCCCAAATTTTGCACCGTCATCACGACTAACGCAATTACAAATGAACCCATCTGGAGCGCAGACTGAGTCAAAATCCCTGAAATGTCTCTGTCAACGCATTTTGGGCAGTTTGTCAAAAGTTTGTTCATTCTGCGCTTCAGATGGGTTGAGCGCATTAAAAATTGTAACCGCATTAATCGTAATGACTGCGTTAGCGCTGCATTAACTCTGACAGCCCTAATTTTTTTTGTAAATTAGTTCGTCCATGTTTGGACTTCTTCTGTGTTGTAAACATGCAACTCAGTCCATGTGTGATTACATTGTTCCGCCCATCAAAAAGTCTGTGCATGCGCGACTATATCGCCCATCGTCGATTATTGGACTGACAATTGTCAGTTGGAAACTTAGCTTTGCATCGTTGCATCCGAACAAATCACAAGACTTCTGGAACAATGCCCTCCTCTTTCCTCTGAAATGTGAACTCCTCTGCATACCAGAGTATTCTAGAGTCAAATGTGAAGCCTCCCCATGAGCTAAAGCTTGGCCAAAATTGGCTCATGCAACAGGACAATAATCCCAAGCACAACAGTTAGTCTCCAAGAGAGTGCCTGAAAGATAAAATAAGTAGGGTATCGCGATGGCTCAGATATATTTCACACCTCAACTTGATTGAAATAGTGTGGCAGCAGAAGTTTACATGTGTGCCATCTCGTTTGTGTCAGACACATCCTGTGAGCTTTGTGGGTTCGACTTTGAGAACCGTAAGGCCTTGGCCAGTCACGCGAGGGCCCACCTCCGACAGCTGGGCATCATCGAATGGAAGGCAGATGGAGCGACTTCACCAATTGAACTCCTTAGTGAGCTGATCAGGAGAGATCCGGCCAAGGTGTCGGAAATTACCAAGCGTTATCGCATGGGAGACCTTTACATCAAGAAGGTTGGCTGTGCTCTGAGATATTCAGATAAACATCAGTGTATTACATTCATTCTAATTTACTGTAATTTTCTTTTTCAGTCCCACAAAACTCCTACATCCCCATCGCCATCCACAGAATCTGAGTGTGTGGCTGGCGGTAGTCTGAAGTCTTCCATGCAGCGCTATGAATACAAAGTAAACAGGAAGGACTACAGCAACCACAGCGTGCGCTCCTCAAGAGGTGAAGTAACGGGACTAAAGGGCTGTGGAAGATAGCTGGATACAGATGCAGTGTAATAGATTAAAAAGCAATACTAAAACTTCTCTGTGGGATTTCAGGGGTGCATTCACAAAAGCACGGGGCCTCTGCAGGTAGAGAAAATCAGAACGGCAACTCCCAGCAACCACCGCGGTCTGGCAATATCCCTGCTCTGGTGCCAAAGCCCCCACTAACTCCACTGGTCAAACTGGTGGGTAAAATGTATTCCCTCAAGTGCAGGTGAGTCTCTATTTGACAGCTGTAGAAATGCTTTATAAAATTTTAGGTTGTCTAAATCTTAAATTTGATGGAGAGGTAAGCTACATTTGAACAATATTTAAACATATTGTCAAAATGTCTGAATGTCAGATGCATTATTATACATTTACTAACCCCTTAATGAGATACACCTTTGTTCTACTGGATTGGATTGGATTCCTTTTGCCTTTCCAGTGGCACACATTCATCTCCGATGGAATCATTCTTTAGACATTTTTGTCCAATGTGACATGATGTCAATCTCCTGTGTCAACACATCCCTGTTGGATTGAGATCTGGTGACTGTGGAGGCCATTTGATTACAATGAAATCATTGTCATGCTCAAGAATTCAGTTTGAGAGGACTTTAGCTTTAAAACATGGAGTATTATCCAGCTGGAAGCAGGCATCACAACAAGGATAGGGAGCAGCAATACCCAAATAGGCTGTGGCATTTAAATGATGCTAATTTGGAACCAAGAAAATACACTACACTGTATTCACTTACCCATCCAAATAATTGAATTTAAGTGCTCAGTCAGTTCCATGGACACGTGTATAAAATCAAGCATCTGGGCATGCAGACTGCTTCTACAAACATTTGGCAAAGAATTGGTCGCTCTCAAGAGCCCAGTGAATTCCAGCATGGTATCGTAATAGGATACCACCAAATCCAGTTGTAAAACTTCCTCCCTTCTAAATATTTCCACAGTCTACAGTGGTGTTATAACAACGCATTAAGCGTTCCAGTGAAAGGAACTCATAATGCTTCAGCATACCAAGACATTTTGGACAATTTCATGCTCCCAACTTTGTGGGAACAGTTTGGGGATAGCCCCTTCCTGTTCCAACATAACTGCACACCAGTGCATGAACCAAAGTGCATAAAGACGTGGATGAGCGATTTTGGTCTGGAAGAACTTGACTGGCCTGCACAGAGTCCTGAACTCAGCCTGACAGAACACCTTTGGGGTGAATTGGATAGGAGACTGTGAGCCAGGTCTTCTCGTCCAACATCAGTGTCTAATCTTATAAATGTGCTTCTGGAATATTGTTCAGAAATTCCCATAAACACTCAAACTTTGTGGAAAGCCTTCCTAGAAGAGTTGAAGCAAAAAAATTATCCAAAAAAAAATCACGTTAAAGCCTCTGGATTAAGAATGGGATGTCACTTGGACTCATATGCATGTGGAGGCAGACAAGCAAATTCTTTAAGCACTGTAGTGTGTCTCACACCACCATCACCTCGAACCATCGATACTGAATGGATCATTTTTCTAATAATTAGTTATCCAATTTTGGCGAGCCTGTGTGAACTGTAGCTTCAGTTTCCTGTTCGTTGCTGGAAAAGCGTTGCACCCGCTGTGGTCTTCTGCTGCAACTCATCTGCTTCAAGGTTAAACATGTTGTGCATTTGGAGAGGTTCAAATGCAGTGAGTTACTGTTGCCTTCTCATCAGCTCAAAGCAGTCTGGCCATTTTTCTCTGGTCTCTGGCAGCCCATTGGATATTTTCTGCATAAATGCTGTTTGTGCTGGTAGAACAGCACACATGCCACACTTCAACTTCAGCAGGTTGTGTTGACCATGTCGACATGGTTAAATGCACTGGCCTAATGAGGAGCTGTACAAGTGTCTCGAATGAAGTGGCCAGTGAGTGTAGACTGAGTTAATATCAATGTTTGTTTTTGTGGGGGGGTCTTTTTCAGCTTCATATGATGCAGTTAATAAAACTTCTCTATCCTGCTGTTCAGGTTCTGTGAGGAAGTATTTCATGGACCTCTGTCTGTTCAGGAGCAGTGGATCACACACCTGCAGAAACACATTCTGTCGCTGGGCTATAAAGACAAAGTGTCTCCTCCCGCTACACCTGTGACAACTCCAGCGCTGGTCCATCCAGTAGCTGTCTAGACATGTATTTATTCAGTTTTTCTTCTCAGTCTTTTAAATGTCAAAGTGCAAGAAGTTGTGTTATCCTAATGTCTACTTGATGTCAGCAAATTGTCAAAAAATTAGTTCCTTCCTTGTCCTAAAGAGGGCAACCATGAGCCATATGAGAAACACAGCACAACCTAATACACTCAGGTTAAATCCATTAGATATCATAGATCAAAGTAATGTGGATGTGGGTTTTTTTTGACAGACAGAGCTTTTCTACGTGGGCTCTAAAATTTCTTCCATTTGAACAGATGTTAAATGTATTTTAATGGTATTCAGCCTTTGATGTTAAGAAACTAGAGAGACTGACATGAATTTCACTTTTTTTTCTTTTTTTTACAGTGTGTGTAAACTGCTGTGGTGGTCATTTCATTTCAAAATAGCTTTTTTCCTTTTAATTACCTTTGAACTTTGTTTTATACATAAATGTTTACGGCATTTTACCTTAAATATGTAGGGCCAATGTTTTTCATTGTGTGTTCTGTACACAACAACACTGTTACCACAAAGCTTAATGCCATTGTTGTAGAAGGTAGTTAAGTGTTTCCATTCTTTTTCTTTACAAAATGCAAAACAAGCTGACAGTGGATGGAGATTTTACATTTTTTTTAACACTTGTATAAAATAAATTATATCTTGTATATAATTAATATCGTGTGTGATGTGCTTTTTTCTAATCTCTATAGGAATGAACTTCAGGAACATTGACTTAACCAGATATTCTGAATGGTATTTCCTCCGTTTCCAATACTACAGCAAGAAAAGTGAATATATTTTAAAATTAGGATTTAGCATTTAATCCATACTCTAAACCAGGGATCACCAACCTTTTAATTGAAACAGCCATTTGTGCGCAAACCAAAAACATTTGAACCATATGAGTGTCTCACGGCACATAGTCATTATTTTCTACTTTAACTTTGCACTTTTCATTATAATAATATTTTCTGGGTTTTTTTTTTTGTTGTTGTTGTATTTATGAACTTTTAAAAGTAACATAAATGGCTTACTCATTTTTATTACCAACACAAAAAACTGTAAAGCTGTAGAAGTTACTTTTTCATACTTTTTTGTATGATATAAAACATAAACCGCCTGAGAGTTTTAAAAAAAAAAGTTTCAGTTTAACTCTAAAAGTTCAGCAGGTTTTGCTGTAAAGGATCACACAAATATATCCCCACACAATTTTCCTACTGCAACTTTTATTTATTTATTTATTTATTTCAATTTTTGATTTGGAGAGAAATCCCAAAGCCCAGTACTGAGGCTTATCAAAAGTAAGAGTATAAGAAACTATACCTCATAAAATATTCTTTTGTTTTAATTGGTTGTGTAAGCTAAAAATTTTAACTTTTGGACTGGAATAATTTAATCCCTTTCTATCATGTTGTCCCAAAAACTCTTTGAAAAGTCTTCTGTAGATCCAAAATGAAGCAGATTTTATACAGTGGCCTTTAAAATCCAGAATTGATTGATTTAGAAATTACTGCCATGTGCAAAAGTGACAGTCAGAGTCTCATGCTGTGAGATCCCTTTTCTCTTGAACTGGCTTCTTGTTTGGGTTCAGCCACCTTCTCTACTTTTGAGATTGAGCTTCAAACGTTCCTTTTTGATAATACCTAGAGTTCTCTCACAAACTCAGGCTGCTGGGTAATTCCCCGTGATGCTTCTTCTCCATTCCCCTCATTCCCTGTGCTTTCATAAGCCACTACTGCACGTGATTAATGTTTTCTTTTTTCTCTCACATAGTTTGCACTTGGTTCTGTGTTGTTATCTCTTTTTTTTTTTTTGTCTCTTTCAGTTAGCATAGAAAGATGCTGCCAGTTTCTGGACCAAGAAAGGCCTTTTTTAGAGCCATGTGATTGCTCATAGAGGATGGTTGACTCACTGGATTTCTATCTATGACTTTGTGGTTTCTTTACATTATAATATAAAGTGCCTTGAGATCACTTGTGATGTGGTGATATATCACTGCTTCTCCTCCGTTTTGCACCCCACTTTCCTTTTGTTGTGTTAGCTTGCCGGTATTGATGGTTATTTAAAAGAGCTGTTTGGGAACTCACTTCAGCTGATTTTGCTTTATCTACTAATTAATCACATCTTTGTTTAATGATAATTTTCAAGGCATTTTTAGTGCTTATTACAGACTATGGGAATGACGTGAGTCTCCTGCTGGATATAAACCTGGGACACCACAGGTAATGAACACCTAACAAGGGTTTCCTGTCATACTGTGGTTTTGAGGTCTTGTTTGCCCTTGCAGTTGCACGTGTTTCAGCATTAATCATCACCCCAGCATAATCAAACTAATTTATAAGAAGATGTTAATTTAACTTCTGAGGACATGAAAAAAGGTGCATCTTCATCCAAGCTCCTCTAAACTCCTCTTCCCTGTGACCAACCTGTTCCAAACATGGCTTTATATTTAATTTCCTCCACTTTCCAGGCTGTAGCCACCATTGTCTTGATGATGGAGTTTATGAATCTTACTACCTTTACAACCTCTGCAGCAGTAATTCATCCTTTAGTGATGAACTGTGGATGAAACTCTACACTGTCCCAAAGTAATAACAGTAATCATCTGCCCCTCTTTATCTGCTCAAATTCGCATAAACTGTGGTGGATTTTTTTTTTCCATCAACATAAGCTGAGAATGAATTTTAAATAAATATAATTATTTAATTGTGCTTGTGTTCAGAGAGGAAAATTTGTTTTTTAATTGAAAAAAAGTATTGAATTGTTGATGATGGGACCCTCTTCTGTGCAGTGATTGAACTGAGAGGAAGATCCATTAGAAGTTTCCAGGCAGCATAATATTACTCCTGTTTTCTGCCGGTGCAATAGACGGGATATGATCATCACTCTCCGCTGTCTCTCTGTTTCTGTCTCTGTTATATTTTTTGCAGCAATGGTCCCTGGAGTGTCATTTTCTGTGATTTACTACAACCAAAATTCTGCCTCCAACCACAGATGGATTAATCTGATCTGCACTCCTCTGCTGCTGTGCCAACCTTTAAGGCATTTACAAAGCGAGCAAGTTATCCTACCTGACAGGAACTAACCAGGCTGTTGCTCACAGCTGTCAACACCTGACGGTTCAAAGGCAGGCATAAGCATCTCACTTTCAAGGGACAGAAGTTTCAAAGTGCTTACTGAATTGGGAGCCCAAATTAGGAGCACATCTGTCTTCCATGGGCTGTGGGATTTGGAAGACGTGGCCAACAATTTTAGGTTTCCTGACTGTGGTTCATGGGTTTTAAAACCAACATGGCTTCAGTATGACTGCTTTTCACAATGAAGCTGGTCAGTACAGTTCGATCATTTACGTCTTTTTGTCAGGCATCATCCTTATGAGGCTTTCCTAACAAATGTACACCTGAATATGGACTAGTAATACAGGAGTGATCATCAAAACAAAATCCTTGTTTTTTTATATCCTTATAAGAGCAATAATTAATTAATAAGGATTTTATTAAGTTAAAGATAAAAGGCTTTCAATGGACTTTTAAATTAACGTTGCATTCAAGGCAGCTGTTGCGGTCTTTGTAGTTTAAATTAGATTATCAGCTACATATGATCAGCTGCAGGCAATACAAGTCATGATGCCTCTAGCGTCATCTGGGCTAACTTTAACATGACATGCTTTTTGAAAAATTTAATTATATATATTTTAGCCTCACTGTGCATTATGACATTTGTCAACCTAAAGATACAATATTTTTCGCAGTGATTTATTGAAGTAAACCTGCTGTGAGACTAAATGGGTGCCAAAACATGGCTCCATATTAATGCAAAAAAATGTTGGTCTTCAATATGACAATAGCCAGAGCATCTATGTCCCCTCTTTGCATTCAGTGCAGACATGCTCGTTCCTCTCTGTTTCTTCTCTCCCCTCCCTCGTTCTCTGTCAGTTTGTCTGCATCCTTGTACAATAGGTTTGGTTACTCATCAGTTCCTGTTAAATACTGGCCGGGACAGCTGACTGTAGAATCAATTAATCACCCACCTGCTTATGTAAAGACCAACTGAAAATCTTCTGGGCTGAAAAATGAAGCTAACACTGAAGTGCCAAATACTTCTTTTATTCCAATGGCCACTTGAGGACCCAAAAGATAAAAATGAAATAAAATCCACAAATAGAAAGGGAACCAATCAATATAGCAAACAATGTAAAAGACAGGAATAAAAAAGAAAAATGCCTGAAACCATACACCAGAAAATCTAACCAGAATCAGAAAAACGAACAAAAGTAACTTAAAAAGAGAACAAATGTGAAGGGGGAGTGGTTGGAAAGCTTCACTAGAAGTTTCAAGAGAAAGATGCAAGCCTGCTAACCAAACTAGCTTGCTTTTGCTAATAAGTTAGCATTTCAAGTTCTCTAGTTGTGTTGATTTGTAGCTCCAAAACAACAACAAAAACCCCTTTTCCATGGCTACATCTTTATTTTGAATACAGTCAGTGTTAAAGAATGTCGTGTTTACCCATTTCTGTTTTTGCTCCATGATCTCAAAATTTGCCTCACCTGCTCACTCTCCCCAACTTCTTGTACAGAATTCCAAGTTTTTGTTCAAGTTTAGTATTTTAAGGTTATGTCAAGATGTGAGGGTTTCAGAGTCAATCAAAGCACTATAACTGCAACATTATTTATGTAGTGTTGTACTGTCACTTCTGAATACTAATGAAGAAGACTTCATTCCATTAGGGAGTGCATGCTATACACAGAAACTAGAGTCATAAACTTCACCACCACCGTAACCACCACTGACAACATGCAGTCCTGCACTTTGACCAGAATTTGCCTACTTAAATTTGAGATAGCTGCAGAGTGTCTGTACATTCACCAGATAGCTTGTGTTCCTCACACCAGCAGTAAGTCTGGTGAAACACAGTGGTAAGAAAAAAGCTTTAAGTGGTTCTTAAGTTTCTATTTTCATAATTTAACCATCTTTTGCAAAAAATTTTTAATGGTTTTATCACTTGCTGTGTAAAAGGTGTTTTGCACACTTTACAAATATCCAGAGATAAAGCGTACTAGCAGCTACATGGTAAATCATTTTATGTTTTTGTTCTAAAACTAGGAAGCAAGGGAGTGTATCGGGAGGGAATAAGGTTTTCTTTCCTTTCTCGAGTCTGTCTGTGAGTCATGTTTCTGGAAGTAAATTCTTCCAGCATCTCTAGTATGATTTATAGTTTGCTTTGGGGGCTTGGCAGAAGATGGAGTTTTATCACACAACTTGTGGCTTTGCAGACATCTTTCCAAGAGGACAGATTCCCCCAAGACTGTGCAACTCTGGCACCGTATCTGTACTTTTCCATTTAGTTGTTTCCAGTTTTTGTAGCACATACATTGCAACACTGGTCTGTGTTCAAGGACAACTCACACACGCATACACACACACAGATGGACGGTTTTCAGCACGTATACATATTTGCATATAAACATGTCTGATTAGAATTAATGATTTGTGATGAAACAAAAAAGGTAAATGATTTTTTTCCCTCCAAAGGAAATCACATGACCTCATTTGTCAGTTTACTGCAAGGTTATTTTCGTGCAGGAAGATTTTAAGATGGTCGTGAGTGTACTTGGCTGTAGTGACACTGGAAACCAGAGATGAGCGCACAGCTTTTTTGGGTGGGCTGTGTTGCTGCTGGTGTCATAACAGTGCTCCTCTAGCTTGTCAGGTGATCTTGGATGACTCCTGCATTAAGGTCACTTCAGATCACGGATTGGCAAAGAGAATCTGAAACCTATTTGCCACCAACAACTAATTACTACAGTGATTTTCAGTGGAACAACTGGATGGCTTTCTGCCAAAATGCTTTCTGGAAATGCAGCCCAGACTCATATTTGTGTATCACAACTTGGCTACACAAGAAATTAACAAGCGAAAGCTGTGCAGCACCAGAGAGAAAAAACAAAGTACCAGGTCATCAAGTGAACAGATGCAACAGATGCAGAGCAGGCCTAATGCAACTTTACCCCAATCCTCCCTTTGTAAAGGGACAAAACAAACTTTTGTATATTTTCACCCTCTGTGAAAGTTTTTCATCATTATTATGTTCATTATAGAAACGTTTTGTTTTTGCCAAAATGTCAAAGAATCCGTATCCCCAAGTTACAAATTGAGCATAGAGCTTCTTTATTTTCATCCCTGTTATTTATTTTCTGAAGAGTGATGTGTGATAATGATTACTTGAGTGTTTTAGATTTATTATTCCACCCCAAGACAGACCTGACCATAAATCTCTAACCACTGTAAATATTCAGAACAGACAACGGTCACACTGCATTGTTTCTACAACCAAAGATTTGAGCCCCATCTTAGCCTGGGTGCATACACAGTCAAACACACATCTGGTTTGTGGTATGCACAGATGTGTCGGTCTCCTGTGTGCAGTAGTAGCCTTTGGATGTAGAGTGGTGTGCACACATTAAGTGAGGTAAGTAGGTAAGAAGTCCTATTTATCAGTTGTAATCATCCAAAGTAGCGTCTGTGTTTGAAACTCATTTGGAGCTTTTTCCCGTATTTTGGTAACTCAACAAAAAAAGTTTCCACAAGTAGCTACAGATTAATAGGTGTTTTGTCTGGTTTTTACTCTCTTGAGACCCATGCATGTTGTATACGACCCCTGAGTAAAGCACATACACAATGTCTCTGGTTACGCTCTAGGTTTCTATCAGTGTCAGAAAAAATGACTCAAATGCAGAGTGAAGAAAGAGGTAGTCAAAAGTCAAGTTTATTCGAGATAAGTCTGCTTATAAAACAGGCAGATTAGTGATTCTTACTCAGGTTCCAGGTTTAGCTGAGGCACGGCTAGATCAGGCTATACAAAGACTGGAAAGCTCTATGAAGCATTAAAGGACAATCTGGCAAAAGCATGACTGATTGGCTGCTAATATGTGCAGATGGCATTTATGGTTGAAGCCTATTTCAGTTGTCATTTGGTAAGAGTCAGTCGGTCACACAACACAATTCATTCACAATGACTTGCACACCAAAATTAAGAATCACTAATTAACCAAATAAGCACGTCTTTAGGTTGTGGGAGGAGATTGGAATATCTGCAGAGAGCCCACACAGGCACAGGGAGAACAAAAGACTCCAGCCAGCCAGCAGGACCTTCATGCAGTTAAGGAAGTTAGTGATTGATGTGTAGCTACTATGTGTAGCCACTATGTGTAGCCATGTGCAGTGGTTGTGCCATAAGTTTTTTTGGCTATGCTGCTATGCTGCAGTAGGTGTAGGCTGCTGGGGGGATACCCATAATGCACTGACGTGTTTTGTGTCCTTCCCGAGTAGATTAAAAACAACACCCATCCCTGACAAAAAGCAGGAACAACTTACCAGGTTTGTCAACCATGTCACATTCAATGTGCTCACCACACTCCATGTCCAAATCTAAAGCAATAGTATTCACCTTTTTAGCCCCAGTAAAGCACCCTTTAGCCCAGAGTACTGGGCAATTCATCTTCCATTGAATTGACACCTGAAAATTTACACACACTCTCTGCTCTTGCTTGGAACTGCCCTGGACCCCTTACCTGGAAACCTCACAATAATCACGTAACTTACCATCACCTCTACATCCCTCAGGCTTCCCGAAATACTCACACTGGGTCTTGTGAATAAGAAAATATTTATCAGCCAAACATGCAGCTCCTGAAGCAGTTTTAACCCTGTGTTCAGCCAGTGTTGTCCAAAAAAACTTGTTTAAATAAATAAAACAAAAAATAAGCCTTACACAAACCATGGCGTGTGTAGTCAGTATAATCAGTGGTGCAGATGAGTGTACGGGTGGAAGAATGCGGGGTGCAGCAACCAAAATCCAAAGAGATGTCTCAGGGGAAAGCACCAGCAAGCAACTGAGATCTGAAAGCTTTTGTAGAGCGCTGGCACACCGGGCGCAGGTGTTGTCATTATTTGTTATCACACAATATTGTTGTTTACAACACTGTATTTTTATAAAGCTATGTGACAGTGCAACTATTTTCAACACTGGATCCCTTGAATTGGTTCATATTTCCTCCAGAGAGTTATGATGGTTGCACATTCATTATTGGTCAGCCTTATTATTTTTCCTCCATGGCTGCATTAATTTGTATTGACTGTAGTCCAATAATTGTTACCTGCGGTCAAGAATTAAATGAGTAATATCACTCATAGTGCCAATTCCACAGACGATCAACTGGGCAAGCAGTTGCAGTTGTTTTATTTATCGGGGACAGGTTTACACAGTTAAAGCACTGGTTGTGTTATTTACCCCACATAAGATAATACTGAATTACTAGAGGAGTTAACAAAATAATATTTTTTAAATAAACTTTGTACCAACATGTGGCGGTTTGCCACGGTACTGGGCCATGAGGCCCAGGGTTTAAGTTCTAATGCATATTTTTGTATCCACATGTGTAGTTTAACGCATCTAGTTTTCTAGTTTGCAGTTTAGTCCTTGGTTTCTTAGTCCCTTTTGTCATCTCTCCCTGGTCCGTGTACCTGTCATGTTTCATGTCTCTGGTTAGGTTAAGTTCATGACTATGTCTCTGTGTTTCCTGTTTTATTCTGAAAGAGAATGGTGTTCTTTGTTCATTGTAGTTAGTGTTACTCTCCCCTGTATTGTCATTATGTTTCCTTCTAGTCAGCTGTGTTCTCATGTGTCTCCACTTCCCCTGATCACCTCATGTGTGTATTTAAGTCCTCAGTCTTCCTTTGTTCGTCGCCGCGTCGTCTGTTCAACTTCCCCCATGTTACGCCAGGTTTCAGGACTCTGTGCTGGTCATGTCCATATTGCTTACGTGTATACGTCTCACAGTTCTTTGTTGTTCCAGCACAGAGTCCTGTTCATAGTTGTCTCCGTCATATGCATCGTTGTCACCCTGTCTTCGCTTTCCCTGCTGTCTGAGTTAAGTGTCAGTTCTTAGTTTTCCCAGTTCAGCTTCTAGTTAGTTTTGCCTCTGTGCTTTCTGTTTTTTGCCACGTTAATCAGCCCAAATAAAGGCTCGCTTTTCGTTTCAAGTTCAGTAATGTCTCCTCGTCTATGTCTGCACCTGGAACCTCACACTCCCACACACGGTCCGCCCGCCGCAAACCGTGACACGGTTAAAATTATCTGGCCTGCAGAATATTTCTTCTAAGTCAGGTCTGGCCAAAGTTGAGACTGACATTTTAACTAATGGGAAAGTGCCAAGGCAGTGTGGCTAACAAAGACTAAAACATAGAATATGACTCAGAATTATATTCATACACACAGGGGATCCGAAGCATTAAAGGGGTCTTATGTGGTGGAGCGTTAAATGCCTTATTTCTCTATAGGAGGTTGTCAAAAGCAATAAAATTGCACAGGAATTTGAGACAGGCAATCCTGTGGCATGTTTATGCTGTAGAGTTTCTGGATTCTACCAGTATGCCACTTTAACTGTTTCATACTCTATTTGTAACACTTCAAATAAATATGAAATGCAGCCTACTGCAAAAATGCACATACATAAATATGTTTATGTATAAACATATTTATATATAAATATAAATATATTCCCCCTGCAGCTTTAACTAATGAACTCCTGATTTAAACATCATTTTCCTCCCCAACAGTCCCCCTTCATATCAACCACATAGTGTAAATCCACCCAGGGATAAATCTCATTTCAGATGAATGAGCTGAGACATCTTTGAGTGAAAGCAAATCATCAAAGTGGCTGAATTTCCAACCACCAGCAATAGTTCACTGAAAATCCATGTCTCCTCTGCAAACACTGTATAACCTTACATGAACCATTTTTAACTTGCTAGGATAGTGTGACAGGACACAGGCAGACACTCTAGCTGTGCTCATTACAGAGGAGCTTCTAGCCAAACGCGCTCTGTTCCAAACCACTGTGGTTCCTGTAATGTAGGAGGCAATGAATTATCAGGTGTAAACCATGGAAAATGGATATTAGACCTCCAGTCACAAGAGCTGCGAACTTACCGTGTCTGTTTAAGAAGAGGATTTGTATTATCGTCCTAAGTATTAACACTTGCGTTTTGTTGATCTTGGGTTTTCTTCCGTATACTTTGGTACCCGACAGACGCCTTACTTGCATGTGCAAAAACAAGGGAAAGCGATAAATCAGTCGCTATTGTTTTTTAAATATACATTTTTTTTAACCCTCAAAACGTTTGAAACTATTGAAGTGACCTTCACCCGTTCTGTTACAAACTTGGTTTGCATGTTTGATAAAGGTACAGCTTTTTTGGAGTTTTTTCGCTTCCTGTATTGTAATCCCAGTGTTAACTGCTAAATGCAGATATATTTCATCAGACTGTTATATCAATTTGTTTAATAAAAATGTATTAACGCCACAGAGTATTTAAAAAAATCAATGCAATTTCCAATTCTGAACAGTGAAGTGAATGCAGAGTGAACCAGGATTAGCCGGTTCCTTAAACCTGCATTTATTTCTCAAAACCAGCATCGGGGGAAATCCTGTGCTTGCAAAAAAGTAGTCTGATTGTATAAAAGTCATTGGGAAAATGGAGACCAGCTTTTTAATTTATGACCTCAATAAAGACTTTATTTAGTAAATTATTGTTCCCATTAGATTCAGAAATAACAAAGCTGAGTATGCTTTACAACAGGCCTACCTTGTAATTTGCAAGTCACAACCTAATAAGAATGCAGTCCACAATCAAGTTGTCATTCAGATCAACCCCATACTCTTAAAAACACTCAACTCGGGGCTTCTTAATGCGACCTCACTGTTGATGTTGGTACCTAAGGACAAAACTAATCTCAAAAGCCAGGATCTCTTGCCCTGTATGAGTGGTAGGAAGGATAATGCTGCTATTATCTTGTTTCTCCTTCTCCTCTTCACCTTACAATCATGATAAAATGCTGAAATGACCACACATTAACACATCAAATAGCTCAATATTCAATTATTTCATAGATTACATTTTGCTATGCAATGACGGAGCCAAAACATATCTCCATATGCAAATTTTAACTCCCAAAAGACCCCTAAATGTGCCCTGCGATATCAAATGCAAAGACATGAGTGGCAGATCCTTGTAAGTCCTGCAAGGTCAAAGAGGTTCAAACATGTTCCAGCAACTTGGGTCAAGATTTGTCTCTCCTTGTTACTCACTCTATAAACCACACATTTTGAAGATGAACTAAATTGTTTGGACGTTATAACATTTAGTCATTTTCCCTGCATCCAACAGAAACTGGATGTTCTCTTACCTTCAAATGTATTCCAGACGTTGACATGCACTGTTGTCACACAGTGAAAAACATAACATCGTCAAGCGGCTTTATCTCACTGGTTTATATCTTGGTTGTGATGTTTTTTTTTTTAAATTTTCTTCTTTTGCTACGGGGAACTCTACAGACTGACTCATCAAAGTCAAGTAAATATATTCCAGGAAGTGTATACAGTGAGAGTTTGTCTTCTTTTTATACTCGTTATTGGTTACTATGGTTCATTTGAAAGTCTGTAGATGACAGACACATTCAGACAGTCAACAAGGTCCAGACTCAGCCGATCCAGGCACTAAACATGGAACATACTCATTAGAGGGTAACCTGAGGTAAGGTCCCTGCCCACACGTAACAGGTGTCTGACTGTTTAATTTGGAAAGTAAACATCTTAATATATTACCTGTGATTATTTAAAGTTCAAAATAGAGCTGGGCGATAGAACGATAACGATATGTATCGCGATATAACTTTTACTCGATAGAGAAATTAAGCTATCGCGATAGACCTCGCCGCTCTTGTCCTCTTAAAAAAAAAAAAGAAAAAAAAAAAAGGGTCAGCCAATCCAAATCAAGTAGCGCAGAGCCGAACCAATCACAGCCGCAGCGTCACGTCGCGTGACTTGTTACGTACAGCACAAGTGCCACGCCGCACGTGTGTTTGTTTGGGAAGCAGCCAGCGGGTAATGGAGCCAGCGCATAATGGAGGAAATGAGTGTGCCGACTAGAAAAATCAACCGAGCGTGACCGAAGAGAAAACCGATGATGGTTCCAATGCCGGAGAGATTGTCGAACGGAAGAGCCAAAGAAGTTCCGTAGTGTGAAGGTATTTCGGCTATTTCAAGTCTGACAAAAAACAGAGTAGCGTGCACTGTAAATTGTGCCGAAAGCAAGTCTGGAAATACAATAAACTGGTGCATGCGTCACACTGTGCGCCACGTTATTGTTTCGGTGAAATGAATTTCTACAATACTGTTACTGTTAATTCTACTCTCTGCAGTGTTTAAATGCTTACATATACACACAGTTACTGTCCGTCCACACATACGACTCGGTTCTGCTTCTATGCCCCAGCTTTGTTTACTTTTTCCCACCGAGGCTTCTAGACTTCTGATTGGCCAACATTTCTGCACGGTTAGGAATCTAGCGCCACCTGCTGCTTTGGCATGTTCATAGCAGCGTTTTCCTTCATTTCTGCCTTTATGTGTGGACGGGATTATTTTTTAAAACGAAAACGGAAAATCTCCGTTTTCAAAAATACCCGTGTACGTGTGGACGTAGCCTCAGTCTCTGACTGGAAGCGCTAATTCGTCATTCGGCTTTTGTCAGACTAAAGTAACTGTTAAAACTGTTTGAAAAGCTAAGCTATACAACAAGGAGAGATTGAGAATTTCCTTTTAGTTCTCAGTTTATTTGATATTGACAAAAGTTAGTCAGTTTTGTCTGTTCTTCTGTAAAACAAACTAAGATTTATTTTTAGAATTAATATTTTGTTTCTAAGTGGAATTGACAATTTAGTCTGTTTCGTTTGTTCTATTTTGAAACTTAAACGCTTTAGCGGCTGCCTTTTGTGTAGTTTGCAATATTTGCCTTTATTTATCTGAAAAAGTCTCATGTTCCTTAAGTACATCTACCCTGTTGAACTTATTATGGGAAATAAATATTTAAATAAAAACAAGCTGCTGATTATTTCACATTTTACTTGTGAGCAACGGCACATTTAAATCTTACAAATATAGTTATTTGGCTCATATCGTGATAGATATCGTTATCGCCTGAAATGAAAAAAACATATCGTGATATGAAAAAATCTCATATCGCCCAGCTCTAGTTCAAAACCTGCTTTGGTCAAATATATAACTGGCTTCACTCACAATCCCAGAGTAATCTCACTTACTATGCACCTAACAGACACTAAAAATAAGTTCAGCACTATGTGTAATAAATAGTGCTAGTAAGGAAGAATAAAATCCTTGTTTCAGATTTTTGTAGGTCTCACATCATTTGATGGGCAGAGTGGAAAAAGTATACATTGGATGTTATGTCTGTGAAGGTTCTCAGTCATCCAGGTCATCGTAGTCAAAGGAGCTTGCAACGAAAAGCGTCTGGACTTCTATAAGTTGCTTGAAGACGTTTCACCTCTCATCCGAGAAGCTTCTTCAGTTCTCAGGTCAAATTGTGGGGAGTCCCAGATTTAAACCTAGTGGGAGTATCCCCCCAAAGAGGGACAAAAGGACCCCTGATGATCCTCTAATCGCCTGAGCCAAGGTGTGAAACTGGGTGTTCATCCCAATCAGCCAGGGTTTTGGGTGAGCTCATTGTGAAACCTGGCCCCACCTTATCATGCAAATTCCTGAGGTCAGATGGCCCAGGATGTGAGTGGGCGTTAAGGCGTCTGGGGAGGGAACTCAAAACTGGATTATAGATGGCAGAGAGTTGGTGTCGTAAACCACCGCCTCTGTTCAAAGATGGTCGCTCACAGTGGACGTAAATGGCTTCTTTCACTCCTCTTTCAAACCATCTGTCCTCTCTAGGGATGGGTATCGTTTAGGTTTTATCCGATACCGGTGCCAAATCGGTACTTTTGAAACGGTGCCGGTGCTTAAACGGTGCTCGAACCGGTGCTTAAAGAATGGAGAACACAAAATTGGTCCAAAAACCTCTCATGTTCAGCTGGTTTTTTTTGTAAAAAGATAACAATGTTAGCCTTTTCTGCAGCTATGGGGCATATATGGCATCACTCTTGGCTGGAAGCAGTGCTTAAACAATGGAAAAAACACAAACTTAAACCCTCTCATGTTTAACTGTTTCCCACTTTTTCTTTGGTCATTTTAGCCTTTTTGGCCAGGGTGAAGGGAGTATCTGCCATCAAACAAGAAGACAGCCGCATGTAGCTATGATGATGTTTGCTAGTTCACCTTACATGCATTAATGTAATAACGTGGTTAGCCTACTCAACGTAAATTGCACACGAACAACATGAAGCTACTCACGCAGAGAAGAACGGCTGCTGCTGCATCATCATCCGTCATCATTTCTGCTACACTGGCAGGGCTAGGGGCCAGGACTCTATTCTTCGGGTTTTTGGGGGATGTTGCTCCGGGTCCGATAACTGGCAACCCACCCGACGTGCACGGTATGAGGTCTCGCAGCAAGCTATCAAATACGGCACATTTCTCGGCTTTTAAAAAAAACGCTATGCGTCGCCAGCTGTTTAATCGGATTCTTGGTGTTACCTCCTTTGACAGTATCACAGTATCACCTTAAAGCACTTGTTGCAGGCTGCTGAGTTTGCATATTTTGCTGTGAAGTACAGCCAGACTTTTGACCGCTTCGCCTTGGACATTTTTAATCTGTAGCTCTGCTCTAACAGAACGTACGTACCTGGCCCCGCCTACTATCCTCGGAAACGTAAAATGATTGGCTAGAAGTGTATCACAGCTCAGGAAAAAAAGCACCGAAATGTGCGCTGCTTTTCGGTCTGGTTACTACCGTTTATGTCAGAATGGCACCGGACACCGGTACCCATCCCTAGTCCTCTCTGTCCAAAATATGAACATTGGCATCCTCGAAAGAGTGACCTTTGTCCTTAAGATGCAGATGGACTGCTGAGTCTTGTCCTGTGGAGGTGGCTCTTCTATGTTGCGCCATGCGCTTGTGAAGTGGCTGTTTGGTCTCTCCGATGTAGAGGTCTGGGCATTCCTCGCTGCACTGTACAGCATACACCACATTGTTAAGTTTGTGTTTTGGAGTTTTGTCTTTCAGGTGAACCAGTTTTTGTCTGAGTGTGTTGCTGGGTCTGAAATGCACCGGGATGTCATGCTTGGAGAAAACTCTCCTGAGTTTTTCTGATACATAGGGGATGACAATGTTGTTGCGTCTGGACAGAGAGGACAGATGGTTTGAAAGAGGAGTGAAAGAGAATCTATGTCCACTGTGAGCGACCATCTTTGAACAGAGGCGGTGGTTTACGACACCAACTCTCTGCCATCTATAATCCAGTTTTGAGTTCCCTCCCCAGACGCCTTAACGCCCACTCACAGCCTGGGCCATCTGACCTCAGGAATTCGCATGATAAGGTGGGGCCAGGTTTCACAATGAGCTCACCCAAAACCCTGGCTGATTGGGACACACACCCATTTTCACACCTTGGCTCAGGCGATTAGAGGATCATCAGGTTATTAAGGTGGAGAGGTGAAACGTCTTCAAGCAACCTAAATAAGTCCAGACGCTATTCTTTGCAAGCTCCTTTGATTGGATGTTATGTACAAGCTCCAAGTGACTCTTCATTGTGTCACATAAACAGAAGCCTCCTACATAGTGCAGTGATGCTCTGCAGGGCTGCACAAACTCCAAATATGGAACCAAAATTATTGGGAAGTGACCAAATTCTTTCAAAGCTTACTGTTTTATTTTATTACAGGGGGCTGTTTATAATGATGCCTCATTCAGCAGCAAGTACAGGCTAATATAGCCGCCCGCCCCATCTTAATCCCGCTGAGGGGAAAAAACGCAGAGTTTGGCTGATGAACAAACGTTGACTCATGTAGTTTCATAACCGATTGTTCACTCTCTCCCCTTGGACTCATCATGTTCCTCTTTCACTCTCTGTGAAGGTTCAAGTCAGCAGCAGTTCTTTTCAAACATGAAAACACCATCTAAATTAACCCTCGAAACACACACTTTAGTGATAGTAAAAAAAAAAAGAACTAAATAAAACAAAACTTATGTTAGTTTTTTTCCAATTTCAAAGCTCACTTTCTTATAAGAGGCAAACAAACTCATTGTGTACCATTGTTAAATCCACACTTAGAGAGACAGAGTACAAAGATTGTATATAAAAAATGGAAATAGTTGCTGTGATGCCACCCACAGTTTCAAAAGACTGTGGGTGACATCAGTCTTTTGAAACAGACTGGAAAAAAGTGCTATCAACCTCTAGTAAAGGAACTGCATTTTTTTGGCACCCGGAGGCCTTGGAGGTTCCTGCTTGCTAGGGACCAACACACAGAGGCACAATAATTCATTAAGGTGATAAGGCACTGTCTACAAGCAACTGCAAGTTAAATCATTTTTAGTCCCACTGGGGTTGCAAACAAACACTAATGACCTTTTCATGATGAATCTTGCTGATATAATATTGGCAGACCTGTTGATGGAGTTTAATGGTGTGTTTCTGTGGCAATAAGTAAGACATACATCTGCCTGGTTGGATTCAAAGCAGGACTTTGTACCAAGTGTGTAAACGAAATGGTGACTATAGTCAAACCAAACAAGGTGACTAATAATAGGTTTATCAGTCTCTGCCTCTTAGTGTTTCTGCTTCCACACAAACACCTCTGTCTCTCTGCATATTTAGCTGTTGCCCTTTTTATTCTCTCGAGAGCTGTTTTTAGATGTTTGTGGAAGTTGGCCAGCAGGCTCCACCTGGTCCCTTTGTGGATAGAGGATAGCAGTCCAGTAACCCAATGTCCTCTCCACCCACAGTACACAGAAGCCAGTCAACAGTTTTTCACCAAGGGATTTTTACATCATACTCTGGAGCTATAAATTTTAAATTTCCCATAAATTCACACAAAGACCACTTCAGGTCCTGATGCATGTTAAACTGCAAAGTTTTAAAATATTATTGTGCAATGACTTACAAAAAGCAATCCACCCAGACTCCACAGAGAAATAAGCAAACATGAGATCTGCATAGTACAAATCTCATGCGAACAAAAACAGAATAAAAAGTTCAGCCAGTCGGCTGCACAAACTGCCAAAAAGAATGTACTGTACTAAAATCTGTGAAATTACAGGATTTCCAGCTTCACACCCATTGGATTAAGCCTCTATGTAGTTTCATTTTTCATCACTTCTTATAATTGTGCTTCTTTTCCCATTCTCCTCTTTTCTGTTGGGATTAGTGTTTCATGAGTTGAAACATTCCAGAATGCCGTGGAGATCTGAGGTCATACATGGATAGCAGTGCTGCTACCTTTGGTGAAAATTAGGGACTGCTCACTGTAAGAAGGAGCAAAGAGGAAAAATTGTACATTCCACTCTTGCTGCACCTGTTCCATATTTCATAACCGTTTGGTGCCAAGTTGCCAAAGTGGATTCAAAAATTTATTTCACAGTTTAATAAGGCTATTTGAAAACACAGACCAAAATGCAGAGACCCAGGGAGTCAGTGTTCAGAATACAAACAGAACCATTTATTAAGGCTGGTTACAGGACACAGGATAAAGCAGGAAACAAACAGACGGCAATACAACAAAAAACAGAAATAAACTGAGGGCTTAAAGACATGAGAGGTAATGAAAGAAGCAGAAACAAGTGGAGAACTAAACATAGCTGAAACTAACCAAGGATGACAAGACAAGGAAGGTAAAGCTAGGAACGAGACATGGAAGATAACAGCTTCCAAAACAGAACAAGAAGTGACACAGACTTAACAGGATGCAATGGAACACAGGTTAAACTGAAGCTCAAGGACCCCCCAAAAGGTTAATTCTGTTCATCTGGAGGTTTTCAGTGGGAGAAACATTTCGTCACTCATCCAAGTGACTTCTTCAGTCTCAGGTGACTGCAGCTTTCCCCAACCTTAAACATAAACATTGCATTTGCATTTACATTACTGAGGAACAATGGGCTGTGACGTCAGTTTCTTGATTATTAATGTGCAAATTGTCATGACCATTGATCAACAACCACTGATCAAAGCCCATTAATCCATAATCAATGACCATTGATCAATGGCTATGAGTACCATTTACAGAGAGTTAGGGAATGGCTGCAATCACAGCATTGTAAGATGGCGATGTACCCTTAGGCTCCCTCCTTGATTCAGAGATGGTCTTTCCCTTTTCACGTAAATGGCCTCCTTGACTCATCTGGACAGTTGATTCTGTCCAGATGCACAACAACAACTTTTTATGATTTCCTTACCATGATGATTGAGCATGCATCATGAAACTCAAGCCTTTAAATATAAACTCTAACAATAAAATAGAAACGTCACTGTAAAACACAACAAAAATGAAAATAAGAAAATCTAAACCGAGAAAATAACCAACCAGACAATCTGTAACATAATAATAACACAAAATTCAAAAAGAACTCAAAACTACAAAGGACAGATGCTTAAAAATCGGATGAGTCAAGTGGAGGATACCAAAAACAAAAAGGTAAAAGTTCAAGAAGGTGACAAAAGAGCTCAGGAAGAGCTCATCACCAAAGGAAACAGGCAGGTTCAAAATCCAGAGTCAAGCAGCAAGCTGGAACATTCAGTTCCAGTTCAGTTTAGATGCTTAAGATCTGACATAAAGACGCTCTAAGAAGGAATGAAAAAGGTCTTATCACAATGCAGCCTGTAACCATGTTTGCTTCATTAGTGTATTGGTGTTAAACAGTTCCCTACACTGGATGCTGTTCTACATTAAAAAGTGTTAAGTGGATGTGTTGGTGCAGTACCTGTTCTGTGTCCAATATAAAGGAAAGTCCACACAGTAAAAGATACAAGTCCCATGTGTTTCTTTCAGAATCCTTCGTCTGTTTGGGAAAGACAAAGGTATCCTAAAGCTTGCTGTTCTTTTTTCCTCCCCTACATGTTAATTAAGTAGTAAAATAATCCAACACCGCATCAGCTACAGTGTTGACTCTACACTGAGTTACACTTGTCACAGAGTGGGAGGGTGTATGGTATGGACTGGAATTGGGCCGCAGACTATAAACACACAGAGGGATACCAATTAGGCACATGTGCAACACATTAGAACAGGAGAAAGCAATCTTCCTGGTGGTAAACACAAGAGGACAAAAACTGAAACCAGAGGAGTGGGGCGGTGTTGGGAAATAAAAGAAAAGAACCGTAATTTACGATGGAAATAGTGTCTGACTCAGAGACAGACAGACAGAAACAGATATAGCTGATTATTTTAACTTCACAGGTGCAGCTGACATGTGTCAAGTAGACTTTTTAAAAAAGATTTAAATACAGCATTGTGCTAAAGGTCTGTGACTAAAACAAAATATCCCACAATGATAATTTGGTAGCCTTGCCAGCTGAAGATCAAACAGCATTGTTCTTGTAAGTAATACATATGTAGCAATCTCATATCATCACATCATGATGCTGCCTCATAACTGGCTCCTGTGAAACTACTTATGATAGGTTGAAACTAGTTAATGATATTAACTATGGATATACTACTGAAGTTAATGGTTGCTTACATGAGAGAAGATGAACATGTATCATATAAAAATATGCACTTTTCCTTCCAAAGGCAAAACTATTTGCATGTAGAGTTTGCTGCCTTGACAACCTCAGCCATACAGTGTCAACATAAGGAGCAACTGAAAGCATCTGCACTTTTATGCTAAAGTGTCTAAGACAGGATTGGACCACTTAGTGCAACAGATATGGATTGATACATCTGTTGTGAATTGCTAGCACAGCCTTTTAGGTTGTCAGCACTTCCATTTAAGTTTTAAAGCAAGTGGCAATACTGTTTCTCAAGAGGGATCTGTGGGACATCTAATGGGTTTCCAAGTAATAACTTGGATATCCAGCAAGTGTAGGCCAGGAAATAAACTATATTTCCTTACTGGTTTTACCGGCAAAGTCTAAACGTTTATTCAACTGTTTCAATAAAAAAAAAAACCTCATTTAGATTCCAGATGTTTCAATAAAATCAACCAAGGCAAGTAAAAACACAGGTAGCTCACAATTGGCTGCACAGCTCATTTCCTCTTCTAGCTGATCATTTTAAGGGTGAGGCATAGCCTGTATTTCAAGTTAATGGATATGTACAACATGAAGACTCAAACACTGAAAACCAGTGCTCTGAGATGGGCCTAAGTTCAAAGGAAAAGAGATTTACCCCAGCCAGACTTGCTAATGATACGCAGATGCAGATTAGTCAATTGTTCAACAGTCTGCTGAATGTCATAGCCAAGGTTTTCCAGCACTAGTTCTTTGGAACTATACTTTGGAACTATTTGGCATTTATTTCAACCTTTCCCTGATGACAACTGTAAGAGGGCTGCTGATGTGGTGGAGGAAACGCACTTGGAGACAGGAATTCTCTTTATTTAAAAATGCTGATAACAAGGCAGCTCAGGTATACAAAAACACAAAAGCATAACAAAGAAATTCTACTTACCACAAGTCTCTTCTTACAAATACACAAGTGTGTTTGTGATGTTTAAAAGACTATTTGAAAATATTAACAATAAAATTATAAACTTCGCTCTGTGTTAGCCAGTTAGTAAGCTCCAAATCCCCTTTATTTCAAAAATGTTTGGACAACGCCACTTCCTGATTGATAGTCTGGACTTTGAGGATGGCAACAACCTTCAAGCATTTGCAATAATAAATTAGATTGGATGCGTGAGCCCACTGTTTAGTTATATTTATAGTATGACATGAATTATGTTAATGCTTATGAAAATTACAGCAAGTATATATCAAATTTATTCTAGCTAAGTCTCAAGAAAACCAATGAAGGACGGCCCACAGCATTAGCCTCACATTCACAACTAAAACAACTTTGTTTTGCCTGCTAGATGTAATAGAGCAATAGAAAACATTAAGACACATTTTATTTTAAACTTAACAGACAGAGTTGAAAGAAATAAGTCACCGCTGTATGCTGACTGTCTCTGCAGCACGAGCCTCCGGTCACGAGGAGTTTATAATTGCCAGCGCCAGTGACGTGTTCACTTAACATGAATTCTCCTGGTTTAGTTCATTTTTGTTTCAAAAGCAGTATAAATCAGCACTTGACCTACTTTGAACTGACATGAACATATCTGAAAATTGCCAACAGATGTCTGACAGGAACTATTACTGTTGTCACGCATACATAAATATCTTATTACTAAATATTTGTTATTACATGTAATAACACTGTTGGACAAACTAGAGTTTTAAATTAAGCTTGAAATAGAACTGTCATCATCATACCAATCTTATGTTCACCATCCATCTGTCTGTTTAATCACTTATCCAGGGTAGGCTAGTGTGCACCATGGACAGACCATTAGTCTGTCAAGTCCATCACAGCCATAGACTGAATAAAATAAACTTTCTTTCTTTCATAACTATGAAATCTAAACCAGAACTCTGCATTTAAAAATGAATGATTTAGGCTGCTTCTTCATGGTATTTGTGGTGTTTGAAATTATTTCCTTTCTTACAACATGGACGCATTTAACATGGTAACATTGACTGCATGAGGATTCAGTATGAGAAATTCTAACAGAGAAATCGTTAAATGACAGAAAGTTGGCACCAGTCAAGTCACTCTTCATAAAACTTTGGCTTTCCTTTGTTCTCAGTATTAAGGCTTAGTTCTTTTCTTTTTGCACTTTTCTTTTAAAATTTCCTTTCTTCTTCTTCCATTCATTACCAAATGACAATTTTATTTACACACACTCGGCTCATTTGTTTTGCTTCTGTTTTTAGAGACAAAAAATCCAAGATTCAATTTATTTTTTCTCTAAATTTGATCTGCAATATGTAAATATGTTGGGAGGAAAAAACAGCCATTACATATCCACAGTGTTGGGAAGGTTACTTTTAAAATGTATTCCATTACAGAATACAGAATACATGCCCCAAAATGTATTCTGTAACGTATTCCGTTACGTTACTCAATGACAGTAACGTATTCTGAATACTTTGGATTACTTAATATATTATCATGCTTTTTACAACAACGTGAATGTACTATTGCTGTGTGATTTATTACTATTACTGAAGGTCCGCGACTCCGAACTGTAGTAAAGGGACCTCTGACTAATACGGCGGGGTCCCTGTCGGCTCGTAGCCGAAAAATAGCTTTACTTTGTTGTGTGGGTCAACTTTTCTTGCGAGAGATAGAGAGAGGCGTTGAAAGGCTGCTCCAACGGAAATTATTGTTTCGGAGGAAAACATGAACACGGTGTACAGTCGAGTCTTAATAGCTTACTTACAACTGGGCTCGTCAGGCACTCTTCTTGGCTGCAGTGGTTATTATTATATTTACATGCTTCCAGCTCCCGTTTTTGCTCGATGACAACTCGTACCTTTCCACTCCCCTTTTTCTCCCTCCTCGCGCTCACAGACCCATAACGTGTATGGCAGTGCATTCTCCCTGCAACACGGACTACACTGCCCATGATGCTACATTCTTTAGAGCTATGCTTGTAGCATTCTGCCTGTTAGCTTAGCACAACAACAACAACAACGAAAAGGCGCTCTCTCACCCAGGAAACACACAGTCGCAGAGAGAGAGAGAGTCGCCCTGTAACCATGGCAACCGTAACGCTGCCGCCTGGAACAACAGAACGTAGCTGTCAAACAAAACCCAAACAGTCCTGACCCGCGACAAAATGAAACAGGAAAGTACTGCAGTGTAATCCATTTATTTCAACAAAGTAACTGTATTCTAAATACCACCTTTTTAAACGGTAACTGTAACGGAATACAGTTACTCATATTTTGTATTTTAAATACGTAACGGCGGTACTGTGGCGGACCACCAGGTGGCTCCACTCACACACAAGTTGAAGGGAAGTGTGGGGGTGGAGATTTTGGCGCTGACTATATGTGAAGTTCTGTCAGTTAATAAAGTTGTTGGAGTGAGACACTGAGACCTCTCCTGTCGTTGTTACATACCTCCACATTGGTGACCCCTGTAGTGAACATGCTAAGGCTCCACGACGAAGCCAGCTCTGGCCTGGAAGCATCGGCGGCCGCCGGACCTTCACCTCCGCCGATGGCTGCGTTTGCTGTGGCGCTTAAATTGCCGGATTTTTGGCTTCACGATCCTCCTTCATGGTTCATGCACGTAGAAGCTCAGTTTGCTCTTCGTGGAGTTTCAGCCGACGACACTAAATACCACCATGTGGTGGCCTCACTTGACCCGCTGTCAACCCGCCGTGTGATGACTCTCCTCCGGGATCCCCCAGCCCAGGGCAAGTACGCCGCCCTCAAGGGGCTGCTGCTGCGGCGTTACTCCCTCTCTGATGCTGAGCGGGCCGAGAAACTCCTTTCCATCGCGGGCCTGGGCGACGGCACCGCCCTCGAGCTCATGGAGAGCATGCTGTCCTTGCTGGGCGCGGAGGACGGAGGATGCAACACTTTTACACTCAAAAATAATGAGTAAATGCAAAAACAATCACATCTCTTAAATACACCTTATTAATTGAGTAAATCCAACTAAAATGGAATAAGTTGTTATGAACAATTAAAGATGTTACAGTAACATACAAAATTGAGTAAATACAATTGAAAATCTAAGTTAAAACAACAGTAACCAAAAGTTCAAACTACATAAAATATTAATTAGGAAATGCTGAAATGCTTGGCACATTTAACCTACACCATTACAATTATTTGTTTTTAAATAATGGTGCAATTTACTTAATATTTTTAAGTTAATTTAAGCAAAAACGTTAATTACAATTAAGTGTTTATTTTATTTATACACACACACACACACACACACACACACACACACACACACACACACACACACACACACAGGAAAAAAGAACCACGTCAATTCAACATTGTTCACAATGATTTATTTTAAACAGCTTTTTTGTGAATCACACATTTAGCAGATTCCTTCTCTGAACACAGTGAGCTGAAATCTGTTCTACATTCAGTGGATAAAACTTGGATAAAATTTCAGTCACAACAGCCTTATATAATAAAATTGCATCCAAATTGGCATGCTTGATAAAACTCTGTAAAACTGGCATATTGATGCTAACAACAAGAAAAATGTACCTGCCATACAAAGAATAAAAGTGGCTCAAGTGAACGCAGTGCTTTACCTTTTCAGAAAAGGTCAAATGACAAAAATAAAATTAAGATCCCAAAAAGATATAAATCCTGAAAAAAAAAACCCATTTGCACTGTGACATAGTTTTTGAACATCTTATTTTGATTCCAAAAAATTGGGAAGATTAAAACTAAAGAGTGACCAAAAAACATCCATAATGATACTCTACCATTTACACCTTAATGTGAATCTGGAAAGTTAATACAAAAACACAGTTTATGGTACAAACATTATTTATGAACAGGAATGTCAAAACAATGTAATGTCGCAACTGAACCTTTTGATGAGCATTACATGTCACTTAACAAGTCTAACACTTTAAGAACAGCCCTGTGAAATTTTGTCTACAATGAACAGAGGTCATTTTTCAGTCTTTGAACCTTGACAGAAAGGTTTCCTGGATCCAGCTCCATGAACACTTTTCGAAATGCTTCAAATGTGCATTTGAAATTCTTGGGGTATTTCAGATCCAGAGCATAGCACAGTCCCAAAAGATAGCAACAGGCTTTGCTCAGATTCCCAAGTTTGCCCAGAACAGTAACGCCTTCAATAACAATACCCACATCAGTAGGTTCGCCTGACCTGTCTTGATTCTGCAGCAGGTAAATCTTCATCACCTCCTCAGCCAAAGCCTCTTCAACAAAGACAGCATCAGCACCGTCCTTTAAAAAGAGAAACAACTGTTTTAAGCTCACATATTTCCAAACATTGAAACAAAAAGTTTCATTTGTATGACATCACCGGTACTCATAATATGTAGACACTGTGCTCCAAAATCTTATAGCAATAGCAAATGCAAATGCTATTCTTTTGTATGCTTTGAAGTGTTTTTTTTTCTTTAGAACAGTATCTTAAAACTTTTCTATGATCTCACAAGCTAAAATAAACTACCGTAATTGTCGGGCTATAAGCCGCTACTTTTTGCACCAGCTTTGAACCCTGCGGCTTTTAGTCAGGTGCGGCTTTTCTCTGGATTGTCCATGATTTTTGTCATATCGTAAGATTTGTTTTGTTTGTTCCGCTGTTGCCTGGCGGAAGGGCATGTGATCAGACACACAGTATCGGGGTTCAAGAGTGGTATGTTGGTCACATGTCCATCCGCCAGGCAACACAGTGCCGTACAAGTAGCGCGAAAAACAAACTTCAAAGTAGCGCTACGCGTTCAGCGGGAGGCGTGGATGACGAGCGGTGATAAACTTGCGAAAAGCAAGTTATGCTCAATTCCACCGGTGGATTCTGACAGCGTGGAAAAGTGTGAAAACATCCACGATCACCAACGGATTTGAAGGGCTGGACTGTTGCATGATGGAGAGGAGGACACCGCCACGGCCCTTCTGAGGGTGTTCGACTCTGACACTGACAATGAGGATTTCTTTGGTTTTGAAAGTGACAACGAAGGAGAGAAGCTGAGAGTGGATGACGAAGCCATCCTGAGCCTGTTCGTTTCCGACACTGGAGAAGAGGACTTTGGTGGTTTCAGTGCGCAGGAAGAAGAGAAAGATGGTGGTGAATGACTGACTTTTCTTCTTGTTAAAGCCGTGTCGCTGCACCTGAGCCTAAAAGGTAGTCTGAATCTATTTTTCTGGTGTGCTGCAGGTTATTGTTATGTACTACATTTGTTACTCATTTATGAAGCACAGTACATGTGTCCTACTTGTAATTACCGCTACTTGTACATATACCTAAAAAGTTATGCAAATATGTACCCATAACTTGTTTTTCAAGATATTAATAAAAGGGGTGTGTCTCCAAACAGCCATCTCTTTCCTGACAATTCCCTTTGTGCATATTCTCTTACATATGATAAGTCAACATTGAAACACCTGCGGCTTTTGGTCAGGTGCGGCTAATGTATGTACAAACCAGGATTTTCCCCTGATTTTAGCTTGTGCGGCTAATATTCAGGTGCGCTTTGTAGTCCGGGAAATACGGTACTAATATTCCTAAAACAGATTTATTGCACCAACCTCAAAGGTTTTGATTAAGGCACTTGGATCCTCTCCCAGATGGTCAATGAAACATCTGATGATGACTTCTCGTTTTTTCTCGATGGAATTTCCACTCTGTAAAACAGGAAGTCTCAACTGAGGCAAAATTTGCACATTTAAAACATGACTTACCATTTCTAGCTTAAACATAACTATTTTTTTTCTGTTGTTGACCTGTTTTCACACCCACCATCAAGGTAAGAACACCTGTGGAGCTAAAATATTGAACAGAAACCTAAGAAAAGCCGTTTTTAGTGGAAGGGCCTCTTCAATGCTGTGTTGGAACGTTTTTGTGGTTAGAAAATGCAATCTTCCTTACCTGAAGCAGAAGGTTTAACTGTGCCCTGTGGCGTTGTCCAGCAGCACCTTTCTTGGCTTGAAACAAGGACAGGAGTTTGGATGAATACAAGTCCAACGATGACATGAACTTTGGTTCAAGGTTCAGGGTCGTGATCCTATGAAACGCTGCACTGACCTGGATGGGAGAGGACAAAAAATCTGAAGGCCAAAATTCTGATTCAATCAAAAAAAATAAATAAAAAAATAAAAATCTACCATTTTTTGCAACCTGGACCTTATTTTCTAACATGCAAAAGATTAATTTACACATCCAGACATAAATCCATATAAGTGGAGTTGTTCAGTATGCAGACTAAACCCTCAACATAAAGTATTATCTTCCACTAAGCTTCTAAATTTTATGTTATGAATTGCTTGCACTATTTCCCTGTGAGATTGTATAATCTTAGAGGGAAGAGGCGGAGCCAGGTTGCCCTCTGAACCATCGTCTGCCAGGCAGCGATGCGAGAGGAACACACCGCTGAAGTGGCGCACATATTCAGAATCGTGTCAGCGGCTTTACAGAGAAAGCCTTTCAGCTCCTCTGGCAGCTCTGCTTCCTCCACCTTCCTGGAGATGACAAACGCTAGCAAATCAGTGTTGTTAGTCAATGCAGCTGACTGAACAGTGCATTGATGTGCGCGATCAGTGAACCTTGCTATCAGCTGGTCAAGTTTGGCGGGATGGGCCGGTCGCTGTCCAACGACCTTGGTCATTTTGGTGCCGAAAACTGAAGCGAGGCTCGGCTCCAGAGGGGGAACAGGCGGAAAACTCCGGTCTGTGAAGCCCTCTGTGAAGCCCTAGGTAGAGACCGGCGCTCTAATCTTCGCTGGCTCTGCTGCTGCCTCAGAGAGGTTGGTCATCATCCCTGGGAACTGAGGCCAGATGGGATCTGGGCAACGAGAGTGAGTGGAGCCATACCTTCCCGCCAGATCATGGCCTGTATTTATATAGCGCTTTACTAGTCCCTAAGGACCCCAAAGCGCTTTACATATCCAGTCATCCACCCATTCACACACACATTCACACACTGGTGATGGCAAGCTACATTGTAGCCACAGCCACCCTGGGGCGCACTGACAGAGGCGAGGCTGCCGGACACTGGCGCCACCGGGCCCTCTGACCACCACCAGTAGGCAACGGGTGAAGTGTCTTGCCCAAGGACACAACGACCGAGACTGTCCAAGCCGGGGCTCGAACCGGCAACCTTCCGATTACAAGGCAAACTCCCAACTCTTGAGCCACGATCATCAGATGGGGGTGGAGCAGGCTGAGGGACGGGAAGTTCCTTCTCACCAGCTGCCTCCTGGATGATGCCAGGCAGATCCAGGAGCAGCGCACCAACAACTGGGAGCGGCGTCCTTGCCGACATGTGAAGGCCAGGGGTGGATGAGCGTCGGCTCATCCACCCTTCTGTCACCAGGCTGCCCAGCTGGGAGGCAGTGGAGCTGCCACCACTGCCGTTTTCCTCACGGTGGGTGGAATCATCCAATTCCGGCCCACCATCGAAGAACTCGATGGCTTCTTCCAGCGAGTGCCTCTCTTAGTGGGAACGCCTCCTCAGCATCAGCCTTGAAAAAGGCTGACCTCCGCTGCTTTTCCTCTGGCGGGAGGAGCTAACAGGAGCAGCAATAGGATTAAGGTGTGAGGGCAAGGTCCGCATGGTGAGGACCGAGGCAGCCCACGCAGACGGCATGTCGGTCATACGACATGATGTAGCCGGTCTGGCAGGATGGACACAGACGGATGGTCTCGCTGGACATCTTCTGGCTGGCTGAAGAAAAACGGTAGAGCCGATTTCCTGGTCTCACCGTAACTTATACTAGACCAGGGTGAGGCCCACACAGCAGGTGGGCGTGGACTAAAATATGGTAAATGGTAAATGGCCTGTATTTATATAGCGCTTTACTAGTCCCTAAGGACCCCAAAGCGCTTTACATATCCAGTCATCCACCCATTCACACACTGGTGATGGCAAGCTACATTGTAGCCACAGCCACCCTGGGGCGCACTGACAGAGGCGAGGCTGCCGGACACTGGCGCCACCGGGCCCTCTGACCACCACCAGTAGGCAACGGGTGAAGTGTCTTGCCCAAGGACACAACGACCGAGACTGTCCAAGCCGGGGCTCGAACCGGCAACCTTCCGATTACAAGGCAAACTCCCAACTCTTGAGCCACGATCGCCCCAAAATACTTCAGTGCTGCGTGCACAAGGGGAATACCCACTTAAAGGGCTGCGCCTATACTCATGGTGACACTGGATGACAGGCCATGAACTCATCAATATATTTACCGAACTGAAAAATTCTCAAAATTTAGATTTGGCATTTGTATGACTAAAATAACCCACCACAAAACCAGTATAAATATTTAGGTGGTATCACCATCCACTACTCAGCTTGTATAAAACAATATCATATCCTTCCAAAATTTAACACATCAAGTCCTCTGAGTAAAATTACCTGCTTTACTTTGTAGTTGATGCAGATTTTTTTCCTGGTGGTGAAGATGGTGCTGAAAAAATACAAATCAAAACTTTATCATTACAAAACATGTCACTGAGTAATCTGCCATAACACCAATCTCTTATAAGAAAGTTTAGCTTGGATTGAAATAAACATTTATTTATGTAAATTGGGAGTAACTAGGCAAGGCAAGGCAAATTTATTTCTATAGCACAATTCAACAACAAGGTGATTCAAAGTGCTTTACAGAGAAACAAAAACAAATAAAAAGCATGATTTAAAATTGATTAAAGCAAGCAAACAAACTAACTAACAAACAAAACAGTATATAAAATCAAAACATAAAATCACAACAGTAGATAAAATCAGTAGTTAAATGTAAGTTTTGAAATTTAAGCTTAAAAGTGTGGATTTGGTGCTTTATTCAAATGCAGCAGAGAATAGGTGAGTCTTCAACCTGGATTTAAATAAACTGAGTGTTTCTGGAACTATACTATACTAACTATATACTAACTATACTGGAAATGAGCTTTTTTTTTTCATTATTTTCTGGGATCTGAAAGGAAGTAGGGCCCCCAGTCTAAATTTACTTAAGGCCCCATAGTACTTTGGACCGGCCCTGGATGAGGTAATCTGCTGACCCGGGCGGTCCTGTCAGCGTTCTCTCAAAAACTGGCCCTGTTCGGGACAAAGCTGAAAGCAGCGTCTTATATGCTCTGAAAGACCCCACATAGAACAAGAAAGCTAAGCAGCATGGTTGCTGCTATGAACTGTTCCGCGGGCAGGTCTTCTTAGTTACCAAAGCCATTGATGACGTCTGTTCATCTCCTCCTGAACAACCTGACAGAGTGAGTCAGGCCGCGTGACTACCGCAGCTCCCGCACCGCGACTCAACAGGGCCATTTTCTAGAAATGTCTGAGCACACCTGCTTTCACGTGGTTCCTAAAATGCCCCCAATTAAACGGTCAGGTCGCTGGTACCGGGACATTCCGGTCAAATTACCCGGAACGCAGATAGCGACTCAGAACGTAAAAGGATAAAAGGGTGCGGTTTCCCGCCGCCTTGACTGGAAGACGGGTTGAAAACTTAAATTAACGTGCACAAACACGCTGCGAAAAGTGAGCCACCATGACAAACGCTTTCTTCAGAACATGTTATAAAAGAACGGTGTGGATAAAGACAGCTAATGTAAGAATTGGTCACTTACCTGAAAACGTTACCAAGTCTGCAGTGGATGTGTGTCTGTCTCGTTCAACGTGCAGAAAATCTCCCATGAGGCCATGCTCCTCGCGTGCGGTACATGCCAAAGGTCATTAGTCTTACTCAAAGTTTTAAGTTAGTATTGGGGGACAAAATGATATTGATTTTTGAACCATTAATAATTAAAGTTAAAGACAATGATAAGTATGAATACCAGTGTCTCAGTTATTATGAGTACTTTCTATGAGATATATTGAGTAGATTTAAATAATGCACCCTGTGTTTCAAATACAGAATTTTTTCTTTTAAATAAACTTGAACAAAAGAGCTCAGTTCAACTCAAAAACTGGTGTTGAAAATTTAAGCATTCTTTTCAGTATTTTCAACTCAAGATAACACTTTTGTGATTTTCAAAGATTTAATCAAGGTCATCTAACTTAGAATTATAATGATATTTACTAAGCCCCTGAATAATTTTTTAGGGTGTGGCCGGAGGCGGTCCCCCTGGCGTCCACTACCGCAGCAGTGGTGGCCAAGGCGTTTTTGTCGACCTGGGTCTCGCGTTTCGGCCCACCCGCGGACATTACGTCAGACAGAGGCCCCCAGTTCATTTCCGAGCTTTGGTCGGCCATGGCTGATGGACTGGGGGCTAAAGTCCACCGCACAACCGCATACAACCCGCAGGCTAATGGGATGTGTGAACGGTTCCACCGGTCGCTGAAGGCTGCCTTTCGCGCCTCCTTAAAGGATGGCAATTGGGTTGACCGCCTCCCGTGGGTTTTGCTTGGGCTGCGCTCTGCGGTTAAGGAGGATCTCGGCGCTTCCCCAGCTGAGCTAGTGTTTGGTCAGCCCCTCCGCGTGCCTGGAGAATTCTTGCCTGAAAATCCTCCTCCCTGCTTCGATCCATCGGTGCTCTCTCTCACCCCGCTTTTGCACTCGCTTCGGGTTCCTGGTCCGGTGCACCATTGCGTGCCTGACACCTTTGTTCCAAAGACTTTAGAGACTGCTAAGTTTGTTTTTGTCAGGCACGATGCCCACAGGACACCGCTGCGGCCGCTGTATGACGGCCCGTTCAGGGTTATTGAACCGGGCCAGAAACATTTTGTTTTGGATTTTGGGGGTCGAAGGGAGACTGTGTGTGTTGACAGACTTAAACCAGCACATGTTCTTCCGGACAGTGATGTAGTGCCGGCCCAGGCCCCTCGCCGTGGCCGACCTCCTGCGCTGGGGTTGACAGACTCTGGTTTTCCCCCCAGGACTACCCCCGGACCACCAACGTTTGAGCCTCCTCCTGCCTTTCCTGCTCGCCTTCACCAGCCTCGTTCACAGGATGGACCTTCCTCTGCCTGTTCTCTCCCTCCCAGGTTCAGTCGTGCGGGTCGTTTGCTTAGACCCAGGGTCCTGGACTGAATGGAGACCTGACTGTGTGTTCAAGGGGGGGTATGTGTGGCGGACCACCAGGTGGCTCCACTCACACACAAGTTGAAGGGAAGTGTGGGGGTGGAGATTTTGG
Source organism: Rhamphochromis longiceps (assembly GCF_057381845.1). Taxonomy (NCBI): domain Eukaryota; kingdom Metazoa; phylum Chordata; class Actinopteri; order Cichliformes; family Cichlidae; genus Rhamphochromis; species Rhamphochromis longiceps. Next base: position 38,654,790 of record NC_140562.1, on the reverse strand, counting down.
CGCTGACTATATGTGAAGTTCTGTCAGTTAATAAAGTTGTTGGAGTGAGACACTGAGACCTCTCCTGTCGTTGTTACATACCTCCACAGTACATGTATTCCGTTACTCCCCAACACTGCATATCCAATAGTTTAATCTTTAATATTAGGAAGCAATAGCCACACTTTTACACAATAACTATATACTTCAGCAAAGAATTGCAGACTACTGTGAGCTGAGAATACTAGAATGTATTTTTTATTTAAATTATAATCTAATTTACATTTAAATTAGATTATAAGTGACACTATTAGGAATTATCAAAGGTTTTATATATTTTAATAACCAAAAAGCACATCATGGGCTGAGGGACTTGTGTGGTTGTACTGTAGCTAAACAAATACTCTTACCTGTCAAAACAGCCAGAAAAAGGGAAGGTCGTCTCATGCTGGGTTAAAAATGTGCAACTAAAGCGTCCTTTGAAATGCTGCCAAATGATACAAAGTACTCATTAAAAACATCCATTAACTTCCTTAATGTCTAAGTAGCTAAAATGAGGTTAAATCAGACACTGCTAGTACTCCTGATTTGTACCCCTGTAGACCCTACATTTACAGTAAAAAAAAAAAAATGGCTGTGATTTTAGACAACTTTAAAAGCTCTGTTGTTTTTTAAGGTGGAATATTTTATAGACCTGCAGGTAGTCATGCATGCTTTTCACTTCATGTAGACTTGACTCGTGAAAGTTTGGTATGTTATTTTTAATATTTCCTGTCTTGCACATCTGCAGATGGTACAAAATGCAGCAGCCTGTCTTTTAATAATTTTAGCCTCTAACCAGATGCTTCTTGTGGTTACCTAACAGGAGGATCATGCTTTTCAGGTTGCCGCCATAAAGCTTGAAGCGTGAAGCAATTTACTGCTTTTTATCAGATAAGCCAAAATATTATCTACTTTTAAATCAATCCTTTACACCTGCTGTTTCCAGCAGACGTTTGGTCCAGCTTGAGTTGAGACTTATTAATATTTTTTTATCCTGCTATGAGTAAGCAATAACTTACTTATTATGTATTATTTGTGCCCATTGTTTGAGATAGTCAGTGTGTTTTTCTACGTGTGTGTTTGTGTTTTAGATAGCCTTTTTTTCCTGAGAGTTATGCGGCACTGCTGTAGTTTTGAAATAAGGTCTTGAAGTACACTTTGACTTGACATACAGGGTGAAAGGTCAAACAGAGGCCAGCCTCAGGTGCTGTTGACTCTCAAAGACTTCAGATGCGTTATATATTCTCATTAGTGAATCAGGATGATCAAGAAATGTCAAATTTCATATTTAACAGTGTCTAAACTATTATCCATTATAATATTTATGACTGACATCTGCTCTCAGTATGTGCAAAATGTGAAAAATTCACTCTCTTGCCCAGATCTTGTAAAAAATACTTAGCTTACATGTTATTGATTCCAGATGATTCAAAGTCTGGATTCTCATTCATTCTTTAATCAAAAGGCTATAATATATTAAGAAAAACTCACATTTCTGTTTGAGTACTATATTTATATTGAGCTATGTCTGAAATTGAATTTTAGTTAACTTTTTTCATTTATTGCTTTTACAGTAATTCCTTCTGATGTCTAACAGATGCAAATTAAGCTCAAACTGCTTTTTAACCCCGTAAAATGTGGGCTGTAGTGCCCTAACATGGATAACACTGCGACAGTGTGTGGTTATGAAAAGCAGCTGTTTGTCCCAAACATGTGGTTTTGGTTCAGTGTATGAGGACACGGGGTCATTCAAACATGCACTCGTGCTGTTAACACACCATACATACAAGCAGGAGTTGTGGAGACCTTGCTATTTTACTGCCTTTCACTGAGTTTATTGTGTAAATAAGAAACACTTACAGAATTCAAGCTGGAGTGTTTCCAATGCGATAAGAGGAAATTACAGTATAGGTCACAAAATCAAGTCGCTCTTTTATGCCAACTGCATTTCTTGGCCAGCAGCTCTGTCTCTACCCAACTCTCCCATGTTTGTGAAATTGCACTGTAAGGAGTGATGTAATGTGCTTCTTTTAATGCCCGTCTATCTAAAAGTAGTGCTATCATTACCATCCATATTTTTCCATCAAGTTTCATCCTCAGATATTTACTGCAGAGATTGTAGCAGACGTCCACCTACACAGAATAAGCTCCACGTTACTAAGTGGAAACTTGCACATCAACACGTCCATCAGAAAAATGTTGTTCAAGCACAGCCAAAATCAGAGTGCTGGGATTTATGTGCATTTTTGACTGCATATGTCAATGAATATGTTTGTGTATTTATTTGTGCAGTGTGCACATGTATCTATAAAGCCAGCTCACCCAAAGCATGTTTATAATCATGTTTAGTTGCTTGTGACTAAAAGCCTTGTGTGATATTTGGTCTCTCAGTGTTTCATTAACAACACAGGACTATGAACCGTGAATATATACAAACAGTGAGCCATGCACCAATCACACCAAAACATTAAAACCATTAACAGCTGTGAACTTCCATTTTTAAGCTGGCAATGAAAGTATTAGTGATCCATGTCATTTCTCCTAATGATCCGCATACCATAATCAGCTACAGTATCTTACAGGAGCTTTTAAAACCCCTTTGGTCCAGTTATTTTTCTAATACTTATTCTTTAGAAATGCAGGAGCTTCTGAAAGATGTGTCCCGGTTCTGTGTTTCTCAAATGCCACTCCACAGTTTTATTTTTGTCTAAGAGGAACCAACTGGAAGAAAATGTGTGATACCATCAAATCAGTTTGAGCCCATGCTGTAAAGATGCTGTGGAAACGAGGCTCGGTGATGAGCCTTTGATCCTCCATAAAGCCTCGTGAAAGGGTAGAACAATGACTGACCTCCCCTGGCTCTCACCCCAGCTGTTAGAGAAGAGAAAATAAACAGCCTCCTCAGGACAGCCTCTGTAATCAGAAACGCTGTTTGTCTTTCTGTGCAAACCGTAAAGTGTTGATTTAGTTGCCTGCATTTGCAATCCGTTTGTTGGACACAGTGAAAAGCTCGGAAATTCTAATTTTATCGTGTTATTGATGAATTTCCAAAATATGTCTTTTTTACTTTTGTGATTTTTATTTTATTTTAATTGTTTTATTATGGTGCAAATTAAATTATCTACATATAAGCAAGACAGAAGACAAACTGCACTACCCAGCAGCATGACTGTTAAGCCTTGCAAATCTAAATGTATTTTTTTCTATTAAAGTGACTTCATATCCACACTTTTAAATTACTTTATAAATATCAGGACTGGGTAAGTTTGTATGAACCTTTAAATCTATAAGAGATTTATTTATCTTTATTTTTTTTTATTAAGAACATATGATCATTAACAAAAGTTGACATCTAGTGTGCTTCACAGCAGTACATTCTATTTAAGAAAAAGTAAATAAATAAGGGACAAACAAAATCACAATGTATATATTAAAATTAATTTTAACAGTTCCATCTAACACAAACATTTAGGAGTGAAAATAAAGTAAATAAAGTATAGAATAAAGATAAATAAGTAAAATAAGTAAAAGCTGTAGCCAAACCAGAAAAGAATAGTCCATCAAGCCTAGTCATGTTAGAAAATTCAAAAAGCGAGTCCATGTTTGCTCAAACTGTTCATTTCCCCCTATACTGAATGGAGGATTTTTTCAGGAGTGTAGTTTGATGACAGCTCGTTAATCCAGTGTTTCTGGCTCGGAAGTGCTGTTGATTTCCAGTTTTTTAAGTATACGCATTTTGCTACAGTAGTTGGAAGCAACGCAAAGTATCTCCAAGTATCCAGATCTTAGGAGCAGAGTCCAAATGAAATTCACACACCTCTGAGGTTATTGTGATCACAGCGTTCCAGTAGGACTGTAACTGCACACAACTCCAAAGCATATGAACAAGATCCCCAACAGAGATTTTACACCTTTTGAACTGGTCAGAGATACAGTCTCTCAGTTTACTCAGTCTATATGAAGTGTAATATTCAGTGGATAATATTAACTGTGTTGAGTAGATAACAATCATGTCTGAGATGAATTTAGCAACCAGACAAATTACTGTCTTCATATGTTCAATTTAAGTCTAATTCCTTATTTGATTTTTTTTTGAACAATTATCACAGGCTGGTAAATTGTCAGTGACAATTTCATAAACAGAAGAAATAAGGCCTTTTGTGGAGTTGCGTTTGGTATGGTATGCTAATGTTTGGCTCCTGACCCAATGTTTAATCTGTAGGCATTTAAAAAGATTATGTCTGTGTAGACCATAGAATTCGGATAGCTGTCTGAAGCTAGTAAACATATTATTAGTAGGTCTCCAACTGAACTAATGTCAAACCCAGGTTTGTGATATAGCATCTGCTAAAGCTGCAAGGATATTGGGGTTGTCTTTAAGTGGTGTGTTGACAAACAGCTGTACATCTAGGCCCAAGGCGGAGTGTGACTGCTGCCATGCATCTTAAGTAGCTAAAATAAAAGGGTTTAAAGGTTAATGTGGCAAGCTGCTAGCAATTATCCCCAAGATAGGGGATAATTTCTAATGGTATTGACTTTAATTCCTGATTTATTTATCTTTTTAAAAGAACTATCTTTTGTTTTATCCTCTTTATGAGGCTTTTATTGCTGAGATCTTGTGTTTATAAAAAGAAAAAGTGTTTGTTTTTGGGATTCTACCCTGACAGGATTAATAAATAGTCAGATGGAGTCATGGAGCAACAGATGGCCTGGAAAAGCTAGGACTGATTTTAAAATAAATGACTTACACTGCTTTAAATAGTTATTTTAAAATTATCAGTATTTCAGTTTAGTGCTGGATTTTCCTAAATTTGCAAATTTCATATGATAAAAATTAACAAACATTAGGGAACCTCTATTAAGAGGCAATAACCTATAATGTTAAACCTTTTGCTAGAAAGAAAGGCTCACGTGTTGAAAGACTACCTATACATCCGTACATACATACTTAGTCGGACTAAGGAACAGGATCGTGCTTTAAAAGCCCCTCGTTATCGATCGACCTATCCAAAAATTGGTGATTCTTGTTGAAAGGGAAAAATAATCAACATGTTAATTTCTGAGATGAACTGACAGAAATGATGTAACATTCCAAGTGACAACTGCTCGATGATGGTCTGTACACCTTGGTTAAACTGGTTCACCCATTTGAGTTCAGATATATACACATAAAGGGCAGGTGCACCAAGCCAAAAAACAAAACAAAACAAAAAAACCTTTTTCCTCCATTGAAAAAAACGGACAAATCTACAGAGACAAGACAGGCCAGGTCCTGCTCCAGAGAGTGAAGACTAACAAAAAATGGGCAGGAGATGCATTAACAGGAAGCCAAGAAAAACAAAGGGTCATTTAGCAAGGCTTATGAGTCCTGGAAGGAGTTAGCAACAGGGATTTGACCGAAACTAAAAGGTTTTTGCTCAACAGAAGACCTTATTAGAACACAAATTGACATTAAGGCTAAAGAAGCATTAGTGCATCAACTGTATGAGCCTATCTGCCATAATCATACGTCTACTCCAGATGTTGTCGAGAGAATGGATGAGTGTGTTGCCCTAACAACAGAAATTTGTGATCTTATTGGTAAACGACTAGAAGATATAGATAAGACCTTTAATGACAGGCTCAAGAAGGAGCTTGTAAGGATGATAATAAGTAAAGAGGAGTATGGATCTGTTTTGGGGGGGAAACTGAAACAGAAACAGTTATTTCAGAGCATTCAGATTCTCAGGCTCAGATTCATACTCCAGAGCCGCCTCTATGTCTTCTAGCAAACTTGTGGACGCAGAAGCTGACCTTGCAGCTAAACTAGAACAGACGAAAGCAATGCAACAAATACATGAACAGCAAGCAAAGTTGAGTAGCTTAGCATGAATGGAAAATCAAAGAAGCACAAACAATTGCAGAATTTACAGTAAAACTAGAGGACGAGAGAAATAAACTACAACAGCTACAAGCAGAAAATAAGGTAAAAGTAGCAGCAGCAAGAGTGAGAGCTTACAACAATTGCAATAGATTGGAAGGCTTTAAGGATGAGGCAGATGACAAATCACAGCCTTACAGCCAAATTATTGAATCTCTAAATTCATTGATCCCACAGGCCAAAAACCATTTCAACCTCAATGTGCACCACCTGAGATTTTGTGAAAGCAGGAGGAGGTCAGCCTGACACAGGAGCTTGCAAGCTTGTCTCCAACCGTCTGCCTGCACCTGAACCCACAGTGTTCACTGGTGACCCTTTAAAGTTTAAAGACTGGAAGATATCTTTTATGGCATTGATTGGCCAAAAAATCCTTCCCTGCAGGAGAAAAATGTTGTACTCGAAAAGTTATCTTCCAGGTGACGGGTCACACTAGTAAAGAATGCAAGAGAAGGCACACATGCACTGTATGTGGTCGAAGCCATCCAACCTGATTGGACATAGAGAGAAATGAGGGTGCCAGTGAAATGTCAAAGTGATTCACCATCTGAAGGAAATGAGATAAAGGAAGTTCACAATGTCATGTCACCCACATTGACAAGCTACTCCTCTGCTACATCTAGTATTGTTCCAGTTTTTGTGTCTTTGGCATCAGACCCCCACAGATAGATTTTCACATATGCTCTTCTTAGCACACAGAGTGACTCAACTTTCATCTGGTCTCTGGACTAAATGTGAAGCCTCAGTCAGTGCAGTTCAATACACTGACATAGACAGTCATAGTGAAGTTGCTTGTGGATTGCAAGTTCATGGGTTCAACAGTGAGTTGCATGTTCAACTACGCCAGGTGTACACAAGGGATTTCATCCCAGCTAATAAGTCTCACATTCCTGCAAAGGATACTGCACTTTAGTGGCCACACCTAGGGCAACTGGCAAAAAAGCTACAGCCACTTTAAGACTGTTAAGTGGGATTTTTGATTGGCTACGATTGCCCATCAGCACTGCTTCATCTAGAAATAATTGCAGGCTGAGAAAATCAGCCTTTTGCTCAAAGAAATGTGCTTAGATGGAGCATCATAGGATGGGATAAAATACACTGTTAAGTCTGTTTCTGACATAAGGTTTGCTACTGTGTTTGCATCGTGATATATCTGTAAACTCTCTCGTTCTATACTTACGTTGAATTGCTATTTTTAGCAAATGGATGCATGTGTGTCACTTAAGCTAGCAGCGCTCCACGAGGAAGGGATCAAATGTTTAAATGTTCACGGGAGTTTTCCCCCTTGGCAAGCGGAACAAGGTATGTGATGTAATGTTATATTTTATTTGATTAACCTGTGAAGCACCCTTTTTTGTTTTATTTAATCAGTGACTGAAAGTAAATCTCAGAAGTACTTATTTTTGAATTTACCTGACTTAATTTAAACTAATTTTTTGTTATTGTTTATCGGTAAAGCATAATTCAAAGGGACTGTGTGAGTAGAAATTTTTTCTTATTTTTGTAGTTTGCTCAACGATGCCCAGTGAATGAGACTCTTCTGTCATTGCTGATGCCAGGGGCTGCCACACTTACCTACATATATGCATACATCTATCCATCAGGTAGGATACATCATGAGCAGATCACCAGTCTCTCAAACAAATACTGTTTTGTTTTTTATATAAATCCTCACATCAACTTGCTTTTAGATGAGTTACAGATGCTTTAAAAGCTTATAAAAACAAGTGCTTGAAATTGTATTATGCCATGTCGTATTCATCATCTCTTGGTTTTCTGTAAATGTTATATGGGGTGTTAAAGAATTTATTCCTGCTATTAAGGATAAATGTCCTTTAATCCTAGAGATGAGGTTTGACCTTTATTAGAGTCATAAGACAAATTACCTGACAGTAGAAAAAGGTCAGACAGCACAATAACTGTCAGCAGTGTTACGATTATGTGTGAGCTGGCAGGTTACTTTTGCTGTGTCACCAGGTACAGCCTGTACCAAACTATGCTGAGCAAGATCAGTGTCGTGAAAGCAGTTATCTGTCCTTCAGCCAACACGATGTCCTGCAGCGTCACACAGCTGTGGGCGGCCTGCACTAAATCTGCCACACACTTCAGTACTCTCATCCCTGCGTAACCACTCAAGTAGAAGACAAATGAAGGAAAAGTGAAGGAGGAGCTTCTTATGCAAACAGCTTCCCAATCCACCACAACAGTGTGCAACAATATTGGCCCATTTAAAGGTATTACTGCTGGTCCGTGAGTTCAATACTTTAATCTGAGAAAGCATGTTTTTATCAACAGCTCTGCAATGACACTTGAGTTAATATGTATTCTATTGATATAAAGCTTTAATCTTCAGAGCACTGCCACCCACAGACATTTCATCACGGCTGTGACACTGATGGCAAAACGGAAATTAAATAGGTGGAGGGGACTGGAGCGAAGAAAGATGGATGGCTTTAACATTTCAACCCACCCACAGTGGTAAGGTTTCATATTAGTGCTAGCAATGTAAATCTTCAGCATGAAAAACATTTAAAAAATTAATAATGTATAATTAAGGTCTCTGTGTATATGCATAGAGAGATATCTGATGTCCATCACAGTAGCCAACAAAGTTCAAAGCAATGAAGCGACTTCATTGATATCTGCAAACAAGAGCAATCCTGTGACTCTGAATTGGATAAATTGTTAAGACAATAAATTGATGGATGAAAAAATAAAAAATTAGTTTATGTAAATGATCAAGTTTTTTTCCACATTAAATCCGGGTGGTCAAAAATTTTCTTCATCAGTCTAGTCACATATCTTACACAGTTCATTTGTGGCAGATGAAAGTTGAAAGAAAGATGAAAGAATGCACGAGAACATGAACTGCCAATTGGCAAGACAGGGCAGAGTCCAAAAATGGAGACCATCCAGCATTTATTATAAGGTAAATAGGAGCTTAATGTGTCTTTGTGAGTCTGTTTTAGAAGTCAGAATATTAAAAAAATGACAAAACAGAGACTACTTCTGCTCGTTTTGTTTCTGTCATTTAACTTTGTAAATGTTAAAGCCTTGGGGCTGACTCCATTTGTCTGCGTTAAATGGCATTTCTGTCCTCTCAGCTTCAATTGTTGAATATTTTGTGCTGATAAAATGGTTCTGAGAACCGAGCAAACAGTAAATAGTGACAAACATTACTGAACAAGCTATCACAAGAGTGATAGCCTGGTATTTTTCAAATTAAGACATCTTTAGCGGAGACTGTTGGGGTTCTTAGCAAAAATTCTCGGGGGCAGGGGGGCTCTAATCAGTATTTATCACTTATGTTACAAATAATCTGACGCCACCAACAACAGTGCTATAAAATAACAAGGAAACGGCAGCCAAAGAGCACACTGACTGGTTATTAGGCGTTAATACTCCAGCTAGCTCCTACATTTTTTTGGTCTGCTAGCTATGCTAAAAAGATTACTGTCTGTGTCCTGATGAACTCCACTCTGTTACATTACCACACAAGGCTGCAACATCAAAATAAGCAAAAGAAGTACGTAATGCTAGTGGAAGTTATTCAAATCTTCCTCATATTTAGGGCTAGACTAGCAGCAGTTGATTATTTAGCATTATATTTATTATTTGATACACTCACATCTGTCTCCCTTGTTTTCTCTCTTTGTTTTCATTGTGATGTTTTCCAAGCTGGCATTACTTTTGTCACGCATAATCATATGCAGTGTTGGTCAAGTTACTTTAAAAAAGTATTTAGTTACTTTATTACTTAGTTACTTTTAAAAAACATGATACACAACCTGATTACTTTAGCCCTTTCAGCCCAATTCTATTTTTTCTGCATATTCCAGCAAAAAATAACTAAAAGTAAAGATTCAGCAGCAGGATCTTCAGTGGACGCTAATGTTTGTGTCACTTTTTAATGGAACCAAAATTAAAGTAATGGTGTTACTTACAAGCTTTAAATGCTGCATGGTCGTACTCTCTCCCACACTCCATATTATGCTTTGTTGATCTACACATGTGTGATGCTACCACGGACGCCAAATGCTCGTACGTCATTGTCAGGAGACACTCTCACAAACAACATTACTTTTTTTGCAACAGTAATCCCTTACGTTCCTCGTTACTTGAAAAAAGTAATCACAGTGCCCATCCCTGATCATATATGATACTTGCAATGGAAGAGAGTCAGCTACTGTCGTTGCAAACTTTCTACATTGCCACTGCTGTAGTTGAAAGTTTGTCCAACCTCAGAGCCCCCCTCCCCCACTGGCCTGTAACCCTAAACAGTTGCCTGGCTTACCTGGTATCAAGCAGGGCCTCTTTTTAATTTAAAATACAGAGCTACATCCAGAAAATAATTGGAATCAAGAGGTTATGTATAGATTTAACAAGATATAACACTTTAAATAGGAAGCTATTAGGTGGATTTTGTCAGTACTGAGAACAACAAAAGTTGTTTCTGCCCTGCTTTAACTTAGGGTTGGCTAACGATCTCTGGACTCTACCTTCAAAATACACAGATGTTGGCCATTACAGCATCAGGAATCCTGCTACCTACCTAATCAGCAGTGACTAAGCAGGAGATTACGCATACACTCATAAAATTGAACTTACACCCAGCTGCTACCATTAGATCTTTTCAAAAGAATCACTTCTCTGTCCAACAAAGGCCAGTATGAATTCCCAACCACTCATAATAATAATAATACTTGTCTTCTGAGCTTCATTGGAAATAATAGATTGAGCCAACAAGATTTTAATCAGTTCAGGGTTATTTAGAAAGTTTTATCATGACCTCAACATGTACTACTGCATGGCAGTGAATAAGTTTTAAAAAAAAGTATTCTATAAGCAAATATCTTGATTTAATCTAAATAATATTAAAGAAATCTCACCAGTATTTCAAAACTATGGTGAATAATGCCATCATCTGCTAATAATTAACAGTGACGTTGTTTTTGAATAAAGACGATTTAAAGACTAGCTGGCTTTCCAGGTAAAAGGTTAATGTCTGTTTTTGTGTGTGAGATGGTAGGTGATGAGCACTTGCATCACAGTTTCCTTTTAATAGCATCTCTGCTAATTAGCAGGCTGCGGCTCTTAAACCTCGCACCAATGCAGATGCACTTTAATTACCTCATCCTCGCTTTTCTTCACACTGACAAGAGCTCTCATTAATCACTACACAAAAGCAAGCGCTTCATTTTTATTACCCCAGACATCAGCAAGACCTCTTAACTCTCAGCCCACATAGTGCGATGGTGGGTGCCGCTGTCTGGGATTAGATCATTCAGATATGTCGAGTCTCCTTGCAAAGTTTCTACATCTTCACCCAGCTTGGTGCTACATTGTTTTTTAAATTCAGTAATTGAAGTGGTCCTGAAATAGAAACTTGGAGCGTATTGCGCTTCACGTTAGAATTTATGTTTTTCAATGTCAGTCATGCATTTAAAATTTCTGTCTAGGAACATAACCATCCAACCAACCACGTCGACACAGCTGGAGGTAGACAGAGTCCTCTTTAAGATTCATTCAGAGTATGGGTTTATTTGGCAGGGACAGAGATCTGATGTAGGCCATTAGATGTTGACTGGGAAAACTGTCATTTTTTTTTTCCTCTATGAAAAAGATTTAAGAGAGAAAAGCCCACAAAAATGTTACAGTCTTTTCAAGGATAACAGGAAGGAAGCTATTAGAATTTCTCTTCTTGGATTAAGATTCAGTCTTTTTTCTTTATAAAAAGGTCACTGTGTTCTTCTTGTGTTCACTGAGAATTTACTGCATGAACATTCACAGAACAATTTAGGGAGCTCAGAGTGCTCTGTACATCACCAAATATGATTTTTATTTATTTATTTATTTATTTATTTATTTTATCACAAAAGCTCTGAAAACAGCAGATGATCACATTTATAACTAAAGCACTTTTTTTGACAAAATGGGAATGAGCTCTATTCAGAAAACTTAGCAACGACAAAGTGAATAAGGGAAAAAATCAGATATTTAAAGAACAGGTGTCTCAAGCAAGCCAACCAGTAAAGACTGTGCTTGTACTTGGCAAATCTTGGTTGTAAAAAGCTGTATTGCTAAAACAGCATGTGTGTGTGGTTGGATAGCTTTGAAGTTATAATGTTCCAGTATTGGGTAGCATGCTGGAACAGTGGTTAGCACTCGTGTCTTTCTGTGTTAGCCCTGCGTCAGGTTGGCGACCTGTGCAGGACGTATCCCACCTCTTACCCTATAGTAGCTAAGGTTCCGTTAACTCTGTTCTTTCTTTTAATTTATACAAATCTGTGCCATATCTTTCTTTCCTGAATGAATCAAATTTTTATAGGCTCATATTTTGGCTTTGTCAGTATACAGTGAATGTAATATATACTCACCTGCCACTGTTAGGTGTTTGGACCCTCATTCTTGGCATGAAGACCTATAAATCGCCCTCACAACCACCAAGTTCATCTGATTTCCCAGTTTGCCGAACTTGTTGGCCAGACAGACTGTATATGTAAACTGACAGGAGTTTAATGGGCTTAGAAATATAACTTTCCCTTTTTGTTTTTACCTTGATACAAGGCTAGATGGATCCATAGATATTTGAATTGCTGTTGCCTCCCTATCAATTTGAACCTCTTTTTTTCTGTAAAACCTGGAGATGGTTATGTGAGAAAATCCCAGTAGGTCAGGAAAATTTCAGAGGATCCCCTACTACCTTTTCATCTTTCTTCCCCAGACCTGTTTGAAGTTCAGGAGGCTGTTTTTGTGCCTAAATGCACTGAGCTGCTGACATGTAATTTTCTGATTAGATATTTGTGTTAATGAGCAGTTCAACAAAGTCATCAGTGCTTGTTGGGTAGAGAAAGGTTTGAATCTGCAGAAGTATTTTTGACGTTTCAACTCTCCAGTGGCTGAGCCAACAAAGCTCTAATGAAAGCATATACATGGTGGATTTTGAGGCAAGAGATCTGATGTAAATTTGATTTGAAGAACTCCAAACAAGTCAAACTTTTAAATGAAAATCCCATACTTCAGCAGAATTTGTTTTTGAATATGCAGATTGTTATGGTTTTAATTAAAATAATCCTGGATTGCTTTACAAAAATATTATGTATTGTTGTTGGTTACAGCACAAAAACAATGCGTTGACTAGTTAACGTTTACTCTCCCTTAATCAAATAAATGCTTCTTTTATTTTATGCATTGAGAATGTCTTACTAAATCCAGCTTGGAAAAAACATAACAGCAAGGCCAAATGTGGACAATGGCATCTGTTTTAAATCTACAAATATTTGGTCTGAGTCACAGTCTGCAGTGTCTAAACAAAACACCTAGTATAATGAATGCAGAGTACTCCAGATTCTTGAGCTTCATGCATTCATTTGAGACTGTCATGCCACTCTCCTTTCACATATTGTCACAATGGAGTTATTTTGTATTGCTGAGGAAATCGAGGCTCAAATTGACCAAACTACGGAAGTTCTTATGCCATCTGCTCTTTTCAATGAATCACTGCAACTGCATTTGTACAGATCTAACAACTATATCTGTCTACAAATTTGTTTTTCCCTTAAAACATAAAGTATTAGGAAACCTATCCATTAGGAAAGCTTGCTATTGCCTTTACACTGTATGCGGTTCAACAATAAAACCACACGATTAGTGTCTTTTCCCTCAAATTCTGACCTTGACCTTGAAATCTGCATCACATGACTGATTGTATTTTGTCTCAGAACACTGATTACCATGAGTTCTTCTTAATGTTTATCCATGCTGGAAACCAAAAAATCAACCATAATGATCATGATACACTGCCCAGAGCAGATGTCATCTGTTATTATCTGTGGATCCTACAAGACTGGGATTTTCTATTTCTCCTGGCATAATCAGCACCCGTCTTTACAGAGTTCGAGACATGCAGCAGGCAAAACAGTAACCAAATATTAGAAATTGCTTCTGGGTTCCAGCCTGACAATCTGACAGTGTGTTGTTTTTTTGTTTTACAATTTGCACTGCAGGGAGTGTGTGCTACATCAGAGAAAAGTAGTTGAAATTGTTTCTCTCTTTGACAGCGTGTTTGTCTTTTCTTCTCCCAGCTGAATATTTTCATGCAAACATTCCACTGTTCGGTTTTTGGCCAGACAGATAATGTGTGGCTTTCCACTCATAATAGCAAAGAATTCCCATAAATATAATAAAACTGAGGAATGCACCCATATCATGGACACCTTTGCCCCACTGAATATGTTTGCATGATATCACAATGCTTGATTAAAGCTAGCACAGTATAATTGTGCAAAGTGGTGTGATAGAGGGGAATGTTCTTGATGTTAAAACCAAAACTGCAAATCACTTTTCTAAACCCGTAAAACTCCTGTCAGTTCACATATTCAGGCTCTCTAAACAACATGGTGGTTGTGGTGGGCGATTTGTGAGTCTTCATGTCAAGAAGATTTTTTCTGCATATGCAACACTAGAATTTCTTTTTCTTCCATGTTGCATGTTAAAGGATAAAGGCCTTTGTAACCTCTGAAGAGCATTTCCATCTCCCAGTGCGACAAAAAAAAATCAGGTATGCAGTGAGTGAGTTTTTTCTCTTTGCGGTGAATGTAAGGGTGTAGAAGGAGCCTCAAACCCATAAACCTCAGACTTAGTATTGGACAAGCCAGTGGACTGCAGATGCCAAATGGCATATTTTGTAGTAATTCGTGAAGAAAATGGAGGCAGCAGGGTCTCCTTTAAGAGGTAGGATAACAAACATGTATGGCAGCCAAGCGCTCGATTGTTGCGCTCTCTAAGTGGGCGCTGGTAAAGGAGAAGGATCAGACCTAAATGATTTAGTCCAAGACCAACATAAATAGAGACATGTCTAATTGAATGTCCTAACAAGATAAATGAAGCCAATAAAATATAAAACTATCTAGTTTAGAATTAACATCTTTATGTGCCATCGTTATGTCTCTGTTCTATCAAATAGTGAATTTCTTTCTGTTGGATTTAACAACAAAACTAAAACTAGCTGAAGTGATCTATCTGGTTCTCTTTCACACCTGCTGTGTTTTAGCTCATGGTATTTAAGCACTGGCTGGCACTGCTACTCTCTGCCTTCCATCTGGACTCTGTGAACAATGTCATGAGGTAAAAACTATTTTCATGTAGAAAATTCACCAAATAAAGAAATCAAATGTTCAGGAAATTGTGGCGATTAGGTCAAGTACATGACTCTTCTGGTTCATGAAGAGTAATATTGAGCTATCCCTCTGACTGGCTAAAGTGGGTTTTTATAGTGTGTCCGTTCACTTACACTTTTTTGGGAAAAATGTGCGTCCATGCAAAAGAAAAAGGATTAAAAGCACAGACAGAGGCTGCAGTTGACACTTTTCATTATTTCATTGTGTCCTATAACTTCACTCTCCTTTCCGTCTGGTTCACAGAGCAACAGCAACACAACCAAGAGTGGACCATGGATGGCTGGAGCGCGTGCTTTGTACCCTGCCGTCATCTGACAACAGAGCTCAATGCAGGCAGACGGGCAGTCCCTGGAGTGGAACGGACGGCGAACGTGCTCCCTGTGTTTGACTATAAATCCCACTTAGGTAAAAGGATGAAGAGACAAAGTAACTGGTTAAAAGGAAGACAAGTGGAGAAAAGGAGAAACCTTTAGGAGGCAGTAAGAGAAGCTACTCTTTGCCACGTTGTTGTTCCTATTGTAGTGGGTGTTAAGCCTCTAATGCCTCTAAAAAGTTTTTGTGTTTTTTCAGTCTGTATACCTGCTTTCTTGACTGTTCTTCAGTTGCCCAGCCAAAATCAGAGTGATTGCACTGTTTTCTGGGACTCCTGTTGCTTCAAGGAGTGTCACAGACACTTCCAGTTCCACTTGCCTGGACCATCCAGCCAGTCACTGCTCCTGCAAAGAAAAACACTGCAATACTACAACAACAGGGAACTCATCAGAGGCTAGATCCACTGAATCGCACTATTCAATCAGTGAATTTGAAATTGCCACAACCCTCTGTCACTGAAACATCAGTTCAGCCCAATGTAATGGAATCTGATTTTGTTCCCCTGTGTGTGCAACCCCTGTGTATACACGTGAGCTGGGTTACTGCAGGGGTTTTCTGTTGAAGTGGCCTTTATTGCTCAGTAATACACCCCGTGGCTTCTCTAACGACTACCCAAAGATTTCTCATGTTGTGGGTTTGCTTAATGATCGAGCTGATAACGACTGTGTTGAGTCTGTTCCTTCCCATTCCCTACAAGGCCACCTGGGTTGGCTGGAAGACTCTTTACTTAGCCTGGCAGGGCGAAGGACACTGTCTCAGCTGAACTATGGACACGCACACACATACATATACTGATACTGATAAGCACTCACTGATGCATCACCCTCCCTACCCCGGATCCAACGCCACCTCCAACGCTTACCTCCCCCATGATGTGGACATCGGGTCAGCTGGAGGCGCAGTCGAAAAATTGTAGCGGTCCCAGATCAGATGTACACACTGGAACTCTTTCCCATGTTGCTTGTCTGTGTTTATTGTGTTATGGTGTGTTGATACCTGTGCATTCCTGTATTATCCTTTTGTGTTGCACATTTCAATGTTTTTTTTCCTCGCTACCTGGCCTGACCTGTCTCCCCAATGTGATGTTTGTATTGTATGTACGGTCGGCAAGGTCTGTCATCTCGGTTGTGGGCAAAAGATCTGCAACTGACAAATAAAGGCTATCTCATCTCTCATCTCATCTCTTCGGAGAGCTGAGTCTTATTTAATTAGCAGGTCAAATGAGTCATCCACATAAGTTTGTAAGGCGTTTAAGAGAGTGTTTGATCAGCTAGATGGTTCTTTAATTTATACCAGACAAATACTGTCACTGAGTTCTCAACTGAATTGTGTCAGGGACAAAGGCACTAAAAATCGGTTACCATCATTTCTTAAATAATCAGCTTAAACATGAACTAGCTTTAAAGGACGAGCCAGCATCTCTGAAAGACTTAAGATCTCTAACCACAAGAAACGATAGTCAGCTTTCCAAGTCTTTGTTGATTCCACTGGAGAACAAATCCTGCTTGATGACCAATTGTGGCTCCATCCATCCATCCATCCATCCATCCATCCATCCATCCATCCATCCATCTTCTCCAGTGGGTGCTGGGTTTTTGGAAGACCACATTTAATACACCTTTATAGTATCGCGTGGTGTCTTTTTGGATTAACTAACTCAGCTTCAGCCCTCCAAGCTTTACTTTCTTAAGGAATTTCTGAACAACTTTGTGTTTCTTGATGACATTCTAGAAAAAAATAAAATGCCATTTCATTAAGGCTTTGCAAAAGTAACTGGAAAAGAGACTGTGTGTGAAGGAAAAGAGATGTGAATTTCACACTTCTTTAGTATCATTTTTGAGTTATATTCTCAAGAGTGGGCCAGTGAAAATGGACCCGGAGAAAGTCAAAGCCATGACCAAAGGGCCCACTCCAACCACTTGGAAACAATTACAGCACTTTATGGGCTTTGCCAGCTTCTATTGCCAATTCATCACAAACTATAACCAGGTAGCAGCACCTCTAACTCATCTCACTTCTACCTCCAGAGCTTTTGCTTCATTTCCAGAAGCTGAATGCGCTGACCAGTTACTCCTATTTCATGGCCAGGCTCAGTTGTCATTGACAGGTTCTTAAAAGTAATGCATTTCTTAGCCTTGCCTAAACTTCCCACAGTTACCATAACAAACCAACAATTAGTTTAACATGTTTTCAGGTTGGATGGAATTCACTCAGACATTATTTCTGTCAAATGACAAAGATTCATCTCTCAGGTTTGGAGCGCTTTCTGTGATGCACTATGATTCAAAGTTAGTTTAGTTTCTGGTTTTCATCTACAATCCAGTGGCAAGACACAGATCAAATCATCCAGGCAGCAAATCAGGAGGATTTGCTGATTGGCTTGGAGCTGCCTTGCATTGTGTTGTTTCTTCCAACCCACCTACGTGAAGCTCAATTTGCCTGCTTCTATGAGAATTTGTCCCACTTTCTCCATTTCTCAAATCATACCAGTCACTTCTGTTTTGGCAGCCCTCTTTTTTGGCAAATCCCTAAGGACCTGTGGGGAGGCGTTCATTATCCTGAGAAAATATTTCCTGCTGACCTTTATCACATTACTTCTCCTCAAGCTTTAAAAAACATTTTTTTCATTGCAGACAAAAAATTATAACAGAAGACAGGGGTAAGATGCAACTAAGGATGCCTTAATTTTTATGTGTTTATTTTGGTGGGCACTTTCGACCCTGAAACATCTGTTTGGGTACATGTGATTCTGAATACGAAACTTCAAACCACAGGGATCCAAAAGAGCGCTTACAGTTTCGCTTTGCATTTAAACATTAATAATAATTGCTGGATGGCCTTCATATTTTGTACACAAGGATGAACCCAAATGACGTTAGTTCAGTTTAATTCAATTCGGTTTTATTTACATAGCACCAACTTACAACAACAGTTGTTTCAACACACTTTATATTGTAAGACCAAACAAATGGAGTACACAAACATACAATTTTGCTCTTTGTATGTGTGTTTGTCATTGAGAAAGAGAGAGAAAGCAAGAGAGAGAATGTGAGTGTCTTTGTATAAGCGTTTGTCATGAAACATACTTAAGAATGAGGGTGAGAGACTCCAACAACAACAACTATGCCCCCTCAAAAGCCAGAGGTTAACAGTGAATACATGGGAAGCCCTAAGAAAACCCAAAACCCAAGGCCACACATGCAGATGACGATTGAGCACTCAAATCAGACGGGGGAAGAGAAAGGTCCCGGACAGAGCCGAGGGCAAGAATGCCAAGGGACTGCAGGCAGCGAGAAGCTGACCCCAGTACAAGCCGAGGACGGGGCCCCGCATGCTTCAGTATTAAGAAGTAATGATGCTTAATAGTGAAACCTCTGAAAGGCAGAGTAGAGATCTTTACTGATGTAAATAATGTTACCTGATTGTAATGGAGTGGTGGAGGTGTTCTGATATTTACAGTTCACAGGTAGAGGTCTTGATTTACCCCAGTTAAATCTATGAGCGTAATTCGCTCCAGAAGAGAGTTTTGTGAGTTCCCAAGGAAAAGTAATAGCATCATCAGCGTATAGGCATGTCGGATTGCTGCTGCTAGTGGTTCAATGAAAAGGACAAAAGCTAGGCCTGTCTGGTGCCCCTCATTAGATTAAAGCCTTGCAAATTAAGTTTATTTGTCCTAACACATGCATTTGGATAGCTGTGTTTTGATCCATTTTTTGAAGAATGTACCAAATCCAAATTTGTGTAAAACTGCAAATAAAAATTTCCACTTTACCTGGTCTATGTCTAACGAGACAACTGTGGTTTCTAGTTTATTGATTGTGGAGCAATGATCTATTGCATTAAATGGTCTGTGTGTATTGTTTGCTAAGTGTCTACGCTTGATTAAACCTGTTCAATCAGGATGTATTATGAATGGAGTAATTTCACCTGCTCAGGTGAAATTAACTCCAGGAGGAGGATTTTTGGACTTCTGCTGTTTGCATCAATGTGTGTCAGTGTGAAATAAACCAAGTCAAGGGTAAACAGTGTTGGGGAGTAACGGAATACATGTACCACCGTTACGTATTTAAAATACAAAATATGAGTAACTGTATTCCGTTACAGTTACCGTTTAAAAAGGTGGTATTCAGAATACAGTTACTTTGTTGAAATAAATGGATTACACTGCAGTACTTTCCTGTTTCATTTTGTCGCGGGTCAGGACTGTTTGGGTTTTGTTTGACAGCTACGTGCTGTTGTTCCAGGCGGCAGCGTTACGGTTGCCATGGTTACAGGGCGATGCTCTCTCTCTCTCTGCGACTGTGTGTTTCCTGGGTGAGAGAGCGCCTTTTCGTTGTTGTTGTTGTTGTTGTTGTTGTGCTAAGCTAACAGGCAGAATGCTACAAGCATAGCTCTAAAGAATGTAGCATCATGGGCAGTGTAGTCCGTGTTGCAGGGAGAATGCACTGCCATACACGTTATGTGTCTGTGAGCGCGAGGAGGGAGAAAAAGGGGAGTGGAAAGGTACGAGTTGTCATCGAGGAAAAACGGCAGCTGGAAGCATGTAAATGTAATAATAACCACTTCAGCCAAGAAGAGTGCCTGACGAGCCCAGTTGTAAGTAAGCTATTAAGACTCGACTGTACACCGTGTTCGTGTTTTCCTCCGAAAACAATAAGTTCCGTTGGAGCAGCCTTTCGACGCCTCTCTCTGTCTCTGGCAAGAAAAGTTGACCCACACAACAAAGTAAAGCTATTTTTCGGCTACAAGCCGACAGGGACCCCGCCGTATTAGTCAGAGGTCCCTTTACTACAGTTCGGAGTCGCGGACCTTCAGTAATAGTAATAAATCACACAGCAATAGTACATTCACGTTGTTGTAAAAAGCATGATAATATATTAAGTAATCCAAAGTATTCAGAATACGTTACTGTCATTGAGTAACGTAACGGAATACGTTACAGAATACATTTTGGGGCATGTATTCTGTATTCTGTAATGGAATACATTTTAAAAGTAACCTTCCCAACACTGAGGGTAAACTATAGGTGCCACCAGTGACTATCTTTCTGTTGGAATGAGACAGCAAGCAGCCTGGTCCACCTTACGCCAAGAATCCACTTGCACCAGTCTTTCGTAGAGGAAAATGTTTTTCATCTGCATAAACAAGAAAAAAAAAGTATGACATTTGTGTCTTGGATCATAAATCAACTAAATTTTTCGCCTGTTTTACAAACCTCTTTGAGACTGGGCTTCTTTTTCAAGATGTAATCCCATCTAATAGATGTTTTGATATTTTCTGCGCACTCCTCCCTTTAAGACTCTCGCAGGGCCTAAATTCTTCCTCCAGGTGTCTTGATTTAATTTTTTAAAGGAAAAAAAACAAAATGAAAACAATTTACATGTCAGTGCCCATCTCTGCTCTTTCCTGTGAACCAGCAGCCAATCTCTAATGTTGCTTTTGCTCAGTTTCCAACCCAAAATGTGTGCTAGTGTGCTCCAGCTTGCATTCCACGACCTTGTAAAATTCAAACAAACAAAGCCACCTGGCTTCAGTATGTACTACAGGAAAAATGTCAATCAAGCAGAATACATTTTTCCTTTACACAGCTGCAGAAACCCTCAAGACTAACACCAGGGTCCTTGAGGAACATCTGTTTTATTTTCTAGAGCGTGAATATGGCTTTTCCATACCAAATTATCTAAACTACAACTGCAAAACAAACACCTTCACATGTATCCTCGTCTTTTTTAAACATTTTTTTTTATTTAATTGTTTTTTAAATTATATCTATAAACGTCAGCCTTTTGCTCCTGAATACTGAGGTCGTTTATTGGAATTACTGAAATAGAAGACCCTTCATAGGGAGAACTAATATCCACCATGTACTGGACAACTGATACCTCAGCAGAGGTTATTTTGAGCTCAGAGTTACGCATTCAACTGCAAAAATAAATAGATTAATAGCGCAGCCTATGGAACCGAATCTGTTCAGATCGATTCATTTACAGAAGAGCCAGGAGCTGAAAAGTGTCTTCGCTTCAAGCTGATTACTGCAAATAAAGCTTTATTAACTATTTCGAGACCAACATTTTGAAGTTTACAGGGAAATTAAAACTCTAACAGCTGCTTAGGTAAAAAATAATGACTTTTTCTTTTTAAATTATTTTTCCCTTCACTCTTTTTTTGAGAAATAGTGACGCTAGGTTGCGCTTACTGGTCGTGCAGGTAATGTAAACAGGCTGCAGGGAAAGTGCAGCACAGGGGTGAGACGGACTTGACTCAGGGGGCGAACAGCAGCAGAGACGCCCACACAGACTGGAGGACACCGCGCTATAAAAATGTGAGTCGGTATTTCAGCGTCAGTGGGGATCCTTTAAAAGCCACAGTGAAATAGACAGGAGCCTTAAGCAATGGAAAAAACTCCGCGACGGACATCGCTGCAGTGGAGCTTGTCGAAAGGAAACATGACTTCTAATGAAAACAGATTTTTTCTTCTGGATTTCTTTGGACTATCCTTATGAATCACAAAGATAAACCAGCTGGACTTATAAGATAACTAATCAACTGTCGAGTGGTAAGTAATTTCTTCCATTTAAATAATAATAATGATGAAGAGGAGTAATAAAAAAGAATAAGTCTTTGTTCATTTTATATGTATTATTTTTTGTTAACATCTGTATATATGTTTCTTATTTAGTGGAAATGTGAACTTTTCTGAAAATATACAGATCAGTGTGGGAATTCTCATAGATTTAACAAAGTGGTGAGAAGAAATTGTGATAGGGTGTGTTGTGGTGCAGAAAAGCAGCTTACTGGCTGTCTCTGGGCTCTGTGGAAGTCTGAAACAGTAGGCAGGAGACAGCCCTAAAAAAATAATATTTCTTTCTGGTAGAAACTGGATCCAGTAATTGTTTTAATTAGTTTAAATTAAGGCAATTACTGTTACTGTTTAGACACCACAAACGAGGTATAAGGATTCTCTGTGTTAAAAAAATGTATGTGATTATGGAATGAAGCATCGTGAACAGTGAGCTGAATAATGCTCAGCTCTGATTTCCCCCAATATTTAGTCTTTTTTTTTGTGTTGCTGGGAGTTCTGTTCTGTTTAACTATGTTTGACCTCCAAACTAAACCTAACAGTGACGCTCCACTTTGATTAACAAAGCACTGCAGTCCTGACAGCTGCCTCAGTAGCCTCTACTTGCTGTCTGTCATCCTGTGTCCTTTCATCGCTCAAGTGTGTCAGGTTGGGTTCAAAAGGAATATTTACAAATCAAAAAGAAGAAGAAGAAGAAGAACTTAAACATTTGTCATCTATTAAATATATATATATTAAATATATGTATAAAAGATTGAAAAAATGTTCCTGCCTATGATGAATAATTATAAGTACATTTATAAGACATTTGTGTGTCATACGACTATTAAAGTTCTCTCCTTTGCACTTCTTTCACATACTTCCACCTGAATCAAACTCAGTTATAAAAGAACAAGAGCCATATTCGTGGGGAACGCAATAGATGTGAAAACAATAATTTCCTTCTTTTCTTTCTTGTAGTGTTTTTGAATCTTTTAAATGTCAGCAGCCCTGAAATCTTAAAAGATGACCATTATAGGATGTCACGTAAAGGTGGTGCCTTTGGTTTCAGAAGCGGCTTTACTGCCTCTTGTCAGTGATTCTTTGGCCAGAGAAAGAGATGAACGCATTTCTTCTGAAAGCTATTGTCTCTTTTGGCGTTTTAACAATCTGCCAATATCTAATAGCCTACCCTCTAAGGGCTGTGGCTAAAGGACCACCTGACCTGGCACTGTCCCCCACTCAGGAAGATAAAACATAGTTACGGTTGTAACCGTACTGCATTTTGTGCCCCAGAGTTCAATCGTGTGCTTCAGTGCAGCCACCATGCCTCATTGCAAGGCAGCCACGTCTCCCTGTTTATGCTTCGAGGCAGGAATTCTGTTCACAAATAAAACCGTTAGTCTCATGTTCCCCCCACCTGGTTGGTTTTTGTGTCCTCCTGTGTCATCACATTTAAATAAACAAATCTGGGAACACTATTGTAGATGTTTGGTTGGGTTGGGATTTTCTGCATTCATTTTTTCCAGGATATTTCCTGAACTTTTATTTGTATTTGTGTGAATAGTTATTACAGCTTTTGTTAAATCAACTCATCAATATCATTTTACACGGATCAACAGCAGCTTAAGAGTGCTTTATAACTAAATATGCCTTTTCTATCTCCTGCAGCCTCACCTAACTATGGATCTCACGACCTTCAGAGTTCAGAGATGTTAGCTTTGAGCCACTACAACTCCTCAGCCCCCCTGCTTCTCCCTCATGTGGCTAATGACAGTGGAGGGAAGGTGGAGGTCAGGGCTGCTGTTGAAGGGCTGTCACACCATGAAAACCTCACCTTTGAGGAGCCTACCGCTGGTGGAGCGTTCATTGTCATATTGTCCATGACACTGGGCATCATCTCCAACATTGTGGCCCTCTTCATCCTGGTTAATGCTTACTCCCTTCAGCGCCGGCGCTCCAAAGCTACATTCCTTCTGTTTGCCACGTCACTAGTGATTACAGACTCGATTGGCCATGTGATTCCTGGTGCCCTGGTTCTCCGACTCTACCTCTCTGGAGGTGCAAGGCCTCAGTATGTCAACTCCTCTGATGGGATGTGCCAGTTCCTCGGTGGCAGCATGGTGTTCTTCGGACTATGCCCTCTCTTCATGGGCTGTGCCATGGCTGCCGAGCGATGCCTGGGTGTTACTAAACCACTGCTGCACTCATCTTTGGTCACAAAAAGACGTGCAAAAATTTGTCTTTCCATCATCTGGCTGGCAGCCTTAAGTGTGGCCTTGCTACCCTGCTTTCAGCTGGGTTCCTACACCTATCAAGAGCCAGGGACCTGGTGTTTCATCAAAGTGCTCAGTGACACTAAGGAGGTGGATGTGGCATTTGTAGTATTGTTCTCTGGACTTGGGCTGGCCTCGCTAGCTGTGGCGCTGGTTTGTAACACCATCAGTGGACTGACACTGGTCTTCGCCCGGCTCAGGAGGCAGCCCGGCTCCCATCACTCAACCAAGTCCCACGACATAGAGATGGTGGTGCAGCTCGTTGGAATAATGGTCACTTCGTGTATCTGTTGGAGCCCTCTGCTGGTGAGTGTCAGGAAGTACAAGGTTAAGAAAGAAAAGTCAGTAAGATGGTAGACTTCACCTGTTGTCTAAAAATAAAAAAAGAAAGAGCTCTTACGCATCAAATGTTCTCTCACACAGATGTTTCTACTTAGGTTGGATGATTAGCGACACTCTGAGCATGCTTGCCTTCATGCCCATACTGTGCTTTATTAACTCTCGTCAGTTTTATTGCAGCTGTTAGATCACAACAGCTTTACAGCTCTCTTACTCATTCTGGCAGCTCACTACAAGTGGATTTTTAGCCAGTATGTTTGAAAGCACCTATGTGGTGGTTAAGCAGTATTTTTACTCCTCAAATTTTTGGAGGTTTTCAAGTTATGTCACATAGTGCAACTGTGAGATTAGGGGCAAACTGAGAATTTTGGTTAAAAACTGTGAAGTTAGAAGTAATATTTAAAGTCACACTGCATTGGCAACAGGATCAGTGCTGACAA
The DNA here is from genome assembly GCF_057381845.1 of Rhamphochromis longiceps. Classification (NCBI taxonomy): domain Eukaryota; kingdom Metazoa; phylum Chordata; class Actinopteri; order Cichliformes; family Cichlidae; genus Rhamphochromis; species Rhamphochromis longiceps. The sequence continues at coordinate 38,629,687 of NC_140562.1, read as the reverse complement.
AGACAAAAAAAGAAAGAAAGAATCTTCTGTCCAAATGGCCTTGTTTCTGTAAAAACAAAACAAAACATGAAATTCTTATTTAACACATTTCTGAAGAGAACTGGATCACATTACACAGCTGGATCATTATGGGATCAAATGTCAGACAGGGAACAACAACTGCTAAATTAAAGAGTAAGTGCTCTTACTTTGTGTAAGTCAATCACTTTGTTTAAATATCAAGCTCAGTTAAGAAAACAAAAAAAAACAATGTGCAAACAGAGACTGAAGCAGAAATGTGGTCAGAAAGAAAGACCGCATATTTAAAAAGTGCGTCACATGCATAATAACAGAGGGATTTTGCACGCTATCAAGGGTTTATATAGGATTAGCAGAAAATGAGAATGGGAAAGTATCTCTCAAGTTAGACCTGCCAACAAACTCTAGCTTACATCTCAAGGAACAACAGCAGTCCAAAAATTCTTGCTCAAGCTTTCATGCAGCCACTCAAGTGAACTGTGCAGCAGTCCTCAAGGACAAAACAACATACACAGCTGGTATCTGGTTTGTATCATATTAAGAAGCTTACAATGTGTTTTTTAATTTGGTGATTTCAGTTTACTCAGATTGTCATTTGCTTGACTGACTCACGTAAAGATTCAGCCAAATTCTGTTTTACTAAAGTGAAATTATTTCCATCCTTCCATTTTCTTAACTGTTTATCCAAATTCAGGGTTTGTGTGGGGCTCGAGCCAATGCCACCTGACAAAAGTCAGGGCGCACCTCGGACAGGTGACCAGTCCATTACAGTTTCAAACTGGGCATGACAGGCATGGTGACTTTGTTATTTTTTGGTCAAACATCAGCACATTGCTGATAGTTACATATCAGTAGCATGCAAATTTAATGTAATGTAATGTAAGAAGGCTCAGGTGTTACTTCTGTGCACAAACATATATGAAGCAGAAGGTTTTTTGTCTTATGATACCTGCATGTGATCAGAGAATTTGCACTATCATTATTAAATAAATGGTAAATACAAGTGATCTCATTACATTGCTCTCCCTAAGATGATTGCGTATTATAGATTTCACTAATTAAAAGTATTGGTATCAAAGCTGAAGATTTTAATACCAGGTATTAGGCGCAATGCAGTCCAGCTAAACTTTTACTCCTGCAGTCTCTACTTTAAAATATCAATAAGAGGTTAGTACAACTATAGCCAGACCTTATAAAGCAATGTCACTGTATCTATGACACTAAGGAGGGCAGAGTGGCATTCTATTTTTATAAACATTTATTTTGCTATTCTTTTAATATATTGTTTTTACTTTTCATTTTACTAACTGCAGTTTTATGTTTCATGTCTGCAGATCTTTGGCCTGATGTCCGTGATTCACTCCTACACGGGAACCATTGGACACAGCTTGTCATACTATAAAACCCTGATGGTGATGGGAGTGAGGCTGGCCACGTGGAACCAGATCCTCGACCCCTGGGTTTACATCCTGTTGCGCCGCACCGTGCTCCGCAAAATCTACCTCATCGCTAAGTGCCAGGCAGGCCTGAGGGGTACTATTTTGGGCCGTTGGGAGCCGTCCTCTTTTCCTAGCTCAGAGAAGAATGATGTAGATCAAGTCTGATCTGAGAGAAAGGCTGACATAGTAATTTGCGGATATATTTTGTTACCAGGTCAGTGAGCATATGAAGAACTCAGCAAAGATCTTTATAAAGAAAAGCCAACAGAAGAGCAGGATGTTTGAAAACACCTCCGTGGCTTTTAAACCTTCTCTAAAAAAGTGCTTCTTGGATTTAATCATCATTTCTCTTTCTCACATCATCAAAGTTTACCCTGAGTTCATGGTCTGGACCTTATAAATGAAAGCTAGCTAATGCTATGATTTTGCACAAAATATACACTTTTCTACTGTTTACCTGCATTGAGTGAACATTCCTTGTTATTATACCCTCATAAGGAAACTCTGAAGAGGACAAGGGAACGATTTAGGCCGCATATGGCTGCAGTACTAACCACGCTTTGTCTGGAGAAGCTCAAAGTTTTGCAGAAGTGCCACTTATACAGGGACTACATACAGTATTGCATTGATTTATTTGTACTCAGTTCTATCTGCTTTTAAAGACATGAATTGCACAGTTGGCATGCCTTCATTGTATGGTTGCAAAAGAAATCGGTTGTACTGGTTTTAACATTTGGAGGGAGCACCGTACTAAACCCAGAAGTATTTAGAGCGTATTCTGCTGAATGTGTTTCATTAAGGAATGTTAATATTCAAATACTGTGGAGTTTATGTATGTTTATATGCTCTATGTGTGCTTATATATTTCTTTTTGTGAAATAAAGTAAGAGGTTATAACGTAATACTTGAATTATACACTCATTTTTCTGAGTGTGTGTAAAGACTGAATGTAAATAAAAAACGATTCAATGTGATTTTATTCCAGAACTTTGTATTTATTTTTTCCCTAAGCTAGAAACAGAATCTTTTAGCTTTTAAAAAATGTTGTACTCTACTATCATACAGATGTCTGTGACATCAGTGTTTATTATTATTATTATTATTATTATTATTATTAGTAGTAGTAGTAGTAGTAGTAGTAGTAGTAGTAGTTCACCTACAACCACATAAAAGCCTTTTTATTTTGTCCTAGAAATGTCTCTAAATTCCTAGAAGATCTAGACTTGCTATTTCCAATTGCTCCTTCATTATTCTGGATAATGTTAAATATTACTGCAAAATGTTAAATAAATGAAATCTGATATTTATTTAACCTCCCATAAAGCTTTCAGTCCAATCATAATAGGTTTTGCCATCCAATCTTGGTGAGTGGACATATGCCCTATTGACCCTTTCTTATTTCAGCTGATCACAGGATCTGGACTGGTTATATTGTGGGGTACAGAGCAGGTAAAATAATTCAATCATGATCATGTTTCTTGCAAGTTTGTTTTTTCATTTACCCATACAGTGATTAACAAAATTATTAGACCACATAAAAACAAGAAAACACAAATATTTTAGAAATCTGTCAGTAACTAAAAGTCATGTTGATGTTTATTAGGGGAAAAAATAAACTGAATTCATGTTGTAATACCTACATTTGAACTGGCAAACTGGACTTCTCTGAGAAGTCCGAAACCAATCCAGCATAACATTCAACAACGACAACAACAACAACAAAATAATATTATTTTTTTTGTTCAGGACTCCAAGTAAATAACTGTAATTTCAATTTCAAAAAAATATTTTTATGTACTAATTTTTTGCTTTTTTATGGAACAGTAAGTTTTAAAATTTGTGGATAACAAAAATTTTTGCATAAAAAAAATATCATTTTGATAAAATAGCTTGTGAAGATGGATTAACATTACAGAAACATAAATAATGATTTTCGCAATTACCAAATTTTAAATTATTAATTTAGGGCAGTTGAGCCTTACATTGGGTGGTGATCTTATAATTTTGTTAAGCACTGTATGCAATGGAGGACACTGATACAAATTCTACATTTTTGTTTTTTGTGTATGCGTTTCTAAATTAAATACAGTTAACTTTATGTGTGTCTGAAATAAAATAAAATACTGACCTGTATTAAAATGGATCTCAAACAACAGAATCCTTTACAAGAACCATTTAGGTTAAGTTCAAACAGAAATATTGGACCAAATAACTGTTTTTAAGTGGACTGGATCATCTTTCCATCCATTTTCTAAATCACTTTCCAAGCTTAGGGTTGCAGGGAGTGGCTGGAGCCTATGCAGCTGTCATAGAGCAAGAGGCACAGAACAACCTGGACTGATCGCAATTGTATCAGATCATTTAAAACTAAAAAATAATCTGCATCATGAATAGAAAAAATTGATTAAATTAACATATTTATTCCTATTTGTTCTCCAAAATATTAGCAGCTAACAACATTGCATTATATCTTTGTTAGTATGAAGCAGGACCAAAGTCTAACCAGATTGCATAATGCAAACTGGTGAAAGCTGACATATTACAAAAAGGGAAATAACGATAGCAGAAGAATATGATGTGAAAAGGTAAGAGTAGTAACTGTGTGATGTAATGTTCCTCCGTGGATATTTTCAGTGTTAGATGTGGACTTACATCACACAGAACAGAAGAGAAAATGGATTCAAAAAAGAAAGATGGTCTGAGTTTATGTAAAGAGGAATTACTTTAATACTATACAAATATTTACTTGGGATGATCAGGGGAGTGGATATCTGAACATATACAACTGAGTCTGATGGCTATATTGGAAAAAAAAATTGACGTAGAGCAGTTAGTTCCAATAATTTTTGGTTTGTAACAGATAGAAGAGGCCCAAGAGGCTTAGATCCCAGAGCCATAAGTAGACACTGAGATCATCATATTCCACTTAGAATGTTTTTCCTCGAATAGTTAGGTCTCAGCAAATGGGTGGGTCAAGATCCAAATATAAACAGAAATGCATAATGAACTTCAAGAGAAGAAATATTGATGAACTAATGGATGACAGTCGAGCGATACCATAATGGAAAACTGGGAGACAGTGAAGGATTTGTGACAGAAGAAGTGGTATGCAGCTTTTCCATTGAGGATTATCTCCTTCCCGTCTGCATTCTCCTCCTGTTGCACTAGTCTGTTCTCCTCCTTTCCTCCTGCTTCAGAGCTCCTTCTTCAACAACCTTTGCCCAGTCTATCCTCTGTCCCTCCTCTGAATATTCAAGATTAAAGATTCAAGGTTTTTATTGTCAGTATAACAATATACACAGTATACAGCATATCAAAATGCCATTTCACCCCTTGCTAAATTTAAGTCAAATTAAAAAGATAAAAATGTACTACTACTAACCAAATATATGTACAATAAACAAAGACAGAATAAGAGACAATACAAAGTGGTCATGTGCAATTACAGTAAAGTGAGACTATTGTGCAGTGGGTATTGAATACCAGGTTCATGTTATGCTCACAATATTGTAGACAAGACAGGACGAAGACATGTGCAAGATGCAAAATGTGCAAATATATTGTAGACGTGTTCAATAACTATGTGACTGAGGTGTGCAAATAAGCATATTGTTCCAAGGTCTAGTTTGTAGTGCATTTGTGGAATGTCCAACATGGAACATGTTCAAACAAGTCATCCTTTTTACTCTTGCTTTTACTTTGCATTTATTTATTTATTTATTTATTTATTTATTTATTTAGTTAGTTAGTTAGTTAGTTAGTTAGTTATGACATAACGCACACTCCGGTTCACCAGGTGGCGGTATACACCTAAACACGGTAATGTGCGACCCGCAATTAAACTAGGAGAAGAAGAAGCGAAACTTCACCGGAGTGACCGATCCTGCGCAGGCCTGGCTCATCTCAAACTAACCTAACATCCTGAAGCTAACAACGTTAAGGGACCTACACCTGTTTACTGGCCCGTTGACAGAGGTGAGCTCTAAAGACATAATCGAAATGTAATGCAACGTTAACAGCACTGACATTCTGGGTAACTTCACCTAGCTTGCTAGCATCCAGTCGCTGTAAACATAGGCTAATTGGCTGCCTTGACTTATGTGGATGGAATAATTATGGGTGTAAGGGACCAGTTTTTTTATTATTATTATCATCATTATTATTATAAATATATTTAGTTTGCTGTGAGCGTAGTTACTGCATCCTAACCACATGTCTCAGCCTGCAGCGTAACAAGTGTACCGCTTAGTTAACGTTAGCATATACATGGATAATGTCAAATCATCTGCTGCTTTATTGTGGTTGTTATTACACAGCCAATTGCCTGCTAACTGTTTTTAACAGTGGTGTATACTTGGGGGCGCACAGGTGGTAGCTTGGGTCCTGCGATCGCGACAGCATGGCGGCCGCTGCAGCGCCAGTGTGGGACGAGCACCAGGCATACGAGGAGCTGCTGTACTGGGACAGCCTGATACAACAGGGACACCGCCTCCATCCGCATGATTTCGACAGGTACACGCACATGATGCATGGTCCTGAATAAAAGATGCCCGAAAGCTAGCATTTGCATAGTACACTCTGTACTTTTCATTAAAATACAGCAACAGGTTCTGTATAAAGGAAAAAAAAAACTAATGAAATTAGGGCTGTGCGATATGACCAAAATCTCATATCCCGATATAAGAATTCTATCTTCCCGATAACGACATAAATCACAAAAATGTAACATTTTCTGTAAATTCTGTGACTCTCGGGAAGCTCGTCTTGCGGGAAGTGTTTCCAGCTGCGCGTCATGTAGCTGGAGTCGAGTGTTTTAACCGATGCATGAAACTATACATTTTTAGACATAAGTTGTAACAGCATAACTGTAACAGTTTTCTTTGTGAGTATTTATTACACAGCGTGCTGCGGGGAAAAGCCTGTTCTAACGTTTGAGTCTAAGGTTTATTTTTTAGCACCTGGCGGCTCTTTTTTTAATTCTCATCCGTAAATAATCTGCTCTTTCACGTGATTCAGTTTATTTTGAAAAGTCTCAACAGGATCTTGAGCTTTATTGTGAAAGGTTTGTGTGGAAAATAAACAAGCGGACACGCGATGCTGTTACCATCTTTGTTGCTAACCACAATGCATAAAAACAGGCGCTTGTCCATTGTAGTGTGGTTATATAAAATATAAGAGAAAGAGAGAACTTTAAGAAATTAATATAGCCACTACAGTGACCATCAAAACGATGAAAAAAATATTGCTGTAAACAGTTTATTTTATGACACCACAAAACAAACGATAGTGTAAAATGAACCATCCGATATATATCGTTATATCGAACAGCCCTAAATGAAATAAACAAAACACAAACTATGAAGAATAATCTCTTGAAGACTGAAAAGTCTCTTTCAGTCAGGCAGCTCATGTTCAAGGAATTGGTTCATTGCAAGCACAGAATAAAGGTTCACTCACATGTTGCCACATTGGCCTGTGTTCACACCATGCTTAAACATCTGGCTGGAGTATGCTTCAGGTTTGTTTGTGCATCTCATTGCCTCTCTCGCTTTCTTGAACACACACACTTTTTAAAGGCACACTTGCAAAATATAGGGAGCTTCATGACTTTATGTATTTTGTTGTTTTTTTGTTTTTTTAGGTAAGTCTTCTCTTAAATGGCTTTTAGATCTGTCAAATAACAAAGCAATCAAGGCTGCTGTTGTTGACAAAATATCTGAGTTTCATGTTTGGGCACAGTTTACATTCATCACATACTGGCACTAGTCAAATAATGTGGACTTTGGGGGGGTCAAACATACTTGAGCACTGTACGGAGTGTGCCTAGTGTGATTATACTTGCACAGCCAGTTTACAGACCTGCATTATACCTAGTTCTAAAGTGTGAAAAATTAAAAAAGAATACCACTTTTTTAAAATTCATTTTTAATCTAAGGTTAGTTTGTGTCTGGGACACAGAGTTTTAGACTTTAAATTCTAGGCTCAGTCCTTCCAAATATGCTTCCTATAAAATTGTGAGAGGCGAGTAAACATCCCTCCCTTGCACGTAGGTATTGATTGAGTGTTTGGGATGTCACGCAAGTAGAATAAGGCACATTATGTGTCTATGATGCGGCACAGTTCGACTTGTCTGCTGGAACAAGTCTGCAGCCTTTGAACAGCTCTGTCAGATAATGAGGAATAGATTTGTTTTCCAGTAAGCTAAATGCTTGTTATTATTGTGCTGAAAACAACCTTTATTACTCTATAGAAGAAATTGTTGTTATTATCATTGAAGCATACTAAGTAGATCAGCCGTTTCAGTGCAAATTTAAGAGCCGATACATTAACAAGAGTATGTTTCCCTGTCCTGTGAAATTAAGCAGAGATGGGCGCGTTACTGTAATCTGATTACTTTTTTCAGGTAACGAGTAAAGTAAGGGATTACTATTGCAAAAACGGTAATTAGATTACCGTTACTTTCCCGTAGTAACGCTGCGTTACTAAAACCGTGATTTTTAGCGAGAATGTCTCATGACAGTGACGTAAGCGAGTGCGACGTTCGTGACAACAACTGTGTGCAGATCAACAGTGCATCATATATCGAGTGCGGGAGGGAGTATGAGCGTGCAGCGTTTAAAGCGTGGAAGTACTGACCTTATTTTGAGTTTGATTCCATAAAAAGTGACAAAAACATTAGTGTCCGTTGTGCGTGGGAAGAAAACTTCTTTTTAAAGTGAAAAAAACCCCCTAAACTTCCAAGCAAGCACGGAGTGCGCTATGACGTAATGGGAAATTCACAGAGAAACTCGCGGATTCTTCCACTGACTGCTGCGGCACACCTGCACCAGGGTAAACCTCCGCCTATGCCACTCCTGCTGTACAGGTGAAAATAGAGCAAAAGCACCGCTAGTCTTTGATGTTATTTATTTTCTGCTGTGTTTTACTTGCATCTATTTGAAAGAGTGAGTGTAAACACACAAAAAATATATATTTTATGTGCTGGAATGTGCAGAAAATAGGTTTAAATAGGTTTAAAACAAATTTCTTCCAGTCAGAGAATGTTGCATATAATTTAATTTTTGCTTGATGCATAAAGTTAAAAGGTTAAAACTGATAAAACAAGTTTTAAAAAGAGACTTTTCCATTTGATTACATTTTGTATGATGGATTATGCAGAAAAAGTAGAATTGGGCTGAAAGATCTATCACTTTATCACCTATTCAGGTTGTAAATCGTGTTTTTTAAAAGGTAACTAAGTAACTAAGTAATTAATTACTTTTGAAAATAAGTAATCAGTAAAGTAACGGGATTACTTTTTTGGGGGAGTAATTGGTTATTAGTTACTGATTACTTTTTTCAAGTAACTTGACCAACACTGAAATTAAGTGACATAAATTATGTCACTTGACACATCTCTTCTAACTTGAGCTCTGAAACTTTTCTTCATATGTTCTCAAATTCTTTTGTCTTCCAGATATGAGGAGTTGCGTTACTGGTATGACTGTCTGTGCTATGAAGAGGAGCTTAGACAGTACCATGACTACATTGCTGCTATCGAGCATATGGAGGATAAACGTTATCGTGAGGTTGGTTCTGTTTTGCCTGATAAATAGATACACTAGATAATCACAGGGTTTCTACTCCATTGTATTACAAACCCTGCAGCTTTCCATGTCTAAGTTTAGCAGAGGTTAACGATTAAATATTATTAAGTGTTGTCCTTCTGGTATTTCTATGATTTTAAACACACAACCTTTTTTTAAGTCTTTTTTTAGTCGTGACAATATAACAGGAGAATATTGTCTCATGAATATCTTGTGACGTTAAGTTACTGTAATAAACCCCCATTTTGGTCACAGTAGCCGCCAGGTCCAACAACTTCCCTGGTGGAAACCCTGAATTCACAGAACATGTCGTATTTTTCCATCCCCATTTTTTTTCCCCTCGTTCTGCAAAAACATTGTTCCTCTTGAAAGCTGTCGCCTGTTTATTTTTCCTTTTTTTTTTTTTTTTTTTTTTAAATCACAGACTTCCTATTACCGCTATTACTCTATTATTATACTTCTTCATATGTCTTCACTGGAATATATCAGCAGCAGTAAAACGTAGTTTAAAAAATGGCTTTAATGAATCCTAACACTTACCTGTCATGAAATAATATTGCAATATGAAGTAATTATACATTTACTGTTATCTGCAGTGAGTTTCCTCCAGTATGAACTTTGTCTTTATTTTATTTATTTATTTATTTTTTCTATTTAAGGAATCTGCAACAACTCACGTACAGGCGGGCCCATATGATCGCTACGTGTTGGCCAAACATTCTGAAGTGTACCCCCCAACAGAGGAGTTGGAGGCAGTACAGACAATCGTCTCCCATGTGGAGTGCGCTCTCAAGACTGTATCTGACCAGATGGATGCTCCAAAAGATGACGAAGCAAATACAGAAGCACAGAGGTAAGAGAGAATAACCTGCGATGCTTTTAAAAGGATATCTGCAAGCTTTTAAAATAAATAAATAAAACTGCTTTTGTTTTAATATAAATGATTTAATTGGCAATTTTTATTTTTTATTTTTTTGCACCCCTCAACTTAAAGTGATGGCTCACAAGAGCGTGTGCTGCGTGGGGTTATGCGAGTTGGTTTGGTGGCTAAGGGACTCCTTCTGAAGGGGGACAAGAACGTGGAGCTGGTGCTGCTTTGTTCCAACAAGCCTACAGTTACTCTGCTGAAACAAGTGGCCGAAAAACTCTCTGCACAGTTAGAGGTAGAAATGAGTGCCTGCAGCATACTTTAAAAACACATGTCACATATTTTGACTTGGATTATTTTAATCCAGGTTTAACCGTCTTAATTATTTGTTCTCTTTTTTTAATAGACTAATTCACCTGAGACATATGCAGTCAGCCAGTGTCCAGGAGATGCAGCCATTGTTGTTACGAGCACCAAGGAGTCAGTTCTGACTCTTATTATCCACCTGACATCACCTCTTGTCAGGACAGTGCAAGAGAGTGAAACTGCTGAAGAAGAAGCAGAAGAAGAAGAAGGTGCGTATGTCGGCCCAGCCCTGATCTGTGTTGTCGGTATGCAGGCGCTGTACTGCTCCACTGATTTATTAATCTGCACTGACTGTTTGAAATCAAACCAGTTGTCCCATCTCATTAAACCTCAGTGGAGCTTGTACAGTGACCGTGTCAGACTGATGCCAGTGAACATTGACTCTTTGCTCGCACGAGAGTCCTTTCGTCGTTTTTGTTGCAAACTGACGTATGCAGGATATTTCCTCTGTAGTCACTGATGCATCCTGCTCATGTTGTTAGTGACAGTGCCTCAGTCATTTTAAAACAACAACAAAAAAAAACTTGTATATTCTTGTTGTTTTCATGTTTCAAGTGAAGGCTTTTTTTAAGAATAACAAGTTCAAGCGCGCATGCATGATCCTTGATGCTGAACATGTGTTTGGAACTAGCTGCAGCAAAACTGATCAGCTGTTGCCTACCTTAGGAGGATTTACAGTATAAGGCAAAAAAATCATTGTTCAGGTGAATATTTTGGTTGGTGTAGTGTTTGAAAGCTCCTGTGTTGATTAGCGTTAGCTGCATTTATCTGGTAGTCTAAAGTTTATTTGAATTTCAGGGGGAGCCTCAGACTGAGAACCATATCAGTCTCAGTGCAGTTTTAGTCCATTTTAATACACTATACACTGGGACTGCACATTAAAAATCCTGCAATATTAGTAATAAAATTATTAGACTGGATAATTATTGGAGCTGTTACGTCCTGGGGTAGGATTATTAATGCTTAATCATTGTTGGATCAAACCATATTTACTCTGTTTCAATAAAACAATCATTTTAGGCAAAGGTCTAATTTAAGGTCAAGGTTTGGACAAGTTAAATGTGCAAGTTGATATTTTAAAACTTTAAGTTGTGTTTGTTAAATGCCACAGTGATTAAAATCCTTGCTAATATCATGCACCCCTGATGAAAATGCATATTATCAATTTAAATTCAGTCAACTCCACTCAACTCAACAGAGTCCAAGCAGAGTTGTGCATAGTATACTGTCCAAACATGGATCAGCCTTGTTAAGTGAGCAGATATTTTTTTCCCAAAACATATTTACTGTTGCATATTTACAGTGGCAGAGATTGATCTTGTTGATCTTTCACATCAATTCTAGGGGTAATAAATACTAACAAAAAATCATGGCATAGGTTACTGCACAAATTATTTGTCATCAGCATTGGCATAGATTATCAGCCGGTGTATCCCTAGCTGTATAATGTAGAACAAATGAGCTAAAACTTGCCCAAAGCTGGTATTTTTTCTTTGTTTGTTTTGTTGTTGTTTTTTGTTTTTGTTTTTTAATATAGTCAGTCTGTCATAAAGCCTTTTTTAGGCCACTTTTTTTCTGAGGGATTCATCAGTTTTGCTGCAGCGTAGGGCAGACGTAAAGCTTCTTAAATGCTTGTGATTTACAACTGATTACCTTTTAGTTTGTCAAGTTTTTTAGGAACGCTGGACCTTTGACCAACTGGACACACTGTCTCAGGAGGGGGGAGAAGCAACAAACCTAATCCCAGTGGCTCAGGGGAGGGGGTATTTGATGTAGTGCAGTGCATATATTTTAATGCTGTGCAATGTTATAAATAAATACTACAGCTGTTTCTGACAGTCGTCTTACTTCCGCATACACTGTGGAAAATATAATTGGGATCTCTTTTAGCAGACCTTTATGGTTGCTGGGACAAAACGTGTCTTTATGTAAACCCCCTTTCCCTGCTGCTGGTTGTTTGCTGGTTTTTGTTTGCTACTCCCTGAGCTGCAAGACAGAGACAACCCCCTTGGTCAAACTGTACCTTTTCTTCTTACCCCACCTCGTCAATAGAAACGCGAACAGTCAACGATCCGCCGGACGTTCTGGACAGGCAGAAATGCCTAACTGCCTTGGCGTCTCTCCGCCACGCCAAGTGGTTCCAGGTTTGCATTCACGTCCTTACTTGTACATCAGGTTGAACTGTTTTCCTTGAGTGATCTTTTATTTCCTGTCCATTTAGAGGACCGTAACAGTTTTTGCTCTCAGTTTTTGTTCATATTGTTAATGATCTTTATAAAATGTCTAAATTAATGCTCATCTATACCAATGACAGAAGTGGATAAATCATTGGTATCAACATGAGTACATGTCGAGAGACTGAGCTCTCTCGATTTCAACGTCAAAGGTCATAAAAGGCTAACATAGCTTGAATAAGTTTTACTTACTGTTGATTTGGAGAAGGCTCAGTACTTATTACTCTTCTGTGCTTGGGTTGTTTTGTTTTTGTTTGTTTGAAATCTCAGAAAGGATTCCATCACAGACAGAAGCTCTGCTAACCTAATGGGCTTTGTTTCTGCCTCCAGGCAAAAGTTAACACCCTGAATTCTGCCGTCGTTGTGATCCGACTCATGAGGGACTTGTGTAACCGCGTTCCTACCTGGACGCCACTCTCAGGATGGGTGAGGAAACTCTTTGTGCATCTACTCCGACAGCAGCAAAGCGGAGATTTGTGTTTAAGTCATTTCAGCTGCTTTCATCCTGAAGTGTCGGTTTTGTCTTCTTGTCTCCACATAGCCACTTGAACTGCTAGTGGAGAAAGCTATTGGTACATCTGAGAGATCACTGGGAGCGGGCGAGGCCCTCCGCAGGGTTTTAGAGTGCGTAGCCTCAGGAATACTTATGGAAGGTGAGATTTTATTTGAGTTGTGCAACTTGCATGTAAATTTATACACTGAGCTGACATTCATGCACCAGTTGAATGGTATTTGTGCACAGATGGCCCTGGAATTAAAGATCCTTGTGAAAAGGAAGCTGTTGATGCCATTGGCTATTTGACTAGGCAGCAGTGTGAAGACATCACACAGAGTGCTCAGGTAAGGTGAGCCTGTAGAAGCACCCACACACATGTACACCTTTAAAATTAAATCAACAAATTAGTGCATAACTTTGATGTTTTTCTTAGTTTGCCTTGAGGCTGTGTGCATTTGGACAGATGCACAAAGTGTTGGGGATGGACTCTAAACCTCTGAGGTCACGAAAATCGCTGGGAGCAAATTACAGAGATGGCATGGGTGGGCTATTATTTTTTTTTATTTTTCTTTATTTCCTGTGTTCGAAAAATCAACACTTCCATCAAATCTCCTTTTTTTCCCTTTTTTTTTTTTTTTAATAACTGTAGCCCAGATACCACCTGTTGGACAACTGAACCTGCCAGCTAAGAGACCTTTCACAGACGTGGACACAGGAGAAGAAGACACACACCTCAACAGCAAACAGAGAAAGTTTCTCAAGTTCCAGAAACGCTTTCAGAAGAAATCCTGTGAGTAATGAATGTCAAATTATTCACTGTAACACAAAAAATACTGCTGTAAAATCCCTTTGATCTTTAACTGTATGACAAAACACAGACTTGGTATTGTGGAATAAATATTCTGTATGTTTACATACATGAACATGCTTTTCTGGCAAGGTGTACATAATTTCCTTTTGCCATAATATTTCATTCTGTTTATCAAAATAATTATAAATGCTATTAAAAGTTAGATTTACTTTTTTAAATCTTTTGGTGTCCTTGGATAGAATATTTAAGTCACATAAGCTGAGTAGTGCTGTGAAAATGACAACTTTGTGACTCCTATGTTAATGTGACATTTGTCTTTTACTCTTTATGCTGACTTCTGTAGCCTTATTTTTCTGTGTGTGCTTCTCAAAATGAATCTGTTTGCTCATTTTGTTGTTTCCTTGTAGTCACCGATGATCTTACCATGAATGCCGTGATGCGTCTGAACCAGTACAGACCTGGTCTGGATTACAGACTTACATCTCAGACTGGCCCAGTTCACGAGCCGGTCTTTACAATGGCTGTCGATCTAAATGGAAAGACGTACGAGGCAACGGGGCCTTCCAAACGTGCCGCTAAGCTTAATGTAGCCACAAAGGTAATGGTGTTTGTTATCTACACAAGCTGACTTTTAGTATAAATACTCAGTACTGTGTTCTTCTTGGTTACTTTTTGGCTGATGGACTAGTTACTGTTTATTGATTGGTTCCATACATTTTGCTAATTGATTGTTTGTTTAAGTGCAGCCCAACTTGTAAGTTTGAACATTTGTAAAGTCAGACTGGGCAAAGAAATCAATGTTGTTTTATGTGTCTTATAGTTTTTTTACTTTCATTTTTCACAGGTACTGCAAGATCTCGGTCTTCCCACAACTTCTGAATCTAAATCAGAGCCCAGTAGTGAAAATGAAGGAAGCCAGGACTCTGTTAAAGCTGTTGCACCGACTTCTTCTACATCTGAAGATGTATGTCGTTGAGCTCTCTTTGGACTCCGTATTTACAAATGCATCCTAAAAGTTCCCACAGAGAGAAACACTTGTGCATTTCACCACAGTTTTTTCTTATGTGTGCTTGCTGTGAACAGACTGGTCAGGGTCCAATCTTAACAAAAAATGGCAAGAACCCTGTGATGGAGCTGAACGAGAAGCGCCGCAGCCTGAAATACGAGCTGTCGGCAGAGACGGGTGGCTCCCATGAAAAGTGCTTTGTGATGGAGGTGAGTCAGCAGTATTGTATACAGCAAACAGAAATCAGGTGTAAAGTGAGCACTGCACTGTATAGCAGCTTTGATATCTTGGGCTTTGTAAAGGCAACTGTAGAGCCAAGTAAAGATTTCTGTATTTGTGTTTAATCTGTTAAGTCCCATGTGGGTGGGATTATTTCAGAAAGAAGGACAGAGGTGGGAGATAAACGATTTCCTTTGGTCCTGTGAGCCATTATTCTGGACAGGATTCTTCCCAAAATTAACAGCATATGGTCTGTAATAGATGTTTAAACTCGGCAGGATAAACCCAAACTAATAAACATCCATAGATCAGAGGATACATTAGAGTTACTATAATGAGCTGTTAGGCTGTGCGGGTGTAACAGGCGATTTGTTGGTGGTGGCTCTCCACTCACTAAAATTCTAATGTTATGCTATGCTGCACATGTGGAGGTTCAGCAGAACACTGTAGCTATGTTTTTGCACTGCTGCTCAAAAGAATAGACACGGCGTGCACAACACACATTCTCCATCTCCTCTACCAGCAGGAGTCACTCTCTGTGTATAAATGCTGTGACATGCTTCATAAAATCCTAAAATCTTTTCTCCTCATTTCTGTCTCACAGGTGGAAGTTGATGGGCAGAAGTTCAAAGGACGAGGCTCCAACAAGAAGGAAGCAAAGGCCTACGCTGCCCTCGCTGCTTTAGAGAAGCTGTTCCCAGATGACAGTGGACTTTTAAATAACAGAAATCCCTCAAAGAAGAAAGTCACCTACACTGACATGGTAATGTATCCAACTGGTGAGCTTTAAAATGCACAACTCAAGCAATTTAACTATCAGGCTGTTTCAAAATGACATTTTTCTCACGTTTCCTTTTTGACAGCACATCCCAGGATTCGGCACCATCCGCGGCATCCCTTCAGACTCAGGGTCCCGTGGCTGGGGTCCCCACAGAGGGGGTCGGGGCAGGGGTCGAGGCAAGCAGTTTCCAGCAGGACCCAGCTATAACAAGAGTAAGAAACTTTATGCTATTTACGAGTCAATTTAATCATCGTAGGAAACCTTTAAACCTGTAAATGGAGTTTGCACTAAATGGTGATTTCTTGTTTTAAAAGCCAACTACAGTTATGAGAGCAGCACTGGCACAGGCTATCGTAAGTATCTGAATGTCTGTTAGCTTTATGCACTCTGGTTTTATGTTAGGGTGTGTGTATTTGGTTTTACATGTTTTTTGTGATGTACACTTTTTTTTAAATAAGGCTTAAATGTCATGCAGAAGCTTTGCTGATTCGTTGAAAGGCATAAGATGCCTAATTACAGTTATATGTGATGGATATATGTGATGATGCATGCAATAACAAGGCTAAAAGACCTTTTTTTTTTTTTTTGTAATTATGTTTACCAAAATTTAAAACTTCTAGGTAAACATTCCAAGATGTGTTTCACTTATTTATCTTTGTCCCAAAAAGTTGATTCTGTTCTTCTGGGCGTAGCTTTTTCAGTTGGAGAAATGTTTCAGCACTCATTCAAATGACTTCTTCAGTCTCAGCTCACTGCAGGTTTCCAACCCAGTACATTTGCATAAAGACTGAAACTAGCACCACTGGTGAAAAATGGCCTGGAGGTCAGTTTCTTGATCATTAATATGCAAATTGACATGACCATTGATCAACAAACATTGAGAAGTGATAGTTGGTCAATGGCCATTCACAGAGAGTTAGGGATTGGCTGCAGTCACAGTGTTGTAAGATGGTGCCCTTAGGCCCCCTGCTTGATTCAGAGGTCTTTCCCTTTTCATGTAAATGGTCTCCTTGACTCTGCGCTCAAACCAGTGTTGCTCCCTGCCCAGGATGTGTACATCCTCATCATTGAAAGAGTGTCCACTGGCCTGTAGGTGTGAATAGACCTGTGGGTTGTTTGGTTTCCCCAGTGTATAAATCATGGCAATGGCTTAACATCCATCCATCCATCCATCCTCATCCGCTTTGTCCGGGGCCGGGTCGCGGGGGCAGCAGCCTAAGTGTGTGTGTGTGCAATGGCTTAACAGCGTACGCTAAATTACTCTGGTTGTGCCGGGGGACCCGATACTTAGGGTGGACCAGTTTCTGCCAGAGCACGTTTTGGGGGTTGAAAGCCACAGAGATGAGGTCTCAGCCGTTCCGATACTCCTGACACATAAGGGATCACTAAAGGTTTTCACTTAGGTAACAGTTGTCCTTCTTCTCTTCTGGATTGCCTGGAGATTTCTTTAGGTGCCCTCCCACCTTTGACAAATGTCCAGCTGGGATAGCGACTTTCACTCAGGGCTTTCTTCAAATGATGTTTTTCTGCTTCCCTGCTACGCTATGTCCAGATAAACAGGATCAACTTTTTGGGATTCCCTTACCTGGATGATTGAGCATGCATCAAGATCTTTATCTTTATGTGTGTGGTGGGGTTTTGTTTGTTTGTTTGTTTAAACTTGAACAAGCGTGAACTGTCTCGGTTCTATGATTTGCAAATAGATCAACAGTCACTTGTAGTTGTCGTCAGTTGCAGCTCTAGGATCGTGTCTTTTAAGAAAATGGCACTTACCTCTCATTTACCTCTTGTTTCTCTTATCTTAAAGATAAATTATATGGCAATAATGGAGCCACTGCCACAGCCAAAGGTACCGCCCCCACCACCTCAGCCTACGGCACCTTTTACCCCGAAAGCACCACCATCACGTACTCATCCCCACCCGTCTCCAGCTCCAACACCAGCACCACGAAAGAAGAAAGCTACCAGTCAATGCCGCCTCCTGCTGATCAGGAGAGTCCGTACAGCTACGGCTACGGAGATGAGAAGAGAAAGATGCTGACCCAAGGTGGAGACTACTCTATGTACAGCACTGCTTACCCCAGCTCTGTCACCGGGGGACAGAGTTATAATAATTATGGCAAGTTCCTTTTCTATTTCTTACAGTAACTTCCTGCTTTTCCTATTTCTTTATATTTAATCTTGATTTATACATATAAATGATCTGGGGTTATAAATGTTTCTTCACAGGCTGGGAAAACCAGTCGTCCTGGGGGAATCAGGGGTACAGCATGTACCAGGGATTTGGAGGACACACCCAGGGCTCATACTCTGGATACGGCGACATGAATTACTGATCATAACATCACTGGTGCTTTTTATTATGCTTACATGACTCCCTTTTTTTCCTCATGTCTTGACTGCTTCAAGCAATGCTATAAGGAAGGATAGGCCTGTTTCCCAGCTCTGAGCTCCTGCAGATGCCTCCTCATTTCCTCAGGTGGGATTTAAGCAGTTCAGAGTTCCTCTGTGATGGCAGAGGGGGAGGGGAAAGAGTGCAAGGAAGCATGTCAGCATAATGAAATATGTAGTCTTTCCCACCTTGATGATTAGGGATCATCCTAAGGTACCTCTCTTAAAAAGAAATAAAAAAAGAAATGCTGGTGTTTTCTCTGAAACTGGAATTCTGCTGATCTTGTTTGATACTCTTAACCTCAGTTGTCAGTTCTTTTGACAAACCAGTAAGCCAGTTTTAAGTTACGTTTCTTTTATCTGTAGCCTTCATCACGTCAATGTTGACATGAGTGTTACGTTGGGTTGTTTTGTCTTTTTAATGTAGTGTACTGGTTCTGTATCAGTATATTTTTTTTATGTAAAGCTGCTTGTTGTTTTAAACTGAAGTCCTTTCTGTCTCATAAAAACGCTCTAATCCTTGTACAAATAAATGACTTATTTTGGAGCTGAGCTTCTGACCATCAGTTTCTTAATTACAGACATTGCAGAGATCTTGTTAGTATGATTGTTGGCATTTTAAGAGCTTCATCTTATTCAAGCTCTGACATGTGACAGCTGCAAATGATTTGTGCATGCACAGCCAGACTGCTGTGAATGCAGGACAAGCATACGGCACCCACGCGCTCCCTACCTGCGCTGCTATCAAAGCTGACAGGAACCCTCACTGACCCGTAATTAGAGGAGTGTAGTTAAAAGTTATTTGAAAATTTAAAGCACATTTTGCAAGCTTGATCCAATATTAGCACTCCCAGTGAAATTTGATAAAGATTAAAGGAGGGGACAAGTGGAAGCTCCAGAGATGAGGGTTTGCTGACTGTCGGCAAAAACAAAAAACTTAAGGACAGCAAATTATTAACAGTAAAACTCATCTTGTGTTTTTGTTTTAGCAAATGAATATCGCTCGAAAACAACTTTAGGGAATTGAGCTCAAGTTCAAGTTCAACTTTGTCACTTCAACCATATACAGTTTAAAAATACACAGTGAGGCGAAACAACGTTCCTCCAGGAACCAAGGTGCTACAAGACAAGTTAGTGCAAAAAAAAAAAATATATATAATATATCTAGTAATAATATTGTGCAAAAGAGCATTTACAGGTTGGTGTGTGCGATGGTTTGGTGGTGTAGGTCAGTGTGTTTGCGCTTTGTGTTGGTTAGTCAGTCCAGTCTCAATGTTTTGAGGTATTTGAGTTAAGCTGAGTGATAATGTTAGTGTATGTGTGTGTGTGCGTGTTTATCAGTCAGTCCCTTTTTGCTGAGGAGACGGATGGCTTGTGGAAAAAAGCTGTTGCACAGTCTGGATGTGCGTGCCCGAATGCTTCGGTACCTTTTTCCAGATGGCAGGAGTGTAAAGAGTGTGTGAGAGGGGTGTGTCCGATCAGCCACAATGCTGGTGGCTTTGCGAATGCAGCGTGTGGTGTAGATGTCCTCAATAGAGGGTAGAGAGACCCCGATGATCTTCTCTGCTGTTCCCACTATCCGCTGTAGGGTCTTGCGGTCTGATATGGCACAGCTCCCAAACCAGACAGTGATGCAGCCGCTCAGGATGCTCTCAATAGTTCCTCTATAGAAGGTGGTCAGGATCGGTGGTGGAAGCCGGGCCTTTCTCAGTCTTCTCAGAAAGAAGAGACGCTGTTGGGCTTTCTTGTGCAGGGAGCTGGTGTTGAGGGACCAGCCGAGGTAACCACACTAAAAGGAGAACTGCATACTTTGTTTTTGCATTAGTATGTGACACCTCTAGGTGTGAGAGACAATTCCAGTAATGTCTTACAGCAGTTTTTCTTGATAGAGGCTTCACATACTTCAACCTTTTACCAAAACTTGTGTGAAACACTGTGAAAAAGTCTTCAACCTCTTTTTTTTGTTGGATATTTGTAAGACTTGCGTGTTTCAGATCAAGCAAGTTCTAATATGAGATAAAGATAAGGCCGGTTTTCAGGTGATGATCGTCATTTATTAAGGGGAAAAAGGCCCAAACCAAAATGAACTAACTGGGATTAACCACGTTTTTTGGAAAGCATTGTGAGTCAGTGTTTTCAGTCGTTATGCAAATGTAGTGTTTGTAAGGTTGGGAAAGCTGCAGTCAGCTGAAACTGAAGTCATTTGAATGGGTGATCAAAGATTTCAACCAGTGAAAATGCAACGTCCAGACGAAAAGAATCAACTTTCTTTGGTTCATGTTTAATGCTGCAAGACTATATTCAGCAATTTGACCCATTATTTTACTGAACTTAGTGTTTTACGTGTTATTTTGAAGTTATTCAAAAAGCAGGAAGCAAAAGATGGAAAGAAAACAAGCTAAACAGGAAAATCAGTGAATAATATTGAAGTGGAAAACATGTCTGGACACCAGCTATATTAACCACAATAGATCACATGTGTGCCCTTATGACCTTCTAGTCAGTGTCTGAGCAATGATCATGCCTCTCCAGCGTGTCCCGGGGCTGGTCCTCCTACATCCTCTCCTCCAGGACTGCTGATAAAAGGCGAGGGGGGAACGACGATCACTCTGAGGATGGAGAGTGTCCCAACAGATCCCATCAGCCGTGAGTGTTTTGTCTTTGACGACATTATCTCTGCATATTGACACCTATTCTTTACACATGAAAAGCTGTTTCCCCCCCCTCATCAATCAGGCAGCACTTCACACTGTTGTTGTGGCGTCTCTGTTGAGGGTCTTTTTATCTGTTTAATTATGTAGACGTTTGACCTTTGCCTCACACACACACGGTTTCTTTGATTGGTTTCTATTTACTCCAGCTGAGGCATGTCAGCTTTAGGCTGCAGCCAATCACAAGTCACCTTTAGGACAAAAAAAAAAGCATAACTGAGGGACTTGTTCTTTAGCGTAGTGGGAGGCAGAGAGAGAGAGAGCGCGAAGCTTAGCGTCACATGGTAGGTTGTGGTTTTGGTTGTTTCATTTTGCTTCTGCTTTGTTGCTTTTGCAGGTGCTGACTTTCATTTCTGTGGTGTCACATCTTGTGACTGAGCCGAGTTTAAATTTGCCGTTAACTTAAATTCCAATGCTTTGTTTGTCTTTGAAGATGGCAGTCACTATTTTATCCATCTTGATTGCTGCCATCCCCGTGGCCTACTGCTATCCAACTGCCTTCCAAAACCTGGAGGAAAGTCGCAGTGAGTATTACGCCACACTGACTTTCATAAGCTTACTTTCCAATCAGAAGTACTAATATTCTTTTCCTCTTACAGGCAACAGAACCTCCATTAAGTTTCTGGCAGTGGGCGACTGGGGTGGTGTGCCTTATCCCCCCTACATCACTGCTGTGCAGAAGGCCACAGCTCAAGAAATGAGCAAAATAGCAGACCAGATGGGAGCTGATTTTGTTCTTGCTCTGGGCGATAACTTCTACTACAAAGGTGTGAACACTGTGGATTCTCCTCGGTTTAAGGTGAGTAGAATAAATGTGGCGTGAAAAAACAACACTGTATTTTAAAACTGTGTGTTGAAAGCAGTAACTATGTTTTCCTTCTTCTTATCAGGAAACTTTTGAATCTGTGTACACTGCAAAGTCCCTCCAAGTCCCTTGGTATGTGATCGCTGGCAATCACGACCACGCAGGGAATGTCAAAGCCCAGATCGACTACAGCAGCAGATCTAACAGATGGTAAGGGGCAGAATATAAAGTTCGGACATCTTAAAGTTTTAAGCTTTTAGGAAATACTCAGTTAAATTTTGATGCCTCTTCATTACCTTTGATAGGAAATTCCCCTCGTACTACTATGAGCTGAACTTCCGCATTCCCAACACGGGGAAGACTCTGACCATCATCATGCTTGACACTGTGATGCTTTGCGGTAACTCTGACGACAATTCGGACAAGAAGCCAAGTGGACCCCTGAATGAATTGGATGCCAATCGCCAGCTGGCTTGGCTGCAAGAGAGACTGGCTCTGTCCAAGGCAGACTTCCTGTTGGTGGCAGGCCACTACCCTGTTTGGTCTGTGTCCGAGCACGGCCCCACAAAGTGTCTGGTGCAAAGCCTCCGTCCACTGCTCATCAAATACAAGGCCACTGCTTACCTCTGCGGCCATGACCACAACCTGCAGGTTGGTTCGGGAAGAGTATGTTTAACATTTGATATAAATCTGCATAGCTACTCTTAGAGCTACAATGAATTTTCCTCTTCTTTTTCCCACAGTACCTCGAAGAGTCTAACATAGGCTATGTGGTGAGCGGTGCTGGAAACTTCCTGGATCCTGACACCCGTCACTGGCACCATGTTCCCAAAGATTCTCTTAAGTTTTTCACCGGCAAGGCTTCAACACTGGGAGGATTCATCCATGCAGAAGTGACAAAGAACAAGATGACCGTGACTTTCTACCAGGCGAAAGGCACTTCTCTCTATCGCACAGTTCTCTCGCAAAGAGATCTTGAATAGACTGATGAGCAGGAACAGTTATATACGGTGTAATCTGCAGCGTAAGTGTGAAATCAAGTAATGAGTCTTGATCTCTTATTTTTTTTAAAAATCTTTGGCATTAATTTCAAAGCATTTTTAAAAGAATCATCTGGTTTTAAATGTGACTTTATGCTACTGTAAAATAAATAGTGCCTTTGTCATCTGTCCTGAACTTTTGAAAATGTGGCTGTGGTGCTTGAATTTCTTACTCTGCAAGTGCATCTGAATTTATGTCTTTCAAAACAAATGAGAAATTAGAGAAAGCATTGAATGATTTGGGGGCTTACACTGATTTCTGAAACCTGTCAAGTCTTATTCAATCCAAAGACTTAAGAAATGTACACGTTTTATTACCAGTTCTGATATAATCATGGTCGCCCCATGATCGGAAGGTCGGCGGTTCGAATCCACTTAACGGCTACCCTGAGGTACCCCTGAGCAAGGTACCGTCCCTACACACTGCTCCCCGGGCGCCTGCTTAGTGGGCTGCCCACTGCTTCACAGAGTGAATGGGTCAAATGCAGAGAAAAACAAGTAATTTCCCCATGGGGATCAATAAAGTATCCATTATTATTATTATTATTATTATTATTATTATTATTATAACTGACTGTTAATCAATGCATTGGTGAGGTATGCATCAAAAGAAAGGCACTTTTTTTTTGCAAATAAAAGACATATTGTGACAAATTTAGAGTTGATTTATTCATCTGTTACATGTGTGCCAGAAACAGCACTTCATCACATCAGGAGATTTAATACTGATGAGGCTGGCTATTGCTGAAGGACAGGAGAGGTCAAGACTTTCACAGGGAGAGCTCTTTTGTCTGTGAGAGAGAACCACCTGGCCTGCCAGCAGAGGATCAGGCTCGACGACAGCAGATTTGCAGTGACTGTGATCTGAATAAATTCAGCCAGCCAGTCAAAGTTAACCTGGGAAGGACGCAGAGACTGACAACAGGCTGGTTTTTATTCTTTCTACCTTCGTCTGCTGATATATATTAAAAAAATTCATAAACTAAAATCTGTTTCATATAAAAAAAGTTATGAGAATCGTTGATTTTTATTCTCCATTGTCAAAATATGTTTACCCATCGCTTTCAGAAACAACAACAGGCAAGAACTATAATTTATTCTACATAATGTAATGCCACAAACATTTTTACCTTAAGCTTGGCCTTGCCTTAACTACACCGAGGCTATTACAGGGCCGGTGAGTGTTATCCTGATCCAATTGGGATGAGTTAAAGTCCACTAGTGTCATGCATCGTCAGAGTGAGAGCAAGAATCACCAAGTGAGTCAATGCTGATGAGAAGTCAGTTGAGGGTAAGCCATCACCTGAAGATAGAGGACTGCCAAGGATCACTTAACCCTGACTTATTTAAATCCACTGTAGACCAAAAGAAAACCTGACTGAGGTACATGTCAGGTCAGACACTAAAGATTAGGCAGTTTCTAAAGTTCCTGTAAGTGAGTCAGTCTACTGATCTTTCACATCTAGTGGATGCCTGTATGTTCTAGCAGTACATCAGCAGCAGTTAAAATTCAGGTTTTAAGTGGCTATCATACATATTTTCAGAACTGGCATGAATGGAAAAAAGCACTAAAAAGGCAAAAATTTAGCAGATTAAGTCACAAATATCTTCTTTAGGAGACCAATATACATCTTAGACTTCTTAAAACTAATTTTAAGAAAACTGTTAAAATAACATACAGATGAAGTCCTTGATCCGCCCTCTGCTGCTACAAAGTTAGCTCAGTTAGTTAGTTAGGTTTGTTGCCACTGACACCACTGAAATAGAAGAGAGCACAAAATGTGGGATTAATAACAAGAAAAAGGAAAACATTGATTTGATTTAAAACAAAAGGAAAAAAAGGTTTTAAAAAGTTTTTTTTAATCTATGTATTTAGTGAAATAAAAAAGTTGTGTCATCAATTAGCTGTTTGAGTTGTCTTGAGAAGCGTTTATGCACCTGCACATCTGCAATGCTCAGCTCCACATTTGTGCATTTGTTTTCCTTTCAAGCAAAAGCAAACATCAGAGGCAGTGTTTAAAAATGCAGTCATAGAAATTTTAACCCTCTGTGCCTCTGTCACACAAAACCCTTTCAGAGAGCTCAATCCTGGGTCACTTAAATCCGATCATTTCCTCTCCCCATTAATCTCTGGCTCTTTACTTCCTGCTTCTGCTCTTGACCCCTCTCTTCCCCGGAAGCCATTGAAGATCTTCAGTCATTCGTCTCACACAAGATTTGGAAGTTCATACACTGAGAATGGCCCGATGCTGTCCGATTATCTAATTCCACAGCTCAAAAGTAATAAAGGGACACTGTATTAAAGGCTAAGCCGCTCATCTAATCTTCTCTCCGTAATCTCCACCCCTCACTGAATGCTGACCTCCGGGTTTCACAGATGGAATGAGCAATGTGAACTCAATGAGCGTTCCCCCTGAAATATGTTACTCTGGTCATTTTTCTCCTTTTAAGCTCCAGGCCTGTACCTAAAAAGGAGATTACTCCACCTTTGCTGGCAAACGTCGTATTAACATGGTCTGTTTTTATGAGTGAAAGTGCTGACAGCGTGCAAATATGTGTGTGTGTTGTCACAGCCTCCATGTGCTTTTAATCTCCACGGATTTTGCCGGCCAATATGCTGCTTAAAATGGCCCCTGAAATCTGTCATTTGGTGTTGTATAACCATGTTTTTTTAATCCCAACAAGCAAAAAAAAAAAGTATCCCTTCTACAGATGTTCATTACATATACACATTTTTTTTAGAATTTAAATAACAATCAATTATAAATTCTTAGAAATAAAAACTTGTTTTATTTGTTGATGTTGCTTTTCTTAACCTCAATATCAAAGTGGAGATTCTTGTTCTGTTTTTGTATTTTCCATTTTTTGAAGTAACCTTCACATCTTTAGAAAGCATCACACAGTCACCTTAAAGAGGTCACACTAATCGAATCAACTTCACCCTATTAATTAGCGAGTTCAGCCTATCCTCCTAAGGCTCAGAATATATTTAGTATAGGAATAAGTCTGTGTTAGCAAATAGACTAAGCACCAATATTCACCACATGAATTCAGCACAAACACCTTCAAGGTGCACTGCTTTCATTATTATTTCTCTTTAGGTATTTAAATTTTGTGAATAAACTTTGTGATATTATTAACAGTTGTTAATAAAAGCTTTAATACATGATATTAACTGAAGTTTGAACCTTTGCCTTTGTTCACAATTATAAATGTGGTTAAATGATCAAAATTAAGTTCTTTATATCTTAGCTACAGACTTTAGTGACAGTTTAGGATGACATGACAACTGGCAGGAGAAAAAGGTATAATCATGACGCTAACTTGGCACAAATCCACAACAAATGAGGGCTGTTAAACAAAGTATCACAGGCTCTACGTGAGCTCAGGACTGCAGGAAATGTGCAGTAGTCTGTTCCCGTCTTGGTCGAATACACATCAGCTGCTCCAAGAGAAGGAAATCCATGCATGCAAACTGGCCTTGTGAGTCATACAACTTGTGTATTTCCAGACAGATAGGGTGACTCTAGGGCAGGTTTGGAAAGGTGTTTCAGACATGACAAAAAGGAGCTAAAGAAGCTCAGCAGAAGAAGGTTGAGATCCTGTCTCAGATCCTTTGTGTTCTTCATGCATCGCTCTCCTTTGGGATTGGTCGACTGTGAGAAGGGCTGCCCAGACTGATGGAGTTGGGGAAAAAGGACGGTATGTAGTGGGAGACAGTCATCAAAGGGCTGGGCAGCGGGCTCTCATGCTCGGGCGTCATAGGGATGATGATGTCGTCTTGATCCCACACGTGGAAGGCATTTGGGTGGGAGTGAGTGAGGGCAGGTGGCATGTGGTGAGGGCTGACTCCCTCCACCTCTCCATCTTTCGTTAGCTCCTCTTCAATTGGTCCCAGCAAACAGTCTGTAGATGGATAAAAAAGCAGGGATAAGATCAAAATTATTGACCTTTACTGTCCTATAATTTACTTCTGAAACACCCAAAATTCAGTCTGCACAGCAGTAAAAGGCAAATCGAGTAACCTCGGGTTCTTTAAGAAATAAACTAATAAATAAAACGGCGAACTAGTAAAGAGCATGTTCATGGTTGCATTGCACATTGACAATGATGTCAGAAAACCTCAGCTGCAACTCCACCAAACCTGAAACTTTGGTAATGACCATAATCATAATGTTTCTGTTCTAGTGATAGTAGTTTGCAGTCTCTTCACTTGTGTTTAGCAGTCCTTTAAAAATAGCGGGTGTGTTTTAAAAAGGATACAGCCTGGTCCCAGTACAGGGATCTCCAAGGTGAAAGGATTTAAGGTTTGGACTATTAATACAAACTACTCCAACTACTACATCACATTAGCAAACACCACAGCACATCACTTTATTCCAATTTTAAAAAATAAAATAAAATATGGTCTTGTATATAAAAAAAATTTCAGATCATTGGAGTGAGCAGCTACCTCTGATAGAATAGATTACCTGTTATATCCAGCATGAGGTCTTTGATGAGATGACCCACAATAGCGTAAGCTACAGCAACCACGACCAGGGCGGCCATCAGAAGGTAGAGGACCGATTTGGGCAGCTGGATGAGATCTCTGGGAGGAGGCTTGTACTCCTTATAGAGAGGCTCCTCATTGTAAACCAAATACTGAAATGATGGCAATCCTTCTTCTGTGTAGTTAAAACTGTCCATATTCCCAGATTAGCAGCCTCCACGTCCAGCACAGAGAAGCAGTTATTCCATTGCATGTATAATTTACCTTCTTGCTGAGACGTCACTCCCAACAGTTTACAGGAAAAGTGTCAAAATCTACATCTGTTATCATTTCAAATCCAGTCAAGGAGTAAATTTACCCACCTGCCAAGACCATGTGTTTGCTGCTTGCAGATTTAACACATGTGGATCCCTCCAGCTCATATTTCTACCCAGCTTATTCTTTAATTTGCATTATGATGCATGTTGTTATCATCAGTTCATCCTCCAGTAAAGCAAAAAAAAAAAATCAGGATATCAGCCTCTGTGCTGCCTCCTGCGTGCTGCAATCTCTGTTCTGAAATAATCCAGATCAGCAGCAGAGCAAGAGAGAGAGACAGAGAGAGATGAAGGGAGGGATTAAGCTCCAAATCACAGCAGCGATCAAGCAACTCCTCATCCCATCCCAATCCCAGCCCACAGAATGACAGAGCACCTAATCCACAACTATCTTGTAAGTGCTTACTCAGCTATAATACTCACTTACTATTAAACCCATTCCCACAAATCCACACATATGAAGAGCATCCCAGTGAAAAGCTCAGACAAACCAGCTTCCTAAAGGTGTTTCACTATTACTACTAGCTTGCATCCTTTCTTTTGAAAAAAAAAAAAAAGATACAACATATAAAAAAATGAACCTATGTCTTGTGAAAAAGTACATAAAAAAAGAGTTTTCTTTCTACAGCCTTTTAACAGGAAGTTGTCTGCATGATAGCTTCAGACACTATTGGCAATATCTAAACCAGCTTAATGGGGTCATCACCTGGAAAGGTCTAAATTTAAAAAGCTGGGTCTTCTTAAACATTACCTAATGTTTGCCTTCTTTTGAGCTCATGAGCTGCGTTGCTCGTCTTGGTCATGTTGGTGCCATATTATTGGAACATCAACCAGTCAATCTAATGTAATATGCAAAGAACTGTTGTTTTCAAGTGCAGCTGCAAAAACTTTGCAGTTAAAGTGCAAAACACATCCAAATATCACTTGTAGGAAAAAAGCTTAACTCACTCACTTACTGCAAGAAGACCACCATTTCTGGAAGCTGATAGAAATAATGTGAATTTTAGTTCAAACTTTTTCTTCTAAGCCAAATAAAAGTCAATTTACATACATGAGAAATATACATAACATCAGTTCAGACTATTGAATTCTCAGTGCACTTAGGTATGTGGACCTGATCAAGGTGACCTGCTAAAGTTCAGTGGGATGGCTGTGCCTCAGGAGGTGGAGCAGGTCATCTGCCCGTCCGAAGTTGGGTGCTCTGATTTTTTTAAGATGATGCAAAAAGGATCTAACATAACCATACTTGATGATACACGCTCATTTACATGATACATGGTTAAAAAACTGTTTGCCTCTGTCCTAACACATCACACCTGAGCAGCATTGAACCTGGATTAAATGGGAGTGGAGACAGTGGCAAGTAGCGTTACTACTCCCTCTTGTGGTGACAAGTTGTAATAGCACCAAAAACATCAAACGGCTCTAACACCAGGCAGAAGTTTGAAAATGTTAGAAACTGCTGATCTATTTGAATTTCCTCACATTTCCCCATCTACAGAGTTTATAGATGGTCCAAAAGTAAGTATCCAGTGAGTGGCAGTTCTCTGGCTCTCTTCTTCTCTACCTTGTTGATATCAGAAGAAAAGTGAAAACACATCATCTCTGAATGCACATAAACATAAAACCTTGAAATCTGGGCAAAAGAAGACTAGAAAAATATTGCCTGACCTGATGAATCGCGTTTTCTGCTTAGACATTTACTGGTATTAAGGTATGTAAGAAATATGACAAATACGTCCATTTTTAAAGTCGGTTAACTCTCAGTTATCCAGACGTCTCAGTTTCAATAAATATGTGTATCTAAGCTGCTTTTTCTTGTATTAGGATATTCTAAAAATAAAGTATATACATAAATTAAGCCGCTTGGACTATTTTTTGTTTTTAGGATCATTCAGATGGTTGTTGTTTTATTAATTTATTACAGTTAACTAAAACTTAACCAGTAGTTTCATTTAGTTTAACTATGATAACCTTGCAAATTGAAGTAGTACCATGGTGTGGATGTACACTTTTGATCTAACATGGATTCATCCTGTGGAAAGAGCAAGTTTCATTTTTAGAGCGTTCTGAATTCTTTAAAAGAGTAGGTCGTATATCGGCAATTTGAAAAGTCTTTTATTTTGGAAGGCAACATCAGACTGATTTGATATTGATATGGTATCACTGTGGGGTTGGATACTATTGATCTAAAGTGGAATTATGCTGTGGAAACAGCAATTTTCCATCTTAGAGCATTTTGAATTCGCTCCAAGAGTAAGTCATATATGGGCAAATTGAAAAAGCTTTTATTTTGAAAAGCAAAATCAGACTGACTTGAAATTGACATGGTAACATCGTGAGGTTGTATACTGTTGACCTAAAGTGAAATTATCCTGTGGAAACAGCAATTTTCACTTTTAGAGCATTTTGAAATCTTTAAAAGAGTAGGTCGTATCTTGGCAATTTGAAAAGTCTTTTATTTTGGAAGGCATAATCAGAATGACTTGATATTGATATGGTAACATCGTGAGGTTGTATACTGTTGACCTAAAGTGAAATTATCCTGTGGAAACAGCAAAATTCTTTTTAAGAACATTTTGAAATCGTTAAAAAAGTAGGTCGTATATATGCTCAATTTGAAAGGGCATTTATTTTGGAAGGCATAATCAGAATGACTTGATATTGATATGGTATCACTGTGGGGCTGTATACTGTTGATCTAAGGTGGAATTACCCTGTGGAAACAGGAATTTTCCATTTTAGAGCATTTTGAAATTGTTCCAGGATCAAGTCAGATATGGGCAGTTTGAAAATGCTTTTATTTTTGAAAGCAAAATCAGAATGACTTGATATTGATATGGTAACATCGTGAGGTTGTATACTGTTGAACTAAAGTGAAATTATCCTGTGGAAACAGCAAAATTCTGTTTAAGAACATTTTGAAATCGTCAAAAAAGTAGGCCGTATATGCTCAATTTGAAAGGGCATTTATTTTGGAAGGCATAATCAGAATGACTTGATATTGATATGGTATCACTGTGGGGCTGTATACTGTTGATCTAAGGTGGAATTACCCTGTGGAAACAGGAAATTTCCATTTTAGAGCATTTTGAAATCACTGAAAGTTAGGTCAATTATGGACAATTTAAAAAGGCTTTTATTTTGGAAGGCATAATCAGAATGACTTGATATTGATATGGTATCACTGTGGGGCTGTATACTGTTGATCTAAGGTGGAATTACCCCGTGGAAACAGGAATTTTCCTTTTTAGAGCATTTTGAAGTCACTGAAAGTTAGGTCAATTATGGACAATTTGAAAAGGCTTTTATTTTTGAGAGCAAAATCAGAATGACTTGATATTGATATGGTATCACTGTGGGGCTGTATACTGTTGATCTAAAGTGGAATTACCCTGTGGAAACAGGAATGTGCCATTTTAGAGCATTTTGAAATTGTTCCAGGAGCAACTCAGATATGGGCAGTTTGAAAATGCTTTTATTTTTTAAAGCAATATCAGAATGTCTTGATATTGATATGGTAACATCGTGAGGTTGTATACTGTTGATCTGGAGTGGAATTACCCTGTGGAA
The DNA here is from genome assembly GCF_057381845.1 of Rhamphochromis longiceps. Lineage (NCBI taxonomy): Eukaryota > Metazoa > Chordata > Actinopteri > Cichliformes > Cichlidae > Rhamphochromis > Rhamphochromis longiceps. The sequence goes on along the minus strand of NC_140562.1, from coordinate 38,598,534 downwards.
ACAGGAAATTTCCATTTTAAAACATTTTGAAATCACTGAAAGTTAGGTCAATTATGGACAATTTAAAAAGGCTTTTATTTTGGAAGGCATAATCAGAATGACTTGATATTGATATGGTATCACTGTGGGGCTGTATACTGTTGATCTAAGGTGGAATTACCCTGTGGAAACAAGAATTTTTCATTTTAGAGCATTTTGAATCGTTAGAAGATTAAGTCAATTATGGACAATTTCAAAGGGCCATTACTATGAAAGGCAAAATCAGACTGACTTGATATTGATATGGTATCACTGTAAAAAGACTGTGGTTGGAAAGTGTTGATATAAAGTTCAAATAGTATTTGGAAATACGACTTTTGCTTTTAAGAGCATTATTAAGTCATTGAAAGAGTAGTTCAAAAATGAAGATTCACAGGGCTTTTACTTTGAAATCCAAAATAAGATGGCCTTGATAGTGACAGGGCACAATTAGGGTACAAGGCTGTGTCATATAGATCTAACATTAGAGTTTGTAAAAAAAAAAAAAAAGCCTAAATTATATGTTATTATGTTCTTAACATATCTGTTAATTCACTCGAAGTTGGCTTTTATTTTGAAATCCGGTTTCCACATCCATTCCCGTAATACTTTGAATACACAGGGAACGTAAAACAAACTGGAGGCTGGCTTGACTGCAAGTCTCGAATTGGAGGCTGGCTTGACACCAGTTTTTAACATCTACAAAATTATAATCATACGTCGGTGGGTTTGGAGTCGAGTGTGGTTTACTGTTGCTTTACTATTCCCAACTTTTCGAGGTATCTGGGAACATCTCCCCGTTTAACCATTAATTGCAGACACACATGATATATACATTCTGTGGTTTTAACACAATAATGTTCAAGTAAGTATGGCTGAATAGGTTTTAGTAGAAAAACCGCCGGATTATGACTCTAGCTTTAATCCTAAATAGGTAGTAGTTAGCCGTTAGCTAGTGTAAAGCATTATTTGTGTAGCAGTTTTGGGCCAAAGCTAGGTTATAGCCCTTGTTTATTACTGTATATGACCAACTGAATAATGTAATATGTATGTTATATAGAGGGGTTCTTTTTGACGCAAATATGCCTGTAACTAAGCTAGCTTTACAGACTAGCCTAACTAGCTATATACTTTTGCTAATGACTGTATTTTAAACTTTTTTGTAATGGTGTGATTGTTTTTCCCCCGTTCAGCTCAGATTTAGCTTTGCAGAGTCAAAAGACCCAAATGGATTTTGGTTTTGAGGACCTACCATCAAATTTTCAGTACACTCCCAAGAAAGGGTGTGAAGTCTCACGGATGGTAATGTGTATTCTCTTAATACAAGAATAAAAACAACACTGGCATATTTAGATAAGGTGACAAAGATTATGTGCAGTTATGATTAAAAACACTATATGAAAATAAATAATGGTCCACAGGTGTGTCATATCAAGCACCTAGCCGTGAAATCTTTCTTCATTTGTGAAAGGATGGGTCTTTGCTACTGTTGCAACAAGTCAGTTTGTAAAATTTCCTCCCTACTAGACATTCAGTGATCAGCTGTTAAGTGTTATTATTGCAAAGTGGATGCATCTAGGATCAGCCATTTACAAGGTAAAGTTGCAGAATAGGGTTTAGGGCATAATTTGTAATGGTTTTGACCCAGTAAGAGGTTCAAACCTCCTCTGGTTTTAATATCAGCACAAAAACTGTTCACTGGGAGCTTCTTGTGTGGGTTTCCATGGATGAACAGCTCCTGCAGGTGTAATGTGTAGGTGCCCCAGTGTTTCTGTGGATACAGTGTATTCCAGGAGGGGCCAGTATCACCACACCACTGCTTAATAAACACCTAAGACTAGCACTTTACAGGCGGCTCTTTCCTTTAACATTGGAATATCTTTTGAACGGTAGTAGTCCATCCCTCAAATTGAGCTCTAAGGAGGAAGGTACTGTAGCCTAGTGCCTTAATTATCTGAGATTTTACTTTGGGTGATTGATGATTATACAGGTTAAACTATAATTTCAGTTCTTCCTGAAATTCAGAGCATCTGCAGCATTAGATCTCCATGATTAATGTTTCTTATACAGCTGATTAAAGTAGAATAATTTCTTTGTTTCATTATGTTTGATGAGGCAGACAGAAGACACAGACTGTGATTCATCAAGGGGGGAATCTTCAAGTGTGAGCGTGACTGAGATTCAAGAGCACCATAGCAGGTAGATCAGTCATCTTTACTCACCCAGCTGTGTAATGTTGGGAACGTTACTTTAAGATCACTTGTATCTTTCCTCAAATAATAAGTGCTTCTGTACTTAAAGGTTTAAGTTACTGTATATTTAATCCAATTGTGAATTAAATGGGTGGAAGAACCATGGACTGCTATGTCTGGCAAATAAGCAAAGTTTCCAATTTACACTAGTTATGAATTTATTGGTTACATTAAGTTACTAAACTAAAATAATTCCTGCCCAATGTGATGAAAAAGAGTGAGTGAAAGAGAGTGCAGCCCTTAAATTATCAGGAAGACAGGATTTCACTTATGTGCTAAAAGAACCAATCTGTGATGGGGGATAGAGGACAGATCGTTAGGTAAAGGAAGTGGGGAAAATGTTAATTAAATAGGAATCTTAACTTCAATAAGGAATTGGATTCTAATCTAATCTACATTTGTTGTAGCTCAAGGACAGATGATATCAGCAGAAAGGCACAGGAATTGGTGGAAAAGATTAACCAAAGCCGCATCAGTAACCAGAAAATGATAGACAGCTTTCAGGAGACGTTGGTAGAAAAGGTACAAAATTAATTTTATGCATCTAGCTGGAGCTAGTAGCAGATGCTCGGCTGTCATGTCTACAAAGCTTCTGACCATCTCTGATCTGTTCTGATCCTTTCCATCTATCAGGTGACAGATTTGTGCATGCAGATGAAGGAGCACATGTACAGGGTCTTTGAAGAGAACAGTGACAGGATGCAGGTGAATCTGCAGGAGCTGCAGGAGGTGCTGGACAGCTGCACAAAGTTCAGTCATGAGCTGCTGGAAGCCAACAGAGCCCTGGCATGTCTCCGTGAAGGAGACATGCCATGAGATTATAATTTCTATCTGAAGTTAATCATATTGTGAACTCATTAAGTTATTCAGTATTAGTAAATATATTCAGTGTAATGTTCAGTGTTTTGCTTCCTCTTTCTTTTGGTTGCTTATAGGACAATAGTTCTACTTAACATTGATGGCTTCAGTCCAAGATAAGAAAAGTTGAATACTGTTTTCTCTCTCTTTTGTTTTAACATAAGTTGATTTAGTAAATAAAATGACAACAAACAAGCAAAATATTCTAAATTACTTGTGATTTACCATTTATGTATTGTTATAAACTGTTGTCTTTACAGTGATCCCAGTGTGCGATTCTTTAGATTGAAATCAACCAATGTGACATGAAAACATTTGAGAATTCAAGACGCGTTATTTAGGGTCTTCAATTAAAACATCTTCCTGTTTATTTCAAGCCATTTATTTACATGCATTGTCATCATAAATATCATATCTCAGTTGGACCGTAAGCTATGTTAGGTTGACCTTTAATATTCACTTTAACAAGGCAATAATATATTGCCTCCCCCAGTATGCTATAAATGTGAATATGATGAGGTGTTTGTGATGTATCCCACCATGAATTGCTCTTAATATGAGGTAAATTAGTTTCAAATTTCATCACTTCAAGTCAGTTTGAAGAAGATAGTTGACATCATTTAGTTTTCCACAGTGAAAGACTGAAGTCCAGTAATCGCTCTGCCCAGGATCAAGGCATGAATATCATGGGTTCCTATAAAGAAAGTAGTGAAATGGAAAAAAGGTCATAAGTTGTTTTCAAATACAAAAAATATCTCAAATACAGTTTAATAAGTAAACCAAAAACGTTCCGTCAATAATCTGTACATTGCTGATATCTAGTGGTGGACATATGTAACTGCTGCTGAGTTTAAAAGCCTTTTCATTACTTTTAATTTTCCCTACCCTCATATGTATTGACAGCCTCCAAGTTCATAACATGACGGATGATGTGGTACTCATCCGAGATGCCGTTTCCTCCTAGCATGTCTCTGGCCTGTCTAGCAATATCCAGTGCCTTGCCACAGCTATTTCTCTTCAGCATGGAGATCATCTCCGGTGCCGCCCTATTAAGATGAGGAAGAAAAAACAAAAGAAACCCTTCTTTAGTTGTTTTTTTGGGGGGGGGTTTTTTGCAGGGGAGGGGCAGTAGAACAGCAAACAATAAAGCAGGCAGTGACACGTGAAAGACAGCCCTCACTTCTTCTCATCAACAAGCCTTCCCAGGTACAGGCATGACTGCAGCCCAATGGTGATCTCTGTTAGCATGTCAGCCATTTTCTTCTGCATCAGCTGGTTTCTGGCCAGTGGCACACCAAATTGGATTCTGTTTGGAGGATACAAAGGTATGAGCCATGTGCGGGGGAAATGGTAACATGGATCTCTTTTCTCTGGATTTTTATGTTTTGCCACGTTTTTGGGCAATGTCTGCAAACACAGTTGTGTACCTGTCCAGAGTGTACTGTCGAGCAGCGTGAAAGCAGAATTCAGCTGCTCCCAGAGCTCCCCAGGCAATACCATACCGGGCATTGTTCAGACAACCAAAAGGACCCTGTATACAAAGACAAACAACAAAAAATTTAAGCTACTAATATTCATACAAGCTGTAAAAATTAAGTTTGCCAAACTTCATTAGATAAAACATTAACTTACACCGAGGCCAGAGACATTGGGCAGCAGGTTCTCCTCAGGAACTTCTACTTCATCCATCAGGATCATGCCAGTGGCAGACGCCCTAAGAGAAAATTTTCCCTCAATCTTGGGGGTAGAAAAGCCCTTCATGCCACGCTCCAAGATGAAACCCCGCACTCTCCCATCTTCACACTTCGCCCAGACTACTGCAATGTCTGCCACAGGAGAGTTTGTGATCCTAGGAAAAGATGTGGGGAAATCAGTGTATTTGATTATTTAGATATTTAAGTAATTTAGTTTCACAGAGAGCAACAGGCTTTGTCAGCATGTCTAAATTATTACACATGTTTACTTCTATATGATTAGTCATCAAATGGCAGAACTATTGTGTCCTCACCCATATGGAAAAGATATATATAAATCTTATAAAGTTTGTATCTGTCTTGTGTGAAACTTGTATGAAAAGCATATAAGAGTGAAAACAGATATAAGATCCCTTGAAAAATTATATAATGAAACTTGTATGTTTTGGATACTTACTAAAACAATGTATGAAAGTAATGAGAAAGTGGCCACTTTCATGAGTAATCACATATAAGTTTTTACTATTTCTTTTCCATATGGGCAGTATGGGGATCCACACAGTTCCAAGTTATATAAACTTATACAGGTCTCTGCTCCATTGTCTTATTTTTACTCCATGCAAGTTTCAAACCAATACATCTTGTTCTATATGTGTCTATCTACCAGGTCTTAGCTCCGCTGATGGTGAAGGTACCACTCGATGGGTTGTACTTGGCCTTAGTCTCCATACTGCTGGGATCACTGCCATGATTTGGTTCTGTCAAACCAAAGCAACCTACAATTTCTCCCCGAGCTGCAGAACAAATAAACACACACCAGAACTCAGATGGATTTTAGCCCTTTGCAAATTTTAAATGTCAAGTACAAGAGGAGAGAATGTCGCACTTACCAAGCCGGGGCAGGTACTTCTCCTTCTGGGCTGCTGTGCCGTACGCATTAATCGGGTGCATGACCAGTGAAGACTGGACGCTCATTACAGACCGATATCCACTGTCCACCCTCTCAACCTCTCTGGCAATCAAACCATATGCCACATAACTCGTACCTGCACAACCATACCCTGCAGTGTAAAGGGAAAAAAAACAACTTAAAAAAACTACTAAGTGTAATCAGTGAAATATAACAAAAAGCAGGAAAAAAGGAGGGAGGGGGGAGCATTAGTTTTTTTGTTTGTTTTACCTTTAATAGTCGGGCCTAGGACTCCCAACTCTCCCATCTCTGAGACAATCTCACGGTGAAAATCTGTAGCATGGCGCATGTTAGAAAATAAGAAAATGACAAATATTTAGATGAGATTCATTTTACACACCTTAATGTAAAGGCGGATTAAAGACAGAAACAGATTTTTTTTCTGAATTATTCACAGTGTGCACAGCCTGAACCACACATATTAATCCTGCTTAACTCACGTTCATGTCTGTTGGCCATAAGGACGCGCGGCATGAGTTTTTCCTGGCAGTAGTCCCGAAACGAGTCCCGGATCATGATCTCTTCCTCCGTCAGCTGACCCTCCAGGTCGAGTGCATCCCGCCAGTTGAATGCCACCTTGGCTGAGCGCCAGAACATTAACACACACACATTCACTATGATCACATCACTATAATAGAACATAAGATTCACTTCAAATCTTTACCTGGCTTTGCTGGCTTTTTGGCTTCTTCAGCACCTAAAGATGTAAATTTAAAGTGTTGTTGATCATCTGAGACAAATATAGAAAACATATTCATGTTTTTCCAGCTCTTATGTGTGCTTTCTTTTTTATCACAACTAAAAATTGCATTTCCTACCTCAAGACACCCATAGACTGTGATTCCAAACTTTACACTACCTTCCTGTGTATCTAAAATATCAGTCGTACCTTTTTGTGCTGCAACCGCTGTGCCCTGAGCTCTGGATGCAGTGACAGCCACGGACATACGGCTGTTGGAGAGTAGACGTGTGAAGGCACTTCTGAGAGCCATTTTACTAAAGGGCACAAAATAAAAGTAAATGCATATTAGAGTGTACACCTCACAGTGTTTGAGGCGTTATTACGCAATAATACCTGAGTGCAAGTTGTAGCAAAGTTACTTTTGTGTTTGGGTATTGTTATATCATCTTATTATATAAGGGGCAAACTTTGGTGTGTAGTTTTTATTTGGGTTAAACAAATATGTTAAAAATGTTTAATCAGACATTTCCTTATAACCTGTGTAAAATGCTTCACACATTTCTCCTTAAAGCATGCCAAATACATCAAGATCAACATATCCAAACAAAATACTTTATAGTAGCCTACCTTTTTTCCCCTCTCAGGTGGGTGATCAGATTATAAGATGACTTTTCGATGGCGATATGAGCTGTGAAAAGTTGCTTAAGTAATAGAAACGTCACAGGTTTACGTAAAGTGTAAGACGGGAAGACTTTTCCGCCATGATAGATGAGGCAAAACACTGAGCCAGCGCATGACAGTAAAAGTAGTGCAACTCGTGAACGTCACGCAACGGACTTTGAAGAGCCTTTTGCGCTTGTAACAGATTTTTATAAGATAAGTGCGGGAAGTTTGAATATTGGAGGTGTTCGAGGCTGCTCCTGCGCTATTTTTACACAAGTGTGCGAAGTTTCAGCAGGTCTGCGGACTGAATTTGGCACATATTTACGCACTCAAAATGGCGTGTGTGGATGGATGGATGAGTTAGGGGTGTGGAAGGTGTTGGCCCAGCCTTCGAGCTCATTGGCCGGTAAAATGAGCCATGTGCAGAATGTTGACCCTGCACTGAAGTTTTACAAGTGACAAGAAGCACATATGTAGGTTACACTGTAACTTTTAAGTTTGGGTAATATAAAGAAGAAAGGCAAAGAAATGAACCTGTAAAATGTAAATGTGCATATATAAATGTTTTTGATGTTTTTCCTGCTCACAGAAAAAAGCCAATTAAATGAAATCTCAACCTATATATTTACAAATTTTAAAAAGAAAGAAATACCAGTGAGCTTTGTAAAATGTTGTATGTTACAGTTTATTTGTTTGGCATATTGTACTAAAAAGCAATAAAAAACATCCTCACGCTTTTCATAAGTAACCTGATAACGTGCCAAACGCTTTAATTATTTATTGTTTTCCTGGCAAACCTTTACATGACACTTTTGGAACCAAAGGCTGGAGCCTATTATGCAATGTGAAGATGCATTACAGTCTTTCCAAACTGTTCGTCTTTCAATCATTAATTAATCTTTCCAAGAATGTGAAAATTGGTTTTGTGTAACACAGCATATCTGTAATGTCAATACCTCCCGCGTGGAGCAAAGAAACAGCAGGCCAGCAGTTTTGCCAGTGATGCCCTTCTCCCTTTACCCTTCTGATGAAAATATGTCTCCAGGTCATAGTATCTTCTTGGTATGCATGAGTTTCCTACTCCACTTTTCTATAAGCTTGAGTCTCCCATGTTATGAGTCAGTAAATGGTAATAATTATCTTACTTATTTCTTAGTAAAACATCATTTCTCAGACTACACGACTGTGCTGGTGGAAGAAGAATCACTTACTAGCAATGATACAAAATACATAGGTTAAAGAGAATTTTCTCTTCATAGAGCCTCAGAGATTTGCACATTTAAGCCACGTTTACTTGTAAACACAGAGACTGAGGGGACTGTATTGACAAATTTGGATTTTCTCTCGGTGGCAGAATCCCAGTTGATACTTTTTCTTTTGAAGAGAAGATTGCCAATAAAATTTCATTTTTATGGGGCGGAAAGTTTCATTAATTTGAGGTAAATTTGACAAAAATGTATTTTTCATCACCGTGCTCTTTGTATGCGTCTTCTTTGGGAAGTAGTTCTCTTCGATTCTCAGCAAACGACGTAATGATGTTTAGACAAAATAAATAACTTAAAATAATTACCGTATTATGCAATAATCTTTCTGAATGCGTTATGTTCTTTAAAAGCACATTTGGTCTTTAAATTCTACACATTCCATTGCACAGCCTTTGTCCTCGTCAGGGTAATCCTGAGTGGCTGCAGCAGCTGTCGGTCAGCAGGCCCCGGTCTCTCATTGGCTGGCTCTCCTTTCCGTTAGACTGGAATGCGCTTTGCTCCAATTTGGCTTGGGGTGGTCTCCGTCTTCAGTCTGCTGTGTGGCTGTTGCAGTCGGTCACTGTTATTGATGTTTTTTTGCCTCGACATTTCCATGGAAACTGTCCTGGGTTAGGTCTGATCAGCAGCAAGCAGCAGTGCGTGAGAATGGAGATGGAGGAGAAAAACCCGGACCCCAAATACGGTAAAAACAGTTTGTTTTACGGCTTTCTCTTCGATCTTTCTTTCTTTTTTCTTTAAACGGGGGAAGAAATGGAAACAATGACTGCAATGGATGGATGGGTGTGGACCTCATGAGTGTCATGCAGATCTGGAGATATCCACATCTTCAGCAACCGGACTATTTTTTTTTCCCGATTTATCTTTAAACTCTGAGAAAACGCCCTTTAAGTTGCATTTAATTATTCAGTTTGCATTGCACAGCGGGTGTAGAATGCGTACTCTAAACGAGTCGTTTATTTGTCATTAAATTACAGCCTGTATAACAAACTAAATATAGCTAAAAAAAAAAAAAATCGAACAAAAACTAAAGGTAGTTAATTATTGCTCTTTCGGTTAATTAGGGGTAATAAACAGAACTAGGTTGCCGGGTTTTTCCCTATTAGGCTTTATATGGAGGCGATTCTGTACTGCAGGAACACACAGAAACAGAGCAGAGTGGAGAAGGAGAGCACATATGCTGTCTCTTGGGCTCCATAACCATTTGGTATTTTGTAGATTGACATATGGCTGCTTCATCCACAGATGCACACAGCCTTTTGCAAACACATACATTTCACAGATGTTCACAGCTTTTGTCTATTTATTACATTTTCGTACACTTAGTGTGGAAAAATAATCTTCTATGTCAGTCAAACGTATGACTCATTGCAGATTATTATGTGCCACACATGCATTTTTTCCACCACCACCAAGTTAGCAGCCCACAGCAGCCTGGCGTGGTCTGGGCAGGGTTGTTATTCATATGGACTGTTGAGTCATGAAGTTTTTGTAACCACTGTTATTCTTTCTTTAATACTCCATGTCTACATTATTACATGAAAGGTTGTTCTTAGAAGGCTAAAAACCAAACCACAATCCTCATGCATTGGGAAAACTGCCCTAATACTGCCTTACTATTGAGCTATTCCTTATTTCACAATGCAAATTGAAATGTTAAATCCACATCTTCTCCAGTCAACTCCCATAGTGGGCCATTTCCTTGTGGTTTTCCTGTTGCTATACAGTGATCTGTTTTCCTCAACTGCCCTCTCCCATGACTCAAGGGTCAAAGACCATAAGCCCTTTAAACTCAAGATAAAGGTTTATACGACACCAATGTACAATACACATTTCAGCTCCTTAAACATGAGTTTTTATTTGGAGTTTCAGTTTAAACTGTAAGCAGTCACTGGCTTCTTACTACTATTGCCACATTTCCTCCATGTCTACGAAAGTGTGCGTGCTTGCAGGCAGGCCACAACCCGCTCTGCCTCGCCTGTGTTCAGCCTTGTCTGTACTACCCACTCAACAGATTTAGGAAAGTGATTTTCAGTCAATATCAAGCTGGGAAATAAACACAAACACACACACACACACACATACAGCTCTGTACACAGACAGAGATGCCGCTGACGATATTCGTCATTTTTGATGATCATTGATTTAGTTGGTTTTAGAAAATCTGCTTTTTCTTGATGTGAAAAGTAGCGACTCTGAGGAGTAACAAGAGACAGTGATCAAAGCCAGTGGATGACAGATTTATGTATCTCCTTTAAAAAGACTTTAGTATGTTTCCTTGTTCCACTGACCTCATTAGTGGCTTCAGGAGGAGTATTTGAAGCAGTTACAGCTGCTTGGCACAGTACAGGAACAGTTTTACACAGAGTGGCTTCTGTCCTGTATTGTAATGATGTTCAATGAATCTGCGTGCCTGGAATATAAAGATAAAAAATTCAGGGATAAGCACTCTTGTGACGAGATATATTCAGAATGTCTCCTTGTGTATGCAGTCTGTGAGTGTACATACAATCATGCACAACCACAGTAGCCACTATCCCATTAAGGTAGGCAGGGAAAGGTTCATCTGATAACCCCTTTGGGCCCATTAGCACATCATCAGTCATGACATCATCTCTCCCTTAAACACGCACACATACACGCACACAAACAAATACACGCAGAGTCACACACAGTACTATACAACTAAAGGCTGGATCATTGGCAGATACTTTTAACCCGTTACTGACCTGAACCTGAGATCTGAAGGGCCTTATACATTTTCACAGCCTAGGTTCTGTGTAATGAAGTACCTGAGGACATCCGGTTACCAAAGTGAAAAAAATATATGTATGTATTTTTAACCTTTTAAAAAATGTGTTTAAGGTGGCAGACTGACATCAGTGAACATTTTGCCAATTACATAAACGAACAAGACGACTTACACGATATTTGGCAGCCTGAACACAACAACAACAAGAAGAACAAATCTGCTCGCATGCTTTTCAGCACAATCAGAGATTGTTTTATGGACAAAACAGGCAAAGAGCCGCCTGTTCCTCCAGCTCTAATGGAGCTGTGTCTCACATTCACAGATGGCCCTACAAATGAAAGGCTGAAGGGAGAATCTCTTAATGTTTATCTTCAGAAGAGAGACAGAGGAAACTTAGTAGTGATGGCAGACTGTGTGGGGTAAAACTAAAAAGCAACAATAATAAATGCTGGAGAAGAAATATCTAAGCACTCTGTTATTTATTTATTTATTGCAACTCTTCTTTTACAGTATTCTTGCCCAGAATAAATATTCTTACACCAATAGCTTTATAACAGTTTGGTAGTTTGAGCTCTGTTCCATTCAGGTGCTATGGCTTAGCGGCTCTGCTATCATTGGTAAATTTATGAATGAGAAACACACTGTAAAGTGGGTTGTAGATCCTAATAAAGGTTCAAAAGGTGCTACGTATGTGTAGATCATTCAAAATTATGTCCCCAGTGGCCCCTACTCATTTTGTTTGAAGAGAAAAAGCGAATCTACTACTACTGTTCTTAAAAAAAAATCGATGTACGTCAGTGCTAATACAGGTTAAAATGCTTGATTCATAAGAACAAGGCTGATTTTTGTGGTCATGTCTATTTGCAGAAGAGGCCAAGATACAATATTGTGCCCAAGGCTAAAGTCACCCTTCATTTGTTTATATTTTGCTAGAAAAATGAGAAATGGGTGTAGCAAATTATCAAAACATCTGCAAACATTCATAGGGATACAGTATGTAAGGCAAAAACAGAACTTGCACTATTCTCATGGGTTTGAAAGTTAATATTTGACATGATGGCCTTTATTCTTCAGCGCACTCTGAACTCTCTTATACCTGCATTCTTGTAATTACTTAAAATAGCTCAGGGGCAGATACATCTCTCGGGTTTTGTGTCAGGTCTTTACTCGATTTTTGGCTAATTCTTAAAGACATGACCTTCAGATAGTGTGCATCTGCTGTAGATGCTTTTTAAGCCTGCCACTTTGTTTGTCTGTTTCTTTTCATCCTCTTTTTGTCAAGTTTCCTCTCATTTTTAAAAGACTGAGATATTTCAAGTCTCAAGTTAAGACTAGACTAAAAGTAAGTTAGACACAAAACAAAACAGCAAACATGTTTAAAGTGACCCAGCACATGATCACATGGGAAGCTGTGCCAGAGTCTCAGAATGTGTAAATTCAATGCACTAAAACTCCATCCGGCCATCGGCTTTGAACTGAGAACCTCTTTGCTTTGGAACAACCACAAGTGTTCACACGTTGCACCACCGGTGGTTAGCAAAGTGCATTGGTTAGCTTTGAGAATTTCACAAAGGTTGATTCATTAACCTGTAACCCCAGGAACTCAACTAGTGGTGTAAGTTTTACCATTATTTTATTTTATTATTTTATTTTATTAGTGTATTTTACCATTATATAGCTATTTATGAAGAAAAAAATGTAATCAAATGTACTGAGAATGTTTTAGGGTTTTTTTAAATTTCAGATAAACTTCCTGTGAAATTAATAGTTTAGCTAAGACTTTATGTTCTAACTGCACCATTCTGAGAGTGTTTAAAGAATGTTGTCACGTTTCAGTTCATAAAATGTTCCCACACTGTTACAATCCAACACTGAGTGTGTATTTGAGGTCTGAGATGAAACATTGTTTCATTATGTGATTCTGAAACTGTTTTCATAATGTTGCACTGAGAATGTTTTTCCACTGTAATCTGTCACATACCAGCAGAGGTGGTCATGTGCCACCAGAGTGGGATGGCGTTATCTCTGATGTGCTTATCAGCTCATTGCTGTGTATATGTCAGACATGCGCAATGCATCAACATTTGCCATAGGATGACTGTGGTTATAATGGCTTTGTTCATTGTTCCGTTTGAAACCACTGAGAGGTGGGTGCACTCAGAATGAGGTAACAAGCTGATAAAACAAAACAGGACGCCGTGGAAACAGAAAGAGGGCAAGTCGGCTAAAATTTTAAGAACAAACGACACAGTAGCTCAGGGGTGAGAATTTTTTTTTTACAGGTGGCAGTGCAGCTGCAGCACATGCAGGCACACTCTGTAAAACACAGCTTATCTTGTTGATTCAGTGAACTGAGCTGAAGTCTGAAATAACCATTATGTGTTGGGGTTAAAGACTGTTTTGATGTGAGAACAAGCACCCACAACTGAAGCAAACACTCTCTGCAGCAAGATGTATAAAACTGGCACATTTTAGTTTTTAGTTCATGTTTTTGGCAGCTTTGGCAGTTATCAGGTGCCACAAGTCTCTGTTTATTTCGATATCCTGTCTCAATTTTTCCATCGATACTTCTTTGCTGCAATTGGGCTGACGCAGCTTTTGCAAGGAGGAAACCCACAGAGTAAAAGAGGGAATTGGAGGTGAAGGCAGAGCTTTGAAATCTAAAATAAGGAAGTGAAGAGTAAGAAGCTAGAGGACACGCAAGCACTGTTATACAGGAAGGACCTTTAAAGAAACAACAACAGAACACAGAACACTGAGACGTATCTGTAAAACCATCCGTGACACAAACTGAGAGCAAAACAGCACCGGAATGACAAAATATGATGGAAAAGGTAATTTGCAAGCCTGCATTTCTTACATAACTGTGACTGAACGTCTTTTTGATAGACTTGTGAGATAGTTGAGTAATGGCTCACAGTCCTCTAATTGTGATGGCTAATGTGCTGCTTCACTGCTAATAAGCATAGTTTGTCTCAGATAACGTGACGCTTTTTGGTCGTTCCTCCATTGTGTGAGGAGAGCACGTGTGTTTAAGTTCTATATGTGTGCGTGTGTGCAAGGGAGAGTGTATTGTTTCCTCGGTAAGTGTAATGCAGTTAGAAGAAACAGATGGGGCTGGCTCTAGTGCTCGGCCCATTGTTTGTGCTATAGATCCTTTAATAAAAGTATCTGTTTTTAAAAAAATGTTAAAAACTGCTCAACTATAGATTTTAGGAGAAAGTAGTAGGCCAGGTTGACGCTGACAGTAATAGGTCATGTGTGACACATCACAGAGTCTGACATCAGTTCATATTTTAACAGGATGTAGCTTGTGTTTATTAGTGAGAAGTCTTTTCTCACTGATTCTCAAAAACGTTGGCTTGCACTTTTGGCTTCGTTTCACTGTAACCAACGTGGGTTTGGTTTATGCTTCTCTCCCCTGTTGAGTATGAGGTGTTTCCATGGCGGCTGGCGATGTCCACAGGGGGCTCCCACTGTCACCGGGGAGCCATTTTGTGGGTTGCTAGGCATGACGGTCAGGCAGAAGAATCCTTTTGTTCTGTAGAAGTCACTACATGAAGTCACTCTAATGAAATACTCCCTTGTACACATATATACATTCCAGATAAAAGCATTTTCTGCAACACTTTGGCCTGCAGCCTACCTGTAAATGTGTAGTAAATGTAGTGACTATTATTTCGTAGCTAGTTTCACTTTGGTTTAAACACAGAGGCAGTGACAGCTATATTTTGAATGCCTAATTTTTTCTTATTATCCAAATTTCATTTATTTATTTCACTTATTTATTTTCGTGTAAAAATGTACCAAAAGCTGCATATGTAAAGCAGCTTACGTCTTTCTCTTTTTCTCTCTTTTGTTTTTGGTTCTTTCTTTTCTTTCTTCTTTTGCATTTCCATAGTAGACACCACAGATACAGACAGGAAATGTGGTGAGAGACAAAGAGGGAGGATGTGCAACATGACTCCATTATTGAAAGGGCGGGCCTGTCATAAAGTGTTTTTACCATAAGCCCAAAAAAGTGTTGAGCAGCTTTACTGAACACTTAGACAGACGTGTTACATAAAAGAGGAAACTTTTTTCATTACAATTATGACATATGCTATGTCAGTCATAGATAGTGCTATATTTAAAAAAAAAAAAAAAAAGGCCCTTTCCTGATTTTTTGCATATTTGATGCCAAAGCTGTCAGAGCAATCAGGTTGCTTATTTTCCAGTCAGCAGTCCAAGACCCATATAATCAATCTGGTATTATTTTAAACATTAGATGCAGCAGATACAAATTACTGAGAAACAACACTGTCCAACATTTTTGCTTCACCGGGAGTTTTTAATTCTATGCTTTCAGCAAAAATGAAATATGAAGACAAGACACAGCAATGAAGGTTAAAAGGGGTCAATTGTTAAATGTGAAAAATAATGACCTGTGACTCAGGCTGGCTGTTGAAGGTTAGGATGGAGTTTTGCAGAAGAAGGAGGCATGTGAGCTGTTAAACTAATAAGCCAAGAAAGGAGGATAAATCTTGACATATTCCCAGCTGCCTATGTTATGCACTTTATTAGAGTAGCTTTGCATGATTCATTGCTTCAAATAATGTTTATTTATAATTTTTTATCTTAGTCTTGAGGCATACCCTTTGTTTTTCCTTTCGAAGAAACAAGCTCCCTTACCTATTAATAAAGTAGTAGTAATGCAGTATGTACTATTTTACAGAAAAAAAGGGGAAATTATATTAGGTCCCATTTAAAAATCACATTGACAGAACTAAACACATCTAAGCGGGCCAAAGATTTTCTGCTGCCAAACATTATGGCATAGAAATCTGAGTGAAACTCCTGGGTAGCTGAAGAGGCCGATGAATGATGGGATGCAGATGTGCAAGTTGTTGAGGTGCCTCACCCACATGGGCGAGGCAAACTCACAAACACAGAGACGTACACAGGGGACAAGAAACACAGGGAATGGGAGGCAAATGGAAAGACGGGAGTCTTGGTGAAGACCATAAAATATTTATGAAAAATCATTATGGACTCTCAAAATAGCTGTAAATTATATATTATTTTTCTGTAATACAAAAATGTATCTTATATACTTTATTCACAATCCAAAAGCAAAGCCCAACAATGTAATTGTATACCTGTGTTGTTAACTTTTAATACATGTTTGGTGTAGTTGTTCTGCCCCTTATCAAAATAAATTCCAAGAAAATTTAAATTAAAAAAATAACCATGCCCTTAAAAGTTGTTAAAATTGTATGATTAATATAGACAGTGTATCCCATAAACGTAATGTTGTACAAGTACACTGTTATACTGTGAATTTATATTGAGCTGTATCTCCCAGATCTTTCGACATGTGTCTGTCTCAGATAGCTGACCGGTCAGTGTCAGAGCCGACCTGACTGTTGTCCATTCATCCATCGGGTCACCAGTCCAGTGCAGGGATAACACAGAAAGACAAACAGCCATTCACACTCACATTTACACCTACACCAACTTTAGAATCACCAGTTAACCGAACCACAAACATGTGATTTGGACTGTGGGAGAAAGCCAAGGTACCCCGAGAAAATCAGTTCAAACACAGGGAGAACATGAACTCCACACAGAAAAGCCCCAGGCCGCCAGCTTTGAAAGCAGGATCTTTTTTTTTTTTTGCTGTGAGGGAACAGAGTTAACCACTGCCCCACTGTGCTCCACTTCTTTCAGCATATGTTTATTTGTTTATTTATAAGGAACCCCATTAGCTTCCACAACAGTGGTTGCTAGTCTTCCTGGGGCCCAAACCATCAAATACCACCAAATAAAATGTTACACAATGAGTTGGATGCAAATTGTCCACATAATTTGGCTTTTACATCCACAATAAGGTTTTACAATTCTGAAAATGTAAACATGTGAATATTAAAAATTATATAAAAAAACCAAAAAAAAACCAAAAAACAAAACACTCAAACAAAATACGCAATTTCCATTACAAGTGACATTACCCTCTACAATTTTTACAAATAAATTAAAAACTGCCTAAATAGGCTTTTAGGTGATTTTTAAAATTATGAATAGAAGCCAATTCTCTAATTGCATAAGGCAACTTATTCCACTGAAAAGATGCTCTAAATATAACAGAGTTTTTCAAAAAGTTACTTTTAACTCGAGGAGTTACTAAATTGTGGTTAGTTGAAAATCGTGTGGCATGGTTATGTATTTCATCTGGATACTGCAACTGAGCATAAAAAAAGTGTGGTGTGTTTACCAGTATTGCTTTCTTTAAAAATACAAGTAAGCCATAGTATAATTTAGCTTGTACAGAAAGCCAAGAAAGTTTATCGTGCATTTTATCAATACTTGTATAATATGAACACCTTAACACTAATCTGGCCGCCCTAGTTTGGACTAACTGAAGTCTGTTCAGATCTGTCTTATTAGCTGCTGACCAAATGATTGAGCAGTACTCTAGATGAGATAATACTAGTGCATTAATGACATCTTTCATAATTGAAGAAGTGCTATAAAAAGAGCATTTCCTAGCTATAGCTATGCCCTGTCCCATTTTCTTAATAACAGAGTTGATGTGCTGAGACCATGAAAGGTGGTGGTTTATGGTAACACAAGTAATTTAATCTGGGTGACCTGTTCTAATACTGATCCAGCTATGGAAAGATTTAGTTGTGGGCTGTTGACTAAGCGTACTCTACTTCCTGTTAACATGGCTTTGGATTTCGACACGTTTAAAATCATGTTGTTTTTACTTATCCAATCAAACACGTTCAGCAAATCTAGTTGTAATACGCTTGTCAATTCAGAGTGGCTACTGGCTGAATAAAACATGGTGCAATCATCAGCATACATTACAAGATGAGATTTATCCAGGACATACGGCAAATCATTTGTAAAGACTGAGTAGAGAAGTGGACCGAGGCAGCTGCCTTGGGGTAGACCACAGTTCATATAACAGCCCTCCGAGAAATAACCATTATAATAAACCTTTTGCCTTCTTCCAGACAAATAACTTTCCATCCAGCACAAAGCAGCTGGTGAAAATCCATAACATTTTAGTTTATCTATCAAAAGATCATGATTTATCAAATCAAATGCAGCACTAAAATCCAAAAATACCACCCCGGCCAAATTCCCATTATCTAGATATTTGTACCAGTTATCTGTCATGTGAATGAGAGCTGAACTGGTGGAATAACCAGGTTTGTAGGCATGTTGAAACTGAGTGAGTAACTGATTTTCTGTTAGGTAATGTTGAATTTGTTCATAGACAATCCTCTCCATAATTTTACTTAGAACGGGGAGTAGACTAATAGGTCTGCTATTGACACCATTAAAAACGTCATTCTTGTTTTTAGGAATGGGAATTATTTTCGATTCTTTCCACTGCAATGGAAATAAGCTGTATGCCAAAGATCTATTAAATATGTGACATATAGGAAGGGACACGAACTTGGCTGCAACTTTGAGCAGTTTACTGTCTATGTTATCAGAGCCGGAGGATGTATCGTCAGGAAGTGATATCAATAAGCGCTCTACCATCTCTACATTCACTGCCTCAAACTTAAATCGGCATTGCTTATTATTCATGATAACATCCTGTATAAGACGACGTGATAAGGTGGGATCACCTCTGCTCATATTAGATTTTAAATTTGTTATTTTATTGCTGTAATAATTCACAAAATAATTGGCTATGTCCTTAGCTTTACTTATAAATGTACCACCCGTGTAGATGTGAGACATCACCGGAGCAAGATCTCTACCCATTATATTATTTAAAACTTTCCACACCTTTTTGCTGTCCTTATTGGCCTCCTTGAGCTTAAGTTGATAATATTCTTTCTTCTTGCGCCTATTCAATTTAGTTACTTGATTTCTTAACTCGCGATATCTTGCCCACTCTTGTGGACTGACAGACTTATGTGCTTTTGCTTTTGCTATATCCCTTTCTGACATTGCAACCTTAAGTTCATTATCTAACCAAGGTGCGTAGTTCTTTTTAACAGTAAATCTTTTTAAGGGGGCATGTTTGTCAGCCAGGTAGCAAAAGTTTTCAATAAACATAGATAATGCCATATCAGGGTCACTCTCGAGGCAGATGTCAGTCCAGTGAATTTCTTTTACGTCATTAATATACTTATCTGCATTAAAATATTTGTATGATCTATGAAAAATAATCTTTTGTGCAGTTTTCAGTGGTTTCATTTTCTTGGTCAAACCTACAAGATTATGGTCACTATAACCAACTGGAATAGAAACAATATTAGAGCAATGCTCAGGAACATTTGTATATATATGATCAATATGATCAGTATATATATGATGACCTATGACCTCCTGCGTTGACCGTGACCCGGGTGGGAATGGTGATCATCTGAGACAGGCAACAGGCCGACGCTGATGAACTTATCTTTTTCCTTAAAGGACAAGAAGGAGCTGACCAATTTATATTAAAGTCTCCTAATAAGAACATGTCTTTGTTTTCCTCAGTTACTCTTTCCAGCATTTTACAAATTCGTTTTACATACAACATATTACTACTTGGGGGTCTATAGCAGCAACCTGCTAATACAGGCCTGCCATAGAGCGGGTGTAACTGAACCCACACAATTTCCAGGTCGTTAAACATTAAGTCCATACGTAGTTTGCTTGCCATATTATCATTAATGTATAGGGCTACGCCCCCTCCAAATCTGTTTCTGTCCTTCCTATACAACTTATAACCGTTTATTTCAAATTTATTATTCTCAAAGGCAGCATCTAAATGTGTCTCGGAAATAGCCAGCACACTTATCGTATTTGTTGACAACAGTGACTGAATTTCCTGAACCTTATATTTAAGGCTACAAATATTGACATGAGCCACTGAAAAATCTTTACCGGAGAATCCGGGAATAAGTATAGGATCCAACATTTGCAGACCGATCGATCTCAACAGCTACAAATGGCAACATTGCTGAAGTCTAAATATTAATTCCGGCGTTCTGTGACCTCGGTTTAACAATTAATTTGTCATATTTCAGGATGGCAATATCACCTCTGTCTCTGGCCGCTCTCAGCTGTGGTTGTGGTTTACATTTTAAAAGACGACCATTAATCAAAAAATATCTCTGAAATGAGAACAAATTAAGGAAACCTCGGGTTTCATTTCCCCAGGTTTAATTTTGGGATCAATTCACCGCAGCCTTTGTCAAGTATCAACAGACTGAAAGCCATTGTTTGAAGTCTAATTTCTAATAACAGGCATTACTAAACCTGTTGTTCTGTTTTCGTCCACAGGGGAGTCCAGAAAGTTTGATCCAAACTTCAAAGGGCCGATCCACAACAGGTGAGACGTCTGCTTTGATTACTGGTGATCTTTTGCTGTCGGCTGTATATAGCAGACTTTAATGGCAACATGTTGCACCTGCTTTCCCTTCCTCTTTTCTTTCCTCAGGGGCTGCACAGATATCCTCTGCTGTATACTCTTCATCTTAGCCTTGCTGGGGTACTTTGCTGTGGGTATCATTGGTAAGACTGATCTCTCATCACTATAGTGTGTTCTGAGCATTATTTATATTTAGGTTGTTATGTTTTTTTACCATACAAAATTTGTGCATGGGTGGTGTCTAATATTATTAATCAGAAGTGGGAAGTGAGGCACTACCTTGGGTGGAGTGAGATGAACTTTATTAACATGTAGTCCAAGTCGTGTGAAAATGCCTGTTTTTACAGTAGCCAGTCTACATAAGCCAAGTTATAAATAAAATAGTTTCTGACTGGTTGTAATTCTACTGCCTCAAAGAAGGAAGTAAAACATCCTGTTCAACATCTCTGTGCAGCTCTCCTCCATTGTGAGGTTTGATGAGACAGAAAGCTACTTATGAGCTCGAAGCCAGAATAAACAAGTGAGAGTGATTTTTCCAAAGGTTTTCTCATCATTAGGCACCACAGAGGTAACACTACCAATAACAGCTCCCAGCTACTTGCATTTTGGAAACATTTGTGAAAATTCAACCATTGGCAAAGTTATTTAGGTCAAAACACCTGCCTGTTTATTGTGCATCATGCACACTGATTACTGCACGTACTACAACATCTGTTTACAAAGTAATTATTTGCATTATCTGCGACTTGAAGTCTTGCACATCGGCTACATTCCCTCCACCCAACCACAAGCCCCCACTACAACCAATACCTTTGAAAAGCAACATAAGTGGCCATCGGTTTTCAAGCAAAACATACAATGTACATTTACTGTTAAATTATAACACATATTCCCAACCTCACAGGACTTATCTAGCAATTTATTAGTGACTTTATAAATAGATTGCAGCTTAGAAAAACCAGGAAATGTCTCAGACACCACCCAGTGGGAAGGAAATATAGCTGAAGCCAAAGTTAGCTGAAATAGATAAGCGTTACGCAACATGTTTTATTTTTATGTTATGAGTTACACTGAGGATCACGCCAGTCTGTCCCACACTCTGTGTATGCTGTCAAAGCTGGAAGGTGTTTACACATTAAAGTCACAATACTGTGTGGGTCTACTTTCTCAGTCTTTCTTTTTAACTCCTTCATGAGGCTGTTGTCTAATTTAAGACCAGGAGCTTTTTTAAACTCAGACTTTAATTCAGAAATGTTCATATATCTGAATTTCTAAATGTATTAGAAGATGTTTATTTTATTTAAGCATTAAATAAAAGGAGCGTGCTCATGAGGAATTTAAGATGGTATTTTATTTCTTTACTTCCTGGTGTTCTCTTTGCAGCCTGGTCTCAAGGGGACCCCAGGAAAGTCATTTATCCCACAGACAGCAGAGGTCAGTTCTGCGGACAAGCTGGAACACCTCTGGAGTAAGTTACAGTGTAAAAGAGCATTTGTGTTCTTGGAAACCTTCTATAATTGGATGATCTTAAGTATGATAATACTATAATAACAACAATAAAAATAATTGCTTTAATCTCATACTCTTTATTTAGTGCTTACATTTATTTATGATGAATGCAGGTGGTCACAACAGTTTAAGAAATGTTCAGAGTTACTTGTGTGGCCACTTTGATCAACACAGGCCACTGTAGCAGTCAGCAAATGCAGTTATTTTACAAGTGATATGGCCTGTTTTACTAACACACACCAAAGGATTTGTTTGGAGGAAATACTGGTACTTTAATTGCATGTTACTCAGCCTGAACTATGAAATAATTACAAGAAATCAAATCAAATTTTCTATTCTAATTCTAACTGGAGAGTTTATTGAATCTTCTGACAAGTGTTGAGCGGGCGGGCAGCCCGGGTTCGAGTCCAACCCGCATGTCTTCCCCACTCTCTCTGCCCCTGCTTTCCTGTCCTCTCTTCACTGTGTCTATCAAATAAAAGTTGAAAAAGGCCAGAAAAAAAACATTATTCTTAGCAACATTGTGATGAGGTTTTTCCTCTGGTACAGAGGAAAAAAATAGGTATTCTTTTGTAGATACACTAATCGATAGCGAAATCCAACAGGTGACCAGGAAACAAAACCAAACCACAAAAGATGGTGATCACAGTTGTAGAAGAAATAAAGTTCCCTAAAAGACAATGGATAAAATAGGACTTCAAATCAAGACTTCAGAAACCATAGAGTTATATTACAATGACTGCATCCTTATCGTCTATGAAGACCTAATAACATTGTCATTTCACTGTGACACAACAGGAAGAAACCACTTCTGTTCTACTTCAACATCCTGAAATGTGCCAGCCCTCTTGTGCTGCTGGAGTTTCAGTGTCCCACCACACAGGTCAGAAGCATTACTCACTTTATTTTAAGTTGTTCTCAGTCTACTGTAAAGTGTTGAAGTTACGCGGTTAAATGTTAATGTCTTTGTTGTTACATGTGTGCAGTTATGCGTGGAAAGCTGTCCTAATAGGCATCTTACATTGATAAAAGCCAAGGTAGGAAATAAAGATGACCAGGAATACTACAAAAAATACTGCAAGGAAGGAGTGGACTTCACTGGACTGGTAAGCATTGAAAAATTAGATTATTCATATTGTACACATTTCAAGGGGTTCTGCTAAATGTGAAGTAAATTGACTGTTTTCTATCAGAGTCCGCCAGAGATCCTTAAAGATGGCTTGTGCCCAGCTATGCTGATGCCCAGTAAAGCCTGTAAGTGAGATTCTCTGTGTTAAACTGTTTTAAAGGACTTTTGTTTCTGCAGGAAAGTGAAACTAATAAAACCCCTCCCTCCACAGTCACACGCCGGTGCCTTCCTGCTTTGGCAACATTAAAAGGTGGTGTTGTGGTGGTGGGCAACGAGACGACTTTCGATGACGGAAATAGTGGCACTGTCAATGCCAGTGATGTGCTGGAGGCATCAAAGTGAGTGTTTTTCATTGTATAGCAACATGTATGTGCAGCATGTTGCTATTTTATGTTGTCTTAAACCCATAAAACATAAACAACAAAGTGTGTGAAATGAGTTTGACCAAGTGAAACTTTTCCTTCATATTTGTTCTTCTTTGTTCATTAAATTTAATGTTTGATTAGCTAGTTTGATGATTAATTTATTAATTCAATATCAGCCTTAAGCTGTAAGCGTAAGACTCTTTCAGCCCTGTCCAACTGCTGTTTAGTGAATGATTGCTTGTTTTCAATGACCTTGGCACTTATCATGCTAGACATGAGGCATATCAGCTTATCAGTCTCCCTTTACATCTCACTGCAGTGACCCTGGCTGAAGCCTCTGTGTGCTTCAGTTCTGCTCTATTTGTGTTTACCTCAGAAGGTCCTTGTGTTACTGTTTTCCTTCCTGCTCTCACTGCAGAGAGGTTTTCATTGCTCCCTGTATGTTATTCAAGAAGATGATGAGTAATACTTCCTGTTGTTTTCTTGCAGCTGACAGCTTCCTAGAGCTGGATAGCTTCATGCTCCAATACTAAATTGTATGTGGCATATTATGTCAGATATGTTTTCATATAAATTTCATATAAATTTATAACTTAATTATTTTGTCTGGTGACAGCTATGCTTGTTTTCTTAATCTTAGTCTATTAGTTCCTCGGTATAGATGTCCAAAACTAACAAAAGGTTATTGGACAGCTAATGTTAAATGTTAAATATTCAAAGGTTAAAACTGTAGCACTAACATCACTGGAACACTGGAAGTGGTGTAAAATCCAAAATTCAGATCATAAATGACCTAGCATGAGATCATAGGGTAGTGATTCATCAGCATAGCAAACAGTACAGACAATAGTTAGGAGAAAGGTCCAAAACTACTGAGTCCGTGCACAAAAGCAACACAAGGAATTCCCTTGAACAAAATAAAGCAAAGTCCTGTGAAATATAACAAGAAATAACTGAACAAAACCCCAAAACATCCTTGTAGCCTCTGATGAAGGTCAGTCAACCTTTGGAGGAAGCCTTGTGTCTCTTAAACCTTTTTAACCTATGGGTAGTCACTCTGAAGTCATATCATGTCAGGGCAACACTACTAAATGAAGTTAGTGTTTAGCCGTGTGTAGCAGGCAAAACAGTCCTCTTCATTGTTTTAGTAAGTTTTTACAGACAGCTGCAGAATGGTGGTAAACTGAAAAGACAAAATGTTTCTGAAAATGTGTTAAAATAGCAGAGAGCTTATGATATATTTCAGTAATTGATCGGTTCATGTGGACATGTGCAGAGGAGACAGTGGATTCATTGGGCAAAGGATGACAAATATAGAGCTGCTAGGTTGAAGGAAAAGAGGAAGAGGCCTCAAACAAGGTTAATGGAGGTAATGAAGGATGATATGAAGAGGGTTAGTGTGACAGAAGAGATAGGGGGCAGATCCACTGTGGTGACCTGTAAAGGGAGCAGCTGAAAGAAAAAGCTGAAGAAGAAGAAGATCAGTTTGTTTACATGACCATTTCTGACTTTTTGAGTAACCTTTTCTTATCTTTTGTGACTTTTAGGGCTCTATACAACACGGGGTTCTTTTTAAGCATCCGTTCTCTAATAAACATAATATTTCTAATATGACAGTTAAATGTTTAAGGATATAATTGGTCATGTTTTTAGACTCATTTCATTTTGTTACAGGAAGTCAAATATAGCTGTGGAAGCTCGTCAGGTTGCCATGAGAATCTTTGAGGACTACACTCATTCTTGGCATTGGATATTACTGTAAGTCTCCCTACTCTCTGCTATCACAGTAATAGACTAAATGTTCAATCACAGAACTACATAACTTATAAATTAGGATATAAAACCAGAATATATAGACAGAACACCTTCATCACCAAGTCATTAACCATAATATGTGTCCAGCGGTCTGGTGATAGCCATGGTCGTCAGCTTGATTTTCATCGTCCTGCTGCGATTCTTGGCTGGCATCATGGTCTGGATCATGATTATTTTGGTTATCCTAGTCATTGGTTATGGTAAGTCCTTAGCTTCTGACAAAGTTAAAGATTGTTCTGACTGAAAAAAAGGTCAGCCAATTAACTTGTCCATTTTTAGGCATTTTCCACTGTTACATGGAGTTTGCCAGCTTGAAGGGTGAGCCTGGTGCTGATGTCACCATCCGTGACCTGGGCCTGCAAACGGACTTCTCTGTCTACCTGCAGATCAGGCAGACCTGGCTGGCTTTCAGTAAGCACAGACACACTTTCATTGTTTAGCATGTCTGTGGATGAAGAGTTGACAAATCCCATTAATCTGTTGTGTTCTGTTCGCAGTGATTATCCTGGCTATTGTGGAGTTCATTATCATCCTGCTACTCATCTTCCTCAGGAAGAGAATAATGATTGCCATTGCCCTCATCAAAGAGGCCAGCAGGTCAGTGTGAAATGTGATTTACACCAGGATCTCCCTGGTCTGTTCTCCTGGTTAAAATTAAAAAGTAACCAGATGTGCTCACATATTTAAAAAGTTAGCAGTAGATCAGATGAGAATTATCCCTCGCTGTTTTGATCTTATGGTATGCAGCTTTAATGTTGCACATCTCATCTCTAGCCTGGCATGACTAGAAATCAGATGGAGTTTTATTAATTTAATTGCCAGCTGTTATGTTAGAGTACGCCTGTCTAGTGTTAAACAGCTGAGATAAAACAGACAAAATTAACCACCAGTGGGTAAAAGTAGCAGAGTACGTCACTTCTTAAGAATCAGATATTTCCTGTATGACAAACCCGAAGACCAAATGTAGCTCAGTGGACTATTGCACATGCATTCATAAGATGTGCATGAACTATTTCTGTCCCAGCAAGTGTTAGGCAATAATATGTTAATGCTGTAATCATTGCTGGTGCTAAAAGATTAATTGCATTTGTTTCCTTAGCAATAAAACATCATTGTAAATCAGCTTTACCTCTCCTGCTATACAGTATTGCACTCTTAGAACAAATGTATTAAAAAAAATGTGTTGGACACATTTAACAAATTTTGTGTGAATTTTGACATGACGTTTTTAAAAAAAAATGTATACCATTTTCTTTGTCAGAGCTGTTGGCCACGTTATGTCATCGCTGTTCTACCCACTGCTGACCTTTGCCCTTCTGGCTGTGGTGATCGCTTACTGGGCCATTACTGCAGTGTATCCTTTCAGTTGTCTATGATAATCAAAGATAATCCGAACCTAATTGTCTCCTTTCATCACGGTAGCAGGTATAGCATGACTTTTAAGCAAGGATGTACTTTGCATTCTTCTCCTTGACATGTCTGAACAGCTTCTTATCCACCTCTAATGAGCAGGTGTACAAAGTTTTCAACACCTCTGACTGCCCATTCTCACGAGAGACCTGTAACCCCAAGGTATGCTTCTAAATGTCACTGTTCTGTTAAATTAGCCTGCTAAAGATATTGTAGGTGGCAAGGTGGCAAAGTTATTGGTTGTAAACAAGCACCTGTTTACCTGCACAGCAGCATAGATCACAGAACGAAAGATGTCTTACAATATGCCCCTTCTCTCTCTTTCTCTTGTTCAAAGACATTCAACTCCTCCAATGCATCACTTGTGTGTCCAGATGCAGAGTGCCTGTTTGCTTTTTATGGTGGTGAGACTCTCTACCATAAATACCTCATCCTCTTTCAGTTCTACAACGTCTTCCTTTTCTTTTGGTGTGCAAACTTTGTGACGGCCTTGGGCCAAGTCACTCTGTCGGGTGCATTTGCATCATATTACTGGGCCTTCAAGAAGCCTGAGGATATCCCTGCCTACCCCATCTTCTCCTCTCTTGGAAGGGCCCTAAGGTTAGAAAATACATTTTTAATAATAACAGTTTTTTTATTTGTAGAATTGTTTTAGCGCAGCTTGAAAGGCTTACATGGTAAGATATCTACAACGCTGACAGGAAGTTTTCTCCAAAATGTTTAAACTTTTGTTACCCTAAGATAGAATGACTGATGCTCACAACTAGCCTCTGTTTCCTTGTGCTGATTAGATACCACACAGGCTCTCTGGCTTTTGGCTCTCTCATCCTGTCTTTAGTCCAAGTTATCAGGGTCCTTCTGGAGTATCTGGATCACAAGTTAAAAGGTGAGCTATAACATGTTACATTTGCCTTTTGGTCTCTGTTTATTGTCTTATAATTAAACTCTGTGTTTATATGCATTTACGTTGTTGATACAGACTGTTAAATATACATGCAAACTGCAAGTTTTGCATGTAAAGTACTTGATTCTTATGTTATCATAAACTGTTCCTGCTTCTAAGGTGCTCAAAACAAATTTGCTAAGTTTCTGCTAAGCTGCTTGAAGTGCTGCTTCTGGTGTCTGGAGAAATGTATCAAGTTCCTGAACAGAAATGCGTACATCATGGTGAGTTCCTGTAACTGGACACAGCGGCCTGACAGACCGTCTCAACCGTTAAAGCGCTTCACGATCGTCTTTTTAAATTTTTTTCCTCTAGATTGCAATCTATGGAAAAAACTTCTGCACCGCAGCTCGAGATGCCTTTTTCCTTCTCATGAGAAACATTATTCGGTGAGATTTCATTCATATTCATATTTTATTCACTATTTGCTATTCTTAGCGTCTTTTAATTCAACACTCTCTCATATTCTGCACAGGGTGGCTGTTTTAGATAAAGTGACCGACTTCCTGCTGTTCCTTGGGAAGCTCCTTATTGTTGGCATTGTTGGTAAGAGAGTTTTTTTTTATTTTATTTTTAGATCCAACTGCAGAGAGAAAAATCTGCCTTTCTAGTGTAGATCTACTAATTCACCTTTTTCCTGCATAGGGATTTTCTCTTTCTTCTTCTTCTCCGGAAGAATCAAAGCTGTAGAGCAGGCTGCTCCATCTCTCAACTACTATTGGGTCCCAATACTGGTAGGCACAATTATATTAATAAGGTTTGGTGTTAGTCTTCAGTTTGTCTGTGGCCATTTAATGACATGTGTGACTTTCTCCTGTTAGACAGTGGTAGTGGGATCCTACCTCATCGCCCATGGCTTCTTCAGTGTGTATGCTATGTGTGTGGACACACTTTTCCTCTGCTTCTGTGAGTAATTTTTGCCAAATATCCACATTTCCTCTCTTCCTTTTTTACAAACAGCTGTCTAAATGTGAGCTGCTGGTTTCGTCTTCTTCCTAACAGTTTTCTGACCTTTCTTCTCTTTGTCTCATTTTTCCTATTAATTTCACTTTACTTTAAACCCTACACATTCCTTTCTTTCACCTTTTCATTTTCCCTTAATTTTCCATTAACCCATTCAAAAACACAACATACCCATGCACTTATAAGGTGAGGACTTGGAAAGAAATGACGGCTCTTCTGAAAGGCCTTACTTCATGTCCCCTGAGCTGCATGATATCCTTTCCAAATCAAAGCCGGTGGAGGAAGATCGCAATGGTGTTGAGCAGGCGGATGCTGCGAAACAAGTGGACGAAGTTAAAGTGGAGGAGGAAACACCTCTTCAGCAGCAGGATGGAGAAATACAGCTGAAAGAACAGACAAAGCTGAAGGGGGAAAATGAGGAGGAGCAGGCTTTGCAATCAAAGATAGATGCTGACGAGTCAAAAGAGGAGAAGACGGAGGAACAAAAGATCAGTCTGGAAGATGAGACTGAAAGGAAAGAAGAACCAGAAGTGAAAGAGATGTCAGAAAAGCAGGAGTTGAAAACGGAGGAAAAGGTGGAGGAGGTGTCCACTGCACCTGTGGAGGCAGAGAAAGAGGAGACTGGTGAAAAGAATGAGAAAAAAGAGGAGACTAAGGAAGAAAAACCTTCATCTGGACCACAGGAGTAGATGTTGCAAAGCACCTGAGGCTCAGAAAATCTCATAGAGCATAAAGAATGAAAGATGTGCAACTATACCTTTGTGATATGGACCTGTTAAATGTATGCCATACAACAAGCTAAAGTTTCAGATTGCTTTGCTATGTGAGTATAGGAGGGATGTCCACCTGGAGAGGGTTGAAGGTTTGAAGCAGGTCAAAAGCCCAGTGCATCTCTGTAGCTTGAAAAAAAACAAAACGCTCTTTGTGTTGGTTTTAGAACAGTGTTGGTTTTTATATCGTGAAGATCTGTTGAACATCGTGAGTGCTGAACCTGTGCCTGATTACTGTCACTAATATTTGTTGTCTTAATGCTGTTAACAAATGCACTACAGATACACTTAAGTACCGTGTTTACAGTCAGAACAAACACATCTCAATCAAATCTCTTTCACTGTTTACAATAATACCAGCTGACGCCAAAATGTTAACAGACATATTTGATATACTGTATGAATATTGGATTTTTTCCCCTATGGAACTTGTACATATACAGTAGTGTACATCTGTTATGTATTTTTTGGCTTCAGTCAAGTGGAGATCCTTGCAGAGAGGGGTTCCATATATTGTCTTTCCACCTACTTGCCTTGGTATTTTGGACTGACGTAAGTGCTGTGATTGTGTCGCCATGATGAAGCCATCGTGACCTCTCGGACTCTACGAACCCCCCAGTTTGTTTACTGATGCCTCCTGCCTTGCTCTGTCCCTCCCCTTAAATCTCTCTCTCTTTAAGCACTGCATGGTACTGACATGACCTTCTGAATGCTAACTAACATCTTAAGTCTCTGGATGCTTTTGTACCTTTTTCTTGTCACTTTGTGAAAAATCTAAGTCGTTTTTCCACTAAATTTTCTGATGACATTCCGTCATCACTGCGTGTCAATCTTGATTAAAGGTGATTGTATTTTAATCGTAGTAGTTCAGAATTTCAAGTTTGGTTGGTGTTTTGAAGCAGGTGAGTTTTCATGTGAAATAAATCCCTGGCAATGATTTAAAGCACCTTTAAAGCACACAACAACAAATTTTACATGCCAAAATCAGTCTGTATAAATTTCTCTTCTTCTTCCTTCTTAAAATAATTATCACTTGAATAAATCTACAGTTGGGCTTTAGATACTTAAATCAGAATATCTCTCTCTTTGTTATTAAGAGCATTTTCTTCACAATTGTTTCCCATTTATAGCTTGTGAGCCCTTAAAAGAAGTGGCATCGTGTATACATTGTGACCCTTAATCACATGCTATTGAATTTTGTGTGGAAGTTACTTGTGAACAGTTTGAACTAAGAGATACATGATGAGGTACATGAAGAAGGGAATGAGAAAAGTCATTAAAATAAACGATACATTGTAACCTAAATGTGCCTTTTCCCCTTTTTTCCTTTTAGTCATGTCATTCAGGGTTTTTTAGGAGTATTTAAAGGATCCCCCCCCCCCCCACCTATTTAGATAATACTCAAAGCAATTTACTTAAGTACACCTTAGGGGGCTGTAAGATAAAACTGGCGGCAGATAGACGATGCATAAATAAAAGAAAGATAGATTACAGATCTGTGTTGGTGTGTGTGAGAAAATTGTTCTTCAACTCTCTCTTGTCCATGTTGCAGTGGAGGACCTGGAGCGCAATGATGGATCACAGGAGAGGCCGTATTTCATGTCACAGGACCTGCTCACACTCCTCAAGAAGTCTAATGAAGATTACAAATCAATGGACTAAGCCTCAGTTTGTATTCATGGGTGTATTTTTCTGTGTGTGTGTGTGTGTGTGTGTGTGTCTCAAGTTAAAAGAACAAAAGGAGGAATTACAGTGCCATTTCATTTGTACATAAACAGTGTATTTGTATCTAACTGTCAAATCGGATTCATTTATATTGGTTTTATAATATTACTCTTTGTTTTGTATTTTGTGACAAACTCTTAATTATCTCTCTTTACCTGCATGCACAGGTTGAGATTTATTACAGAAGGAAAATGTGAGCTGGAGTTACAGATGATAAGCCCTGTTGCCTTAAGAGCTATTGCTTTCTGTTTCATTGTATATTTGGATTTTATGTCTATATGGAAGTTTCAGTGGGTACAGTTTAAGGCAGATTGAATAAAGCTGTGCTTTATTAGTTTAACTAAGCATATTGCACTGTTTAAAAATTAACTCACCAAAGCAAAATTCCTTAACTGCAAGTGATTAAATCTTAGTATGATAACCAAAGCCTTAAGAGATTACAAATGACCCAAGTGGTTTAACCTGGATATAGACTCAATATTTTAATAGCTTTGTCTTTATTCTTTTTTGTGTCATACATGCCACTGAAAATGAAACATGTTCATACTGTGTGAATTTTGACTTTGTAAAATGTTTACATTGTCTTTTCTTTTGTATTCAACTAATAAATGTTGGTTTTGACATCCTTTTTTGTTTTTAGTGTTTTGTTGGTTTCTTTAAGCTTTTCTTTATCATTGGATTATCATTATGACTGATTTACTCAGTCCAGCTGTCCATTACTATATGGTGCTGCTTGATAATGTTGGCAAATAACAGTAATATTTACATAAAATGAAATAGCACATACAAAATAATTTTATTTTTGTAAATATCTTTATCTTGGTAAAAACTACTACACTATAACAGGGTTCTACAGGGAACAAGTTGAGAACCGTCTCTACGACGGCCGTCAAGCCGTTAAATCTCAGCATTCATTCTGAGGTACAGCAGCCCATACAACGTACATTATTATAATTAGAATAATTGTGAAAGTGTAATAATTCTACTAGACTTGTGGGCTTTTGAGACAGAAAATACAGCTTTTAAAAAAAGGAATGCTCGAAAGATCCCTAACTTTCAGTCCCGTTATAAATGTACATGTTGCTAGGCAACGTGTGCACGTAAAACATACCGGAATTTTGCGGTTAGCTCAAGCTAAAACGAAATACGGGATAATTTCTCCTTTGCGCACTCTGTGCTAACTCACAAAAATGGCGGTCAGTGGCAGCATATCTGATCAGAAACTGGAGCTTCAGCGTAAAATCAAATTTCTTGGTATGTTTGTTTGAAATGCAGTGGGTGCCTTGATTTAATTTCATGCTAGTAGGCATGGGTTAGCTGGAATCAGCCAGCCAACTGCCATATTTAGCGTGAATGAATATACATGAATTCTTAATGCTTTATAATTCATATAATTAAGTCGAATAAAATAAGCGAGCTATTAAGTATAAAGTTATGGATCGCCTATTTCCATGCAGTATTATATTTGTCCACTAGAGGGCGAAAAAACATTACGTTATGAGAGGACTGAGGCCACCACCAGGAAGCAAAAAGAGTTCATCCGTCAGCTGAGGCAGGAGAACGAGAATCTGCGTAAACAGCTGGCAGAAACTAAGGCTGTAAGTAAGGCGATCAGATCACAACAAACTAAACATGAAACATGTTTTTAATTGTGGGGAAGTGGTCTGAAATTTGGATAAATCCAACTTACTGAAATAATAAAGGTTACAGATCAAGGTTGGGCACATTTTATTTCAATTTAGTTTTATTTATATTGCACCACATCACGAAAACAGTTGCCTTAAGGCACTTTATATTGCAAACTAACGACCCTAAAATAATACAGATAAAACTCTAACAAGCAAACGACTCCCTACGAGCAAGTGCTTGGTGACAATAGCAAGGAAAAACCTCCTTTTAACAGGAAGAAACCTCCAGCAGAGCCGGGCTAAAGGAGGGATTGTGGTTCTGCCACTGCCACTTGATTGTGAGGGGAGGTAAGTGAAGAAGAAACACTCTAAGCCTATTGCAGGGTAACTGAGGGAGGGTCCAGGGTCTTAACTATAAACTTTATCAAGAAGGAAAGTTTTAACCCTAGATCCATAGATTGGTACATCTCTTTTGAGCAACACCTGACATTAGGAAAATTAGGAATCTCACACATACCACAACTAATTAGAAGTGGTTTCTCAGTGTTTATTTTTTGCTTCATTTGCTTTTCTTTATGCTTTATTGCTTTTAATTTATGTCAGTCTGTATAGCTAGTAGTGACTTGCACCTGGGCACGGCTTTGGCAGCAAAATACAGGTTAATCTGCACTTGTAAAAAATCATTTCTACTGGGTAAAAGTCAAACATTAGAAAAAAGTGTCCTGAAGTGCAGTGTTTTAATAAACTAAAACTCATCAAAATAAAAGACACAGAGACAAGAGATTTTAAAAAATGCTTTGCACTCCCCACAAGGAGTCATCCAGATCAAATGTGTCTCAGTCATTGTCTTGTCTTTCCTCTTAGCCTGATGAACATATAATCAAAGTGGCCTTTAAAAACAGAGATATGGAGGGGAAGGCCTTCTGCAACAGCACAGTGAAGGTGAGAGGAAGTCAGTATACACATCATGAAAAAACAAAGTGTAATAAGATGGGATTTCCTATTTTATATTAAATAGAAGAAAGTTTTCACAGCAGTCTACTGATTTCTATAAACTAAGTACACCTTTACATAATGCCCGTTTGCTGCTATATCTATACTCCATACTGGTACTCAGGTTGTTGTACTCTATTTATTTTATTTGTATTACTTTAATACTTGCATTTATATTACTCAGGTTGTTGCACTCCATTTATTTGTACTACCTATTACTTCTTATTGTTTCTTCTTATTCTGTTTCATTCGCTCCGGGACCGTGTGCACGTAATTTCGTTCCACCTTATGTAAACATGTGATGCGAATGACAATAAAGAAGCCTTGAATCCTTTAGCAGAATTAGGTTAATGTCTTTTTGCTATTTTCTGACCAATGCACAGCCTGACCTCAGAATTAATTTGCATCTACTCCTAGGATGATTGCTGGACCAGCAAACTGGCAAAATGTGTTTATATACAGGTGATCACACTTGTTGATGATCAGTTAATCAAGTGTGTAATTACTCATCCACTTAATTCCACTAGAAAGCGGTGTACATAGTTTTTCACAACCCCGTGAAAACTTTCTTTTTCATTACTGTATACAGTGTCAGTAAATATAGTTTTATTGTATGTTTTATTGACTGTACTGCATTCCTCACAAACGCCTGCATGTTTTTCAGGAGGTAAATGAAATGCTAAATGAAGGAGTGCTGTTCAAGAGGAAGTGTATCAATGCTGTAAAACACACAAATGAGGTCTACCAGCGTCGCCTCAATCAGTTGAAGATGGAGTACCAGAGGCTGAAATCAGAGAGCAGCAGCAGTAAAGTATCCTCTGATGCTCGCACTCGGGAAAAAAAGGACGATGCCATGGTAATTACCTCTCTGACCCCCCAAAAAAATCAAATTTTCTTGGGATTACTTTTTGTTGTTTGTTGTGCTCATTTGCAGACTTGAGCAAAATGACAGATCATAGATGACGATGACCAATGATTTGTGTTTATGTTTAGAAACTGCGGACTCTGGAGAATGATCTGGAGAAAACCCAGTTTAAATGCATGGAAGCTAAGAACATCATGGTTAACTATCTGAAATTCAAAAATCACTTACATGTAAGTCCAGCATGTGAGAAAATGTTTTGTTACGCTTAAACTTATCTTCATTTGATGTGATTTTTGTTAGAGAATTTGTTAATTGTCCTATAATGGTTTGTCTCAGATATTTTTGAAATATCAGTAAATTTGTAGTGATTATTTTGCTATTCACGCTAGCTGTTAACTCTCCATTATGCATTAGCAGATGCCTGCATGCAAGTGGAAGCACTCAAACATGAGCAGTGTTTTGTACAGAGTCTATTATTCATTGCTGTTTGGCAGTTTTGCAGAAAATAGTACATCTTCGCTGTACTCTGCGCTTGGTTGACTGTTATATGGGACTCTGTTTGATACTGTACTTTTTGTCCCTGTTTATTCTTCAATTGACATACTAGTTCTTGATTCCTGTTTTCCAAGGAAACCAGTCAAATTTATTTACATTTAAGGTTTTTTTCCCATTTTTTTTAATGTGTGGTTTAATTGCTACTGTAAGAGCAAGTACGGTATATATAACTGCTGCCACACCATCAAAAGCCCCTTTGACAGAAATAGAGCAAGTGATCTGTCTGTTTATAGTGCAAACAAACACACTGTTACATACACAGGTGGAGATTTTAAATCCAGGTCAGGAATTTTTAAACCTGCTGAAAAAAAATAACCCATCAAAAACTACAAAATAGAAAGGTAATTACAGGATGTCAATCGATAAGTTCCTAATTTAAATACAATGTTAGCAATAAATAACAGCATCAATAGGACCTGACTGTTGAAAATCGTAAGGATTATATGATTAAAATATTATTTAAATTAAATTTTGTGTTAGTGCACATTTTGTCTTGATTTGGTTTTAATTCCTTGATCACAGTCAGGTAATCTAAATACTTTATTTCTCTCACATGGACAACCTTATTTCTGATTCTGTTTATTTCATGTTCACTCACTTTTCCACCTTCACCGCCTCAGGAGGAGAGTCTCACTTACAAGGGCCAGTTGGACTGTCTGGAAGCAGAAATCCTGAAGCAACGAGAGGAGATGAATAGGCTGCAGATCATGAATAATGACCAACAGCTCTCCAAAGAAG
Source organism: Rhamphochromis longiceps (assembly GCF_057381845.1). NCBI lineage: Eukaryota > Metazoa > Chordata > Actinopteri > Cichliformes > Cichlidae > Rhamphochromis > Rhamphochromis longiceps. Next base: position 38,562,608 of record NC_140562.1, on the reverse strand, counting down.
CTACTAAGGTGACCTATAAGATATATCCTGTGTGATGAGTTAAAAGCATAAATGTTTCAAGATACAGTGTAAGAATTAGAATCCACTCCCTATTGCTATCATAAGTCAGACGATGTGCTGGAATTATAAATTAGGAGTTATAACTTGGAAACACTAATACACTAGCCTTGCCTTACCTTATCTTATCTTGTGAAGGTAAAATGAAATGATTGAGGATAACATGTCTGTCCACACTTATCTCAGACACCTCCTTCTGGTCTATATTATAGGTAATAATACGATTCTGTCATACTAACAATCTGTTTGTTTCACTGTCTCCATTTAGTTTAAGTGAACTGAAACAAGTTTTTCAGCCATTCTTCTTGTTCTTTGCAGGATGAGTTGCAGAAGCGGGAGGAGCTGCTTTACAAGGACAGTAAGGAGAGGGCGTGTATAATAGCAAGTTACAGGAAAAAGGTTAAGGAATGCAAGGCCCAGGCTGAAAAAGTCGATATAAGGGTGAGAGACATAAGGTGACACATTATGTATGTATTGAATTTTACTTACCAAGAAATGTATAGCCGTAATTATATCAGTGGGGTATTAAATGTATGGATGCGAATAACTGGAGATTTTCACAAGGAAAGAAAGCTAAAGCAGAGCAGCCTAAACCTAATCCACAGTGAAGGCCTCCCTATTCTTTGGTAAAATAATAATAAGGGAAGAAGAGTCATTTACATTTGGAATGATTAATACCTGCAGGATCAGATAACTCTGCCAGAAAAACTAAGCGGTGAGGCCCAGCACATCATCACCAGGATGGAAGAAGAAGATTTGAAAAAAATTTCTACTTTTGAGGAGGCCTTCAGGCGCATCAGCGAGACCACAGGTGTCACAGACACACAGGTATAAATGTTCCCACTGATTCTAGTACACACCGTGTAGTTGCTGTTATTCTTTTTTTCATCCATTTTGTGTTTGTGTAGGAGATACTGGAGTGCTTTAACTCTCAGGAGGAGACACACCAGCATCTGCTGAAACTGAAGGAAGAGAATGAGAAAGTCCTGCTGCAGCTGAAGGAAGAGAAGGAGCTTCTGAGCCAACAGTTTGAGGAGATGAAATATTTTAGACAGGCTAAACACCCCAGGTGAAGTATAGACATCTGCTTGACAATGGTTGAAATCTATTATTACGCTTGTGATAAAAACAAGAAAACACAAATATTTTAGAAATCTGTCAAGAACTACAGAACTACAAGAACTAAAAATTATATTTAGTCAGATAAATATAATTTATAACTTATTCTGTGTAACTTATACAAAGGTTTGAGCCGGCACACTGGGCATAAAAATGTTTTTTATGTCCAGAAATGCAAGTAAATAACAGTAATTTGACATCTTAATCACAAATAATAATGTGCTTTACTAATTTTTTCGAATTGTTGTCCATGAAATTGAATATTCATGGATAACAACAAAAACTCAAGCATAAATATGATTTTGGTTATTACAAATGCTGTTAATTTAGGGCAACTGAGGCAAATAAAAATACATTTGGTAAGCCATGTATTTAAAACTTTAATGCAACAGCTATCACATTGTCTGATAGCCTCTGCTCTTTCTCTGTTTCATTAGTGACCAGCAGGCCCTGCAGGAGTCTGAGCAGCAACTGCAGACTCAGCAGCAGAAGTGTGATGCAGCCAAAGAGCAACTGGATTGGCTCTTGAAGACTCTTCACACTGCCCAAGCTGGAGTTGAGCACCTGGCCAACAAACTTCAACACATCTCACTGGTACTAACAATTTCAACCAGTCATAATATTGAAATAGCCAGTTTATCACTTATTCCTAATATTAAAATATTTTTCTGCCCTCAAACACAAAGCTTTTTAAGTGTAATTCCTTTTTATGTTTGTTCACTCATCTTCTTCAAGAGTGAGGACACAGTTCCTGAAGTGGATCCAGATTCTGATCACTTTGTTCTGGAGCTGATGGCCCAGTGTGAGAAGAAATTATTGTCACTGCACAAAGAACTTCAGGGGAAGGATGTGGCTGGTATAATGAAGGAGCTGGAAAAAAACAAGGTGAGACAAAGGCCCTCTGTAGCAACACGGCTATTTTAAAGACAGGTCCTGAGCAATGTTTCCTCTAATTTTTCATGTGTCTGAGCGAACACACAAACTCCCTGAGCGGTCCCTTGGACCACTGTGAGCAACAGCAGACGTGTGGTCACGCCAGCACTGAATCCCTCTGGTATAACGTGGCCTATCAACACAATTTAAAAACTGGTATAAAGTCCACACTTTTCCCGTCAATTGTTCCGTCTGTCCTGCTCACATCTCCAGTGGTTGTACACGTTGTCATTAACGGCTTCACTCCTTATCAGCCACGCCACTTTGCTAGCTAAAACACCGGTGTCGGCACATAAGGACGCTGTCATAGCCTGTCAACCACGTTGTTTAGTTCGGTATATACAAATGTAAATCGCATGATTCAATGCAATTCAGGTTAGATTTTTTTTTTGTGCACAAGGCAGATTTTTTGTGTGCAGAGACTGTGCCAGCAGTGTGCAATTGCGCACATGCGCAGCTTAGAGGGAACATTGGTCCTGAGTCTGGATGGGATATAGAAAACATGGTTGACATTTGCAGAGGTAGTTCTAGCAAAGATGTAGTAGTCAGAGTGGGAAAGGCATGGGCACAACATTGATTGCATTGCACATGGTGTCTCTATTAACAGAGAATGTTAGAACATTATACGTATATAGTATAACACTTATGAACAGGTGCCTTTGAAGAGCTGAGAGTCACCTGATCAGAGCTATTAACAGGAAAACGTTTGGGAACATTGTCAGACAACTTGTAATAATTAGACTGTCACAGTTTGAAATTTAAACACTGTCTGAGCTTGAGCTTTTCACAGCTTACATAAAGCTGTGTAAAAGCTGCTGTGCTTTCTTTGCTTTACTTATCAGGATGGAAAGGTAACCATTAGAGGCACCTGAAGTGTTTGTTCTTGACTGAACACTCAACAGCACCTTCTCACTTTGAGAATATGAGGACAGGAAACATGCAACAGTCTGCCTGACATTCAAACATGACATTGATAATATGGGTCACAGGTCCGTTTTTAAATGGTACGATCTTTGTAACTGACGCAACTCTGAGCTGATAATTTGGAAATCAGTCCAGCCTTATTTGCCTGGCTGGTGCAGTTGAACTTTACTTGGCTTTCCTTTGTACCTCTACTAAAGGAGAATTTGAAGTGTGGCAAAGATCAGTCTGTTCATCTTAGCTTTTGCAAGTTAACCCTCTCCAGGCAGACGTTGCAGATTTGCAACAGTTAAGACCTAACAACCTGATTACCCCACATACATATTTTATGAGGTTTTTTTACTCAGAAGTGCCACTGCAGGACTTGGTTGTGCATTAGCAACAAAAAACTTAATTTGGTCCTGAGAGGGTTAATGTTGTAGACATACATAAGCCTAGTAACCACTGCTAACACATGGGCTATGTTAAGAATCATATTGGATAATATAAAACAAGTAGCTGGTATTATGTGATAAGGTGGTTAAATTTCAATAAGCTTTTAACTAACTTATTCACTGTATTTAAAAGGGCTGCAATGATTCATTGAGTAAATCAAATCATTTCATTACAAAAAACTTTTGAAAAATTGAAACAGCAACACTTGTTACTGCAATCATCATTAATGCAAGCAGACTACAGTACAAATGTATGTAAGCAGATGATCTGTCTAGATTAGGCATCTTGCTGAAAGCTAATGATAGCCATCCCATTTTCTGTCACAGTGATAAAAGAGGCGGTTTACGACACCTTATTTCAAGGTTATTACTATTTCCATATTATTTTGCAGATTTAAACAAGTATAAAATATCAAATTATATTAGTTAAATTGTATTAATATTTTTAAATATAAAAAAGGTTATTTTTGTTTTGTTTTTTCTGAAGGATGTAAGATCTGGTGCTGTTAGGCTGAGCTGAATTATTCTTAACATTAATTAAGATCATCTGCATCAACATAACATCTGTTTTCTGCAGCAGGAAACACTGCATCAAAGCACAGGCCAAACCTGAGAATGCTGATATGCTCACTACACTTAACCCTTTCATGTATGAATTATGACAACCTCAATCAGGATTTTTTTCTTAAGTATTTTTGATCATCTTTAGGCATGAAAAAAAGATTTTTGAACTTCGTTTTTATAAACATGTACTTTTTTTCAAAGAGTTTTTTTTTACATGTCCACCTGTTAGGAATGTGGACTTTGATGTTTTATTTATCAGGGTACAACCTTAACAGTCTTTCACCCTATGATAGCTGCGATCTTACAGGGCAGTGTCCCTTTATTTATCAATTGAATAATTTTGGGAGGTGACTTGCAAGGTTACAGAAATGTTGTACTCATTGTTCCCCCTGGTGACATAAAAAACAGAAAAGGATGCATGTGTTTAGTGTTGCACACCTGTAGAGAATGAAACTATAATCTTATGTTGCTATCTTTGTATCTCTACACACTGAAGAAGGCACAAGCCAGTAAGTGAATTGCTTTAAATGTGGGCAGGGCTTATGACTCACAGATTTTTAATGGAATTTGAGATTTTTAGTGTTTAAAAAAACATCTTAATTTCTGACTTGATGTTTCTTTATTAGTTGTACATAAGAAGTGAAGAAAAACTGTCAGCATACATCACCAGAGCCAAACCACCTGTGGATCAAGCACATGACCCCCTCCATGACAGTAAGTTGGTATCCTTTTACACACCAACAGTAATGACTGCATACTGTCCCTACTTACTTCACCGCTTCTGTTGCAGAGAATGAGACTGACGAGGGCAAAGCTAAGGTCATCACGCGTGAAGCGCTGAAGCTTCAGTCTCAGCTAATCATTGACTCCCACTCCAAGAGAAAGACCAAGATGAAGGTGTTGAAGAAGAAGGGCAAGTTATAAAGCGACAACACAATCCTCAATGTCTCCCAAAAACATGAAATATAAAATGGGATGATTGTGTCCAAGACTTTCCACCACAATTGTTTCACCTCTGTAATTGTTATTTTGTGTCTTAGCCGGTGCTATAAAGATATTTAGTGTACTGTAAATGAAAACATGTATTTTAACAGTATAACAGTATTAAATGATTTTCATAAATTGATGCTTTGTGTCTATACTTATTGTGTAACTGGGTTTGTTTTGGCAATAGTCAGGTGTCACTGTTGCACCAACACACTCTACCCCACCTCTGTTTTTTGAGCTCACATTTCACCCTGAGCCTTCCTGGAAGCCAATGAAAAAATACTGTTTTTAGTTTTTATTCTTTTTACCATAACTCCCTGTATAGTGTGTGGAATAGAACCCAGTAACTAGCAACTCCTTAGTTGTTAATGTTGTTATTTTCCTGTTGTTAGAAACAATGAATGTTGTCGGTTTTATCTAACAAACCCAAAGTATAGTAGCCTTCTGAAAGCCAATACTTGTGACGAATCCAGCCTTTATTCATGCTTGAATTACATCAAACTTGCTTTGTCCTGCTATAAGTTACAGATGTGAATATGAACCCTCCCTAAAGTGCGTACACCTGAACTATCTCTGCAACGATTGGCATCTCAGACAGTGTTTGTTGCTTCTCTTCTTAACCACTGGTTGAGTAGACTGAATAATACATCTCCATACCAACATGTCAGATAATAACCACAGTGAATGTCTCAGTGTCTCGCACAGGGCTAGGTCAGCAGCAGTGATTGAATGACGTACCAAAAGCAACCAGAAAGACAACTCTGTGCTGTGAACAAAAGCTCTCTGAGCACAGTTATTAGGTTTTTGTGTATATATGTGTGTGTGCTCCAAAAAAGGTTAGAATAAGGACAACTGTGATAAAACATTGTGCCTAACATGGCTCAGGTTGTGTTCATTTTATAAGTTTTGCTGAAGTTTTTTGACTGCTTGTTCATGTCTTTTTTATCCATTGCTCTCTAAAACTAAGTTTATCTACATTTCAGTATATTTTATGCGGGAATAGAAGCTGTTAGAACTTATATGATGTTTGGAAGATAATATAAAGGGGATTTTGTGATACTGGAAACAAAATAAATCTGACTTAGAGCGTAGCTTAACTATCTGAATGCGTATTTGATCCCAGCACAATTATGCAATTAGTACTAAGCCTCTGTTTGTTGTTATGGATGGACTAATAAAAGCTCCTGAGAACATTTATTTAGAGAGTTTTTTCACAGACTTATGCACTTTGAGTTCATCTGAAACATTACATTAGCCTATACCTAAAGTTATTGTTATGTACTGGAATTTCTATAGCACTTCTCTGGTCTTACCGAACACAAAAAGCACTTTAGCTACTAATCACATTTTAACCATACATTCCCACAGTGATTTATTCTATATTCACTGCTCAAAAACATTAAAGGAACACGGAGAAGGCCGTTGGTTTAGTTCACCAGGATAAGCAGTAACCGAGAAATACACCAGATCTCAGTGGGGGAAAAATCACAATGGATATCTGTACTGATATGGACTGGGTAATGTTCAAATGAAATGATGCCACGTCATTTGGTGGAAATTAAAAATAGCAACTTACAGATGGCTAAATTCAAAGAGACCCTGAAATTCTAAGAGAAAACACGATGCAGTAGGCTTGTCCTTTTTACCGAAATTTCATTGCAACAACTCAGGCTCTTATGTGCCTGTAAGCCTTTGTGACAATGTCAGGGCATGCTCCTAATGACATGATGGATGGTTTTTTGGACCTCTCCTCCAGGGCATCACTGAGTTTCCGGATAGTCTGAAGTTCAACCTGTTGCCTGTCGAGGTCTGTGTGTCCATCTATGGTTATGCCTCCCCAAACCATCATTGACGCACCACCAAAGTGGTCACGCTGAACGATGGTTCAGACAGCATAACATTCTCCACAGCTTCTCCAGACCCTTTCACATCTACTACATGTGCTCTTGGTGTGGTGACCCTGGTCTCTGTGAAAAGCACAGGTCTGAACCCATCAATTCTGCTATTCTGTTGGCCACAGGCTCTACAGTGATCGCAGGGCCCACTAGAGAATGCTGGGCACTCATGCCACCCTGATTAAGTCTTTAGGAACTGTGCTTTCTCCCACCGTCAAAAAATATTACACAAAATATTTCTACTATAGTGATATTTTAAGCATCAGACACTTCCTTTGCCACATTCAAGTGAATCTGCACAAATGTATCTATTTTATGCATCAATATGTGGTAGGAATGTTCTTATTAATGCCAATGACCCATATAATCAGGCACCAGGTAACAGTTCAACATAGACTGCAGTTGGTTTTGCTTAATTATGCTCCAGGTTTCTTTCTGTAAATTGGCTTTGATACATCAAGGCAGACGCACAATTTGCTCTTCAGTCCTCATTTATGTTTGCTTGGTTCCATTTGAGGAAGTCAGAGCATAAGGAGACAATACTGCACCAGGCTACTTTTAGACAATTTGAGAAGGTAACCTCTTAAAGTTGGCATCTATTCATGTCAATGTTAATTGCACTTTATGTATTTATTTATTAGGAATCATGCATATCTCTGCTTTGTTGTTTTTAAGGTTTAGCCAGGGAAGTAGCAGCAGTACTTTGACAAAGTGGCTCACTTGTTTTTTAGACTTTCTAGAGAAAAGATGTCCTAATATTAGACTTCCTTGTTTTTCTTTCTGGCTCTTTCATGGCTATCAGCTCTTCTGGTCGTCTGTGCATGGTTGCAGCGGAAAGGCTATACAGCTGCTGACTGACATCACAACATTGCGTGTGTTTAAGGATGTTTATTACCAAAAAGCGCTGCATTATAAACACAGAATTCATATTTTCTAGTAAAAGAGATGCCCATTCCTGCACTGCCCATTTCTTCTCAATAATTCCTCTGCTTCCTTAATTTTATTAAGAATCTAAATTTCTGACGGGGGCTTGTCTCCTCAGCTTCCTGAAATCTACACATGTATGTCTGCTTTATCGCTGCCTTTTTGCCTTTACCAACCAGTTCGTGAGAGGAGACAGGCATGCTCCTTCTGCTGCAGAATTTGAATCACTGCCACAAGTGTAGGCTCGATTCTTCAGCATCTTATGCCAAAAATGCTTTCTGTTGAACATGCCTCAGCTGTTAGTGGAGGCTTTAGGTGTGACTGCATGCTTGCCTTGCCTTTCAAATGCGAAATAATACATTCCTAGGTAAGAAGAATTATTTAAGGGCTTGGCATTTTACCACCAAACTCTCATCAGTCAAAATGAATTCATGGCAATTTGCACTGTTTAACAAAAAAAGGGCACGTTTTTTGGTTTTTTTTTTACATTTCTGCAGCAGAGGTGCTTATTTCTATCCATGGCTGAGGGGGGGGAAAAGAAGGCAGTGAATTTTTGTGAGAAACGATTAAAATGGGACATAATTACATATCACAGAGAGTACAGCCAAACAAGGAGGAGGCCATTCCAACACACACACACATACTCACACATACACACACGTACACACACGTACGTACATGCGCAGGGCATCATCCACCCACAAACACAAAGAACAATCAGCCCTCGGTGATAAATACCAGAGTCTCTTCCTTGCAAGTTTCACACTGCTCTAAATGAGTATTCTGGTTGGACAAGTGCAGCTCTGAACAAGGATTACTGAGAAGCAGTAAGTGACTGTCGTTTTCTTTGCTTTGTGTAGATGTGATCGTATTTAATATCAGACTGATGAAGATTTTTCTTGGAGATTCTGTGGCCGACGCATTTTCTGCATCTTGCAGGTGTTTCAATATGTTAATTTTGTACCTTATTAGAGAAATATTGAATGGTCAAAATGAAAGTAATATGTCACTCAGTGTTCATGTTTTTGTTTATTGTCTTATGTGCCCATTAAAAGCCTTTTTAATAGAAGATAGGCAGCTTTTAAAAAATCAGTATGATTCCAAAAATGTAAGCAGTGTCATTTTAACAAAGCAAACACTGGCGCATTTCATGTATACACTCAGTATTGGGTCAGTTTTATTTTATTAAACTTAAATTAATTCAAGATAAATGCCCCATATCTTAATGCTTTCTTATAGTTCTTTCTGTTTTTTTATGCTATAGAAGAACAGATAGATGTATTTCATTAAGAAGTGAATTAATCAAATTAAAATGTTTTATGTCATAGTGCAGTGCTGTTTTCTGTTGAATATGATTTTATTCAGCTACCGTTATTCCAGTTTTTAGCACTGGTCTGTTTAATAGATTTTAAAATGGCTGGATATCAGAGGTATCAAGCAGTACTACAGTGTTAGCCGCTCTAGAATAAACTTTAAATGACTGTAAATGTGTGGTGGTTGTTGTCACGCTCTCCTCCATGACACAGATGAGGCATCAGGTGTGGGAGAGGTCTGACGAGGTGTGCGTGGGCCTGTAGCGTGACCGGCACAGAGCCAAAACATGAGGACCATCCTGCCTGTGTGTGGAGGCAGTGATGCCGGGGAACCCCGCAGCCTCCGCAGCAGGGTTGGCAGGATGAAGAGGCTGCTTTGGCTGAGGCAGAGTCAGTGCATGGGCGTTCACATGAACACGGAGCCTGGAGTGTGGCTAAGGAGTTTCCAGTTTTTGGACACCGATGGACAGTGTGAGGTGAGTTTGGAGTTTTGTAGCAATGTTGAGAAAAGGCTGGTGTCACGCTCAGCTTTATGCAATAGTGGGGTGCTATTCTTGGTGCACTGTCAACAACTGTGTTTTACATTTTCATCTAAATAGTTCAGGTGAACCTCCTGAAAGTCAATAGTGAAACTAACCCAAAACATCAGTAACCCCAGTTCAAAAATGCCGTTTATTTTCTGAATAGAAAACACAAGGTATGATTTCTATATAATATGACTCACTAGAACATTACATGAAATATAATCTATAATATTATTACATTTTGAGATTTATATGCCTTTATTCAACTTTTATTTGACCGAGATTTGGATTGTAAGCAATAGTAAACAAAACCAGTACACAACATAAATAAATGAATTACCTATAACATTTGTTAGATTCTGCAATCACAAAGTTGCACTGAGCTGTAAAAGCACTTACAGTCCATTATTGCTAAAGAGTCCTGTGTAGTGGCAAGGCCCTGCCAGCCCTGCCAGTTTATGTAATAACCCACAGCTGATAAAAACAATGATCTGCAAGACTTTTCATTAATGATTAACTGTTAAGATAGTTCACACCATTTAGCAAAATATGTTTTAGAAAAGCACCGTTCACTCTCAGGAGACTTAAGTTTCTCCATATTCTTTGTTTTGTGTAACCAGCAAAATATATTCAATTTCTAGAGAAGAAAGGAAGTTATTTATGCAAAGACTGATCCATCAGTTTCAAACTGGAATTAATTATTTTTCATTAAAGGTTCATTTTTCTTTGAATCATTGTGAAACATTAATAGAAGTTGCCTGTTACAGGTTCCTATATCTCAGGTTAATGTTGCCAACAACCAAACCTAATATTCTTTCTAACTATCATGGATGACTGGGATAAAACTGGAAAACAAGAACTTACTGATATCTAAGAAAGAAGTCAAATATAATAGTTTTAAACTGATTACTTAAAAATCCTGTGTCCTGTGTGTGTGCGTGTGTGTGTGTGTTCATGGGTGGGGTGAGTTCAGCTATTGTCCCGTTGTTTTTACAGTCATGACGTCATCACTAACAATAGCCTTTTAGTAAAACTAAGGAAGAACTACAGTGCATTAGACTCTCCAGAAAATATATCACATTTCAGACCAAAGAAAAAGCCTTTTGATCATGCGTGTTTTTCAAAGCAGTCATCGTTAACTGTTTGTAGGCTGGGTTTTACTTGTTGCCTGCCTGCCATCACATCACCATTTATTGTGTCTAATTAGAAGTAATTGAGGTCTCCCCTTCCTCTGTTTCTCCACATTTTTGTTTAGCCTCTTTCGAAATAGAGGGTGGCTTTGTGAGAGTGAATGAGAGTGAAACTCATTAGGCAAACAAAAAGCTCATTCTTCCTTTTGGGCTTAATGATCAATGACAGAAGCCTGACTGAAGATGCTCCATCCGCTCAGCTTGTGTTTTGCTCATTTGTCAGTTTGTCTCCAAATTCATATGAAAGAATTTCTTTGGTTTTAATACGTAGATGCCTATCGCTGTTTTGTACCTTTTTTTTTTTAAATCGCACACATATTTTTAGAACTACGACCTGTCTTTGTGGTATGTCACCGCGCCTTTAACACGACATTAAGCTCTTGGGGAAAAACTGTCCTGACTGGATTCTTTTATGGTGTGACTGCATTGTTTCTAGTTTTTTCACACTGGCCTAGAATTAGCTTTGCATTTGCAAGATCAATCTTCCCTTAACATTTTCCAAAAACAAAAAAATAATATTTCCTCAAAGAAGATGAAGCAAGTGGAAAGCACTTGGGCCTGTTTAAAAGGAGCGTTTATGTCTATTTACAGCTCTGTATCTACTGGAGTCTATATGATTCACAGTTCAAAACAATCCCTGTTTATCTCGAATTGGATGCCTTTATTGTCAAGAAAACAAAAAAATAAGAAAAGGAAAATAAAAATATATACACATTCTTATATATGAATACATATGCATACACACCTACATATACGTAGGTGGCCAACAAGAAGTCATCATTTGGTGGGAGGCTTCCATTAAATAATTACTGCAGCGATTAACATTCTTCGGGTGGGAACTGGTTAGTTAACCCTGACTGATGCAGTGACTAACTTTTTAAACATTTTTTAAAAATATTTTAAAACCACAATTTCAGAAGCTGCCTCCTGTTGTCGTGGAAGAGATGATCGTCTGTTTCAGAAGTGTCCGATTTTAAGCCTGCATCAATCAGAAAACCAAACAGACCATAAAATAAACTGTAGAGCTCATAGCAAACTAAATGGATTGGGGGTAAACAGCTGTTTAGCTTTAAGAAAACCGCTTATCAGTGAGGCTGTTTGGCGAGGAAAGACTTTCACTTTGCTAGGGACTGGACTCTGGAGCAACAGAAAGGTCAAACGGTCAGATGACTCCACATTTATCCTGTTCCAGTGTGACTGGCCCATTAGGATAAGAACTGAGCTGAATGAGGTTTTCCCCCTTATGAATAGCATCTGCTGTACAAGCCTGTGGGGGCAGTATTATGATGTGTTTGCTTCGGTTAGTCAGGTCTTTAATATTAAATCAACCCTGCCTGAATATAGTGTCTTTGGGACATGCTGGAGAAGACTTTAGACAGTGGTCTGACTCCTGCATCATCAGTACAAGATCTTGGCAAAACACTTAATGCACGTCTAGAAAATAATAAATGTTGTGGCATTTTGTAATGCTTTTCAAAACACTGAAATCTAAAAGGTCCCCAATTAAATAGAGTGTGAGGTTTTGGCCAGACATAAACACAAATCTACATGTACACACAGATATATTCATGTATAAACAACAGAAAGTAAAATCCCCAGAGTAAATTGTAGTAGTAGTATTTCAGTAAAACAGTATAGGATGAGGAGAAGTTCTTTCACATGATTAGGAAGTGTTAAATGCTGTTTCTTAGTCTCGCCCTGATTGGATGGTCCTCTACAGTTTTATTTGCTCTACAATTAAGGCCACCCAGACTTTGAGACAGAGGTTCACAAACTTCTTCTGACATGCCCCCAAAACTGTTAACTTCCCACATAGCACAATTTTTTATCCATCATTAAATGATGATAAAAAGTTTCCTCCTTTTCATTAGGCTGTTCCCTTTAGGGGCTGTCGCAATAGATCATGTGCGTCCATCTCAAAATATTTCTTGTAACCGTGCATCAGAATCCAATATATGTCAAGACATACTGAAAAAGATGATAGTTAAGGAAATTAAGGTTTCATCAAGTCCATCTTTTACTATTTATACCATGGCCAGCAGATGTCACAGTAGTTGCCGATTATCATTGTTTTATGAGTTTTATGTGATATAAATTTGAACATTTCTAAATACTTACTTATACTTATTAGTTATTTAAAAACATATAGCTATGACTCACTATTACCACACATATTGTAAGCCGTCACATTGCATTATGTGTCTGGTACTAACACTCAAATGGCACTGTGGAGTCAAGCTTCCCATTCTAGGAAGGGTGCTGGACCATAACAACATCATGGTGGCTTCAGTGAGGGAGGTGAGGCTAAATTTATGACCAGCAAACATGCCAAACCCATGACAAAATGTGATATCTCTGACACTAGAAGTCACAGACTTCACCTGTAATGGCTGTGCTGGGTTCGTCTAAACTCTTTTAAAGAGTCAAACTCACATCAGTGATAGAATATGAAATCGTTACAGAGGTTTCATGCAAAAACAAGTTGGTTTTTAAGACCATTCTTACTCCACTTTATTTCTCATGAAAATATAAATAAAATAATATTTTTATCCGACATGTGTGCTTTGGAGACTTGGAAACTCAGACAGCAAACTCTATATGGTTGGAGAAATAAATATAGAACAATTTAATACCATTCGGGTAATTATGTCTTTGTGACTCTCCGTGGTTTATTTTACTTGAGTGGCTTTCAGTTTGAGGATCCGGCTTTTAAAAAGTAGCCAGACAGACGGATAGATGGGGTCCTTACTTCCTGATGTCACACGTAAACAGCAGTGATCATATTACTCTGCTGATGCTGCTGTGATAACAGCGCTGGAAACCTTTACAGTATTGCCAGTATCAGTAACAAATTTCCAGTCACAACCTCAGGCTTAACATATGCACGATAGCGTCTGATGCTATTTATTTGGCTAATCTTATTGGTTGTTTGTGTTGAGCCGGCCCACACCTGTTTATTAGCTCCGCCCACCGAAATAACTTCTATTCGTTTTACCCGACCAGGCGTCATTCTAGTTAAGCGACAGTTTGTAAAGTTGTTCTCGCGTATCTTTGTATTTATTTATTATTTTTTTAAAGAGACATTTTCGCTATATTATTTATGAAGGATGAAAGTGTCAGGTTTACTTCAGACTCAAGCCAAGTGTCGAAGACCGTGATTGAATCCTTAAAAATCCACTGCCACGAGAGTTTACACACAGAAGGACTTATTTACCCCAAGAGCAGGATAAAGATGGGAAAATGGCACTTATCCATGGTAGGTCAAATGAACGATCTTCTTTCTGGCATGCATTAGTTATAAGTTAACACATGAATCTGACTGCAGCTTTTTCATTCTTGGTTGTTTTCATTTGTTGTCAGCTTCATGTGAACTTAATCGTGATTCTATGGTGTGCAGGGAAAATATAAAAGTTTCATTCACTGTTGAGTATGCGCTGGTGTCACAATGCTTTGCACACTGGTTTCTGTCATGTGGTGTCAGGTATTTTAAAGAGTGCTCTGCTCCTATTGTCATGCATGCACAAAATAACGCTTGTTTACCAGCAGGATCAGCGAGCCTCATTTCAGGTCTGTGAGTATTAGAAGATGAGGTGACACCCAGATCTCATGGCAAGTTTGAGATTGTTTGCCTGTGGGGTTTGGAACCCAGTTACTGTCTAATGTCTGTGGCTTTGTAAAACACCATCTATTTGGAGTTATAGTTATTAGTTTGAAGGGCTGCTGGATCAGTTTAAGCTAGATCAAATAAGTATTGTTGTCTTTTCTGCATTTATAATTATTTGTGCTTTAAGAGTTGCTCTGCAGTTTCACTGCCTGATCTCACATGTCTTCCATAGCTTATATAATTAATAATTCAGCTGATCAGTGGTCTGTTTAAATTCCTTTTAAAGTAAGAGTGGTAAATTTTTATGCTCTTAAAAATCATCATTGTTGTTTGACTGTCAAAGATGTTATAATGTTGTTGTTTGTCATTAATATGACTAAATTACAAAATTCCAATCTAGAGACATCTGGAGTTTTCTCAGATCTGATGTTAAAATAAGTTTTAAGTTAATCTTTCCATTACAAAATGTCATAATTTTGTGTCACACGTAAAAATAAACCAATGGCCCGTTTTTTCCCCTATTACATCTGACTATTTCTCTAAAGTTTTGGAGGAGGAAATATGAGGTTGTATCTAACTAAGACTTTCAAATTCCTCATCAAATTGTAGTCAACTGTGTCAGGTGCAATGAATCATCCCCATGTTTTTTGGCATAAACAAATACGTCAGTAAAACAAAATTTTCTGTCATTGGTCACTAGGTGTGTGTGTATGTGCGTATGTCATCAGTGAGTTTAACGAAGCAGAGTTCGATCTTTTTAAATAAAATCATGGAATTTGTTAAGTTAATTTTGAAACAATCATCTGCGTATTCCAAGGCTTTAAACAAATTTAGATCACATTTTTTTATTCTCTCTTATACACTGAATGAATTCTGGGGGCTCTGCAGAATCACAAAGACCAGAGCAGAACACAGGAAGAAATTTCATGTGCTAGGTCCAGATTTGTCAGATCATTACCTGAATTTTCTCCTGCAGGACCCGGTTCAGGAGTGGGGCGAAGAGGAGGAGGACGGGGCAGTGTTTGGGATCACGCTACGCAGGGAGCCTGTGCCGACCTCGACCATGGGAGAGCTTCCAATGAGCTTCGTCCAGTACCACACGGTGAAGGTGCGCAGGCTGAAGGCAGCTACCCTGGAGCGTCTGGTTACCCATCTACTGGACCCTGAGAAAAGGGAGTCCGACTTCATCCAAGTGTTCCTCTCCACCTACAGGGCCTTCACCTCCACCAGCACCCTCATTGAGCTGCTGTTTCAGAGGTGAGATTTTGTAGACTTGTGTTAACAGAAAGCATGAGGGTGCTGTCAGCTGGTGTGTAAGCCCGTATATGAGATAATTTTGCTGCTTGATTTAACATGTATAAATGTACACAGCTGGAGTCAGATGAAGGCCTTAATTTTTTGTGAAATGGACCATTTGAAAGACGAAATCAGTTAAGCCCTAATCATCGCTCCTTATCAGAAGCCACAGATAAGAAGGCTTTAATAATTGCCTTCTAACTTATTGACATTTATTTATTATTCCACTTTGTGCTGCTTTTAAAAAGGTCATCACTGCTTACAAATGAAAGTGGAGCGCATGCGTAATAACCAGGTTTACAACATGCCCAGTGCACAAATCAATTTCCAAAGGACAGAGCAGTTTAACAGCCTGTTTACATCGCCTCAGCAGGTTTCTATGACAGGTATTATCGTCATGAACTAAACAAAGCAGTCTCGAGCTTTATTCCATTGTGAAACGATCATGGCTACACCCTCCACACCCAGCAACTATTTACAGTTAACTTATTGATTTTGCCTCAGGAAATACCTTCAGGAATCTTTTGCAAAGTACATATTTCGGAGTTGTGTATACACCAATGTGTTAGGATGATAATAGAAATTATTCTATTCTCCTCCTAATTTCTATTAGGAGGAGAATAGGATGTTCTAAAGTTATAAAACAAACACAGCTCAAAGAAACTTTGATGTCTCTTTTCTTTCTAACTCAACTTTGCTAATTACATCATGTATGGATCTGTGACCACTAGTGTGGAGTTCATATATTATTTGTCAAACAGTCGCCCTCATGACTGCAGTGCTGGTGGCAAAAGATTTCCTGGGAAATTTCTTAGAAGCGATCACCATCAGAACAAACTCTGAATTGTGTTTTCCGTCTTTTGCCTTACAGGATTTTGTACAGGATGTGGCCTTTTGCTGCTGTTGTAAAACTTCTTAAAGAACTATATTTTAACTGCATAAGTTGGGTTGAATTAATTTACCCAGCTTACACAGTCTTTGACTTGCTCCTGTGCTGTGACCACTAAGGTTCTTAAAGTTCTGTTTTGTTCCCTGCTTTCATGCAATAAAGGCACAGGATCCTGTTATAAAACTTCCTGCACATGCGACAACGTGGCACCATTCTCCAGTTTTACTGCACGCATATCATTATTAAACACCATGGGGGGCATTTATCTGTTTACACTCTGTAACAAGGACACGGTGTGTCTGCAGGGAGTTAGAGTGTTGCAGGACATTTCCACAGGATGAACAGTTGTTAAGCTGCAACCCTGGGACTTTCCTTGTTTACAGGGTTTATTCTGTCATCATTCGCTCACTATGTTGTCCTTTTCTGTGGTGATAATACATAATCCTGTCTCCCTTGCCGATTACAGAAATGACTCGGTCACAAACCTGGATAACTCAGTGAACGCGAACAGGTGAGTACAAAAAACAGTTACAAGTTTGTTTGTTTTTTAGTTAATCTGTTGTAAATTATGCATGTGTTCCTCAGATATCATCAAGTCTCATGTAAACTAACCTTGTGGAGTAAAATTAACAATCAATCAGTAATCGTCATCTCCCATGAATCTCCTTTAGTACCTTGGTCCCAGTGATCCGGCTTTGGTTAGAGGAATACAGCGAAGACTTCAATGAGCCCCCTCAGTACCAGGCTCTCCGGACTTTGTGTGTCCACATGCAACATCGGCTCTGCTTCAGATGTTTGGTTCATCATGCAGAGGGCCTGCTCAAGAGGTTCCAGGAACAAGGTAAAAAAAACAAAAAACAGATACATAATGTGTGAATCAGTTTTTATCAGAAGAATTTAGTATAACCTGATGTTCAAGACCTTATATCAACAATAAATCATTTAATTTACAGGTCCAGATTAAGCTAATTACTTCTAATAATCTAATCTTGGCTATTTATCTAAAAGAAGGAAGCTACCTGTGAGATACTTGTTTCAATGACCTCATTGGTCTGTTGATTTTTACAAGGTCATTTTTGCAGCATCTGAAACAGTTCTCCTTATTTACAAATACCGCCGCGGGTTCACGAGTGTTTTCCTTCACGTGTGCATTGAGCTGCACGTTTTAATGTCATTTATGATTTGGCGTATTTGACAGATTGCGGCCAGCCTGCGTCAGAGCACAGCAGTGAATCACTGCAGCAGGTAGATGAAGCCGAGATGTCCACTAAGAATGAAGACAAATACAACTTTATGGACTTGCCCGTGAGGGAAGTGGCTGAGCAGCTGACCAGACTGGACGCTGTAGGTTTCGTTTTTATAAAAAATTGAAGTTCTGTGTTTCTCGGGTGATTGTGGGAGGGGTTTTTTTTTTCTCATTAATTTTTTCCTGTCTTATGACAATTTTTTCCCCCAGGACCTGTTTGTCAAAGTGGAGCCCTTCCACTGCCTGGGCTGCGTCTGGTCCCAACGTGACAAAAAAGAAAACCGAAACCTGGCACCAACGGTCCGCGCCACCATCTCCCAGTTTAACGCTGTCACCAACAGTGTCATCACCTCACTCCTCTGCACATCCCCGCACCTCCCTTCCACTTCCTCCCCTGGCTTGTCACCTTCTTTGTCCTCTAACTTCCTGTACCCCTCCTCTGCTCCGAGCTCACCTTGCATCTTGCGCACCAGCCCCTGTCACAGAGCACGCGTCATCGAGCGGTGGATCGCTGTTGCACAGGTTTGCATCACAAAATATTTAGAGATTAACAAAAAGTTTCCATCCAAAAACAAAATGAGGACACAAGAAAGACACTAACAATCTTATTGTATCTGTGCAGGAGTGCAGAGAGCTGAAGAACTTCTCTTCTTTAAGGGCCATCCTTTCAGCCCTGCAATCCAACGCTGTGTATCGCCTCAAAAAGACATGGGCTGCTGTCAGCAGGTCAGCAAATATTTCATTTATATTACAGGGTTGTTTCACTCAAAAGAAGAATATACTACTGCAGGAAAAAGAAACGATCTTTATGTAATAAATATTTTGGGTTTTCAGGGAAAGCATGGCCACCTTTGACCACCTTTGTGAGACTTTTCCTGATGAGAACTGTGTGCTGACCAACAGGGAGATCCTGGTGGAGGTAACTACATGTATTTTCTACACATACACATGTGGGAGAACGTGGACCGAAGATGAGAGAAGAAAGCTGTTATTAGTACCAAGTGTTCCTGAAATAGGCAGAACTGTACTGCCTTCGGGGTATCTGTATCTTTAGCTCAGTCCTCAGAGAATCAAGGAATACAATAATGAATGCACTGCAGGAAGACATTACCAGGATTCTTCCTGGAATGTACAACAAGAGCCTTGTTTGACTTCTCATAAAACCTGCTTTACTTGTATATGTGCCTCTTGGGTCTGTAATTACAGCTGGATGATGATAAATGTAAACTGTGGTAAATTAAAACCTGACAAACAAACATGGACAGAGAAACACCTTTTAAAAACTAGCCTAGAGAGTGTACTGCTACTTAAAATTCCAGCCACGAATACCAATACAGTCACATGAATTCTCACACAGCTCCGTGATCACATTTTCAAACTAAAATGTTTCAAAGGAGGTCCTTAATCATTTCATAGAGAAGCTTCATAGAGAAGTCCTGTCAAGTGGCCTGTTATTGTTCATTAATTACTTTCTCCTTTTTGATGGTTGAGTCACATATTCTTCTGAATTTAATTCACAAGTCTAAAGGTGTGTCCAGTTCACTTACCACTTTGCTTTTTGTTCTGAGAGCCTTTCCCTGTGGAAAGAAACTGATACGAGTGTGTATTCAATGATACTGCTTTTATCAGTGACAAAGAGAAGCCCATTGTTCTTAGCTGACACTAATAAAACTGCAAATAAAAGTTACTCCCTGGGCATTTGTCCTACTCAGTGGTTATTAATATGTTGAGTGCACATGTCTAACACTCGTTTGCAAGTTTTAAACACATTTGTTCTTCAGAAGTACCCTCCCACAGCACCCTGTTAGGAGGCCCTCAACCCTGACAGGAAGAATTATATAACATGCCTACTTTGTTTTCATCTCACATTACAAACCTGAATTTCCATTTTCCTGTAGGATGGGACTCACCCACACAGCAGTGGCATGTCGGCTGATAAATCACCCCGGCTCTGCTCGGAGTCCAGGCAGATGGTAAGAGGATACTCATCATCATTTCTGGTTCCTCAATTTTAGATTTCACCTAAAAAAAAAAAGTGAATCTGTCAACTAAGCAGGCTGGTAAAACTAAAAGAAAGAGGTCATTTCCCCCCCCATCATCAATTTAGCTTCCTTAAATATCACTTGTTCTCAATTTTAGTTCCCTGCTCAGTTTCTAGATATGTTGCTAAGTTCCACTTCTTGTTTAATAGAAATATATTTAATGGAAATTTTAAATGCACTGACAGCTCACACAAATGTTTGCATGTATGGAAAGATGCATACACCCAAGAGGTGTGTGTAGCATTTCCCACGTCCATTTGTTTACTCAGTCTGGGTGTGGCTGTGTGTAAAATGTTTTATACCCCCATAGTCATGATGTCTATATACTGAGATGCTCTTCTCTCTGCTGTTTTGTTTCTGTGCCTGCTTACGTATTAAATATCATTTTCCCTGGTTTCCTTCTGCTCTGCTCACCACCGTCTTAAAATCTCACTAGTTTTTTTTTCTGCTCATTTTGCGGGGATGTTCTCAGTCTTAAATAATGGATTTGGCTTTTTTGTGCTTAGAACTACAGCAGTGGTGTGGTACCATACCTGGGCACTTACCTGACAGTCCTCACCATGCTGGACACAGCGTTGAACGACACAGTGGACGTGAGTTCTTTATTTGTTTGCCTTTATGGCACTTCAGTGGATCTATTATCCAATATAACTCAGGTTGTTTATTTTTCCCTCTTTTGTTCACAGGGTGGCCTCATAAACTTTGAGAAACGCAGACGGGTAGGTGTCGCCTCCTAGTGGTGTCTTGCATAAATTACTGACAGATTTCTATATGCCGCCTTGTTCTTTCTGTTCTATATTTTAACCTCTGCTGTATTTTATTGTTTCCTTTATAGGAATTTGAGATTCTTTCTCAGATTAGGCAGCTTCAAGCTTCTTGTTCCCACTACCGTTTTCCAGTCAACCCTCGTATCGCCGCCTGGCTGCAGACGCACACGCTGCTCACAGACCAGGAGAGGTGAGAATCACATAAAACCCCTTCATATACATTATGAAGTAGGTTTTGGTGAAGTCCATCATGCCTTATTTTATTTGTTTTTGTCTGTTGTAGCTATGAACTGTCTCGTGGACTGGAGCCTCCAGCTGACCTCTGCCCCAGCTCTCCCAACACATGGAGCAGTTATCTGCTCACAAGGAAGCTCGCCGCGTAAGTTTAAAGTCTGTCGGTTTATTTTTAGGTGCTTTAGAGGTTACAATTTTAGTTAATTGAACATTATTTAGTTAAGGTGGGTGTTCATTTCTGACTCCATAACTTTAGAATGTCATCCTTATTTATCTTACACACGACCAGTCAGTCACTTTAATGCCTCTCTCTGTAAAACAGCTTTCTTCCGATTGGCTGTTCCTCTTAAATAGAAGGTTTTTTAAAAAAGCAGGTGGAGGAGGCTTCATGGGAGCCAAGAGCAGAACAAGAGATCTGAGCATGTAGATCAGTCTGCAGTCTGAGATTTTGGCTCACAGAGATCACTTGTATATACTTTGGCCTCATGATTTGAAGTGTTGGTCATGTTTAACATGAGTATCTACTTTTGCTACACTATAAATATGACACAAAATTAGGAAAATCATAATAGCCACTCTTTAAATTCTGTTTATAGCTTTTTGAGTCAGTTGAATGAAAGCTGTAAGTGTTAAAGTGCTCAGAAGTGCTCAACTCAAATTGCATTTGCAGGTTGAGAACATCTGTCGACACTCCTGTCAGGAAGACCCACGCTGACCAGATCAGTGTGTCGTCTTCTGGCTCGAGCGGTTCAGACATGGAGGACCTGTCTGTGCCTCAGCTCTCCCCCCTCAGACTGAAACTAAAGGTATGAAACCTCCACACTCCTGTATATAGTCAGACAGTATAACGGTTACCGGGGACAAATGTTGTATTCATATTCTTTCCTCGTCTCTCTCCCCTCAGTCGTTCTCGGGCTCCCTTCACAACGTCACAGAAGGCACCTCCTCCGGGTCCTCCTCCCCATCCCTGTCTAGATCCTCCTGCAGCTCCTCACATCCAGACCTCACATCCCCCTCCCTGGTGCTAAACCCAGACCCATCGTCCTCATCATCATCCAGCTGCTCTCCTCGGGCGCTGCCTGTTTACAACAAACAGGTTTCTGACTCGTGTATCATCAGAGTCAGTGTGGAGTGTGTCAGCAATGGAAACGTCTATAAGAGCATAGTGGTACGTCTGGTGATCTGGTATATCTGCTCTTTAAAGGTCAGCCAGAATGTTTTTGGCAAACTTTGTTCTAAAATAGGAAATTAGAAGAGTAGTGTCGGGATTACATGATGAACTTTCTTGTCCCCCTTTGTGTTGACGGAAAAAGTTAGGTGTGTTTTTAGCTTCCTTTTAAGGTGACAGTTCAGCGCAACGTTCAAATTTCAAATGCATCAATGCGGATGTGAAGTGTTGACTCTGTTATTTCCTCTCCAGCTGACCAGTCAGGAGCACACACCTCAGGTGATTCAGAGAGCTCTTGAAAAGCACAACATGGAGGACTTCAGTTGCAGTGACTTCGGCCTCTACCAGGTGCTCAAAAATGGAAAAGGTGAATATCTCTGCTTCACACTTCAATTCAAACAGTCTAAACATTTGAGTGCTGGTGTAACCTGCTCAGAACAGAATGAACCTTTATCAGTGAGGACTTTCAAACTGTGTGTCTCCTCTGCTTTTAGCTGTTTGCAAAAACACAAGAGTATGTTCTAAAAAGTAAATAAATCATGAAATGTGACCTTAAACTGTGCACTGCATTAACTAGATAAACGATATACCAATATTTAATCTCTGAAAGCAGGAAACATTTTCACTTGTGCAATGATATGTTTCACCATCAGTCTGCAGCTTTCCATAAATTAAAATGCAAATCAGCCTCAGCACAAGATGACATATATATATTCTAACTCCTGCTCTTGTAATATTTTAATAGCTTTTAATTTCTTAAATAGACTTGAAGGGCAGACATTATTGGAAATTTGTTTCTGCATTAGTCTTGCAAATGGAGAAAACTAAATGGTACTTTACTTCTCTTCTTGCCACAGAGCTCCAGATACCTGACAAAGCCAACGTGTTTTATGCAATGTGCCCCACTGCCAACTATGACTTTGTCCTGCGCCAGCGCTGGAGGAGCCACGGGAGAAATTTTGGCTCTTCAACCAGCCCTGGAGCTCTGCCCAGGTGCCGCCGTGGAAGGTGAAAAGTATTTGGTCTGAATGAAAGGATCGAAGGACACTTTTTTTAGAGCGAGAGTGGAGCTGTTTATCTGCACCAACCACTTCAAGACACATCTGTGGCTGTTTGCATCTACTTATCAAGATGAGATTGTTACTATGTAGCAGCAGACGAGAGCAGAGATTCCCAGACTTCGACTGAAACATAACCCGGAGAAGTTCTCATCGAAGCTTAATATTCATCAGGAGCAGCACTGGAACAAAAGCGATCCTGTGCTCCTTGAAAAAGTTTGAAGGAAATGTTCAGATATACATAAGACTGAATGCAGAGAATAACCTGAGTAACAAAAAGTGCAATCTCACCAAGGATTGGTGCCACGAAGAACTCTTCAGCTTTCACCGCAGGAGATGACACATATCAGGATCAGCTGGTCTTACAAAGCAGTCCTGTGTCATGACCCAAAATTAACTTGCTGTGCGGCTTCTGTCTGTGACCAGTTTAGCACACATGACACTTTTCTCTCAGCCTGTTCGGCTGCGTGAGCAACAGGGGCTGCTGTTTTTCACAAACCCGGCAGAACAAATGGAAGAACAGTGAGTCAGGATGATTAAATATGAGATGTTCGCTCTCAGATGATGAGCACAGATTCCCAAACAGATCGAGGTTGAATTTTACTCATGCTGAGTGCATTGGATGGAGTGAAGCTCTGTTTAGACCAACACCTACTGACCCTGATGTGGACGTGTCTGCAACAAGTATTCATTTGTTTTGTAGTAAATGATTTCAATATTTTAATGTAACTTAATGAAATCTTGTCATTTAAAATTATTTATAGTGTTTCAGTATTCAGCTTTTAGAGCTACGGTGATGTAGTAAAAACGTGTCTGTATGTTTTTTCATGTTTTCTAGTCTTTGATGAAGTGCTGTAGAAATCATGTTAACATTTAGTTCTCATAAGCTCAACTCAGTTTTGTATCTGTTTGATCGAAGAAAGCTATTTCTCTTTTCTTTTTCTATGTTTCTTTTTTAATTTGCTACGGTGAAATGAAGGACTCTTTTTAAGTAAGATAATATGCACATTATGTATGTTTATATAGTCTGTGGCCTTGCCTGGATTGTGGCATTTGTTTTAAGTTTTAATGCTTACATGGGACATCACACAGATCATTTTCCCCTACCCAAACTGTTATTCAGGTGCCGCTTATGGTCACTAATGTCTGTAATCTGGGGTAATTATAGACCACCAGGCCTACTATAATAAGTCAGTTTGCATGCATCACTGTGCATGAAATTAATCTGAAAAATGGTTCTCGTATGTGAAAATAAGGATGAACTAGCATGTGAATTAAATTAGCAGGTTAGAGCTACTCTGTGAGGCTAATCCTCCTGAAAACTACCAGCCAGATGTTTTTATGCATCTAAGATGAAAATTTAAGTCAAGTTCAAAAGTGTTCAGTCACTGAACGACATAAAATATTTTTTGTTTTGTTTTTTAGCTTTTGCACACTGGTGGGTTGTTTTTTGCAGGATTTTGCATCACCCATTCATTTTAAAGCTTCTATGATCTGGTTTAAAAAAAAATCAAGTGAAAAGTTGGTAGCAAAAGGAGTGGCAGCTGCATTAAATGAAGGAAATGAATTAGCAGGTTTTCATCTTTGTTTGTTTTTTTGCACATCAGAAGTTCGGTATGAACATTTTTTAAACACTTTATTTCAGCAGATTCTTTATTTAAGTTTCATCTAAGCATTTGCTCATAATAACTGATGTTAAATGTTTAGTAATAAAATGATTTTTGTCATAGTGACACTGTAATCAGTTGTTTTAATTTATTCCATTTTTAATGGTGTGACTTCCTTGAACACAGAAGAAATGATACACTCGTCCATCCATCCATCCATCCTCATCCGCTTTGTCCGGGGCCGGGTCGCGGGGGCAGCAGCCTAAGCAAAGAGGCCCAGACCTCCCTCTCCCCAGCCACCTCCTCCAGCTTATCCGGGGGAACACCAAGGCGTTCCCAGGCCAGCCGAGAGATATAATCTCTCCAGCGTGTCCTGGGTCTGCCCCGGGGCCTCCTCCCGGTGGGACATGCCTGGAACACCTCACCCAGGAGGCGCCCAGGGGGCATCCTTGTCAGATGCCCGAACCACCTCAGCTGGCTCCTTTCGATGTGGAGCAGCAGCTGCTCTACTCTGAGCCCCTCCCGGATGGCCGAACTTCTCACCCTATCTCTAAGGGAGAGGCCAGCCACCCTTCGGAGGAAGCTCATTTCTGCCGCTTGTATCCGCGATCTCGTTCTTTCGGTCACTACCCACAGCTCGTGGCCATAGGTGAGGGTAGGGACGTAGATCGACCGGTAAATTGAGAGCTTCGCTTTTACACTCAGCTCCCTCTTCACCACGACGGACCGGTGCAGCGTCCGCATTACTGCAGCTGCAGCCCCAATCCGTCTGTCGATCTCCGGCTCCCTTCTCCCATCACTCGCGAACAAGACCCCGAGATACTTGAACTCCTCCACTTGGGGCAGGAACTCATCCCCGACCCGGAGTGGGCACTCCACCCTTTTCCGGCTGAGAACCATGGCCTCAGATTTGGAGGTGCTGATCCTCATTCCCGCTGCTTCACACTCGGCTGCGAACCGTTCCAGTGCGAGCTGGAGGCCCTCACCCGATGAAGCCAACAGAACCACATCATCTGCAAAAATCAGAGATGAGATTCTGAGGCCACCAAAGCGAAAGCCCTCCGCCACTTGGCTGCGCCTAGAAATCCTGTCCATAAAAATTATGAACAGAACCGGAGACAAAGGGCAGCCCTGGTGGAGCCCATCACCCGCCGGCAATGCGAACCAAGCTCTTGCAACGGTTGTATAGGGATCGAATGGCCCATAGCAATGGGCCAGACACCCCACATTCCCGCAACACCTCCCACAGGACACCCCGAGGGACACGGTCGAATGCCTTCTCCAAGTCCACAAAACACATGTAGACTGGTTGGGCAAACTCCCATGCACCCTCAAGTATCCTGGAGAGGATAAAGAGCTGGTCCAGTGTTCCGCGACCAGGACGAAAACCGCATTGTTCCTCCTGTATCCGAGGTTCGACTAACGGACGAACTCTCCTTTCCAGCACCCTGGCATAGACTTTGGTGAGGGACCAAACAAAGAGCGATTCATAAGACCCTTATGAAAAGGAAACCGAGGGAACAGTTTACCCTGCCCGGGATAGGGTTACCGGGGCCTCGCCCTGGAGCCAGGCCCGGGGAGGGTGCCCGAGGGCAAGCGTCTGGTGGCCGGGCCTTAGTCCATGGGGCCCGGCCGGGCACAGCCCGAAGAGGAGACATGGGCCCATCCTCCCGCAGGCCCACCACCCGCAGGAGGCGCCATAGGGGTCGGGTGCATTGTGTGCCGGGTGGCGGCCAGGAGCGGAGGCCCTGGCGGACTGACCCCCGGCTGCCAAGACTGGCAATAGGGACATGATACACTCGTATCGGACTTTATTCACGGCAGAGAGAATTTGGTCCATATTGAAATGACGACGTCACGCAGTTACTGTAGATTTCCCGTTTCACCGCTTCTCACAGGTGTTATATTGGATTGAGATCTGGTGACTGTGGAGGCCATGAACTAATAGTCATCTTCAAGAAATCAGTTGGAGATGATCAGTTGGAGCTTCATGATGTGGCACATTATCCAGCTCACAGGAGCCACGTGTGGATAGGCACACTGTGATCAAAAAGAGATAGATATCGTCAGCAGTAATACACAGCTAGGCTGTGGCATTTAAACGATGTGCAACTGAACAAAGAGGCGAGAAGTGTGCCAAGAAAATATTGTCCACACCATTAAACCACCACCACTGGCCAAAACCAATGGCAAAAGGTAGGAAAGAGCCATGTTTTCAAGTTGTTCACAGCACATTCTGGCCTTCCATCGGGCTGTTGCAGCAAAAATCAAGACTCAAAGACATCAAGACTTAAATCACCCTTTTCTGCAATTATGATGCTCAGTTTGAACTTCAGCACATCATCTTGAGCTTGTCTACATGCCTAAACGATACTGCCATGGGATTGATTAATTACATATTTGCATTAACAAGCGTTTGAGCAGGTGTACATAAAGTGACTGTGAAGTGTATATATGCTAGAAGCCTACAACACAAGGAAAACATTAGAGTGGCCCTTTAAATGCATGTCCCCTCGTGGGTTTTTTTAACCAGATAGGCTGTTAAAAATGTAACTACCTTAAAATGTGTTTAAACTGGGGGAAAGTTACTGTTTTTGAGACAAAGGAAGTCGGTTAGCGCTCTAGAAGACAGGCTTGTTTTTTACAGTGTAACCCTGCTGGATAAATGATGTGTTGTAGGCGGCCACTAGGTGGCGATAGTCACAAAGACTGCTTTTGAGGCGTTGCTTGGCGCCTTTCAAAAGCAAACAACTGGTTCACCCTTTAGTTAAACACTTCTTGGCCATGGCCTACATTTGATGCAATATCAAACGTGTTCGCTTAAAGTGTTTCATAGGAAACTGAGTTGAAATGAGAATAAAAATAAAAATAAAATAAAAAAGTCCAAAAACCACAACCAAAGAGCAGCAGGAACACATGAGGAAAGTCTAGTCAAGCAGGCCATTCTTCTGCTTCTGCACCCTTTACTCTGATGAGGCAGTGTGGGAGGTCAGAGTTCACACTGACAGATGTGTGGGAGGTTGTGACCTGTCTGGCCAGTTCTGCTGCCTGTGACTACAGCTCTGATGTTGGATTTCCATATTTTAAACTGTCAGTAGCATCAAGCTCAGAGTTACTGAGGTGTTTGTGAATCAAATATATTCCCCTCCTCTGATTATCAAGCTTAACAATACTTTAGATTAAATTTTTTCCTCCCTTAAACTCTTTCTTTTATCTATGAAAAAAACAGTATAAATTGTATCAACATGTTAAAAGATTGCCTTTTCTTTTTATATATGCAGCAGCAGAATAATAAGATGAACTGAAATAATCAGTGGCATGGCCCTTGAGGGCAGAGCCGTTTTCTCTTCCCACTTGTGGTTTTTGGTTTCTTGTTGTCCTCCGCTGCCCCTGACGCCTCAGACTGATTGATTGTTTATGACGTCCGTTTTTTACAGGTCACTTCAGGCCATTTTCCTCATCTGAACTTACTCTGCAGATATTGTGGAATCAGCTGACAGGGTGACTAATAGTAAAGTGGCTTCATGTGAGTGGATATTATTTCATGTCAGTTCAGATTAGTCCTGCTGGGTCACAATACAGAACAAATATGGTTGCTTGAATGAAAAGCATTCAGCATTCAACTCTAAATTGTACCTAATGCTGTAAATTTGTTATTTTAAGAACGAAATGTTTTACCTGGACGTTTTTTGGTGTGTATCTAGCAGAATGCATGTTAGAAGTTGTCATCTACAAAAATAAATAAATAAAATTAAATTAAATTAGTCATTAATTAGCAGCTTTGTTTGTTGGGTTTTTAAAGACACTTACTGGTTGGTTACATATTTTAAAACATTATGAAAATATGAATAGATTTTTTTATTAAAATGGCACAAATGATTTTTTATGCATTATATGTTTAAAAAGTTATTTAAATCCCCATACGATGCTGCTGACTCTAGCAAAACTAATCTGGTTTAATGAGCCTTTGGCTTAAGTTAATGAATTGGGTAATTTATTAAGTTAGGTAATAACTACAATACACAAAGTGTGACAGAGACATGCATGTAAGGCAATTGTTCAGGTTGGGGTCTCACATAACTGAAAAGCTATTATTCATTTAAATCCACTATAACCTAAAGTGTTTTCTTTAATGGCTTTTTCGAACTAAGCCACAGAAAATATCTACATGTATAACCTCACTGTTTTCTGTAGTAAATCCCAGGTCTTCATATTCAACTTTTAGATTTTCTTCAGCTAAATAATATAAATTAAATTAAACAACAATCCCATTAAGACGAAAAGTTATGCACAGTTTCTCACAAGCACAGTCACATACTTATACATTTAATCTAAACAGAGACAGCTGTGTTCAAAGCCACACGCCACTGATTCCACCTTCTCGTGTACATGAGTTGCATGTCTCCTGTTCACTCAGCTAATCACAGATTAGTGTGTGCATGTATTTTTCATAAGCGTGTCTGCAGAATGCATGCATGTGACGTGAGCAAATGTGTTCAGTGTGTGTGCGTGCCCGTGCATGTATGATCACACATATTGTAGATTTACAGTACAGTAGGTCAGTTGGAAAAGATTTGCTCACATGCTCATGGAGACATATTTCTAATATGTCTTTTGTTGTGTTGTCCTGCGTGTATGTGCTTTGCTAGTGTCTTAGCGTGCGTCCTGCAGAGCTCGTGCATCAGCAGGTCTGTGCTGTAACAGTGGACAGATGGGAAACATAGCTGAGACTAATCCAAAGGGGTTAATCCCTTAATAACCAACTACAAATGACTGCAGGTTACCTCACTGATTCCAGCTCCAACATGTTGTTTGTAGTCTGTCGGGCTGCTGGAGCGCCATTAAAGTTTGACTGTGAGGAGAATGCTGACTGGGCATTTATGTGGTTAAATAACACATCGCCAGCTTTGTGCACTGTATTGTGAGTTTTTTTGCAAACACTGCAGAAATGTAGAAGAGCTCACAAAAACAAAAGAAAACAAACACAATGTATGGACATGACCTAAAACATCATCAGAAGTGCAAAAAGTGCATTAAGAGAACCCGTTTGAACAAATGAAGAAAAAATAATATTTTCAGTGATTATTTTATAGAAGAAAAGATGCAATATTGCATATACAAAAGGGTCAAACATATGTGAACCTTTTCTTTTGGTGGCTGATGTGACTCCCTGTGTACCAATGTTTCTGTCATGATTGTATTTGAGTTTCTTTTGTTCAGCTTTTGATTTTATCAATTTTTTTTTTGATTGTCTATGTCTCCCTTTGTTTTTACACAGGGACAATAGATTTTATTATTTTTGGTAATAACTCAATTTTGTGTCTCTGGTTCCTTTGTTGCCTCTGTTTTGTTGTCTTGGAGGCATTTCCCCAAACTAACCGTTTCAAATCTGTGATCTTTGATGGTTTACTGCAATGAACTGCAATGAACTAAATCAAAGACATTTAGTGGAGTGAAATCAAGACTTCTACTTGACAGTGGTGTGTGTGTGTGTGTGTGTGTGTGTGTGTGTGTGTGTGTGTGTGTGTGTGTGTGTGTGTGTGTGTGTGTGTGTGTGTGTGTGTGTGTGCGCGCTAAGTGTTGCTGTCTTGGTGCACGTGGATAGTGCTTGATAGTGTTATAACGCTTTACTGCAAACGTAATGTCTTGTATTTAAAACAAAAAGCCAATTTTGTCTCATCTGTTTATTCAGTAAAGTGTAAAAACTGAGGTTACACCATCATTAAGCATCATTCTGATGGTGGACTGATGATTGATAATAGCCTATATAAAAGAGGCCTTTAGGTTCTTCAAAGCTGCCCTGGGCTCCTTCATGACTTCTGAAGTCGTTGCACATCTTGCCTTTGTGTGAGGATGACAAAACTCTTTAATCTTTTCATGTCTTTCACTTTATCTGATTGTATATTGAATTATCAATGTATTCAATTACTGACTGAATTATTTCTAATGGCCTGAAGAAGGCCATTAGAAATGCACTGGGCTGCAAAAATAAGTCCACAACAGTTGTACAACAGCCCTTGGCTCCTTTCTCTTGCTCTCACTAAACACTTTCCTGAAGATTATGTTCTTGCTGAATTCAAGCCATACTGAAAACAACATGAACATTTTGAAGTTTATTAGTGTCCAGAAAGCCTGCTTTGTGACTGACAACCCACTACTGCTACAGGCCTGTAGTCTTCCTCGGCTTCACAGCCAGATCCATTCTTTTGACATCTGGTTTCAAAAAGCTGAGATAGCGATAAGGAAAACGCTCACCCACGGTGGCATCATTCATTAGTACATTAGTAGTCTCTTTTTAAAACTTCTAGTGATTCCTTTTATTTGCTTTGCAAAGATCATGCTTTGATAGTTCACCATTCCTTAAATAAAAAGACTTAAACCTGAGTCAGTCAATAACGGGAAACCCCCTGACTCCAATTTATCATCAAATGAACTTTTAATCATAGAGGTCTGCATGCTTTTTAATATTTCCTCAATACAGAAATGCCAAATAATGGAGTTTTCAGTTACCTTCTGCTCCCTTTATCAGCTTAAAAATCTCTTATGAATTTATGCAGAAATATAAAATGCTGTGCCAAAGGGCTTACAATCTCTTTCAGTCTTGCAGCTGCATGATTTTGAATACTTTCATGCATCCATGAATGTCTGTTATTATTTTTCCTTTCTGTCCTAACCTTGATTAAATCTCTAAAGCAATGGGGGATACGATATAGTCATTTTGAGTGGAAAGGTACTCTCAAATAAATCTGAAAATTAGCACATTGAAGCAAATCAACTGGATATCTTCCAAATAATCTGAAAAATATCACTTTTTCTATATCACTATATAGCTTCTTTGCCACGCACATCAGTGGAAAATACTCCCTTTATTAAATAAACCTGCTCTCGTGAGCATAACTTGAATTTAAGCTGTAACTTTGTCCTCCTTAGATCCTATTTCTATTGATTTAGAAGGGATGTGTACCAAGAACCATTTGTCACTGTACGTGGACCTGTGAGTTTTACTTCCCCCATCTATACTGTTTGCTCACACTCATGGCTAAACTATGTATTTTGTGATGTGCTTCAGTAAATATTACACAATAATCAGTAAACCAGAACGTTAGAGATGAACATCACATTCCAGAGTATCTTAATCATGGTGCGCAAACCTGGCTAACAATTAGCTGGATGCATCCACACGCCGGCTATTTGACCAGCAGGAAACACGTGGGCTTGTTTCAAAATGAAAGTTTAAGGTTTAAGTAGAAAATCAGACTAATAAAGAGTGTAAAAGTTTGGTTTTTCACTGGTCATTAAAAAAAGATAAAAAGATAAAACTTACACACCTTGGTGCACTGCGGGATATTAAACTGTTAAACGTCCCATCAGTATTGAGCCAGTTTTAATTACAATCAATATATAAGCCCTTATTGCCATCCTGCAAATTGTTACTAGAAAACTTTGAAAATGCAGGTAGCCTCCTCTTCTGTGTTTAATTAACTTTATTGATCAGCGATGTTCCAGTTAAAATATTTATGGAGCACTGTAACAGCTCTGATTTAAAGCTATGGACTCGAACCAACGTGTTTGTGGACCATTAGAGTTCCTTTGATGTCAGTAAAATATTTGAATTGTCTACACACATCTTACAAATATGAATCTTTTTTTAATGTGGAAACAGGAAAGAGACATGCATAATGGCTGAGTCAGAGCTCTCCAACAGCTAGGTGGGAAGCCAACATGTCTAGACTGAATCAGGAGCTGTTTCTCTCTTAGGTAATGTGAATCTTTTACTGTGCAGATCTGCTGAATAACGAAAGGTTAAAGAGCGTGAAGAGTATATTTCTGAGATTTTGATCAAATAAAAGCTAAGAGCTTAGAAACAGTGTTGGGGATATTTCCCATGCTCTCAACTCTGGAAAACCTTTCTGCAATTGGATTGTGACAAGTGGCAGAACCAAGCCAGTTTTATAGTGGTGGCCAGGATGAGATCATTACTTACGCTGAGGTTAAACATAAACAGATGATTCATTACAGTTTTTCTGCATGACAAATCATTGGTGACCAAATGATTTGTGGTCACTTCCTGTTACCGGGCATGAGTGCCCTGTTGGAGTAAACCATTACCACGACAATCTTTTTGTGAAAAGCTGAACTGATTAACAAAATGTGGAATTGTTGAATGTTTGGTGATTTGAAATTGGCCGTGGTTTGAACGTGAGCACAAATGTTTGTATGTCTTACAATTAACTCGAAAACAGACTGCAGGGCTGTCCAGGATGTAACCTTGTCTTTCACTGTGTGACAGCTGGATAGCCTGAAGCCCCCGCTGAAATGCATAAGCAGTTTAAGGAATAAATGGGTGGATATTTGTGTAGGGAAAGAAATGAAACTACCATACTACATCGGACAGTGAGAGAAGTTCAAAGCTGGCTGTAGGATGGGGACAAATTTCACAGTGTTACACAGTTTATATGATTGTAGCATTAAATAATGCACAGATCATGGTGACACCTGGCATTCATGGAAAAAGAAAGACAAATGGAAAAGATGGAGGTATCTAGTTGAGTTGTAGCATTAGTTATATCTTCCAGATCTTGTGATCTGCGTAAGCAGGGGGTAGCATGGAAACAAATACGGAAAAAAGACGTGAACCTCTGCTCTACATACTTGAAATTTAATGCCCTTGCCAAGTTTCTTTTTAAAGACAACACAGTGTTCCTGAAATCTCAGTGAGCTGGCAGTGTAATGGGTTTCACTGTTGATTGTTTGGCGTGGCTGTTAGTCAGTGGTAGCCATGGCCACCCCTGGCTTCACCTTGGCTCCACCGGGGATCATGACCACAATTCAACATCGAAGAGCAAAACTGAATTAAGCTTTAGGAAAACAAAATTACAGCCCATTAAATTCAACGGGCACATGATGCATCGCTGAAGTCAGAGTGAAAGGGTACGACTCTCTGTACCCTCCGTTTGGACAAACACGCCTACAGCCTTCTTCCTGTAGCACAAGGGCACAAGATATGGTAATACGTGGTTTAGCATTGCATAACATGGAGCTGATTCATCTCTCACACATGCGCATACCAACACGCACACAGTTCTTCCCTGTGGCCTACTTTCATTTCAGAAGTGCACAACTTTCTTGTGTCCTATTTTAAGGCTATGATGTAAATGCTGTGTATACAGATGTGTGTCTATGTGTGTGCTAAAGTGTGTCACTGAAGTTGGCAGTCCTCAAATCATTGTTCTACACACATCTGTAGGATTAGACACACATACATTGAGTGACCTATTTTACAGTGCTCTGGCGGTCAGAGGCAGCAGAGACTGAATGGGTCATGGCAAGCAACATAACTCTGTCCTGAATGGCAGCCAACCAAGCATGTTCAACAGAGGAGTCATTTTTCTCCCTTTTTCTCTCTCTGGCTTCCTGCAGGCATGCACCAACTCTAAGCCCCATTTGTTGTGTTGCAAATAAAATATGCTACATTTTGTTGATATCACACTTTTATGTTGATTTAATTTAATACTTTGAAGGTGTAACTTTCAAGTTGCAAATTCACTCTCAGCAGCTAATCACGACCCAAAATCTGAATTCAGATCATTAGAGTAATCATAACAGGAAAAGGCACGGGATTTTAATAGCTCTAACAATGCTCAGAGAAGGAACTTGAGACTCTCCTAGCCACCATGTCTAGTCATGCTTCAAAGAGTTTAATAATTGATTAGCTGAATTCCAGAGTTTCTTCAACAATCTCTCTTCTGTGAACCGAGCTAATGTCTGATTGTTTTTGTAGAAAAACAAAATCTAACCAATTGCAATCAAATCAAGACTTTTTGGGGGGCTTTTAGCTCATAATGGTGCTATTTTTCTTTTTTTTTTTTCAATTTGACATGCTTAAATCTTTTTATAGGCATTAGAACATTCAAAATTTTGCTATTCAAAGTTTATGAGGACTTGAAGGTAGGTACATTTGTCTTCACTGCAACGCAGCAGCAAGCTTCTTTCATCCTCTTGGCTTGTAAATTTCAGCTCTTTAAGAAGATTTTTTTGATTCTGATTGTATTGGATACCAGCTTGGCATCATTTAAAAATTTGCACATTCTCTTTATGTGGAAAAGGGTTTAAAGAAAGGATTCAGATCCACACATACCAACGCGGAAGCTGAAATACACACTCTTCAGCTTCATCTTCCTTACCCGATCGCTGCCTCTCCCTGCGCTGCTGACCTACATACTGCAGCATCTGAGTTACATAACCAGCCGGGGCTGTTGATCACTGCAGGCAGAGCAGGGCCAACACCCCCTTGCTCACTCTCTTTCATAAACACGCACATATACCTCTCACTACAACTTTTAACTTCTTTCATATTTTATTTTAGCAAAGTTTCTGTCGTGGGTCATGTAGCCACTGCTACTGTGCACACATGGGGGGCAGGTAGGTGAGTCTGTGGCGTTTGTGTCAGGTAAAAATAAACTATAATTTGAAATGAGGTCAACTCAAATCAGAGCTGAGTATCTAGCTCATGAGTCACTATCAGATGTTCTGACTCGGTGGGAATGTTGCAGTGACATTTATCAAGGTGGATATTTATAAATTCCTTAGGAGATTGAATCTCGCAGACAAAAATATCCACCTGCTCAAACTATGGTTATGTAATGAAGTAAAATATATATGCATCAATTACGTCACAGAATGGATAAACTGTAATAATAAATCTCTCAGAGCTTTCCACTGTGTGTGCATTTTATACATGTATATCTATAAATTTCAGCTGGAGCAAACGCAAACTTGACTCCAGTGTGTAACTGTGCATTTGTGTACTTGTGTGCTACTGACCTGCTGCCTCAGGCAGCAGCAAGAGTGCTTTTTATGAGTAGTTTGCTCAAGTTTATGCTGTAGAGGAATTTGATGTAACTCTATTCTATTCCTTCCCCCTTTCTCTTTGTCTCCCTCCACTCTGAATAACCCCACTCTTTGTCTCTCTCACTCCTCACCCTCTTCTCTTCTATCCCTCCTCGCTGACCTACTTTTACTCTCCTGGCTTGTTTTCACAAGCCTCTGCACAATACAAAGCAGTTTTTACAGCTCAAAGATGTGCTGGGGAAAAAAGGAGGGGATAAGAGAAAAAGAGCAAGCGATATTGATGACAGGGATGAGGGAGGAGAGGAAGGAAATTGGGGGTGGATGGAGCGCGAACTACAAGGCACTGCGGTTTTCTCGGGAATGTCACCTTGTTAGAGTCGGTTGGTGGTTGGTTTGGATAGCTGAAATAAAAACACATCAGTGTCAAATTGCTGAAAACAGGAGGTCACTCTGTGGTCAGCTGCCTACATCCTTATTCCATTTTTGTGAAACTCACATGGAAGCATTATGTGCTGTGGATGCAGCGAATCTGCGTCATAAATTGCACAATGTGAACTACTTAGAGGCTGAAAACATGTTGATGAGATATTTGTTGGGGTCCCTCCCATCTTTGTTGACCTTTTCAGACCAGAGTTGCTCTCTCTTGAGATTCTCTAGCAACTTGGGTGTTCCTTTCACATTGCAAAACCTCTCTATCTGAAAGGTTCTCCTTTTTGTTATGGCTCTTATGTAACCCGTGTCAGTGGCATGCACTCAGCATGCCAGCCTGCTGTTCCCATTAGCTTGTGTTTCATTAACGGCAGGATTGCTCGGAGATGTCAGCATTTAGTTTGATGCAGTTTTCTCCCAAGAGACTTGTGTAACTTGTTTTGGCTTGTTGCACGTTAAAACACTTTTTTTCCTCCCTTTATTTCTGCAACTAAAACAAGAATTGAGCAATTCTGGACAACACCAGAAACAGAATTTATCACAACCTCAACTTTGATTTTCTGATGAAACACAACTTAATGTGCAGTATGAAAATTAATTTCAGCTGAGTATCTGTAAAAAGTCTGACTTTTGGTTCAATCCATCAAGTGAGGCAAGGCTGTGCTGGTGACACATACTTGCTAACCAGTACCTATTTACATATACAATAGCATCATCAATTTGACCTGTGTTCTTTGCAATATTACCTGCAATTCTCTTTTTAGGATTGTTTTTGTGGTAAATTCTTGGCAAAAGTGCCACTAAATGCTCCATAGTGCTCAAAAGCTACTTGCAAGTTTCGTCTTTCCTGTGGCACACATGACGTAAAAACAGCAACCTCCATGTAAATGGGACCAATAAATGGGCAAAAACCTCAAACATTTAGTCCCTAAAACCAAAACCACTGAGCTAAAAAGCTTAAAATGAACTGAGGTTGCAGAACATAAGATATTTCTAGGTATAGCTTTACTAAATCTCTTCAAGACTATTGCCTAGTTTTGGTTAAATGTTACCTCCTATTAGTTGTTGCATACAAACTGTAATTGCACTGACACTGTATTCCTTGTCAGCTTTATTTCCTAACAGGTCTTTAAATGAAATTAATTAAAGCAATAAGTTTGATTTTATTGTTATATTGTTATATTTGATCTGCTGAATAAAATACTCTCTGGGAGCAGGTGTGACTTTGAAAGGTGATATTTTTGGTTTCCATCGCAGTCATGTTTAGTTTGTACCTGTCAGTATAAATATATCACATGAATATTCAGACCGAGATCTGGGTTAGCCAACAGATGCCCTGCTGTACTGATGTGCCACAGTCAGTAAATGTTTGCCAGTCGACAGTATGAAGTGATGACGTGTTGAAGTGGTTCCACACCGAGCTGGCAGACTGGGAAGTGACCATCTGAGTGCTGTGAATCAGCTAGTTGGATTTCTCCTTGTCTGGATAATTTCCTGTCAAATTTCATAAGAACTCCAAAAAAATCCAAAAGAGACGTATATAAATTCAACAACATTTTATTTTTTTTCCCCCCATTTTGAATCTTTCACAATCGAAAATGAGTGTTTTTTTCTAACCATTTGCATATCCACGTGAAGTATAGCATTACATAATCACTTCTGGCCAAGCTTTATTCATTTTTTTTTCTCTTCTGAAAAAGCTTTTCAGCAAAGGTTATACAATAACACAGAGTACAAACGGTAACTGGGGCAAAGGGTAGCATGAATAAATACACAGCACAACCAGAAAGAGTTTAGAGCAAAAATGACACAAGTGAATGACAGAAAAATACACATAACAGCGAAAAGAATAACCGAATACAACAGAAAATAATATTAATAAAACAATAATAAAATAATGACAGCAGTATACAAGAGATAGACAACTTTACATTTATACATAGTGGCCAGAGGCAGGCACCAGGAAGTGAAACAGTTAAACTTGTACATACTTTATGATCTACTGCAGCTACAGTTGCTAAAACTCAGTGCGGAGGTGAGCGGGATCGTTAAGACGCTGCCAACGTGGGGACAAGGAACAACACAATAAAGAGGCACCTTATGAAGAGAGAGAGCAGCTTTGCTGGTTGTGACTGGAGAGCCATTTCATTTACTGGACAGACGATTTTTGTCTTGAAATGAAGACGTATTGATTTCTGTTGGATGGCCGGCAAACAAGGTTCACCTTGTGCTTGCCAACAGGAAAGTGTGACTGCATAGCCTGGACTGATATGCGAGTAACTGGCCTTCGCTTGTTTTGACAACTTTGAGTGTCAAAGAGGTCAGATCCTCTAAATAAGGACCCCGATCTGAACTCAAACTTTTAAAAAAAGAAGGGTACCTCACTTATTTGATTTTTTTTATTTTTTTTTACAAGTTGTGGCTCATACTTTTAGTAAAAGAGAAACTTTGAGGCGTTTTGTTTTTTTTTTTAAACAAAAAAGGACTGTACAAGGTGTCTCGAAACAACAAACAAGCTGATCGCTTTAAAGTCTACGACTTCCACATCCCAATGCTTTAATTTTTATTGTTTTTGCCACAGTTTTCTTCTTAAAATATATATTCCATATATGCAAATTTATATGTCACAGTAATATACAATCTAAGTGCTTCAATAGTGAAGAGGACTTGTGTGCAGATCGTTCAGAGAATGGAGAGGAAGAAGAGGGACGAGAGGGAGGAAGAATGTAACTCTTTGCCAAAAGGGGAGATGTTAAAGGAAGGATGTGTGTCTTTGGTTAAAGGAATGTTCCCATAATGCCACAATAAACACTGGCCAGCCACTAAGGCAGTTTACAATAATGAATAATTGAATAATGTTTGAATTTTCCATGAGGGAAATATCCCAAACTCCAGCTCTGAAGAGTTTCATTCTGTCACATCCCTCGTTAATCTACCTGGAGGGATAGGCGGGAGGTAGGAGAGAGTACAGGAAGGGGTACAGGTGACACAGTGAAACTTGGTGGTGAAATCACATCCTAACTACATCTCACACTGATCACTGGCTTCTTTTATACCTCGCAAGGTGCCAATGTGAGTGACAGTTCTTTTTTGTCTGTCCACCGCAGACGACAGCTGCTCCTATTTGTCCTTAATCTCGCCTCTTATTGCGCCCACCGCTCCCACCGCTGGATCCCCTTTTACCTCCCTCATTTTTAGCCTCTGGCCTCTCATTCACCTGACACTTGATGTCTTCCACATACTCTGGCTCATTCTCAGCATCTTTGCTCTCCCCGTTGCCATTGCCACTGTGAGGGTTGCTGGACAGAGCTAGGTAAGGATGCTGAGGCAAAGTGGGAGAAGGGGACATCGAGGTCCTGACCAGTCCCTCCACCTGTGCTCTCGATGCCCCATTGGACAGAGCTCTGTACTTGAGGCGGAGCTTGTGGGGAAGGGCAGTGCCTTTGACCTCGGCTTGGCACTCACCGTACAAACCACCAATTCCCTCAATCTTCTGGTGGTAGCTGCTGATATCTGAGGAGGATGAGGAGGGGGATTCATCATCTGTGGAGCCCTCCTTATCAGAGCTACGAGGGTCTCCGTCACTTGAACAAGTGTCTTTAGCAGAGGAGTTCTCCTGATAGAAACCATCAGCTTGGGGACCTCCCTCATAGGTGAGCACCGGGGGCTCTTCATCCAGTGTGTTGAGGTAACCATTGTGCTGTATGAAGGAGGACCTCCGCTCCTCGTTGTTGTGGATCAGATCAGGGGCGAAGGGGTTCTGGTGGTTTTTAGTGTGCTGAAGACTGTGGTTGTCATGCTGCTGATTATACCTTTGCTGCAGTTCCTCTATTGACTCAGAGTGACCGTTGGTGTACTCATACTGTGGAGAGTCCAAGGTCTTCGTTCTCTCCAGCTTCTCAGCGACCTCTGTGATGGTCATCGAGCAGTCGGAGAACTTGGAAGTCAGCATGTCCTGACAATGTTGAGGAGCTCTGCTCTGCTGGGACTGCTGCTCCTCAGACCTCTGGCTCTCCATGGGATAACAGCCACTGCTGGAGCGATACAAAATGACGCTCCTTTGAGCTGAGGTGGCCTGAGGAGCGGGGTTGGAGATCTCCATGTGGCACTGCTGCTGTTGCTGTTGATGATGATGCTGGAAGTCCATGACATTTTCAGCCAATGGGGGGCTTTGCTGGTGAGGAGAAACCAGAGCACTGTGGCTGCCATGGTAAGCCCCATTCTGCATTCCATTGGGGATCCCATTAGTGATCCCACTGGGAATCATGTTGTTTTCCAGACCAGCCATCTCCATGCTTGTGGGCTCCTTCTTTATGTTGTAGCTCATGGGTTCAGGGCTGGAAGAGCTGTCAGACATGTCAGACACGGAGCCACGGGGGGAATATTTGGGGAGCGTGGAGTGGCGCTCGCCGAGACTCGACTGTTCAGCTTCTGACGAGTCTGAATTCAGCATCACCTGGGATGCGCTGGAGTAGCCGCTGCTCGAAAGGTATGCGTTACCATTCGGGGTGCCGTTGGTGCTGCTCCCATTGCCGCCAGTGTTTCCATCAGCGGCGCTGTTGGAGATTTGCTGACTTTTCTCCATGTAGGAGGCTGTGCTGATGAGGCCAAAGCGCAACTTGAGCTGAAGGAGCTCCGTCTTGAGACGAACATTCTCCTCATTCAGTGCCATCACTCGGTTTTCCAACACCATGTCATTGAGGCGACGCTTTTCTCTTGAGCGCTTGGCTGCTTCGTTGTTCTTTCTCCGTTTTTCCCAATAGCAAGCATCTTTCTTCTCATCAGAAATGAACTCTCTCTTGCGACGGGAGGTGACGG
This sequence comes from Rhamphochromis longiceps, assembly GCF_057381845.1. Lineage (NCBI taxonomy): Eukaryota > Metazoa > Chordata > Actinopteri > Cichliformes > Cichlidae > Rhamphochromis > Rhamphochromis longiceps. Next base: position 38,521,738 of record NC_140562.1, on the reverse strand, counting down.
TAGGCTTGCTACCTTTAGACTGGCGGCTAATGCGTGCCGATCCTTCGGGAGAAGGGGATGGCAGGCTCCCATTGTACGGGGAAAAACTGTCACCCTCCTCGTCATTGTTATTGCTGGTGGATGGGAGGTGTATACTGAGACTTTCCATGTTTTCTTCCCCGCAGGGTGCTAGAGTATCACTCTAGCAAAGGGCAAAGGGGGAGTAGGGAAAAAATGTAAAACTATATGAGCCTTCTGCTTTGTTACTAAGACGTCTGACCTATGTCGCAGGTTCAGCGAAAACTTCTGGATGAGGTATTTGTGCTCCTCGAAACGAAAGCCTCATTGATTTCTGTTACTTAAATTATAATATCAAAATGTTCAAGTGTCTAAATTAGCCAGGAAGATTAAAAAGAGGTGGAACTCCACAAAAACCTCAGACATTGAAGTAGTGTTCTGAGCAAGAAAACTAAAACAAGAAACTGTATTTTGTGCAAACGGTTTTCCAGCTGTCTTGGCAAGTAGTTCAAAGTAGTCTCTGGAGGTTCGTTTGGGGTGACTTTGAGTTTATCAGTGTCTTCCTCGATCTTCAGCAGAGCTGTGATGTCTGTCAGACCCGCTTCTTTCGGTGTCTTACATGGGATGTAGGTCGGTCTGTCTACTTTTGGGTTCTTTAAGGATCCAGCTTCAACGCCGCCGTTAGTCGACCACTAAATGGGTTACTGAAACAGTGACAGAGGAAGGGAGGGGAACAGAAGCAGAGAGGGAGTTAGATTAGCTGTAAAATTACTCCAGTTCATTGTGACATGTATTTACATGCAAGTCAGTTCAGGTTATATGTATTAACTGTAGTACAAAGCTTTACTCTGGGTGCTTTTGGTCTAAGGGTTGAGATCAATACACCGTCTATTCAGTTCAATTCAGCCAGCACAGAAAAAACTATGACATAACCCCCGAGGGTTTAGACAGTGTTTTTCTGTCTTGTCTGTGTTTGACTGACTTCAGAAAGAAAATGAAGCTGGTTGCAGAGTCTGGGTAGCCACACACACACACACACACACACACACACACACACACACACACACACACACACACACACACACACACACACACACACACACACACACACACAGGGCTGAGTCTGGGAATAAACATGTGTATGTGCTCTTGCTGCAGAGCTCTTGTGTAAGACGGAGCTCTATCACATAACTAGAGCCGAGGCAGGCTGACCTGCTGCCAGCTCTGCAGAGACTGACAGATAAAAAGCTAGAGGGGGAATGATACAAATGTGATCTGCACACTGATTCGGCTTTACCGTAGTTGTAAAATGACAACACAAACTGTGCATTTATGGTTTCTACTTATAGATTTCATTTTCTAAAATATGGGGAAGAGGGCAAAAAGGGGTTTGTCTTTTGCCACAGCTTCTCTGGTAGTTCATCTCACTGACTGAATTTACTCAACACCACAAGCCGCTGAACTTCCTTGTGCGGTGTCAACATCTTATCAACAGGAAGCCTTGCCCACCCGACCTGTCTTGCAAAGTTAAAAACAATGGCAAATGCAGCGCAGGCGGATGTTGACAGTCGTGGTGTGTTATGTAATAACTAGATCTGCCCTTATTTTTCTTTGCCTCACTCACTCCATTGGATTACACAGATGATATGCATTAATTAAGAACACGTCATTACACAGGGCCCTGAAGTCCTTTACAAACATAAAAACATCCTTTTTACGACACACACGCATACACACTGAGCAAATGCAATAATCTAGGTCACTGTGCCTGTGGGCAACAATGGCTCTGGTGTCGCTTTTCATTTGCAATAACGGAATTAAACAGCGCACAAACATGACCTTCTTCTATCATTAGGAGCGCAGGAATCCCCGCTGAATATTCTCTGCTTTGTGACTTGATTACTGCAATTCTACTGATTACGTTTTTATTATGTAGATTTACAGATTTATTATCGCTGCCCGTCCTATTTGAGTCCTTCTGTTAGTAAAAATAAGACGTAGCACAGAATTTAAAAAACAAAACAGAAAGCAGATCCGGTTTTGCTTCGATATTCGCCTTGTGCTCTTTCAGTGCAGTGAAGCCTTAAATGAGACAAAAACCAAAAGAAACAGACTGTTCCTGTTATGTAAACGATGGACCGAAGTCAATGAGAGGAGAACAAAAGCTCTCACGAACAAGACAAGTTCATATCTACCTCTGCTATTGTGTTTTTTTGTTTTCCTATAACAAACCACTCATTTTGTACCGACAAGACAGTGCTGCATAACTATCTAATCTAGTGATCTCTTCTCCCGACCGGTGACTGCATTTCTTCTTCTTCACTGCGAGTCAGTCACCCTGTTACATAATCTCACTTTAAAAAAAAAAAAAAAACCCACATTGTGACCTTGGAACAGCTTGAAAGCTGCCCTGAATAACTAACCATTTATTTAATCATGTGTTATGTTGTAACTCAGGGGCAAGGTCTATTGTAGATATGCTGCAGGCTGGTCTTATAATTGAGTTGGCTTTGTCTTGTTGGCTGCTTCTTCTCAAAAAACTTGTGTAAAGCCCCACTGGACCATAAGCGCTTTGAATACGAATAGCAACAGATGTGGAAACACGTAGGATGACCCCTCCCCACCCACCCCTTTCCAATCCTGAAAAATCTTTGTAAAGACATGCAGGAAGAGTGTGTGTGTGTGTGAGGTGGTGGTGCGAGGGTGGTGCGAGACAAAGGAGGGTGGGAAGGAAGCTCACATACGTCTATGTTGTCCCAGTGACCTAGAAACGACGCTAAGCGGTAAACACTCCTCCTGTATTTGACGGTGCGCCATAAAATAGGTCAGTGGGACTGCAACGAAGGGAGGGCAGGAGAGGGAAAGAGAGTATTAGAGTGCACTCTAAAAATAGAGCAACAGAAAGGTGAGGGAGTGAGACGCAGAAGTAGAGAGAGATTTCTTTTTTTTTTTCTAAAGGAGGGGGGGGGGGGACATGAGAGGAATTTTACAGAATCTGCAGCGGGAGCAAAAAAAAAAAGAGACCCACTTGAATACGTCATGTGCCTAAAAATCATATTACGAAAGCCTCGGTGATTTTCACGCAACATTAATTCCTGTCCGCTCCAGAAACGTTGCTACGCCTTTTGCTGCACACAACAATAAGAATCGGCAGCAAAATTGATAGTGAGCGATACAGCACTGACGTCAGAGCACACACCCATCTCTGCAGCCAAATTCACATATAACAGGTTCTCTCTTAGGACTGCAAGGGGAGGGGCTGCTGTTGTTGCTCGTAGTGTACGTGCTCTGAATTTCTCTTGCTACAGAGAAAAGCTTGTGTAATACATGCGTAATACACAGAAGCAGGAGCTACAGGTTAAAGTCTCTGAATGTCTTCCAATCTCTCTTACCCAAGACTAATGCTAGAAAATAAAGGGATACTCAGCGTGGTATAATCTAACTGGCTTTTTCTGCAGAAGCTAATTTCCCCATTAAGAAGAATTATTCACTCCAGCTACTGTACGGATTGTTTCCGTGTTTTTCACTGAGACACAACTTTGAAGTAGTTCCCAGACACTTGCCGCTCCAGGAAGAATGCTTCACCTCTGACCCCTCTGAGGCAAGCGTGAGTAAAACACATGCCGTCCTCTTCCTCTCCCCCATCTTTTAAATGATCCAACACCACACACGTGGAGGGGCCCCAGCTAGGAACCATTTTGCCCTGCGGCTTTGTGTTAAACAAAACTAAGAGACGGGAATCCAGACATTCCAGGTCAGCTACGGGGACATATATACGACTACGTGTCATTTAGCAAGTACCCAAAGTAACAAGTGACTAAATGAAACTTTGAACTGTGGGCTAAAGACAACAAATTATTCTCGATTCACTTATCTGTGAAAATTCTTTATTCATATGCATTTTAATAGCCTTTCAAGAGCCTTTTTTCTTTTTAGTCAAATCTGATTTGCATTAAAGTATGTGTCAAAAGTTTTTGTTACTTACATTCACCAGATAAGTGTGGTGCAGATTTGCAAAGTAAAAAAATAAAAGTTGCCAAAACCATGGAAATAGCTGAACTTAGATAAGTCTTCTGCCATCTGTGTTCCTGTATTCCTCAGAGCAACAGACAGAGCAGCCAAAGTAGTCCACCGCTTGCCCTGTTAAACCTCATGTCTCCTCACCCAGATACAAGTCTGACCTATATTCAGAAAGCTGGTCGGGACAGAGAGCAGTGGCTCTGAAACCAGACCAGCTGGCAGTAGGTGGACTAACCAAAACTGTGCCTGCTTTTGCCAGACAGGGGTTTCCACACATTGCATCACATCCTGAATGCTCACTTGTTATTCTAACTTTACAAACGGTCTCCCTAAGCCCTCACTGGAATCTTGTTTGAGACACAAAAATAAAAGAAAACAGTGTTATATCTGGTTCAGCCTTCTGCTTTTTCTGCTCGGTGCTTCCTTTGTGGTGGAGAAAAAAGAAAAAAGACTAAGCAAGTTAAAAATAGCTCGCAGACACTGAGTAGCTGGGTTACATCACTGATAGCAGCTTTTCTGGCTAAATGCCTTCTTTAGATACAAGAATTTTGTTGTTAATGTAGATATAAATGACAGGGGAAAAGTGCAGGGTGGGAACGAGAATCAATTACAAAGCGTCTCTGTCCCAGGAGGGAGCTGCTATTTATTGCTTTTCCCTGCGGTGTGCTGGTTATGTCATAGCCTCCAACTCCCTCAAAGCAAAGCTCTGTGCTTTACTTAACGCACCTTATGAGTAAAAAAATAAATAAAATAAAAAATCGCCCAGTGGCCCACTTTGAATAGAAATCAGACATTTCCCCCTTTGCATGTGACCATTTATTTAATAAATCCCCAAAACCCAACCAAGTAATCTTTCTCAACGGAGAAAAAGCCCTAACATATGTTTACACACACCCTATCTGCAAATCATTTGTCCAAAACTCGTTTAAAAAATATGATTTTCTTTCCTTTTATCATTTACTCTGACATGAGATTCCCACAGATGTCTGTGATAGACCTTCAAATTAATTCATAACCTCAAAACAGCCATGCGTTAATCCCAGCCTTTGCATTAGCTGGGCTGCCAATATCTGGGTAACTGAACTGATCCAATGACCTACATAAAAATATCATGCCAATATGCCACGTGCAGGAGCTAATACGGTGTATTGACCGCACAGCACAGTCCGAGCCGAGCAGCAGCAGCCCCGTGCTCCCTGGAAAACACCACCATGAGAGGAAATTACATCGCTTTGACATTGACCTCATAGTGTGCGGCGATACGGCCAACCACGTTTTTACCAAGCGGACTCGGTGTTTCGTAAAAGCATCAAAGAAACAAAAAAGGCAACAAAACGCCAACTGAAGTATCACACTTGCCCGGTGAGCTGCGTGTTTTACGTGACACAAAAAGAGCCGCATACGGCTGAAAGTCACGGAGGGACGCGGGATCTGCCGGCGCAGCCGAGAGTCGCCATGTGAACAATAACCGGCCATGAGCATCACGTCCTCGCCTCAAAACACACTCACACACACCCAGAGACGTATCCACCCGCACAGAATGATTAAAAAAAACATGCAAATAGGCAGATAGAAACAGCACACGGCAGCCAGCCGCTCAGTTATAACCTACCTTTCCACGCAGGAGAGGGACGAAAACATTCAGGCTTCCCCGACACAAAAGCTGTCTCGCTCCCGTTTCCTCCTTCCCGTGTCCCTTTAGAAGAAACCTCCCGACTGAGAAAAAAAAACTTTCTTCTCCTTTTCCTGTCGCTGCTCGGGTCAGCTGTCGTTGAGTCAGTGGGTCGGCTGGATGTCCTTTCTGTCTTTTGGCTCGGACTGCCCGTGTGTTGTGCGCTGCAGGACACTTTGCTCCAGTTTCTCCGGTTCCCTTTCTAGAAATATGTGTTAGTAGGTCAGCAGTTGCATAACAGCTCTTAGGCTGCCTAGTCACGTTTCTGTCCACTGTCTCTCCGCGCGAGACTCTCTCTCACCCCCCTCTCTGTGTGTGTTATTAGCCCCTCTCTTTTTGTTCTCCTGCCCGCCCCTTAATCTCCGGGTTCTTCCTTACTCCACGTTGTAATGTCATCTCATTTACAAGATTTTCTAACGAGGCCACGAATGCCTTTAAACAGACGCCATGGCCCAACAACAGCACGACCTGTTAATCATCAGAAACACCCGTATAAATAAACGAATGACACCAAGGAAACGAAAGAAGAGGGAGGAAAACACACTCATTGTTAACTGACAATATATAGGATGAAGCGTATTACACATACTGGGAAACAAAAGTTTCATAAAAATCATAATAATAACTGATGTTTGTTTACCACTCTGGCTTGTTTATTTATTTGTTTATTATTAATATTAATTTGATCCAAAACTATTTCTCACAAAATAAGAGCACATTGGGTGCTTTAGTAAGTACGTTCACTTAAAGAAGTAAAAATCAGTTTTCACGTGCTTTTCTTGTGATACAAAATTAAATTTTAGGGCTAACCTGGACTTCATGGTATGGCAAAGGAAATACTGTACACTAGTGTTTTTTTCTTGGTGTTTTTTCAATTATTTACAGAGGAAGACTTTGGATTTTGTCACTGATTGCCTGCAAATATGGGAGTTTGAACTCAATTCCAACACGTTGTCCTATTACTACTACACTATTACATTTAGGTATATACTAATATTCTTTGTGGAGTATGAAATATGAGTGAAAGTAACAACTTTACTATTTTCTTTTTTATTCATCTTTCTTTATCTATCCTCCCAAATTTTTATATATGTTCTAATTTAATTTTAATTTTATTGAGTGACTGTGTCTTCTTGTTCACTGAGAGAGCTCCACCTCTATAATGACAGATAAGATTCTGATTCTGATTCTGATTCTGATTCCTTCCTTCCTTCCTTCCTTCCTTCCTTCCTTCCTTCCTTCCTTCCTTCACTGTGGAACCATAGGCCGGTGAGTTTAAATCCAGGCCTGTAATTATTTCCCTCTTCTACCTGCACATTCTCCCTATAATTTAAACCCACATAAATGCATGTTCCGTTTTGAAGCATATATGCAACAGATTTTTGCATAAAGGCTATTAATATGAAAATTCAATGCTTAGATAGCAGTTACAATACCAGGGCGAATGAGTCTGTGTGTATGTGTTAGATATTAGGGGTCATTTGTATCTGGGTATGCATGGAGGGGCAGTTTGTTAACCCTAATCTTAACCCTTCAATCCAACCATATTTTATACTGTTTTACACATTGAGGTGTTAGTTTTATTGTGATAAAACCTGCGGTAATTTTTCAAATTATTATTATTTTAAAGGGACCATTCAACCCCAAATGGCCTGCAGCACTGTTATTCATGCTGCTTTTTTCTTTGATGTAAGCATTTTTATGATACAATATACCTGGATGGCTTATGCTGCACAAATGGATGTGACAAACATAAAAATGAGAAATTTGGAAAAATGTAACATCAGTTTGTCCTGAAAAGACACTGAGTTTAATGTAGAATCTGCTTTGTTTCTAACTGGAAGCACTGACTTTAGCATTAATATACATTTCTCCTGGATGTAGTAGTAATTGATTTTTACTTTTTTAAAGCTTTACATAAATTCTATATTCATTAAGCTTTTGATTGCATTATATTTGATCATTGCACTAAGATTTTTGGAATAATTACTGTTATTGCAAAACCCTAAAGTGAAATAATCTCACTACTCATGGCAGTAAGGCAGAATTTTATTCTCACAGACTAAAAATGATCATAAATTTGTTTTGTCTGTATTTTTATTTCTCTATACAGGAAGTGGAATCTGCATAGGAGCTTTTTCTATTATCCCACAAAACCCGTTGTTCTCATCCTCACCATTTTTCATCTACCGTTACGTCAGCCCTGCTTTGTATCAGACACACAGCCACTTCCAAGCCACTTTCACACTCGTGTCCCTTCCCCCTGCTTTATCTGAATCCACACATGTACACCAGTTACACACACACGCACACACATCATCACCACCACCACCATTACCATGCAGGGGAAACAGCGGCCTTGAACTTGTCTGGCTCCTCCCCCTCCCACCACCAGTCCTCATTTAGAACCACCAACCCCCAACACACTCCTCCATTTCTCTAGCTGCCTCTGCATGCAGGCATTCCCCTGGCAACTGTGGTGTGGTGGTGTCTGCCTAGCAACCCTTCTACTCCATCTTATATGGCTTATGGTATGGGTGGAGTGGTGGTGGTGGGGGGGCGGTAGCAGTCTAATCACAGACAAAAGATCTCATAAGTATGTTGCGGTTTTGTTGGGGAGAAAGCGAGAGAAGCGGGACCTAAAGGATGGGTCTCTGCAGCTGCACAGGTCTGCAGAGAGATAACCTCATATTTCAGCTTTAAGCCACAGTTTTTGAGGTCAATATGACTGTTATTAGTGCTGTTACTGTTTGGTTTGGTCCTTACTCAATCACAACTACACACCACTTACCAATTTTTGCTGGTCTATTGTTGTCTTAATTATGATCTCTTTAAAATCATATTTCTTAAACTGATTTATCTCTTGAATCCAATTTACTATTTTTGTTTTTTGGTTGTTTTGGGGGAGACAAGTCATATGCCACACCTCCCTTCCCTCACCTTAATCATTTCTATGTATTTATTCACTTATGTCTGTTTTCTAAATGATTTTGTGACTGTAAACCCGATTATAGCTCATGCTTTGTGCAGCTCATTGTGTTTCCACCTGAAATGAAATGTGCTTTTAAAAAATGAGCAAGCAAATTTGTTTTGTTCAGTTTGTTTTCATTTTGTTTTCTTGCCTCATACTCGCACTGTGCTTTGTGGGGTGAAAGAAGTCAGTAAACAATGCTTTGCAAATCTTGTTGTTGTGCGTGTGCAGCATGTGTTACTGTAGTAAGCACAAAGGAGTAACACTGCTGTGAATGAATGGAATGACTGAATGAAAGTCATACAGCATGCTGCTAAAGACACTTGGCGCCACCTGGTGCTGGTAAAAAACAAACCAAAAGTGAAAATGGATTTTTCCAAGAATACAGAATTATGCCATTCAGTCATCTTCTGAGACAAAATGCAATCATTCATTTTATCTACAACTGCTTTCTGGCTCTGTGCTGTTCTCAGAGTGTGTTTTACTATTACATTTCATATGTCTGCGAGCTCATTTCTATTGTTTTCTTGTGTTACTAATGTATTCTGAACCTATATCCTTCACTTCCATGTGGGTCGTTCAGTCTCCACCGCAGCTGCTTCGAGGCTAAAAATAGCTTTTCTGCTGCTGACGTGATAGATGACTCATGCAGTGTCACACCGCTCTCCCTGCATTCACCCCTCTCTCCCCAGCTCTGTCCCACACACTCCACTGTCCATTTTTTTCAGTATCCTTAACTCAGTGCAAATGGATCAACAGTGAGGTGGTGTTTACAGTTTTAAAGTATTTGTTGAAGGAGGAAAGGCCATAAACAAAACTGAAATGATATTAGTTTATGGAAAGAAGAAAACTTTGGTTGTTACACCCCTCTGCAGCCCCTAATCTCTTTGCATTGGCAATGCAAGCGTCTTCAGCTGCAGCTAATTGACTACACCTAGTCAGGTGTGGATAAAGGTATACCTGAGGCAGGCTTTCATGGAGCCTCACTAGTCTTTGTCTTAGTGGTACTAGCTTTTTAGCTAACTTGTTATGTTATTTAAAATAAAACCTTGTCTCTGTGAAATTCTGGTGTTAGTCTCCATATTTATGTTGCAGCTTTTGAGCCGGATTGCAACATTCAAAGTCTGGCACAGTGGACCCTACACAGGTCCAGTGCCACACCATAGCTCCTGTTGTGCCCAGCATTAGTGCCAGATGTGGCTTAAAAATCATTTTCTTAAAAATATCTGTCATTCAGAAAAATGCAACACAGTCATTCACTGTTAAACTATGATCAGTCTAAATTTATTTGGAGTTTTCAGTGTTTGTGATTGTGCATATGGAGGCCGATAGGTTGTCCAAACAACATTTAAGTTGACTGTCTAAGGTAGCCAAAGATAAAGATGATTAAATATCAATTAAAGACAATTAAACTATTAAATACCTTCAAATAAACCCTTAAAAACCCCTTTAAGGTGTGTTGAGGGTTAAGCCTTGGTTTTAGCATTAAAAGCCAACTTTTAGGTTAGGATTAATGTAAGAATTTGACACTTATTTGTGATGATTATTAAACAGATGGGGATGTGTGTGAGTGCAAAACCAAATGCAGATTGTTTGTGATTTTAAATTGTAGTAAAAAAAAATTGCAATTTCTTATCATGAAAAATGCTCACAGTGGTTTACATAAAGCAGGATTTTATTTCCACACAGTTGAGTGCACTCACAGTTTTGAAAAGTAACATCGAGGTTACGATAGTGAATGGCACAAAAACCACAGTACACTCCAAAACGTCATAACAGCTCAATTTTACACACAAAATAAGTGCCAGGTGTCTCGAAATATGACAAGATTGAAGATGAGGTTGAATCTGATGAGAAAGAGGTTTTTGCAGATGATGGACACATTCTTGTGTTTCAGTCCAGTACATACAGTGTTGCGTATACGTGATGACTTTCCTTAATTCTGCTCCTGCTGTATTGTTCATCACTGGAGCAAACAGGCCACTAAAAAATGTCATGCCATTTCAGAGGTAGCTGCTTATGCTCATCCCACTCTGGGAAAATGAGTTTGATTATTTGGGGAAATATGGTGTGGATCTGACCGTCCCCTCATCTGGTTTTAGGCCATCTTAGGAAGCAGCTGTTGAGACAGGAGCTTCTTGAGCTGAGCCACTTCCTGGGACAAACTGCTGATCTGCGACCTGAGGCTGTTGTCCTCTGCTGGATATCTGTGGTCGCTTGAATTCTGCGGAAAAGATGAGTTATTATATCCTGAAGGTGAACCCTGATACTGCACACCCCAGGCATCCTCTCTAGACCAAGAAGCCTGGCTCTCCACCTGGCCGTCCCACCCCACTTGCTGGTGGTTTCTCATTTGGATGTTTGGTCCCACCATGGCTATAGGCAGGCCACTATTCCTGCTGTCAGGTGATGCAGAAATTTCCCCTCCGTTGCTGCCTCCCCCAGGGCTTTTAAAACGAAGCTTGTGTGGAAGACTCCTCAAACCCTCCGATGAGGCTTGCCTGCTTAAATACTGACTCTCACAGCACTGCTGCTCCTCCGTCACATCCCTCGGAGAAGGCCTGCCACTCTCACCCAGTGTGTCATCAAAAAACACAGGGCTACCCACGTTTGAGCCACATGAGGTCACAACCCCAGTCTCCTGCGATCCACTATGACTCAACTCAGCTGTTCTTGCACCATAGATGGCGCCCTGCTGCGGAGCCTGAGAGAGGATCTGGTGAGTGTTGGCACTGGCCTGTGTGCCGACATATGGGGAGCCATCAGTGTGAGCCTGGTAGTGATTTGTTGATCTGGGGGTGGGATGAGGACAGAAGGGCGCAGTCAACGGTAGGATGGACACATTAGAGGGGTCCTTAACAAGCCCAAAGCGAAACTTGAGGGCCAACAGCTCGGCCCTGAGGCGGGCGTTCTCCTCCAGCAGACCCATCACCCGCCTCTCCAGCACCATGTCATTGACTCTCCGCTTTTCTCTGGAGCGTCTAGCTGCCTCGTTGTTTTTTTTCCTCTTGTCCCAGTAGCCATCATCTTTTTTCTCATTAGGGATGAACTCCCGTTTGCGACGTGCATTATTACCGCTGTCTTCGTCACAGCTGTTGCCAGCCATGGCTTCAGCGTTGTTAAAGCTGTCTTTGCGTTTGAAGGCAAACGTGTGACCCAGGAGGCTTCGGGCCAGCTGACTCGTGGAGGTCAGGATGGAAACAGCCTCCTCGGTGAAGGAGCCGGTTTCCCCCTGAGGCCTGGACCCCACACCCAGCAGAGAGGGCACCGACAGATCCTGGATGACGCCTCCCACAGTCTGACCCGTCATGTTCACTCACTCCTGACTGCAAGGAGCTGTAGGGCTGGCAGCTCCCGGTGAAATATGCTGTAATGGCTCCACCTAGAGGAGAAAAAAAAATCCACGTGGTGAGATGAAAATTTGTAATGTTGTAAAATTTAAACCGATTGTCAAATTAATGTTAGCAGGAAAATATTTTTAAATACAAGATTTAAAGGGAAAAGCTTTCAAAATGAATAATTACAAACATAAAAGCTGGATGAATCTTCCTTCACTTAAACTTAGAAATACCAGATGTCTTATTTGATTCTGTCCAAAATTATACATGAAAACTTTGATTTACTGGCATCAAATGGCCATAAATGTGTAATGGGTCATTTAGTTCTTCATGTTTACCCCACACAGAATAATAAAATATAGCACACGTATCTTAACAGGATAAAATAATGACTGTAAAGGTTACTTTAAAAGCCGCAAATGTATATTACTTACAAATCAAGCAGCTGCAAACTGATAAAAACCTTCTGGCTCGGAGAGGAGACTGCAAATCTCTGCCGGTCATTCAGACGTTTCCGCTCCTCAACACACCGCATCTCCCTGCCGTTCCTTCCCCCGCTCACTGGTTCAGCCGGGGTCGGAACCTCACCCCGGGTAACACACTCCTCCTCCTCCTCCTCGTTCTCTTCACCCTCCTCCTCCTCCTCCTAACGGGAAGCCAGCCGAGTCAAAACAGACAGGCAGGGGGGAAAATAAGTCTGATGGGCTTGTTAAATTTATACTTCCACGGCAGCTGTGATCTGCGGCGCTTTTAACTCTCGTGTGACGTGTCTGCCTGACACGCAGAGATGGGACTCCGATCATAACTGACATATCTGAGGTTACTAGAGGACAAAAAAGGAGGACAAATTAGCGTCATCATCAGAAACACATTTACGATGATGTACGGCCTTAATAAGACAGAAGCTCTACGTTTAAGCTTTAAGTACTTCAATTATAGTTTAATTTATCTCACCGAGTAACATTGAGGGGGCGTGGTTAATGGCTTGTACTGCAACCAGCCACCAGGGGGCGAATAAGATTTTTGGCTTTATGTTTGAACAGAAATAAGATGAAATGTCGAAATGTTTTTAAAGTATAAGTAAAACTTCTCATATTCAATTAAAATACGTTGGGTTCTGATAAGTTTCATCATGATTATTGATAAAAGAGTTTGAGACAGTTTGGAGTTTCTTTTTATGGGCTTAATTTTTGTAAAGTACCTTTCTGTAAGTATCAAGTTGATCACCATGGGTCACTTGACATCGTCGAACATTTTGATTTTAGGCATGAAATATGCACTTGGATTAATAATGTGTAATGATGTCCTTCCTTTTACTCACAGACTGTATATAAAATATCGATGTAGTTTCCGGGCCTGAAAAGTGGCAGACATACCTTAAATTAGAATTTTTTTTCTCCTCCCAGGAAGGTCCAGTTGTTCAGAAGTTTACCAGAATTTATCAGACATGTTTTTTTTTTTATTAAACTTCAGCAGATACAGCAGTAAATCCCACACCATTCTTTTTCATTCTTTTTTCCTCATATTTTTGGTCCCCTCAAACCTCCAACTAAACAAGGTAAATGGCTTCCCCTATGGGACCCTGGTTTTGCTGAAGACTCCTTCCTGTTTAAAAGGCGTTCTCCTTTCCCACTCTTGCCAGGTGCTTTGTCATAGGGGACTGACTGAACTTTGATGTTTTCTTTCTAAAAGTGTCTTTAACCTACTAAAGCAATATTTAGATAACTGTTGTTAAGAACTGGCACTATTTAAATTTATGAATCAATCACAGTCAGCAGGATTCTTCTAACAGATTAAAATGATACACTCCAACAGCTTTGACCTTTGGAGGCACACAACATCTAAAAGTGTCCTGTTCAAGCAGCAGATCCTTTAAGTCCTGTAACCAGTGGCCGACATACTATACATAGATGTTTGATCTGATTGAACCGAGGTCTGTGGTTTCTCTTTGGCATGTTTAGACCATGCTTACCGGTAATCAATTTTGCAATGTCACATTGTCCTGCTGAAAGAGACCACTGGGAATAATGTCACTATGAAGGTCTTACAAAACCATGTTAAAGAAATTTCACCAATTAGAGAGGGCACCAAAAAGCTGAAGACCAATTTAAATGTGTAAACATGGGGGGGGGGGGGGGATTATTAGCAGACAAATAGGAAGCATAACAAACGCAGGACAGAAAGAAAGAGAAACCTTCAAAATAAATCAGGAGATAACCAAAGGCGACTGAACAAGCACAAGATAAGGAAACACACTGAACATGTAGAGAAGAAGACTTACAGTAAACATTACGACAAAGACTAAGGAACACTGGATGATACACAGCGGCACAGAGAGAAGAGCAGATAGGGAAACACTGAGGGAACTTTAACTGCTACCAACAGAAACCAAAACATGAACCAAAACATGGGATACAAAACTGAAACTCATTACTGGAACAACCACATACTAAAACAGGAATTAAAGACTCAAAGATGTCACTAGAAACAAAACTTGCATTTTACCAGAGTAAAGAAATCAAAATAGAAACCCAGAAATCCAGCAACCACAAAAAATGAAAATTTCAAACACTTGGAGTGACAAAACACCACAGAAGCCCAACTCAAACATATTAACCAAGAATTTAAAAAAAATAAAACTGTAAAAACCTGAGGCCAGTGACCTTGTCATCATATTACCAGTGCTCATGGTTGCTTAAGTTGTCCTCATTTGCTCTTTCCAAGTAAGCACCACTAACGGGCAGTTCAAGGTACACAGAAACATGGGGAAAAAATACTGTGCACATGCTTTTTTTGTGTCTCTTACATTCAAATGAGCACATAGACAATATGATTCTGTTTTTCTTTCCATTACAACATCAGGTTATTAGGCAGCATAGTTGTGTAATGTAGCTCACCATGTATGTTTTCTCTCTTTCAGGACTATAGCTTTGCTGTGTTAAAAACAAGAGAAGCTAATCACAGATATACTAAACCTATGAGCTAATCTGTAAATTATTTAATCCTGTTAATGAAAAATGTAAAGACATCTTTATGGAGACTGTGCCCTGAAAGCTAGTGTAAATGGGGAAGCAAGCTGTTGCATAATACTCAGAGAAAGTGCATGTGAGGACTGTGCCATGCTGAAAGTTCAGTTGGGGTGAGTTTTTGCAGAAAAAAGGAACACTGTTCCATAAGCGTTGTGCCACAGTGATACTTCCTCCTTGCACATGGGACTTCTTCACACTGAACCTCTCCTTTTTCTGTGTCGGCCTCTTTAGTTTCCATTAAACAAGGCAATACTTTTCATTTAATTTATGCAGATCTACGCTGGGTGTCAAAGACTCGGCCCAGAGCCAGAAACGACTGGTCAAAGGGTCCAATCAAGGCAAAAGTTGGATATGTAAAATGGGAAAAGAGCAGTCCATGAGAGCATCATTTTTCACTGTATTTGGCACAAAGAAGCATCATGTTACAACATCTCATCAAGTCATGGGAACTGTTGTGCAAATTTCATCATTTCATCCAAGCCAGAGGCCTGAATTATTGTTAGTTTTGACGTTTTCTCACAGACATAAATATGAACTATGTCCTGTTATACCACATCAAAGCAAGGTAGTCAGGCCAAGGAGTTGTGTCAGTGTTTGTGTTTCTTTGTAATATACACTGACTGAATATGGAAGGACTGAGACATACAGCTGGCAATGCATTTATTTTTCTTAAGATTTCTCATGCTGCTGACCTGTTTTGTAAATGAAAAAGCAGTACTTGTATTCCTTTACTATAAAATCAATGCAAAAACTGAGCGGTGTTTATTTCTCATAGGGTATTATGCAACGCAGCAACTGGATGTTCCACTTTATGTGGGACTGTACAGCACTTTTTATCCCTTGTCCCACTGTCCCAAATATTGAGACAATGTTCCACATTCTGTTTAGCATGAAGACAGACACTGAATGACTTTAATGAGAGGATGCTATCATGGTTCTCAGGCAGGTTGACAGACCATCATTGTACACTATCTGCACAATGTCCAATATGGAAAAATGCAGGTCACCACATTGCTTCAGTGACATTACTAAACAAAATAGCAACTTAAAGAGTTCACAGCATTTTTATCCATCCATCCATTTGCTTCTGTTTATCCTATTTCAGGGTCACGGGGGGTGCTGAAGCCTATCCCACCTGTCTTAGGGTGAGAAGCAGGGTACACCCTGGACAGGTCGCGAGTCTGTTGCAGGGCAAACACATATACACAGGCAGCCATTCACACTGACATTCACACCTATGGGCAATTTAGAGTTTCCAATTAACCTACCCCCACTAAGTGCATGTCTTTGGACTGTGGGAGGAAGCTGGGGGACCTGGGGAGAGCCCACGCAAACACATGGAGAACATGCAGCTCCATACAGAAAGACCCCGGCCTGATGGTGGAATTGAACTCGGGCATTTTTATTTTGTGGAAATACTTTCAAAAGTATTAGAAGAAGATTATTGCACAAAACTAAAATTTACTTTCCTTTAATAGTGTTTATATTTACTTAGTGTAGTAAAGTTTCTTGTTGTATTTACCCATTTCCTCACTCTCTCACGCCTCACTCACTGTCTTGACTTTCTCATCACTGATTGGTTTCTGAGTTTCTTTGTACCTTAATTGAACTCAACTGGCACACATTATATATGGACTGTGCTTCCTGTTACTCACTCTTTTCACTCCCACAGTGGGTGACAGCTGAGGTGAGTTTGATTTGTTTTTCTGAGTTTAAACCTTTAAGTTAATTAGTTAACGTCCAACTTTGTTTTGTCTTTCAGAGTTTAGCAGCCCCTGTGTGTCTTTAAGTTAAAGTGAAATAAAGCCAGTCCCACTGCACAATCATTGATGGCTCTTTTCTTTGCCATGGTGACAACAACTTTATCTTACCTTCGAGCTTTCTAATAACACTTGGTAAGGTTGCATTCAAATAAAACATGACCTTTACACGTCAAATGCCTCTTAGCATTTCTAATGTGTCCAGCATTGTCAAAAACAAACATACTTTTTGCCCCATACTCCATTTGCAAGGTCCGGTCACCCTATTATGTAACACGTTTGCTGTTCCCCGCTTGAGAGAAATGTGGACTCATGAACTAAAATTCACTATTTGGGGGGTTTTTTCATCAAAGGTTTGGTGACAACAGTGTGACTGTGGAAATGTTTCTACGAACTTTACAGAGCAAATACGATCCAGGGGTGCATGCTGCAACGTACCGTGGAGGTTTTGGAGGCTGGAGCAAAAAAATTGAGCTGAATGAGCAGCAAACTGTAAATAAGGTTAAATGATGGATGTGCAGCACTCTTTCCCTTTGTTAGAGCAGCAAGTCTGCATGCTGGTATGTTAACTGGCCCCTGAGGGATTCTGGAAATGTTATATCATGTTAAACCTGGTGGTGGTTCTAGATGAAATAAAAGGGGTCACAAGCATTACTATAATTCACACAGAAGGGGAGCTGAACATGAGTGTCAAAGTCCATGGTAGTCTTCCCAGCAGGTATTGGTACATTTCCATGTAGGCCTGAGGTACAGCTCTGCCATCACAAGAGTCATGATGGATATAGAATCTGTAATGTAAACTGCTTTTTGGAGAAATGTCTAAAGTTAAGTGTCCTTTAGAATTAATTCAGCACTTTGTGTTCTGCATTTTCAAAACAGCTGGATTCTTCAGTACCAAATGGATTTGCTTTAACTCTCTCATGTCTGCCAGAACAAAGTAATTTCCAATAAAGAGGAGAGTTTATAATCACAGACTGTGTAGGTGTGCATACACACTCACCTCTGAACACCTGCTCTGATCCACCATGACTCTTACCGTGTCCCTGTGTATTGAACTAAAGATTAAAGTCATAACATCAACCAGCATCAGTGGACATGCTTCGTTGGCGACGTGTCCACTCTGCACCGGGGATTATGTAACTGAAATATTGTGCAAAATATCAACGCGCGTAATAACATTTTGAGTCCTCATTTGAACCTTGTAAACCACCTGATCTAGCATCACAGAGTTCACCAGTATAAATTTACTCATAAAAATGTCAGCGTTAGAAACCAGTAACACATGTCCACTCTTAGCAAAGAGTGTAGGCTTCCAGAATCTTACAGTATTGATTCTAAAATACTTTTACTTCGATACAAAATCTTATAGTCTTGGGTCATCTTATATCTTATAGTTTGACGACCCCTGCCAAATCATAAGCTACTAAATACTTTAGCTTTTGCAGTTCATGCTCTCATACTCCAGAACAGCCTACCTCAAAATCTTAAGGAAGCAAACTCTGACAGTAATTTCAAGATACCCCTTTTTTATTCTGACATTTAAATACCATTTTAACTTAATAATACTACTGTACTGATAAGAATCGTCCCCATTCAGGAACATGGCAGATGCAGAGAACAGTTTTGTTTAAAGGTCTGTCAGCTTGATATGTTTTTATGCCTGTGATGCCCTTTTAACCTCCACATGTGACATTCGGGTATAAAAATAAATTGAAGTGAACTGAAATCACATAGCTGGTTAGCACATTTACACTATTATGTATACTGTAAGTAACCAGCAGTATGTAAAAGCAGTTAAAAAAAAAAAGCTAATAAAAATTACATTTATTTCCTCTTCAAAAGCATGTTAAAAAAAATGAATAAGGGGCATATGAAGCTTTCTGAGAAAACTAGAGTTTTGCATTACAATCATTAAGTGCAGAATAAATAATCTGGGATGCTTTTAGTTACCGATTTCTCCAAAAGAACAAGTATGCTGTATTTAACAAGCTCATCTGGTGACCTTTTTATTTTACATGTAATGTTTTACTGTTGGTTTTAAGTTTCAAAACTTATTGTTGTTTGACCAGAAACCAGGGACCTGCACGGAGGCACAGTGGAAGATAAGGATTATTATAAACTGTGAATCATGCAAAGCTACCCTGGAGTTGGAAACAACTGTAACAGGTCAATGAAAAGTCTAAAGACTAAAAGAGGATCATTTTGCCTCTGCTGCGGCCATTTTTATTGTAATTATGAGTCTCCTGGTTTTATCGAGTTGCCATACTAAATGCGTGCATTAAAATTTAAAAACAGGCAGCTCATTATGTCAGCAAAGCCTCCCTGTTGCATATGCATTCATGTGTACGCAAAGCCTCATTAGCTCTTTGAAAAACAAAGGTACAAACTAATTGACTGCCGGTGCACAGAGTGTTCTGTGGCCTTGTTTGACTCTGTGTGTGTATGCTCAAGTTCAAATCAGGCGGATAACCCCCACCCCCGCTCCGTCTTTCTCCCTCTTCCCTCTCCCAGCTTTTCCTTTGATTCATTTGGACTCGCAGTCCCTCTCAACAGTCTCAGTGCTGCAGCGGCTTTCAGCGCTCTAATCCTCATCCTGCTCTCGGACAGCAGGCCAAGATTCTCATTATGTGAGGTTGTGTAACTGCAGACAAAGAGTAAATAATTCCACACATTCATACTGGCTTAAAATAATCAAACTGAATTCGATGAGAGAGAGAACAAACGCACTGAGTGGGACTACTTTGTCATCGTTTAGAAATCCTTATATTATATACCATACGGACAGTTACCAGTCCAAAATCATGCTACATTTTTTTCATAAAAAATACAGATGTTGTAGAGGCCTGAAATAGCGGGTTTAATAATGCAGAGAAAATCCATTTATAAAATGCTCATTGGAGAAGCAGTTATCCTAAAATATTAATTCTATAATATACTGTGTGTATATTGCATGTGAGAATGTTTCCACATGTTTATTTTAGTGATATGAAGGGTAGCAGTACAGTTGATTATTTATTATTATTATTAATCCTTTATTTATCCAGGTAAAAATCTCATTGAGATTAAAAATCTCATTTCCAAGAGAGACCTGGCATCATGGCAACAAAAGTCACATACTACATAGGTATATAACATTTAAAACAAATATAACATTTAAAATACAAATACTGCAGAGTTCAGACAGCGTTACTATTCAGATGATGTGTTTTACCTTTCCAACACTGCAATTTAGTGTTTAAGTGTCTGAAAATGTCCCAATTTTTCTTGACTTCTGACCGCACATTTTCAAGGAAGCTTAATATGAGAATCTGTGCAATAGAGTCTAGAGCAGCTGTCTAAGGAGTTTATAATTTTGAGTCTTAATACATTAAGACTCAAACTCCTTAAAAGCTGCCCAATATTTAAAGCAATATAAAAGGATGTAAACTATGAAAAAAGCTTAATTAAATATATTAAATGCAATTAATGAAGTATACAATATTTAGATGTGAGAGGGAAATCAAGTAAAACAGGTATAGAGAAAGTATTTGTTTTTTTTGGTTTGAGTTCTAAAGTTACATTTTGATTCTTGTTAAAATATAACTGTCGGCACTTCCAGATGTGAGCTTGCTTATCTGGAAGCTACCCTGTTTCCTTCTCCCTCTCCTTAACTTGATTAAATAAGTGACTGAAATGACGTATCTTGTTAGGGGGGGAAACAACAAGAAAGAGGAGGATTTAATTATGCTTCTGTCCTCAGTAAACCTTCTTCCACTGCAGCATTCAAATTGTTTTCTGTGGTTCATGTGGGTGGTGGGGAGGAAGAAAATATCCTTCTTTATATAAAACAATCAAATCAAATTATTTAATGAGTCTTTTCCATTAATGACCTGGCATTGGGGATTTAGAAAAAAAAATGTGGTGGAATAAGCTTAAAGAATCAAATGCACTGAAAAACATTACATTACCGTCATTGTTTATGCCACATGGTGTTTAAGCCTTGGCCTGGTCACATGCATTATAATAATGTCTTTGTTTAGTACACTCTTGTCATGCTCAGAGATAAGATCACTCCAATCAAGGGGTTAGCTATAACCTTATGTAACCATGAAAGGAGGAAGTAGAACATGGAAGTAGAAAGCAGATTTGTTTCAGAGTTTGTTTGTTCTTTTAGGGCACTACAGGCCAGAGCCTCTATCCTTGTGTCACCTCTAAATCCCAAATCACTTTCCCTTGAACGCTGCACTAAAATAGACTGCAGATGGAGCCTCATGACCATCACTAACATATTTGTGATTTATCTGATGTTGTGGAACATCTTTTGTATGAGTGAAGAACAGATTATTATTATTAGCTCTAAAATTATCATGATTGCTTGAGGGCGGTGTGATAAAGCAGGTTTTCCATCTTATGACAGGGTTGGTGGTTTGATTCCAATGGCAGAACACTTTACGTTGCACCTTGCAATTTGCATGGCAGTGTGTGAGTAAGTGTATGAGCCCTTGATTATGTAATGATATACGGTCAAGGCCAAAAGAGGCCTTTTTAATATTGGTCATATTTTATATGTTAATACAGCTGTGGTCACTAGTTTAGATGCACTTATCATGGGCATGGATGAGATGGTAATTTGGGGTTTTGAATTATTTAATTGTTCTTTCCCAACTTGGGTGAAAAAGTTTGAATTTATGCATATACATTCCTTCGAATACTTGGTTAAGTGTCCCTTGGCAAGCTGCACCATGGCCAGAATCTTTTTGGTTGCTGTCTGCAAGCTTGTGGCATAATTCTGGTTGGGTATTTGACCTGTCTCTTGGCGAAATTTCTAGAGTTCACTTAAATTGGTTTGTTTCTTGGTGCACATCTGGATGGAGGCAAGGCCATTCCACAAGCTTCATGTTAGCTTGCATTTTGAGTCCAGCCTGCCTCATTGGGTATGACAGTTTTGATGTGTGTTTGGGATTATTGTCCTGTTAGAAAATCCAACTGTATCCAAGTTTGACTTTCTAGCTGTTGATTTAAGGTAAAGTTGAAGAATTTGGAGGTAGATCTCCTCTTTTATTATTTCATCAACTTTGTGCAATGAACCAGCACAACTGGCAGTAAAATAGCTACAGAGCATGATGATGCCACCACCCAAGCTTGTTAGTTGGTGCATCATTTTTAGGTTTGAAAGCTTGACCTTGATCTTTCTGAAACATACCTAATGTCTTTGTGGACAAATGGTTCAACCTTTGTCTTATTTGTTGTCCATGTGGGCAGCTGCAAATTTCAGTTGAGCTTGAAGGTGTTCATTTTTAACAGGGGCTCCTACTTGGTTGAGACCCTTTCAGTCTCAATCCAGTAAGTGTATATATCTCATTGTATTTCTTCAGGCATAGGAATCTAGAATCGGCTTCCAGTAGTCCAGTTCCTTGGAACTGTTAGTATGCTTGACTATGATCCTGCTTTCCAGTTCCAGTTGCACTTGTGGTTCTTTGAGCTGATTTCAGTTTGTGTGTCTGAGGAGGTAAATAGTGTTTATGGACATTACTTGTATTTTTACTGCACAAAATGATGAGTAAAGTGCAAACTGCATCCAGTACATCAAGCACAACAGTCGCATTATGCTGCTAACATAACTTCACCTCGCTGCGAGCATCTACACCAGTGATGTCCAAACCTCTAAGCTTCGAGGACCGGTGTCCTGCAGGTTTTAGATGTGTCCTTGACTTAAATGGCTAAATTACCTCCTCAACATGTCTTGAAGTTCTCCAGAGGCCTGGTAATGAGCTAATCATTTGATTCAGGTGTATAGACCCAGGGTGAGATCTAAAACTTGCAGGACACTGGCCCTCGAGGCCTGGAGTTGGCCAAGCCTGATCTACACAGACAGCATGCTAACACAAAGCTAGCCAAGAACCCAGCGCAGCCCCGGCACAGGAGTCAGACTCTGAACTTCAACAGGTAACAAACAGATGAGCAGTCAGGCTGCAGCCTCTATTTCTACCTGAAAAATGTTCTGTACAATATATTACCTTTTTTGAGTAATGACCCCAATGGTGATCACAATAAAGAGGGGAAATACCTCCAACATGAACAAACATTTGACCCACAACATGTCATTAATTTGCATGAATGTCTTTGATATGCTGCTTAGCGATGGTGTTTACTATCAAAGTAAAGAAAATAAGAGAATCGATAATGAATCGGAATCACTAAATTCTTATCATTTCGCTTCTGTAGTTCTCATTGGCTCTGCTCATTTCATTTCTGACCTCATTCTGACCAAAATTTCAAATAATGCATTAAGTGTATCTGCAAGTAGTCTCCAAAATGCTCATCTCAAGAACACAGCTCTGGCTGTGTGCACAGAAGCCCCGCCGACCTGCTGTTCAAGCCTTCTGTTTTTTGGAAGGCAAAACAGGTTATGGTAGACCATGATAAACTGGGAGGCCTGCACCAAGACCAAGCACAAGGTAAATAAGGTTTATTTTGAACTGTTGGTCATGCAAAGCTACCCTAATAGAGTCCAAGAACATAGTTATGGAACTGGAAATGAGCATATTAGGTCCCTTTTAAGGACTTTCTAGCTCTTAGATTAAAAGGCATCATTTACTATTAACTTCATGTAGATATTTCAGGCTCTGATTAAGGCATTTATGTGTTGATGCATGTACTAGCTAGTTAACGTCTCTGCTCAACATTCATTATGTTGTCCCCGATTAGCAGGATTAAGAACCCAGTTTTAGCCATGGTAGCACATCAAAGTGGACCTAGCTGCAGCAGCTCAGTCTTAATCGCTAGTACAGATCAAACTCTAATACTAACCCTTGACTTGGTTGGGCTCCTGCAAAACATTTGTATGATTGCATAACTGGTCTCATGAGAGGTAAAGATATAACTGTTCCTGTTCACATACCAGAAAATCCAGAACATGAGGGTTAAATTAACTGTACGTCAGACTTTCATATTATTAAAGAGGAATTTCGTGGATTTTATTGAATCTGTCGAAGAACTTAGTATTTCCATGTAAGTTTATAAAAAGTTACAAACAGGCTTTTGTACAAAATTACATCACTTCAGTATCATGCTCTGGAAGTTAAATCCATTTACAGAGTGGAAACTTGCAATTACAATAAATGATTTTAAAATGAATATCTCTCATTTTAAAATATGTTCATGCACCAAACCCTCTCTCTTTTTTGGTTTGTTTTTGTTTTTTGAGGTTTTACCAAAGCCTCAGAATCTCTGTGATCTTTTATGCAACTAAAAATACTGTCAATATTAATGCTTTGTTGTGGATCACATTAGGTCAGCAGTGGTTTTTTATAACTTTGTTTACAAAGCAGTGCAGATTCATTGCTGAATGTGTATGCTTAAGCATGTGTTGTAGATGCTGGTAAGTGTGTGAGGTTGTGAGTCTGTTTGTCTTCCCTGAGGGTATGCAGTACACAACATTCTATATATTTGTTAGATGGAGGGAGAGGAAGCTTCTTAATGTGATGATGAACTCCATCATCTGACATAATCAGGATGAATCAGTGCACCGTGTTACATAAGCAGATCCCCATCCTTACCTCACCCTTACCCAGATTAGAAACACAGCAGACACAGCCGCCTACAGCCTGCTGATACCTGCCTGCAGCCTGGAGGACTGACGTGATAACAGAACACTGACATCTAGAGGTCAAATGCTGATATCAAACATAGTGCTTTCTCTCTCTTGGAAAATGAAAAATGTGTTTTCACTTTCTTTGAAAACCCCAAATGACTTGAAACGGACAATTCTTCCTAATCTTGCTGTAAAGCAAACAATATTTAAGGGCAGGGGTATAAAACATTCAGCCCACTGGAGGGTCCAGTTTGATGTACTAATGACTGAAAAATGCAGTTTTGCAGTACTGACAAGGACATAAATCGTGGCCTGTTGTGCAAAAAGAGTAGTAAAGTAACTAATAAACCATTAAACAAAAAAATATATATATCATTGCTGACAAATATCATAGTATTTCTCAATAATTTTAAAGTCCCAGCTTTATGGTTTTGTGATTTATTTGTATTTATTTTTTATTTATTTATTTTTAAATCAGGCTCGACTGACCAACAGTTTTACAGAATTAAAAGTCTTTATTGTTGGAATTAAAACATCTTAAAAATTCTTAACACAACAATGCTAACAACGCTCTTTTGAAACAAAAATATTTTACAAATAATATAGTATCTTCTGCTGTTGTAAAAGATCGTGACAATAAATATGTTGCTTATTTTTTAATGACAATAGAGAGCTCAGAAAAATACTGATTATTTACAGCTTTAGCAAATGCTTATTTTTAAATAAAAATATGTTTTAAAAAATAAACCAATATTAGTTTGCTTCACATATAATTTAAGTCATATTTCTATTACCATTTTGGACACACCAGCTCATGGGTATGGGTCAGTGTTTCTCTTTCTGACTGCATGATGTTTAACTGTTGTGTCACATCAGTTTTGTGGTCCTTTTAAACTGTATAGAACCCAGTGTAATAGATTTATAGTTATCAGATACTTTGTAAGGACATAAAATCATACTGCAGTGCAGTATTCTTTCTTTCCCTTGCACAAAAAGGGGGAATTAAAAAAATTAAATTAAATTAAACATTGATATTTGCACTTGGCCAAAATCTGCCAAATATCAGTACTTCATCTTGCTTTGCCTGTAAGGGGAACAGAATTTGAGATGACTATATCATCTCAGTGCTGACATAATTAAGCATGGCTAATAAGCACTCGTGGCTTTCTTCGTAAGCTGTGAGTTCTGGATACACTGTTGTGTGTCATCTTGTAACCAATGCTACAAACACTTTTAGGTCTTTTGTTAGTGTTTAAGTCCACTGTCTGTAAACCCACAGTGTGTACAGTGTTTGTAAAAGCGGCTCTTATAGCTTTAGACATGCTTATTTTACAAAGGTTGTCTTCTTCTGGTTGACATGCTGCCAGGTTAAGTTAGGACTTTGATTTAAGGTATATGGTAACTGTTGTGCTCAGATATGTAGATGTGATGGTTAAAGGGTACCCAATATTATCTATCAGCAAGTCCCCTGCTCCATCTTTTTTCTGTGGAGTACTTCTCTAATTACCAGTGCTTCAGCAATTACTAATGGTCACTCTTTAAGTGACGGATATCAATCATTTCTGAAGCTGAAGGGTTTTCAATTAGATTTTGAGTTAGACCTATCTCATTTGTTTTGTAAATATACCAAAAACATCTACACCAGATGACTTTTGAGGTCCTACATTCAGACAAAATTTGTCTACTTTTTAATTAAAATGTCCTATAATGGCAGAGGTGTAGATTTGTGTATATGCGAGAGCGTTAGTTGTGTCTCTTCATGTGCAGAGCCAGGTGGTCTGAGCGAGAGAAGGCTCTCTGACAGAGCATACACTGGTACGGTTTCTGACCCGTGTGCTTGCGGTAGTGACGTGTCAGCTCATCCGAGCGGGCAAATTTCCAGCTGCAGCCCTCCCATGAACAGTGGTAAGGCTTTTCACCTGATAAAAGATAATAAAGCAGATAGCAGTTTTTTAAAAAAGCATCATTTAAACCATGAGTTAAGATCAGTTGTTTCTGTTGTTGGTTACCTGTGTGGGTGCGGAGGTGAGCCTTGAGGTGCGAGCTCTTGGTGTAGGTCTTGCTGCAGCCGGGGTATTCACAGCTGTGGATGGCTGGTCTCTTTTTCCCCGTAGCTCTTCTGCCACGCTTCCCTTCCAACCCACTAGGGGGCACCTGTTGTCCAACCAGCAGAGGCTGCTGGTGCAGGGGCAAATGCCCCTGGCTGTGGTTGTAGTCACAGTAAAGGCTGGCAGTGTGGTTAAAGTGGGGCAAGTAGCGGTAGTGTCGAGGGTCAGGAGTCACAGGCTGAGGTCGGATGAACCTGTTTTCAGGGATGGCCACCACGGGAGGCTGTTGCTGTTGGTGGTGGTGGTGATAGTAGGGGTTGAAGTCCCATGATGCAACCTTACTGAGGCTTCCTCTGCTGTGTCTTTCAACACTTCCTCCTTGGGAGAAGTCAAACTGATTTACATTATGCACATTAGAAAATAAAGTTCGACCTGTTTGATCGTCATTAAAACTACGCTGGTACAGCTCTGGCTGGACTGTGGTGGTTTCAGCAAGGGACATGAGCTCAGCCATGAGGCTGCCGCTGTTCATCTGTAGACTCTCCTGTCCTGATGGGTCCTTAAGCACACTCGTCTCTTGGTATGCAGTGTTTGGGTCAAACTGCGGAAGCAGTTGGTTGCTGTTGTTGAGAGAGGGGCTAGGGTCGGGGGAAGGGCTGCGCCACTCTGACAGCAGAAACTCAATGTCCCATGATGCTTGGCTGTCATCATCCAGGAGCTCCTCTGCCATTTGTTCAGAGACCTGCAGTTGCTCAGAGCTCTTTGGTGACAGTTTAGTGCTTGGGGAGTCCAAAGGGAGAGACCCATCTGACTTACACACCTGTTGGAGAGAATTTTAAGATCATGAAAACCAAGAACATCCTTAAATGTTCACAGAGGGTATTTTCCAAATATACAAACAAACTAGATTACTTATTTTGTTTACCTCAGAATAACCAAATAATAATATAAGCCCATAATAAATTCAGCTGAATTTCATCGAATGAGTAGATTTTCTTAGCATTTGCACCAGTGAGTCAAGCTTCTTGCTTAGGGCCACAAAGCGCCTAATCTGATTTAAAACGGACCAGACCAGTAAAACTGTTGCGTAATAACCACTGTGAGATGGTTTGAGAAAACTATGTGCAATTTCAATAATATATCTCAGTTTTTCTATGTGCAGACAGACTTCTGTTATCACATGTACATTACAATTTGTAGATCACAATGGATCTGCAAAGCCACAAATCCTCAAGTGTAGAGTATTTTTGAAATTCAACAATATTATTTTTAGTTCTGTATAAAAAGAACAGCTTCCGTCTCAACATACTTCTATCTTTATGGACATTTCCACTCTGTTCTGTTACAAATTTGAATTATTAATGACTGTTATTCAATTGTAAAACTTTCAGACTTTGCAAAGTCACTGTTCTTTATTACTGATTTAATTTAGTTTAGTTTCTTTCACATAATAGTAAAAAAAAATTTTCAGATTGCCAGAAATAACAAAAAAAATGCATTAATTTCTGCCCACTGTGGTAATAGATGCTGGTGGCTCTCACACACGTGTATTATTCTAATACAAATCCAAAGCTATCATTAAAGATATTCAATAAATTATTTATTAAGCCAACAGTTTTGCTCCCTGCAGACTTTCTTTACATTGTGATTTCATTGCTTTTTCATATAAAGCAGCACAATCCACAATACAATAAGTGAACTCAATTGGAACAACAGCAAAATTTTACAAAAAGCTACCAAGTGTAAATAAGATTTCATTTAACTTCATCTTGAAACTGTATGCAGTATATTTTTAGAGCCCTTTAGAACAAACAAAAAAACTTACAAGTCATTTTGGTAGCAGTTTAATTTTGAGCATTATTCCGTCACTTTTGTAGTAAAAGCAGACACATAAATATTAAATGGTCACACTACATGAAAGGTGAGTCACTATATTTCGCTAAAAGAATCAAATATTTGAAGTGAACATGCTACTTACTTTCATATTGTCAGTGGAGTGAGAGAGGTTGGAGAAGGAGCTGAAGGAAGGGAGCACAGCCTGGGTAACAGCCATCAAGCAGTCTGATATGGCAACAGGTGTAACAAGAACAGGAAAGTTTCTCTTTTCTTTTGGATACTTCTGTATTTTTTTTTTTTTTTTTACATGCCCACCTCACCCTCAGCTAACAGGAAGTCAGACTCCAGCTCACCAGGCCTCTCATCCCAGTTACAGTCCACTCAGTGCAAACAGGCCACAGAGAACTGCCTCCTTTTCGTCATTGCTTGCCTGCTATCTCTCCCTCCTCTCTCTTGTCTATCTCTGTCAGCTGCAAGTCTAACTTCAAATCTCTCGTTTTCATGTAGGTTTTGACCGTTAGGAGGTGGAGCATACGTGTAAATTACTTCTCTGGTTCCTTTAAGACCGGTCATTTATAAACCCTAAGAAACTCTACTATCTGACCTCAGCACACTGTCTTCCTGTTGTGTGGGATTCAGAGCAATAAAACCTGAAAAAACATTGAGCGTCAGGCTGTCCTCTCACCTTTTACATGTGAGGAAAGACCAAACAACCTTCGCTTTTGCTGCAATTAAAAGCTAAAATTTGATGAATCATTATCAGTGAAATGGTCACTGACGTGAATATGCTCAACAATCATTTTACACTCATGTTTTTAAAATTCTTAAAGTACGTTTTTACAGATGTTTATTTCACAGAGGAAAAAGTTGGGATCAAATAGCAACACACACATTTTTTTAAGGCTTCACAGGGAGTCAAATGAGGATTAAAGCAATAGCTGTTAACTGTTTACGCATTAAACACGAAAGAAACATTTTTGGTTTGTCACTGGAAACTTTTATTTTGTAAGTAGAATATGTCAAAAAGGGAAAGGGGGAAACTGTTTTACAAAATTAAACAATAAATTAATATAAATTTGCGTATGTGAGTTTTAATTTGTATCATTTGGCATTTGTGTAGCACTGCACGTGTCTGACAGTGTACATCAGGTATTTCAGGGAAACAAAATCATGCTAATGATGTAGAGCTAAAATGTATCAAATATGATACACTAGCCTTAACAGGATTAAACAGCTGCTCCATCAAAACTGAACGAGTAGTTTTAAAATGATACACAAAATAATAAAATCATGATAATTAGATGGTAACAGTCACTGCAAATAGTTGCAAATAAATAAAAAAAAAGGGGATAAATAATGCTGAAAACATCTTCTAAGTTTACTGAACTACCATCCATACTTTTGAATGTCTACACAAATGCCTTTAAAGTGCAGTAAAATTAAGCCTGTAGACAAATGGCGCACACTCAGTTATTTTTCATTCACAAGTAAACAGATCATTGGCTGTTATCAGATGAAAGGCTGCTATCTATTTAAGCACGCTTTGGCACAAAGTCCAAACTGTGTGGGCACACATACAGAGACGTTTTATGCACGTTTAATGTTGATAGACATGTTAATTGAAAAAAGAAAGCATACATGATTTGAAAAAGCAGCTTGCATACTTTTAATATGATTGTGTAAATACCTAAAAACAGGTGACTGGCATATAAACATATACTAAAACAAATAATGGATATGTAGTAATTTTAATTGTTTGACTCTACAGCAGAAAGTGAACCTCTTCTTCTGTTTTTGCTGCTTACAGTTTAACACACTTGTGCACACAGGTTGTGTCTGTATTCCCAGCGAGGACGTGTGACTTCTGAGAAGACCTATGTGTGAAAGGTGATTATATTCGGGCTGCTGTTTATCTGCAGACATTCAGCAAATGCAGGCTGCTGTATTTCCACAGATAATGATGCCCTGACTGCTGCTGACCCCCGATGACTTGCCCGCCACTGATAAAGACTCTCTCTTGAGAGTCTTCCGAGTGACGACTACACATAAGACATTCACTATGCAGGTTGAAAAAATATGCAATGATCGACTGCTTTATAGACACATTGAATCGTACATGTACAATGACAATAAAGGGCCATTCTATTCTATTCTATTAAACAAGTTCAATTTAGGCTGTTTATTTGTCACTTTCAAAGGCATTGACTGAAAATGCATTTGTTTGAGTCTCACGATTGGTAATTAGTTTGCGTTACTCTTAATTATTTTTTTTTTTGAAATCCCTTGTAGTTTTGATGATATAATGTCAATATCTTAGGGATCCATATGAGTGTTTTGTTCTATAAAAATGGTATTTAGCTATTAATTAGCTAGTAATTCCTGACTTCCTCTCTGTATATATATTTTAACAGAATAAAAAATGTTTAATAGACTCTTGGTGACAAAACTAAAATAAATGAAAATAAAATCAATAACTGATGGAAGCCATTAAAACGGTAATAAAAAATAATAATCTGTCTCCCTCTAGTGGCCATAGTTGACACTGCACCACTGTCTTGAAACCATTGGTAAGCGTAAAATATCTTTTAAAAAAGATTTTAAAAACGTGGAGTCTTATAGTAATAATTTTCTGTCTTTCCCTCTTTTTTTCCTTTTTTTAAAAACATATTTCAGTGAGTTAAAACAGGGCTTTTGTTATTTAGTTGCTATAGCAACATAGTGTTACTGCCGTCTTCCTGAGTTTGAAGTTGGTCTCCTTTTTTAAAGACTGGCCTTTCCTTAAAAAACAACGAGGTAAGCTTTAATAATGTTATTAGTGTTTAATATTAGATTATTAATATAATATTTAGTTACAATATTTGTCTCGTAGATTAACGGGTTTTTTTCCGAAGCTTTAGGTCGTGTTGAAGTCATTCATAGATCACAGCGATGAAGTTCACGTTAAATTCAGGAATAACAGCATCATAAATTGAACTAAAACAATGGTTTTCTGGGTTGTAATTTGTGTGTTTTAGTTTGCAGATGGAAACTTCCTCACAGGCTTCAGCTAGCAGGGGATTGTGGAACAGCCCAAGAGCCACACAGTTCAGCAAGGAGACCCAGGACATGCTGAGATGTAAGCTGTGCTCCAAAAAATCTGAGCTCACTAAAGAAACATTAATAAAAACCTTAAATTTTGCTCTAGCATATTCTAGCATGCATACATGATGATATCAGTGCAGCAGTTTGAACTAGAAATACAGTGTTGACAGGCTGGAATCAGCCCGCCACAGACTGCCCAGCTTTGTTCAACCTTGATGTGTTGATAGTTTTGAATTACTTACTACGTCTTCAAGCAGTTCCTCCAAAGGTTTCAGGCATGTTGGAGTTAAAACCTCAGATAAATTGTCCTGGGTCAGAGGGAAGTTGGGGTTTCCAGATTTGAATATACCCACCAGCGTCTTTCACTCTGAGTGTGAGGCACTTCAGTGTCATTGTCAGTCCTGTAAACACACCATGTGAGCTTTTCGTGGTCAGAACATTTGTTCTTCATTTTGCATGTCCTCAAATTTTATGAAGATATGAGAGATTTTCAGCATGGTCTCAGAATTTATGATCCCGCTATAGAGCTGTGTCTGTGTTTCATTTACCGTTGCTGAGGCCTGTGCTGTGTACTCTTATTGTTCTGTTTCTGTGCTCAGTGTTGAAGCAGGAATCAAGGGTCACCAGCCTCAAGAGAAAACAGATCAACAATCAGCCAAAGAGTAAGTTTGTTAAAGGTCTGATACTGTCTCATGGAGTATTTTCTTATATTTATACTTAAGATATAGTTGTAAGTTAATAACAATATTCCACTCTGTACATATGACCTGTTGCTAAATACCATCATGATTTTGGCCCTTATGGTGCCATATACTGTTACTATTGGACTTCAGATTGATTTAACACTCGGGCATGATGTGCTGAGAGCAGGTGTACCTGATATGGTTGCCTAAATTATGTGGTTCACGTTGTAACTCCCACCTGCTGTTCAAATCTGTTTGTAAGGAGCAGACACCCAGGGTCTGGATTGGGGGACAGAGATCTAGGCAGAGATGCCCAGATCTGCCTCCTCCCAGCCACCACCTCTTATTCCAAGGCATTCCCTGGCAAGCCAAGTGACACAATGTCCATAGCTTGTCTGTTCCGGGTCTCTTCCCAGACACTACCAAAACACCTCTCCGTCCTATTCAGATGCCCAATCTTCCTCAGCTGACTCCTTCTAGTGTGGAGAAGCTATGTTTATACTCTGTACCCCTGTCAAATGATCGAGAACCTCGGCCTAGCCCAGTTCACTGTTCAGTTTCTTTAAACTGTGAATCATGCAAAGCTTGTCGGGAAGAGTCCCACACTTCAAATATGGGGTTTGAAAAAAAGCATCCACAATTAGCAACGCTTCATTTTTTGTAAACAAAAAACTTTTGCTGCTGTAAAATTTTCTCCTTCAGATGAAACAGCTTTGCCTTTCACCTCTGATCCGGCACAGTCTTCTCCTGGTAAATCTGTCCAGAAACACTGGCCAGTCCACACTCAGAAACGCACCGCCAAGGCATGTCGGTCTGGGAACAGCTACGAGAGAGAAAAGTTTCGTCCTGGTCCAACACGTACGTTCTTGAAACTGACATAAATTTCAGTTTATGTGTATATTGCATGTCATCGATCCCTTCAATTTTCCCCATTTCTTTCCTTTTCTTCTTCATTTATTCCATTTTCTGCACTCTGAGAAAAAGTCAGGCTCTGTTTTTCGGAACTTTTTCTTCATGTCACCCAAGGAGACCTAGAGAAAGAGAAGAGGAAGCTTCAGAACATCTTTGCACATGGGACCGAGCAGCCCGGAGCGGGATCTTCTCAGAAGCCTCCTCAACATCAGAGCTCAGAAATACCAAAGAAGATGGATCGCTATCAGGAAGGTGAGGCTGACTGCAGAGCAAAACAATGAGGTGGAGCGGTTACACCAGCATCATATTTGAATCTTAAAGGGACAGTTTAACCCCCAATTTTTCCTCTTGCCTGTAGCGCTGTTTATCAATCTAAATTCTTTTATTGGGAGTTGTTTTGTAGATTTCAGCTCCAGAAATGTCTGCCTTCTAGATTGTAATAGAAGTGCATGGAACCTTGGGGTGTTTTTAGTGCAACAAAAGATACATTTGAAAAACGGAAATTTGTTTTTGTAGGGAATATTTTCTGAGCCTTATGACAAGATCAATGTGCTCACTGACCTTCAGAGTAAGAACACGTTCTGTTTTTCCTGCAGTTCTGAATGAAATACAGGAAAGACAACAGTTTCTGGAAGACATGGCCTCCCTGGGTCAGGAGAAAGATTATATCTACATCATCAACACTGAGATATCTCAGGTAAACGTGCTTTCAGCCACTATTATGTTCATTTAGTATTGTATTTTAATATATATATATATATATATATATATATATATATATATATATCTCTATCTCTCAGTGACGAGACAGATCAGTAGCAGTTTAAATTGAACTAAGATATGATCAGATTCACTTAAATGTATCCTGGCTCTAATAACAGAAATTACGAGAATTGGAGATAATGGAAAAATCCCACGTTCCCACATCTGATACAAACGCAGAGAGGACAGAAAATGCAGCCAACAAAGAAGACTGACTGTTGTCTTTGACCGGGCGGTCTGCTTCTCTTCAAGCAAGCGACATACCTTCAGTCAGAGCAGAGACACACGCGCACGCCAGTGAATACAACACACATCTACCCAACTGTGTGAATTTCTTTTATTCCTCTGCCTCCCAGTGTCAGTATTTCACACAGTCCTGCTGCCGTTTTAGGACAATGTACAAGATGACAAAAATGTGGTGGCACAGAAGCCCTTTGTTTCAGCTGGACAGGAAGTTAGGCACAGAGCAGAAACAGACAACAGACACAGCCACACAAGACAAATACATCATCTAAGAGACGAGAACACGAACAGAATGAGTAAACGCGTTTACATTAGCTCGAACTAACGATGTATGCAATAAAATAAATGGCACTCGATATAAACTAAGGCAAAACACACACGCACAAAAAGGCATAGTAAAATATAAATTAATGATTGCATACCTCAGGTCCATCCTTCGATAGTTAAAACCGTTATAAACTGGGCTTTTGCTACAGTTGATAAAATACTGTATATTTTCTTCTTCTGAAATTCAATATTGCATCTGTTACCTTCCATAATAAAAGGACACCTATCCTGCTTTTCCTTGGAAAATGAATAAGTCCCGTTTAAAACTAACCGGCAGTTTGTTTTTTGTCTGCAGTTCGTTACTCGTCTAATTTTCTCCTCCAGTCTAACCCACTTATAAATACTATATCTATGTTTGTGTAATGCTTTGATGACAAGCACCAACACAATTGTAAAACTACTACTGAAGAAACTAAAATACACAAACACAAATAAAATATATGTGTATATATAGCAGCTAGAAGTCTTTGATTGAGCTTTTCAAGAGTAGATGCTGCAGTTTCAAGCAAGTTTCATCGGGGAAAAAAAACAACAAAAAAGACAAACTTATTGCTACTAGTACCATGGGCTCAACCCAAACATGATATAAAACCTCAAATACGTGCACCTTTGAAGGAGCAAAGGAGACCACTACTCAAGAGGGTGTAAGTAAAACTAAAAACTCAAGGATATCAGGGATCAACGTAAGCTGATATATCACATCTTTGCTGAAGGCCTATAGAGCAGAGTCACTGTGCAATGCAGGGATGTTAAAGCAAAAAGTAATCAGTGCAGTAATACAGAAACCCACCCAACATGCCACTAGTTTGAATATTCAGAGCCTAAACTTTTTAAAGCACTTGCTGTCAGACACTAAAAGGCAACTGAATGAGTCTTGGTGCTTTAAAACTGTTTGAGGAGATGTCATAATCTTCTATCAAAATTCTTTAGTCTTCTTAAAATAGTAGTCCTTCAAATATCCTCTTGAGCTAGACGTGTCCTCTGCTGTTCAGCTCTTCTCCTTACGCGGGCTGGGACTCTTTCCCGGTTCTCCTTTATGGCTCAGACGCTTGAGCACCTTGATGGGTTTAAACTTTGCCCCTTTTTTCTTCTGGCGATCGCTGTCTGGATCCTTCTGAAAGTCTGATGAGGATTAAAATAAGAAATAAAACTGCATTAAAAATTTAAAGGAAGGAAAAGAGTGCCTTCATGAATCTAATGAAACATCATCGCACCTTTTTTCTTCAGCATCTCTTCCATAAGTTTGTCCTCTTCTTCCTCCCTGTGACAGAACCACAGTTAGACTCCTGCCAGTCTCTACACAACACAGATGCACATGAACTGTCTGTACTCGATTACCTCTGCCTGTCCTCGTCCATGCTGTTGACTATTTGGTTGCGCTGTTCAATGATGGTAACCAGCTCAGCCATCAGCTCCTGCTCCCGACTCTTGTCATCCTCGGTCCAGTCTTTCTCTGATGAGAGGAAAGAAGAAATGGAAGAAGCAGAGCATGATTAATAATTTAATCTGTTGTTTTATTTCAATTACGTACACGTTGTAGGTGTTCACAAGGTTTATAAATTATTGATGCAAAAGCAGAGCAGCATTCACTATAAACTAAATGCACATCCACCATCCTGTCAGGTCAGCAGGGAGTCCTGATTAATAAGTCTTGGAGTGCTGGAGATACTGACATTTCATTCATTGCACAAACTAACCAAGAGATTCTTAATAATTCAAACTGAAGATTGATTTTTTTTTAAGTTCTTTGAGTACTTCAATAATGTAAACAATAATTTTACAGAATATAGTTACTGGGAGCCACTGAAATGAAACTGGATTGGGCATTTAATGGTTTTTACCTTCCTTTACATGTGAGAAAGGCCAGTCTGGATAACGTTCTAACCCAGTTATTATACAGATGGAAATGTCTCAAATACCTGGTTTGTTGAGAAGACACCTCAACTCGTACTCCACATCAGCCTGCCTCTCCTCCAGGTTCTGCTGCTTCGCCCTGCAGAGAGCAACACATTAACCAACAATAAGTTCAAAAATATAACTTCACGCTTACTATTCTGAGCATCTGTCTACAGGGTTTATATGTAAAAATAAAACCAGCCATGACGTTCCAAAACTGTAAAATTTATATCTTACGTGTAGACCAGCTCAGCTTCCCGTCGGACAAGAAGGTGTTTATCATGAATTAGGGTGAACCAGTCCACCAACAAGTGCTCCTCATCTTCATCTAAATGAAGAAAGGGTGAATAACAAATATTAGTACTCCTGTCATTTCTGACAGAGAAGCAGATTTGCTTTTATTACTTAGAAATGACTATTTTAAAAAAACAAAACAAAAAGAACAGAAAGCTGGTCTTCACTGGACTTAAAGTGCTGTAATGTGATACCGTTTGGATTGTCTCTGAGCTTCTTCTCCAGCTCCACTCCCCTCTGCTCCAGCTCATCCAGCTGCTTCTCCAGCTGACTCATCTCCCCATGGATGTCCTCAACTGGGATGTATTGATCTGACTGCACCTGGAAGGATGTTTGAATCACATGACTACTACTTCATCTGTTTTACTCTTAAGTGATGATGTCATTTCTGTCGGGTTTATTTCTGTTTTTAATTAGTCCGTTTTTATTTTGGGGGGTTATTTACCTTGCGTTTAATAAGTGGGAAGCCATGACCGGGAGCCGGGGGTCTAGCAGGACGGGGGCCTTTTGGCGGTCTGGTTTTAGAATTGGCAGGAGAGGGCGAAGCTTTTCGGTTGAAGGGGTTCTCTTTACATATCCGCTAAAAAGAGAAAAGATGCAGTTGGATTTTTAGTATGTGCAAAGTGTATTGATATATAAATTGTCTTCTGTTTGGAGGTGGCGCCATTACCTTGTTTTGTGACTGGGTGGCCTCTGAGGCCAGTGGGCTGGGGTTGCTGGGTCGTGGTGGTGGAGGTCGAGGAGCCTTGGTCACTGGGTTGCGACTGGTCTGTGGAGTGGCTGGAGCTGAGCTGGCATTTGCTGGTACTGGAGAAGGGGCGGGGCTTGGAGAAGGCTGACGGAGATGCTCAGTCGAGGAGGAAGAAGGGGAAGGCTTGGAGTCGTTCGGTGAGCAGATGGAAGGCTCGGAGACGCTTTTGGTGAAGTTGTGTTCCTGGTCGCTGCTGCCACCGCCAGCTAAAGGGAGCTGAGAGGAGCTGTAGTCTGAGCCTGAAGACAAACTCTCTGTACTGAGAGCTGGAGAGGGGGAGCAAGAGGAGGACTGAGAATGAGAGAGAGCTGAAGAAGAGAAAAGTTTTTGAAATAATTTAAAAAAAAAAAAACAGCAGGGACAGAAGAAATTCAAGAGGAATAAAGTAGTTTGAAATGTTGGAATAAAGCGAGGATAAGGGGAAAGAAAACACATTATTTTTAGCATCTATTAGCAACACATCTCTTTTCAACTATTTTTAGTCTGTGACTCTTTAGAATAATTTTTTTTATTATTACTATTTTTATCAGCTGTGTACATAGTTTCCGCTCACCTCTTTTGAAGTGACAACTTGTCTGTTAAATTAGAGGTTGTTTAATTTTACATCAGACAAACTAATCTAGGATTAAAGTGACTAACAACAGCACACACACTTCACACTTCTATACTGCACACATTTTTGAAGATTGGATGCTCAAAGTTGGACAAATGTGCTTTTTATCTATTAAATGGATAAAATGGAAAGTAAGGCACAATATTATAAATCACTGGGTTGTAAACTTCAGTCTTGATCAATGACGATCAGGCTTTGCAACTGAAAATCAAATATGAATTTACTTTTGTCCTGTTACATGTAACTCCATATACCTGGCAGTTTAACTAGAGACATAAATAGAGAGTGAACAAATAAACTGAGGAAATTCTGTTGCACAATAGTGCTTGCACCCCTTGCAGAGCCAATCAACAACAAACACTTTGTCAGTAGTTGCACATATCTGCCCGAATACATTACCAGGATGGCTCTGAATGGTGACCCTTATGTTACTATGAAAAGTACCATGCACTGCGTGTTCAGTGTCTCTACTATTGTTCAGCATATTTAGACGCATCTGTCTTTTCCAGACACACTAGTTAGCTCATCATCAATCACTTCCTGAGAGCTGTGTTACAAGTTAGAAGCACATTTCCATGGCGAAATGACCTCATTCACGATGAGTCAAGTACTGATAAATTACAAAAATATGGATAAGTGATATAAAGAGTATGCCCCCTGAAAAAGTCAATCCTAGTGCATAATTTTGGGCACAGCCATGTTTCATAAGGGACTCTGCTTTCATTCAGTTTAACTGCACAGTCATATTGGTGTTTTCATCTATAAACTTCAAATTTCTCAGCTGTTTACACTGAGTTTAGAAACCCACTGAATCAGGTGACACTAAAGAAAATGACCTGTGTTTCTTTCTGTAATTTCTTTACAAACATTTGATAAAACATCAAATAGTTAAGTTACTGTTTGATACTTGTAAAGCACAAAGGGGATGCTCTTGGTGTTTGTGGTTCTGATAAAACTGACCTTGGTTACCGGTGGGTGGCCGAGGAGCACGAGGTGCAGGCCGTTTCTTGCTCTTGGTGCTTGCAGGACTGACAGAGCGGGATGAACTTCGTTTATTAGTGGGAGTGTCTGCACCCACTGCGTCTGCTGCCTGAGTGATGCTGTACCATGGGTGACTAGACACCACCGTAGCTGGAGGTGCTCCTCCCTCACTCCCTTCTTCCCCATTTCCCTCGTTATTTTCGTCGTCGTCGTCCTCGAACGGGTTGGAGGACTGGGGGGGCGTGCTGGGTCTGGAGCCCTCCCCTTTGAGAGAGGACAAAGAGCCTGTGTTTGGAGGTGTTGCCAGTCCAGCAGGGGGAGGGGGAGGGGCTGGTGCTTTCTTCTTCTTGGGTTCTGACTGAACCAGTGCGAGCCAAGGTGGGTCTTTGGGTTTATGGGTGCCACTGAACAGTGAAACACAGATAGTGATGGAAGGGAGGGTCACACAGAGGAAGACAACAAAGTACATCCACATGGAAGCATGGAGGGTTAAACAATTACAGCACACACTGCAACAACATGACAAACACTATGGAGGTGTGATTAACGAACGTGAAATGGCATTTAAGATAAATTCAGCTACCTTGCAGGAGACTGTGACCTTCCTCTGGGTTTGGGAGGAAGTGGAAGCTTCTGAGTTTCACCTGTGATATTAGGAAAAGCGTTGAGCATGACTATAAACAAATGATTCTGCTATTTTTAGAAACTTACTGTGCAAAAACTACTTACCGACTGCAGGACCGTCTGCTGTGCGGGAGAGTCGAGCCCGTGGCACAGGGCGAGGTGGAGGGATGGGATCAGAAACCCGGCGGGGTGCAGGCACTGGCCGACCGGTAACCTCAACGTGAGGTGTAGAAGGGAGGTCTCCATTTGCTGTGTGTTTGGCTGGTGTTTGAGTTTCTTCTTCTTCTTTCTCTCCCTCCTCCTCTTCATCGTCGCTCTCATCGAAAGGGTTGGGAGGTGTGGCAGATCGTGGTTTCTCCTCTGCTTCGCTGGTACTGTCTTCATTTGTTTTTTCTAAACCGTCTTTGCTTGTTGTAACGGGAGCGACCGTGACTGAGTCATCGGCTGGAACGTCAGAATCGTTCGTTTCCTGTACTGGAGTCTTTGCCTGGCAGCCATCAGAGGGCGCCGTGTGAGGAACTGTGCTGCGACCGGTCCTAGCAGACTGTCCCGACGCTGGTCTCTTACTAAGATCGGGCTGGCCATTCTGGTTGGATAAAGCATTCCTATTAAGGTGATGTGCACAGACAAGTGCCCCAGAGTTGCTTTCTAATTTGTAGGATCCATGAAGCAGTGTCCTGTGACACTCAGTGCACCTGAGAAAACAAAGAAACAAAAACAGGAAGTGTGACGAAAAATAAACAGTTGTTTTTTGTGACCTGTTTGCAAAAAGGATTCACGCATTATTAATGTGTACCAAACACCACCTACAGTAGATATATGAATTGAAAATGTTCAACAGGTGAAACATAAACATTTCTTTCTCACGATGTCACAGGAAACCGGACACACCTGTTCTGACACGATAGCTAATTTTAGCTGTAGTGTGAAGCCTATGTGCAGCTGCTACAACTCAGGGTGAAATATTAACTGTTGTGTCCACCAAAAATATGTGACCAGCTCTTTGAAAAGCTGAACTTCTTGCATCTTCAATCAGAAAAATAGCACCCATATCATAGTAACTATTACTGAAAGTAATCAAAACAAAAAGATTTATAAACAAATAGCTAAGGGGAATTTACTGATATTAAAAGAAATAAAAAATAAAAAGTAATGCAATGGCAAATACAAATAGTAATAACTGTTATAATATGTTATAAATGTGTAATAAGTTGTAATAAATGTTTTCTAATTGACAATTTCTTTTAAAACAAAAAGATAAAGCATCCAGTTCAAGCGTCTTACTCACACACAAATCTGAATCCATCACCCGATAGTGCACAATATCCTCTGTCACAGCTTGACTCAATAATTCGGGTCTTGTTTTATCAAGTTTTTAAATTGTTTGGCGGCCATACCCAGAGGGAGGGAGTAAGCCTTGAGGAGAGGAGGTGAGGACGTACAACACGAGAAATGAGTAGAAAGGGAGCGCTCACTTGAAACAGTTGCGATGGTAGAGCTTGCCGTCCACCAAAAACCTCTGCACCAGGTGGACGTGTTTCTGGCAGGCGGCGCAGGT
This sequence comes from Rhamphochromis longiceps, assembly GCF_057381845.1. NCBI lineage: Eukaryota > Metazoa > Chordata > Actinopteri > Cichliformes > Cichlidae > Rhamphochromis > Rhamphochromis longiceps. The sequence continues at coordinate 38,480,769 of NC_140562.1, read as the reverse complement.
GCTGCTGAGAGTGCTCCGCTTGACTGCCGCAACCGCTTCGGTGCCTGTCTGCACGGACTGGATCGGCAAGTACATGCGACCGGGGATGTTGTTCGCAGGAAGGGGGACAGGGAGGAGACATCAGGGGAAGGGGGAAGATGGAGAGTAATGGGGGAGGGGGGAGATCATATACGGAGTCAGGATTTGAGGATGTGGATTGTTCATTCTGTTTAGCTAGCTACATCTACTTGGTTATCTTATTTTTGGAGTTCAAGTGAAAACATAATTTGATTGATTAAAAAAGTGTGTTAAAAAAAAAAAATCAAAAGAATGAAATGATAAAAAGATGTTTATTAGTAAAAAACAATCCAAACAGCTTTGGTTAGTGGCTCTGGGAGTCACACATTTGGGATACAGTTACTCTTTAGGACTGAGATATTGCATTTTTTTTGTTTTTTGTTTTCTAGGTGTTAAGTAAATATAGGGGTTAGAAGCAGCATATTTCAAAACTTGGCACACAGTGTTAAGAAACTACAACTGTTAGTCTTTTATCCATAGGAGACTGTTAAGAAAGACTGACCTAACAGTTCTCTTTCACCTCCAAGCCCACCCTCCCACCCCCACCCTACTGCCTAGGCTCAGGACCAGAGAGCGGAGGGGGGGTGAGATGTGAGGACGGAGAACAGGAAGAGGAGGGAGTGGAATGAATTTCCATCTGAAGAAGGGAGGAAGGGCAAGTGGGGGAGTGATGAGGAGAAAAGCAGTACATGGGAGTACGGGATGGAGGAAAGGTGTTGAAGGGCATGCGAAAGAAAAGAGAGACAGGATACAGAGGCTATCTTTATAGACTTATTCTACCGCCATTGTTGAGCTTTTTCCCCTGCTGTGCAACACATAGCTCACATAAGGAAGTTGACATAAAAATCCATATTTGGATATTCTACACTTTTGTAGTAAAAATAGCAGATTTACACGATGTAATAACTCCACATAGTACATGCAAAATGATTGTTAAATCTTTCAAGGCTTCAAATGTCATTTCAGTGGGATTATCCACTCCATAACAGGCCATCATAATCAAAGTATTTTGAGTGATCTACAGCTTGCTACCATGCAAACTCTAGTAGACACCATGTCAAGCTCCTAGACGTTAATTAGGCCTAATATTCCCAAACAGATAAAAAAATAAAACGCTTCTCCTGGTGCCAAGTCTTATATACTTACCTCAGTCTTATCTTCCAGAGGAGTTACAGGCCTTTTCTGGGCTGGCTCATTGAGACCAGCAGTACTGAGCCTCTTCATACAAGGAGGGTTTGCTGTGGTAGAGAAACAAGGGGAAGCCAGTTAATGGCTAATTTCTTGTATACATTATTATCACACCCAAAATTTAAGCTGTTGTGCAGTCCAGTTTCTTCTGAGTTATGATGAAATGAGAAATGAAGTGAGACTTTTCATGAATGGCACCACTAAATTAAAGTGACAAATATACCCAGGTACTGGCCCCAACCCTCTAGGTTCATGTCTCCCTATTGGTAAAGTTGACCAAGTTGCATCTGTGGTTTCCCCCCTCTTTATTTTTCATTTATTCAAGTTATCAAACACTGAATGTGTTTGCTCTTTGTTCACTGGCATAGGCAGCAAAGAAAGTGGATGATGATGATGATATGACCCAATCACAGCACTTAAGAGTTGAAGGTGAAGACAAGAGAGACTAAACCGACATCCAATTAAAAAAAGATTTACTTTTTCCTTTGATGATTGCTACAGTAGTGCATAAAAACAAAACTCTGGAATATTTTTTTAAACCAACCCAACATACATTCTAGTTTGTTTTTTCCTTTACTGTCTTTTGTTTTTTAAACCCGTCAGAGTCATAGTCCAGCATCTTTGAGTGCAGCTGGGGATAGTAATCTCTGATATGCTCTGACAAGCTGTTTCATGCTGGAGGGAAACCAAAACCTGCTGCAGATAAAGAACTGGTGTATGTGTCACAACACTGAGCTCACCGAGGCTGCAAATAATAATAATAATAATAATAATGGATTGGATTTATATAGCGCTTTTCAAGGCACCCAAAGCGCTTTACAATGCCACTATTCATTCACTCTCGCATTCACACACTGGTGGAGGCAAGCTACGGTTGCCACAGCTGCCCTGGGGCAGACTGACAGAAGCGAGGCTGCCATATCGCGCCATCGGCCCCTCTGGCCAACGCCAGTAGGCAGTAGGGTAAAGTGGAACAAGGAGAACAAGGACTACTTTGACAAACTGCAGTTCAAGATCATGGAAAAGGAGTCAATCCAGGGATAAGGAAGATACTGGAGAGACAGCTTTTATATAATCACATTTACCGCAGTTTGTCACAAATGCAAAACATCTCTGCAGGAAACACTCATACCTAAAATATATCACTGAAAAAAAAAGCTTACTGAGTCTGTAATAGCATATACATTAACAAGTAAAAGATTATACATGTGTATGTGACAGAATTCACACAGTTGCACGCACCCTGAGACTTGTTGTTGAAGAAGTTGTAATACTGGGACACGTATGTGATGATGCTAAGCCGGTCAGGCACTTTCATAGACACCATGTCTTCTGGGTCCAACAGGGCTGGAATCCCCAGTTCAGTCTCAGCCACTTCAAACGCCTTTCAATGAGGAAAAGAGGATAAGGGGAAAGGAAGTAGAAAGAGCAGGAAACAAAAAGAGATGTTGGCAATGAGACAGGAACCAGTGAGCTTAGATACAAGGCAAAACTTGAGTAAGAGCGAGGTAAACTGACCTCTTTGTTATTAAAGATAAAAACCTTGATAAGCACAAATTTGGTAACAACTCAGCTTGTTCTGTTGTTGAAACCTAATGTGGTATCTTGGTATGACTTCTATCAGTATTTCATTTCTTTATTATTAGGAGTTGTAGTGGAAACTTGTGGGAGTGTGGTCTCTGTATTATTCAGGAGAATGGAAATGATTAGTGGTTAACCTTTCAATGCTTTAAGCACCTACAAAAAAATAAATCCCCTCACTGCACTGAGCCTGCAGGAGAAATCTTATCTCAAGCCGAAATAAATAAAACCAAAACAAGTGGAAAAGCTTGACTGGATGTGTGTGAGAAAGTATGCAGTGAAAAAAAAAAAAAAACAACAATCCGCCGTTTGCATGATGTTTACATTTATTCCTTTGAGAAAAACCAGCAGTGAGAAAAAAATTCCAGTGAAGAAATGATACTGCAAACAGCATTACATAACAACATACCAGCACGGTTCTGAAACAACAAGGCCTACAAATGCTGCACATCACAATTAAAGTGAAACTAAATCTAAAAATCCCCAAACATGTGGTTTCTAAAAACCAGTCTTAACCTCCCCACACCTACTATTAGATAGTTAAATTGAGAAACCTTATGAACACAAGCACACTCTCTCTCTCACACTCACACTCACTCTCACACACACTCACACACACACACACACACACACCATCTTGGTCGGCAGCTGCCTCCAAACACGTCATGTATCATTAATACTGTGTGCTGCTCAGTAACATTTAATATCTATTTATTATTATCATCATTATTATTATGCTATTATAGGTATTGATTTTATTGCAGTTATCCACTTCACATGAGTACATGGTGATTCTTTGCAGTGATCCACAGCTAGCAGACTCAGAGTAGTGAGATTTAATGCTGCAGAGGCCTTGAGTCAGATACTATCCAAGTGATGGATCTTTTAACACTTTTCAGCCCAAATCGGGTCAGGAAGACTTTTCTCTTGCATTTTACACTTTGTAAGGCCTAGGATTTTTTATTTTTTGTTATTTTTTTGAGCATGGTGAGCGAGTGAAGTGAAACCAATATAGTTATTTCTGTAGTGGCAACCCAACAACCAAAACAGCTACTTGAGGGAAGCTAAAGTAGTTTCCACCTCGTGCTGAAAAATCTGTGGCTCACCATGACAAATACTCCTAACGTTTTATTTTTGGATTTGAATCTAAAAACAGAGACAAAAACTGGGTGCACTGGATGAATGACAAAAATGAGGTGACACAAAAAGTCTGCAGCTTCCTTCTGGCTCGAATTCTCGTCACCCTGTCATCTATGACTTTCCTAAACAGACCACTCTAAAGTCTGTGACCTAAAGTGTCACCCAAGTGACACATCAACCCTCACCAGGCATCATCAAAAACCTGAAAAAATTGTGTAACACAATAAAAAGAAAAAAAAAAAAGAAAATGTCTGCAACATTGACATTTGCTACCAATGTAATGTAATCCACAGTGATTCTAAAGGTTAACAATAACTTGAAACCTGCACAGTAGGAGCTCCTAGCTTGAGTCTCCATGTGACAGCAGTAACATCTAAACAGTGATTCAGCATTTAGTGAGTCTATCAGCACCTCCTACATGAAAGGGGACTCAAAAGTCATTCCAGGAGACAATCAACCCCAAATACACTCATGAAACTTACAAATTGAGCTTACATGGTCAATCAAACAGAATGCTTTCCACATAATATTCACTCCAGACTAGACGTGACAATTACTTTCTTCCTTTATAAGAATTCTTTATAAGCTTCTCACTTCTCCTAACGCTGCAGGAATTGAAAAACAAAACATTAAAACAACAACAAAGAACTGCCAAAGCTGAGCTCAGACTGAAAGGAGACTTCCATTTCAACCCTCAATGTTCTCCTGGCTTCAAAGCCATGTGGAAAAAAAACAGTCAAGGAAATCAGATTTTTAAAGTTTTAGGCTGTATTTGATGTACTGCTTTACAAAGCTGCAAACTCTGCACTTTTGCACTGAAAAGCTTCACTTCATGGTTTCTCCACAGGCTTATGTCAAGAATTTAGTTTTTTCTGACACAGAGTGCTCTGGCTTCCTCCCTCTGACTCTCTGCCCTTCAGCAGAATTGAGTAAGAGTCTGTCTTCACATCACGCACACACTCCACTTACACCCACAACATCTATGAGGAGTCAAACACATAATATGTTTCTGGCTACACATAAGCTAGGGATTTCCAAATGACTCAGGTTTCAAAATGACATCATTCAACACAGAACAACGTGTGCACAAAACATATAGTTGTAAACGTGACTCACCAGGCGGTTGTTCTCATAGACATTCTCCTTAGTCAGTGAGCCAAAATCTCTGCAATGACAGAAAAAGGTTACAACAACATTTAGGATAAGGCTGAAGATAAGGCAGCCAGCATAGTTCTATAGCAGCCCTGTTTCTACATACAACTTGCTCAACTATTTGCACTCATATTATAGACTATAAGCTATAATCTAAATAGATTATAAGCTATTATTTGCCTGACAGCATAACAAACTGCAGTGGTGAGCGGTTACAGCTCCCACCTACCACTGCTGACAATCTCAAAAACCGGCCTTAAATGATGCCTGATGCCAGAGCAAAAAGAAAGAAGCAGCAGGAGCGATGGGCCGATAATTACAAGGCTCTGCTCTAAAATGCCCAGAGCAGGGATCTAAAGCCAGTTTCTCACCAGTAAACATCCTGCAGTAAAACTGGAAAAAATGTCTGAGGAGCTGTGGGATGAATGTGCATAAGTAAATGTGTGCAGTGGTCTTAGACACAACAGTATGGCAGGGGGAAAAATAAGAAAAACCCACCATGAACCCAATGAGTGCTTGTGGAAACCATGTGGAACTTTCAAGAAGGCAAAATCCTGTGAATGAGCTCCGTGTTGGAGCCACACAAAGTGACCTCTGTTCTCTCTAATCTAATTCCCGTGGCCACAAACGCACCGAGCAGCAACTTTAATATCAGGGCTGTGTCAGCCCGAGTCCCCCGTGTCAGCATAACAGACATTGCCAAAATAAAAAGTGCAGTAACTCAAAAATAACAAAGATTTTACATTTTCATACCTCACAGAAAAAAGAAAAAAAAGAACTGACTGGGACGGTGAAATGCTGTGTGTGATCAGCATGCACATCTAATCCACAATGACTCAGAGTCTCACTCCAAGGTTTATTTTAGGTGAGAGAGCGAGAGAGAGAGAGAGAGCGAGAGAGAGGCGGTAATGACAATCCACATGATCAAAACCTGGCTTGAACCAGTACATCCGCTAAATCTGGTTTAGTCAGTTGGAAAAGCTTTGCAGAATAAGATTGTCTGATGTTATGACAGTGAATAATTAAGCACTAATCAAGGAGCAGGTGAGACATCAAATGAGTTAGAGATTTTAAAAATATAAAACAAAAGCAGCAATAAATTAACAGAATTTTATTTAAATACAAGTTTTAAAAAGACACTTTATGTGCACTTCCATTAACTTTGCCATGAATGACTTCTGGGGCTCCACATCTACTCCATCTCCACTGGTCTGACTGACAGGAGTCGTCATCCAAAGGACGATAAGGCCATCCAAGTCTCATCTGCATCAGTGTGCCATTTTTCAATGAAGCTTCAGTGGCTGCAGAGTAAAGGGCAGCACTTCTACTACAAATGACCTGCACATGCATTAGAGCTAAATCCAGTTCGACAGGCAGAGGTCTCAGCCGCAGATTAGTCTGACGGGCTGTCTGTCTGGATCAGAGGGAGTTCAGCAGGGCCGCTGCAGCTAGAAAGAAAGCTGAACAGCGAGGCATGCTGGGACACAAATTAAAGAGGCAAAGCTTGAAAGCTCCCAGTTTGCAGAGTTTAGGATTTGTCTAATTCCTGTACTTTCAGCATTACTGCTGTGCTGTTTATGCAGATAAAGTCCACTTCACTGTTTAAGTGAAAGTTTGCTCTGCTTCCATTCAGTCCAGTTTGCTCACCTGAGAGATGAACAGCACGAGCCACATGCTTACTGTCCAAAATCATTTATCAGACCACTGGGATGACACGTGGTTAACGGTACATTTTACTGCAGTCTGTGGGAAAATTCTAGCCCTTCATAACAATCTGTTCAGAGCAACAAAGCATCCATAGTTCATTTTTTCCCTGATGTTATAAATCAAGTTCCCTCTTTTCCTGTACATTGGTGTGCCTTTGCCCTACCTCAGGAATTCAAATTCAAGGCTTTCATAGGTGAATCTATGGAAGAACCTGCCTTTGTCTCTGGCTCACTCAGGAACTCTTATGGCGTATGACCATTTCCAGTAACCTGTGACAGTTAGCTCTCAGCTTTCTGATGCTCACAGGTCTCTTGAAGCATGAAAGTCCTTTTTATCACCCCTGTCTGCAGGTAGGGCACTGATGACCACTATGGACTGGCAGTTGCCCTTGAAAGACGGGCTTTATGGTCAGAAATGTCAAACTGGGCAAAGGGTTTATCATCTCTATGATTTGCTTCTTTTGTAAAAACGCTTGCTAATCGCTCATCTGTGGGGCTTCTGCTTTTTTTTGTAGCACCTTCAGTGGTTATACAGCATACCATCAGTGTTGGTAGGTTACCATCCTGACTGATTTTGTGTTTGTCAGACACCAGTGAAGACTTTTCTTATTTTTTAAGCCAATTTTCCCAAAGAATAAACTTTAATAAAATTTAATTGAAGACAGAGTGCTTCTGTGGTTTAATACAGTCATACTCGCATCACATGCCTAGCAAGTTTTCCTGGGTTTTGTTTTTAATAACTTATAGTTGCCACAAAATCTCCAAGAAATCTGGACTTTTCTCAAGGCACACCATTGTATTGTGTGAATTCTGATTGAAGAGAAAAAAATTAAATAAACACATTCACATTTAGTGTACAGCAGCATACGTTAAACAAAAACAGGATAGCTTGTGTGCACTGTAAAGTTTCAGGCTGTCATTTGTACAGGTGGCTAAAGGTGGCTCACTGTCACTCAAGTGAAAAACAAAATTACTGTTTTGAATCTCTACTAAAAAGATGGCGAGTCATCATGTCCTCCTCCCTATACCCAACCCTTGTAAATCACATATACACGCTGTGGTGTTTTGTGGTAACCTCTGTACTCAGTGTGTAGGTGTGAAACACAGAAGGGAAGTGTTGTTACAGGCAGAGCGTCGCTTGTCAGGATGACTTTGACACGCCACATTGGACACTCGCTCACATCGCAGAACTCACAACATTACAGGAGGCTTTTTTTCTTTAAGTGGCTGTGACAAAATATAATTAAAACATAGAGTTGAAAAATGAACCGTGTCTTCCAAGATAACACTGCCATACTTAGGTATGTTAGTATGGTGCTTTTAGATTTTTACTTAAATACAATGAAAACATCTAATTTCACTGCAGTTAAAGCATTAATAACTGGATTTTTGTCTTTAACCTACAACACTACTCCTACTGTAGCAATGCCATCATTACTACATGGGAGCAGTAAATGTGAAAATGTATGGAAAGTTAAAAAGTACAAGTTGTTTGAATCATAAAGGCAAAAAATATTATTCTAGTTTAGTCACAAAACCTTGCCATGTGGTTTTGCATATGACTTTCTGCTGTGAGTTGCACTGGAACATTTTCTGTTGGAGAAGTGGGATGCATGACCGTACTCTAGTGAACCACATTATGTATGCATATGATCTTGTGGTATTTAGTTCTAGCAGTGCTGGTCTACAGGGGCAGTTTACCACATGTCCTGTTTATGGTACAAAACAGGATACCATACAAAGTGTCTGTAAGAATGCTGTCATGATTTACAGAAGCAAAGAAGACAAATATCTAAGATTTCCTGATTTCAAACAGTCTCATAACAATCGTACAGATTCCATTAAAGTAAAAATATCCTGGGCATTCTATTACAGATGAAATGACAGATGATGGAGATAATTATAGAAAATGATGTATGGTGTATGCACAAGCACACGCCCTCTTTTGCAAGTATGGATAGAGTGAACATGTCTCATACTGTACCAGTCTCTGTAACAAAAAAAGTTACACAGACTTCAAGTAGCTTATAATGATACTGTGGGATTACACATGTTCCTTAAGCAATCACAGATCACTAATTACATGACAGAAAAAAATGGTTGGTTGGCTTATTTTAAAATGAATGGGGTAAGGATTGTTTTTCCCACTTGGGTTCGTGGTTTCGTCTCCATTTTTAATAGTTTTGAATATGGTCCAGTGTAGTTATTAAGATTATAAAACTTAAGTTATATGTTATTACGTAATGGTTTTACTTGAGATCAAACTGGGCTGTACGTGTATATGGCCTTTGAGTTTAAGGAGTCTGACAGCTCTTCTTTAGAGCACAGATGAGTTCAGATGGCTCTGTCCTGACAGGTTTTGTTCTACATTGGTGTTTTGAATGGATGAGTTACCCTTAGTAATTCTGAACCTCAATTCAGTCACAAAAGAAAACAGTTAGCAGCCTGTCACGCCTCAAAAACCAGTATACCTTTCAACGGAGGCAGCTCCTACACAAAAAAGAACCAGTGTACCACAGATTAACCTTACCGTTAACTTAACCTGCTTCTAACTTCATTTTACAGTAGCGTTTATGTTACACTTGTGGTTACTTACATCAGATCTGGTCTGAAGCGATGAATAATGGCACAAAACGCCAGCCCGTCTCGAAAGGACGTAGACATGTCCTTAATTTGCACATCGTTGTAGTTCTCACACTGTATCCGACACCACTCCTGGAGAGCCTTCAGAGATCCCATCATACTACAGACAAATCCGATGGGGAAGGTGGTGAACTTGGATTGATCGACCTTTATTTGTTGACGGGACAGAGAAAGCGACGACGGCCAGGCAACACCCGAGCTGCCGATACGTTACCTTCATGAGCAGCCACTGAGTCACATTGGAAAAAAACGAGCATTTCTTAGGAGCTAGCTGGACGATGCCCAACTTTACCAACTGCAGCAAGCACCGTGTGAAGTTTACCTCCCGTGTGCGGTTATTCAGACTGCGGTTACTGCGGAATGAGTGAAAAAACACGGCTGATTTCCCGAGCTGATAACAGGAGCTCGCCCTCAAAAGTTCTTGACGTAGCCGAGTTAGCTAACTGGCTGCAGTGGCTTGCTGTTTGGCCCCACTTTGCAGGTTTGCTGTATATGTGTAAACTGTTGTTTCACGCAGTGATGCAGTTTCAGTCGAAGCAGGTGCAGAATTTCCTCTGTGAAGGACCGCAAGACCAGCACTAGGCTTTTGTTTGTAAGTGCAGTGACTACAACGGCTAAAAGACTGGTTTAAAAAAAAAAAAGTCTCTTTAGTCCGTTGCCCGCGACGCCATCATTTATGTACCAATACAATTAAAAGTAACCTATGAAAAAATAAAAATCCCGCACAGGAAGTGCAACTCCAGCCGAACAGCGCTGATTAAAACACTGACAGCCTGGCCAAGCTGCCAACCTACAATATCCCGTTTCTCTCCCTGCTCTTATCGCCCAACAGGGGGTGCTACACCCATTCAGGGGCTGCTGTCTTCTTCTTGTATTGGAGTCGACGGAGACATGCATCATCCCCGCATTGCTGCCCTCCTCAGGTAACTTGTATAATACAGGGTTGCTGCCTCCTACAGTGGGGGAAATAGCTATTTGAGCCCCTAAATTTGTTGTAAGCTTTCTTATTTACAAAGAAATGAACAGTGTCTATATTCTATTGTAGTTTAATTTCAATGGAAAATTACAGAACATCAACCAAAAATCCAGAAAACACATTTAATCAATGTAATGAATTGAGTGAGTTAGGGATTTGAAACTCCACAGTCCTGCCAGAATTCTGGCTCAAACAGATCAGCTGTGTCCAGTCAACTGGAGATAAACATCTGTCCACGTGGGTCATAATAGAGCACCAAGGCAACAAAAGGATGGTTAAAGAAGAAGCATACTGAGGTGATGGAGTGGCCTAGCCAGTCTGCAGACTACAGTGTTATGGAAAATTTGTAGAAGGAGCTGAAGCTTCAAGTTGCCAATTGAAAGCCAAGAAACCTAAAGGATTTTAAGACAGTCTGTAAATAGGAGTGTGCCAAAATCACTCCTGAGATTTGTGCAAACCTGGTGACTAACTTTAAGAAACGTCTTACTGCTGTGCACCCCAACAAGGGTTTCTCCACCAAATATAAAATCATCTTTTGATCAAATACTTATTTCACTCAATGACATGCAAATCAATTTATAACGTTTTTGTAATGAGGGGTTTGTTGTTGTTGTTTTTTGTTTTTTTGGTTGATATTCCATTTCCCATATACAAGCTTATTTTGCCATTCAAAGCTTTTAAGGTTAAACCAAGAATTTGACTTCGAAATTTGAAAGCTAAAGCCTGGATTATATTCGGTTGCAGACACGGCCAGCTGGAGACCCAATGACCAAGTAGTGATCCCAAGTCAATACCAGACACTGACTTGCATAGATGGATCTTCTCTAAAATCACTGGGATATGTGTCAGTCTCCATCAGCCATTGAGCCCCAATGTACTCAGTCAGTCTAGTTACATCTGTTACTGCCGATGCACTAAATTTGAGCTTTATTGTTACTGAAATGTGGGTACGAATGTAGCATTTTTAAAATATTTCATTAATATTTCACTGATTTTGACTTAATTTTACTTATAGTTGTCAAAGCTTACTAGTATACAGTTCATTTGTGGGGCCGTGTTGACCTCTTTGTACAGGACTAATCCCCCCAGCCCTGTCATTAACACAGACTCTGGTAGAATTTCATCAGAAACGAAGAAAGTATTCATGCATATCAACACTTTATAATGCTACCAGTAATATACCGACGTGTGACCATTCTGATAGCCGTCTGTGTCTGCAGGTGAATGAGTGAAGCTACATAAACAGTTAAATTAGCATAGCTTACCAGCCGTAAACCCGACAACAACACAGTGGGTGAGGGTCGGAGGGGGGGTCGCTTGGCATTCTAACTTTAAAGGAAGGATTTTAACAGTATTTGCTGTGGGTTACAGCAGTGGACCAGCAGGCTACATGTTTGAATCCAAACAAGTTTCACTCAATCCCAACAACTGAGGATCGCCATTGTGGTCGCTAGGGTAACGTCACGTCGCCGTCATATCGGATGTGGGCGGGGCTTAGCGCTAGAATCCCTTTGATCCTTTCATGTCTTGTGTGACATCACCTTGGTCAAAGTCTATAAATAGAAGCATTTGCACAGGGTTAGTTACAAGGTAAGTTTAGTAAGAGGGAGTAAGAGAGATTAATGTCTAAGACACAAACTCATCAAGTCCAGATTGTAAAAACTTATATCATTTGAAAATATGAATTCTGCCATTGAAACGACCGATGCGATTCAAAGCTGCGCCACTGCAGATGACTCTGAATGTAGTGTCGTCCCTGGCGCAAACATTTTACAGAGCGACGAGGGGAAATCGAAGCACTGTGTGTGCTGCCCTCAGTCGTGCAACCAGCATCAGAATCCGGGGGATCCAGAGTCAGTTGTTCTCCAGGAACCTCCAGTGTCAGAAGAACAGCTGCTCGTTAAAGAGCTAATAAATGCTGTTATTACACGTGCCTCCAAAGAGGCAAAGGTGTCGCCGTCTGACATGATTCAGCAGCGCCTCTTCACAGCTCTGTGGGCACAAGTTGAGCAAAAGCCTCTCAAAATCACACAAAGGGGGATTAAAAAACTTGAAAAGGGGATTTTTAAAGACATCAAAAAACGGCTGGACATTAGCCCTGATCTCGTGATCATTGCGCTAGCCGTAGGTCAGCCGTACCTAGAGGTGATCATTTCCATATTTGAAGATCACCTCTTCCGTAAAAACCTACTGGCAAGGTTCTTCTCGTGGTGCGTTAGAGCCGAGGATGACGAGGACGAACAAACTAAAGCCATTTCTCAAACACTTTTAGAAGAATTTAAAAGTAATATATTTCCAATAGTGGAGAAAAAATCATCATCTGGCATTACTGTCAGCGATTATGATGATGATGAAGAAGAATGTGTGAGCGCACTCATTGATGCTGTGCTCACACGGGCTGCGAAGAATTCGCACTACAAACCTTCTAAAAAACTCCACAGGTACCTGTTAAAACACGTGTTGTCTGACAACAGGATCAAAGATCTGCATATACATAAAAAAAAACTGAAAGATCTCGACAGGGCCATTTACCAAGAGCTACGTCAGAAAACATTCTGTAAAGAAAAACATTTACTGATGTTACTGAACGACGAGGACCCAGTGTTGAGAAAACTGACGGTCGATATCATTAAAAATCACCTGATCGACACTATGCAGAATCCAGCCCTGTGTGAAGCTGAAGAGGCTGAAAATTACAGGTTATCTGTGGAAACCTCTATCAAGAAGGTGGTGACACGTGTTATTAACAATGCCAGTTCACCTTGCTGTACTGAAAAAGTTGATGCCATCACCCAACAGCTATTCATAAAACTCTGGCCTAGACTTAAAAAAATCAAAATCGACAATGTGATGTTCCTCAGTGATATGGTTTACAGCTCTTTAATAGAGAAATGGAAAGAGCCAGATGTCATACTGACATTCATGGAATTAGGCCACAAACATACAGATGATGTAATTGTAAAGGTTTTCAAGGAGCATGCCATCACTGTATTGGAAAGTGAACATTTCATGACAAGCTTCTTTCTCTGTGCGGGTCATGCTGTATGGATCGCAGGCAGAAAATACTTGGTTACTGTTATGTAAGTCCCTAAAAGTAGATTCTGTTCATCTGGACGTAGCATTTTCAGTTTCAATTTATTTAACATCTAATCGAGTCATTTTAAAAACCCTTGACCGGTCGAGGCAGATGGCCGTTCCTCACTGAGCCTGGTTCTGCCGGAGTTTTCTCCCTGTTAAAAGGAAGTTTTTACTCCCCACCGTCGCCTAGTGCTTGCTCAGAGGCAATTGTCAAATTATTGGGGTTTTGTTTTGTGCCATCTAATACACATCTTATCGTATTGGGCACTCTAAATGTATTTTTCATCAATAAAAAGATCCAAAAAAGATTATATTGTGAATTGTGCGTGTTTTCATTGTCACACAAATGTATACATTTTCAGCTTAGACTGAACGTGTTTGTTTGTCATTCTTTTCAAAAATCAAAGATTTTAGTAGCAACTATTGTATTAAAACATTGCACAGACGTTTTACTCTGATTACACAAACCTTATGTAGGAGTAGGTCACAGATAAGAGGTATTCATTTGTAAATTTGACCTCTGACCTCACAGAGATCAAATGTGACAGGATATTTGTACTGTAATTTTCAGACTATAAGGATATTTGTATGTAAACTATAATTTCATATTAAGAATCCACATCAACACGTTCTCACTCTCAAAGTGTAAAATGTTACACTAGGTGACAAATCGTCAGTATGTTACGCTATTGGCCACCCAACATGTCCCTATGTTACTTGTTCGGAAAAATGAGGAAACATGAGAACCATTTCGAATCAATCTACACGTGTATGTTTATTTTACTGTAATTGCTTTGGAAAACACTATCTAACACGATTAGGTTATGATACGGGTTAGGATTAAGGTTAGGGTTATGGCTGGAATACACAGCTGGAACGTGTATTACACCGGGAGCGTCATTCTATTGGATATCATCCACAATCCGGCGCGTATCAAATGGATGCGGAAGGTTACCTTTCACGTGTCTGTGGGACACCTTGGAGCGCGACTAATGGTCGGTATGTTACACGTCGGGAATGAGAACGGGCTGTCCACATATATTGGTAAGATAAGATAAGACTTTATTAATCCCTCGGGTGGGTTCCTCTGGGAAATTCGGTTTCCAAAAAAGCACAGCACCGACAGAAGTTACAGAGTTACAGAATATTATATATATATATATATATTTGGGAGAAGCAACCTGTCACTGAACAGACTCTTCTGGTTGTTAATGGCCGTGTGCAGAGGATGCCCAGCATTGTCCATAATATCCAGCAGTTTCTTTAGTGTCCTTTTCTCTGCCACTGTCACCAGAGTGTCCAGCTTCATGCCGACCACAGAGCCAGCCTTCCTGATCAGTTTCTCCAGCCTGGATGAGTCCTTCTTTGCTGTGCTGCTCCCCCAGCACACCACAGCATAGAAAAGTACTCCAGCAACCACTGACTGGTAAAACATCCTCAGGAGCTTCCTGCAGATGTTAAAAGACCTCAGCCTCCTGAGGAAGTACAGTCGGCTTTGGGCTTTTTTATACAGGTGCTCTGTGTTGCATGACCAGTCTAGTTTGTTGTCCACCCACAGCCCGAGGTACTTGTACTTGTTGACCACCTCCACCTGTAATCTACTAAATTTTGCCAATACAAACAATGGCAGTAATGAATTCATTCATCAATATAATAATTAATATATATAAATATAAAAACACATTTACAAAAAAAAATTATTCACTGTCTACTTTAGCAGAAGGTTTTTAGCTGAAGATAGTTTAACCAGCTGTTTTGCCAACACCTTCATTTTTATCATTTAGCATCATTTTAGAATATAATACATTACTGTAGATCAGGGGTCCCCAATCCCAGTCCGCGAGGGCCGGTGTCCCTGCAGGTTTTAGATCTCACCCTGGGTCAACACACCTGAATCACATGATTAGTTCGTTACCAGGCCTCTGGAGAACTTCAAGACGTGTTGAGAAGGTAATTTATCCATTTAAATCAGCTGTGGTGCATCAAGGACACATCTAAAACCTGCAGGAAACCAGCCCTCTTGGACTGGGATTGGGGACCCCTGCTGTAGCTCAAACAGCATATGAAGCATTTAAATTCAGACCAACCTTATAAGCGTATAACACCGATGGGGAACAATGTGTTCTGCAGAATACTCTTGATACTTTAAGAGCAATTTGCCAATAATACAGATTCATGTGTAGTAAGGTGGTTTCATTGCTACTTTTATTAAAGGAGTGCTTCTAAAAATTGAGGTGGTCATCTCCGCTTGCATTTCTGTAAAAGCCACAGCATGCCACCTTGGGTAAGAATATGTATTCTTAACATTTTGCTGTCACAGTTTAGCTGTTTTCATTTCCACTGACACATCAGCTCCTAAGACCACAATACTACTACCAAAGTACTACAAGGATCCGGAGAAAAGGACAGAGGGGGGATATAAAATATACCAAATGTTTCTTGAATTGTTAGCACAAGTGTATATGTGTATGTATCTAGTCGGGTTTATATGCAGTAGTGCTCACTTGTTTTCTTTCATTTTATTACTTAACTGTATTTCATGTAAGTCATTGATATTAAATATTGATTTTACAGAGGGGTGGTAAGAGTTTGGTTTGAGATTTTCCTGTTAATATTTGGATATTTTTCTTGCATTAACAATTTTTTGATTAGAAAAGCAGAATAAAAACGTGCAAATTAGCTTAATTTATAGTTTGTTATACTCCTTCCCTCTAATACAAATATTTCATTTCTAACTCTGAGTGTAAGTGCATAATTTAATAATAAGTGTTTCTGCTCACAAATGTCCACGAGCACAGACATGCACGCAAAAACTGCGTGACTCCTCGCTGGCTGTAACTCACCGCGCGTGTTCACCTGGAACGTCCTCGAACCTGTGTAGGGAAAATGAAAATATGAAATTGTTATCACAGTCAATTAGATAAATGGATTTGTGTTTGGCACATGTTTTTTCACCACCAGAATCCGAAAACTTTATTAATCGCCAATAATAAAATTAGTTGTTAATGATCTGAGTTCAGCTGAGCTGTAGTATCTTTCCCACCGCTGTTTGATGAGATCTTCTCAAAGCCCTTGAAATGTTTCGCTATTCGCGCGATATGTTACAAAAGTCTCGCGATAGCTTGCTTCTTGTTTAGAATTCTTGAAAGATGGCGGCGGCGGCGCCTCCAGATGAGGCCAGTCTGCAGTCTCGCATCAGTAAGTTAGCAATTTATTACAATACTCGATTAGGTTTTGAACGTGGATAGATAACCGAAATGCCCCTGAGGTACATCGACATATTTAGTCATTGTGAATTTTTCGCTGACGCTTATAGCTTCCTCCCCCGGGAGCAGAGAGGAGTCAGCGAAAGCCATTAAATTAAAAAGTGCAGCTGGCGATGAGGAACAAACTCCAACAGTTATATACGGTTTCATAGTTGCTTCATTATGAGTTTAAAGGTAGTTTACTGTTGTCCGCTTTAGCTCAGTGATACTACAGAAAGGTGACATTTAAATTTAAAGGTGTCAGTAACGCTCAGCTGAAGGCTAAAAATCAAGCAACTAGTTAGCTTCTGGTTGTTTCCTTGAGGACCAAGTTTAGCAGGAAACCTGTCACACCTGGGCTATAATCTGACACACGTCTCCAAAAGCGAGCCACCCTCTTCATCTGCTCCAAGCAAGAGAGCTGATTTACATATTGCACACGCTCACAGGCCACAGCTGCTGCACAGTCAGGTGTAAAGCGACAGGTTTGACTGCCTTCACAGATCTACAAATAACAATCCGATTTAAAGTGGTTCTGTCCCAGTTTTCAGGTCTGAAATTCAAAAACACGCCAAGCATTTAAAGCAAGTTGAGGATATGTTTGTTTGTTTTCAATTTTACACAGATAAGGCCACCAATCCTCTGAATAAGGAAATTGACTGGGACTCAATAAAGGGATTCTGTGATCAGCTCGAAAATGAACCGGAAGGGTGAGTCGATGATGATTCATTTGTTTCACAATTTCACACTGAAATGGAGACTAACGTGGTGTACCAGCGGTTGACATTATCATCCTGACAACTTGTGTCCCTTTGCTTTCAGTTTTTTAGAGTAGTATTGATTTAAAGGATTGTAATGCATTTTTTAACAGTTTGCTTGTATGTGACATTTTTAATTAATTTTAGGGATGCAGGGATTTAATGGTGAAATGTCTATATTGGCTTTAAATAATTTTACTTGGAGCACTTCGGAAGTCTTGAGCCACCCCTAATTTCTTTATATTTGGCAGGAAAATGGGAAGCGGGTGTAGGGAGTTATTAAAATATGCAGAAATAAATGGAAATGCAATATACAAGAGAAAAAAAAAAACCAAAGTTCGTAGAATTCCAACGTGGTTGAAAGTGACCACCTTTATTCTTCTATACAGGCTTGATGACTAAAGAAGAGAGATACTGTTGCTCTTCTTTAGTTATCAGGAACAGCTCTCCATGCTTTTTGAAGAACATTCAATGCCTCTTCTTTGGATGTTCCCTGTAAAGATAATCCCACGTTGCATCAATAATGTTGAGGTCTGGCATCTGGGCAGACTATTCCATGATAGTTTTCCATAGTATGTGTGTTTTTTGGGTTTGTTTTTTCTCTTTTTATCCAGGAAGGCTTTTACTGCATTAGCAGTGTGTTGGGATTATTGGCATACTGTTGATCAGATGCTTTCTAAATTGTACTGTGTGTTGGATAAAAATCTGACAATAGTTTTCTGTGTTCATAATTACAAGATCTATAAATGCAGCCCCAAACCATGACAAAGCCTCCACTGCGTATTATAGATCCCTGTAAACACTCACTGTTGTACTGCTGTCCTGACCTTCTATGTATTGATTTGAACCAAAACTTTTACATTTGGATTCATTGCTCTCTGTTGTCACAGGCTTTTCAGTCCAGTTCTTGTGTGATTTGGCATACCTCAGCCTTTTCTACTTGTTTCCTTTCCTTAAGAATGGCTTATTCCCTGAGTCGGGTGCCTTTTTAATGCATGAATTCATAAATCAGTATAAAGTGACAAAAAACATCCCTGAAAATGTTCAGGTATGAGGACTGAACTGAAAATGAATGAAAAAGCAGCCGAATGTCCAAAGAAAGACCTTTAGAAAGCCTGAAGAAGAACTGCTCAAGATCACTTTTTTAAAAAATGACACTGAAATCTTCCTCCTTGGAAGGAAAGTGTAAAGACACGAGGTGGCTCAAGAGATTTCCACAGTACTGTAAATTTGCTGATGCCAGTGGCAGATGTTGGTTCAAAAAATTGGTAGTGTTTAAAACCAGAATTTTATACTTAGTATATCACTAAAAATTTAAATTAAGGTGTTGTACAACCTCCTAAGTCTGTCACTGTAGTGAAACCTTTTTGTTTGTTTTCTCAGGCCTCAGCTTGCAACCAGACTTCTGGCACATAAAATTCAGTCTCCTCAGGAGTGGGAGGCGATGCAAGCGCTAACGGTAAGATCGTCCTGCACACAGCATCAACAAGTGCAAAGGTCTGTAGGATGTCATGTTAAACTCTGCATGTCTGTGCAAATGTAAAACCAACAACCTTTGAACACAGGTTCTTGAGACGTGCATGAAGAACTGTGGAAAGCGATTTCATAGTGAAGTGGGGAAGTTTCGCTTTCTCAATGAGCTAATCAAAGTGGTTTCACCAAAGGTAACGACTGTTGTTCTATGTTTTGCCTCACCAGTTTGGCTGTAACCAAAGATCCATGTGAAGGTTTTTATAGTTTAGTATAACTACTGAAAATGACAGCTATTTGATGAATCTCACAAAAGATTGAGCTGTATTTAGTTTACAGTTTGTTTGAAAACACAGCCTGGATAAGGTTTTAATATTAAATCTTGTACCAAATAAGTACTTTCTTCTGACCCAATTTCATTTTCATTTGTGAAAGAATAAGTCTGTTTTTCTTTAGCAGTAGTTAATACCCATTCCCCCTCTCTTTGTAGTATTTAGGAGCCCGAGCTCCAGAGGCAGTGAAGAAGAAGGTCTTAGAGATGATTTACAGCTGGACGGTGAGACTCCCAGATGAGACCAAGATATTGGAAGCATATCAGATGCTGAAAAAACAGGGTGAGCTCTCCTGATGTTTTAGAGTTTTATGTGTAACCATCAAGACAAATGACTTCTACAAAGTTTAAAATAATGAACTTATGTGAAAGCTCAGATTCAACCGTATTTTTCTTGTCTTGATGCTGTATGATGTTGGTGACACAGATGTCTTTAATAATGGTTGTCACAGCAGCCCTTCCTGTCTGCTGTTCAGGCCTTTTGTTTGTGAGAGGCAGCCAGTCAGGAAAAAGGTGCAGTGTTTCTCAAACTGCAGATTGCAAAGAGTAAAATTAGGCTGAATTAAAGATCCTTTTCTTGAGAACAAATAAGTGTTTTCTTATGATTCTGACTGTTATTTGACTTTAATTCTAGTTTTAATCATGTTTAAAAAAAATGTGGCTTGTGGGTCGATGGATTCTTTTGGTTTCTGACGTGTGGAATACCAGAAAAAGTTTGAAGGGAAGGTGGGCCTAAAGGTAGAGGACATAGGGCTGTATTGAGGTCCAGCATAACATAAAATGTCATTATTTTGAACTGTTAATCATGCAAAGCTACTCCACCTGTTTGAAGAATGAAAAATAATAGGCCCGCTTTAACAGTCTATTGTTCTCCGTGGTTGCACATTAGTTCATCGTACATGTTTTATGGATGTTTTTAGTTCCCCCCTTTTTTAGTGTTAATGTATTTTTTGGTTCCCCATTCTTTTTGATTAGTAGGGAGAATGTGTCAGTTCTCCTTTCTAGCACAAGCATGAGACCGATGTCCTTAGTCATGGTCATCTGAACCCAGTCTGATTGCAGAAACAGACTTTCCCCTCCAACAGCTGTCATAAATTCCTGGATTATATTAGTATTAAACTTGTTTTTTGTAGTTTTTTTTTTTTTTTATATATTTGAAGACTCATTTAAAATTATTTAATGGGTGTAGAGTATTAAAGCAGTAGTATCACAGGCATCGTAGTTGAAACAGAGGTCAAGGTGACCGCGATTCTTTATCTGTAATTTATAAATAGAACCGATATTTAAAACGCAGGTGGCCCTCTCAATAGATGTTGTATTTTTCAAAGGTTAATGAGTGTTCTTGTTTTTTCCAGGCATTGTCAAGCAGGATCCTGTGCTTCCCGTTGACAAGCCCCTCCCACCCCCTCCACCCAGAGCCAAAAGTGCCATCTTTGAAGATGAGGAGAAATCCAAGGTGTATATATTACACAAGTAATCAGGACGCACCAATCACATTCGATAGACTTGTGAAATCATGGATGTGTATTCCTGCACCAACGAGTTGACATTTCAGGTTTTAGAAACAAATCCGTCATTCATTTTCTGTCCTAGGATGGGCTTTGTTCCAACAGAATCATCACGAGTTTGTTTCCCATCAAATGATGTAAAGTTGAACTCCTGGGAAAAACTGGGGGAGCAGCAGTTTAAAGAATTCTCTTCCTCTTTCCTTTCCTCTCCTGCTTCTGTCTCATCCTGTTTTTATAGACGCTGTCCCGCTTGTTGAATAGCACTCACCCTGAAGATTTAAGAGCAGCAAACAAGCTCATTAAGGAAATGGTCCAAGAGGTGAGTCATCGGCTTTGTTTGCTGCGTGAGGTTTACAACATGTGCTCTCACATACATGTCCCTTTGTTTGACTCGGTCTTCTTCAGCTTTTATGGAGATGGTGTATTCATTTAATATTTATGGCTTTAGTGAAATGATCAAACATCAAGGCTTAAATGTTTTAATAAATTATTGAGAATGACTGTGCAGAGTAATAAAAAACTAATACTGATCAAGATTAATGACAGTCAATCAGATGCCACGCATGAATTTTGGTGAAATAAAACTTAAATTCATTATTAAATGACTTAATTATAGGGTTTTAAAATGTGCACTTGCTTTACTTTCATATTTTGTGGCATTAAATATTAGTCGTGAGGTATAAGATGTTATTTATTATCATTACATCTGTCCTTCATGGCCTGATTGAGTGAAAAAATTAAGGTCCGCAAAAGTTTCTTTTGATCTTGGGCACTGTGTGATCTCACCGAACGTTTCGTTAGGACCAAAAACGAGTGGAGAAAGTGTCGAAGCGAGTGAATGCCATCCAGGAGGTGAAGGAGAGCGTCAGCCTGCTGAGCCAGCTGCTGGAGGGCTACAATAAGGAGAGCTGTTCCCAGAGCAACCAGGAGCTCATTAAGGTTTGTAGGACGCAGCACATTAAAAAGAGCTGCTGCAGGTCTCGTGCTCCCACTGGTACTGCTCAGCGGGTGTGTGATTTTAGGGTTTCATGATGTATTTTTTATTGCAGGATCTCTACAATCGCTGTGAGAAGATGAGGCCTACCCTATTCCGATTAGCGAGTGACACTGAGGATAATGATGAAGCTTTAGGTAAGATTGTTACCTATACAAACAGATAAAAATTAGGCCTCAAAGGGTAAAATTTTTGTCTTACTGATTAGTTTTCTGCTTACAGCGGATATCTTGCAGGCCAATGACAGTTTGACGCAGGTCATTAATCAGTACCGACAGCTCGTAAAGGGAGAGGATGTGTCTAAAGATGTCATAAACTCGTCTTTACAACCAGGTGGGTGCCTTCAAAGTCACAGCTGAAGATTGCAATAAAGTCTTATTTACCATCTATTTGAGTTTACCCTAATTCTCCCTCAGTTTCTGAGTCACAAATGAGTATTTTCTTTCCAAATCAGGCAACAGTAGCTCAGCACTTGTGGATCTGACAGGCCTTAACATATCAGCCAACACCGCACCGTCTAACACAGACTCCTCCAGCCTGCAACTTCTGACTCAGAATATGGGCTTGAGCCTCTTGGATGATGAGCTCATGTCACTTGGTAAGCAGGAAAAATCATGTGGTTTGTGAACAAAAAGTTAGAAAGCCAGGAAGCACATCCCAGTCTGCTCAGCACAATTCTGCCTTATTTTCCACTGATTCAAGCGCAGCATCCTGCAGAGACAGACCTCCTCTGTGATCCTGACCTCATTTTCCAGAGACACCTGTGTATAGACATAATTAAGGAAAATACGAAAGAGTGAAACATAAAGTTTTTAGATTTTTGTTAGCGCTCATTTAGTTTTTAGGCAGCACAATTGGAACTTTTTTCATTATTTGAGTCAAGTTTGTCTGCATTTAACGTGAATAATGGCTACAGCTAATGTTAGAAAGTCACGTCAGTTGACATGCCAAGTGCTGCAGAGCAGAGGTCATTGGGCTGTTTTCAAGTAGACTTTTTAAAAAAAATAAGAATCATGCATTTCTGCTCCTTTCTCCTTTATAAGGAGGACAATCCTACAGTTTCATTTAAGATTACAAAAACAGATGAGAAAAGTCACCTGTGATAAAATGCAATGTTCTGTAATAAATTTTGAACAAAATTATACACTTTAATGTGATCTAATACCTAGCGGAAAAGAAATGTGTTGCTGGCCAGATCACAAGTCTAGTCTCTTTCCCTTAGTACAGTATAAGACTGTAGTGTATGTAAAAGATTGATTTCGCCATTTTCGATTCATAAAATTCATAAATGTTCAACAGGGCGTGACTCTAGTTAGAGCACATTATATGTAATCTGACTTCTTTCTGCACCAAGTCTCTTACTTAGTATATTATATTACACGTAACACAAAAAGGATGATAAAGCAGGGTAGTGTGGACATACCTTGTGTGTGTGTCTTCAGTTGCAGTGACTGTGTCTGTATACAGTGTGTGCTCTTTGTTTTTCCTTTAAAAAGGCTTCAGTGATTCCAAAAAAAATTACCTTAAATTGGATGTAATCTAACTTTTGTTGTCTGTTCTCTCAGGACTGAATGTAACTGAAAACGGTGACTCTCAGAACACTTTTCAGGTGCGAAGTAAGATGATACTTAATATGCTCACAGTAAAATTGTGTGACATGTTTATTAAAATCTTAAACTTACTTTACTGTTACCCAGCTGTGGTTCTAAATAAATCATAGCATGTAAAGATCTTACACAGTGGATTCCTGCCACTGGTTTAATTTTCTGTTTTATGCCATCTTCATCTCCTTTTACACTAAAATAACTCAGTTTTTCTCTCTCAGTCATCAGATATAACAGAGGTATCTACTCAATCTGCACCAGCTTCAGTGTTGCTACCAGCTGTAGTTCAGAAACCACGGGCTCCACCAGTAGAGGGGGCTACTGCTCCTCCTAAAGCCATGGAAGAGCTGGATCTGTTGGGAAAGGCACTGCTGCAGCAGTCTCTGCCTCCAGAGAGCCAGCAGGTCAAATGGTAAGTGCTTTTGTCATCACCTTTGTAGTGTAACGTGCTGTTGTTGGAATTTGACATGCGCAGAGCTGCCATATAACATGTGTCCTTGTTCTTTTTCATGTAGGGATAAGCTGCAGCCTCAATCAAGAGTCCCTTTACGAGATCTCCAGGCTAAATCCAGCTCAAAGCCCACACCTGCTGCGACTTCCACCTCCACCTCTAGTTCTGCTACTGCTCCTGGGGCCAGTTCCGTCATCCATTCAGAGCAGTCTGATGCTGTGCTGCTCTCCAATCTTACACTCACAGTTACTGACAAAGCCTCATTACCTACTGCTGACACTTACGACAGCATCTCTCTAGCTGATGTTACTGTGCCTCTGGAAATCATCAAACCTAGTAAGCACTGGAACAAAAAGTTAGCCTTAGTCATGAAAGGTTTTGTGAGCTAATATGGAGGTAACATAAATTGAAATCCTTTCTTTTGATTTCTTTCAATCTATTTCAGGCACCTTGTTACCAGTCACTGTATTTGATAAGCACAGTCTCCGGGTTTTGTTCACCTTTGCCCGCGACTGCCCTCCATCACGACCTGACGTGCTGGTGGTGATCATCTCCATGCTGTCTTCAGCTCCTATTCCTGTTACCAACATCCGCTTCCAGGCAGCTGTGCCCAGAGT
The DNA here is from genome assembly GCF_057381845.1 of Rhamphochromis longiceps. NCBI lineage: Eukaryota > Metazoa > Chordata > Actinopteri > Cichliformes > Cichlidae > Rhamphochromis > Rhamphochromis longiceps. The sequence continues at coordinate 38,456,270 of NC_140562.1, read as the reverse complement.
AGGTTCCTGTTTCCTGAAATTCGTACTGATGGTAGCAATGGCCATGTCTCATGCTTTTGATCCAGAAATTCTTCTTTGTTGAGATTAAGTCAATCTCTGTTATTAATTTGAGAGCTTTTGTTGTTTTAGCCAGCTGGAAAGCATGTAGGTTTTAATGTGTCAATGGGTGTACATTATCTAGGTGATGAAAGTCAAGCTTCAGCCTCCCTCCAGTACTGAGCTGCCCGCCTTCAATCCCATCTTGTCTCCAGCTGCCATCACACAGATTTTACTGCTAGCGAACCCTCACAAGGTAATCTACGTCTTCAACCGCATTGTTTATACACTGCACTTTGCTTGAGATCGCCTCTGGTCAGAATATGCATTTTATTCATTTTATACATTTACCAGTTACTCGTCAGTGTTTTATCTACAGTAGATCAGTCAGCATGCCCCTCCACAGTTCGAGGTAGCAGGCAGGACTACTGTCACAGAAGCAAAGCTTGTGTTGTTTCTTTATGTGTACTGAGAATATTTTTCACTGCTTTAATTTGCTATAATTTCATTTAATTTGATAGCTTTCATTTGCAACACGACACTAAAGCGGTTATTTGCTCTAAAGGCAGACTCTTTTGGCAAAAAATGTACATTTATCTCAGAGCACGGGTTACTGTTTAACGTTTTAAAACACAAGTCGCAAACAAACCGATGAATGCAGCAATTGCCACGTTCTCTCAGGTAAAATTACTGTTATTAAAGGAGGCTGGTGGCTTTAAAGAGAACTTCCCTGTGCTTAATTGGTGTTTGTCTGAAGCTGTGAAAATACTGTAAATAAAACTGGAACACTTTAATTGACATTGTGTTTAGGTGGCTAAAATATATTTCTTTTTTACCTTCCTTGCAGCAGTATATTGCTCACCTTCTGTATCTGATCAAAATAAACTATGCCTTTTAAGGAGAAATGTTGATGATTGTATACTAAAAGTGCAAATGCAGCAAAGAACAGTGATAGGAGTGAAACTGCATATCACTGATGAGTTAACCTGTTTGCTTTTGTGTCGTCACAGGAGAAAGTCCGTTTGCGGTACAAACTAACTTTCAACCTGGGGGACAAATCTCACGATGAATCTGGTGACGTCGACCAGTTCCCACCTCCAAACACTTGGGGAAACCTTTAGTGTGAAGGACCAGTATCCTGTCATGTGATCTGCTGCTTCCTTTACATTTAGGTTGAAGCTTTCCCTCAATGCTGACTGAGGCCCGGAGACCTTTACGCTTCTGTGGTTTCAAACTCTGGAAGCAGTTGCGGGAACCAGCTTCCACCGCGTGCCTTGGTTCACAGCCTTTTTGTCCTTTTTTGATCATATCCATGTTCCCGAGCGTTGTTGCTGATCGCTTTTCTTTTCCTGTCCAACAATCAGTCCAGCGCAGCGACATAAAGCCGACATGATTCAGTGCAGCGGCTCTTGGTAAAACATGTTTTAAAAATTGAATGTGTGCATTTGTCCAGTATACATACTGCAAAGTGTTAACATGTAATAACAGCTCATATCTGACATTTATGTTAAAGGAGATGTTCGATCGGAGACTGCATTTCAGCAGATGTTTGAGCGTTCATGGCAGATCTGTCACTTCATACTCACTTAGGTCAGCTGAATGTTTCAAGTGAGGTTTTTAAACAATCTTACCAAAAGCCAGAAAACATTTTGGGATTTAGAATATTCTTTGTTTTCTTATTCATTTCTTATCAAATGATGGAATTTAGCACAGCTTTGGTGCAACGCGTTAGCAAACCGCCTCCAGTTTAAATGAAAACTTGAAGAGGAAAATAAGACAAACGTTCATCTCCCACTTATGACACCACCGAAGACGTTTTCCATTTGAGCCAAGGGGTAGAGCTGTTTAGCGTATGAAGATAACGATCTGTAATGATGCAGTAACTAATTCAATGATGAATTGGAATGTGATTTATTTTTTTTCCTTTTCAAGAATAGTCTGAGTTTTAATGTATTTGGAGGTATTACATATGGTTGGTGTGGGTGTCAAAGCTGTGAGAATGCGCCTGTTTTCACAGCAGCCGTGTTAGCGGGTCATAGTAGGAAAAGCACAGGTGTGACTGAAAACTCGAAGGAAAGCTTTGCTTTGTTCGGCTGGACCAATAAGTTTGGATTTGTGAGCCAGCATGGAGAATACCAGGACCCTGAAACTGAACCGACTATTGTTTACTTTTTTGCTTTTTAAGATTATTTACAGCGGTGCTTTTTCTCCTGTTGCGTCAAAAGGCCCACAAATGAAATCGCTGCCTCTAAAAATATCTGCACTTTTGTGTTATTAAAAGATTGGGACACTTTATCACCTTATGTTACACTCAGGATTTTGAGTTAATCTTACATGCACTTATTGTGTCTAAATTTGGCAAATGAAATCATTCCCGTGTACACTACATGGTCCTTTCGTTTTTTTTTTTTTTATCCCTTTATATGGTTGATTGACCCAAAGATTGACCCGGTCTTGAGGTGACGTCACTGGCATCTGGTTTGATTCTGCCATGTGCCTGAGATGAAACCTTTTTTCTTTTTCCTTTTGTACATATATGTATACAAATGGCTGATCTGATCTTTGTTTTCATTTGTTCATATACTTACCGGGAAAGACTTTGTGAAACAAATGACACACAAAAGTGAATTCATGGGATTATTCTGATAACCACGGCTGTTGAGTTGATTGGAGCACAGTCTGTTAAGAGGCAATTTAAGAAATCACTCACTGTGTAATATTGATTCCGCTGTACATGTATTAAATTTAATTTGATAAATTGACCCATGTTAAACTGTGCAATTTTCCCTTTTTAAGATGGTTCTATGTTATAAATCTGATGTTTTAATTTATCTACAGGCAGTTTTACTGCTAACATCTGGGATTAAACGGAAGAAAGCAATAATAAAGATAAACACTCCAGGTTTTGATGCTCTAGCAGTTTGTCAATAAGGTAGATTTCATCAATTATGGGTAGTTGGTGTGAAAAACGCTGAAACGGATTTGATTCCATTCAGATTTGCATTATAAAAATACAAAGGACAAGCAGGACTGCCATAACGGTATCAAACATAGTTTTTTTTTGGATAATTTTTTGTCTTTACCAGTGAAGGCAGATAGGAAAGTGGGGCCAAAGAGAAGAAGACTTGAACACAGGCTGCTGCACTCTGGTTATGCAGCATATGGCTGGCTGCTGACCCACTGAGCTAAACTGGCACCCTTCTGCTACTACTACTGACATGTAGGTGTGGAGGAGGCTTTCCACTCGAAACAAATTTAATAAATTAAGTCGATATTATACTTTTTGTGGCACACTCTTTAAAAACTAGAGTTCACAACTGTAAGTCTTATTAGGCTCATCCATGCTCCACATGCTGTGGCTTTGTCCGACTTTTGAGAACTGCTAGGTTTGGGTATTAATAGGCCAGCTAAGATTTGTTATTATTGCCACAGCTAATTGCACGTTTTTAACAAAAAGGAATAAGTAAATGCTAAAACCGAGAGAGCAATTTGTGGTATGGTTATAAGTAGATCAGAGTGGATTCCCCCTTTACCAAACCTGTTTCAGATATAAATACTAAGCTGAAGTTTCTAGAAACCATTTTCTACAAAAAAAAAACTGCATGTAGCACATTCCTTGTAACCCATGTCCATGTTAGTCATAATTTTGTGCACCAACTGTAAACAGAAGTCAACCTCCATCCCCACCAATATGCATTTACTGATCAAAAAAAGAAAAGAAAACGTGCATAATCCTGAGAATGTACTACAATAATATAGTGAAGGTCATCTTAACAGGGAAGTAACCAGGTGTACACGCTTGATTAATCATTTGAAAAGTAGGAAACACTTTATTGGTTTGATTTATTTAGGAAAATGCAATAAAACGAACACGTTGAGGGGGGAAAAGGGAAACGAGCAACAATCTGCAGTTTAGTCAACAATGTGCTTAGTAATGCTACGGGACAGCAGAAAGGAAAAGCATGCGTGACAAAATCTGAGTCTAGTACAACGATCACACTACAAACTCAATGATTGACTGGTATGACAACTATTGGAGAGAAGAGACAAACTTCAATGTTGCTTCAGAGAATAAAGCTATAATGTAAAGAATAAATAAAATGTAATGCTAGCCAAAATGTCTCAAACTGAACAAGTGTAGACTAATATAGCGCTCAAGAATGATATGAGCCTGGAATGTGACTATTAATGAATTTATAGTAGACCGGCCCAATGATCCACATAATACTGAGGCTTCAGTCTAACGTCGCTTTCATTTTAATCAAATCCTTTAAGTAGATCACATCCTCTGAGGCATTTGTTTGGAATAGAAACACAATACTTATGGTTCATGGTGCAGGTACAGTGGCAGTCTACTTTAGAAAACCCTTGGTAAATTTTGAAGATTTCCTTTTCTATCAGACAATTTAAATTCCACATTTTGGGTGTATTAAACAGTACAAAACAAATAGAAAATATAAGCCCTTACCTCCTTACACATATGCCTTTGAAACCCCTGCCTCTACATGATTTCAAGAGTTTTTAAAAAGCCCACAAAGGTAACCTGTGGATGCACAAGTAGCACAAAGGAACTCGGTGCTTGTTCAGTTTACTTCCTGGGAGGTGGCAGGCCTGGGGGAGGAGGGGGAGGCGAAGGAAACGGGTACGGCGGTTGCCCCATGAAGCCCATGAGTGGGGGCTGTGGTGGAGCAAACTGCTGAGCCATTAGGGGCTGCAGGCCCCCTGATAGTGGAGGAGGAGCCTGGCCAAACTGACCCTGCGGTTGGCTCGTCTGATCCTGACCTCCGACGCTCCCGGCCTGGCTTCCACTGCGAGAGTTGTAGCTGCCGCCACTTCCGCCGCCACCTCCCCCACTGTTGTAGCTCTGGTACTGATCCGAGCCTGAGTTGTAGTTGTTTCGGTGATCCCGGCTTCGGTCCCTGTAGGAGGAAGAAGAGGAGCGATCTCCGTCACGGTTGTTGCGGTTGTCACGGTTGAAGCCGCTGCGGTTGTCTTTGCCCCCGCCGCCGCTGGAGCGCATACGACGATCACACTCTTCCTGGTACATCAGGTTCGGGTTGTTGGAGTTGCTGCCACGGTAACGCATTCTTCCACCTGAAAAACAGCAATTCAACAATTTTCAGGTAAGAACATACTTAGATACATTAACACACACAATATACTGGAAAATTCTTGTTTTTTATCCACCAAATCAAAAAAAAAGGTGAAATAAAGTAAGTCAATGAAATAGAATATAATAAAGTAAAAAAAAAAATACAGAGTAATAACTTTGTAAATATAATTAAGCGAAAGAATAGAAGGCCAACCTGTGGTGGCCAATCCATGTGTGAGAATAATGTCGCCTGAAGCACACTTTCAGCCTGATAAATCCAGGCATTATCATGTTAAGAGTACACAAATAGGAAAATATCCATTGTTAGGAAAAACAGGTAATCTGACATATTTAGGTAGTCAACTGACCTCATTTTTAGGAACTTAATATTGCTGAACCTAAATTTGACCACCACAGGAACCCCAGATCGAAACACTAACCCTACAAGCTTATATGAAGACACTAATCATTATGGGGGCATCGTTTCATGAGGGATGCCTTCTTTCCAGTTAGCATCACTGACGAGTGGTTTTCTTAAGGCCACACAGGTGTTTCACCCCAATCTTATGAGTTTACTGTGAGTTCTACTGATAATATTTAACAATCTGAAACGTTTAAGTTATCACTGATGGTCATCATTCAAGATTGTTTTTTTATTTCTTCCTCAAACACCGTGGTTCACCATTGCTTCCATGTGAAACATATTAATCACTGCAGTAGTTATTCAATAGAACATTCTTAACTGTTTGCTTATTTAAATCTAGGCAGTGACTTTCCTTGACTAAGCTGTGTGTGAAGTTTTTCAGTAGTGTTTCCTGCACTACAATCAGGCTAGTCAACTGTCACTGACCATACTGAACAGGTACCTGTGTGCTCTATTGCCTTTCATATTAAAACTTAAACAGCAGCCTAGAACCAAAGGTGTATAAATATGTAAAGCACAATCAGGACAAACAGATTCACAGGTAACAAATACGTTTTAAGACTGATTTCAGTACTAGGAGTCTAAAACAGAGTAACAAAACTCATTAATCATCATTAAATGATAAAAAATAGCACCTTCTGTTGTATGATAAATATTTATGGATAGCCTTTTCACACACAAAATTTGTGTGATTTGACTGAGGTTTAAGAGCGTGACAGAGTCCTTCTTACCGCCTCCTCCTCCACGGCCCGAGTCCACAAGCTGAAGTAATTTAGGATTGATGGCCTGGTGTGCCTCCTCCAGCACCCGGACAAGGTCTCGTGCTTGTCGCAGGTTTCCTGGGGTGAAGAAGGTGTAAGCAGTGCCCTTGTTGGTACTGCGAGCTGTACGTCCAATACGATGGACATAATCCTCAGAGGAGCTTGGATAGTCATAGTTGATGACGAACTTGACATCCTCCACATCTTTTGAATTAAAACCAATATTAGAGGAAGGGAGAAAGTAAATACATGAGAATCTCAAGATCAGGACTTCTGGAGAAAAAAGGTAATTTTATTTTAGCCCAAATATATAATTACAATTAAATATTTTCCAAATGCATTATTAGGAGAATTTCTAAACGAATAACTTACCTGCTTATTTAGACATCGTGCAAAAATCCAAACGACATTCAAAAATAACTGAAAAGTAGCTTTTTGTGCTCAGCAGATATAAAGTGAGCATGGCATTCAGCTGAAATCATGATTTGGATTTGTAATCTTCACATTAATGTGACTGCTGCTCAGAATGTGCGAGGACAACGAGTCTGTTTCTCATTACAGAAGATGTGGGGCTCTGACAGCACTGCTGATCAATAAGTCTCCCTTCTCCCCTCCATCGTGACAGAGGGAAGCCACTTAATCAACCATTACCTACTACATAGGAATAATAATGTACCGTGATTGAATGCTACTGATTTTAATGAGCACTAAGGCAGCACCTGAATGTATGGTGAGCTCGTGGAGGAGTTAGGACAAAGGGGTGGTGAGGTACTTACCCCCTTCATGTTGTGTTTACAAAGGTAGTCAGTCCCCCCTGATCAGTCCTGGTTCACAAGGAGGGGCTGAGGGAGAGGGAGACAGGATTCCTCCCTCACCTTCTGCTCACACCAGCAACGTCAGACGGGAGCAGAACCGTTAAATCTCCAGAGACACACCCACCCACGCAAACACACACACGTATACACAAACACACACACACAACGGGTGGTTCTGTTGCTCTCTCGCCGCATTGCAGGGCCCTCCTCAGACCCTGGCCAGGACTGGATCCAGACGAGCCCGTCTAACTCTCTCTCTCCTGTCTGTCTGCTTTTTGGGACGGACCGATGGGCAGACATACAGGAACCTCAGGCTGCTCCCAAGGAAGGCTCGTTGGATTTACAAACTCTGACAATACTGGGCAGGGGGGATCTTTTTTAGTCGAATAAGAGGGGCTGTAATCCCTCTAAAACTAGCGAAGCTTCTATTTTAACGTGAATGAGGGGGCAGTGACAGCAGCGCAGATTGTTATAGCTGCCATGTGCTGCCAAACCCTGAGAGGAGAAGAGGGGAAAAGAGAACAAGGATTCGGTCATGGGGATTTTGGAAAAATTAAGACACTTTCACTTATCCCCCCTTCTCAAGATTATCCTGTCAACAAGTGGATCTGAGAAAATTCATCTGTCTTTATTCTACACATATGCATCTGCAAAACATAGCAAACTTTAACATTTTTGCAGAATAAAGGGACAACTACACAATTTATCTTTTAACGCTTAGATTTTTTTTAAAAAGTGCAATATGTGCAACATCCTTAGTAAATTTGTACTGACACCACAAAGGAGACATAAGAAAAGGTGCACAGGAGCATCTGTCCCACACACCCCTCCTTTCAGGCAGCGTGCCAAAGAGCCCCGTTTGAAGGAAGCCTTTAAACTGCAGTAACAAGAAACAGACTATAAACCCAGTGGACCAGAGGGCCTGCAGCCTCCATACTGGACAAAATGGTCCGTTAGACTGTCACATTATTACAGTAAGGGCGGGCGCTTTAATATAAAGCACTGATTTGTTTCATTGTTTATCACTAAATTCATTCCTGTTATTCCTTTCAGTTTATTTTCACACTTGTGGTTAATTGCAATAGTACATGTACACACTGTATAATACAATTACTGGTGTATTAATCTATGTAAAAGCTCCTGTAACGAATGTGCTAATGTCCTGTTTAACCGAGAGACCACATTAATAGGTTAAAACCAGAACCAGAAGTGTTATTAGTTTTGTATTTAACTTTTTTTTTTAGATTTTAGTATGGACTTACTCATTGCCGGTTTTTTTGATAACTTTTAGTTAATTTTTAATATACAAGTTTTACAAGTTTACAAGTTTTTTTTAAGTATTATAATATGGAGTGTAATTTTCAGGAAGAAGAAGAAGCTTAGAATATATTTCACAATAAGGACACTGGTACACAGTGACATAAGTATGACATAAATACCCCCATATCTCAATAAAGATCTGTACCAATACCGGCTGTATTGGTAAATTTCAGCCAACCTGAGAAATACTAAAACTAAGGACATTTCTTGGATATTTTTATTTTGTTTTGTTTATGTGCAAAATATAGTTTCAGTTAACCTTTTTCAAGAGTTTTATTTCAGTTAACTACACTTTAGCTTTTATTTTATTCATTTACTATAATGACACTGACTCATAATAGAAACATAATTAAAATGAATTTTTAAAAATCTATTAACCTTAATTTTTTAAATGCAAAAATGTTAACAGATCAAATGACATACTTGTGATCTTCCACTAGAATTAAGTACATGTACTGAAAGGCAAACAATGAGTTTTTGCAAAATATTGGAGCCTTTTTTTAAATTTTTATAGCAGATGTGTACTTAGTGTATTTAAGTGTTATTTTGTAATTATTGTTGACCCAAATTAATACATTCCTAATAACAAAAAACTGACATAAACAACCTGAGTGTAATTGTTGGAGGACAGTTCTGCAAGAAAATGTATATTTTGTGTTTTGATTTATATCTGCCAATTGCAAGAAAGGTTGTTCTCCAGCTGTCCACTTACAGACAATCTACTGGCCTACTTGTAAAGATATTTAGCAGAACAGAGGTCACTTTAATAGGAACCCACCAACTATAACTGTGTTATTCTTTTATGTATATATTATTTAAAAGTTATTTCTGAAAAAAAAAATAGATTAAAAAAAAACCAAATCACAATGACACAGTGAATACAGAATTACATGAGATATTATGAATTATTAAGATAGTGAGATATTATGAACTATTGTGTGGTGAGACATACCCAGACCACGAGAGGCAACATCAGTGGCAATCAGAATGGGGGCTTTGCCACTCCGAAATTCTGTGGAATACAATCAAACACTTTACAACAGAAGAACAAAATGAAACTGAAGAAGAGGATCATTTTGTAAAATACTGGTAACAGATGAATGGGAGGAAAATAACCCACAACAAAGACAGGACAGAAGGTGGCACCACTTTATCCTCACCTGTAAGTACCCAGTCTCTTTCAGGCTGGCTCTTGTCTCCGTGAATGCACATGGCCGGCCACCTAGAAAACAAAACCACATTAAAGTAGCAAGATTACTCCACCTTCAGTATTTTAATGTTCAATATTTCTCCTAGAAATACTTTGTAATTATCACAAGAGAGAGTAACTCCTCACCCATCACGCCTCATCCTCCGTGTAAGATCATCACAGCGTTTCTTAGTCTCCACAAAGATGATGGTTTTGTTCTCTTTTTCAGCCATTATCTCCTCCATCAGCTGAATGAGTCTTCCAACAAAGAAAGAGCTCAAATTAGACCTATAATGAAAGATTGCAACATGCTATTTTACTCTAGTCATATTTTTGTTTCTTACTTGTCGTCCTTTTCAGTCTCCATGCAGACATCGACTATTTGCAGGATGTTGTGGTTGGCGCTGAGCTCCAGAGCTCCGATATTGATCTGGATGTAGTCCCTCAGGAAGTCCTCAGCCAGCTGCCGAACCTCTTTTGGCCACGTTGCACTCCACATCAGAGTCTGTCTGTCAGGCTACGAGACGGAGAAGGAAATAGATTTTAACTGAAAAACACTTCTACGATAGGGTTTTATCCAGAATCTTAATAGTAAACCAGCCCTCAGCCTTACCCGAATTTGTTCTACTATCTTGCGAATCTGCGGTTCAAAGCCCATGTCCAACATGCGGTCAGCCTCATCCAGCACTAAGTAGGTGCAGCGGCGCAGATTGGTCTTCCCTGCCTCCAAGAAATCAATGAGGCGACCAGGTGTGGCAATGCAAATCTCAACCCCTAGAGTCAAGAAGACCAGAAAAAGCAATACACATCTTGAAAGGTGCTCAGGCAAAGTGACAATCGTTCTTGTGGGATATAGTGAACAGAACATTTCATAGATTTCTTGGATTTTATAACAGTTTTCAATAATCCACTGCATGTCCTTATCTACACCCAACCATACCTCGTTCAAGGTCTCGAATCTGTGGTCCTTTTGGAGCTCCACCGTAGACACAGGTGCTTTTGATACGGGAAGACTTCCCATAGTCATAAGCGACCTGTTGTACCTGCTGAGCCAACTCTCTGGTTGGGGCAAGTACCAAACACTACGACGAGATGAGGATAATAAATAAGGAAGGTTACAGAATGACAGAAGACCTGCACTAAGATCATGATTTAAATAAAATCTGTATTATATTATGGTATTATATTACACATTAAGTTTAAACTTACAATTGGACCATCTCCCCTCTCCAGATAGGGTTGGTGGTTGATGTGTACAATAGCTGGAAGAAGGTACTGCAGGAAAAAATGCAAAAAAATTAGTAAAACCAACTAATGCCCATTTGAAAATCTTTTGGTATAAGCATAAAAATGATTTTCTTCCTACTTCTGCAGTTAACCTAGCAACATGTGCTACATACAGAAATTACTATTGACTTTTAAATAAAGCATTAAAAATTCTGTCATGGTCCCAAATGATGAAGAATTCTCACAGCTAGTGTCTTTCCCGATCCAGTCTGTGCAATCCCCACCATGTCCCTGCCACTCAGGGCCGCAGGAAAACCCTGGGACTGGATTGCTGTGGGCTCCTTGAAGTTCTGCTGCATCAGCACATCCATCACGTACTCTGTCAGGAAAATGAGGGAGACAATCAACAAAAAGCTGTGCAGATGTTTTGATCTTCTTTGTTTCCTTTCATCAGAAGAATTGTTTGTTTAAATATACCTGCAGTATGTGTAAGAAACATTTTGATAATGGCTTTAAAACAAATTTATGAGATTTTATAGTCACTGGATGTTTGAGTTTGTGAAAGAAAAAATTACTAAAACTAATGCTTTGCTAATGTTTTATAGAAATGATCTGTGCCAGCATCATAGTTTATGCAGTGTATTTTTTACTGACGAGGAAACTGCGCGTGGTGAAAAGCGGTGACAGGCTTTGGACAGCCGGACCCTCTGATTGTGATCTCCTTTCTTTTGCAGAAGTCTTCCACTTCATACTGTACATAACAAGAAAAGAAGGGGGAAAACATACATGAGGGGATGGTGTGTAAATTGGTCACATTTTTCAGAGTATGTTCTAAAGTTTTACCAAAGAATTACAATTTTTGCTGCTTTTATTGTATGTTTCCACTTTTTCTCACACAAGCAAAAGCACTATTTGAAACAGAACTTATTACCAAAAATACCCTCCAAAAATTAGGTCAATCACGTTTTCATATTACTGATGTAGAAGAAAAACAGTAAACATTTACCTGATTCACGCGTTGCACCTCAAGATGTTCAGTGTAGAAGTTCTTCTCAAATTTTGGCAGCTCATCCAGATTCCACCGCTTCTTTCGAAGACGCTCCCCTGGATTCCCAAACTTCATTGGTGGAGGTCCACCGCGACCGCTCATGGGCCCAAACCGTGGCCTGAGAAATAAGAGCAATGAGATAAAGAGCACTGAAGACTCAGAACCGCAAGCTGCAGCAAAGGATTGACTGTTGAGCTAATGCTGCAATTATGATCCTGACCAAAATATGTATGGCTTACTGAAAATGCATGTAACAACACTGTAATTTTATTATAATCATCAAGTCTACAGTGCCAATCCTATATTAGTCCACAAAAACTGTAGGACTTTAACTCCTCTACACCAGTCAATAAATGCTCTGTTGTGCTTTGTTTATATAACCTAAAGCTTTAGGGTTATTTTAAGATAGTTATAATACCTTTAATCCTTTACAGAAATTATGTAATGACTGCAGCAGATATAAACCTAGGGTTACAATATTCAGTTAAGTTCAGATGTGCAAACACCACCGAAGGTGTGCTAGTAAGTGTAGTGTGATGACACAACGATTATGTATGTACACCGGTAGAAGTAACAAACCCCAACACTTTACCTTTACAATTTCCTAAGTAATAAAATGTAATGTTAAAAATACCAGGTAGCCCTAAGTTGTAGTTCCTACTGATATTTAAACAGCAGATACTGGCGACCTGAACTTTATCATAATTTATCATGAAATTATCATAATTTCCCTCGGGATTAATAAAGTATTCTGATTCTGATCCTGGCATCAATTCAACACCATTTTTAAGCAACTGTTGCATTTGTACTGCTGCAAATGTACTATAACCCTCGACTGTGAATTATAATAATAATAATAACAATTATTATTATTAATAATAATAATAATAATAATAATGATGATGATGATGATGATGATGATAATAATAATGGAGTAACAATAAAATTAAGAAAATATTGAGGAAGTCTAGGCTTTATCGGTTGTGGGTTTAATAAAAACAAAACAAAACAGGGCCTCAGGTCGAACTTCCTCCCAAGTCCAGGTCTGTAAAGCTAATTGTGTGTAAAATATGTTGCTTTCACATATAAACTAAAAACTCACCTGTCTCGACCACGGTCCCTGTCTCTGTCTCCATAAGATGAACCCCCTCTCATTTTCCCGTTCTGTTGTGTTTGTTATGCTAGCTTTGACGTCGGAGAGCGGTTTGTTTTCGTTTCGCTCGGCGATTGACGGAAAAATAAGCGCAATTTACGAGAACAACGACAAGAACGTCGCAACCTTCCGTTATTTTTCTATTAGACGATAATTACGCGTAAATGTCGGGATTATTACACAATTATTGTGTACGTCACGTAGCTAAACGGCTAGCTCGCTCCTTTCCTCCCTGCCCTCTTTCCCGACGTGACTTCAGCTAGTAAGTTTACGTAGCCTCGTCTAAAACGAACCTTTACTACGTACGCATATTCACTAGCCGCAATGGTGAATATGATAAGTGTAAACAATGCGCTTTTTATCGCTGTGTGGCGTCAAAACCTTGGGCCCTATTTCACGGTGAAAAGGCAAAGTGAGATGGAGGGACCTTAAAATGATCTCCACAAAGTAGTTAAAAAAGCTCTGTGTTGACACAAATCTCATACTTTTAACGAAGAACATAAGGAATCTCTAACTCAGCAGTAGGGGGCGCTAATGTTTCACCTGGTGCATCCGACTGTGAAGCGACGAAGAAAAGTCTTCCAGGAAGTTCAAGTAGATGGGTGCAACCAATGACTGTACTGAGTAATGAATTCAGTATGTGGTATTTATAGATAGTAATATGAAGTTTTTGCTCTTCGTGACAACCACTGTAAAGTTCACATAGCCTGAAGAAATGCCTTTGTTCATTCAAAATAAACCGCTTGACCGCATAAGATCGACAGCGGACCTGTTCGACAAAAATCCACATTTACAGGTTTGTTTTTGCAAAAGTGTGGCTGCTCATCCTTTTCATTTAATAGGAATTGTCTGTATATCGTTATGCTAACAAAATCGCTGTTGATAATTTACTAACATAACAGATTTAACTGTCTCTAAAGTAACCAAGTAAGTGTCAGTGGTTGTAAATCTGTGCATGAAGCAAAAAACCAAACCTAATAAGTTACACAGGAATGATTTATAGAACTGCACTACGACTACGTTTCAGGTACCTTAAATATAGATTCCGTTTATAGCTATAGATATCCAGTATGGACTAATAACGAACATGAAAAAGATTCAAACCCTCAATAACAGTAACATCCACATAAACAAATACTTTACACATAAATGTCGCTTTGCCAAATCTCAATTCCATCACAAATCCTCGAGATCGGTAGGATACCTGTGCTTAGCTCAGAATAAGATTCATTCTAGCCTTCTAGCTTTGTTCCTTTATTTTGGTAATCTAGTCTTCAAATCTTCTTTAACTGTATGTCATTAGTTAGTTGTTTTTTGTTTTTGTTTTTTGGTAAGGGGAAGTTGAAAGATAAATAAAATAACAAGATAAATGAAAAATAATAATTAAAAAATTATTCACTTCGTTTATTGCACTGGTCTCATTTCAGCTCAGTGAGAGAGTCTTCACTGCACCTTGCTTTTGTTTATGGTCACACTATTGTGTCTCTCAGTCATACTGTGAGAGTGGAGCAGACAGTGAGAGGAAAAGTGAAATAATATTAAGTTGCTGAAAATTGCAAATTGTTGCAGGAAGTGCAATAAAACTACCCAACTAAAGTTTCACCGAACATAACTCCTAGTAACCCCCTGTAAACCTGCTGGCCTGCATCCCGTCGTCCCCAATAATTGATCCAGCTTTACGAGTCAGGATCAGAAAAAATATCCGAGTCAACTACTAAATCAGTTTGTGTTGTTTTCTTTGTTTTATCACTTTGAACCATTTAACTATTTTGCTTTCATGTCACAGGAAAAGGCAAAAGCATTTCGGTCTAAGCCGCTTGTTGATGTTGATCCAAAGTGCCTCCTGTATGTCCATCAGAGGGAGTTTGCTGCAACAACACCAGCAGACAGTGAGTAAAACAAAATACTGGAACCAGATGACCTCATCGCAAGGCTGTATACACACTGATACATAAGACTTTTATTATGTCTACACCTTACCCTCACACAGCTTTGATCTTTTAGGGCCCACATAACAGAGATGGGTGGAGATGCTGTTGAACCAATTTTAGCTTGAAAACTCAAGGGTTATGTTTTGGCAGGCAGAAACAGAGGCTACTGAAAAAGAAGACATAGACATTTTCACTTACCAGTTTTGTCATATCAGTTACAAAAATGAAGCCGAAGACTTGCAGCTAAGCTCTCACACATTTTGTAATTTTACTCCGCTTGTGTCTGCACTTTACTTTAATTGCCAAAGCGTTAAAGTGATGGATGGATAACGTGCCTGGTACCCACTCTAATATGTAGCAGTATATGGAATAAATCCCAGTCTATGTTTTCTGCCTTATATTCATGAATTACTTTCAGTGACAGTTCCACCTCATCATCAAGCTAGGTAAAGAAATCGTTGGGGTTACTTTTTGCCATTGCTGCTCAACCTCAAGTGTGAAAACTCTTGGCTCCATCATGTTGATTGGTTGCTTGTTGTTAAAACTTGTTGTTCTACAAGGCATTCAGCCAACAACAGAAACCTTAATAGTGTGTGATGAAGTCTGACCACTGAATAGCTTTTGGATCAAGAATTATTCTAAGCGTCACTCTGCTTTTATTTATTTATGGACTATTTGGTATAAAATTCAGCACTTCAGCATGTTTACTTGGTCTTCCAGATCATGTACTGCACTATAACAGTAACATGCTTTGTTGTCTTATTTTTAACAGAATGCGTTTCAGTCATTGGATCTGATGATGCCACAACGTGCCATTTGGTTGTGCTGCGGCACACTGGTGAGAAATCCTTTACCATATTTGGGGCGATCGTGGCTCAAGAGTTGAGCGTTCGTCTTGTAATCGGAAGGTTGCCGGTTCGAGCCCCGGCTCCAACAGTCTCGGTTGTTGTGTCCTTGGGCAAGACACTTCACCCGTTGCCTACTGGTGGTGGTCAGAGGGCCCGGTGGGGCCAGTGTCGCCAGTGTCTGGCAGTGTCCGGCAGCCTCGCCTCTGTCAGTGCGCCTCAGGGCAGCTGTGGCTACAATGTAGCTTGCCATCACCAGTGTGTGTGAATGGGTGGATGACTGAATGTGTAAAGCGCTTTGGGGTCCTTAGGGACTAGTAAAGCGCTATACAAATACAGGCCATTTACCATTTTACCATTTGTGCTAAGGCATTATAAAAGGAAACTGTATATTGAATTTGTGGTTAACAATTACGTTTCATTATTTCTTAGGAAGTGGAGCAGTTTGCCTAGGTCATTGTGACGGTTCCAGCACTTGGTCTGAAGTACCACTCCTCGTGAAAGCGGTGACATCACTGAGTGATGCTTGTAAGGAGGGCAGGTATGACACACACATAAAAAAAGCAGTAAAATTCCAGATTATTCAACTAATTAATTAATTATTTTACATTTCTCCTCTCCTTTCCAATATGCAGACTTGAGCTCCATCTTGTCGGCGGATTCAATGACGACTCAACAACATCCCATAACCTCAGCCTTGATATACTGGGTATAACCTTACAAACTTACTTCATGTTGGACTGCAGTGTAATGCAGCAGCATAACTTAAATGGCTTTTTATCACTTCACAGCAGCATTCCAGGTACAGAAGGAGGATATTCATCTGGAAACATGCTGCATCACAGGTAACTTTGATGTTTGTTTTAACTGTTGAAGACTGTTTAGATACACCTGTCAAAACAAAACCTTTGCTCTAATCGTGCCTTCGATTCGCTGTTGTAGAAATGAACGATGTGGTTGTTAATGGAACTCACAGACCTGTAGTATATGGAATTGGTAAGTGATACCGTTACAGAACAGGATCCAGTGCTTTCGTGGTATTCAGCCTTTAATATGTTGTGACTTTGTTTCTGAACAGGTGTAGATGTTAAAACAGGGGATGTTTACCCTGCCTCCTTCCCTCATAAAGGCCCTGCAGAGGAGCTGCGATCAGCACGGACCTTCACGGGAGGAGAGGTGCTCTGCAAACATGACATGATGAGATTTTTTTTGAGAGAAAAATGCATGTTTGGCTATACACAATTTTCAGTTGTCTACCTCATATTTAATCAGTCTGTTAATTTTGAAAGAGATCCTCAGATTACATCATCACTGATTTTTTTTTTTTTTCTGACTTCCAGTACTTACTGAAGTGACTTAAAAATGTTTTCACAAGTCTGTGTTTTAATGGATAACGGATCTGGGATCTTGAAATTGTTGTTATTTTTATGTTTAGTTTTTGTTTTTTGCTGGCAAAAAACTGAAACATACCAATTAAAATAATCATCCCTTGCAGATGGTTAACATATATGACTCGAGTCGGGGACTTTTTCAAATCGGCCCGTGCACATGGTCTCAGAATCTGGATATTGCCTTCTGGTTGTCACAGAATGACGACACAATTTTAAAGGTAACGTTATTGGAAGTTATTGTCTTTGGTTGTTAACCAATGACAAGAAGCTTTTTTTGTGAGTATTTAAAACAGACTATGACTTTGGTATTTCGTCCTCTTATTTAGTACCTGTCCACCTCTCCGAGGGCTGAGCCACCGCACTTTGTCCAGCATATGAAGTCCACTATTCAATTCCTTTTAGACCACCCCAACTCTGAAAGCCTGTTTCCAGGGGGTCAACCACAGTTCTACCACAGGACGGAGACTGGGGACTGGGAGAGGGTTGTCCAGTCATAGAGTCCAACTCTTTTCTTGCTGAACCTTAACCCAGTAGCTGACCTTTTTTGTCTCTCAGCTCAGTGGGATGCATTGTGACCCTCTCACCTGATTTCTGTTCTGTGTTTATTGTGTCTTAAAATGGAGTTTACTTTACTTGAACATGTATCTCTTGAATTGCTTTCCTGACTCATCTGGCTGGTCCAGTGGAATGAGTAGAGGCAGTCTCTTTGTTCGTGCCTCTAATAGTTTTTCTCACTTTCAGGACTTCATACGAAGTGTGCTTTTCTGCAGCAAGTTCAGGATAAGGTCCTACTGCTTTTCTGTTTTCCCTTTTTAAAGGAAATCATTTACAGTGTTTCACCAGGTGTCCAAGTGCTGACCTTTTCCACATCATGGGTCCAGTATTAGTCAAGTGTTAGAATCAGTTTCAGATGTGACACAGCTCTGATTGATTACCTCCTCTCCCAAAGCCAGAAGACAGTAGACATATAAAAGTTAAGAAATCGATGTGCAGCAACAATTTCTATCATGTATTTTGATGAACAATTAAATTCTTCATTGTGTAATAGTTAAAGTTTATTTTTTGACTAAAAACACATCTACCATGTAAAAGATATTTTATCATAAACTATATTCTTTTGCAGACCTGGCTAAGAATATGTTTGTTTTACAAACTGCATGTGTACATGTGTATGGTATTCTGCAGTGTGGATGTTATGGATTGTTTTTTAATTAAAGATAATGCGGTTTTACTAGTTTTGCCTGATTAAAAATTTCATGCATGGCCTTTTCATCAGTTGTGTTTTAAGGTGCTTGATAAATTCAGTGTAAATTGTTGGAACTTGTGAACATGCTGTATTTGTTGAGAAATAAATGTGAATGAGGAAATCTGTTTTGAATGCTCGCATTGTTCAGATCGAAAAATACATTTTTGGTTGATAATTTGCAACAGTTTGCTCAAATGCCATTTGTAAAAAGTGTCAATGTGTTTTATTAGATAAAATGTGTGTGTCTGTGCTCTAGATGCAAATCAGTACATTCCATTATCATTTTAAAACCTAGAAATCCCCACATGACCAGGTTCCTGCTCCTACAAATCTTCTGAGACATAAATTCCAGCAGTCAGCACCTCTATTCATCGGATCAGGGCCTTTTTCCGTGATCTAATTTTGAATCCATAGCAGAACATGTTTTGGAGGTGTTGGCATCTAAACTTTGGAAAGGCATTCTTCCTTCTGTCAGGTTACTTAAATCAATGCTTCATTTTCATTTTAAATGAGCTTTTCCTGCACCATACCCTTTGGATTACACAGTAGGTTCTTTGTAAGTATGCCTGTGTGAGTGCATGTACTTATGCTTGAATGTGTGTTTGTGTGTACTTTATGCCTAGGTGTGTACTGTGTGCTGGGTTATGTGCAGTGCTTAGGTTTTTATTTATTTATTCATTTTATTTTAATTTATTTTTCCCGGGGGGGGGGGGGGGGGGGGGGGGGGGGCAGGTATCCTAAATGGAAAGCTCCTTATTAGTGGCTTCAAATGTCACAAGAACTGATGAACTGGGGTCTGACAGTTCTTAAAGAATCTGTGTCTTCTGCTGGACTGCATTACACATGTATTGCAGGGGGGGGGGGGGGGGGGGGGCAGTAAATAAAGGTCCTCATTCCTATAAATTCAGCAATATCTACAGTTGTTTGTGTCACTTTTAGATCAACTTCTTGTAGGATTGATTTGATTCAATTCTTCTTCTTCTTTAGCTGTTCTCCTTAGGGGTCACCACACAGAACCATCTGCCCCACCTTATCTCTAGCATTCTCTTCTGTCACACCAACCCTATTATGGATTAAACAATGGAATTTAGTATAATTAGTCAAGTATTTTACTGACTTACCTTCTGCTTGACTTTTGCATTGTGCTACTTTTATACCTCTACTCCACTTTATTGTGGATGTAAATTTTGTTCTCCAAACGATTTATTTGAAAGCTTTAGTTACTTATTATTTTGCTACCTATTAATGTTAGACCGTCATAGATTTAAATTAATATAAAGTTAACGTTATATACACATTTGTAAAATCATACCATACATACATAATTCTTCGATCCTGGGAACTGAAAAACACAGTTGTAGTCTCCGTCCTTGGTAGCCTGTGTTATTATAGCCTGTGTTAATATCCCCTGAACGGACCCTGTCAGTACTGCCAGTGATTTTCTGCAGAGAGGATTTAGGTTTGAAGTCGAGTCTTTGATCTGTTGCCCTTGAGATGATGGATCTATTAGCCTTGCCATGATGTAAAGAAGACATTATTTGACAGAGAAGCCTTCGCACTTCACGGTCTGGTTGTTCATAAAAGCGTCACTTGAGGTAAGATCCTCGCGGTGAAGCGGACATATTCCTCTGGACGTTCCAGCCCCGCCCCTTCAACGCTGCTTCTGTTTTTCACGTAAAAAAGGGGGCGTAGTAAATTTAAGCAGAAGGAAGCTACCTTTGCGCCGGCTGTCAGTCCAGTGCCGGTTACAGCTGTATGGTGTTTGCCAAGCAAGTATCTTAGCTATGATTTTGTGTTTTTATAGCGTAAATTACACGAGAAACGTAAAGACTCGGTGGTAGGTGAATACTGTGATGTGGAGAGAGTGAAGACCCGTGTGTGACTGTTAAAGTATACGCGTTTAGCTAGCACATCACAGTCAGTCGTTTTGTGGTTAAAAGGACTTGAAATAGGTTTTTATTTTCACTTCACGGGGTAACGGCAGCTAAAAATAATGCTAAAGCTGTTTTTAAGACATGCCCGTCGCTTTCCGTGGGTTACCAACGTGACACTGTACGGCTGCCTGTTCGCCGGGGGGGACTTCGTCCACCAGTGGTTCTCCGGGAGGGAGACCATCGAGTGGAGACAAACACGGAACGTCGCGGTGGTCGCGTTTAGTTTCCATGGCAACTTCAATTTCTTCTGGATGCGTTTCCTGGAGAGGAGATTTCCCGGGAACTCTATCGGGATGGTGATGAGGAAGCTGTTCCTGGACCAGACGACGGCTGCGCCCCTCGCCACCAGTGTCTTCTACACAGGTCGGTGGGCTGTGGGAGGCACAGGCTGGAGGATTTCTGACGGCGGTTAATGGTTAATCTCACAGCTGATCGCCTCTCTGTCCATTTGTAATCAGACCCATGCCCTCTCTGTGCTCCTTTCATGTGGCTTAATATCACCGCTTGTTCCTTGTCTCGTGACACAGACGAGCAGAGGTCAAGTGAAAGACATGAAGGAGTGGATTATTACCACTAACTGGGCGGACTACGACTGATACTGCCAGCAGATATTGCTTCATTACAGTGGTTTACTTTAGATGGGAAGTGATAAAATTCCTCCCTATCAGAACCCGGATCACAAAGGGACCTCAATCCTAGCAAGTTTTTAATAATAAATCCACAGAGGGGAAAAAAAATCAAAGAACACATGCTTATTTAAACATTTGACATATCTGCTGTCAAAGCTTATGATTACAGCTTTGAGAGTCGAGTCAAAGACTTAAATAACATTTAATTAAAATAATCGGATGAACAAAGACTTAGAAAGCAAGCAGAAAAGGAGAGCCAAGTCAGATTAAATGGAAAACAAATACTGAAAATAATACAAATGTGAAAAATGAAATCAGAATTGCATACTTTTTTGCTAGATTTAATTAGATTTTTATTATTCATCCAGAGCTCAAAAGAAATCCTCCAGAATGTACAAATAAGATTATAAGCGGGTTGTAATTTTCCTTGCAAAATACATTTTTGTTCATCAAATGACTAAAAATAACAGGAAACTGATTAGAATTTTCTTTAACATGCAGACCATTTGAGTTCTTGTATGTAGTCACTCCCCTAGAATGGCTCATTACAAACCAAAAAAAACCCCTGATTTTGTTCCCCAGTATGTGCTGATGTCGAGACATAATGCAGGGGGAAAAGATTTTTTGGGGGGTACCGTAGAAATGGTTTTATTCAGCAGAGCAGAGCAGCTCAGTTGTTTTACAGTATTCATTACTGCTGAGCAAAAGTTGTTGTGGACTCGGGCAGTATTTTCACAATAAGTTATTGTGTAGCTTGTGCTTTCATGAGGTCCAGAAGTGTCAGTAAGGCTCCAATCCACTCAGATACAATCATAACAATATACAGCAATATTGCTGGTATAAATTTATCAGAACTTGTTATTGCAGTCTGTCACAAAACCTTTCTTTTGTAACTTCTTCTCTAAAATTGCTTCTGCTCAAAAAAAACTACAGATTTTATAACTATAACCTTAAATGTTGAAAGTGCAATAATCGCTTTTGGACATAAACTATTGAAAGTTAAATTAAAAATTAACTAGAATCAAGATAGTATAGTAAAATTAATATTTTCCCTTTTTTGTTAGGGAATAATAACCAATACATGCGAGACAGATTAAAGAATTTATTCAGAAATGGAGATGGATGGATTTTTTAAAGCCAGACCAGCACGTTTAGTTAAACACTTAAACGACCTAACATGGACCTATTTGACTCACTTCAAATGTGGAAACAGTTGAATCCTTAAAAATTGAGATACAGAAATTAATGTATTTGGGGATTAGACTCAGATGACCCATCATGCCAGAATGAAATCCCAGCGGAGATATGATTTAGGACAGCATGCCCCGGAGTCTAAACGCTGCTGGTGGTGAAAATGAATACAGAAGCTTTAATAGAGTTCTGGCTGAGGGGTTTAAACAAGATGGGGTAGAGGTGGGGTCTGTGGGAACAGAGATTTAAAACATGCAAAGCAGAGGCTGATTTGGCAAAAAGAAGGCGGGTGAGAAAATGATTGGACTAGAGTAATGACGTCAGTATTGAGATTGACAGTACAGGGAAGCGGTAGCCGTGTAGAAAACAGAAAAGCAGCTGAACACTCACGGAGGCATGCAGATAAGTGATTACAGATCCTTATTGAACTTACACATACGCTTCATAAACTCCATAATGATAGTGGAAAACAGTGTACACTGGGTTATTGTACTAATTTTTGTTTCAAATGTGGCTATATGTTTATCAAGATCTTCAAAAAACATGACATGATTATTTAATATGTTTATACTGTACAAACTGCATTGATCTTCCTGCACTGCCTATAAATCAGTCAAATCTCATGTGCCTCCAGGTGTCAGTTTCTTGGAGGGCAAAGAAGACATCTTGGAAGACTGGAGAGAAAAATTCCTGAATACTTATAAGGTGAGTCACAGACACAGGCTGTTGTTTTCTAAAGTCGTGACAGTTAACAGTATCTGTTTCAAAGCAGAAGAGTCCAATGTGTTGAGTGCTCAAATCCCAAACATCCGCAGTTTTATTGGTACAAACCGTTTATTAGGTGCTCTTCTGATTATGTTTTCTAGTTCTTATTTTGTGCTTTGTTTGTATCTCTCTTCTCAGACAGGGCTAATGTTCTGGCCATTCATGCAGGTAAATATCAGCATCATCATTATCAGCTTATGTCCATTAATATAATTGGGTGAAGCTATGTAGAGTAATTGTGCAATAAAGTTCAGGGATGAAGGGTATTGAGAGGGGATTTCTTAAAATCAGCCTGCAATTCTTCAGCTGAGACACTTGAGTTAGAAAACACAAACACTGCACTTGTCTTTACTCGCAATGACAAGTGACAGAGCGCTCCTACACGTAAGAGACACTCACGGACTTGTGCTCTGTCACCGTCTGCTTTCTTTATTTATACAACAGGAATTAATACATTCGTTCAGTGACGTGTGTGCGTGTGTGTGTGCGCGCGTGCGCGTGCAGCTCGCTTGGAGCAACTGTGACCACATATTTTTCTCTGGGAAACAGTATTCTGACTCTGATTCAATGATCTGCTTTGCTACATTTCAACTATTTTCATCAAGCAAAGACCAAAAACAGATACCATCAGAAATCAAAGTCCATACAGTGAGATCAGCAGAGCAAGTGGCACATGGAGGTTCAGGTTTAGACATAACAAAAAAATAAGGACAATGCCAAGGTAGGAAGTAACACATGAAGAAAAACCAAGCTTAAGAAATAACCAAAAGACAAAATGGTAAATGTGGAGAAATGAAGGCTCACACTAAACACGAAGACAGAGACGAGGGAACTTGGAGGACAAATGCATTAGCATTAAAGGATGAGGCAAAGGAGAGAACTGAGAGGGGAATCACTGACACTTAGCACAAGTAATAAACTCAAAGTAGAAACTGAAACTTAAACAGAAACCCAGCTAAATGGGCATCCAAAAAACTCCATGAAAACCAGAGAAGAAACCTAAGTCAAATACCACAATAAAGTTACAGTTCATTGTACTGCATTAGCAGAAACATGAATCAAAACACAGGATTGTAAAATGATAGTTTATTACTATGAAACTATGAAGTAAAAGCAGAAATAAAATATCCTGTAGTATCACAAAAATCAATCTCACCTTCAAAAACAGCGGTGGGCTCAGTGGGTGAGCAAGCGACGATATGCCGTATGACCAGAGAGCAGTAGGACCGGGTTTGAATCAAACCCTTAGCCCTTAGCTACATGTCTTCCCCTCTCTCTCCCCGCTTTACTGTCTATCTACACCCTCTCTATCCAATAAAGGCTAAAAAAAAAAAAAGGCTAAATACGTATCTGGGGAAGTGTTTTTCTGTGTTTCTTACGTACTGCATTGGGTCATTGTCCACACCTTTTACCCTCCAGTTGCTATCCATACCACTGTGTTAAATAGCAATCAGTAGACATTTATGACATAATAGTGATGACGATATGCTGTTATCTCAATTTCTCTCAGTTTCTGAACTTTGCCTTGGTGCCTCTGTATGTGCGGACCACCTTCACTGGCTGCTGTGCTTTCATCTGGGCCACTTTCTTGTGCTTCTCACGTCAGACCGGTGATGGCACAGCTGGTGCTGCGCTGGCGTGGATGTTCCCTCATAAAGACGATGATGCCGAATACACTAAAGAGAAAGACAAGGTGGATGCCCCCAGCAAAGGGGCATGACTATGTAAACCCACACAGTAGCAGAGTCAGTCGTTTTTATGGAAGGTGACAAAACGTCAGCTGGACTAGTGGACTGCGGTCTAACTCAGCTGATGTTACACTAACACTGCCAAGGTCACAGGTCAAAGACTCGGTGAGATAAGAGTGAAAGTGCTGAAAAAAACTCCAGCATCTTGAATGTATATGCGGAATATTTTTATTATTTATGCAGTATATTAGCTCTGTGGGAAAACATTAAGATCTATCCTTCCATACCACAGTGACTATGACCATCGGCTCTTTTGTTCATTTTTATTAATGCCATCTTGTGTTTGTTCCACAAGTAAGGTCCTTTTTAAAAAAAAAAAAATTAACTTGATTTGCTTGATTTGCATCAAAGTGAAAAACGGAATAGTGTACAAATGATTTCCACCATGTGGACACTGGCAGCTAATTTATTAGCTTAGAATTTTAATTAATGATGATTTGAGTCACATTTTAAACATTTAAATCTCAGCTTAACCTTTCATCTTTGGCTGAAAGAGTGCCTGATCGCTAAGAAATATCCCAGATGTTTCCAGTTTACATTTTAGTATATGATGTATCGAATACAGACATACCCAGGTACCAGTTAGGATTGTCACAATGTACGATTTTTACCTCAAATGATTTTCATGGTCAAAATAATTCACTGATATTATTACAAAATCCATAAAAAAAATCAACAAAAAGAAAGTCTGTAGGAATAGCTGTACAGACATGAAAGTAATAACAACTACAAAATTATCATAATTTCAGTTTTAAATATCACTGTTATTATGAATAACATCTATCCTGACACCTCTAGTACCAACAATATGTGATATTGTTTTATATGTTTGTATTATCAATTTATAGGCGGATCATTTTTACATAAGAACGCTAATGAACTGAGTGCACAGTATGAATCCATTCAAGCACAAGAAAAATGTAAGCAGATCTGAAAACACAGTTTTGATTTGCACATTTTCAGTCATCGTCATTTCACTATTTAATATGCAGTACTGAGAAAGTTAAAGGTTATGCCGTGTTGGTCTAATAAAAACTGGAAAAGCTTGTCTCAAACATCCATTTACTTGAAAGGAAGAAATGTTGCCTGCCTGTTTTTGTAACCTTTGTTAATATTATACCATCGCATGGGCTCAACCATCTGTATAAATATTACTTTATAGATACTTTATAGAACTTGCCTGCATAAAAAAATGTTAAATCAGACGCCTCTGGCTTTTATAAATCGAGTGCAGCTAGAATACAGCAGTTTGTTATGTTATATATAGACTTTAATGGCATACTTCTCTTTTCTGTTTCACACAGATAATTAACTTTTTCTTTCTGTTTCCATGTACTACTGGAATTTATGGAGAGCTTTTTTGGTACGTTTGAGCCTAAAATATAGTTTGCGATTACATACTCATTCTGAGTGTGTGTGGCTATAACATTTCATCTGTCTCACAAGACGAAATTAGTGCTGTTAATAACATATTAATATATGAAGCACTGCTGGATCTGAGGTAAAGAAAAACATTTTAATCACTACTGTATCTTTTATCAGAGATTGGAGTGTATGTTTCTTAATAATAACTTCCGATTTCCTGACTGTATGTGTGCTGATACCCTGGAGCTGAAATGTCCAAGAAATGAATATTCCTTTTGTTTCTATGCTATTTTTCCAAAGTCAAAACCTTCTGTTTTTACTGGTTTTGTTGTCACAGAGCACAAATGGCTGCTGTTGACTGTGAAAACTCATCTAATTACTTCTGCACTAACCGCTGGAAATATAGTAATAATATTTATTGTTGAATAAATCGAGAAAATGTCATTCATTTATTGTTGGATTTTTTTCTTTTTACTGAGCACAGTGAGAACACCATTGTAGCTACACAAATGAAATGGACATTAATGAGCTTGTTCTTGTACCTACAACAGAACAATGGTCAATAGCCTCACAGTTTTTTTTTCACAAAAGGTGCCTTTTGTTTGTTTTGGCTTGAGTTCAAGAGGAAAATCCCTCCTATGGATTACTTGCCATTTAGATGGACTACAGGTATTTTGAGAATCAAAGCTTGTATATAAAGCACTTCCCACTCATTGAACTGTATAGCCTTTGTACGCAGTTTTACAAGGTAGTAAACTTAAACAATGAAGCTTCCTTTTTTCCATTAAAGTGGTTTCTAAATTTGTAACAGATTGTTCAAAAAGATGTTTGCCTGATTTTCCATAAAGCAAACTGACCAACTGTGTGAAAACACCTGCTTCTTAACCTTTGTCAGTTTTATATGCATGTGAGTCAAAGAAAAGCCTAAGGAGACAAACTGTTGAAGCGCTCTCACCAGAGACAGTATATAATATTAAACTACTAACTTGCAATACACTGAATACAATCATCAAAAACATTAATGTGTACTATGAAAATTAGTAGGCCTATTGTTTTCAGATAACGTTTCCTTACTTATCCCTTAAGTTGGGAAACGGGTTTATTACAACAGTTCACTAAGTTCATCATAACGAGTAACAAAATAGCTAAAAAAGCAAAATAATAAAAATATTTCAATAAAATGACAGCGTTGTTTATATATGTATGTATGTATATATGTATATATGTATATATATGTATGTGTATATATATGTATGTATGTATATATGTATATATGTATGTATGTATATATGTATATATATGTATATATGTGTATATGTGTATATATGTGTATATATGTGTATATATGTATATATATGTATATATATGTATATATGTGTGTGTGTATGTATATGTATATATGTGTATATGTATATATGTATATATGTATATATATATATATATATGTATATATATATATATATATATATGTATATATATATATATATATGTATATATATATATATATATATATGTATGTATATATATATATATATATATATATATATGTATATATATATATATGTATGTATATATATATATATATATATATATATCCTAGTGTGTATGCGCGCGCACTTCTATTCAGCGGAAAGCCTGCATTTGCGAAAGACGGATAAGTGGAAGTGAATGGATGGATGGATAAGTGGAAGAGGAAACATAAAGAAATTTGTATATATGATTGTGTATATATGAAATTTCAATTACTAAATAAAACATAGGTAAATATTTAGATTAGGTTGTGTGTGTGTGTGTGTGTGTGTGTGTGTGTGTGTGTGTGGGGTTTTTTTTCCCCTCTTCTCTCAATGCGTTCTCGGTGATAGTGGGTGTCTCCCAGCCTTTACATTCCTGGCCGCACTGCGCATGCTCTCTACATCCTCTCCATCCACACGTCGAAGGACTTGAAACCTCGAATAAAGATGCTCAACGTCTCGGGTCCCTGGAGCCTTGTCACCGGGTGAAATTTGACTTATCTGAAAGGTCGCACAGACTCAGAGACGAGACGCAGAAGGACGACATCGTTTCTCGGTTTCGGCGCGCGTGCACTCCACCGACATGGAACTGAAGAAATCTATATCGGACACCGAGCGCGCGCTCAGGAGCTACGGAGCTGTGTCGGAAACGGCGTGGACAACGGACAAAGGTGAGCGTCGTCAACGAAAAACAATAAAATAAAAGGGAATAAAGACAAAAACGGGAAGTGTGTGGCGGGAAACGTGCAGCTGTGGTCTCAGCTTTTCTTCAGTGTGTGTTTCGCTGTCAGGATGCCCAGTCAGCACTTAGAGTTTAAATGGTTAAAGCGTGACTCACAAAAGGTTTGGGATGGGATCAATAGCGCTGCCTTGGTACTAAAAAGCGTATTACGTCCCTTATGTGCAAACCGTGGGTAGCATATTGCGCCCTTTGTTAATGAATTTTAACCACTAAAGGTCTCGGACGCAGCGCATTTGCAAACTTGTGGATATTTAATTGTGAGCTGATAAGATGCAGCAGGAGCACTAGCTCTGAGTGAACACCCTGCTCCTCTGCTCTAATCAGTGTACGTATATCTATATGAAAGGGCTCAAGAGGCAGCTTTAAAAAATGTTATTAACTCTATTCCCCACTTTCAGTGATTATTCATGGGATTCATTTTGCGTAGCTGTGTTGGCGAGACTCACAAGTACCAATAATAAATATAACAACAACAAATTAAGGCTAATTTGTTGTTGTGATAATAGAGCATAAGCTGCAAAAACGCCAAACAAGACATTAAATTCAACATCACACGATCCTGTCTTATTTGTTCTATTCAAGGCTGCATATAAAATGCACACTCTCTCATTTATTAAGTAGTGTCTGAAGTAGCTCAGAGCTCTGTCTCCTCTTCAGAGAGCTTTTTTTTCTTCAGCAACTGATGAAAATCTATTCAAATTAAAGTGATATGAAAAAAAGAGGAAAATCCTCCCCATGGAAAGCCAGAATCAATAAAATATTTGCTTGGCATTCATGGTTGTTAGATGATTGATTAATCTATTTTTATGTCACATGCCTAATGGATTTCATCTTTAGTCAATACCACGCATGTTAGATGATAAAATGAAATGGTTGTTTAGTTTTAATGCTGATTTGGATTTGTGCCTGTGGCAATATTAATGCACAGTCATGATCAAATGAAATCATTCAAACGCAAAGCTTCGGGATGGGCATAAAGCAGCAAAAACAGAGTTTGTTTACATCATCTTAGATGTTTCTGTTATTTTCTCCTGTTCTCGTGTGATAAAAAGTGTTTTAGTGACGTAGCTGAATGACGAAGCTAGAGAAATATAAGAGACTTCAGAAGTGTCCCTCCTGATTCCAGTCATCATCATCACAGGGGAGTAGTGTGTGAAGAAACTTCCAGATTAAGTCTGAGAAGAAAATGCAGAGGATATTTTTAGAAACAGATCCAGCCATTGCTCTCTCGCGCTCTCGTTTTCTTTCTGCTACAAAGACAAACATACAGGCAGAAAACAACACAGAGGTACAACAAAGGCAGCTCCCTGCAGGTTTGTGTCCATCTATTAGGCAAATAGCACACGTGTTTGCCTTGCACTTTCTATTTTGTCCCCACCATCTGTTTTTTTTTCTTCTTTTTTCCCCACTGGAGGGGGTGTGGTCCGGCAGCAGTGTGTACAGTGTGACTGCAGCATGTGTCAGGGGGTGTCTGCATTCGATGTCATACAGGCACTGACATTTCCCTGTTGTTAAACCCCATGTGGCTGCTGCAGTACACACGATCCTGACTCTCAGGGTTTTTTTAGCCTCATTAAGTCGTAATCCTGAAGTACACCAATGAGCCAGTTAGTTTTAGTGAAACTGGGGTAGTTCAGGTGTGGTTTACATTGGCTGGATTTTGTTGTCAACCATACCTGTCTCTGAGGAAAGCGCCACTTTTAATTATATTAGCATTTAATTACTTATAGTGTTTTTAGTGCTCAGTAGGTGTTAGCGGCATGTCGGGTTCAGAGAGAGCTGTTAAGACATTATTGAGCTGGCACTTTGCCACTTTTAATGGTCTGGTCAGGACCTAATGCAGCTTGGTGTTATTGATGATGAACACGTGGCTGTAAGCGAGGCAGAGGAACGTGCGAGGAAAGAGCAAGAAACAGTAAAATAAAAAAAGAGGAGATAGAGGAAACGCGTGTAAAACTTTAGTTCGTATCTCGCTGATACAAACTTTCGCAACTGCGTCTTTTGTCAGCAGACGTGTCAGATGGTGATTCAACATCAGCAAGGCACAAACAAAGTGCGCCCTCCTGTGCAGACTTCTGTCTGCTGTGGTGAGTCAGCTCCATCCTCAGCAAGCATCCATGAAAAGTATCACAAACGCACACTGCAGTTAGTGTTGCTGCAGGAGGACGGAGGACTGATCCCAACCCTCTAATATTACCGTACATACTTTGAATAAATCATGCGTCAGAGTGTGTTATAGACGCAAATAACTGTTTAATCAGGTGTATTGTGACGTGGCATCTGTAGACTGGACATTATGTCCTGTTGTCCTGGCATCACTTCACAGCCTGAGTGGGAAGAAGGAATGACAGACACTTAGAATCCTTGTAATTTCTATATGGAGAAGTGAGTATTCATATGAGAAGATCAAGTAAGGTACACTATATAACTGTCTTTTGAGACACTTTTACGCAATAGTATTTTTATCATAACAATACTTTTATGTAATTTCCAGCTTAGTATGTTTATTCATTCATTCTACTAGAGTAGCTTTGCATAATTAGCAGTAAAAAGATACCTTTGTTTACTTTACACCGAGCTCCCCTTCAGCCAGGTACAACACTTCCCATAATGTAAAGTTCTTCATTGGTCCCTTTGTCAAAGCCTTGGTGAACCAGGCTTTCTCTTCTGAGGAGGGAATCAGCACACCACAGTGCTAAACACTTTCACACACAGAGAACATAGATAGGTTTTCCATATTGGCTCGATTTATGCTGTTGTCCGTATGCTGAGCCGCTTCATCAGGTGTTGCGGCATTTTTGTGGTCGGTGCATTGACGAGTGCATTAAGTGGTTTGTCTGTATAGTAGCTGCAATGTTTCTGCATGTTACTGGCAGAGATGGAGTGTGAGGTCAGTTCCAGCTTGGGAAGAAATCAACGAGAAGCCACATCTGGTCATCGGTCCGTGCTGAAAGTGCTTTTTCTGTCTCTTTGGAAAATACTTGTGATATATTCCTGGTTAATTCCTTTCTTATGGGCGATTGGAAGCTTTCAGAAAAAAAATCTGTAATTTATGGCTGAAGCACTGCTTTGATTTTAAACTTCAGATCACTTAACTCAATTATCCACACCTCTTTCTCACCAAATATCATGCTCTTGGGTGCAGTGATATGACATGTCACACAGAGAGGAGGTGAGAAGTGAGTTTGCCAAGAAGCTGACGGTATGAGAAAGTTTTCAACGATGAAACGAAAGGAGTGAACTTTCCAATGCACATGTGACATCAAATCAAAGGAATGAGGACTTTACATTTTAGAGCTTTAATTAGATGCGGCCAATGGAAGTAAGCCATGTGTAGTACTTGTTCTCTGTAATTTAAACCAAGCAGGCATGGTTGAACTGTGAAGGAGTGTCCAGAGTGAATAAAACTATGGTTCAAGAATGTCTTGTAGGTCTGTCTTCTTTTATTGCATTGTTTTTCCTCTGTTTGTCTTCCTCTCAGGTCACTCAGATGTGTCAATGGCAGAGAGCACGATGTCTCCAGAGGAGATCGAGGTGGAGATGGCTCGTATCCAACGCCTGCGGGAAGTCCTGGTGCGCAGAGAGTCAGAGCTGCGCTTCATGTGAGTGTCTGTGTTTTTTCTGAGACCAGAGGTTCGCCTTTTTTTGAGGTTTTTTTTTTTAAACCAAGACACAGTTGATACTCTTAATACAACACAAAGGCATGCGTGTTACTTCCTTCACACATACATTAAGCTTGGTGCTCAATATTTAGGGAAGCTGTCAATTTGTCCATTGATTATTCCGAGGGCTGGACATGCATGTAGCAGCTGAATGAGTCATCACTGATGGACTCACTGGCCGCTAAGCTTAAAGGATTATAGATCACTGCTGAAAAAGAAGTTTTAACAGCATTATATACCCGCTCAGTGTATCGTTTTAAAACTAAAAATGGAAATACAAGGCTTTGTTTATTTTTGTGCAAAACTATTTCCAAATTTCTCACCAATGAACCATGTATTTTGGGGGGTAACTGCATGTTTAGTATCTGCCCAGTGATGGTCGAAGTATCAGATGAAGCTGATAAAGATTTAAAAAATCCCACAGTGTTGCACTGTAATAAAAAGCCTACTTGCAGGGCTTAATTAGGCCACCATGCTGCTTATTGTTATCTCTCTGCTGTCCGTCCTCACGTGCAGGCACAGACACACCAAGTAGCAGATGGCGTGCCAAAGGTTGCTGGAATCTACTAATACCGATGAGAGAGTAAAACACAAGGCAGAGGAGGGAGATATACGGAGCGAGGGATCTAGGAGGGGAGAAAGGAGAAGGAGGGAGGTGTAAAACACAGCAACTGGGATACATGCAGGGAGGAGGAGGAAGGAGGCAGGAGGCTGTGGATGAGTCATCGTCCTGATCTATCACAAGGAGAATTAAATCTGCTCCACACACACACACACACACACACACACACACACACACACACACACACACACCCACCCACACACACACACACACACACACACACACACACACACACACACACACAGACAGGGATTTAGGTAATAAAAAGGGAAAATGCCGAGGCCCCAAGGGTGAGACATGAGGGCTACAGGAAGCACAGAGAGCATGCAGGATTGATTTTTTTTGTCGTTGTGTGTTTTCCGTCTCGACACACTTAACACACTCACTCCTGATGTGTGAGCTCGAGGCTATGAAATCTTAATGACAAGAACAAGAGCGGAGTTTATTCAACAACATCCAGCTAATGGTGATTATTTAGAGATTAACACTGAAACTGTTTGCTAATGAATTAATAAGTTCAGTGACAGAAATGAATTGAATGTGGGTAATTTATTCTGAATAATAAAAACCATTCAGAGTGCTTTGGTGGGCTCGCTTTTTAAAATGTTTGTTAACTGAATGTGTTTTGAATGGCTTTTTATATCAAGAGAAGTGATGTGAAGACTCTGTGTTGTACTGTGTGTTGTGCTCGAGGAAATTGTGGCAATCGTTTTTGTGTAGCAAAACTGATAAAATGGCAGGTTCGGAAATTGGCAGCTTTAGAGATAAAGTCAGAAAATTAGTTGCAGAAAGCTAAATTCTTCACCTCATAAAGACTTAATATAAAAAAAGCTCCGCTTGTTAGATTAGAAAATCCTTCAAACTAATTATCCAGCTCCTCTACATCAGATTATTGTTTATTTTCTTCAAGATTCCTTATTATACAGTGTAGGTCTGCCTGACGTCATGTCAATCAGATAAATATGTCAGAAATGGAAGTGGAAGCAGCTAATAATATCAGTTTGTCTGTAATCTGATGGAAGCCAGTGCTTTACTTTTATTTCTCCCTTTTATCTTTTCAGGATGGATGACATTCAGCTCTGCAAAGACATCATGAGTTTAAAGCAGGAGCTAAGGCAGATTGTCGCAGTACCAGGTACAATTAACAGTCACTCATGGAAATTCTGCATCAAAATCAGGCGATAAAGAACTCACAGTTGTTCCTCTGCATGCAGAACTGTCCACACTCTCTGTTTAGACTTGACCAAAAATAGATCTTTTGATAGAAAGTGCAGCTCACAGGAGGCCTATCGCCTCTGCGAGTATCACACTGATTTATAGGACGTGTCGTAACAATAAACGACGCAGGATTGATTGTAAGTCCCAGGGACACAGTGAAGTTATGAGGGAGAGATAAGCATACACACACTCACAAACACATAAACATCCATGCATCATCACTTTGAAGGAAACACAAGCTGAGGGAGGTTTTCCAGGCAAAGAGTCTAAAATGAATTTCAGTAAACACTCATTTACTGCCTGCATGTTTTCATTGTGCAAAAACGGAATCAAATATTAGCCTACAGTCACTTCCAGCGTTGCCTGTATCAGAAATGCAGCGAGAATGTGCTGAAGTGGCTGACTGACGTCAGCTGCATCGCACATAGCAACCCAAATGCGTACATGAGGCTATGCATAGAGAGAACCTGGCAACAGCAGGAAAACACGCCTCCTCCGAGCGCATGTACATCATGTGTCAGTGTGTGTGTGCAGGAGGGGCTGGTGTCGTGTTCAAGGATGCACACATGAGGATCAGGACTGACCTGTCAAACGCTGCCTGGATTTTATTTTACCACTTTGACAACCCAGCAGCATATACGAAATAACAGAAACACCCTGACAATACAGTAACACATCCAGCATGAGTAGTTCTAATTTAGCCTGTGTGAAGGCTAAATTTTCCCCGCAGCTTGAATGAAGTAAATCCCTGAAGGGAATCTGGTTCTCGACTAGTTTGATGTGTTTTTTTTTAAAGAATTTTCTCATTTAAATTCCTTGTGTATTTGTGGAAAATTTATAAGGAATCTTCAATTTTGAGATCCAGATAGACTTAAAAAATAATCCCTTTTAATGGGCTCGGACTCACCTCTGACAGAATTACTTCTTTGGGAATGCGGCTAAAAAACAAGAAACCAAATCAGTCAAATAGCCCCCTTTGGAAGAATTGAAAAAGTACAGCACAAACGTAAATCAGATTAAGAGTAGTATATAACTAGTTTTGCCAACATTGATCAACATAGAAGGCTGCGCGAGAAAAACAGAAGTGTCTTGAGTTGAGGTGTGTTTTATTTTTTTCTAGCTTTAATTCATAGGAGAGAAGATATGTTACTTTCTTATCACATAAATTATTAATAGGATCGCATTATAACATAGTGTTCCTTTTATTTTGTCCACTTGCCACCTAGTCTGCACTGCCCTGTAAAATCTCACTGACATTCCCTTGTGCCAAAAGTGTTGTGTATGCTGTTAAGGGGGTTCTGGTATCCCATTACTCCACTCCAGGACAAAAGGAGTCATGTGACAGACCCAGCTACCTCTCCTGCACCTGCTCCTCTGACTTTGGATTATGTGTCTAACCCGTGCATCCTTCAGGCTGTCCTGCCCCCTGGGAGCTTCGCTCTGTAGCTGCACTGCTCCATGTTAGAAAAAGCTGGTTTTAACAGTCATTTTTCATCCGCTTTTTCTCAAATAGCCTAGATATCAGCATTGCCAGACAGCCTACCTCTGCAGCCATGTGTCGATGTGTCCTTTTCTGTTTTTACATACATCTGATTTGGTCTGTTAGTGTATATTCTGTGCTTTGGAGTGTGAAGGTTAGCTCTTTGAGGCAGGACAATTCTGATGCTTGCAGATGCTTAATCCTTCAGCCAGCAAAACCAAAAAGAAGGCTCACAAACATTTGCATAATTGAGTGAGTGCCTTATTTGTTATAAATTATGCGTGAGTCAGAATTAAGGATCTGTTTTGTGACGTGACTCAGTGTTAAAGAGAATCTGACATTCCTGTAGGGTCGGTCTGTAGACATCAGATGGGTTGCTGCTGTCCGTCTTATTTTCTTCCTTGTTTTCCCCCCAGAGAAAGAAAAAACCAAGAAGCACAGGCAGCGAGAAGAGGAACTGATCCTGAAGATCCATAAACTGGTGCAGAAGAGGGATTTTCTGGTCGACGATGCCGAGGTGGAGAGATTAAGGTACGGCCCTCCTAAGCTCTGAGCACAGCTCATATCTGGGATGACGTCTCTGTGTGCTGACTGTCTGTTTACTCAGATACCGCTGGCTGTTTATTTCTTCATTTGATCCTCATAGAAGAGTTGAGAAACAGCAGGAAGGAGACTCATTAGAGTAAATGTGTAGCGCGAATGTGAACTTGACTGAAGACGGCGAACAGGGGTCACTTCATCATCACAGCAGTGTTTAGCTGTGTGTGTGGGAGGGAGGCTGACTGATGACTGTGGCTCTGCATTGTCTGCTCCCCCAGATAACCCACAGAGTGTGACACAGATAACGTTCAGATAGGCAAGATAATGGGTTTAAATCACAGCGTGAACAAATGTCTGTGGGACTCAAAAGATTAATTTTGAAACTGTGCCTTCAGATTGTTCTGGGTTATTTCGGTGTCATTATAATCATTTTTTGTGACAGTACTGAGTCACAACCAAAGAGTCTTAAAAGTGATTATCTTCTATCAAAATCAATGCCACATGTAGCATTAGATTACGTCCAATCGTGTGTTCTCTTTAATTTCAGGTAACAGAGCTGCAAAGAGAAATCTTTAATTTTACAGTCTACTGGGTCTACTGGGAGTTTTCCCCCACAGACATCTCTAGAGTTTATTGAGAAGATATCCAAAATGCCTTGCTGAAGCCCGAGGTCAATAGCCAGACTGCTTTAGGCTCATAGGAAGGCGAAAGTAATTCAAATAATAACTTGTTACAACACTATGCTGAAGAACATGTCTGAACATACAACATATTGAACCTTGAAGCAGATGAGCTGCAGCAGCAGAAGACCACACCAGGTGCCACTACTGTCACCTAAGAGCAGGAATCTGAGGCTACAGATTGTCAGTTGGGCTGCTGCTGGTTATGTAATGATGTGAGGGATATTTTTATGATACTTCGGGGCCATTAGTACTAATTAAGCATGGTTTAAAATGCCACGTCACCCGAGTATTGTTGCTTACCGTGATTTCCTGAACTTTACTCAAATTGTCTCTGCAGTCACCCGATCTCAGTCCAAAAAAACACCCCTGGGATGTGATAGCATCATGAATGTGTGATGCCATCATGTCAATATGGACCAAAATCTCTGAGCATCATGTTGACAAGCTGTTTGTTGTGCTACAAGAATTAAAACAGTTGTTAAGGCAAAAGAGGTTCCATAATGTTACTAGTAAGGTGTCAATAATGGCGTGGCTGGCGAGTGTATGTTTCTATATTTCCTATAAATTTGTTCAGAGGAAGCATATTGAAACAAAAATTCTCATTTAGGTCAGCAGATGTCATTTTGTTGAGTGTTTGAAGTCCTGTACAAAACTAAATGGTAGCCAACAAGGGTGCAGAGCAAGCTCCTTCCTAATATAATTTAGTGAGATACATGATTAAGTGTCTGAAAGACAGAGCAGATACAGAACCTAATAATAATCTTAATTTGTACTTCAAATCGTGGCTCAAGAGTTGGGAGTTCGCCTTGTAATCGGAAGGTTGCCGGTTCGAGCCCCGGCTTGGACAGTCTCGGTCGTTGTGTCCTTGGGCAAGACACTTCACCCATTGCCTACTGGTGGTGGTCAGAGGGCCCGGTGGCGCCAGTGTCCGGCAGCCTCGCCTCTGTCAGTGCGCCCCAGGGTGGCTGTGGCTACATTGTAGCTTGCCATCACCAGTGTGTGAATGTGTGTGTGAATGGGTGGATGACTGGATATGTAAAGCGCTTTGGGGTCCTTAGGGACTAGTAAAGCGCTATATAAATACAGGCCATTTACCAATAAGGATGAAAGCACATTTATAGATCCTGATGACCAAAACGTCAAAATGTAGACCAGAGAAGGACAGAAAAACATTTTTATTATGCCTCTCTGGCTTCTGTATTCCAGCCAAGAATCGGTTTTCTTTTTTCGCCTCTTTTTGTCTTTAAATATATTTAAAACTGACCTCCGCCTCAAAGTGAAATTAACAGAAAAAATGGATTATTTGTTGATTTCTTCATCTTCATATTTTATTGCAGTTTGAAGGTTACAAGAGCTCATGACTGCTTTGAAAACAGAAATATTAGATATATAAAATGTGCTCAGTAGAGCTTACATTTTATTACTAAACTAATTATAGTTAATTCAGGACCACTGTAGTCCAAGGATTATTATTTCACTGAGCAGTAATTCATGTTTAGCAGCGTAGCTCTGTTCTGGAAGAGGCGCTCAAAATATTCTCAGCTTAGCTGTCAGCTGATCGGGTCTGGACTGTATTTGACAGATTTCTTTTGGACTAGTGTGAGTCCAGATACTGGTGGAGTTGATGTAGTTGGGCGACCGTAGCTCAGGGGGTTGGGAAGCGCATCTGTAACCGGAAGGTCGCCGGTTCAATCCCCGGCCTCTCTGTCCTGGTCGTTGTGTCCTTGGGCAAGACACTTTACCCTACTGGTGTTGGCCAGAGGGGTCGATGGCACGATATGGCAGCCTCGCTTCTGTCAGCCTGCCCCAGGGCAGCTGTGGCTACAACAGTAGCTTGCCTCCACCAGTGTGTGAATGCGAGAGTGAATGGGTGCCTTGAAAAGCGCTATATAAATCCAATCCATTATTATTAGTAAAGTCATGGAACCTTTGGCATCTAGGAGGATGAAGTGATGATTGAGGAGGTTAAACGTTGGTAGGTCTGAAAAGGAAGATTGACAGAAGGAGCAGAGAGTGATTGACCTTAAGAGTGTGAGCAGAAAGATAACATGACAAGTACAGTGACGTCAAAAGAGTGAAAGAAGCGATTTTGACAGAGTGGGAAAAAGAGGCAAGAAGGAGAAAGCGACAAATAGAAAGAGACAGAAAGTGTTCATACATACTCGGATAAAGACAGGAAGGAGCTGAACTGACTCCAAAGCTTCAAAACAAGTATGTATGTTCCACTAGTGTATGTAGGCAGTGAGAGTGGATAACCCTGATATGATTCTGACTGACCACGTGGCAGCCAGTTAGATCAAAGTCTGCACAAAGGAAGGGGAAAGGTAACAGAGATAAAGCCTGTTTTTATGAAAGATAAGTCTGTAGTTGCTCAAAGTAATAAAAAAAAACCCTGGTTGTTTCAGACAGTAGGCTTCACCAAGGCCCACTATAAGATGAGGATTGTCTTGAACTGTAAAGCATGTGTGCTCACTTTAATAGAGATTAAGAAGAAAAATGCAGAGCTTGAAATGAACAGACGAAGGAATTTTAAAAGTTGGTAGTCTCTTAAAACAAAACACCCCCCCAGATGTTTAGCTTTGAAAATACCAAAAACTGTGGCGCAGCCATGCTGTCCTGTCAGTCAGTCAGTCCAGTAGTGCTGCTTCAGTCAGATAAAAGCAGACATTTTCTGAATTTCATTCAGACTAAGATGTGGATGTTTTGTACCTCAGGGAGAAGGAGGAGGACAAAGAGATGGCGGAGTTCCTCAGGCTGAAGCTGATGCCTCTGGAACAGAAGCTCAAAGTCACACAGAGTGAGTGAGAGGTTAAAAATAACTCATGCACACCATCTTAAAGAGACAAGAGCATTGTATGTGATTATGTCTCTTTTTTCCCTCTCCCTTTACGACAAGATCCTCCAAAGCCCAAGAGACAAATCCCTGAGCCGCCTCCCAACAAGCCATCCATCACCAAGTCAGGAGCGGCCATCATTAAGGACTGCTGCGGAGCCACCCAGTGTGCTGTAATGTAACTGACCCAAACCTGCTTATGGCCCCGACCCTGTGTCAGACACCGCACTCACATCACACGACATGACGTACATCACTTCCTGTTACTCGGAGAGTCACAGTCAACCACGAAACTGTTCAGGTATCAGATTCGTAGCTTAGTTTGCAAGAGGTTGGGAGCTGATCCCCGGTCGGTATTTAAGGGAAACTTTTATAGTAAGGAGCTTTTAACCAAGACCATGAAATAAAGGGAAAGGAAGCTGTGAAGAGAACTGTAAATAAAAACTATGTTGAAAGTGTTGATTTATTTATTCAGTCAGTTTTCAGATTGGTTAATTCCATCATGACAGGTTCAATGAGGATGGATCTCATCTGCAGAGCTACAAGCACAATGTCCATAAAGTGAACTGAATGCTGGGGTTCTCTGACAGGAAGAGAAAAGCTGATGTCTGACGACGGGTATTCATTCATTTAGTGCTTAAAATCCAATCAGTGAATCTCTCAGTTGCTACATTTTATCATTTTCCCCAGGTGGGACAAACACAAGTGGCTCTGAAAAACAATATGGCTCCCTGCCAAGGGACTTATGCAAACTGATTTATATATGCTAATGAGGAGAGGGAGCCAGTGGATGATTTTTTCTACAAGTGCTGAGCAATATTATCAAACAGCAGTTTAATTCTTAAGGCATTTACAAATTAAACAAAGACTTAATGCTGAACAAACTAACAAACTCTTTTCCACTGACGTGCTGCCAGTGCCCGTGTTGAACTGGTTCTGTATGACAGAGACTGAAGTCAGTGCCAAAAATCTGATACAATACTGTTGCCAAGCCGGAAGTTGAAACCACTAACATCAGGGTGGAGATACAAGAAATATAGAGATTATTCACCTGCAGATTCTGTCCACAGTACCCCCCACCCCACTGAAATTACTCCAACCTTTGCTATATAGCATCCGGTTCATTCTCAAACCTGTGGAAATGTCAGCTGGTTCGCAAAGGCTCTATGCAGCACGGCATCAGTGGAAACCAGATTAAAAATGAGCTTATATTGGGCTCAGTGCTAGTTAGCAATGTGCGTCCTATAGGAGAGGTCCAATTATGTTTCTAGAAGTCTTCAAAAGGACAGTTTTCTCTATCCAATCTGGAGATCACAGAGAATCATCAAAAGAAAACTCTTGTATATCAGAACAACATTTAAATGAAAATATGATGGGAGAAAAGTTTACAATTCATTTTGAGATAAAAAAAAAAAAATCCATTTACATCTTGAGGTGTTCTGGGGAGTCCTCTAAATCAAAGGTTATAGATTGTAGTAGAATAAAACTGGAACAAAAATGCATCTAAACTTTTTCCAACACAATTTATAGAGAGTGCCAACTAGCATCCAGCCTAATGACTCACCTTTATAGTTTTCAGGAACCCCTTTCATGATGACTTTAATGCCTGTATATGCCAACACTTGATCTTCCATCATCACATTTACCCTCCTCCCCAAATCAGCACATCAGAGGCCATATTAAGATCTGCATCATCAGCTGCCAGGAAGTGTTCACTGTGGTAGTGAGACATCATTCATCATCATTCTGGATATTGCAGAGAAACAACATGCATCCTTTGAACTTAAGTCTTGCGTTTTTCAGGAAATGAATGCAACTCTGCTGTAAATGCCTCCAATAGATGGTGTGTGTTTGAGTGTATTTAGGACTTTAGTGTGACTCATGTCAAGCAAAGTGTTGCTCTCTGTCACTTTACCTTTGTTCTGATAACTTAGCATTCTGTAGTTGTAGTGGATTTATGAAGGTCCTAATGTCAAAGTATTGAACAAATATGCAGAAAATAAGCTGAAACTACCTGTACATATATGTTTAAATAAAGAGCATCTTTCAGGAACTCACCGTGTGTATGTTTGAATAATGAGAAGAGGCAGAAATGATGCTTGTGAAATTTATTAACGCAAATCTTTTTTGGTCCCTTCAACAATGTGACTGTTACAGCAACTTTAGGTGCAGCACAGTGGTAAAACAGTGCAGTACAAGGAAGGGGAGGGGGAAATTAGTTGGGCAGTTTAAAAAGAAAAAAAGGTTAAAGGACACTGCTGAATAAATCAGAGAAGAAGAACAAATGTGCAATATTAAAGTTCAAAGTAAGACAACGTGAGATACACAGGCAACGAAGAAACTTGTTTAAACCACCATGCAAACGCCTCGCATTCATTAAACCAAAACTATGCATAAGTGCATATGTTGACTGGTATAAGAGCCTTTCATTGATGTAACTGAATCAAAGTGAAAACGAAATAAAATCAGAGGTAGTTGTCACTGCAGTACACCGAGGAGCTGCTAGGGTTTGCTCAAATTCACTAAAAAGTAATGTCTTCATTTCTCGTACGCATTTTAAGCTCGTTTCTATCATTACCACTTCTAAATAATGATTTTGAACCAATGAGTCTTTAATCAAAGTGGCTTCCAGACAGTCAACAAAACCCTGCAGGAGAGATAAACAATAACAGCTATAATTAAAATCATTTTGATTTGTATGTCAGACATTTTGGTGAGTTGTTAGGGGAAATCTTTCAATTCATGTCTGACAGAAAGACTCATGTTATGCTTCGAACACTGACTAAACAGGCAGAGAACGCAAACAAACTGATTAAATGGGCTGCTGCCCATTCTCTAAACTTTTCACTGAACAAAAACAGCTTCAACCCTCTGACTTCAGTGGCACCCTGGTCGTGCTCGACGTCACAGGCAGTCAACATTGTTTGGTGGCAATTCAGTAGCCAGCAGCCTGGTAAATGCTCAAGACAAACAAAATTTGAGAAAACTAACCCACAACAGTAAGTTAAAACTGCTATTAAAGTGGGTGGGGAGGTAAAGATGGTGAGTCC
The DNA here is from genome assembly GCF_057381845.1 of Rhamphochromis longiceps. NCBI lineage: Eukaryota > Metazoa > Chordata > Actinopteri > Cichliformes > Cichlidae > Rhamphochromis > Rhamphochromis longiceps. The sequence continues at coordinate 38,413,819 of NC_140562.1, read as the reverse complement.
TTTCAGCACCGGGGCAGATACAAACCATTGTAAAAGCCCGGCAGATTCCAGAGAGCCTCAGTGGGGCCTCTGTGTGCACATCAATCTGTTCAGGAGGCTTCCCAGAGCCCCCTATGCTGTTCCTCAAACCCATCACCGATCACCTTCTTTCCCTAAAAACTCAACTATTCAGTCTCATTAAAAATCATAAGCTCAGGAGTGCTCACCGCTCCCCTCAAGATCTCAGACCGAGTGGATCACCAGTGATACAGCGGCGACCAGCTCCAAGGTTAAAGCAACAAACCTTGAGCACTTACAGTATACAGCAGCTGCATGGGGTGATGCCAACTCTGGGATCTAAACATCACGGTGGAAATAAAGACTGGTCTTAAAAAACGTCTTTACAATCCTTCTGTTTGCCTCTGCTTCTCCTGGAATTACACCATGCATAAACTCAGTTATGCACAACATGCACATTTCACACCACCTACTCCAGTGTAAACCACACACACACACAGACAAAATACTAAAACAAAACACACACACCCCGGCTGCTGACTAAAGACAAAGCTTAAGTCAGTTTCTGCTGACTAAGCACGCTCATGGCTGAAATACTGAAGTGCCTTTTTTTTCTTCTTTTTAATAACTTTTGAGGCCTTCGTTAGAGGCCCTGAAGACACAAGCCAAAGTCTTTGCTATAAATTAAGTGAACATACAACAATAAAAGTTCCGGAGAGCAGCAACTGTTGCAAAACCAAAACTGTTCAAAGACCGACAGCTTCCACAACACAGTCTTAACAGTTAAGACCTGGCTTCTCTTTAGTCCCAGCATTTAATTGCCACTCAATCCGCTACACATTTAAGCCAAACTCTTCTACCGGTGACCAAATACTCTACACAGTACAAAAAGGAACTGAACACTATGCTGAGGCTACTTCCTTACACAGACAAAATACAGAAGAATATCTGATTAAAAAGCAATTTCTTTAGAAACCTGAAAGAAACAGGTGGATGCTTCAGCTGCTAGTTTGGGTCAACATATCTGGGGTTAGCTACAAAGAAAGTTCTAAATGAAATTTTATATCTTGGAGATAAAGCAAGGAAGTATTTATGAAGGTTTCTCAATGTGGTTCATTAACAAAAATCTCTTTAAAAACCTTCGTGTATTTTTGTAAACAGTGAATACCTACACTTCTTTGATGTAATACAGAAAACCTAGTTACTCATCCCTAGCATTTCTCCCATTGTTTTCTACCACTTTGTTCACAGTGACAACAAACTCAGCTCATTCACTGAAAGTGTTCAACACAATATGGCTCTAAACTGAAAATGCACATTCATGATATTAATTGCCCTTGGGAGGAAACTAAACACACGTTAGAGCAGATGACATTTGGCAAATCAGAATTGCAGAAAGTCTGCAAGAAGCAAATCAGTTTGGTGAACTTAGAAGACTGAACTGAAAAAACAAACCAAAAACTAACTAAAATGGCACAAATGTGATGACGAAGAATGCAGAATGCAACAGCCTGTTAGGACATAAAGGGTCAAGACCAATGCTCTTCTGTGTTATGTGTTTAGTGTAGCCGTTCAACTCTTTTATTTAGAGTTACACTGTATGTAAACTTGTATTGCTGTATGTGAGACTGTATGTGTATATATGAGAGGATCAGAGGCCTGCCGTGAATGAGAAGTTGGCTGCTAATTTGATTCTACTACGTGAAGCTCTTCTGCTGGGACTGTCCATGGACAGGAGGGTCTTTGTGTCAGGTGGTGGTGGTGGTTCTCTGGGGTCTGCAGAGTCATCTGTGCTGCCATCACGCTTTGCAGGTAGATCAGCTGTGACATCTGCCAGTGCCACCACATGTTCAAACAATACAAACAAACAAGCTCACACTTAACTACAGATGGAAAAGGTGCAAATAAGACTGATCCTTTTAATTTTATACCACAAAAACGGCATAAATCAGATGGACCACCTGTTGGTAGTGGAGGAGTTCTCTCCTCAAAGTGAATCAGATCCGCCTGCTGGACGACAACGGGGTCGGGGTGAAGCTGAGGCGACGGTAGGCAGGATGGAACAGGGCCACACAGCAGGTCCACTGGAGACGACAGACACAGCAGCTCTGACTCTGCAGCTGCATCAGCACCTGGAAGGTAAAACAAAATAAAATCAATTAAAAAGGCTGGCCAACACTTGAGGTCTCGACAATAGCCAATTAAGAGGAGGAGAGAATGATGCAACATAAAAAACTGAAAACTGAAAAAAAGGCATTGAGCTTTTTTCACCATGATTTTTTTTGTAAAGCTAAGAAAAAGCTTATTTCAGAACTCCTGATTTTCTTCAGTATATCTTTAAAGACTACAAAAACCTTGAGCAGTCATGTATGACTTCCATTACCTGGACTCTGAGCTCCAGATGTTGCACTGCTAATCGGGCTGTCTCTCGGGCTCTCAGTGTTCTCCAGCTGGGGGCTGTTGGAGACTGAACAGCTTGGTTTTGCTACAACACACAGACAAAGCACTTTAATTACAATTTTCTTACAATGCACAGCCGCCATCTCATGAAATCACAACCCAAAAATCACCTTTTAGTTTGATCACTTCAGTCAGCACAGTGGAGCATGTCAGTAACCTAAAGTTCAATCTGAACTTTCAATAAGAAAGACTCCCAACACCTTTACCTTTCATATCGTTCTTCAAAACGATAATCCTCTTGTGACCATGCCCTTTGATCCAGATCACCTGATGAGAACAAATCAGAAACTGAATGGTGAGAACTGATAGAAATAAACAATTATCACAAAAGTTCAGGACATTAACAAAAGCGATCAATAGAGAAAAGGTTTAAGAGTTTATTTAGATCAGTGTTGCCCACACAAAGATTACTTGGGCTGGTTGCCCATGTCTATTATCAGCCACCAAAGTATATAAGGTTAAAAATATTTTCTACTATGAACACAACCATGTGCCATCCCTTTACTAGTGAACTGCTCTTCCTGTCTTGCATTTTTCCCCACCACTATCTAGCGTTCTTGTCCGGTTGCCATACGGTGATATTTAATATTTATAACCTTCCCTAAAATGGATTTTTGACTCAAGCTCCACCATCTTAGACGGTGCTGGTGGCATTAGTCCGTCTCCTACAAACTGGAGGTCCAATCTCACCAGAACCTGCAGCAGGTGGAGAACTACTTCATATATGCCCTGAACTCACTAAGCTGAGTTCAGAACTCTGACTACTATCATCAGTAGGTGAAGCTGAATTCATCCACATAAGGAGATTCTTGAGAGGGAGCTGAGTTTTTGAAGGAGAGAAACAAGTAAATACAAGCTGTTTGGGAGTCCACACTCATATGCACACATACAGTGGGGCAAAAAAGTATTTAGTCAGCCACCGATTGTGCAAGTTCCCCCACTTAAAATGATGACAGAGGTCAGTAATTTGCACCAGAGGTACACTTCAACTGTGAGAGACAGAATGTGAAAGAAAAATCCATGAATTCACATGGTAGGATTTGTAAAGAATTTATTCGTAAATTAGGGTGGAAAATAAGTATTTGGTCACCTCAAACAAGGAAAATCTCTGGCTCTCACAGACCTGTAACGTCTTCTGTAAGAAGCTTTTCTGTCCCCCACTCGTTACCTGTATGAATGGCACCTGTTTGAACTCATCATCTGTATAAAAGACACCTGTCCACAGCCTCAAACAGTCAGACTCCAAACTCCGCCATGGCCAAGACCAAAGAGCTTTCGAAGGACACCAGGAAAAGTATTGTAGACCTGCACCAGACTGGGAAGAGTGAATCTACAATAGGCAAGCAGCTTGGTGTGAAAAATCAACTGTGGGAGCAATCATCAGAAAATGGAAGACATACACGACCACTGATAATCTCCCTCGATCTGGGGCTCCACGCAAGATCTCATCCCGTGGGGTCAAAATGATCATGAGAACGGTGAGTAAAGATCCCAGAACCACACGGGGGGACCTGGTGAATGACCTGCAGAGAGCTGGGACCAAAGTAACAAAGGTCACCATCAGTAACACACTACAACGGCAGGGAATCACATCCCGCAGTGCCAGACGTGTTCCGCTGCTGAAGCCAGTGCATGTCCAGGCCCGTCTGAAGTTTGCCAGAGAGCACATGGATGATACAGCAGAGGATTGGGAGAATGTCATGTGGTCAGATGAAACCAAAGTAGAACTTTTTGGTATAAACTCAACTCGTCGTGTTTGGAGGAAGAAGAATACTGAGTTGCATCCCAAGAACACCATACCTACTGTGAAGCATGGGGGTGGAAACATCATGCTATGGGGCTGTTTTTCTGCCAAGGGGACAGGACGACTGATCCGTGTTAAGGACAGAATGAATGGGGCCATGTATCGTGAGATTTTGAGCCAAAACCTCCTTCCATCAGTGAGAACTTTGAAGATGAAACGAGGCTGGGTCTTCCAACATGACAATGATCCAAAACACACCGCCCGGGCAACAAAGGAGTGGCTCCGTAAGAAGCATTTGAAAGTCCTGGAGTGGCCTAGCCAGTCTCCAGACCTCAACCCCATAGAAAATCTGTGGCGGGAGTTGAAAGTCCGTGTTGCTCGGCGACAGCCCCAAAACATCACTGCTCTCGAGAAGATCTGCATGGAGGAATGGGCCAAAATACCAGCTACTGTGTGTGCAAACCTGGTAAAGGCCTATAGTAAACATTTGACCTCTGTTATTGGCAACAAAGGTTATGTTACAAAGTATTGAGTTGTATTTTTGTTATTGACCAAATACTTATTTTCCACCCTGATTTACGAATAAATTCTTTACAAATCCTACCATGTGGATTCATGGATTTTTTTTTTCCACATTCTGTCTCTCACAGTTGAAGTGTACCTCTGGTGCAAATTACTGACCTCTGTCATCATTTTAGGTGGGGGAACTTGCACAATCGGTGGCTGACTAAATACTTTTTTGCCCCACTGTAAGTCCATGTCACATAAGGTGCAAATCTGAATGAAAGCCTGTTCATGTTTTAGAATGATTCCTTATAGAGGAGCTCCAGTCTCTACTGCAGTAACTATACCTGTGGAATCGCACTGAGCAGCTCATCAACGCTGGTGTACCCACAGAAACGTGGATCAAGGCTGCAGCCTGTGAATTTGTTGTATGCTCCGTGGAACTCAGTCAGGAAGATCTGGTTGTAATGGTAGGTGTGGAGCAGCGCGCGTACATTACGAGCAAACTGGTAAAGCCTGGTTAGCCTCACAAATTCTTCCCAATGACTGCTGGCAGCTTGAGTGGTATCATCAGTTTCCTCGTGGTACAGCTGTGAAAAGATGATGATTATGGATCAAGCACAGTAAAAGTATTGGGGGGGGGAAAAAAAAAAAAAAAAAAAAAAAACCCCAAAGAAAACTCTCGTACTCACCTCGACCAGGTATGGAAGGCTCTTCAGTAACTCGCTGAGAGAAAGGAACCCATATTCACATGGGTTTAGCGCAACTCCGTGAACGCTTAGGTAATACTGGCTCAGCTCCTCCACCTTCAAACCTTTGGTGATGTTCTCATCTTCTTGGGACATGAGCAGTGCCAGTAGCTGTGAGGTCAGAGAGCGCAGAGACTTCCTGTTGATCAGCTGCACTTCCCGACCATCCGCGCCATCCACCACCTTTCAGAAATGCACAAAGTGGGTAGTTAAGAATATCTGAAAATGCCAAGTTATATGAAATGAGACTTTTTACCGTTTACTGTGATTTTAAAAACTTTATAACCTCCAGGATGACTGACAGGACTTTTGTGCGAGACTTCATTTTGTGCATTTAATAAACTGGCTAATTTATAATGAAGACAAAACCCCTGAGACAACAAATCTATTAATTTTATTTTTAGCAGACATGACCACATGCTTCTGCCTTTACAAAAAACATCTGACTGTCAAGTGAAGCTCTATTTTTATTATTTTATTAAACTAAGCAACAGCGAGCTTCTCAGCAGATAGATTTACACAGCTTCCCCTGGGGATGTTTTCTTCTTTACCTTGACAACATGGCAGAGTTTGGTCAGCAGAGCAGGCAGGGAGCTTGCGTCGAAGTCTTGCAGGCGTAGCCCGTAACCAAAGGTTTTGCTGTACTCTGTGAGCAGCTGACTCACAGGCAGACTGGAGTTTTTCTGAGCCCGCAGCAGCTTGACCAGCTGAGCTGCCAGAGCTTTGATACGTTCAACCTCAGTGAGAGACAGCACTTTCTCCTCACCGCACTCCAGCACCTGATGAAGGACGAGGGCATTAAATGGTAAGTTTGTTTTTCATGAAGACCAAGAGTCCCAGACATCATAATTATATTTACAAAGACAGTTCTATCCAAGCACTCAAGGGAGATGCAGGAAAAAGAAACCTGGCCTGATCCACTGACTGAAATCAAAAGGCATGGCAAATCCTCTTAAGTGAAAAATAACCCCATGCCATTCGTTCCCAGAAGTCTCATCACCAAAGCAGCATCAGTTCACTGACTGATGCTGGCAAAACTTCTTATGCTGTGTACATACTGGAAGTGATTCGATCGTCGTGCATCGCCTTGGCCAAAAGCAAAAACCTACTGCACGCCACACTCACCATCAGGACATCAGGGATTGCCTCAAAGAGCTCAATGAGCTTGGTGAACCCATAGTGGCTGAGCTTACACTGGCGACCAAAGTGGTGGTGGTAAGTTGGTATAAACTTGCTGAAGGGCATTCGACAGTGAGGCTGGTGGCGAAGCAGGTCCACCACCTCCTTCCCAAACTGCTTGGTACGCTCCAGTTCTTCCATAGTACGCTCTAGTAAAGTAAGAAAACGACTTTAGTGATAGGCAACCAAAAAGAAATGCATCATTAAAATAAAATAAGGTTTCTATGGTTAACAGTTTCTGCAGGTAAGTAGATCCTTTTTAAAACTCAAGTCTAATGCGCTTTTAAATTCTACTTCCAAATTGACAGTTATGCACTCACCCCTCTTAGGAACTGAGATGACTGTGTCGGTGGGCTGTTGTGTGATGGTGATGGTGGTGTCAGGGATCTCAGTCAACAGATCCATCAAGTCACATATCCCATAGTCAGTTACTCTCCAGTCTCTGGAGAAGCACCTGATTCACAAAAGAATGCATTACAGCACCCACACCACTAATAATTCAAACAGTTTTTCCGCTCCTATGAAACTAACACACGTGTCCTATTTATGTTTAATTACCAATGGTATGCCTGCATGAAGTCCTTGATTGCCACTTGTTTGCTGGCTTGAAACTTAAGCAGTTTAAGCAGGTCTTGGGTGAAGCGTTTAACTTGAGCTCGGTGAGTTAGAGTCAGTAAACGCTTTGTACCCATACCCAAGATCTGTTGGTTAGAAAAATGAAAAACGTATAAAATAAACAAAGACAACATGAACAAATACATTGTTCAATCGGAAGATCATCACTGGGTGGTCCTCATTAAAAATACCTGCAGAACATGTGGCACAGCCTCGAGGAGCTCCAGCAGCTTAGAGAAGCCGTAGTCGGAGACGCGGCACTGCTTGGCAAAGTGATGATGATATGAGGGAATGAATTTGCTGATTGGCATTATGCATGACGGCTGACTTTTTAAGAGGTCAATAATCTCTCGGCTAAACTGGATGAGCTGTGGATTGCCGACTGGACTCTTGCAGCGTTGAATCCATGGCTCTGTGTGACAATTAAAAAAAAATAAATAAATAAATTGTTAAGGTGAAATGGGCTGCCTGAGCTAAACGCAAACTGCCTGATAACTTTACAAGAACTCATATCAGATGGTTAAAGAGTTTAAAACAAAAAACCAACAAAAAAAAAAAAAACCCAAAACACACCCAAGATGAGAGGTCTGAACAGCACTATGAAAAATGAAAATGAAACTCCAATAAAAACCAGATTTGTAAATATACCTACCAGAGTTTGGCACCGGAGGTTTATTGTTGATCCACTTGATGACTTTGAAACCATTTTGAGCTGTGACTACTGTGATACTGGGAACACAGGTGACGAGGTGCTCCAGAGGAACACCACCTTCCAGTGACTCATTGCCAAGCTGAAGTGGTCTGAATTTTGCTGCATAACAGTCTGGAAAACTAAATGGAAATTAAACTTTTTAATAACTTTATAACGACAGAAAATATATTCTAACATTAAAAATGCGTACACGTAACAGGTAATAAACCAGTTCTTACCTGAGGAGTGGAAGTGTGCCCTGATGTGACTGCAACAGACTGTGGACCTCTGAGGCTAGTGTGCTCAGAGACATTACAACAAATGGGATTTTATAGGAATCAGGGTCAAAGTCGGCCTCACTGCAAAAAAAAAAAAAAAAAAAAAAAAAAAAAAAAAAAAAAAAAAAAAAAAAAAGAACAACAGTCAGTGATGGAAAAAGGTCAACTTACGCTACAATATAAAGGTTTCGAACTGTTGTATACCTGAAGTCCTGCAGTGAATAGTGCTGTCTGCAGACAGGTTCATGGTACTCCAACTCCTCAAACACAACAGGACTCCCACTTGCTGAGGAGGAGCCCTCCTGGGATTGGGAAGATCCCAGTGGACTCTGGCGTATTTGGCTGTTGGACAGAAGGCACACAAACCTTGAGCCTCCCTGCTCCCGCACTGCAACCAGCTCTGGGAGCCGATACAGATCGCCAACCACGAGCTTACGGGAATATCTGGAGAGAGCAGGGCAGAGTTGGAGTATATACTTTTACTACATTTTTTTGCCATCTCATTTTTTGAATGCTATACTCAAACACCAAATGTGTATGCAAAAATTAGACAATAACGAGTTTAGAAAGATACTGACTTTTTCTCATAAATCTCAGTGAACTTGAAAAGAGGAAGGCAACTGGCAGGAGCATCTTGAAGAATGGAGATTATCTCTGGGCTATAAAATAACAACCACAAATGTCACCACGATAGACCAAACAACAATTTAAATTTTAAAATTTCACAATGTAACCAACATATTAAAGCTCCAAACTAAAATATATATATAAACTGTACCCGAGCATGGCAAGAGATTTGTTGCTGCCACCGGTGATCAGAGACACCTGAATGCGTTTGCCTCCGATCTTGTAACGGTGTAGGCCGCTGACTGCACTAATGGCCTGCTGCAGGGACATCATCTGAATTGTGGCCTTCAGCTGGTAGTCAGTGTGGGGGCTAAGCTCCACACTTTTTACCTAAACAAAACAAGTTATACCACAAAGTGATTTTGAGAGGAAAGGGTAGGTAAAACATATACAAACTACTTAGATGTGAGCAGAACACAGATATGCATTGCATGAAATATTGGCATAATTTGACTACGCTTTACCCTTCCGTATCGGGAGAAGGTGTCATTTAAAGTTTGCTGCAGATCCTTGCGAGACATTCTGTAGTCCAGGTTGGCAACCTGGATCTCTGCTCCCTCTGAGAAAGGCTCAGAAGCTTCAGAACAAGGGCTACGAGGGGCAGCAATCAGAGGTGAGGAACGGCTGGATAGGCAAGGGGATGCACTCCTTATGTTAGAGAATGGAGAGATGCAATAAAAACATAATTAAAATTACATTTATCATTACGCATGGTTTATAATTTGCATGCAGCAGTAGGTAACCTGGAAGACCAGGAGCCCTGAGATAAGACGAGGGGGCTGAAGCTTCTGTGTAGGTTCAACTTGCTGAAGGCGGAGGGTGTGCTAATCTGGAACTCCCCTGAGTTCCTGTCCACTTGGTCAACAGGGGATTCAGTTGCACTTTGAGGGCTGGAGTCCTCTCTGCTATACAGAAAGATGAACAACAGGCACATGCAGATAAACAACATGACGCAAACATGACAAACATTTTATTTTCAGTTGAAAATTTATTCCCGCCATCTCTGTGTGTACCTCTGGCTGTAGATGGATTCTACAGTGAGACCAGGCTTAGTTAGTTGCTCCAGTGCTCCAGCCTCACCATTATTCTGGGTCGAAGACGAGGCAGCACATCCCTTTTCAAAGTGCTGAAAGTTCATTCTGGCCTTCCCCTCCAAACTGCCCAGCTCCTGGATCAAGCAGGGAAGGCAGAAGTTAAGTTGTAGATATTGACCTGCTAGATAATGGTCGTATCCATCCTGTCCATGTGTGGAACAGGATGGTCAAGCGATTAGTTCAAGTAGTTACAAAATACGAATACAAGCAGAACAGAGAAACTCAGAAAAGACCATGGACTGCTGTTTAACTAGGGATGTACATTCAAAATGCCAAAAAAAGGAAAAACTGCTTTACCGTAGAGCTCATTTTCAGGGAATTTCTTACATATTAAAAGCAATAATAATAATTTATAATTAACAAAAAGGTTTTAGATTGGCACCAAAGAAAATCTCCAGGACTATGATCAAATATTTTAGACATTTTTTATTATTTTTCTCCAGATTACAATATATTTTTGTTTATCAAACAGAAATTTCATAGACGTCAGTTAAGTAACGTAACTACGTAACTGTGCTTGCTTATGTTCTAAACTCACGAAGGGCCCATACTGAGCCAAGGACAACTTGTATTTTTTAAATTAACTTGACTGCATTAAAGGGTGTAACACTGTAAATTGCTCTGATATAAAAGGAATACTGAGACAGTTCAAACTTTTCTGCTACTTGCCCTCGCAGCAATGAGAACAGCACACTGAAAATACTGTGGTAGTCCCATTGCGTTTGTTTTATTGTGAGCCTCAAATATAAAAACCTCTAAGGCTTTATATAAAAAAAAACTAACAACAAAACAACAACAAAAAACCTAGGCTTTAATGTCTTCATTCAATTTTGGTGCTTAAAGAGAAATCTTAAATTACATTTTCTCCTTACTGTTTAACTACAAAGAGACTTAAATGTCCATCCCAGTTAATTTATGGGTCAGCTCCCCCCCCCCATTTGTCACACTGGTTACAAACAAACCAGAAAAAGACAAACCAAATCAGCCACTAGAGGTCATTTTTAATCATAGTAGAAATCAGCACTGTCCAAATTTCTCCAAAAGTAAATTCATTAATTTGAAAAATAGAAAAGAAAAGAAAGCGCTTATAGCAGCACATAAAGCAGAACCTGGACAAAACACACAAAATGGTAGCTCACAAACTACATCAGCACTGATATACTGAGCAAAACCACAGACACAAAGCTATATGGCGTTCATGCAATAACACGATGACTGACGAGCAGGAGAGGAGTGGATTAATGAAGGACAAGCAACACATATTACATGCGCAGGCAAAAGGCAGGAGCTAACAGTTACAAGCTGTTAGTCAAAGCAGCAATTAGAAGGTCACTGGGGGGAGGAGAAGCTACAGTGATTTACAAAGCAGCCCAGACAAAGAGAGATGGCAATGGAGGCTGAGGGGAAGCAGGCACAGATGAGTCTGCTGACCTGATGGGGCTTGGCTGGAGCACCACCGGGAGGCCCACTGCAACCCCTCCTGGGGCTATAGGGCCTTTCAGCCACCGGACCAGGGGTGTGGCAGGGGCGGGTTGCTCGCCGTGGCCTTCTGGGTGACCTGGGTGTCTCCAGGGGCAGAAAAGAGAAGGAGGCTATAGATGGGGGAGGGCCGAACATTGAATCCTGGGTTTGAGAGGTCCGGGCCAGAGTCTGAGGCAAGTGATGGGGCTGAGAACGAAGCTCAGACTCAGGACTTGCATCGTCTCTGGGCCGCGGGGAGAAGGAGAGGCTGATTCTGTGGCCAAACACATCCTCATTTTCCATTCGCTTGCGGGCACGTGTAGCTGCCTCAGGGCTGCCAAAGCGGAGGACTGCTGTGCCCTGGGACACACCAAGTACTCTGCCGCCACAGTTGTCTGACAGCCGGCGGAGCCTGAGCTTCACAGCGTTCCGCATGTTCTTGTCACAGTTGAGAGGGAGGTTGTGCACATAGAGGTGGTTGAAACTGGGCTGAAGGAGGGGAGGAAAAGACACCGCGGCTGCCTGGTTTGTATTATTTACACTCAGAAAATAAAACGTTTATTTATTTTTACTTGGGAAAAACAAGTGGGAATGGCCGACAATATTAACGATTAGCAACAATTAATGATTTCCAATTCCCACTATTAGATTAGTAACTCAATCGTGTGTGAAATTCACATTCCAGCTGCATCGCTCTTCACATTTGGCAAGTTTACATTAAAACGAGATTTTGTCCTTCGTTAATTTTGTTAGCGTATACTTACCTTAATAAAAGGACAGTTTAAAAAGTACTCTTAAAATCTTAATGAAGCATTTATGAGGCCTACCTGCGCTTTGACAAGCATGCGTGGTGGCAGATCTGCTGTTATCTCCTGAAAGGGCACATGGCTGTTGGCATGCTGCAGTAGAGCTGAAGATGTATGGCTGCCATGAACCAGGATTACATGGAAACCATGGCGATGACGCAGGTCACTCAACTCGCTTGCAAAATTCACATCAGCTGTTAATAAAAAGGTGACCTGTGTTATCACAAATGTATGTGTGGTAACATGGCTGTAGTTCATTACAAGTAATCAGAGGTGAACTTACAGGATACCAGTACAACAGTTGCAGGTGCAGTGTGCGTCTCAGCAAAGCGCCGTAGGCTCTGACGAAGTTTGTCATCTGCAGCATTCTTGGCTGTGGCATTAATATGTGCAACAGTAACCTGTAAAAGTACAATTATTAAGCGTCTGAATTATTCCTCCTTTTAGGCAGTGACTGAATACACACTCAAACTGTATGGATATTTTAAAAGTGTGTGATGTGTTAAGACAAAAATCACAAGCTGATCAGTCAAGCTAAAAATACTGAACGCACAACTTTTTTTAACCTCTTCAGGACAAGCTATACTTAATGTTATAGAACCAATTACCAGCATGAAGAGAACTCAGTATTTGTATTGTCATAATTAGGGTAATTTCAGACTGCTTTTATTGCTTGAATATTACTGATACCTGGCAGTTGTTGAGCTCTTGGATGACAGCTTTACTCTCCTTGCTAATATCACAAACGCAAATGAATTCTGCCTCACGATGACCCTGGAAGAAGCGGTTGCGAATTCGTTGGACCACAGCTCCAGCAGAGCGTCCACTGGGGACACTGCAGTTCTCAATGTCCCAAAAGACCCCGACTGGAGGGATGTTCTCGGGACCAGTACCCTCTGGTGATCCTAGCAAAGCGATCATTTTAAAGCACACTCAGGTTTCTTGGAAGCTTATAGTTAATAAAATCAGTTCAGTTTTGTTGCCGATTTGTACTGCTGCATTACTGACTCCACTAACCATATTTCTGTCCAGTCTTGCCAAGACTGGTTGATGGCATGAGCATTTTTCCATCGGAGAAGGTGCCACAGCCATTACAAATAGGAATAGGAATAGGAGCAGTCTGAGGAATAGGAACACTTGGGTGCACCTTGTCGGACTCTGCCATCAGACCATTCATAGGCTGCAAAAGGGTACAAATTCAAGACGCTCAAACACACAAAAAAGCAATAACAAGAAATATGAAAAGCGATAAAAGCTTAAACACACATGATTCAGCTCAACATTTTGTAAAAAAATACCTGCATCTTTAGGCCACACAAATTTAATGAAGAGAGATCGACCAACCTTAAATAAGCACTCCTGACAGTAGTGTGCCCCCTTCACACAAACAGTGCGTTCAACATTTAGGTGCATAGGATTAGAGAAGAAGTGTGCTGAAGTGGCTGTAGTAGTGATGGTGCTGGTGCTTGGGTGACCACCGAGTATACTTCCTTGGGATCTTCTGGCTGATGCGCTGCAGTCCACACCACATGTGTAAAAGCCAGAAGAGGTCAGGCAAGAGCCATGCAAGCTAGCAGGTAGAGAGGAAACAGAGGGGAGAGAGGATGCCATCGGTGCTGAAGAGGGAAAGAGGCTGGCTTGACTGAAAGAAAGAGGTACAGCTGGGTAGGTGTGGAGAAGCCCTGAGCAGCAGGGGAGGTAGGGGTGTGATGAAATAGGTTGAGAGGTAGCAACAGAAGAGGACAGCTGAGGTTTGCAACTAAGACTGAATAAAGGATCAGAAGCTTCACCTCCAGTGCCACAGCTAAATTTATGTTTATACTGATGAACAGATGAGGCTACAGAACAAGGCCCAGACCTACTAGTACTGATCGGTGCTCCCAGAGACCCTGGGGCCATATAAAGCGAAACAACTCCTGCAGCATTGCTGCCGCTACCAACAACACCTCTGCCACCCAACAACCCAAAGCCATCTGTGTTGTTGTGGTCACAGTGCTCGCAAATGCTTACTTTGGGGCTAGCCCCCTCTTGTTGCTGATGAGGTGGTGGCGGTTGTTGGAAGGAGTCTTGTGCAAGCTGAGGGGGAGGTGGCGGCAAGCAGGGAGGAGGCAATGGGAGAGAGGACAGAGAGAAGGGCTGGGATAACTGGGAAGAGGAAGTATGGTGCAGTGGTGGAGGAGGCACATCTTTCAGATCCAGTACAGCCTTTCTGTTGTCCATGTGATTGCTCTGAATAAGAAAAGAAGAAAAAAAAAAAATCACTTCACATTAGTTCTGTAAATTTCTTGTGACTTCTCAAAGCCATAATAAAGACATATCTATATGAATTAAAAAATATAAATAAAAGATTACGATATTTAAAAAAAACATCTAAAAAAGATCAACAAGCAAATGTTATTATTGGAAAAAGACAAGATGAACTTTTTAAATGATTATTTTTATTCAGAGAATAAAAAAAGTTATCTAACACTACCAGGCCCTATGTGAAAAGGCAACTGTCCCCCCTCCCTTCTTAAATTAACTGATTAACCACATATTTTGGAAAGCTGAATTCAGTTTCACTAGCCAGAGTCATGCCTGATTATTCTCAGGTCAGATGAATTGGCAATTTCTTCAAATAGAGCATGTCCGACAAAGCGAAGTAAGAAACTAGATCTCAAAAAGCAACATTATGCCACAGTCTAAAAATACTCGAGAACAGATGAGAAAAAGTAACTGACATCTATCAGTGTGTAAAGGATTACAAAGCCATTTATAAGGGTTTGGAACTCCAGTAACCCATGACAAAATCCATGAAGTGCAAATGGAGAAAACTTGGAACAGTGGTGAAACTTCCCAGGAATGGCAAGCCTCCCAAAATTATGTCTTCACCCAGCATGTATAAAATAAAATTTAAAAAAAACAAAAACCTGTAGGCCTCACTTGTATCAGTTAAAGTTACAGCACACATAAAACTATCAGCATTTTATAAAAAAGGATCATATCAAAGGTGTGATGGCCCGGGGCTTCTTTGCTGTTTCAGGACATGAATGACTAGATGTAACTGACAGAAAGTCCTGAATGAGAATGTCCCCCAATCAGTTTGTGCTCTGAAGTTCAAGTTTACTTGTTTTATGCAACACGACAACGGTCCAGAACACAGTAGTGAATCCACCTCTAAATGGCTCAAAGGTTTTGGAGTGGGCTATACAAAGCCTATATTTAAATTAAATTTAGATTTTTTTGGCATGACCTTAAACAGCCACCAATGGTTGAATTAAAACAATTCTGCTACAGAAGAGTGGGACAAAATTTCTCCACAGTGATGCATATCATTCCCAGTAAAGTGTTATCCACAAACACTTTACTGCTGCTCTTGCTGGCAAGGGTGGCACATAGGGCCTGGTAGGTTAGCTACCTCTTCCCTCACTTAATAAATTAACTCCTCATTTTAAACATTGCATTTTGTATTTACTGTTATCTTTATCCAATATTAAAATTTGATAGATCTGAAACATTTAAGTGTGACAACTATTTTTTCTAGTACTCAGTAAGGGGGTAAATAACACTGCGCAGCAAAATAAAATAAAAAAATTAGTTTACATTAATGGTTTGATAACATACCTGAAATATTTTCATTTTAATCTCTCATTTAGAAAACAGTTCAGTTTCTTCATTAAGCTCCATTAAGCTCCATATGTCTGTACTGATAAATACATACTTTGTCTGTCTGATGAGGGGAGCTTGTTTCATGTGCGGAGAAGCAGTCCTTGAGCTTCCATAGCAGGGTTGAAGCCTCTGTTTCGGTGTGAGCGAGCCATGGGAAGGATCTAGCGCCACATGTTGATCTCTCCTTTCCCAGTCCTTCCATCATACGAACCACAGGAGTCTTTCACCATACTTGCATCTCTCTCTCTTCTCTCTCATGCTTTCCCAAAGAAACGAAAGTTAAAAGAAGTTTACTACAGTCATGCTGAATAATTCCCATATGCGACGTTGACACCGTGGTTAAAGTTCGTACCAACTCATTTATGATGACACAGATCGCAGGTGACTAACCGTGAGCCCGACAGCACAGCTTCAAAACATTACAGATAAATAAAAGGGTCATCTCCAACCCCAAACCTTTACAAATTCGACGGTTTTAACAGTTCCTCTTAGGCTAATGTCAGAAGCGAAGCAGTACGTAAACTAACCGATAAGATGATAACTTAGCTCGAGCTAGCTAACGTTACTTTCATTTAATTTACTCATTGGCTACGTCGGAACTGGCCTGCTAAGCCAACTAGTCTCACTACCTAAATCTAGCCATTAAAATAGAAACTTAATGGCTTGTCTTTAGCTATTTAAGCTAACAACTGGGTATTAATGTTTAGCTTGTTTGAACGCACTTGCACATACTTGCTCCCACAAGCTATCCTTCGAGATCCTTACGAGAGAATTGATACTATTCGGTAACAGCGAGGTAATGCCAAACAAGCTGATTATTTACCTGAGAAACTCGCGTCTTCTACATCTTCCTCAAAGGACCATTCCCTATCTATCTCCCTAGAAACGCGCACCTTTTTGTAACCTACTTCTGCCGGAAAGCAATTACTGCTGTCGTAAAATGTGTTCCTATTGTCCGAATCTGGCTGTTTCTCAATACTCAAGTACGCAAGTCCGTACTCGCGTTCTTGCTAGTCCGTACTTCGTAAGTTCACGCGGGAATCTGGACTTCCCGAGAACGTCCTTGATCATCTCAGCGCCAGTTTTTACTGCCATCCCCTCTTAATTTAACTGCGATTAATATTTGCAATGGAAATTAGACATAGTATAAAAAGGTAAACATGATGTAGTAGATTTCAGATAGTATAGAAAGATAATTTAAAAAAAGAAGTATTTTAAGCACTTTGGCAAAATTCACTTTTACATATGATTTGTTTCATAATGTCTAATAAGGCACGATGGTAACAAACAGGTCTCATGTTAGAATGCTTTTATTATTATTTTAGTAGACACTCAAAACTTACAATAGGCTAATGGGGTTTGGAAGACAATTGAACAAATATTTAAAACATAATTTGATTATCTCTGGAGCTGCCTTCAGGATCATCACATATTAATATGCTGTTTCCACTCCCAGTGAAAATGTTTCCTCCTCAATTAAAAATATTTTTAATGTTTAATTCAGAGTCTGCAAAGTAAGAACGGCACATTTTCCATCAGGGGATATGACAGGTGAAATATTCAGTTCAAAATATAAACTGTAAGCTTTTCAAGTAAGACTTAAAGATTAAATAAAACATCCAGTTATGAAGCTTAACTTTCATTTCAGCCAAACCAGTTTGCTCAGGAGCAAATAAAGCACAGAAATAAACCAAACATTAAGATTTAGAAATGATCTAAGTGGGAGATGAGTGGATGATGGGGTGGGTGCAGTTTTTCTCTGTGGTTGGGTCAGGTGGGCTGCCCCGGGCTATGTGGGTCCGGGCAGCGCTGCTGAACTGGGCCCCGGTCCAGATGGGCCTGGGTCCCCTTGCCTTGGTGGGTTCCAGAGTGTGGGGGTGCCTACTGGGGTCAGCGGGTGAGTTGGCCAAAGGAAAGGAAGGGAGGGGCCACTTGCCCCTCCCTGCCCCTCCCCATCTCCAGCTGCCTCCCTCTTGCTGCTCCACCACAATCACCCATACATGCAGGGCCTTGGGGTGAAGGTGTATCACCAGGGTGCAGGGGAGGCATCCCTCCCCCCCCTCTCTGTCCCCTTCTGGCTGTCTGTGCCTCAATTTTATCCCACAACTTAGACATTCACATTACTCACACTCTCATAACACATACATATAGGACCTTAGGGGTGGGCACGCTACACGGCATCCAGAAGACTGTCAGGGTGTACAACCTCACCTCTGGCGCCGTTGCCCACCTCTCAATTTTAAATACACGTATATATTGAGGGCTCTCGTGAGGGGCTATGCGCTTACCTGCTGCTCAGGTATGCACCACCTCACTCCTGGTGGCTGCTTGTCGGGGCCTGGACCCTGGGGCTCGCTCAGGCCCCTTCGGGGGGTGGAGTGCCCTCGGCCTCTGGGCCTAGGGCTGGGGCTCCCCCCCCCCAAAAAAAAAAACACGAAAGAAATGATCTAAGTGACTTAGGAAGAAATCAGTTAAATTTGGACACTTTTTGGCAAATCGTTTAATAATCTGCAAAAAAAACACTGAGTGAGTGATTTGTGTTTTTGTTGTTAATATGGATTGTTTTCAATATGTAAATGTTGAATTAATTCAATAAATTACAATTACTCAGGCCCTATAGCTTTTGAAACACCTGGAGCTGTTGCACATTTTTGAGATGAGCAGTGTTCAGGTAAAGTGGGCCTGATGAGCCACTCATCAGCTAAAATGAGTGTTGAAATCTCCCAATTCTTTTAATCTTTGGGCTGAAGGAAGGACAATACTCGGTGTATAAATGCTCAATCAACAATCATTTATTTCCATACAATTCAACACTTAAGAGCATAAGAACGTCCGGACGGGAGAGATGCTTGCAGAGGGTCACAGCATGTCTCAAAATGGTGACGGGCTACTCCGCTTCTTATAGCCTTAGTGGCCCCCACCTAGTCGTAAAAGCCTAAACATTCACATTCTTTCTCTGTTACGGCGCCTAAGTTATGACCTCAGCTCCCTGTCTTTCTGCTCTCTGTAAAGGTGGGGGTATGGAATGTGGTCTATCTCCCCTGTCCTAGACACAGAGTCTCCTGCATACAACCTTTCTTTTCATGATTCAGCAGTAAAACATGTCAAGAACACAATGTGAGACATTCACAGCAGATCAAGGATACAGAGTGATGCACACTTATCTAATGAACTACTAAATGAATATGTTCTTTTAACCCAAAAGTATAATGAGAACTAAACTACATACACAGCACACCATCTAAACTAAAGGATAATATATGTCCCACAGCTGTTATCATAATTCAACTACTTTAACTACAGATATAAGATAACATATGACAACAGAATAATCTCACATGAGCCATTTAAATTGTAAGAGAAACCAGTTATTTCTTGTAAAACAATTCAATAACAAATCAATCAGCTTTAATTTGAACTCATTTTCACAAGCATAACACATTCAAGTGTTGATTTAATAATTCATGAATAACAACACTGGCATTACAAAAACAACAAGAATTAATGAATTATTAGAGTATTTTCATAACAACTGCATCTTCCATTTTCAAAAAGACAGATTCTTAAAGACAGTCTTTACAGAAGAATCCATCATCAGCACAGATGCCATTTTCTTCTCCACAAGTCTCATGGAACCAGGTGCTGCAGTTCGCAGCTGATCCACTCCTCAGTGGCCTTTGGGTCACTTTTGTCTCCATAGACTGCTTTACATGCTTTGCAGGGCAGGTCGTCCTTCTTTGCGCCTTTGCATCTTCTAGTCTTTTCTTTCTTTTTAGATTGCACTGCCTTGATGGAAATGTAGTATATGTTCATGACTCGTGAGGACCAATGATGGAGGCTTAGCCCTCTTCCTGACAGTCCTCTGTCGTTTTGGCAGGGGACACAGATCACTGAATGTAACACAAGTTGAGGTTTGATGTGAACAGGTACGTACAATGAAGCTCTTTATATCTTATTGTTATAATCAATTTATGTCGTAAGTGACTATTTTAAAGATATGATTCTTACCTCTGATTTCTTTTTGTTTTTTTGTTTTTATCCTTTGGTGTTTTTTGAGATTTATATCTTTAAGGCTAATATCTCATACTTACACATTTGGGTTTTATTATTTACTGCACAAAGTGTATTGTAGAGAAGTTTGGGAAGTAGACTCTTACTGTTACAGGATATTATATTAGTTTTACAGTATTTTTAGGCTAAAATTGGAAGTGGAAATTTCTATGATAATATAAAAATGGATAAGAGAATGTTTCTCATAGTTATGTAGGCTATTACCTGCAGATGAACTCTTCTAACTCTTCTTCATTGACTCCCTTTTAAATCTAGAATTTAATTTAAAATCCTTTTCCTCACATTCAAAATCCGATGTGCGATATTCTCATTGCTTTCTGGAATTTATTGTTAATCATTTACTTATGTAAATTTCATAATCTGTCAAAAAAAACCAAACAAACAATATAATCCAAAGTACATCATTCTATTGTTCCCTTCCACATGTTTACAGCCCTCATATATATACATGTTACACTGCTCAAACAAATATAACGACTCAGTCCTACCGTGCAATATACCATTTTTCAGTCTTATTATTTACATCCTACATATGTTTATGTATTATGTAAGCACGTGCAGCTTTGTGATTTTGTTTGGTCAACGTATATCAAAATTCATGCTGGAAATAACTTTTACTTCCATGGCATGCCTTTACTTCAAAATATAACACTGTGCAACAATATAATTGAGCTTAAAAGATTCAGTCACCCTGGACCAACCATTGCATGGTTATAGACTCTAACACACTGACTGTTATTGAGCTAGACAAGTAATCATTAAATGTTACTTCTATAAGTGCTTACTTTTCTACTTACTGTTCTACAACACAGTGTGTCGTAAATTTCACATGCTCTTATTCCAGCACATGCCCACTAAGACTATGGTAATATTTTGTGTTACACACACACACACACACACACACACACACACACACACACACACACACACACACACTGTTAAGAGATATACTCTAAAACACTTCTTCAGTAGAGACTCAGAGAAGAGAAACACACAGAACTTCTTGCTAGCAAGGGCAGCCTCCAGAACTGAGACTCGCCCCGAGGACTGCCCTGGTCTTTATTTATATGCTTCAGTGAGCGTTTGTTCCTTACATTGGAATGTGGAGGTGTACGTGTGTGTATGTGTGTGTGTATGTGTGTTTCAGAGTGTGACCTCATAAACGACTTCCCTTAACCTGCTGGTCTGGAAATACCAACAGTTCATCTATATGTAAAAAAGCACTTAGACTAAAACTGACATAGCTACATTAATCCTACCGTAAAACAATAAGACAAGGTACAACCTCTCCCATGCTCCTAGGATGTGGGGGTGAACGCCAGAACACCCTGGAATGTTACAGACCTCCTAGGATGAGATATTCTTTCAATATGCCACCAACTATATACTTCTAAACACAAATGATTACATGCAGTATTCTACCATATGCAAACTTATATCATTAAAAGATTATACTGACTACTAAGTACAATTTTCCATTGACACACACACACAAAAACGACATGTAGTCACAACATCCAAGGATACATACTCAGACCATACCATCAGTATGCTTTTTATGTTATTATTGCTTATCATTTATTATTGCTTTTATAGATTAAACATGCAAAATATTAAGCAATGTTTTTTGTTGGTGGAGCATTATGTCTTTATGAAAACATAGCAATGCAGTGTTCTAATGGTGGTATTACATTCTGAAAGGAAGCACTGTTGAATTAATGGTTGTTTTCATTTGGTAGGAAGTATCTTAATAACATTGTTATTGATAGTCTTACTTATCTTCTCATGGAAACCCTCAGCCTGACTATCGTGGGCCTTTCTTGCGTGTTGTCTCTGTTCCTGCCAGAATTCTTTCCAGCTTTCTTCCAGAGTACGGTGATGTGGGTGTTAATTTAATTAATTATTCTTAGTTGGCATAGATACGGTGTAATGTGGAGTGAATGTCTGTATAGAAGCCCCACCTTTGCCCCCCAAAGTTTTGTTGTTGGTTTATTTTGTTTGTTCGTTTTTAAAAAAAGAAGCTTTGAGCGGTCGAGTATAACGGAACAATAGCGCTCCCTAGTGGCTGGCAGACCCCCCCTCCCCTCCCGTTGATGTCTGGGGTAGGCAGGGAAACAGGTTCAACCATCAGCCCCGTTGTGAACGGACGTGGGTCCGTTATTTTTGTCCTTTTATACATACACTATCCACCGTGAGAGCGACTCGACATCGTTGAAACACCAGAAGCTGTTTGCTTAATTGAAAAGAAACGGACTCTCCCATCAATTAGACGGCACCGACTTTTTGTTCCCGTCTGACATGGCGATCGCACACGTAGCCACCGAGTACGTCTTTTCCGACTTTTTGTTAAAGGACCCGACGGAGACCAAGTACAAAGGCATCCGTCTCGAGTTGGCTGTGGACAAAATAGTCACGTTTCTGGCGGTGGGACTGCCTTTGTTCCTCATCTCGCTCGCCTTTGCTCAGGAGGTCTCAGTGGGTGAGTTAAATGTGTGAAGAGACAGTTTCATTATGTGGGAAAATGCAATCCCGGCAGGGAAACTTATTGTTCCTTAAATAAAATCAAACTGACATAGAGTGTAGGGTGAAGATGAGTGTTTTACTATGCAGAAGGACAGAGGTGTGGAAGAAGGTGTGGTTTGAGTCTCCACCCGTCTGCTCCTTTCACTCCCAGACAGTGAGGCAAGCATCCTGCTGCCTCTGCAGCTGCTGCTGGTGCTGATGATGATGATGGTGAAAACAGTGGCATGCTGACACACGTGTTCTTTTCATGGATGAGCTTGTTTCTGAATGCAATGAGTGCGAGAAAAGACACAAACACATATGGCACAAGTTTGATCTGCATACCTCCCTCTGGAGTGTAAACAAAAATCTAGCTCCATCAGCAGTTTCACAAATCTACATAATCCCCTTAGGTCACAATGCTCATAGTCCAACACACTGTCCATAATCAGACCAGATGGATCATTACTCTGCAAGCCTTGTGGGAACTACTGTTGTGCTTCTGAGGTTGAAATGCAAAGTGGTTCAAAATCTATTATTAATGTTCCCAATTAAAAATAGTGTGGCAGTCACAAAAAAAATAGCTGCAGGAAGGAAAGTCTTCTGAGCTATAGAAACACTGAGTTGTGAATTGGCTTATTTTTAAGCAGAAATGGGATGCCATAGGATGGGTGTCAAACATCAGCATGCCACAGGGTCCCGTGTGGGAATTTGGGTGGCTTGGCTAAGTATGAAAATTGCAGAAAAGCAGTGAATTTACTTCTTAGTTCCAGTTTCTTAGTTCCAAAGGTTAGTTACATAAATAATAAAATACCAAACAAGTGCGTGAAAAGATGGGAGAGGTAAAACCCAAACAATACAAGTTAACGCATGGCAACAGGATCACAGACTGTATTTAAAAGAAGTCAGGACACCAAAATGACGACTGTCATCTTACATTTTATTTTGTTTTATTTACAAAATTTCAAAATTTGCACTTTTGCTAAACATCAAAAGGTCATTGCTCTGATGCTGGAGCTCAAATAACTGATAGTTGGTGTGGTTGTATCTAGTGAACAGAAAACACATGGAAGATGTTCCTGTCCACTGAGTATGAGGGGCATTTTTTTCTTAATTGTGCATACTTTGAATCCCTGCCACAACAGGCGATGACGTAATTATTGGCTCAAAATATGCTGAAAGCAATTCAAAGCAACTGGACCATGAGTGCAGAAAAAAGAAGGCTGCATTAATTTTTCTGAAAAAACAAGCCACCCATTAGCACTGATTCTTTGTTTTCCTCTGGGTCCTCAGGCACCCAGATCAGCTGCTTTCCTCCCACTAACTTTTCCTGGAGACAGGCTGGATACGTGGACTCTTTTTGTTGGGCAGCAGTGCAGCAGCAAGCAGACAGCTCGCCACTGTGGCTACACAAGGTACACACAGTATAACCAAACACAGACAGCAAATGCACTGGACATGTTTATAAAAAAGGTGCAATGTTATGTTAAAGTGCAGGAATTTGTATTGAAACATATACACACCTGTGCAATAAATCTTTTACACATATAGTATGCTCATTTATACCTGCACAATAAACATAATACTATGCTGAAATCTAATTATACTAGAAATCGAATTTATAACTAGTGCATTGCTGATTATATGTCAGTTTTAATTTAATGAAATGCTATTTTTATCACTTGGGTTTTTTTTATCAGTTGTTAATGGGTTTTTTTTATAATTTATTGGCAGATTAATACTTCTGTTAATTAATTACCTCTTCATTTGTAAAACGTCATTAATTTTCATTTTGTAGGTCTTCGAATAGCTAAATTAGATATTACATTAACCATAATGAAATAAGTCTCATATTTTCAACAGATGCTAGGCACATTACAAATTTATTTAAACAACTACTTAGTAGACACTGAAACGAACTACAACCTTGTATATACCCACATCATAATCTGGTGATGATCAAATTAAACATAATAATCAAGTTTTGCCAGATGAGTGCTTCCTAAAACATCTGCGAGGGCACCAAAGAACGGCAAAGACATTATTTTCTTTATAATATTAAAAGAATAAACATTATAAAGTAATATTAGCCAAAATAAAGCTACTAATACATTTGTCTTCCTTTCTGTGACTTCCACAGTTCTTCCCATACATCCTGCTCTCACTGGCCATCCTCATGTACATCCCCGCCTTGTTCTGGCGCTTCACAGCAGCTCCGCACCTCTCCTCTGATCTCAGCTTTATCATGGAGGAGCTAGACCGCTTTTATAATCGTGCCATCAGACTAGCCAAGAATTTAGCCTCTTTAGATAGCAAGGATGCACCCGAAGGCACACAGAGGTAAACACCTTGTTATCACCTACAGTCAATGTACTCAACTGCTTTACTCTTGTAGATTTTGGCAGGTGATTAGACTGGGAGACTCCTTTTTTCAAAGTCTTCTGAAGGTATTTATTTAAAATGTTGGTCTACCACTTTTTTATTATAGTATGAGCTAGCTTGAACTTTGACGACAAACTACACATATGAGGCCATTAATTTACACATGCAGCCAGTTTATAGAGACGTCATTTAGAATAGAAAAGAATAGAATAGCCACTTTATTGTTATTCAGAACATACAACTGTTAGTGCACACCAGAACGAAATTTCGGTGCATTTACTCGCCATCGGGCTTTACAATATAAATAATAAATAAATCCAAATCGAAAAGGTTGAAAAGAATCTCAGATATGTACAAGTAAAAATATAAGAGAAATGTACCATATTTGTATTCGTGTAGAGAACATTCAGTCATCCTACACTCACATTTTTAAAGCTGCTAAATGCTTCATTTATTTTATTGTTGCTAACTGGGTCTTCCTGCTATTTGGTGAAAGGTAGGCAGCAGTACACAGGACATCTGAATTCTTTTCATTTTGTATCTGCTGAAGAGTGATGGCATCTTTGGTGCCATCTTGTGGTAGTGTTAAAGAAGCAAAGCTGGCAGGGAGAAATGCTTGTCTTTCACTCCTGACATACAAAGTGGGGCATTTTTTGAATATTAGTGATCATTAAAAAACCCAAAATGTAGTTTAAAAACTATTTTCCACAAAGTGCTATGAAACTGAAGTCATTTTATCTCATGCTAATTGTTCATTTACCTTTTTCCTGCTGCAGTGCTTCGGACCTGACTGAAGGCTGCTTTAAATACCCTTTAGTGGAGCAGTATTTAAAGACCAAGCGCTTCTCTCACAGACTTGTGGTCAAGTACCTGGCATGTCGGGGACTGACTCTGCTGATCCTCCTGCTTGCATGTATCTACCTTGGCTATTACATCCTGCTAGCTTCTCTCACGGATGAGTTTCCGTGTGACCTGCGGACAGGAGTGCTGAAGAACGACAGTATGGTGCCGTCTCCTGTTCAGTGTAAGCTTGTTGCAGTTGGTGTTTTCAGGCTTCTCAGCTATA
This sequence comes from Rhamphochromis longiceps, assembly GCF_057381845.1. Taxonomy (NCBI): domain Eukaryota; kingdom Metazoa; phylum Chordata; class Actinopteri; order Cichliformes; family Cichlidae; genus Rhamphochromis; species Rhamphochromis longiceps. Next base: position 38,387,945 of record NC_140562.1, on the reverse strand, counting down.
TCAACCTTGGAGTGTATGTGATTCTTGCTCCATTAGTGGTGTATGCTGCTCTTGGGCCAGCACGTCAAAGCTCCAGCTTCCTTCGGCCTTATGAGATGCTGCCAGGATTTGGTGCTCTGGGTCTGGTCACCCCCGTCTACAATGACCTCAGTATCTATCTGCTGTTTCTGCATGAGAACCTGAGCGCACTTAAGTCCTTTAAGTGTCTGCAGGTGCGTCTCAACACTAAAACTGTGGGTGAAGCATGGGCACTTGTTTGTGTTGTTCCTTTCTTCTTAGGAAAATTAGAAAAATGTCTCTTCCACAGGTGCTTGAATTGTTGCAAGAGGCTGATGATGAGGGGTTTGACACCATGTGTCTACTGCGATCTCTGGGGCAGGTGAAGACTGATGTTTTAGACAGTAAGAAGACGTGCTCTCACAAGGACAACAAAGAAACGGATAAGGCTGAAGAATAGTTACTCTCATGTAAGGATAAACTCTTGAGTGTTCTGATGAGAGCCAAAATAAATGTGTTGTATTTAACATCATACTTATTTTGTCTTCCTCCAGTGCCTTGTTACTTCTGATGAGATGACCTGATGAGGATGCTCTGATGGAAAAGAAGCACTGAGATGAACTCCTTTGGACTTGTTTTTATTGGAGCTGTTGTAGCGTGTTAAGCTACAAACCTGTAGTTTGACCAATTCAGTTTACCTTACCTTCTTACTTTAATGCATGGAAATACTCCAGAGATAAGTGGAGCAGGTGTCGCAATTTTTTCTACATAGGATTTCCTATTTTATTTTTTTTTTGCACACGTCTTTGCTCAGGATCCAAATTGCCTTTAAATCAAAGTGAGCCATGTTCTTCGGACAGCTGCTTCCTATCTTTTATTATAGAATGAGGGAAGCTTCTTAATACTTTGTTTTTATTCGTTTACATGTGTAATTATTGAAAATAAGCCGCAATAAATTAAGACCACTTGATATTATAAAAACTGGAACTTTTGTTTGTGTTGTAAAGCATTTTTGCCTTCTAATGTGAAGTTATCAGCATTGGCATACTGTATATGATGTACTTTGGTTTGCACTCACTAAAATTAAAATATAACCTAAACTGTCCAAATTACATGAAAGGTACATTTATATTTTTCCAAGTACTGTAATACTAATGGTATCACTGCCAGAATGACCATTTTGGATTATTATCCTTTTATTTCTAACTTAATTAATACACACTCATGGCCACTTTAATAGGTACAACTTATTAGTAGCACATTGGACACCTTTTGCATTCAGAACTGCCTTAATTTATAATGACATCTATTCAACAGGGTATAGAGATTTTGATCCATACTGAAATCATAGCATAAATCAGCAATATTGAAGGTAGGCTGTGGTGTTTTATCAATGCCAAACTGGTACTAAGGGGACCAAAATGTGGCAGCAAAATATCTTCCACACCATTACACCACCAGCAGTGTGAACCATTGATACAATGTAGGATGGAGCCATGCTTTCATGCTGTTCATGGCAAATTCTGACCCTACCATCTGAATGTCTGAATGCAGAAAATGAGACTCATCAGAACTTTTTTCCAAACTGATGTCCAGTTATGATCAACCTGTGTGAGTAGCCTCAGTTTCCCGTTGTAAGCTGACAAGTGAGGCACTCACTGTGATTTTATATAGTTGTAGCCTGTCTGCTTCAAGGCTGGACATGCTGTACATTCAGAGATGTTCTTCTGCATACATTGGTTGGAACAAGTGGTAATTTGAGTTATTTCCTATTAGTTTAAAGTAGTATAGGCACTCTGTAAACCCTAGAGATAGTTGTTTGGAGAAATCACAGTAGCTCAGCCATTTCTGAAATACAGTTGTTGTTGTTGTTTTTTTATAACACAAAGCATCAGTGGAGCCACTACCATTGTATGTTTCCCATACATAAATGATGACTGAATGAAAGCTCAAGAACATTTTACGCTTTATCATGTATTAAGAAAAAAGTGCTTCAATTCCATTTCACTTTCCCTGTCAGACAGTCGGTGTAGTAATATGGGCAGAATACTGAAACAAAAAACAAACACACAAAAAAAAGAAAATCTAAATCTAAATGTGAGGGCTATACAATAATTTCTTTTATTATAAATGCAGTGTATGAAATATCATAAACGCCTTACAAAGCAGAAACAACGGACTGTGCTTGAGGCTCCGCCTTCCCGGCCTACAGGTCTGCTAAATCATATGATTGGTTAATCTTTAAAAACGTCATCTGTGTTGCCCAATGAGCTTCACGAACTCAATGTTCGTATTTATTTGGTTGGCGAGACGATCGACGTGGTAACGAAGGATTAGTTTGTGCAATTCTCAATACGTATACTCAATAAATCCGGAAAAAATATCATCACATCGAAGTACATTCCCTTAGCTGTAGCATGCTTTAATCGTTCCTTCATATGCAGGTGAGTGTGTTTAGTTCCGTTTAGAGCAGCTTTAGAATCACATATCGAACTAGATCGGTTAGCTGCCTATATTAGCTTAAGTTAGCTAAAAACTTAGCCGGGCCATATGCATTCTCTGACATTGCATTTAGATTTAAAAGTTTCCGTTTCATTTTTTACTATTCTACAAATAAACTTTAAAACTATTTTTTTGGTTATCCCTTTTTTGGCATAAGTATGTGAAGGAAATTGTTCGGCGGAGGTAATTTGTGTTAGCTAATAAAGTTAGCACTCGCTAACGGTTTTGTAATGATGTGTCCCCAAGTGAGACAACCACGTAATTTAAGAAAGGAGAAAGCTATAATTTGATTGAATCCTCCCTCCATCCTTACTCGGAGCAGCAGACATGGTAGAGCCGACAACACGCAAGTTTGCATCCCTAGAAGAGGAGCTGGGCTTCTGGAAGGAGCAAGCAGAGAGATACGAGCAAAGGTACTAAAAAAAGGCATACAATCGGAGGACTTACTTTTAGGAAATTACTTTCTGCAGTTATTGTTATATAATTCTTAACATGTGCTGAGCTGATATTTTGGAGGTGTTGTACATTGCTCTGTCACCAGGGCTGAGGAGGCTCAAGAGGAGCTGCAGGAATTCCAGCAGATGAGTCGGGACTATGAGGCTGAGCTTGAGACAGAGCTGAAGCAATGTGAGGGTCGAAACAAAGAGCTCCTGCAGGATAATCACCGGCTTCGTGTAGAACTGGAAAACATAAAGGTAGACAACCTTGATTTTAAGTAGGCTGTGGCCCCTTAATAGAGGGACACAAGCACTGATGCTCCACTTAGTGACATTGAGGATTTGGAACAGACACACCCCACACAAGCAGCTTTTAGCCTACCAACATTCAGCTTGTTATTGCTACTGCCACTAGGAAAATTGCTGCCTGGGTATAAAGCAGCTGACTGCTATTTTAGTCAGTGGTCCATGGGGAAATAAGCATAGTGGAGAAAGTAAATTCAGTTGTGTGTTCAAAAAATGCTCAAATGTGGGGAGAGGGAACTTTTTAAAGGGTTTATTGTCTCAACGTTTAATAAAATAGTCAGCTTTTCTTATTAAAATATGAACGGCAGCTGTGTTGATTAATTTGCCATGACCTTGCCAAGCTGACACTGTCAGTTTCAATTTATTTGTTCTTGTGCTTTTTGTAGGAGAAATTTGAAGTCCAGCATTCTGATGCTTTGAGGCACATATCAACACTTGAGGAAGAGCTGGGAGAGACCAGAGCAGTTAGAGATCATCTGCAGAAGTATATCAGAGAGTTAGAGCAATCCAATGATGACCTGGAGAGAACCAAAAGGTCAGTGCTTAAAAGTTGGTACATGTTCACACAGCCATGCTGTGCCTGTTAGACTTGCCAATATATAAACAATATTGCATAATATGTCCTCTCTGCTTGTCTCAGGGCTACCATCATGTCTCTGGAGGACTTTGAGCAGCGGATGAACCAGGTCATTGAGAGAAACGCCTTTCTTGAAAGTGAGCTGGATGAGAAAGAGAACCTGCTTGAGTCTGTTCAGAGGCTCAAGGACGAAGCTAGAGGTACACACAATCATCCACTCAAAGCAGCTTCTCAGGTTCACAAGAACTGCTGATTTCTCTTATCACTGACTCAGTGAATTTTGATAGTTTGATTAATTCAGCAGTTCCTGTTTTTATTTATGTCCTGTTCTTCCCGTTTATTGTACACCTGACTGTTAATATATAATAATTTTATAGGATATGTTTTAACTAGTAACCTAGGTAAAATTATTTAATGGGTTTTATAAGTGTTTATGAGTCTATGCTTAACTGGTCTTCACAGACAGCTATAGGCATATATTTTAGTGTTATATGGTGTGTGGAAATTCACTTGGTGAATCTTTCTAAAGTGTGGAACGCTATCACAGTTAATATATTGTATGTGCTTTTAATGTGCTGTGAGAAACTGAACCGGCAGTTGGTCGTCAGGTTTCATTGTGCAACCAGCGTCACCTTTACTTTTGTTTTTGATCATGTTTGCCTGCCCCATATGCCAGCTTTTTCCACAAATATAAATTACTTCTGAAAAACTATAATAGGTGGTTGGTTAGAAGATGGTTTAAATTCTGTTACTTCTGTAACTTGCGGCAGACCTTCGCCATGAGCTGGCTGTACGACAGAAGGAGAGACGGCCATCCAGCAGCCTGGGCAAAGACACAGATCGTCCTGATACGATGTTACCCTCAGCTGGAAATCCTTCCATCCCCGTCACACCCTCCAAACCTATTAGTTCATATGTCACAACCCCAGCTTCCAACATCCGGAGAGGTAATATAAAACTCTATCTTAATAAGTACCTCTATACTAAAAAAACATGTGTTTATCAGCTTATGTGTGGTTGTTGTTTTAGGCGATAGTCTAACAGGAACCCCGCTTACTACATCGGCTAGAATATCTGCACTCAACATCGTTGGGGAACTACTCAGAAAAGTTGGAGTAAGAAAGTTAATACTTGTACTGAAAGTGCTATGTTGGTTTGTATGTCTTTATTATTGATTTCTGTATTTATTTATTTTAATCCTGCCAGAATTTGGAGTCCAAGTTGGCATCTTGTCGAGACTTTGTGTACGACACATCCGTCAACAGACCGGCGCTTACAGTTGGTCCTGGCAGTCCTTCGGGTTTAGATGCAGGTGCTGAGCTCCAGGCGGTGGGCCTGAGCCCTCCTTCTCAGTATGACAGGTGAGGGAATGTCATCATGAGTTTACAGTAGAAGATCTGTTTTGAGTAATACACGTCTAGCTATCTGCATACTTTATGATTGGCCTTCTTATGGATCCAGATTGCACCTTGTTACTTCTCTGTTTGCCTAATTTCCAGCTCTTAAAGTTGCTGTTTGGTATTTTAGAGTTTTATTATTCTATTTTTGTTGATTGTCCCTGGAAAAAAGTTTAGTAGCTTATTGCATGCTAACAGAATTTAATAAAACTTAATGGCTATTTGAATATTTCAGAATCTGCATGATACTTTAATTTTACTTCCTTAAATTAGGTGCCTTTTATCTTTACCACTTTGCCAACTGGTAGTGATAACTGGTGATAATGGTGTTTGTAGCTAAACAATGTAATACATGAGGTAATGTGTAGTTGAATGTTGGCATATATAGGTCTCTACACCAGTTATAACCTGTATAGACTATGCATAGAGTCTTTACCTTCTCCTAGGAGAAATTATTCAAGCTGTTTTATGATCTGAGCAGTTACTGTCATATTTCATGCCTGCATATGGAACAAAATGGCCGGGTTTGCATCAGAAGTTGAGGGGGTGAGCTCTGCCTGTCCAGCTACCCATCACAAAACCTGGAAACTATTCCAACGGTTGTTTTTCCACGTCTATCAATATATACTGAGGTGTCAAAACACCAGCACAGGGGTGCCGTCAAATGTCATCTTTATGGGGAACAGAGTTAAAAATGGATGTGGCCTCTGGGCCTGAAAAGCCAGATGAAGTTGGGCTAAACCCAAGCAGTGACATGTGTAATGTCATGATGTAATGGCCAGCAGGGGGCGTCTCCGGGGGTTGCAAAATGAACTCTGTAAAAGGTCGATGGGAGAATGATGCTCCCCTCTTTACTTTTATGACATGAGTAAAAATGTTCCTGATGACTTTATAAAGTCATTCATTAATTTGAAGTCTTACTGAACAAACATGATGTTTATTTTGTGCATTCTGGCTCCATTCAAGATGTGAAATGAATGATAAAGCAGGATATGCTTTAGGGTCTGGCTGCCTAACTTTGTTTAATAAGCCACTAACTCACAAGCATTGTTATGGGTCTCTCAGTCAGAACCACCCTGTGCTTGTTAAACACAACAAACAAAAAACAAGATGGCAACAGTCCAAATGCAAAGCCTTGAGGCCTTTGACTGTAACTACATTTGAAAAAAGATTGTGACTCTGAATGTACAGCTTTAGCTCATGAGTTGAACTTTGTTTTTCAGTTTGGTGAAACGGTTAGAGTTTGGACCAGCTCCTCCAAGAGGGATCTCCCATGGTGCCCAGTCTCCACAGGGAGGGGTCAAGATACTGCTATGAGAGGGGAGGGGAAAAAACCCTTCCTTTCTCTCTCCCTCCTGACCTTCCTCATATGACACCCCTGGACTTTGAGCTGAGCTGTCTTCCTTGTCGCCGTACGTCCTGCTGATTGTCCTTGCACCGTGCCCTCACTGAGCAAAGAGAGAGGCTCTGCCCATTAACACACGAACTTCTGCTCTCTCAGGCTTGTACCACACCATATCACAGGAGGCAGCACTACATCCTGTGGACCCTACCATTCGCAGCATATCTTCCACTATATCTCTAATGCTGTGGTGGCTAACTTAAAAAAAAACAAAAAAAACTCATGGACCTTCTGTGTTTTCTGTGGTTGGATCAAGCACAGCAGGGCTTTGTAAACATTTCTGCTCCTACATCACTAATCTAGTGCACTAGCCTATTAATCATTATCCATGTAAGGAACAGTTTTAATAATTAAAAGCACTGGAAAGTGACCCTGGTATAGGGACCAAGAATCTGGAGTATTGTTTATGGAAAAGTTGAGCAAATATTGTGTTTGTGACCAAGTCAAAACCAAAGCTGTGATAAATGGGAAAACTGAAAATAACAAAAGCAATAGGTTTGTTTTTCTTTGAGATATATATGAAAAACATGGTTTAGCTTTGTCATTGGCCTTTTCTGTGTTTATCGTTTCCCATCATGTCTTGAAGAACACAGATTGATATTTTGGTTTAAAAATATTTCAGACTGGGTGAATGAATGAGCTGACAATGAATTACTTCCTGCCATGAATTGGCGTTAGTATTTCAGCCAGCCTTCATCACTGCTGTTACTTCTTCAGTTTTTGGGCTCTCGCTTTGCTGCAGTGCCACGGCTGATCCAGGTGTTAAAATACCGAAACAGATCATCGTCTCTGTCAGATTTTCATCGTGAGGGGTGCCACTTGACTTCATGGTGGTTAAAGTAATAGCATTTAGTATACCCCCCAACCCCATTTCGTTATCATTCGGGTCCTTCCTATTACCTCCCTCCAACCATTTCACACACCAACTATTTTCTGCTTTACTGGGGTTATAAAAGATAAAATTTATCATGCTGAAGATTTATGATCTAATGTTATCATAAACCTTTTTACTGATGGTAGCTGACAGTATATTTTAGACAGGCACTTGAATGTATAGTATCTCTTTCTGCCACTTAGACTTACATGGTGGACATATGGTAAACATGATAAGCAATAATAGATTTTGAAATGGTCAAATTAGCACTGTTCGTATATTTGTGTAGGTATAAAGAAGACTTTGAAATTAGGAAATGGAGCGATTCTGATGTGACAGCTATGCTTTTCCCTGAAATGTTTCTGTTTAAATGGATCTTGTCACTACTGCCATCCAGCAGCTCATTAAGCAAATATTAAAGTTGCATATCTAAATATGACCTTTATACAGTAGCTATCACTGTATACTGCACTGTAGCCTTTGTGTAGGAATTAACTTGTAACATCTGAAATCTGGAGGTCCTCCTGTTTGCAGGACAGTTTAAAGGGGGCCTGTAATGCTTGTTTCTACAGTCATATTAATGTTCTTGAGTGTAACCGAGGCGCTATGAAGGTCACACAGTTAAAAATAATCATCATTTGTCTCATTCAGGACCTTTTTACAGTCCGAGTTTATCCACTGCCTGAAACAAGTTATTGTAGATCTTAATTTAGGCCAGCTTTTTTTTTTTTTCTCTTATGTCTGCTCCCTCCTAAACGGAAGTTTTGAACCTCACTGAAATGAACACATTAAGGATATCCTCTTTAACGACATACAGAGTAGACAGAAACTTTGGCCTTGTTTCGTCTATAAGTGTGACAGAAAGTAAAGGGAAGCATAACTGGTCCCCTTTAATCTTCCTTGAGCTACTTCCAGTTGTAATCCTTGTAATCACTGTGTACTGGCTGTTTGTTTAGGACGCCTGCAGCTGCTTCTGTAGGCTGACTTTAAACTGTTTGTGCCTGAGGTACTATACCCAACTTTCGTCCTGCTGGTTTGCAGTCGTTTTTTCTTTTTCTACTAAACTGAGCAGATGTGAATAATGTGAGTGAGTTACTGACCAAGACAGAAACATTAAAAGGAGAAAGTCAAACTATTTTTTTTCTTTATTTCTTGTGCAGGTGGTTCAATAGGTAATGGATACAAAAAGTGCCATGTAAACATTTGTTGAATACAAAGAAAATTATAAAATGAGATTGACTTAGTTTAGGGTGATCAGGGACTTTTTGTTTCTAAGTACAGTAAATCTGGAGAAAGGAAAGCTACTGAAAGAAGATCTGAGCGTTGCTTAGTGCTCCATGTTGATATGTGACTCAGTTTTCTGGTTAACAGTAACCGAAAACCTTGTCTGACCTCAAACATTTCATAAACCGCGTCTCTAAACAGGTTTGGACACATGAGAGGCACAAATAATATGACGGAAGCTAAAAATGTTTTTCCTTGGTGGGGGTAATAAACAACACTGCTGACTAGAAGCAGACTGGGGATTGAAATATCTGTCTATGCATCCAATCTGAAACCCTAGAGTGGTGCTCTGGAACAATAACAGCAGTCACAGGCAACAGGACGACGGTAACTGATAATAGTTCTACATCTGTAGATTTACACTTTGTCACTGCTTTAAGTACTAAGTGGGTGTTAATTAGAGGCTCCTATGTTTGTGTCAGTGCAGTAAAAAAAAAACAAACAGTGAAAATAGAAAAGGGAAAAAAAAACCAGCAAATCACACAAAAGCATAACCACTAGACGACCCCACTAAGTTGAAATCATGTCCTGATTGTTTTTGTGTCAAGAAAAGGTGCTCTGAAACAAGAGGACAGATAGATAGCATAATAGGCTTTTTCTTTGTTTTAAGTGGCAGGCTTTGCCCTGAACAGTATTTCTCATATATGGTTTTTTAAAAAGTCCCTTAGTCAGCGGACTTTGTTCCATTGAAGTCGCTTTGGGAGTCGGTGTCCTCCTCTGAGGCATCCTCGACCACCCTTCGGCCTCCGCCTATGCGCCGAGGTGTGCTGCTAAAGGGGGGCTCATTTCCACGCCTAAAATAGGACAAAAAAGTACACAAGACACAAACAGAAAGAAACATTGTCACAGTGAGGGGATGCAATAGGCTCTGTGTTGGTTAAGTTCATTTGAAAACCAGTTGGGTGTTTGCACACTGCAAAAGGAGCGTTGATGAAGTACAGAATGTACAGGTTGTGCTTCGGTTACGGGTAAAGCACGCTGGTTATCTTTGTAACTCATTTTAACTCCTTGGTCAGGAAAATGAGTTTGGTTTACGGCAGTTAAACCAAGCACTGAGGAAAAATATGACCCCAGGAAATGGGTACAATGGAAACCAAATGGTGCAATATGACTTGGGACTCAGAATTTTTCAGTTACATCTCTGATAGCCACATTTCCCTCAGTTAGGCTCAGTGAAAGAAATGAGAGCATTAAGGGTGTGCACGGGGAATGAAAAGTTATGGTATGTTAATGAGAAATAGTGATGGGGTAACTTTTAGGCGCAGAGATACCTGCTGCGTTACTCCTTGGGTTCAGGGTTGCCTCTGGAATAGAGATGGACATGATTGTTTTGTTTCCGCTCATCAACTTTAGAAAGAATGTGAATGCTTCAAGTGTTCATTTACATCCCTTTGAATGACATTAATTATGCTCTGTAGCACTGAAATGTAGCTTAACTGAGAGCATTTAAAACTAATAAATGTGCTTTAACCTGTCTACAGTTTGGCAAATCTGTAAACTGTTGTTTGTGTACAACTGTGGCTACAAAAAAGTTTGGATGCTTTATAAAATGTTAGAGCAGAATGCTAAGATTTGCAAATAACTCGAAGCCTGTTTGATTGAAAGAAGCAGAAAAGACGACATTTAGATTTTTGAAACTGAGCAATTTTGTTAATTTTGCTTTTCAAATATACAGTTTTTTAAATTTTGATGCGAGAATCATGTCAAAAATATGTTTAACAGGTTTAGTTCCTTCTTCCAACAGCACAGTTTGAGACTCAAGGGTTTTACTACGAAGGAAGTTCAGCGAAGCCAGAGTTTCTTTGTGTTAGCTGGCTCGACAAAACCTAAATCCTCATTCAGAGGTAACTGGTACCATGAAAATTATTTAACAGTCAACTTTCAAGTGAAAGAGTTTCTGCTTCAGGCTCTGAGTGTTCTTGCATATAAAGGGAGGGGGGCTGGTGCCATTTAGCTTCTTTACTTGCTCTGCATAAAATTAGATACATTGAGTACCACCAAAGGAGCTGGTGATAAAGACCTCACTAACACTCGGGCTGCAAATAAGATGAGCATAGTGCTGTGTACAGTTGAGCTTCATTCAGGGGTTTTAGTAAGGTATGTATATAAAAACATAGTGCTTCACCACAGAGTCTATACTGCAAGCAAAGCATGGTTTAAAAAAACGTAATAATAAAAATGTGGTTCCTCCAGCTGATTTTAAGCCAAAACTCTGAAACCGACCAGGTTATGTCATGTTAAAACCTAAGTTACCATGGAGACCTAGCCTGTTGTCTTTGTAGTATTTCAGGTTAAACTGATCTGCAAAGCATTACATTCAGTTATTTACATTTTACACAGCATCCCAACCTCTTACTGCAATGTCTGTGTCCTGTTGTGGCATCATGGAAATAGCAGGTGAACATCACCTCCATCAGCAGAACGACCCTTTGGCGTTTTATCCTACCTGAGTTTGTTCTTGAGAGAGCCGATCTCGCGGGTCATGGCGTCGTTGGCCTCAGTGGCTTCATCCAGCTCCCGCTGCAGCTTCCTGCGGGCTGCTGTGGCACGCTGAGACTCCTCCTCCGATTCCTCTAGCTGCCGCTTCAGCTGCTTCATGCGAGTGTTTGACTTTTCCGCCTGGTGAGTGAACAAAGCGAATATGCTAACTCGGCACTGACAAGCACAATCAAAGCTGCATTTATTTTCTTGTTCGTGCACAAAAACGTTTCCGTGACTGTACCTGGTCTTTGTACTGCTCTGCCTGTTTTCTTTCGTCTTCCACCTGCAACATCAGGTCCTTGAGCTTCTTGTCTTTCTGGCGCATATTCTTGGCAGTTGTCTGCTTATCCCTGAGACAAGATGGACAAGAGTTAAGAGGAAATGAATATGAGTACAGCTGATACAATTTAAAGAAGGTAAAACCACCAAAAAAAGTAAATATTTTTTTATTCATCAAACATACGGTATGCTCTGTGTTTATGTGTCCCTGACCTGTTCTCCTGCTCCAGCTGCTCCTCCAGCTGTGCCACTTTAGCCTCCAAGGCAGAGATGGAGGACTTGAACTTGGACTTGACCTGGTTCTCCATCTCCTGGAGCTTGGCCTTCAGCTCCTTGTTCTGGCGGTCCAACTGCTGCCGAGCGCTCTCGTTCTTCTGGGAGGTGGTGCGCTCCGTCTGCAGCTCATTGTTCAGCTGATCCACCTGTGGGTGGAGTACGTGCAAAGAGAGGGATGAGAACTCTGCCCAGTGCTTTAACACTTCATGAATCATGTCTGCTACAGTCTTATCACCTGTTGTGTGCTCTTCCTCAGCCTGTCATTGAGGATCTCCATGTTGCTTTGCTCCTCCTCCAGCTCCTCCTCTAGCTGGGCGATCTTAGCTTCCAGGCGACGCTTCTCATCTGACAAGGCTGACCTGAGCACAGAGAGCATGGTAAGAAATGCCACCATCTTTTTTTCATGGTTCACTTCACAGACAAAGCAACAGAGTGAACTCTACACCTACTTTCCAGAGGTGTTGCTCGCCAGCTCATCGGACAGTTCGTCTCTTTCAGCCTCTGCTTGCTTCCGTCCTCTCTCAGCTGCAGCCAGTTCCTGCAAACACATACATTCATTATTTTGAGCCCCGGCTCCCAGAGAGGTTCTTGCCTTGTTAGGAATCGACAGCCTTACCTCCTGTAGCTGCATGAGCTCAGCCTCCAGACTCTTGGCCTTCTTCTCGCTCTCCTTTGCGGTGGTCAGCACCTCTTCTCGAGCAGCACGAGCATCTTCCAGCTCCCTCTGGTAGTCCTTCATCTGGGCCTGGAGGGATGAAGAGAAACAGAGAAAAGACATCAGATAATGTTTCAAGTATATTTACGATACTTGAGGCAGATGATCTGTGTTTGATGATACCAAGTCCTGTTTTCAAGTGCTTCTCTTAGTGATCATATCTTATTTTAGTGTTTTGACATTTCCCTTTAAAGTCACAGTTACTAGCCAAAACCGGGGAATTTTCCCTTAAGAAGATGTTTGTCTACATATCTACAAGTTTATTTCAAGAAAACAACAAGTTAAGTTTTACATGTGTTTGCTTCCAAGTTAAAAAAAAATCCAAAAACATTTTACCTTTAAAATAAAAACCTTCACTACAACATATGCTTTAATGTAAATATGCATCTAAAAAATTACAGTGAAAACTAAAAGACCCATACAGTATTTATATAAATTCTTCTGTGCTGAATTTTCTCAGTGTCCTTTGCTCTGACCTGGAGCTTACGGAGCTGCTTGATAGCCTCATCACGTCCCTTATTGGCTGTCTCGATCTGTCCCTCCAGATCTTTCATGTCTATCTCCAGCTTCTTCTTGGCTGCTGCTGCTGTGGCCCTCTGCTTACGTTCATCCTCCAACTCCGTCTCCAACTCACGGACCTGCAGCCAGTGTGCATCATTGCAATGATTACTGACGCTGAAATAGCATTCTTTGATAATAAATCATTCACATCCTTCTGGTATAAGAATGAAGGCTTTTATTTACCTGCTTGATCAGCTGCCTCTTCTTCTCCTCTCCCATCTCATCTCTTCCCTGGAGGTCTCTCTCAAACTGGGCCTTCAGAGCCTGCATGTTGACCTCCAGACGCAACTTGGCATCCTCAGCCGCCTGCAGTTCGTCCTCTAGCTCCTCCAGCTGCGTCTTCATCTCCTCCACCTGGGCTTCCAGGCCTCGTTTGGACTTCTCCAGCTCATGGACCTTCCATCAATACATTTTAAATTAACTGGAAAGCTCTAGACACTGTAAACATATACCTGTAACTACAGACTTTCAGCCTGCAGATCTATTGACCAGTGCCAAGTGAGTGAAAGATGTTCCAACACTAACATTTTTTCCCACATCATCCTTGGAGCTGATCAGGTCCTCCATCTCTGCTTTTAGGGCCTTGTTGGCTCTCTCCAGCTCCTCTCTGGAGTCCTGAGCCTCTTCTAGAGCCCTTGCCAGGGACAGAGCTTTGGTCTCCTTCTCTCTGGCCTCAGCTTCAGCACGGTCTCGCTCGTCTGCATATTTACTGGAGACACTCTTCTCTTCGGCCAGCATCTGGAGATCAAAGAAACAAATAACTATGAATTTAACAAATCTGTTTTACTGTGCATATAATCTTATATAATAAAGTCACAATCTTGACTACAATTAACTGTGAAATTCTAAAAACAGGCTCAATCCCATGAATGATATTTTAAAAGCTTGTTTTCTGGTTTAGCAGACCTGGTCAAACTTCTTCTGTTTCTTCTCCAGGTTTGAAACGTTCTGCCTCTGGTTGTCCAGATCCATCAGCGTGTCCTCCAGCTCCTGCTGCAGACGATTTTTGGTCTTCTCCAGCTTGTCGTATGCTGAGGCCTTCTCTTCATACTGAGTGTTCGCTGCCTCCAAATCTCTCTGCAGACGCTTCTTTCCTTCCTCCAGCAGCTCAATGTTGCCTGACATTTCATCCATCTTCTTCTTTGCATCTGATAGCTGCACACAAAGCAAAACTGTTATGTAACAGAGAGGAATCTTCTACATGGTACAAGAGTGTTTTCTTGTTATGAGCTTTAGCTTACAGTAAACCTTCACTCCAATATCGCTCCAGTTTTTTCCCATCATATTATCTTTATTTTGCTCCCGCCAATTTCTCTTAAAGTCTTAATCAACAGAGTTCGGCCTCTGACCTGGATGTTGAGAGTGGACACGTGTCTCTCCACGTTCCTCTTTGCCTCCATCTCCTCTTCAAGCTGCTCCTGTAGGCTGTTCTTGTCGTCTTCCGCCTGTCGCAGCTTTGTGGAGAACTGCAATTTCTGGCGTGTCTCCTCAGCCAGCAGCTCCTGTTAGACACAAGAGTTCAGTAGTCAGTGCGTTTGTTCTAAAGTTTAATATATTTCATCGTCACAGCAAAGACTAAATGTTTGTGTGGTGTTATTAACAACATGTTAAGAGTAAACGTTCGGTTACCTGAGAGTCTTGGAGTTGGGAGGTAAGGCTGGCCACGTCTTTGCTCAGTTTGATGTTCTTTCCTTCTGCTTCATTCAGTAGGTTTGTCACACTCTCCAGTTCAATCTGTACAGGAATAAAAATTATGTGTTTGTTACTTTTTCAAGCGTAGTTTTGTGGCATTCTTTTTTTAATGATTCACATTTTTTTCCAGTTGTTAAATAATTAGTGAAAGTGATTTACAGTGATCTTGGAGCAGCGCTCTGTCAGCTCAGCCTTCTGCTTCTCGCTGTCGTTGAAGCGGGACTGAAGATCCGTCACCTGACCTTCTAGCTTCTTCCTCTTGTTCTCCCCATCTTGCTTGGCCTGGGTCAGTGAGCGTACCTCCATAGTTAGCTCTGACGTTTCCTTCTCCAGAGCTTGTTTTGCTTTCTCCAGGTTTGACTTGACCTGAGCAGAGGAAAATAAAGAGAATCCTCAACACGAAATTAAAGAAATAAAAAGCTAATGACAGCTGGGTATTAAGAATGATTCATAAAATAGTGGCCTTACTCGTTTTGACTGTTCCAGCTGCTCACTGAGCTCCTCAACAGCCTGAGTGTGTTTCTGTCTCATCTCATGTATTTGAGCCTCGTGGGTCCGGTTCTCCTCCTCAATGGCTCTCTTCAGCTGGGTCACTTCATGCTCACGTTTGGCTCTGTAGGCAGATACATGGATAATACAGGTATTTTTTTAAGCATGCACATTTTGTTTTTTGGTTATGTTTTGTTAGTCATCTTTTTCTTCTCTAAGATAGCTTCATCATCTAAAAGGTGAATGTATTATAAATTCCTCTGAATACATATTTGTGTAACCTTAGTTCCTGCTGTGTGGCAGTGGTGTCCAGAGTGTCCTCTAGCTCAGACTTGAGGGCCTCCAGCTCCTCCCCAAGGTCCCGTTTGATCTTCTCGGCCTTGTTCCTGGCAGCCCGCTCAGAGTCTAGGTCCTCCTGCAGGTCGGAGATGTGTCCTTCCAGCTCTCTGATCTTCTTCAGAGCATTGTTTTTCTGGGCAGACTCATCTTCCAACCTGTGAGAATCAAGAGTATATTAAACTATTAAAACTGATAGAACTTAGTGTTGTTTTGAAGAAATAAATACACCAGTCTGACACTACCTGGCTAAGGCGTTCTGTAACTCCTCCTCCTTCTTTGCAAGCTGAGCTTTGAGGTCAGCGATCTGGGCCTGTAGGTCAGCGATCTGTTCCTGTAGGTCATTTGACTCCGCCTCCAGTTTGCGCTTAGCTTTATCCAGCTCCTGACGGGTCTTCTCCTCTTTCTTCAAGCGGACTAGTGCGAGAGAGATACCACTCAATGATGTGTATGAGAAATGTGATATGAGTACCGTTACAAATGCATACAAGGTGACTACCTTCTAATTCAGAGATCATGGATTCGTGTTTATTTTTGAGCTTAGTGAGATTCTTAGATTTTTCTTCTTCCTCTGCCAGGTTAGCACTGAAGTCTGCAACTCTCTCCTCTAGCAACTTTCGCTCCTACAAAAACATCACAAAGCCGGTGATGTATTTAGTTTCCCAAGTGACTTACTTTGAAAAATGCTGATTTCCAGTACTTACCTTCAGCAGCTTGTTGTTCTGGTCCTCCATTACCAGAATATCATCCTCCAGCTTTTTGATCTTTCCCTCGCAGGTAACCTTCTCGAGGTGCAGTTTTTGACGAGCGTCTTCCTCCTCTTCCAAATGTTCCTCCAACTCCTGCATGAAAAGACTGAACCCTCAGTTTCTCCAGCAGCTTTATCACACTGTGAAAGCACAGCTACCCGAGCAATAACAACTCCAACTGAACAACAGTGCGAAACAGACATGTTGACCTGCATCTGCTGCTGCATCTTCTTCTTTTCCACTAACAGCCCCTGAGAACGCTCCTCCTCTTCATCGAGCCTCGCCTCCATCTCATGGAGGATTTCCTCCAACTCCTGCTTCTTCGCCGCCAGACGGACCCTCATCTCCTCAGCCTCAGCATACAACTCTGTCTCTGCCTGAAGCTGCTCCTGCAGTGCGTTTCTCTCCTCCACAATCTGACAGACAGGCAGAATCAGCAGACTCTCCATAACTGGAAACTTTATCGAATCAACGCTGAACGGATTCATTAAAAGAAAGCAAAACAAGGTTTGTGTCATTGATGCGCATTTAATCCCTTACCTGTGTATGTTTCAAGGTGATTTCTTTTAGCTCTGACTCAAACTTTGTGGCAACTTCTTTGGCTTTCTGTAGCTCCTCTTCCTTGAGACCCATCTCCTCTTCCTGTCGGGTCACTTGCAACAGAGGCTTAACCTGTTGTTCAGAAGGAAAAGGCAGAATTTGTCATTTCAAAATAATTTTGTAGTATCTGGAAAGTTTCTTTCTCAAAAAACACACAGATGTACTATGGTTTTGTTGCATTTATATGCTTCTAGAGACTGACTAGCTGACCTTTGTGAAAAGCCTCCACCACTGCCAGTTCCTTAGTTTGAGGTAGGCAGCACAGTTCCTCTGGATCACTTTCATAGCTGTCAGCTGCTGCTGTCGCTTGGCGAATGCCCTTCAAAAAAAAAAATACATAGTGCAACATGCAAAGTTTTATTTACGGTGATAACAGCACCAAATAAACTGCTTTAAAGGGGGGGCTTCAATTTTCATACTTTCTGGCCAGGAAGCCTCTAGCTTGGGCCTGGAAAGCAATGATGATCACAGTGATCTTCAAATCTCTCTCCTCCTCTAGTTGAGCAAGCACTCCCGTGCGGAAGAAGATTTTACTCTGTCCGATTCTGTACAGGTTGGGGTCCAAGTCCAGATGCTTGATCTACAAAGACAGGAGATCAGTAAATGATGTGATATATTAAGTTGTCACACAGGATAATTCTACCTTGGTGTGTGTCAATGTTATTGAACATGGATGACAATTTTGAAGTTGTGAACTAACCATGAGGCAGCAGGCTTGTTTTCCGTCCATGAAACCTTTGGGAATAGCGTTAGCAGCCAAGATCTCATAACTGCAAGAAGCCAGAGAGATGTTACACTTAATATGGTGAGAAATTTTGACTGAAATAGTATAGTAGTAGCTAGACCGACCGCTGGCGGAACTCCTGGAAAACGATTCGGTTGGGGAAGCCTTGTCGACAGATCCTGATTCCTTCCAGCACACCGTTACACCTGAGCTGCTCCAAGACCAGGTTAGCATCCAGCTTCCCTGCCTGAGTAGAGCAGGATTGCAGTTTTATTACATAAAGTTTTCAAAAACTAAATACATACAGTATAACTCGCTTATGCTGACCGGTTAGTAATAAATTCATTTTGTCTATGTTATGTGTGTGTGTTTTTTTTCATGACTTTAGAAATACGGCCACATATGGAGTGAGATCAATTGCTAATTTATTTGATGATGAAAAAGCTCTCCTCTCAATATGCATCTATAGTCATGTGAAAAAAAAGTTCTTATAGGGTTTTACACCATCCTGTGAAATACTAAGTACACATTTAAGATATAGGAAATGAAGAGGATAGATAGCAGCCAAGAGCTGATAATCACACACACTTGATTAATTGATCATTAACCACCAGCAACCACCTCTAAAATTATGTTTTATTATTGCTAGTCTAGTAGTTTTGCTGCTAATTGTCTTTACCCTCTTCTCATGGTTCGGGATGATACATCTGACGAAGTTGGGTTGGGTGTTGTGCAGCGTGGTCATGAGTTTTGCCAAAGACTCCTTGTAGAGCTGCCCCACTGTGCGGAACATTCCCTTCTTGGTCTTTGAGGCGCTCGGGCCGGAGGTGTCTGACATCTTAGCTAATGTGTCAAGGCCGACGACTCTGTCCGCTGAAAAACACAAAACAGTGTGTAAAATCAGCTTGTCTTTGCTTTAATGCCTATTTCAGTTTTAAGAATCTAATTGCATATCTTTTGTGGGACAAACATATTGATAAAAGCAGGTAAAATGTGTGTGTTGCTTTCGGGTAATTTGTTTCATTGTGTACACGTCAGATTTGCTTTAATGTTCTTAAGGTAAAATAAATCTGAGTTGTCCCATCTAAAAATCAATATGAAAGAATCAAGGTGATATCTTTAGTTGTGGCTCCAAAATAGTTCAACAATCACTAAGGTTTCTTTTTTCCCTTTTATTTAACCGGGAAGTGAACTTCCTAGATAAATAGTCTCTTTTCTGAGTGCCTCTCAGGGCAAGCTAGGAAGCCCTAACCTAGAAGTTTCTCCAAAGACAAATGCAAAATGTGCAGAAAAACATTTCTAGGATTTCAGTAAAGAAGAAAATCTAGTTTAGTTGTGGCAGCAGAAGCTTCTGCTGTTTTTATGCCTTATCACTGAGGAGAGTTTGGTCCTTGTCTCAGAGTGGCTTACAATAAACTTATGAGACGGAATAAAATCATATGCATCTCACCATCTTTCCAGAGGTCTTGGACAAACTGGTTAGAAGAATTGGAGAGCAGTGCTGTAACGTTGTCATTTAGAGGGTCCATGTTCTTTGTCAGCCAGGCTGTGGCGTTATAGTCTACCTAAAACAGCAAGACGACAAAGTTATGTGAGCTTTCATGAGAATGCAAGATGATTGTCTTCAAATTAAGATAAACATTATGAAGACAGAACATTTTTCCCTTCTCCTAACTGCCATCATTCTCACCTTCCCAGCATAATGAAGAATGGAGAACTCTGTTTTGTCTTTAAGCTGTTTAGGTTTGGCAAATTTCATGTGGTTGCCCTGTGTGTTTAAAAGTTTCTCCACAAAGGAGATATCTGTGGCTTTGGGGAACCAGCACTCTTCATCCAGCAGGGCCAGGATGCCTGGAGGGTTGTTCTGCAGAGAATATTTATGTGATTAAGAGGCTGTGTAAGATTTAACTGATGCTGTTATTTATTATTAACACTTACTGGCCTCTCAATGAGCTCGATGCAGGGCTGGAGGTCAAGGCCAAAGTCAATGAAGTTCCACTCGATGCCTTCTCTCTGATACTCCTCCTGCTCCAGGATGAACATGGTGTGGTTGAAAAGCTGCTGTAGCTTCTCATTGGTGTAGTTGATGCACAGCTGCTCAAAGGAGTTATCCTGCAATAGCCAGAACACAAAGATGAAGACATGCATATCACATCCACTATCTTTCCAAGCGCTCTGCACCGTAAAAAAAAAAAAATCCTAAAAAAACAGTAATATTCTGGCAGCTGGGGCGCCAAAATAATACCAGAAAATAACTTTCTCATGAAAATACGGTTATTTCCAGTAATGACAATACAGTTTGTTGTCCTAATTTTACATGGGACTTTGCCTTTTTCATTTGTGAATGTATTTTAATAATCTAAATATGCATATATACAGACAAATACATTTAAAAAACAAGAAAATTATGTTTTATTACATTTACAGTGATTTTACATTAATTTACATTTGAAATGTAAAATCACAGTCTATTTATGTAAATTTAATGATATTCTAGAAGAACAGTACAAAACTGGAAAATACACAGTAAAATTCTTTTATATTACAATTTTTTTTTACAGTGTGTGATGATCTATACCTCAAAGATCTCAAAACCGGCAATGTCAAGGATTCCCAGGAAGGAGGCTCCTTGGCGTTTAGTCTTATCCAGGGCTTTGTTAACCCGGCCCAGGATCCAGCGGAACAGTCGCTCAAAGACAGCTTTGGCCAACGCTTCTATAGCAAAGTCAGCCTAACAGACACAGACACACAGAAGAACACAGACCAGACTGTGATTAACACACAGTTATTCCTGTGTTTTTAAACAGTTTCCTCCTTGCAGTACCTGCTCTTTGGTCTGTGCCTTCTGCACCACCTCCCTGCCCACTTTGATGCGAGGGGTGAGGATGGCTCGTGTAAAGTCTGTCACATTGATGCCCTGCAGGTGACACACCTTCTGCGCAGCTACAAAGACAGAAATTTTGTCATATTGGACACAATATTATTTCACCCAGGTGTTCTTGCTGCTATAGATAATACATTTTTAAAGTTACAGCTGGCTTTGTAAAAGTCAATAACCCCTAGTGGGATTTCTAATGGCAGGAAGAAGTTGTGTCTAACCAGTGTTGTCTGGCATGGTTGCCTGCTCCTGGTTCCTCTCTTTCTTGAATTCAATGTTTCCCAGCTGCATCACTGTGGAGCACACCTTCAGGATATCTGGAACAAGGAAATCAAGTGGTTGACTTCACGGGGAAACACTAATAATAATGTTCTTCTTGTTTGCTGGAACATTTCCCCAAAATCAGCTTGTTTTCTGATTTAAATGTAAATGAATGTTGCCTCTTCAATGCAAATTCACAACAACAGTCCAGATTCAGAAGGTAAAGACCCGACAGTATTAGAGCGATGCTAATGCTATGCTTATTACTACGCTGATACCAATTCTGTCCTCTTCTGTGATGCCCATGATATTCATGGCCTCCATGGTTTCCTCATACATCTCATCGTCTTGCTGGGCAGGGATCTGGACGTGGCCTGCGCTGAGGAAGCGGTAATTACTGAAGGGCTCCAGAAGTAGCTCCTCTGAAAATAAAGAAAAACAGCGACTTATCATCATCATCGTTCTGTGGTCAGTAATCTGTGAATCAGTGAGGCTTAACTTTTTATGAAGATTTTGCTCTCGTGAGAAAATAGCACGAGTGGTCATAAATAACATGCAGGAACGCTTTACTCAGCTTTATTTTGATTATTGTGGTTAAACATCAGTTGGAAGAAAATCTTCTTTGAGAGTTTGAGAAAATTCTTTTCCTCCATGACCTTAAAAAAACATTTTCATAATCCAGCTGGATAAATTGTGACATGCATGACAGTCAACGAAGACCAGAAGTGACTTCCTTTTCCCCTTCCTCCAGTTCCAGATGAGACTTCCACATGACGGTGATATGTACAACACACTGTCAAAGAAGCCCTGCTAACTGCTGCAGCATCAAAGAAGCCCTGCTAACAGCTGAGCAGCAGCATCAAAGAAATCACACACATATTTTGGGTTTATAATCATCTTACCGCGCAGTTTGTCCTTGGCACCAGCAATCATGTAGTAGAAAATGTGAAAAGCTCTTTCTGTCTTTGCCTGTCTGATACAGCGAGACTTCTCCAGCAGATCTGAGAGCAACTGTTAAAGAATAAAAATCTCATTTGTGAGTAGGGGCAATTTAGTTTACAAACCTCTGTTCAGCCTTAAATGATAATTCTTGTTTTAACTAAATAGGAAGAATATAATTAATGCCTTGTGTTTTTTTTTACAAGCCAGTCAAGTTTCAGTTTCTAATGATCTAATAATCTATCTCTCTCCAAAATGTCATCGAATGAGTGCCACCTATTCAGTATCTAGCCAAATGTGAAATATTTTCACAAGCCCTGATTTTATTCCTAGGTTATATGACAGAAAAATGTCCAGAAGAGTATGACATTATGTTTAAAAATAAACTGTCATCAGATATTAGTGTTAATTTTTGCAGTAATCAGTGTATGAATTCTTGATTTAAAGCCAAACATTTATTTTCTGAGGTTATTGTGACTTTAAACAATCTAAACAGTTCATCCAAGTGATTAATAAGTAATTGTAATAATTGTAATAGTAATAAGTAATTAAGTAATTAGCAACAAAGCTAGCAGTCATTGTTTTAAAAATCTCATAGATGATGCAAGTTTGAATTATATACCTAAAAAAACGCCTTTTATAGGAAAAAGATGATTTATAATGGCCCGAAATAAACTGTTATTCAAAAGCTGTCAGCAGATAAACTTTGCAATAACTTATTTGAAATCAAAAAGCAGCACACAGCATTTAACTTTTGGTGCAGATGAAAGGCAACACAAAAAGTCTTCTCACTGTAAAAATAATATGTCTAAGATTAAAAAGTAAAAAGGATACAAGTCTCAATGTTGGCTCCAACAATGTAGCCGGTCACGTCAAAGTTGATGCGGATGAATTTTCCCTGTGAGAGAGATAAATGAGAAGTGAGATCACGATACGTGCAAAAAATATAACTAAGAAAACATCTAAACAATGCATTCTATAACTTCACAAAACTCACAAATCTTGAGGAGTTGTCATTTTTGATGGTCTTAGCATTTCCAAAGGCCTCCAGGATAGGATTGGCCTGCAGGAGTTGCTTCTCCAGCTCCCCCTAGTGATGACAGCAACACAGAAAAATGTGACTAAGAAGGACTGATTCGCTGCTTGTGATGCAGTGGAGTTGGAGTTTGGTGGGGATGAAGTAGTATAGGGTCAGTATTGATAGGTTAGCGTAGGTCTACCAGAATATCATCAGTGACAAGGGAAAAAAGGCAGAAAACAAGACGAAGGGCGCGGGTCCTAACTAAACAATGAATATTTGGACAAGTACATTTATATCAAGTTACAAAAGGTTAATATAATAATTTCACTGTAGTCTTCTTTGATTTTCTGATGAATACTGGATGGATTACATAACACAGACATGACCAAAACACTCCTCCATCAGTTCTGAGAAACTGTTAAAATCCAGAGAAGCTGTTGTTGATGACGAAGATCAGAGGCTGAGATGGATGAGGTGGGTTATGTTGGGTCACAGGCTTCCAAATACCAGCTGAAAAGCTGTGAAAATATTCCAACAAAGTTTTTTTTATTCAGTGCGTTGGCAAATCAAAATGATTCTGATTCAGAAACATCCTACTGGAGATGCAATTTGCTTCCAGCGTGACTGCAGAGACTGTAGATGCAGGTGGAGCTGGGCGATAGTCAGTAAATGAGGCAGACACCCCGTCACTCTGCATTGAGTTAATCCACCTGATCAAAGTGGTCTGTCCTAGTCTGTATCCAGGTCGGGCGCTGTAGACCTCTACCTAACCTCTCTTGCTTAAAAACACCTCCCTTAGCAACACTGTAAGTGAGCTAAAGCTAGGAAGAAGAGAAAGGAGCACGACTTGTAGCACAAAGATAATGAAGACAAACGATAGCCATGTGAAGCTGTTTGCCAACTTGTGTGAATTCGTTAAGCTCAGTTTCAAAATATGTGGTTTACAGATGTTTTTACTAATGCTGATATATATTTTTCCATATATTAGAGGACTGTTTTTGGAACTCACTGACAAATATGGAGGTCAGCCACAGCCGTAATTAAAAATAGAAATAATGATAATAAGTAAAAGACGTAGCCAATACTGACTGAATGTGAATTGAAGTAATATTCCCGGTTTTCACATTATTTCACTTCATACTGTATTTTTATGTGAAATTTGGCAAAACTAGTGATATTTTGACAGATATTTTAAGCTTGCTTTAGCAAACCAAACAGACATATAGACATTTCAAAGGAACATGGGAAAATTTAAAAAAGAGAACTAAAATAATTTTGGAATTTGCCTCTTAGAAAAATGCTTTAATTTGGGAAAAGTTGTGTCCTCAATTAAAAGCCAAGTATTTATATTATATGTAAGAAAAAAACAGGAGGATACAGACCCGCTGATGAGATGCAGTTCAGAGGTGGCAAAGCAGAGAAGAAGGTCCTGTTTATTTAAGTCTCTGAAGGAAAAATGAGAAAATAGAAAAGGAAAAAAGATGCAAAGCATGACAGCATGAAAGAGAAAGTTACAGCTGGTGGGAAAGACTGATCCTTGAGACATAGTTTAAATACAAATATCTAAGAGTACAGATTAGGAGAAACTGCTAAAAAAGTGCTTGAGAATGAGCGGAAGTAAGAGAAAGCAGAAAAAAAAGAGTTTAATCCAATGCTATTTCTGCACAGGCAGTCCATGGGAGCCTCAAGGTCCTATAGAGGACAGTGTCCAGAGATAATTATTCCTCTGGGAGCAAAGACCTTCTGAGTGAGCAGGGTCAGAGCCAAAGGGAAGCGTTGCTTTGACTGACTTTTTCCAATTATTACCCGAGCACCAGAACAGCAACATCAACTTGTGAGGTTTGAGCTGAAGTACCGTTAAAATAATTTATTTATTTTTTGTGAAAGCTTCAAGTTTGTTGCTGATTTTAGTGAAGTCACAATGTTTAAAAGTCAACAGAGTTTCCCAAACTGAGTTTTAAAAACTCCACAAAGTAAAAGTTACAGGACAGCCTCACGGCCCACGTCAGGCCCACTGGCAGTCGGATGAGGAAGTAAGGGAGGGAAGGAAGGGAGGAAGTAAGGGAGGGAAGGAAGGAAGGAAGGGGGCGACTGGTGTTTGATAGGTAAAAACAGGGCATGCTCACACTGTGATCTGTGAGAGACCCTTTCACTGTCGGGGAGGCTTGCATATAATCTCCACTGGCAGTGAAAGGGTGTCTAAAGAAGATGGAGGTCAAAAAACTGAACGTAATGAACCGCTTGAGGAGAAGGCAAAACTGGATATCTGCCACTGAACAACACAAGGTTTGAAATGTGACTGAGATTCAGTAATCTGATGATCATGCAGCCTTAATAAACTTTGTTTGATGATGAATATTAGGGTAAACACCATCTAACAGAAGGAAAGTAACATTTGGCATCTGTACTTTTGGTGTAAGCAAAATCAGTAGAAAAACAGGTATTTCGGGGGCAACAGTGACACTATCAATCTTCATGCACTTTTCTAACCTAAAGAAGGAACACGCACATGAAAACCACACAGAAAAACACACTCCGGGCATTCCCCTTTACTCACGTAAGCCAACTGTGATCCTGCATGTTGCTATTTGGAGGAAATGGTAATATACAGGATTAAACTGGGTAGTTTCCTATGTCATTAAGAGTGAGGGAACTGGCTGACAGATCCTAACTATCATGGTTTCTTTACACAGATACTTACAGCACTGCTGTCTTTCTTGCCTTTGTGCGAGGAGGCCACAACAGCCAAATACTGGATGACTTTCTTGGTGTTTTCTGTCTTCCCAGCACCAGACTCTCCACTAGGGAGGAAAAAGTTACAGTGGGATTGAAAAAGAAATAGAGAAGGAGAGAGGACAATGAAGATAAGCAATACTGACAGGTTTCTGTTCACACTTCAGTAACCCAGTTTATTTGAATGGAAATCATGTGCTGCAGAGATAACTGTGCCTGACACAAAGCATAATGTTATTGTTCAGACTGTATACTACACACAGGTCCTGTGATAATCTACACAGTTTCAGGGAAAAGGTTATTTTAAAAGGGATTTATTACCCTTTTTCTTATTTGTGCATACTGATGCTACTCACCTGTTGTTCATAAGGGAAGAAAGTTGTCTGAGACCGATTATAAGATTCCCAAATTTAACTCATTCAGAGTTACTCTAGTTAAGTCTAACAAGGTCGTCTACCGATCGGAAGGTTGGGAGTTCGAACTCTGACTCCCCCTAGTCTGCATGTCAAATATCCTTGGGCAAGATATTAGCCCTAAGTTGTTCTCCGATGAATCCATTGGAGTATGAATGTGTGTGAATGCTAGTTAGAAAGCATTTAAAAACATAGAAGACAGTGCTTGTGTGAATGGGTGAATGCGGCATGTTGTACAAAGTGCTTTGAGTACTCTGGGAGACTAGAAAGGCACTATATAAGAATCGGTTTTAAGATGCACCCGAAGAGACAGGAGGGAGTATTTCATGCAACCATTCCACTAGAGCCGAGCTAGCTCTTAGAATGTGACCCGATACTTCATGTTAATATACTTCTTATATTCGTTTATATACCTGATAACTTGATGAAAGTTATATGACAACGACTCTTAGACTAGACAAAAATCTAAAACGTGCTACTGTATGCTTGAAATGCATTTAATTACTTAAACATAAGCGAGACGATGCAATTTATTCCCCGAAAATGAACTTGGCTACTTCAAATAAAGTTGAATGATCCCAGAGCCATCAGCCACTAGCCAGAACACACAGACATGCTCGGTCATGGGTCCATAAAAGGCATCGGATGCTCACTGTGTTAGGGCCTGGCAGCATAAAGAGGAGTGTAATTACTCAGTCCTGCTCAGGTCTGCTAAGGATATATGACATCCAGGCTGCTATTGCAGGCAGCTGTTAGTGCAGAGCAAATTCTGTTGGGATTTTTTTCCTGATAGTTTATCAAGCTGTCTCATCCGGCTTATCCACAGTAAGCAGCACAGGTTTCACTTGCTGTTATAAGATTATTTGAAAGGGTATGAACGATTACAGAATGGATGGCCGCATTTCTAATATTTGGGAATTTAATTTCATAAAAACATCAATTTTTTCTACATTTTACAAGTGTACATGTGTCACTGAATATCAGGGAAGTAGTATCGTCTTTTAAAGAAGAGGTGGGCAATCATTTTTCCCAGGGGGGCCCCATGAGAAACTGGGACTGTGGACAAAAGTGATAAAATTAACACTGAGCAGAGTTCAGCATATTAATGTGATCTTCCACAGCAGTTCCAGTTTCTTGAGAACTTGAGGCCCCTTGAGAAAATGAATTGCACACCCTTTTTTATTAGATTGACAAATCAAAATTACAAGAACAGACAGGAAGGCTAAATATTTGGCGTTCCTCATTAAAAAATTTATAACTTTGAGCCCTAAGCTAGTCAGAAGTATAGTGAATATTCTTGTCCCATCAGTCTGTTTTTCATGAAAATATACTGAACAGCAGACAAAAGAAACTGGTGACCTTGTGAAGCTGAAATGCCAAAAATTTCTTAGCATCCCAACTATTTCCCATGGCACGTTTTTACTATTATATGGAGCAATCAGGGAAATACAATAAATAATACATTCATCAGGACTCAGCAACCAGAAGATACAGTAGGAATCATTTTAAGATATAATCAAACCCACAAATAAAAGTCCAGACTGGAGCCGTTTTAATTTTGTTATAATAGGTTTGAAACTGTTTTGGTATTTTGTATTAATAACACTGTAATTACTGTCTGTATCTTGATTTGCTTCACCTGCGTCCTGTTATCTATTCTTCTTTGTAGTATTTAGTTTGGATCTTCTTGTCTGCCATTCAACGTTTCTCTAATGTTCAAGCCTATTCCTCAAGTTTAGTTCCCTTTTTTTGGTCATCCGGATCCACTTATTTAGTCGACCCTTAGTCTATTTTTGTTTGTTTGATTACTCTAACCTTCACTTTCAAAAGTCACGCTTTTGAATCCTCTTTTGCCTTCACCAGATTTCAGACATGGTAAAACGGTGCATGTCCATCCACAGAGGAAGTATATGAAATTTGTGACAGAAATGTCACTCTGTGTAATTTCCCAACTAATTAACAGCTTAAAATCACACACACAAGTCTCCAGTCACAACATTAAAAAGTGCTTTCACTAAAAATCATTAAAATGCAAGCGGCCCATAATAGATTGTTGTAAAAACAATACCACAAAGCATACAAAGCAATTAAACACAAGTGCATCCACCCACAAGGAAGAATGTCATAAATGAAATTCCACGTATCATTGCTGAAACATTTTTGCCTTTTATGGGTCCAAAGGCCTGATGGGGCTCAGAAATCTTAAAAAGTGCAAGGACTTGATGTTCCAAGCTGATGGTGTTTCGGCTCTGCGTATAAAACTTTAAACAGTTTTAAATATGGCCTCATGTAAATTAACCTTCTTGTGTAGAAGGTTATTCTTGTGATTGTCTTTAAATTACATTTATGACTGAGATATACATGTATAAACAGAAAGATTATATTGTGCAACTAATTTAAAATGGTACATGACAAAATGTGAAGTCACTCCAGCACACAAAGAAAAACTAATTAACTCACTTTGTTTTCTATAAATTAAAAGTACAGTTCAGTTCAGGCCAGTCCAAATATCAAGCTATCATTAAGAGACAAAATGAGGCCGTTTGTCCCTGGATGTCCAATTGCCCAGTCAAAGTTCTCAATAATTAGTTTAGAACAAATAAACAAACAAAATAGAGCCAACACATTTGCAGAGCTAATCTGGTTCTCCCATCAGGATCCAGGGCATACTTCCTGAGTAAGGGTCTGAGAGGAGAGAGGGGCCTCTGGGAGCACCGTAAAAGCATTAAAGCACATCCAGTTTAGCTGTCTTTGAATACAAGATGACTCCATGGTAACAAAATCCGACAAACAAAATCATTTCTTTTTGGCACTAATGGTTGAAACGGTGCTGAGAGACCAAAAAGGTATTTCGTCTGTTTAGATCTATGTTTACACAAGCATTATGTAACTGTTCTTGCACACAAACAGATGTAGCATTCACTCCTGCTTTTATGTGATGTTTAAAATGTAAAAAAACAAACATGCAGAGATGGAACAGGTGAGCATGGAGGAGAGAGATTTTCACTTACGTGCAGAGAATGGACTGGTCTTCACGATCTGTAGAATCAAGAGAGAGTCAGTGTTAGATTATTTTTATTACAACTTATGTTGAATACTTTTAAACATAAAATTCATGATACAGCTAAATAAATTTGCAGTAACTGTAGAATACATTTGTAATTTTTATTGTGCATGATAGACATGAGGGACTTTTATTTTCTTTCTTTTCTTTCTACCACTTATATTCACCATGCAAAGTAGTCAAATGCACTACTGTGAAACCACATGTAATTCTCCAGCAATAAAGATCAATCTACTGTCAAACTTAAAACACCAGCTAGGCTTTGTGATTTACTCCCTTGTGCCAAAGAAAACATGTAACCCTTAAAAATACTTTGATTTTTACACATGAAAATGAACTCTGAATGCGCAAAAACAATGAGTCATTAGACTGTCTCCAAAAATACTCCAGGGAGATTACACGAAGACCATGTAAGGCTAAACTGTAACTGTATACTTCAGTACAAACCACCCCTGGGGGAGTATGGTGCACATTGCTGAAAGAGAGATAACTTTTCTGGGCATTTGTGATCAGAACAGAACAAATGGCATACTAGGCAGCCTCATAAACCTCTATGCAACTGTGCAACAAAAATGACCCAGGGTAGGGTGAATGACGGGAGACAATTCCTCATTCTGACACTGAAGAGTGTCATTTTCATTTTGATTATCATCCACATGTCCAGGACACAAATCTAATGACATGTCTAACTTTGTGAGGTTATTTACTGACACTTCACTCCATCTCTGTGGTGTCAAACGTCTCCCAAAGAGTTCCATAGACTATATAAAACATGGACATAGCGACCATGATGTCACCCACTGATTTGTGAAATTTCATCTCTGAAACTTTGAGCCACACAATTTCCAATTTCTTTTAAACCAGACATGAGGGCCTGTGCACATTTATATGGTCCCCCCTAAACATACCCTGCTTTAATGTCCTTCCTGATACTGCTGTATTCCATAAGACTTGAACTGAGTTCATGCACTCATCAGTACAGTCTTTACTGAGGTCAGAGTGTAAGTAGTTTTCTTATACTGGACATCATCTTTTTTCAACTAGAGGAGTCACTACCTTTCTACCTTTTAGAAAGAAATGTTTAAGGCACTTCCTCTCTTTTATATCTATTGTCCAATCTGACCCACTGCATAGAAAATTAAAATTGCAAGAGAGGAGGGCATCATTTTTGGAAATTTTTCCCCATTTATTGCACCAGGAAACATTGCACTGACAGAATGGATAACGTCACAAACCAAAGCACTAATTGTTTTCAATTTTATAGCCCCCATAGCCTGTAGCCTGAAGTAAGATAGCTAGCCTTGGAGACGTATCCAAAACATTTCTTTTTAGTGACAGTAGACTAACTGAAGGTGGAAAAGCTGTCTCACACGATATGATGATGTTTACTGTCTATTGATTTTAACAGATACTCTATATTTAATTGTCTAATGTTTAATGAACTTCTTTCTACTAAAGAAAGGAAAAATGTTGGTGGTACTACAACAACTTAACTTGTCTGGCACTTGAGATTAAACTGGGCTTAATGTGATCTTGTTCAACAGAAATTAGTCTAACCGCTCCTCTCTAACCCTGTTGCATCATTACATCAACCTTAGTCTCAACAAAACTCTTTGAAGGTGTTTCATAAATTGAGTTTTCACTTTGCCAAACTGTCCTCTCTTTAGAGGTGGAAAATTTAAAGCGGTCCCCAAGACACACACATACAAGTACACACACACACACACACGCACACACAAGATAAACCAGCAGCACACTCCTGCACAATTAGGGTGGAGCACTCATAATTTCGTCGAACAAGTACAGTGACAATAAAGGGCTATTCTATTCTATTCTGCACACACAGATACAGTGTCCAGCCTCCATTGAACTGTAAACTGGGGTGGATGCCTTTTCTCCATGTGAACTCCAGTTTGGCTGCTGTTCCACTGGATTCATTCCTTACATACAGACGAAATGTACCCTGTTCCCTCTCTGCACTTCCTAATTAAGGCAGAGTGCAAGACAGCAACACACATAGAGAGAGAGAGAGAGTAAGGTGGCCAGATTTGTGAATTCTTGTAACAAATCCAAAAACAACATGCACTCACATTAGTGAATGAGACTTAAAAAATCTGTGAACCTAATTAAGTCACGAGAATTAAATCTGATTATATGAGTCTCTGCACCAGTAAATATACTGTGAGCACGGAAGGACAGCATGTCAATCATCTGCTGCTGGGGACAGAAAACTCCCCACGGGAATTTACATTTTTATCTCCCGGACATCAAAGACCAAAGTACAATTTTGGAGGAATGGGATCTTGGCCAAGACTGAAGAAGGAATGTTTCAGAGCTTAGGAGACTTATCTGGATTTGCTTCAGTTATGCACCACTTCCAGTTTACATGTGAATTGTTCATACTACAGCACTCAGTGTAGAACATCCTGCTTCATTAGTCACAACTTCATGGGAAATCCTACCAAAGCATCAACAATAACAACTCCCTGGCAGTCATAGTTTTTCTTATATTATTTTGGTGTATAGAGAACCCTTGAGACATTGATATTGTAAAGGTTTAAATTATGAAAAAGACTACGCTTCAAGCAATCAGACCCTATGAATCAAAAGGAGACTTTAATGTAAATGGCCTGCATTTGTATAGCACTTTACTCAGTTCCTGCTTTACACTACATTCAGTCATTCACCCATTCACACACAGGCAATGGCAAGCTACATTGTAGCCACAGCTGCCCTGGGGCACACTGGCGCCACCGGGCTCTCTGACCACCACCAGTAGGCAAACAAGGTTAGTATCTTGCCCAAGGATATTTGGCATGCAGCCAGGAGGCAGCCTGGGATCGAACCACCGACCTTCTGATTAGTGGCTAACCTGCTCTGCCACCTGAGCTACAGCTATGCTCGTTTCCAGTTCCTTTTTTATTCCACTACAGTAGCTTTACATTACAGCTCAAAATCACTCTTATTTATCTAAACCATGACCCTCATTAAAGTTGTCTTTAAGACAACCTTCCTCTGACTCGCTGCCCCTCTCAAACTGATACTTTTCCCCCAGCTTTAAAAATTAAACAGGACCTATCATACTGATTTCACACTCCATGAGCTATTCTTATTCCTGAACCACATGATTCACATTTCAAAATAACACTGGATCTTGTTGTCTCAAATCAAGCTGTTTAGCTGCCATCCCTTCCATTTAAACCAACTGTCCTCTGACTGCCCCTGCCTTATAAACAGAAAGTTTAAACATCAGGTAGGTGGGACTTTATGTGGTAACAGCCTGCGCTGTGTGTCTTAGATCATCATATTAAAGATATCCAGTCTCGCTGACATCATGCAGGTCTAAGAGCAGGACAAACGGCCTGAGACAGTGCTGAGAATAGTTCGAAGCCTGAACTTTGGGCTCACATGGATTACTTGAAATTTCATTTAACATAATCATCACCATTGTAACAGTAACAGTGATAGAAAATAAGTACGAGGAAAACGTATCATGAGTTCACTTAAACCCATATGAGACAGTCTCTTTCACCTTTGCACGAGACTTGAGACATTTTGTTATTTTTAAAGAATGAATATATTTTTGATTAATTGTTTCTTGTCTTTTCTATGCTTTTCTTTATATTTCTCTTTGTGGGTTTTTTTGTTCTTATTTTTCGCTGCCGACTTATCTTGATTTCTTTACTCAAGCACTTTAAGTCCCAGTTGTTAAAACGTGACAGCTAAATGGGTGGTCCAAGCTTAAATTTCTACTGTCACATATATGATAAGTCCGAAAAAAATGTTTAGTCTGAAATAAATGCGCCAAATCAAAACACATTTTTTTCTTCTGCACATACAGACACAGACTGAACAGCATCTGCTATGTTCCAGCGTTCGTTCTCAGAGATGAACAGAAGATGTATAATCCAAACGCCACATAAACACCAATCCTCCCTTCTTCTTGGTTACTCTTGATGCTGTGTTTACAAACTATAGCTTATGAGGTATTTTCCTGTATCCTGGTTTGTTGTAACGTTAAATCACTCAGTGCGTACACCTTATTAGTAACGGAAAAGCATTAGAAAGCATTAAGTTGCTTTATCAAAGACCAATTAAGTTATTTATATTGTCATTGCCAAACAAATTTAGCAAATTGAAGACAAACTGGTGTTTCAGTATATCTATTTCCAAATTTGTTCTACATATCGGCGCGGTCACATTTGATAGGCTTCTTTATTTTCTTTGATCAGTCATCGTTGATCGTAATGCGTAATGCGATATATACGTGGACTTGCAACTCCCTGTTTTGTGGACTTGCATTTTGAACTTCCACTATGGTTTATAGCTGTCTGTTAGTTTTTTTAAAGCCTGATGTGACTATATCTGGTAGAGCCAGCAAACTGGATGCACAAGGTTCATCCATAAACTACATAAGTGCATCACACAGACACAAATACAGACAGCTCCTGGCTACACTCAGCTTTGACCCCAGTGATGCAAACTTATCTCGATATGTTTGCATCAGTCTTGATATAATTGGGAAGATATTTAAAAAGTCTTCCTCCACAAATCCTTCGCAGGTCGCATTTGAAGGCCAAGTCGGTGTATCCTTCGTGGCCCAACCTATCCCAGAATTCATAGCGCGGTCTAGCCAATTTCAGTATCCAACAATGGAGGCAGCTACTTAGTTTTAATATTAGTCTTTATGGGTCACAAAATGTAGCTGTGTAAACTTCAAATATCTGCTTGGTTTATCAAGACATCACATATTTGCAAAAGTGCTCCGACGTTTTTGGAGACGTCTGTTACCCACCAGCTCAAAGCTGACCGGGAGGTCGAGGCCCACTAGAGCCGGGGGGAACACCGCACTCCTGGCACATCATGCCTCGACCTCCTGGTCAGCTTCGAGCTGGTGGCCTCTGAAGGATGCGGCCTACTTTGTGAGATCTCGCAAAACGTTTGCAAGATCTTGCAAAAGTTCATCTTAATTTTTTTTTCTCCAATATCCCTTGCAGGGCTCCGTACTCATGCATGGGCTGTCCATACATTTCATGCAGCATTGTCAACACAAATAGATTAAGTGATGAATGTAGGAACCTAAAGCTGCCGGGAACAGTCTGAGAGGGTGTCAGAGGTTGGTGGTCTCGATGCTACTGACATTTTCTCAAACAAAAGTACCCCGGGTAAAGAAATATAGTTTCAAGTTGTTGGCTTACATCCTAGAACAATTATTTTGCTTTGTATATCACAGTGTGAATCACATACTCTCTAAAGGAATTATAATGACAACAAAATACAGAGCTTTAGAGTACCTGATTACTTGTTTGGATCTCTTCAAGCTTTTTAGCATTGAAATTCAAAGTTCATTCAGGTGTGTACTTCAATACTGTAATAATGACCCTATCAGAATTGACAGCTGTGCATGTATGTGTGAGGCCTGTACAGTAGTGGAAGAAATTATAACACAACTTTCTTTGATGGTTTCCAAACAATAACTCTCTAAATTACAGTAACTCCTGTCCAAACATCCTGTTTAGGAAGGAAACTCCTCAAACCAAAGGACAAAAGTCTCAGGCTCATTTAATAGGACCAATAAACTTGTTAAATCTTTGGCATTTACACTCCCTAAGAATTTTTTTTAAATAAGCAAGAGGGTTTTCTGAAACAGGAAATGTTTTATTGCCCTCCACCCATCTCTCAACCATCTCACAATCCAGATGTCAAGTCCTCTGAGAGAACACATCGTCATATCAACATAAAATCCAGTGGGCAAGACCCCCTGGAAACACAGACTCTGATTCTATGGGAAACCAGCCACTCTGAATCACTGCAGGGACATTTACTGTAAGCATGACCAAGACTGCTACCATCACCTCTATGAGACCAAAATACTATTTTGGAGTTGTTTTTCATACCATTTTACATTTTAATGAGTGTATTTTTTGTTCTCACTACATTATAAACATGGCTCTGCATTTTAAGCCATCAGTTTCATGGATTAATTTGCAGTTTTGTCAACCACTTTGTCAACATGACAGTGTGATAAGCCTGTCGTCACCAAGAGCCACCACAACTCACCCACAACAAGCTCTTAAAGCTGCCAACAAACAGCTCAATTTGACACAGCTTACTTAAGAGCTTCAGCAGCTAACGCCTGCAGATTTTATTCAGTTATGTGTGAGGCCTGCTGAAGATATACTTACGTTTGTTGCTTTCTTGTCTCAGTTTGTTATTATTTATCATTTTGATCTGATCATTTTAGTTTATAAATGTTGTAGCCCATCTCAGCATGTGCTGTGCAAAAGTCAAAAGTTCCTAGTAAAATAGCTACAGCAATTTATTGAAACAATTCTGAATTTATTCATTTATATTCAGTATATAAAGCAAAAACCGAGTTTGCATATATTTGGTATGACCTCCTTCATCATTCAACACAGCCTGAGCTACCAGGGTCAGGCTGTTCTTGTAATGTCTTTAATTAAGCTTCAAGAATAGTTCTCCAGGTTTCTTGAAGGACATTCAAAGCTCTTCTTTGGGTGTTGCCTGACTTTTGTTCTGTTGTTTTCCAAGATTATCCCACACTGCTTTAAAAATGTTGAAGTTTGGGCCCTGGGGAGGCCAGTCAGTGACTGATTACATTCAATTGTGTGTCTTTCTATTCAGTTATGCTTTTATACTGGATGCCAGGGAACCAATACTAGGCTTAATAAACAAAACAACAACAACAACAAAAGGTAGCCAATGTCCAGAGAAAAACTATAAAAGATCTTTAGAAAACCTGGAAGCTTCAGGAAGGTGAACGCACGCAAAGCTACTGGTCCGGACGGGATTCCCGGCCGCGTCCTCAAGTCATGCGCGGCTCAGCTGGCTGGAGTGTTCACGCACATCTTCAACCTTTCCCTCTCTCTGTCTGTAGTCCCAGCCTGCTTCAAAATGGCCACCATCGTCCCTGTACCCAAATCCTCCACCATCTCCTCATTGAACGACTGGCGACCTGTAGCCCTGACCCCCATCGTAAGCAAATGCTTCGAGAAGCTGGTCAGGGACTTCATCTGCTCTGCACTACCCGACTCACTGGACCCTCTACAGTTCGCATACCGCCACAACAGGTCCACTGATGATGCCATAGCCCTGACACTACACACTGCCCTGTCACACCTGGAGAAGAGAGACACGTATGTGAGGATGCTGTTTGTAGATTACAGCTCAGCATTCAATACCATCGTTCCCTCGAAGCTGGACAGGAAACTGCAGGATCTAGGACTGAGCAGCTCCCTCTGCAGCTGGATCCTTAGTTTCCTGTCTGACAGACGCCAAGTGGTCAGACTGGGCAGCATCACCTCATCCCCCGTCACACTGAACACTGGTGCTCCACAGGGGTGTGTACTGAGCCCTCTCCTGTACTCACTCTACACCTACGACTGCACGGCCACTAACAACTCCAACATCATTGTGAAGTTTGCGGACGACACTACAGTGGTGGGTCTTATCACCAACAGTGATGAGACAGCTTACAGGGAGGAGGTCAGCGCCCTGACCCACTGGTGTCAAGACAACCATCTCACCCTCAACGTCGCAAAGACAAAGGAGTTGATAGTGGACTTCCGGAGGTGCAGAGAAGTACACACCCCCATCACCATCAGCGGCGCTGCTGTGGAGAGAGTGAGCAGCTTCCGGTTCCTTGGAGTACATCTGGCTGAGGATCTTACGTGGTCAGTACACACAAACAAAACAGTGAAGAAGGCGCAGCAGCGCCTCTTCTTTCTCAGGAGACTGAAAAGATTCGGCATGAGCCCCCGCATCCTCAGGACCTTCTATCACTGTGCCATTGAGAGCATCCTCACTGGATGCATCACCACCTGGTATGGCAACAGCACCGCCTACAACTGCAAAGCTCTCCAGCGAGTAGTGCGGTGCTCTGAACGGATAATTGGAGGTGAGCTTCCCTCCCTCCAAGACATCTACAGGAAGCGCTGCCTGAGGAAAGCGGGGAGGATCATCAAGGACTCCAGTCACCCCAGCCATAAACTGTTCAGACTACTTTCATCAGGAAGGAGGTTCTGCAGCATCCGGTCCCGTACCAGCAGACTGAGAGACAGCTTTTTCCATCAGGCCATCAGACTGCTGAACACTTCATAGACACCTCAGCTTCACTACTGGAACTTTAACATTATGCACTCCATACTGTACAGTAACGCCACTGTTTTGCACATGTCTCACTCTGTATATTTTATTTTATATATTTTATTTATTGTTTACTCTATTTAATTTGTAAAATATGTGTACACACACACACACACGTAGAAAAATATTTAGTATACACATCCAGAAATGCATATACTATTATATATTGTACATATATTTATTAGTTTCAGATGTAGCCATTCTTGTATTTTGCTTGTTTACATTATTGTATTTTGCACAACTCTGTTGCTTGTGAAGCTCGCACACAAGAATTTCACTCACATGTGCTGTACCAATGTACCTGCACATGTGATGTGACAATAAAAGTGATTTGATTTGATTTGATTTGGAGAACCACTTTTAAAAATACTAGAGTCTGGCTCCTTGGAAGCAAAACATAAAGAAAGGGTTGCCTAAGACTCTTTTTCTATTGTATACTTTGGATAGATAACATAAAAAAGCCCCATTACAGAGCTAACATGGGTAGGAACATGTCTTTGCAGTATGAAAGCATCTACATCACAAGAGGAGTTTTGTAGTAAGCATCTTACCTTGCATCATGTTTCTATAGGCGTTGTCAGAGATGGAATAGATATGAGGGGGTAGTTCATGTCGTTTCTTTCCTTTGTACATTTCAATGATCTTCTCTGAGTAGATGGGCAGCATTTTGTAAGGATTCACCACCACGCAGAACAGGCCAGAGTATGTCTGAGAGCAGAGAATGCAAGAAAGGTGAGACAAGGACAACTTGCACAGTTTGCATGCTTGTTTCTGCCAGAGAACGAGACAGTAGTAGTAGTAGTAGTAGTAAAAAGTACAATAATCTGAGGAAATTCATAGTTTGTCATCATTTTTCTAGTACTTTATTTAGGGTCAGAGTTTGTACATCCCAATCCAAATAACAAAGGGATAACAAAGTCAACAAGTTGCCATAAGAATAAGGCATAAACTATTTTGTGAGCATGCGCTTGTTTTTAGTAAATACTTACATAAATGAGCCCAGAGAAGTACCTCTCGCGAAGATTGTGCAACACAGAGGCCTCATTTAGACAGGTGAGCTCGGCCATGTCCTCTACCTTGCTGAACTTGGGAGGGTTCATCTTCTGGATGTCATCTTTATTGACTGTTATCTTCTTGGCATTATCAGCCAGCTCCACCAGCACCTCGTCGCCATGCTCCTCCTTTATACTAGCTGCCT
Source organism: Rhamphochromis longiceps (assembly GCF_057381845.1). Taxonomy (NCBI): domain Eukaryota; kingdom Metazoa; phylum Chordata; class Actinopteri; order Cichliformes; family Cichlidae; genus Rhamphochromis; species Rhamphochromis longiceps. The sequence goes on along the minus strand of NC_140562.1, from coordinate 38,349,594 downwards.
CAAAGCCATGCTTTTCTGATGGAACCCATACCAACTTCTTGGCTGCCCAGTCAGCCTGAGCCATCGGGCTGTTGAGGAAGTCTTTGTCAACAAAGAGGAACTTCTCATCCTCGGTAGGGGCCTTCGTGGACATCTTGGCTTAAGGTGAAGGGCCAGCTGTCGATGACAAAAAATTAACTGAATGTTAGAAAAGAGGGAGCAGTAAGTAAAACAAAGATGGATGACAGAAAGAATGCAAGTAAGGGAGAAAAGAGGCAACGGAAAGTCAGTAGCAGCAGTCAGTAAGAGACAATAATCACTTGCAGGTACTGGAAGTACCTGATTGGGCCTATAGATAGCAAAACCCTGTGTCAAGTAATGAGTAAGTCCTAGTGGGAGACATGCTATAAATTTGCCTCCTTGCTTGTGGTCGTAACCCAAGGAGTTAATATGCTTCATCTATCGGGGAGTTCCAGAGTGCAGCCATTCTCACAGACCTCCACCCCCCTCTCGACCCTGCACTCTCTCCCTGTCTCTCTCACACACCACAAGGGAAGAGCTCAAACAATTCCCCTCCCTACTGTAGATCCAATGACTGAGGCTGGGAAATTGATTTTAATTAACTCAGCAACAAAGACCGCTACGTTTTGTCAACAGCTCTATCTCAAATAACTCTAAACCATTAATACTTGCTGGCATTTACTTATACTCAGTCAAGTCAGTGCTTAATTGTCAACATCCATTTTTTCCGGTCTTTCACTCTGCATCTCTCTCTCTCTCCTGCTCTCTCTTACTCTCTCTCTGTCTCCTGCTTGAGGCTTCAGTCTCGTGCTGTGATGACCATATATGGACCCCTTCTCTGGAGCAGGGCTCTTTTCTGCAGACCTAAACAGCAAGGCAAGTGAACTCCCAAACAAAGCCCATATAGGGAATAGTATGTCTCTTGCCGGCCTTGTCGTTTACTCCAAAATGATAACAGTAAGGCAGAGAGCCTGAGGGGGGCCCGGAGCTTTAACAATCGTGCTTCACACGGGGCCATAGTAGCATTCATTTTTAAATGCACTGGTTAAATCATGAACAGGTGCCTGGGACTCAGTCATGTCTGAAAAGGAGCATTCCCGAGCTTATGTGAAATGCTAACAGAAATATGTAGAGTAAATGTACATGCACTTAATTCTTTTCAAGTGTTATTAAAAAAACGGAACCCATTAGATCTAATTTAGGGACTGTTACATAACTATAAAACCATAATGTGATGGATAAAATGAAACAAGTTTGCAAGTTTTTAAGTGGAAAAAATGTTTTACTTTCTAACCTAAGATAGCTTATATATGAAATCCTGGTCTTAGACAAACTAAGTCACAAACAAACTATAAAATATACTGTAAAAGTATTAGCTTGAAGCAGAAGCAAACACTGTCTATATGTCAGTGGATGAAAGCAGTAAGTCAAGCACACGTCTGAGAAAACAAGGAAGGAACCCTCTGATGATCTGGTGATTTTCTGCAGATAAATGTAAACAAACTTTTCCTGACACTCCCCGTATACTTAAGTGTGTGCAGCCAATCAAGTTGCTCCTCCTCACTCTCTTTAACCTTTCTCACCAACTTGAGTTAATGCTTAATAGTTGTGGAGTCCACTCTCACTTTCTGTGGTGTTGATACAGTTTGGTGCTCAGTAAGTGTATCTTGAAGACAGAACAGGGTTCAGAGGGAAAAGTCTCACAGTCACGACGATGGTTTGTCATCTCTGGCATCTTTATTCGCCATGAGACTAAACTACACATAATCCAGTATTATTGATCTGTCATAACTTTAACCACTAAATATAATATTAAACTCTCTCCTGTGTAATCATCAAACCAAATCAGTATTGTCTCGGTTCTAGTTTGTCAAAAATATCACACCAAGGCTAAAAATAAAACTTGTGATGAGACCAATAAACTGGATCATTATTCCAGAGTCTCTATCAAAAATAATAAACAAGTGGAAATATCACTCAGGAGACTAAGTGACCTTTCTATTTGTGGCTGACCGAGTGGCTGACAATTTTACAACTTTTCTCTCTTCTTCCTGTTATCCTTTTATCAATAAACTCAGATGCATCAGGTTTTCCAGGCCTTTGCTCAATGTTTGCTATTAAAACATGAAAATAGTTTAATTGAATTTATTAAAATATACACTTGACTTGTTCCAGGAAGTGTTTCCTCTTATTTTCTGACCAGGAATATCCCAGTGCTTGCCAAACTGTTCCTTTAACTGTTCATCCAGAAACCTGTGATGCTGTGGCAAAATTAATCTGTTTAAAGCTGCATCCAAGTTTTACATATATATAATTGAGTTGAAATACTCAGTTATTAGACTGTCCATTAGCTTGTGTGGTTATGACAGTGAAAGCCCTTGAAATAAAACAGAAGGGAGACTATGTCTGCATGCCAAATATCCTTGGGCAGGATACTAGCCCCAAGTTGCTATGAATGTGTGTTAATGTTAGACAGAAAGCGCTTAATCATAGAAAAAGGCTTGTATGAATTTGTGAATGAGGCATGTATAAAGCGCTTTGAGTGCCTCAGGAGAGCAGAAGAGTGTTATATAAAAATCAGTCCATCACTCCTCCAAACCAATCATGACAAGATTAGTTAGCTGTATGTGAAAATTGTCACGAGTCTGTGCTATCTGCATCTTCAGGGAAAACATACTGGATATACATGCAGCCCAATACAACCATATTTGGAAAACAGGAAACTCAGTGGTCAGTGGGATGTGGTTCTTAGATAGACAGACCTTTCCCCTTTTCCTTATGATCGCGAATACTTTTTACAGTTTTATTTAATATATGTATTTTTTTACAGTATTAACTGTAGTTGATTAACTTAACAATAATACTACGTCGTCTGTTGCACTTTATCTAATGCACAAATAAGTGTTTGCATACAGGAGATGTATAATTACATAATGAGCTGACGCCCAGATACGTAAACTATGTCATTGCTTTTAACTGTCAGAAGAAGTTATGAATAAAACTCATATGCTAGGCTACCATAAAACATTAATTAAAGCATATTTTTAAAATAATTTTTCATAGTAGCTACAAAGTTCACAATAAAGCTCTGCAACCGCCATTATCTACAGGAAAACACGCAGACTCCCTCTTCCTTAAACGCATTTAAAGTTATGAGGGGATGCCGATTGACAGGTGCACTTCATGACCGCCGCTGCACGCTTCCACTAAAGGATATACTTACATAATGTGAAGAAACGGGTGTTCAGGGGAGCTTTGGCTTTGGAAAGTTGGAGTTTGGAGAAGCCGGCGTTGACGAGGTACTCCAAAAGCGAACAGTCCAAATGACCCTCGTCAATTTCAAAGCCTTACTATTTAAACTGCGGACTGTTGCGCGAAGGTGGAGCTGTACGAGGGGACCCTCCTCCTCCAGCTGCAGCATCGTCCAGTTGCAGTCTACATCTGTCAGCGGGGCTGCGGAGGCAACGGACATGCGCACTGCGGACACCAGCAGGTTCGAGGAGTCACAGGGATGTAAGATGAATGAAAAGGCGCTGAATGGAGTGGAGGGTGCTGCTGACAGAGAAGCAGAGGATTAAAAGGTCATATATAACAGTCAACAGTAAAATGGAAAACACCATAACTCCCTAATCTCCATGCTTACTGTTCCAGCACAAAGACATCATGTTTGTGTGTAAGACTAGCGCACACACGGGCTGTGAGGTCAGGTTATGGCTGTAAAATAAATTGGCGTGTAATACAGTTTCATCAGTTTTTTTTAATATCTTGAAATTTACTGCAGCTAACAAATCCAGTACATCTAAATCCACAACATTTATGTTACAAGACCTTTTTTTTAGATTTTAATGTGCAACACGTTTATACATGTGACATATTTTATAAATAAAATGATCCAAATTGATATAGAACTTCTCGTTAAAATTAACTACATCATGAGCCAAACTACATTAAAATACCCCGAAAAATAATCAAGCCTATGTAACACAGCAAGGTTCATTCTACGTCTTGGTTATGAGTCTACCATAAGCACATTATTCAGATTAATAGACCGATTAACTCAAATTCTCACACACTAGATATTTTAGTGTCAGTGATACTGTGTTAAATTAAATAATAACTTGTTTTTTATTAATTAAAATGAGATCATTTGTATAAAACTAGATAACTAAACCTTGATATTTTAAAAGTAACTGCAGTTTATATTAAAAAATATAAAAGAAAACGTGTAATAGTATAACCTTACCAAAGGGAACATCCTCTCCTCTCCCTCCTGTCCAAAGAATTAGTTCAATTACTTTACATTCTTGTAGATGGACAAGCCAAATGTGTGTTTGTAGGTAAACAGCATGGCTCAACTTGAATTTATGTGTTTATTCTTTATGCATCATGACAGATTTTAGGAACATTTCATGACTTGATTTGTTGTTTCCATTAATTGAATCATAAAAGCTGGACCCACAATAAACACAGAAGCCGAATAATTGGTTCAATTTGAGTCTAATCTTAAAAACATGCTATCACTTGCTGTCTTAACTAATTTCTTTGGAAAGAGTTGGTTCAAAAATATTTAGTAATTCAGCACTAATCAAGCCAAGCGTTTATTGGGCGCCTTGAATCATAATTAACTGTTGTTATCAGTTTGTATGTTCTCTCAATGTCTGTGTTTCTTCCAGGTGTTCCAGTTCCTACTGTTTAAAGACATGCATGTTAGGTGATGTATGTGTTATTCTACAATGGCTGTAGGAGTGGATGTGTGGGATGGAGTTGTCTTCTGTCTGTGGCAGTACATTTTCAATATAATAAAAATGTATTTCTATGTACTTTCCCTGTAGAAAAACCTTTTTAACATAATTTACAGGTGTCATGTTTCAAAGAATTTATTCAAAGGCAATCAAGAAAGTCTTTACAATTTAGACAATTTAACTGCAGTCTAATAAAATATTATTTCAAATTGCAATCTGGGCTTTTACCTCCTTATTTTGTATTATTTATTTCCACACACCTCTGAGTTGAATCTAATAAGGCTAAACAGTGGGAAAAAATGAACAGGAATCATAATTATAAAACTGTGTGCTTCACTCCTACACGTTCTAGGGTTTAAAGATTATGCAATGCGTTCCCACTCCTCATAAGGAAAACCAGCTGTCCCCTGCATAGGAATCCCCTTTTACTGTAACCTCCCTGGAGAGTTTCCCACCAGTACATAACTCATAATTCGCATAATGAATGTGAGTTTCTTTGTGTGTGTGTGTGTGTGTGTGTGTGCACATCCCATCTTTCTGTTGCTACACACACAGCAAACAGCTCCTCCCCTGTCCTGCTGCATCCCTCCTGTGTGCAGCTTCTTTCCAATGGAACTTCCTTTATAAGGACACTTTTCTGTTTGTCCCGGTAAATCAAACTGCTGGTTGATAACTGCGCCAGAGACATAGCATTGTGTTCGTGTGTGTCTGTTTGTGTAAAAACTGATGACAGACCTAAGACCAACATTAAGGGCCTTCAGGTTCCCTCTGGCCAACATCAAGGAGATGGGGTGGCATTCGTGGAAAAGGACCATGGGTTGAAAAAATCAGCACAGACAGGCAGTGGGAGGGATGAAGAGTGAAGAGGAGGGAAAGAGGAACAGATACACTGAACAGAGAAGTTGCAGTGTGTGCCATATAAGGAGAATGGCGTCTGTATGGAATCTCTGCAGCTTTCTGTGTTACTTTCAAAGTCTAGCACAGGCAACCACCCCAAGCTCCAGTGACTAAATATGGTTCAATAGCAACAGGGTTGTTCAAACAAAGTTACTCCTATGGCTCCAAACTCTAACTCTATTTACCTGCAGTTAGCTGTGACAGACAACTGGTTTATAGCTTCTGTTTAGTGCACACAAGAGAAAGACTTGTTATTTTCTTGTTATTTTTAGTGAGATAAAATATGAAATTAACAATTTGCAGCTTGAGGCTAATGCCTTTGAAATAAGTACACAGAGACTTGGGATTCCCTCTGAACTAAACAGTGTATAACAGGATCATTTTCCAGAATAAGAGCCATAATAATGGATGAAGGTAGAAGGAAGGATTATTATTTATTTGTATTGAAAGTTAATCTGTTCTAAACTTTGTCCTGACACACCTTTAAGGAGGAGACAGCGGGAGTGAACATGGATTTAAACCTCTGAGTGAATGATGGCAAAATCCCACTCCAAATGAAATAAACCTAAGCAGGATTTTCACTTAGAAATCAAATGTTAATCATATTAAGATCTCGTACATACAGCATGTTTCATGTGTATTTTTTCTTCATCCTCATGTCTATAGATGGTCATCTATTGGAGAGAAAACATGTTTATGGATATGTTTGACCCCCAAGGAATGCAATTGCATTCTAATTTAAGCACAGAGGCAAACGTCAGTTCAGTCTGCAGCAGTCAAAGGATCACTGCATTTAACACTATTTATACAGCTGCCTGTTTTGCATACAACTAATTTATACAGTGGAGAAGAAATGCTACCAATTATGGGGCAAGCTGCCAATTGAACAATCATGTCATTGTTCAACTTCAGGAGCTTGTAAAGGCATTTTAAAGAGAATGGATATATCAGATGTCAGTGAAGTAGGTATTTGAGTACCTCAGCTTTAAGGAAAAATCAGGTTTGTTTTTGTAAAACCATGTAAATTCAGACATTTTCAGACGAACAAAGACATAGCGCTATTTTCATTTGATACTAGGAAACAATAAATTAGGACACCGTAGACAGTTAAGCTCTTCAACAAGCTGCACTAAAGGTACATCAATCATTTTGTGGCCAAATTCAAGATAATACACCATGTGCTCAGTATTATCACTTCACTGTTTCAGTGGATGAATCTGAGACCTATGATGAGCAGAAACAAATGTGTATAACCTAAAAATAACTTAGACGTAGAGCAGGTTACAAATGGTTTAAACAGTGCAACTAAGTGCCCAACATCAGTAATCAGGATAAGAAATAAAAGGCTGCCTCAGTAGATAATCACTTCCAGAAACTTAGGGCTTTAAGTTTGAGATAAAAATGTCAAGTTCCTTAAAACGGTGAGAAACTATGTGAAAAGCTCGACGCAGTGCATAATTAGCGTGGGATCTGGGCTACACACAGTATACACATAGATATAATTAAGTTTTGTTGATTTACTGTTGTTGTTTTGTGGTCTTTGGGGTCAGATAAAATAAAATTATCAAGGTAAGAAGGACCTCATTGCCTTTTCTCTTAAGCTGCAGCAAGCAAATGAGAAAAAGAAGTAAACATGAAAGAGAGAAGCTACAGAATAAAGTCTGGAAGATGCATTATACCTTAGTTTAGGTTCATTTATATAAGCAACTGAAGGGCACAGCTTTGGATCATGGGTGGGTTTAGTTTCACACAATACAATGACCACTAAAACAATCACAGGAAAGTGTTATTTTGGTCAACGTTGAGGAGCAGCTACTTTAATCACCCTATGATGAAAACTGTAAAAGAGAAAGTGCTTGCATTCACAATGAATAAGTCTTGTAAATTTGGAAAAGCCTGCAACATTTCATATCAATGTACAAGCTGTATGATCGCCTCAGAGGCCTGTTTAATGCATGCAGCTTAATTAAAGTGCACTTGCTGTGGTCTCTGCTATATTTGCAACTTTTATGCTCAAGGTCCTGCTCTCAATATCTTCAATGTTGTAAGGTCTTTTAGGACCTGTTACAGTGTAACATGTCCATCCATTCATCTCCTTAGCTGTTTATCTAATTCGGGGATGCAGTGAGGCCGGATTCTATCGTAGCTATCAGAGTGTGAGATGTGGTGTGTATGCTGGGTAGGACACATGCAAGCACAGGGAGGCCCCAGTGAACCAGACCAACCAACAAGTCAAACCCAGTACTGTTAGTATGCATGTTAGAAATGATTGGCTGCATAAGACTGAAAAAATAGGAAAGTTGTTTAATCCTATGAAAAAAGCAGACTTCAGTTTTGTCTGTGGTGACACTGCCACCATATGGTGGAGAATGAGATCAGCAATTGCAGTTGGTGAATAAAAATAAAGATTTTATTATTTTTACACTGTTAAAAATCAGTCAAAAAATATCACATATTTACAAAATGAAACACCAAATACATCACAAATGTAATCTCAATCCTTTAACTCAACTATGACAAAAACAATTAGGATTATTAATTATTAGGATTACACTGTGACTAATATAAATAAAGTGTTGAAGTCTGATAATAAATTCAAAATGTAAAAAAGGCCACAAAGAACATTTGGCAATTTATAACAAAGACACAAAGATTACTGAGCTAACAAGACCTTACAGACTTTACGCTGTAAAGGCTGAATAACTACAAGGACAGAGGCGAGATACAACATAGTAAGTCACTGCTGTATCATCAAACTTTAGGCATCAGTTCCAGGAGTGTTAATGGCAGCAGCGCCTCGCAGAAACACCTTCCCTCCCTTATTACTGCTGTTCACAAAGTGGGACACTAAGCCATATAGAAGAGGTCTGCAAAATAAAAAAACAAAAGAATTGTAATTAAGTTTTCATTAGAGAAGGAAAATAGGTGACTGATAGTAATTATTTTAAATTGTACGCCTTTCAGTTTTTACTGGCGGTACATGGAGATAAGTGCTAATTTATTTTATTTTATTTTTTTAAATTAGAATAAATTCCCAAGTCATCAAGCCAGTGCACAACTATGATGAGGATTCATGGGGACACTGTCAAATTGTTACACCCACTCTGAACATTCCCCAAAGAGTTCAGCTAATTTTTGAACATTATGTTCAGTAGCAGAATGTACTGGTATTTCTTAAATCCTGCTTTCTACACTTACACTGACTTGGAGCTTGGATCCTCAGTGACTTTCAGCTCATTCGCCAGGAACTGTCTGTCCAAAGGAACTTCGGGTTGGCCCGACTCTGAGAAAACAAACAGTGCTAAAAAATATTCACTTTTCTCAACAATAGTTGCTGGTTATGACAGCCACTGTCTTGACCAAGTCTACATAGTTGAGTCCACTGAGTTGCTACCATGTGATTGGCTGATTATACATTTGTGTTGACAAGCAGTTGAATGGTCGTAGGTAATAAATCATAATCATAATAATAGTAGTTACAGTTCTTAAAGTTTGTAAAAAAAAATAAAATAAAAAATGTTGAGCTTGCACTTTTTTGGACCTCACCCACCTGCAGTCAGCACAGACGCTGTGTATCTGTACTTGTTGAACTCCAAGTACTCCCTGATGAGCTCGTTGATGATCAGGTTTTCGTGGGACAGGGGAGGTCGCGGTTCACGCTGGTCATCCAGGGCGCTGAACACCTCCGCCCGGATGCGAGCCTTCAGCTGGCCCAGCACACCGCGAGACTCCAGCGTTTCCCTCAAAGCTAAAATATTCACATTTTTAACACAGCAAAAAAAAAAAAAGGATAACAGATTGGAAAACTAAACAACCCCTATGGGTACAACGAATCTGTCAGTAAATTTAGCTAACGAATGAAAGCGGGATGTTTTTGTACGACGTACACCGTACAGAAATTTACCAATTTAACATATTCTTGGTATTTTTAAAGCTATAGACCGCTTCGATAACAACTCATATTCATGTCAATATCTTCACAACACACTCTTTAAATCGTAGTAATTCTCAACCATTAATCTGTTCTTATTTTTATGAAAATGTTTATTACATGTCCTCCCCCTATGCTAACTAGCCTAACTCTGAACTAGCTGGCTAGCAGCTGTTAGCGCTGGCGAGCAGCGAAAATTTCCTGAAAAAATATAGATCGAATAAAGTATATTACGTGTTTAGCTATGCCGAATCGAATTATAGGTGTTAACAATAAAGGCGGCAATGGGTTGATTCATCCTTAAAATATCCCTAAAACCACTGCCATTTAGGTAGCTGACTTATTAAACTTTTGAATGGAGGCTGGTAAGGATGTTTCTGTGTTTTATAGTTTGCCAGTGTTCGTAGCTTTTCGCTAGCTTGTAAAATAACATCTACAATTATGTGGGTTGATCTGAGATCGTATTAGGATACTAGTTAGGAAACAAAATAATGAATTATGCTAATGGCAGTGAGCTCTTACCGCACTTCAGTTCAGTGATGGTCGCCATCGCAACGAGTGTTCCTATACAACCCACATGAACGTTTCCAAAAATAGCGCCCCAACAGGTGGCGGAACACAACTCAGGAAGATAACACGAGAAGACTTAAAAAAAATCACAATTTTTATGGAAGACCAGATTATGTACAAGTGTATTTTTACTGTGATTTTTTGGGGGGTTTGAAGGACAACATGGCTGAGCTTTAGAGGTGCATTTGGTTCAGAGTTCTCAAGCACATGGCAATGAAATGATTGACCATATCATAAATATTATTGAAGTGAGCAGAGCATTCAAAAGCATTCGCATGGACAGAGTTTACTTAAAACTAGGAGTAGGCAAGGCACAGTTTACATCAAATGCAATAACCTATGATCATAAATAGTCTGTCAAAGAGAAAGAGTCTGACCACACTTATGTAAAATGCTGAAACATGGTTAGGTTAAGGGATTCTCATACACATCAAAATTCAGATGTTCAGCCTGGTAAATATAAATATTAAAATCAGCCATAAAATAGTTATAAGAGGAATAGAAGAAATAAAATCACAAAAGTGAAACAGAAAACTATTTTGGGTTTAGGAGAGCAATGCAAAAACAGCAAACATCAAGGTTGAGTGGTCCACCGCCCTACCGCTTGGAGAACCTTTTTAGCTTTCCTCAGAGCTAAAAAAAATGTATAGTCGAAGGGGCGTTCCTTGGAAAAAACACTCAAATTACCATTTCTGACCACTGTCTATGTTGAGAAGACAACGTTTATGTAACTTGTTGAGATCAAGTCATTTAGAATAAAGCTTTTGTTTGACAGGAACAGAGGGCATTTTGTATTTCCACAAGACTCCAGTGAGTGTACATGTGCAGCAAATGCACTGGTATACCTGACACATTTAGGTAAATACTGTATCTTCTAAATAGAGAAAAGCAGTCCCAGAATGGGTCAAAGATGTGAATGAAACTAAGATTGCAAATTTTACAGCTGGCCTGTGAATGCTAAGGATCCTACTAAAACGTCTCACAATGTGACACAATATCGGAATTGGGTTTGATAAAAGTGGACTGCTGACGAACAGTATCATTGGTGCTAGGATCACCTACACTGATCTCCTAACTGAAAGTATTTAAAATTTCTGGGAGCTTCTCCAGGACAGCGAGTGTAAAGCAGTGGGACACACACAGGCAACGCCAAAAACATCCCCCTCAATGGATCGTTCGCAGATACAGGTCCAGCAGTAGCAGCTGTTCATTTACCCAGATCTTAACATGTGTGTGGGTAACACTGATAGAAATGAAGGAGAGCGAGTTGTTGAGAGGAAAATGTAAAATAATGTGAAATATTTAATGGACATATATCCCTGTTTTATTCCGAACTATTGCCAAGTAATGATAGGCAGATATAATGAAATGCTGTATAATAGAGTGAGGTCTTTACAGTCCCTCAGAGCAATGTTTACTGAACAATTAATTAAAATTAAGTGGTTATACACTGCTGCTTTGTTTGAAGCTTGAACAAAACTAAGGTAAACAGTCAGGTTGTCCTTCTTCTTGTTCTTGTTTTGGAGCTTTCTATCACTGATATAAATAATAGCTCTTTAATCCATTGAGTGATTTATGAAAATCCCCGGACTGGTTGTGACAGATGGCCGTCCCCTCACTGAGCCTGGTTCTGTCGGAGGTTTCTTTCTCTTAAAAGAAAGTTTTTCCTCCCCACTGTCGCCAAGTACTTGCTCAGAGGGGTTTGTCTGTTGGGCTTTTCTTTTTCATACTGTAAGGTACCGAACCTTACAGTAATACAGGAATTACTGTAAGGTTAACTGTTATCTTCAATGTTGTGTTTATACTATGGTACAAAGTCACTGACAGTTATTGGGTTGAACAGCAAGCTCCAAATTTATGTAGAGTATCTTGGCTAAGATTCTGATGGTATATTCAATTCTTTTTACTGAATCGAGAAGGATTTTCATGTTAATCCTACTGCTAAGATGAGTGATTGAAAAAGAAAAACAACTGTTTTTATAGAGCAAAAAAGAGCAAAAACAAAAAAAAGATTTCTAAAGGGAACATTTATTTTATTTTATTAGTATTTTCCTCAAATGTGTCAAATATATATTTTCTCATCTAAATGAGGAGGTGAGTGAGTCCTGAGTGATTCGTTTACGCTATAATTCAGCACAGGAGCGAGGGGGTGAGTAACTCAAATGTGCTGTTAGCATGTTAGCAGAGCGATGCTACTGTGAACTGGGAAGCTATTGTCTTGATGTGAGCTTTCTACTCAGAGTTTTTTCTTCCAGTTCAGAGCAGAAATGCTTTTGTTAAGAAACTGGCTGTTTCCCCCCCCCCCCCCCCACAATTTTAATTATAAGCTAGATATATTTCTACTAATGAAATTAGTTTGCCAATAGCAACAGGAATGAGTCAGTGAGTCAGTTGGTCTTGTGAATCATTATACACGAGTCAGTAAAGTGATTCTCGAGTACTGAGCGATTCGTTCATGATTCGCACATCACTATTCCTCTGCATGCCACAATATCAATAAAAATGTTTCAGGATACACTTCCTTTTAAACATCACACCCACCTTCAGAAGGCATCTGACGCTCCTTATTGGCCCACAGTTTTCACTGATTGATGTCTCAGGTCACAGGGTTGAGTGATGAACCGTAACGGTTCATCCCAATGATCTTGTTTAATTAGTTGTTAAAAGCCAGAGTTGTGATTTAAATCATAATTCAATTCATCTCCCAGCTCTGTGATTAATTACTGCTGTAGGATTATTAAAAGTATACTCATCACTTCTAGTAGTAAAACAATAAACTGTGGGGGGAAAATCTGTGGTCTCAAAGAATCACCTGTTAGCACTTTAAAAATTGTTGAGCTGGATATGGCCATCTTGTTTGTGTTGAGCTTATTCCTTGGCCATTTGGTGAAGACAGGATACAGAGCCAGAGGGTTCTGTGTGAACCTGTGATGACACAAGTGCTGACATTAAGTTGTGCATTTTTATTTTACTATGAATGACAAACAGGAAGTTGGTACATGCAAGAATGAAATGTCCCCAGTAAATAGAACAGAATATTTACTGGGTGACATAGTATGGGCTCAAAATGTGGTCATAAATATTTTGTACTTGTATGACCACATTTTGAGCCCATAGGACATAGTGTTTGTGTTTTTGGTTTAATATTGTAAGGTAGTGACTTGAATACGTCACAGGGTGTCGCTGTTGAGCTGGAAATGCACTGTAGATTCGCCTAATTTTGACCATTTGTCTGCCCTCTTCTGTAGAGGGCGTCTGAATTATTGTTCAGATAAACACCAAGGTACCAGTAGCTGTCCACAGCCTCAATGGCCATACCTTGGATGCTTAGCGGTTGCAGTGGAGGATGTTTGTGCCTGCGGAAGTCTGACACCAGCTCCTTGGTTTTATTAGTGTTGATCTGGTGGCAGTTCTGCTGGCACCAGTCCACAAAGTCATTGGTCAGTTCTCTGTACTCTTTGTCATCCCTATCAGTGATGAGTCTGACTATTGCAGAGTCATCAGATAACTGCTGAAGGAGGCACTGGGTGGATTTTTGGGAGAAGTTTGCAGTGTACGGTAGATGGTGAAGAGGAACGGAGCCAGAACCATTCCCCATGGGGCCCCTGTACTGCAGACAACCCTGTCTGACACACAGCCCTGAGTTCTCACATACTGTGGTCAATCGGTGAAGTAGTCCAGTATCCATGTAGTGAGGTGATGGTCCACTCCTGTGTTCTCCAGCTTGTCCTTCAGAACTGTGGGAAGAATGGCGTTAAAGGCATTAAAGAAATCTAAGAACATGATTCTCACAGTGCTCCCAGCGCTCTCCAGGTGAGAGAGGAAACAATGTAGGAGGTGAATGACGGCATCATACACTCCAATGCCAGGCTGATAGGCAAACTGAAGTGATGAGCTCACCAGGGGCCGAAGCTGATCCAGGACCAGCCGCTCCAGGGTCTTCATCAGGTCGGATGTCAGAGCCACCAGCCTGTAGCTGTTGAGGTCTTTTGGACGTGGAGTCTTTGGCACTGGTACAACACAGGAGGTTTTCCAGAGCTGTGGGACTCTCCCCAGTCTCAGGCTCAGGTTGAAGATGTGCTCCATCACCCCACACAGTTTGCCTCCGCAGGACCTGACGACCTGAGCTGATGCCATCTGGACCCGCTGCCTTCTTGGCTTTAATTCTCATTTCCCTCCTAACCTGGGTGTTTGAGAGAGACAGGCTGAAGCCTTGTGTTGAATGTGTATTGGAACTGTTGTTGGGGGTGGGGAGTAGTGAGCAGGGTGAGTAGAGGAGGTGTGAAGTGTCTGAGGTGTCAGGGGTGGAACAGCAGCAGTGGGGGTGTGTGAGTCTGCAGCCGATGTTGAAGACTGCCTCATGGATGAATCAAACCTGTTATTAAAGAACTGATTCAGTTCATTTGCCCACCTCACATCCCCCACGGGCAGAGGGTTCTGATCTTTGTGGCTTGAGATGGTTCTAAGGCCTCTCTAGACTTTGTTGTTTTGCTGAAGCTGGTTCTCAGTCTTCTGCCTGTAGCTGTCCTACCCATTCCTTATCAGTCCTCTCAGCTCTCTCTGCACCCTTTTCAACTCCTTCTTGTCTCTAGATTTGAAGGATCTCCTCATCTGCTTGAGGAGGGCTTTAATTTCTGGGGTAATCCAAGGCTTGTTGTTGGAGAAACACCGCACAATCCTGGTGGGTGCAGTGTTATCCACACAGAAGTTAATATAGTCCGTAATGCATGTCACAAGGCTGTCAGTGTCCTCACTGTGGTCGTCACAGATCACCTCCCACATAGTAGACTCAAAACAGTCCTTAAGAGCCTGCTCGCTCTCCTCTGACCATCTCTGCAGCTCAGGGGAGGGAGAGATGAACTTTATGCCCTTCTGCATTGGCCTACAGTAAGTCTAGTGTTTTATTGTCTCTGGTTGGGCATGTCCAATGTCCAAGTCCAGTGAGACATGATTAAAGTCCCCTGATATTAGAAGAAGGGCTCTCAGAGATTGCATTTGCAGTCTGCTGACCACAGAGTGGAGAGAGTCACAGGCTGCATCCACGTTGGCCAAGGGGAGGACATACTCTGTTATCGTGATAACATCCCTGGGGAGGTAGTACAGAGGCATGCTAATGGCTAACAGCTCAATGTTTCTGCTACACAGTATTTCTTTCACAGTGATGTGTCCAGGGTTACACCATCTGTCATCCCCTCCCCCCCTTCCTCTTATTAGTGTTGGTTTTCCTCTCTCGTCCCGTCCGCCCGCAGCAGTTGCAGTGTGACGCTCGTATCCAGAGTTAGTGGTTTTAGCCAGAACTCCGTTAGCATCATGATGCTACATTGCAGGTATTCTGACAAAACATCCTACCTATCAAGCTGTCCTACTTGTTGTTACTGCGCATGCGCAAAACTCAAAACCGACCATGTTTTCGGTGTTAATAGTGCACGCCTATTATTTGATCCGACCCCGATCTCGTGCGTGCAAAAAAGGGTTATTATTATGTTTTACCATTTTATTACAGTTAATACTTGTTTTCCTTAAGCTGTTGTCAATTTGTTAACTTTTCAAGCTAACATGCGTTTTGTTTTGATGCTCTCGTTTACTGTTTTAGCTGTTTGGTGGTTGTTGAAATTTTGTGAGGTTTAACCTGATATTCTGGTGTTTCGGGCAAAGTAATTTTATATTTAAAAAATCAATTCAGGATTTTAATGAATGATATCACGTTATCCAAGCTAGAATCGATTTTAATCGATAAATCGATAATCAAAACCCACCCCTACTCTGTACACCCCAATCCAACACAAAATTACACAACGCAGAGTCCGGGCTGTAGGGACTCTGCCCCTGCACTGGTTGCACTGGTTGGGTTACAATATTCTTTGAGTGTTATTCACAGTTTTGACTCTCTTTTATGTCTTAGGCTCTTATTGACTGTAGTTCTCCCTCCCTCAGTGTTTATCTTAGGCTGTGTATAGTCTGTCTCCGTGTTTTCTCTGTGCCGTTCCTGTGTTCCTCGTTTCATGTCGAGTCACCCTTGTCTATGTGTTTATTCATCTCCTCTTCTCTCCATAGACAGTGAAGTCTCCCTGTTCTCCATGTTTGCTCTGTCTCCCATCAGACGTGTGTCCCTGTCAAGTCCGCATCTCCGTGCCTTTCACGTTGATAGTCTTGCGTCCTTTGTTAATGTTTTCAGTTTTGCTTCCTCCACTCCTTGTGATGTACGATTGCTCCCTGCAGTGCTCCCCTCCTGTGTCTGATTCCCTCATTATCACTCTTTGTATTTAGGTCCTGTGTGTTCCTGGGTTTGTTGTCCCGTGGTTACCCATCATGACTGCAGAAAACAGTAACTGGAAGGACAAAACAGTCATTCTGCAGTCATTGGTGTAAACGAACAGCTATTGTGCTTCATAGCTTGGATAACAGCTTCATAGCTGTCTGCCACCTAGTGATTGAGTTTGGTAACTTAAACTAAGTTTTGTGTGAATTTATATTTTACATGCACCTTTCCCTGGTTTTTATAAACTCAGCTCTGGTTACATGCAACAAACCACAGTAAATCTCACATTGAATGAGCTGTGCACAGGCTCTGACACAAAAATGTGGATGTGGATTAAACTACATACAGAACTTGACACATGAGGAGGCAAAAGTCTTGTTTAAAGAAACAGTCCTAAATGAAATAGAGTCAGGCATTTTTGCCTCACTCTTTCAAAATATAATTATTAGGAAATACTTGGTTTTTACTTGAAATGTGTCTTTTTTTTAAAATGATGAAGTCAGTGGGGCATAATATTATTTGATATAAATACATAGATATAATCTCATTCGACACCATCCTGTGATTATTTTAAGTTGCCTTAATTGCTCTGTAGCACTTCTTCAATCTGCGTTCACTTGGTTGTGAAAGCACCTACCATTATATACTTACGAATGCAAAGCCAGACATAACCATTGAGTCAAATAAATTTTATTTTCCAGCATGATGTATGGAACAAAAGCCATTAACAGTAAAAGGTCAGTGAAAATGATCAAGCTTGTTATAAAAAGTATAAATATAACATAATCCTCATAATTTTAAGGACACTTAATACATTTTGTCAAATGGTATAAATAAAAACTTGGGTTTCTCTTAGAATATATTGTCTAAACCAGTAAGACAAAACAGTAAATGCTTCTTCTCCTTGAAAAGTTCATAGGGTTCATTCTTTGAATAGAGAGTAAAATCAACATGTCAGCACCATAAAAAATAAAACAAACAAACACTGATTTTTATCTTCTCCGTGTGTGTATGGCCTGGTCTGTGTGGTAGACGCTGAGAGACAATCACACAGAGATTTATCACCATTCTTTTCATGAGGCATTCTCTTCATTCATGGTGGTTTTCACTACCGGTGTCAGGTTAAATCTGACCAGAAAGGACTCTATTGACAGTTTTATGTGTTTACTTTGACAGAAATAAACAATGGCCACAACATAGTTGGACGATTGCTAATGTGTTGGCTCATTTCAATGTTTTCCTCATTTTCCCTGACATATAAAAACTCCAAATTGGCTGCCCCAAGCTCAGATTTTGAATGCAGTACAAACCTCATTTGCCCATCCTTTGCCAAAGTGAACCTTTTGAAGGTTAGTGTGTCAGAGAATTTCCTGACCCACTTTCTGAGACAAGAAGACAAAATAAGACTTCTATCATTTTAAAATTATAAAATTGCCTCTTCTTTCTATACAAGGCTAAAAAAAAGAGTGAGTAAACATCCATATTTAAGCCTGAGAAAACATAAAAAAAATACACACTTATAAAACTACAAAAATAATATAGCTTCCATTCTTAAAGAGAATGAAAATCCTTAAGATTTGTGTTACCCTTTCATTCCAGCCTTTGGCTTAATCCTTTTTATGGAATAAACTGACTCCATTAATCGAAATACAACATTTGTAGTGAGACTCAAATATCCAGTATAGCATTCCTGTATAGTTTTCATCCTCTGAGGTTAACAATGTCTTTTCCTGACTTGGGACAGTGTGTCTGTCTGTTAAAAACCAACAAATGCTTTTGAGATTCATCGACAATGCCCTCACGGAGAGGTCTTTGGAGCTGCCACAAAGCTTGGAATGGCCCAGATTAATGTGTGTTGGAGAGCCATAAGCATAAGGTGCCACATCTGTACACCAGGTCATCAGTTCTATGGCCAAAGCCCAGCGGAGACCTAGACCAGTCCAGCTTCCCGACACATTCGATAGAACTGCCCCCTCTGTGAGATGAGGTTGGCTGGAGAGTCCATCTCAGAAATGTGGCCTCTGTCCATGACGATAACTCTGCGAAGCAGCAAGAAAGAAAGTATATTGTTTATATGCAACATATAGGTGTGTAATAAAGCTGTGCAGTACAAGCAAATATTGCAAAGCACATCTGTATTCGTCATCTCACATGTCATCATTTCCTTTGCTGTATCTGGATATAGCATAACACTCTACTAGCATATAACATGCCTGCATCACATAGAGAGTCTGACCTCAAACACTTTTGCATAGTCCAACAAATAATCTAGCTGTTTCTCATTCAGATCCACAGGCAGCAAGAGTCAGATCCATTTTTAAAGCAGTTTTTACAAACAGATCTTTCCTCTGTATGTTAATTCGTATCTACAAATGACAGAATATAAGTTAACAATTCATTGATTAAGTTAGTGCAGTTAAATAATGCAAAAACAATGCATGTCACTAGTGACCATGTTACACCTGGATTTGACTCTTTGACTCCACAAACTGCATAGATACTACTGGTTTAGGCAAAAGTTAATATTAACAAGTTTGTTTATAGGGCTACAAGAAAGAATATATTTCTTTAGAACCATTCCCACAATTTACTGTCTTTGAAATGGTAAATAAAAACAGTTTTTTTTCTTCTAATAACAAATGCCCTTTACATGTTAGTGTCCAGAGTCCTCTCTTTTCACAGACTTTTGGACTGTGACAAGAAATGGATAAAAGCAGCAATATTCCAGAAGCTGGGATCATCTAATGTGGGATCTTTACCTAGCCTCAGTCACTTAATGAATTCTTAAAATTGTCACCATTACTTTTTTGTCGATTCACTAAATAGACAATGAACATTAATATACCTGGTGTAGTCCATGATGGTATTAAGGCGGTGAGCAATGGTCAGCACAGTGCAGTCCTCAAACTGTGTGCGGATTGTTGACTGGATGAGTGTGTCGGTCTCCAGATCCACAGCAGCTGTTGCCTCATCCAAAACCAAGATTTTGGTTTTCCGCAACAAGGCTCTGGCTAAGCATACGAGCTGACGCTGACCCAGACTACGTATACAAAGGAAGAGAAGGGAAGATTAGAATATCATACTAAACGTGGTGCTGGAGTAGACGCTACTGTACGCTACTGCGTGTCATATTGGTGAGCTTATGTGTACCTGAGGTTTTCTCCTCCCTCTGTGCATTCATGGTTAAGTTTGTCAGGCAGATTAGATACAAAGTTTTTGAGGTGAGCAAGTTCCAGTGAACTCCACACTTCCTCATCTGTGTAGGTATCAAAAGGGTCAAGGTTCATCCGGAGGGAGCCTGAGAACAGCACAGGATCCTGTGAGAGAGGACAGAGATTTTATTCATCACCGAAATGTCTAAATTAGTAATATAATCACTAATCATTTTTTTAATGTGATGAAAGCCAGATCTCAATAAGAGTTATTATACCTGAGGAATGATAGTAATGCGCGATCTGAGGTCATGGAGTCCAATGTCAGCAATGTCGACTCCATCGATAAAGATCTTTCCCTTTGCTGCCTCTAAGATCCTAAAGATTCCCAGGGCAAGTGAGGATTTTCCTGCTCCAGTTCTACCCACAATTCCGACCTGAAAAAAATTAGGTTTTAGAAATGATGTTTTAGATAATTATGCAGTTTAAATCAAGGCGATGAACACTTTTAATATCACACAAAATGAATTACCTTCTCTCGCTCATGAATATGCAAAGTAATTCCTTTCAGAGCCAACTCAAGGCCTTTACGGTACTGCAGTCCGTAGTCCTGGAACTCTATAGTACCGTTCTGGGGCCAGGCCTGGGGTAGTGAGCTGCTCTCTATACTCCAACT
This sequence comes from Rhamphochromis longiceps, assembly GCF_057381845.1. NCBI lineage: Eukaryota > Metazoa > Chordata > Actinopteri > Cichliformes > Cichlidae > Rhamphochromis > Rhamphochromis longiceps. Next base: position 38,329,367 of record NC_140562.1, on the reverse strand, counting down.
GGCCTGTATGAGCCAATAAGGAAGGATAAGTAGAGAAACAAAAGCCCTCCTCTAGTACAGTTTATTGTCCTAAGCAGTGATTGGTGTACGTGTGTGTGCGGTGGGAATAATGACCTCTTTAGGAGTGTCAGCGTACTCGTTCACTCTCTCAACGGAAACAATGTTGTTTTCCACATCAGTCCAAGATCGCACAATCCAGCTCAGGATTCCAGTCACCTGCAATATTTAGTGAAAAGGCTTTTACTTCTCCTGAAATGCGATGCATTTCCGGATAGAAATAAAAACAATGCAATTTTCACTTTTTCTAGTTTAACTCCCAAATGCCTCATTCTGTAGCTGTGTGATCAAAGAATATATACTGTGTTTCTGGTGGTAATAAGGTGGCTACTTGGATAACAGTATAACAACGTGACTGTGGGTAGACTGTATTACCTGGAGAGAATGTGACACAGCCAGACCAACAATGCCTGGGCTCAAGGTGCTTTTCCCCATCACAGACAGAATGGCAGCAGCTAAGACCACACCATTACCAACAAACTCCAGATTGACTGCCAGCCACCTGTAGATATCAGTGTTATCATTAATATCATTAATAACATTGTTATCTCATAAATCAACCACAATTCTTAATGTTATAAACCTTATCCAACCCTCATCAACTGCTAAGTGAGCAAATGGAATATGAATAAAGCTAAGGCACTTTATAATGATTGCATATCCTCTCACCGGGTGGCCACAAATCGAGGGAAGTAGGAGGTCTGATTGAAGTCAACCCTCTCATTAGCCTGCAGAATGAACCTGGACTGCTCTCCGAAGGCTCGGATGACGCTGGCGCCTTGCACCGTCTCATTGAAATGGGTATAGATGGGCGAGCGGCTCACAGCTTCCAGCCTGCGCAGCTGACAGGATGTGGCAACGTAGAAGCTCTGTTGGCCACAGTGGAAAAGTAAAACACCATCTTTAATGAATGAAACAAGTGGGAACACTCAGGGCTTTCCCATAACTCAGAGTGAATGCATTCAAAGTCCATGTCAGCAGGTGGGGAACAAAATTCAAGTGGATGGCAAAATCAGCAGGTTTGGTTTTGGAGCCCAGAACTTTCCAATAACATACAGTAATGGAACCCAGCTCTTGCTAAGCAACATTCAACAGCATCATCTCAAATAAGAAACTAAAGATCAGAGTGGAGAGTTTATATTTTGGGGAGAAAATATACCTGGACAAAGGCATAGAGGAAAGCGAGAGGCAGGATGATCACGGCTGCAAAGGGTGTAGCCATCAACACGATGATGCAGACCTCCATGAGCTTGAAGACGTAGCTTAGCATCATCTTCAAGCCTTCAGGGACCATACAGTCAATAGCGTCAATCTCCTTAGCAAAGCGGTTCAGGAGGTTGCCACTTGGCGTGGACTCAAAAAAAGACATTGGAGAGTGCAGCACGTTGTTCAGGAGGTCCATGTGCAAGTGGCGAGAGGCGATGATCCCGCAGATAGAGATGGCAACAGTCGTACCAAAGATAGCAACACCTGAAGGGAAGGGAGAATGAGTGTTTGTTATGTCCAAACGAAGTTAAATTGTTTGAATCATTTGAAGCATCATTTGAATTAAACCCACTAACTCACCCTGCACAAACCCAAGGGCCCCAAAGACAGTCAGTTTCAGGTCTGTATCAATTTGGGTGCCGTTAACAACAGGATCATCGGCCCACTTGCTGAGCCAGTAGTTGTAAGCCAACGAAGCGCCCTGCTGGAAGGCGTACAGGAAGACGATGGGAATGATGATGGCCAAACCGATTGTCTTGAAGTACTTCTTGTACATATCCAACCTGACCTGTTACAAACAGATAAAAAGCAGCAGGAATAAGAGAACTATCTTCACATCCATTCCCTCCATTTATCCAAGTCCAGATCAGAGATAATAAAACAATTTTATTCATAATTATTAAACCAGCAATAACTATTTTTGCAGACACAACCAGAACAATGTGTCTGCCATGACCATGTGTTTAACTTTACTGCTGTGTATCTGTTTGCCGTTTGGTGCTGGGCACATGTCATGTAAAATTGCTTTTCATTGAAGATGGCTTCTTGTTTTAGCCAAAAATAACATAAGGGGAGTGACTGTCTACCAAAACATTAGACTTGCACAATCTAAAATAACAACAATGATTTGAAATATATTGGCAAGCTAAGCAGAGTTGAGGGAAACTGCAGAGCATGGTAGGGAGTGGCACTGACACCTAATTTTAGGCCTTTTTCAGACTTACTCTTCCAGTGCGTGCCTTGTCAACTTCAGTGAGCTTTCCCAAGTCCTCTGGTACTTGTTCCTGGTCTGTTTCAGAAACAGGCTCCATATTCTGCAGGTTTGTATTAGTGGTGTCACCCCTAAGGAGAGGTCAGAGGTCAGTTTCATAAAAAAGTATGGTTTATATTCCAAATATGAGAATGAGGAGTGATGCATTTGTCAATGTACCCAATGAGCTGCTCCTGTGAGAGATCTCTGGAGAATGGCATGAAGTCGACCATACTGAGGCGAGCATTAGACCTCCTGGAACCAGCTACATGAAAAGTGTGCATAGTGTTGAGTTATTACTGGGAATTTAAGAGATTGTCTTAATGTAAAACAGCAAAACTAATGTCTGAAATGTCTTTTCACCTCGTTGTATGGCACTCTCTTTTCTCTCTGTGCTTGCAAAGGTGTGGATGAAGTCTGCAAATGCGCCGTGGTGGCTGAGGAGCTCCTGGTAAGAGCCACTCTCTGTGATTTCTCCATCTACGAGGACGAGGATGAGGTCGGCCTGCGGCAGGAAGCTCATCCCATGGGTCACCAGGATGCGGGTCTGTATAGCAAGCCACACAAGTCAGAAAAATGACATGTAAGCACAATCCAACACTAAATTGAGGCTTTCTTGAAAACAAAGGTGTCAGCAAAGTGGTTGTTTCCATATTATGATAACAATAGCACAGAACTTGTAACTGGCGCAATTGTCTTTGTGGTTGCGTTGAACTGGATAGACTGCACTTTGCAGACGTTATATGGCATTACCTTGTCTCTAAGGACTCCTTTTGGTCCAATGACTTTGTCGAAGATGTGTTGACCCACATGTGCATCAACGGCAGACAGCGGATCATCCAGCAAGTATACATCAGCCTTTCTGTAGACAGCTCTGGCCAAACTGACCCTCTGCTTCTGCCCGCCTGAGAGGTTAAGTCCCTGCATGGAGAAAAAACGTTTAAAATATCTGAGACTCAACATATGCATGAAGCAGCATTTTTTTTTAAACAAAGTATTCAATACCTTCTCTCCAATCTCTGTAGCATCTCCAGCAGGTAGGATGTCCAGGTCAGGGAGCAGGGCACAGGCCTCGAGCACACGGTGGTACCATGTTTTCAGCTTTTCCCGGCCAAATATGATGTTGTCTTGGACTGTGGCATTCTGAATCCAGGCTTGCTGGGGAACATACGCCACAGAACCCTGTGAAGAGACAGTCAAAAGCGAGAATATCAATATTTATTACAAGTTGCCCACAAACTATGAATAGACCTTGTTATGGAACGCAAGCTTAGTACCTTGACAGTAACTTGGCCACTTCTTTTCTCCGTTTCCCCAAGCATAGCGGATAACAACGAGGACTTTCCACTGCCTACATGTCCTACCACAGCAACAAGGGAGCCTCGAGGTACACTGACACTGATCCTGTCAACAAAGAAGTGAATTTTCCTGTAAGCCTCAAATCTTTTATTCTGTTGTTGATTTCTTTTTTCAATCTTCTTTTTCCAAAACATATAAACACATACTTAAGACATACCGTTTAAGACATGGAGGACCCTCTGCAGACCAACTGAAAGTGCCGTTTTCTATGACCACATCTTCTCCGTCTAAACAATAAAGAAAAGATTGACTTAAAAGAACAAAACCTGCAGCGAGCACTGGAAAACAGATGTATTCTTTCATCCTTAGTGATAAACAAACTTTCAAAACAAAGCTTCTCCTTGAAGTTACTCGGCAGGGTGCAGCCGGGGCGTAATTACAAGTGAATTTTCTTAATCATACAAATTACAGAGCCGCTGCTTTTTCACAAGCTGTCTTAGGAAGTGTTGACAGTTTACAGACAGAGGAGTGCAGTATATTTTTTTATTTCTTTCTGAATCATATGTCTGAATTCATGCTGTGATTTACGTTCAACCGCTGAAGGGAACATCCTATAATTACCCTGTCTACCAGTCAGCCTGGGGACCCAGGAAGTGACAGTGCACATGATCCATACAAGGTTGTGGTAGTCCACAGTTATAAACAACTACATCTTGTGGGATGCTTATATTGATTATGACAGCCTGTGATTTCAGGCAGTATGGGGAACCAAACTGTGGATATTTGTGAAACTGAAAAGTATAGAATCAGAATCAGAATACTTTATTGATCCCTGGGGGAAATTAGAAGTGTATTCATTCAGTGTAATAGTGTATATATATATAGTGTATATAGTGTATATATGGGTGGGGTTCTTACCAGAGCTCAGTGGTGCCTTTGAGACATTCTCCATTTTCAGTTCTTCTGAGCACAGGTACTTCCCCAGACGTTTCAGTGAGACTACAGCCTGAAACAGTCAGAAATGAAATGGTCGATATGTGCTGTTAAACTGTGGACTGTGAAAATAATCTCCTCAATCAGGGATGGAGAAGAAATGCAACCTACCTGCAGGGTTGTGCTTATTGCAAATGGAAGCTGACTGAGTGGAGTCTTCAGGATATTGATTAGCGCCATGGAGACAAAGACCTTCTGTGCATCCAGGACGTTCTTGTCATCAAGCATCACATAGACTCCAAACATGGCGAAAGCAATCTTGGGGGGGAAAAAAGGCACTAAATGTTACTTTTATGGGCAGAACCCTGCATGCTCTTTAGGCACAGACAGTTTTAAGAACAAGGATTGCACAGGTCTAAATTGTCAATATACTTTAACCCACGTCGAGACGAAAATCAGCAGCAATGCTTTAAATGTCTGATACTACTTTCTGACTTCCCCGCCCTGTCTGTGGCACGTAACCCTAAGTCTAGCCAAGTCTTATTGTTCTGTAGACTTGAATCTTTAAAATAAGGCCACTTATGTATAATTTTATTTTTTGCGTCTCCAGCAAGGTGTTTGATAGAATAAGATGAAATTCTCTTCAGACATCTCCAGAGGATAAATCTTAATGATTTGATGATCTAACACAACCTTATTGATTTAACACTTGTAATTATTGTATTGTCTCAGCTTACTTTGTGTTTCTGGCATGGTAAGATGGTATAATTGTTATACCTGGTGGTTGCCAACACGTTAGCATGACTGAGAAAATACTAGTTACTAGTAGAATGCTACTATTTAAAGGTATGGTGCAAGAGCTGTGAATGAATGGGAACCTGTGGAGCTGTGGCCTAAATGTAATTTCATGAGGTACGCTTTATTCTTCTTGTATTTTTTCGATAGAAAAGGCTGAGACAATAGATACTACTGGCTTTGACTGATTCCTTTCTGTAAAGATGAGGAAATTCACAGCACCACTAAGTTCTTCACGGCATCTGTTATTTAGATTTTAAGCATTAAATGAGCTGCAGCAGAGACATTGTAGCATTAGCCCCCTGAGAGCAATCACCTTCAGTCACAGCTGACTGCTTGTTATACACGCATATACATTTCTCTACTGTTTAAGCTACACTCCTAGCCTATAGTTAGCATTTGGTGCTATCATGGGACGGTCATGAAGTGAATTCCTAACAAATCAATCAAATCTAATATATTGCTACTGTACTTGAGAAACTACAAGATTTTTTTTGTCTACATGTCTATTTATTCAAGACCGCCTCACTATCAAGACTGCAGACTATATAGCTCTTTAGCACAGTGGGCTTATTCAGACTTTAGACATGCAGGACTGCTTGTTAGTATCGTGGAGTTAGCCTCTGTATTGGAATGTCTATCAAATGATTGTTCTCACCAAGAAAGAAGAGGAGTTAAAAGATGCGATGGAGATGGAGTAGAGAATTTGAGACTTCTTCAGAGCCTTGAGCTCCTTTTCTCTGTAGCCCAAAACCTGCTCCAGGAAGGCCTTCTCCCAGGCATAAAACTTCAAGATTTTTATCCCATTCAAGATCTCATTCATCAGTCTGATACGGCCATCCATGAACTTCATTTGAATCTCCTGTTGACCAGACACAGGGGTTTTTACTCAGTATTGTTTGAAAAAGACCGCATGCAAAGCTGGAACTGAGGCACAGTGGATAGACAATTAGCAGACCACAGGATTCATGCATTTGTGAACATGGGTTTGACTCCCCTTATTACAGCTGTAGTAGTTTTCTTGAACATCACAGAACTTGTTTAATTCAGTAAGAATTTATTGCTTGTTACATTTTAGTGAATTTTATAACAAGGAAACAACAAAGAGCCAGGAATGTGGTCACTGCATTCAAGACTAAGTTCGATTAAACTGGCATCCAAATTTACAGAAGCCTCTGTTGTTTTTCCAAAGAAATGAAAAATTATGCCTTTCTACTGCCCACCCTTTCCTGTCATTGTTTTTCAAGCATGTTATATGGACCAGACATCAAAAGGACAAGGGAGAATGCACCATCCAGGCCAAACACCCACACAGCTCTTCAGTCACTATCTAAACCAGCTGTGGTATCCCTGACCTGACGTGCCAGATGTCTGGGCTACTGGAACGAAAGTGTGAAGGATTCCTGTAACAGCTTTTACCTGCAGCTTGCTTCTTTTTTTTGCAATGAATCCGTTGAGTGGAAAAATGAGAATGACAGTGGCAATTCCTGCCAGAGCTGACGGGCCAAGTTGCTGAAAAAAGGAGAAAGGATATGATTGTTTCAAGGTTTGTTTTTTTTTCTCTTACTCTGTTAGGCCTCATTTGTGCATGAATTGGATGCTTTGTAAAAACACTGCATTTCAACATACCTGCCAGAGGAAGAAGAGACAAAGCGCAATCTCAATCGGAGCCAGCCACACAGCATTAAAGTACACCACAAAGTCCATGAGCTTCTGAGTGTCTGCTGAAACCAGATTCACAATCTCGCCCACAGTGCAAGTCCTTCTGGCAGAGCTGTTTATCACCAAAGACTGGATTGCCAACAAAAGAGACAGCATTGTTTACAGTGTAATTTAATATCCTCGTAAAGATTTCACAAAATCATTCATCTTAGGTAAAACTGCTAATCACATACTCCATTCTGGAAGAAGATAAGGTTTTTGTTTGTGCCACTTGAGACATAATTTATGTTGTGTGTCTGTGTCGGTTAGTGGCTTCATGTCCGTAGATATAGAGTGACTCACCTTCCTGTAAACCAAGCCCATGACAGCTGTCTTCACCCTCATTCCCACTGTGAAGCAAGTATACATGTACTGATGGTTGAAGAGGGACTGAAGGCAAGAGAGGAGGAACATTAGCGTGGCGTAGAAATAGCCCTTCCACAGTGGTGCATCTTCATCTCTCATGAAATCCAGCAGAAGACTACGGAGGAGGACAAAGAGATACTTAATCGCAATGTTTCAGATGGTTGCACATGTTCAATTTTGTCTTCAACCTCTGTATTGAGGCTCTGTTTCTATATCTTTCCTGGAAAGTTGCGAATGATGCAAAGCAAAACAGGCACAGACAGGTTTTTTACTCTTTTTACAGATTCAATCTGGTATTATCTGACTCTTTTCGTGTGCTTTTGCCAATGTCCTTGAGCGCTGCTGTGGCTGCTGGCTAACTGGCCATCACAAAGTAGCCTAGGTTGCACAACAGAGCTCAGCTTGTGGCCAGGCTGCCCTCACACTTGGCCAGCGGCTCCCTTATTGTGGTCCAACTGCATTTCTGCCATTTAGAGCCTTCTCTCTCTCTCCTCATGTCCTCCTTACTGGAGCAAAGAGGGCTGTGGTCTCGTCTACTTTTCTTGCTCACAGCTCTATGACCGTAATTAACACTTCCACTGCTTCTGTGCTTTGCATCAACAACAACATTCCAGTCTGACTGGTGGGATGGTGAGGCGGGTGGCGGGTCGGCCATGACCTGTTTTCACTGCTGCCAGCTTCTGTTGTTGTTTGGCAGTTGTCATAAATCACCAAATCCCTTAACGCTATTTATCTGTCTAAGAGATATTTTAGACGGTTGTATTTTTGTCTGCTGTTTCTTGAATTTTCCCAGCAGTAAAACAATAAAACTTTATTTTACCCTAGCCTGGTCTGCAGTGCATCCAGGTAATTTCAGTCAGAGCTGAGGTTTGGAAAGGTCTGGCTGGAGCTTTCCTCAATACAGTACACTCAATGCCATTTGGTTTGTGGGACACTGAGCAGTGAAAAAGCTATATTTGGGAACTCAACAACAGTATCTCATTCCAAATATAATGGCACAGTTTCTTGCACTAAGTAAACCTCTTTCTATCAGACTAGACTACTTCATTTCTATCTTTATGCTAAATCGTCACAACATTTATGGATTATATAAATGAGAGAACTGCTATCTAGGGGATTTTCAGCAATGGAAAAAAATACTCATGGGCCTCATGGTACTGGCTGAGATACACTTAATATTTGCAAATATTGGCAACTCATACTACATCTACTTAAAGCCACATGTCTTTCATAAAAGCAGAATTTGAGGTTCTGGTGCACTCTTACCTTAGCACCTGAGGGATGGCGAACATGAAGGCATCGTGGAATATGATACACAGAGTACCAGTCAGGAAGTACGGGCCGAATTTGCGTGCCAGTGTTCTGAGGAGGAAGAAGCCAGAGCTTTGTTCCTTTTGCAACTTCCTGAGGAGCTGAGCCTGCTCTGGCAGTCGGCTTCCCAGTGCCACACCTGATGCTAAGGCTTTCTCCTGCCTAAAAGAGCAAAGACATTGTCACAGTTACAGACATCTATGTTAGAGATGCACCAACATGCTGCTGTCTTTTAAGTCTCCAATGTAAAACTCTAAAAAAGCACTTGTTTTTCGTGCCACCGCTGAATTTGTTGGCAGCTTAGAAAAGCATTATTTGCTGAAATAATTATTAGACTTAACAACTGCTTTCAAAGCACTGGATTGTGTTAACAAGCCTTGGAAATGGCACAGAGTCTCTAGTCTTGACATTATGGTATTGTATTGTCCTCAAATGACTCTCTTTGGGCCTATTTTTAGCCCTAAATGCCTGTGGTGATGAGACATCCCAAGTTTTAATTTACCACAGTTACAGCTCTGCTCTGCTCGGGTCATTAATTCGACCAGCCCCATGTTGAAGTTTGACCACATTGCAATAAAATGGAACTGATTTTTGGCTATGACAATAAGGAGAGGAGTACAGGGGATCACAGGCCTATGTCAAAATAGCAAGACACGTGCATTTCCTGCACATGTCGTGTCCTGTCTTTTGTGCTGCAGATTCATGCACCAACTGCTGCCTGATACATATCAAACATTAAACAGCTGAAGATGTGGTTCTTTAAAGGAGTATGCTGACATTTGACATGCTTCTGATGTGGAGAACTATGTAAAAGCAGATGCCTTCTAAAATCTAACAAATAAAGCTGATGATCCCAGTAAAGACGTGGTTACCTAAGGTTAGGATTTAAATAAGAATTTTCAACAGAAAGTCAGAATGGCAGTTTGAGGACTTGAAAGATGACTGTTTATCAGGTTAATGTTAAAATAATGTTATTGGTTCCAGTACTGTAACAGATTTTGTTATAGATTTTGCACCCACTAGTACACAGAGTCCACTAGGGTACGAATGATGTAAGTTTCATCAGCAGCAGCTGCATGTGAGGCTCAGCACGGCTGTTATTGTACCCTCCAATTTGCGGTGACCCCACAGACTTGTCCACCAACTGCACATGCTTCCCCCGAGCAGACTCCAAGTGGACTAGAAAGTAGTATAATGAGAACAATTATGTGTTTGTGGTGTCTGCAGATGTTTGTGTACGTGTCTTAAAGGAGCGTAATCCCAGCCATACTAGAGAGGTATACAGATGCATATGCAAAGTGCATTGCAGTACTACTGTAAATACCCAAAGTACCAAATAAAATTTATCAAATTTAAATAATTCTCACTTTTGAAGTTTGGCACATTCAGCTGTCCAGTCCTGTTCCAGATCTGAGATGATCTTTTGTGATCTGTCTTCCTCCCTTAGGGTCCACAGATCCCCTGCTTCCAGTGGGTTGCGATATCCTTTTACGACAAGTCTGAGGAAGAAACACGGGAAGTGATTCAAACAGAATAAACATATTATTGTAAACAAGCACAAACTGTTGTTGCAGTGAGTCAGCCGATGCCTAAAAATGAAAGGGTTTTAAAGAACCATCTTACCCAGTGAACCACCAGAAGAGGATCTTTGACAGGAAAGAGGCATCTTTCACAGGACAGGGATTCTGCAACAGATTAAAGACCAGACTCACTGTTGTTTTCGCAGTAAATCTCTCACCACTTGAGGGTTTTTGAGAAATACACATCCTAACAGAGTCCGTCGGTTGATGGTTGAATGGTGCACTTGTGCGGGCTGTGTTTAAGAATGCTAATGTGCGCAAACAACACTGCACACTCAGGTGGTCCAGTCTGACGACCAAAGGCCATAAACTCCCACAGAACAGCACAAATAGTGCTCAGTGTTAGCGCAGGGTGAATATGACGTTTTGAGGTCTGCTGCAGACAGAGTGGAAATGTGTCATCACAAACTATAACAAGTGGATACACACGCAGAAAAACAGAGTTTGTCCCGTCACGCAAACTTTTTGGCATCTCCTCCACCCTGCCACCCCCTCACTGGGGTGTTTGCTCTCATCATTACCAGTGCTCTTACTCTCTGTCTCCCCTCTTCCTCTCTTCCTGTGAGTAACTCTAACCAGAGCGTGGGGCAGAGCAGCGGAGGAGGTGGAGGAAAATGGGAGTGTCCACCACGCCAGACTGTGGCTTCTGCACCCTCAACCTCCTTGCTACTTGCCAGCAATTTCTTAAGGGACTTTTCCAGCTATTTCAATTGTTTACCACTGCGGAAATATTACATCATATGTCTGTTTGATAAGTTAGAGGCTCATTTTCATTCACCTGTGAGTTGCCCCTAATCAGCGTATTATTCTGAGCTCAACAACGTTTTACCAAGCTCATGTTTGATGGGGTAGTGAGATCTGTATTAAGTAATTGCTTTTCTGTTGTGTGGTCACAGACTCTTAGCAGTGGTCTCGATGTTATCTCACAAAGTGAGTGAGCAGTACTGAAGGTATGCAGACACACAGGCACACACACACAGTCATTCACACTCCTCTCACAGGAAGCCAAAGTGGACATGTGAGAGTGAAAGGAAGGAGGATGTGAATCACATCATTTCCTCCAAAAGTGAAAAGTGTCTTCACAACAAAAGCGGAAAACCACAGGACAGCCACTCCGGCATTTTTCGTTCCTAGGTAATCATAGAGGATGTTCTTGACGGAAGCGGTTTACATTCTCCTCTGCCTACCTTTTCTGAGATGGTTTTTCCCTCTGGAGGCTGGTCAGCAAAACAGCACAGGAATAGCTGGGCCAACTGGATTGTGAAGTAGGAGAAGAAGGCGAGGTATCGTACAATATCAGAGGCAATGCCCTGTGGAATAAATAAATAGGAAAAGCAATGAAAAGGCAGCTGATAATGTCAGAATGCTGCAGTTAAAGTTCTTTGAGTTTACTGGTTTCAAGCAAGTTTTGCAATTTAGACATTTATTTTAAACTAGGGACACAATTAATTGGCTTTGCGGCCGACATGACGAGGGTTTTCATTTGGATCAAAATGTATTTTGGTTGTTTCATCTCTTTCAACATTACTTAACAAATTACACAACATCCTGACTGTGGTACAACGGATCATTTGTCACCACTGTGGCTTTGTGTGCAGTTTCACAACAGCACAAAATTCATTATATAGCTTTTATATAGCTTTTCCTTTGAGCGCAAGCCGTATAGCGGAGGATGGTTTCTGCACCGGGATCACAGACACAATAAAGAGTATTTTGGACCTTTAAGCCAAATCAGGGTGAAAACCCAGAGTCTTTAATGGTGTGCTTTTTATAAATGAAACAACAGTTAAATTTGTCTCGCAGTCACGCTAAGAGCCCGTATCTGTAAACAGGGAAATTGTGGTTTCACAAACCAGCAGAGGTGGGACCAAGTCATTGTTTTGCAAGTCTCAAGTAAGTCTCAAGTCTTTATCCTCAAGTCTCAAGTCAAGTCTCAAGTAATGTCAGGCAAGTCAGAGTCGAGTCTCAAGTCACTGGTGTAAAAGTCCGAGTCAAGTCACAAGTCTGAAACTTTGAATTTCAAGTCCTTTCGAGTCTTTAAAAAAAACAAACGAAAAAATAATGTTGCAGTTATGCTAAATGTAAATATTAGACCATGTAATTTTAAAATCTGTGTTTTTCTCAACACATGACAAAATAGTGAACTTAGAAAATATACACAAATTGTAAAATTGCACCTCTTTAAAATGCAGCTCAATTAAACCTAGCTCCAAGAATAATTTTCACCGACAGTTCTGAGATAAGCTGCATGTTATTCTTGGATGCGGTTGTAGGACCAGCTTTAAAATCGCATGACAAAAATATCATACACATTAAAAAAAACTGTATCACCAACGTAGCCTGGAAAACATTTGCTAGTTAGATGAAGTCAGCTATCTCATCTTAGCATATTTATATGCATATTTATAATCATACGGTTCTTGGAGTGAGTGCATACACTCATGAAGTTTAGTAACTTCCGGTCACTGCAACAAGCCCAGGTACAGTTTACCGACGGATGGGTACAGGACCTTGAAATGCACCGTGTAGAACGAAAGACCATCGTACGTATCATAAGTTTACCAGTCTCACAAATCGTCGTCATAAATACACATTCGTTAACCGTTTATTAATATAACCTTTGAGCTCAACGGTAATTAATTAGTAGTGGAAATAATTTCTGGTAGCATCACAGAAATGTAGCAGTGACAATAATACTGTATGCTGTAATCGTACTGGGCAATTAGTGATACAAAAAACCTGTTTTATCCTGTGAATAAAAGTATGTGTTTTTGTCAGTGTACCATAATAACAGAAGCGAAACGCAATATTGTGTCAGGACAATTTACTATTTATGCACAATAAATAAAGGAGCATAGCGCGACAATTTCTGTTCAGCGCCAGACTTGCTTGTAACCTATATCACCAATTATGTTAAGAAAAATGACGCATTAACTACAACAGCAGACTGACCTTTGTGTAAATGCTTGGAGCAGACTAACCTGTGAGCTGGAGTGTTCTAGGACGTTATATTTGATCTTTGAATGGCTGCAATCCAGTCGCGTCTTTGTTACTTCGGAAACATGGCTCGAACAATTTCTCTTCAACGACGTAATCCGATAACAACCGATCTCTTTACCCGTCGGCTTCCCGTGGCTGTCATGCGACCGGCTATTGCAGTTAATAATACAACGGCTTCTTGACATTTTTGTGTTTCTTTTTATCGCTGTATAACTGATTTTAATTGAAAGCCTGCGTGCGCTAGTACCGCTTGCCACGAGTTCCCAGAATCCTTTGCGGTTCTACCCGTGAATGACGTCACATTTTCAATCTCCATATAATATGCATGTTAAATTTTATATTTGGGGTAAAATATCAAGTCTTTTCAAGTAAACCGGTTCAAGTCCAATTCAAGTCCCAAGTCATTGGTGTAACATTTTTTCAAGTCAAGTCTAAAGTCATAAAATTAATGACTCGAGTCTGACTCGAGTCCAAGTCATGTGACTCGAGTCCACACCTCTGCAAACCAGCACCCTTACTTTCAATCAAGGGAGCAGCTGCAATATTAACCACTCAGAGACTTTTGTGAATTGTAGGACTCGCATGTTATTCTTGACATACAGAAACTTTGGGCTCTGGCACAGGCTTTGTTTACAACTGGGACAGAGCCACTGCCACAGGCTGTGTGCTGTGTATGTGCAGCAGTATGGCTATGCATAAGAGTTGGAGCCATGGTAAACAGTAAAATGATTTTCTGTGAAAAGTGTGGTGCCGTGCCCAGAAAGGCGATACGAAGAAGCCAAACGGATCCGGCCACACTGTGAAAAGCAGGGTCAGGATGGTCGGAGAGTGGGTGGGAAAAATGTAGGTCAAGCAGCTAAGAATGACCAAGGGTCCGCAAACATGAACTCCGTCAACTTGAGCTGTCAACGCTGCAATTTGAAATGGACACATTCTTCGTAAACATTTAGAATACATCTCAGCGCTATATACAGTCCACACGGAATAAAACTGCTGAGCTGTGCAGCCTCCGCTTTTTTTATAGCTCATCACAGCAAAAGAAAACGTCTTACTGTTTGTATTTTGTCATGCAACAGTACTGATGTTAGTGATGACCGCTATAGTAAAACCCTCAGAAAACAAATACTGGCCAGGATAACTGAGAACAAAATGGCATTTTTAAATAATGAAAATTACAGACATTGAAATATACCAGTCAAAAAAACACTAAAAATATTTTGTTTGCAATTTTGAAACTGTTAAACAGATCTATAACGTCACTATTCATTGCCTAAATCTTTCCTTTCTTTGGTTTTACTTCTGAGATCTAGTCCAATTTTTATTTACTGATGGGATCCTGGAAATTCCTCACTACTTCTGTTGCAACTGTATGAATATTAAATTCATATTTGTACATTCTAGGAAAAAGCACATTCAGTTTCCTTCCCAAGTTGGTTGAGAGGAGTGATATTGCTTGTGGCTGTATGCTTGATACCTAGCTCCACTATTTAGCATAAAAACAAAATCTGTCTCAGTAGCTGACACATTACATTTAATTTTTGTAATCAGTTTACTGTCTTTGTGGTAGACTAAGCCAATTAGTCTACCAGGAATTATAACTTCCTTTGTTTTATGAGTTTTAGGGGAGTTGCCTGCAAATCTGAAACTTTAAATACCAGTCTTGACGTATAATACCTTCTAGCTGGCAGCAACAACAGTTTTTGGAGGAGAGGATGTGGTAAAAAGCCTAAAGTGATTAACCAAATTTAATACGTAGATACGGTTCATCATAAACTAGAAATATGGTATGGAGGATATAGTAAGAATTTATGAGTGGTTACATGTGTGCACCGTTCATGTGTCCGCATGTGTGAAATGAAAACATCTGCGTGTAAATCATATATGGCTTTACATTATGTGTGAATGCATAGATTTCCATCTGGCCGTGGTTACAGCAGTGTAGGTCCATAAACACAGCGCTGACGTTCCTCTGGTCTGACCCTGGGCTGCCATGTCTCACCAGCATTTATCCCAGGCCCATCATTACTCTCCCCCAAACAGTATGGGAATGTCACACTGAGAAACGATAAAACAGAAATATGGATGTGTGTGTGTTTTTATGGAAATGCAAATGCGACTGCCCCACGGCTGCGTGAACAAAAATACAAACCTACTCCCATACAACAATGATTGCTGTGTTCGACGGGAGACACAGGAAGAAAAGGAAACCCTAAACACACACAGGCTTGACCAGAATTGGCAGTGTCATCCTCCAACACATTGTGTTAACTTTGGGCTACCTTGGTTAAAATTGGGGGATAGAGATAGAAATTCTTTTCTGACACAGGGTACAGCTCAAGCTGTGCTGCTGGAGTCTCGCGTCTAGACTATGGGTAGGAGCACAGCTGATTAGATACCTCTTCACGGTGTTTAGACATGGCAGGTTCACTAAGTTCAGACTGGGCATGCTAACAAATTCACTTTGGCATGAGCCTATTTTTGATTTCAGTCTTTTTGGATGCAAGATGATATCGTTTATATTAAAGGGTACATTTATTTTTATATTCATTAATAGGCTAAGAACATACCTCATCCATGGCTAGCTGGATCTTTGCTCTTAGAGGCACCAGAGCACAAACAACTGCCAAGACCCAGAACAGGAAGAGGAATATAGAGGAACGACAGCCTCTTATTCTTTCCAACTGGATGATGCACATGGCCAGGATCTAGAAAGAGAGACAGAAAGACTTTAATTTAACAGTTAACATGTGTGGTTCTTGCAACACAGGACAGGAAACAACTCTGTCCCTGAGAGCACCATAGAGAAGAGAGCCAAACTCCAGTCTGTGATGCCACGTTGATACTGCCTGAAATGATTTCACGGACAAAAGGACCAGGAGGAATCAACTTTTGTAGAGCACAACAATGTTTTTCAGTCTCTGGGAAACTCAGATTTCATAGTCTGTGTACAGTCATGTCAACTGCTTTCTAATTGGCATTGCGTCTATAGATTGCATTATAAATTTAAAAACAGAGACCTTCCAAAAGGCTTTCCTTTGACTCTAAATGCCTCTGGATTTATGTCTATATGAAGACTTCAGGTTATTTGAATATTCTGATATTCTGCAGAAATCCAAAGAAAGGGATATTTTTATGCTCATCGTTTCTCACCTAACCAACAATGAGCCAAACTAGCTTGGAAATCAGTACAATAACTTCACAATCCAATAACAAATGCAGTGCAAACTTAATATAGCAACAAAATAAATTGCAAAAAATGCTGACAAACGTTGAAGTTAACTACGGTTAACATTTTACACAACATTTAATTCATGGAAAAACCTTCACTTGATGCAGGGGAATAAAACTGCCAACAAGCTGTTTTTTTTCTGGTTAATATTAACAAATGCTATCTTGCTTACTAAAACAAATGCATGACCCGAGGATGCTGACAGACGATCTTTTAATGGCTGCGTGTGTCACCGGATGCCACTCGTGGAACCACAGAACCTCATTCTCTTCTATTAGCTGCAACTGTCAGTGCGAGTGTTTTCCACAGAGCACAGATTTCATGTGATCTAATGTAATGCGGTCAATGGTTTTATAAAAACCTCCAAAAATAGCTCTGATTCTGGGAATTCCCTGGCTGCAGACACGAATATGACTTGGCTCTTTTCTCTTTATAAAAATGACACATATACGCCGCATGCCACACTGTCCTATATACTTTCCTGTTTTCTCCAAAAAACAAACAAACAAACAAACAAGCAAAAAAAGACTAATTTGGTTTAGACATGCTGGCTATCTGTCTGTGCTCAGAGGAGGCACGCATCGGCTTGTGAACCTCTGTAATTGGTCCCTCACCGAGTGGTTGGCCAAGTGAGACGTCACTTCACCGTGCCAGCTCATCACCAAGTGGGGAGAAAGCGGATTTAGGTTTCATAATGAGCACCCACATTGGTTACCCCGGGACGAGCCGCAGTGCTGTCCTGTTATAAACTGCTGGTCTGTCAGTTATATAACTTTTCTTTTTGCATCAACAACCTGAAGCACTTTGTGTAAATCCAGTGAATGTCTTTGTGCTAATATAAACAATATTCTTGCTGCAGTGATGATGAAACATTTGATTTGATTTGATTTGATTTGTTCATTCATTTCCCCCAACACATTTGATGCTCACCAGCCCATCAGGGAGAGAGAATATAAATAGACACGCACTTACAGTCACACATATGGGGAATTTAGAGTCTCTGGTCTACCTGACTTGAATGTGTTTGGGAAGTTGGAGGGAAAGCCATAGATACAGTAAAGAGGGGACGTGAACAACATGCCAACCCAAAACACACAAATGTCAAAGAATCTTGTGTGCTTTAGGACCGAAGCTATTCTAATTAGCAATACTTTAGTTAACTGAGTAGCTTCTTTAATAGTTTTCAATGGAATTTTATTCTGCTTTAAATGCATATTTGTTTTCTGAACATAAAATCAGCAACACTGGCCTGATTTATTCATTCACTGCTTTATATACATAGCATAGCAGCGCTGTTAGCAAAAGATTTTGAGCCTATTAGTGCTTGTGGTTGCACGCGCCTGAGCAGTGCCAGTCCAGCCCTCTCTTAACTCAATTTTGTGGTCTTAGCCAACTAAACACGAAATGCTTTAATACTACCTGTGTAGCAACTACTGGAGATTTAAGATTATCGTCAAATGAAGTTTGAGAAAAAGAGGACATTTTTATGCCACAGTTAATCTTCCAGTTACATAACAATAGATTAAAGTGCCAGTGAATGGTAAAAATGGATTTGTGGGACAGCCCAGCATGATATAAAGATTGAACAAATGCAAAAGTCAATAACTTCAACTGTTATTTAATACACTTTTAGAAGTATTTTCCTCTGCTGCATATGGGAACAATATTCTTAACTATGTTAAACTAGATATTGCTTGTGATCATAAAGATAAAATAGTTAGCTAAAAGATGCTAAAATGCTACAGTTTAGCGATAATTAGTTGATTAACACTGGGGATGAATCAATATAAATGAATGTATTTCATAGGTTAATTTGACCCATTAGTCAGTTCATCTTATTGACTGCTGGAGGAGTTAAGTAAGACTATGGGACTACTTAACACCATATCTATTAGGCACACTCTATGTTAGTGTGCTGTACCAAGCCCATGGGATAAACCTTCTTTTTTTTTTAAATTCTTTTGCTCCTAAACACATAAGATCACATCAGCCCCAGTCCAAACCTTAACACCAAACTGGCCTTAGGTCAGCGTACAAGAGGAAGGTTGATCTTATTCCTAGCTTTCCGCTCCGTCTTGCCACCATATTGCTGCAAACCATAAGCCCATCTGTTTGTAGGAGTCAGTGGGTGGAACTAACTTCATCACTAGGCCTGAATCAAACCCCGACCTTATAATTACATGGGAAGTGTGCAGTGCTGGGGATGGAATAGGAGCTTTACGTCATGGCATTACTGATTATAGCCGGTGTCATGTGTGTACTTTACATCCGTACTGACCACGATTCATTCGTGGGCTGACTGACTTGGGCGAAAGCGTTCCCATACACTAACTTGAGTTGAAGGGCAACAAAACAAACTGGTCAGAGCAACAAGAGCACAGTGTTCCGTTCCCGCACCCAGGGACTGGTTGGTGGTATGTGGCTAGAATCAACATCTAGAAAATTATATCCTTTAATAAAGATAAGTCTGGCACATAGATTAAAAGATTGGAGACATGTTCTTAATGTGATTTAGGAGTTTGTTGTCTGCCCCCCCACCCTCCTCCCCGGTGTGAGAAATTAGATATTCCAAATAAGGGACCTTTTTTGAGATGTATCCTTTTGATACAAGAGACGTCTCAGTGTATTTTTAACACAAACACGTGCTGGTATTTACTCAAGAGTCTGAAAAGACCACAGGTGGGTAAAGCTGTCTGACTTGGAGAGTGAGACTGAGCAGAACCTGTATGAGGCTACAGAGAGAGAGAGAGCTTTGTACGTAAACTTATACAACTGTGTGGGTCGTATACGACAACTTTATAAGCTCACAGGACCCTTCCCATCTGGGCTCTGCACCCTTGCATAGCATTGTACTTTCTATCACTCTTGCTCAGGATAAACAGCATTTTAAACTTGCCATGCCACCCATGCTGAGCTGTACTCCTCTTCTCCTTTGCCTTCTCATCCAAGTTAAGTATCATTTAAGATGTACTGAAAATGAGTGGGATCGATGTTCTCAGAAACATTCAGGGACTTTTCTATCAACAAAGGCTAAAACATTTCTCTGATTGCACGCTGGGCCTTATTTTCTATAAATAACCTTCTACCGCTCACCCTAGACACCACTGTGATCTGGGTCGTGGAGGCCAGTATGGTTTGCTTCAAGATGTTTTGAGGGAAGATACAAACAACATTTGTAAAGATTAAAGATCTCTTCCAGACTACGTACATCTACGTACATGATTCAGATCTAAACATTTGAGTCAGAGCTTTTTGTTTTGGGGTTTTTTGGATTTTGGGTTTGGTTTATACCCAACCGAGGATTCTTGTTGCTAGGGTATCCGGAGGGCTATTTTGTCTTTTATCTTTTCTTCTTCTTTGCTAAGGCGTTGCAGTTGAACCCACTGAACTGTACAGTTGTGGTCAGAAGAATTGTGCTCAGAGAAGCATCTGGCATCTAAACTTCCAATCCAACAGTACACCTGTAGGCTATATAAAGACCGAATCTTCCTGTGTAATTAGGGTTAACACAGACTACAATTGTGTGTCATCACCTTTGTATTTGCTGGATTTGTGTGTTTTTGTTTTAAAGACAGACCACATAGTTGGAAGACAGTCATATGGACTTAATTGGGATTGAAGCCATGCCATTGTCAATGTTCTTCGCCACTAAGCAGCTCATTTGAATTCTAATACATAATTGACCAATCATCATGATGCATGATGATGTGTCAGATACAAACAGTACATACCTTGGAAACAGTATACACTAGATCATCACCTATAAGAAATATTATGGTTTATGCAGTGTTTATTCATTATGTAGTGTATACTGTTTCCAAGGTATATACTCTGACACATTATATTCAGTCATATTCTTGCAGATTTTATATCCATAATGTAAAAAACAACGCATGTAGACTCACAGAAGCAAGAAAATTAAAGAGGAAGGGTCCAAACTGGGAAAGGGGAAGTCAGAGGGAATGGACTTCCTCTGGTGTCTCATGAGCTCAGCTGAGAGGAGTTTGTGTTAAAAAGCCTAAATCACAGATGGAAACATGAAGCAATTCCCATTTTTTTCAGTGTCAGTTGTATATATTTTGTAAAAGAGGGATCCAGGCTGCAAAATATCTGATTCATTATATTTGGTTTATTTGGCCACTGCCAAAGTACCTAACAGTCACACTTTCATTGCATTGGAACTTTGCACATACATATGCAGTTACATTGACTCCACATGAAACAGTAAGTGATGTCATTATATAAGTGCTTTGCAGTCCGATGAGCGATTGTCAAATACAAGCAGGTTACTGTGATATTTGCATTGCCTGCTACACCATAAATCTAGCTATAGTTCTGCATCTTTGCACCTCAGTGTTTGACTAGCATACTGTATATTTGCACAGTGACATGTGAGCCAGCAGGACACAAGTCGAAATATTTCCCAAACATCTCTGTTAGCTAAAGCTACTCTGAATGAAGAACAAATGTCAGATCTACAAATCAACGGTGCATCTATATATAGAAATTATGGACACCTGATGCACAATTAGATGATTGCTTCGCAGTAATATTAAAGTTGTTGTCTGTGTTTAATAACTGTGTTTAAAAACTTGCGTTGTAGTTCTTGCTTTTTTATTCTTAAAGGATTTGTTTTCAACACTGTGCCTTAATGTTATCACTCCCATTCTGACGACATGTAGTTTCCCCCCTTAGTACAAACACTAAGAACACAGTGCAGTGCTTTGGCTAAATAAGGAATTGATAAACGCGCCTTGCTCCTATCCTTGATGTTCCAAATGTCATGCAAGATCTAAAGTGTGCGTAACCTTTTCCAGGTCAATAAAACATTAAATTAAAACAACTGGAGTTTGATTTGGATAGATGTGTACATGTGTGAGAAAAAAGAGCCACAGTATTTACCACAGTCATGCTGCGAATAATAGGGCTGAGCAGAAAGACCATGTGGTGTTGGATATCCTGGCTCCTCTCCAACAGGATGTAGAAGAACTCCACAAAGCCAAATGAAGCCAGCAGGAAACCCAACACCTGAACAGAGCAGAGAGTATGAGGAGAATGAGTCGAGAAGCTAAAAACAAAAATAAACAAAACAAAACAAACCAACACAAACTTAGCAAATGTTTCGACTTTTTTTCTTTTTCTGTCATGGGAAAAACTTAAACAATAAACTGAAGACTGGCCAGCATTTAAAATGATGTCTCACCATCTTGGCAGAGCAGAGACAGGACATTTGAATGTGTCCGCGGTCATGGCAGTAGAGATGAAGACAGTAGAAAGGGGCCAGCAACCACAGATAGATACAGGGGACCCACACCAGCACTGTGTTCTGGAAACACTGGGTTAGGTCTGGGTTGGCTGTGTACCATGTACGGTTCCAGTCCTGCATCAGAGAGAAAACAAGAAGTTCAAAAGTTCAGCTTGAAAGAATATACTTAAAAGCCAGAAACCGAGGTCAAACTGTGCGATTATATTCATCATCTGACAGACTAAGCAGGCGGGACAAAGTGGCAAAAATCCCGACTTGGTGCAGGTCCTACGTTTCATCCATCAATCCACTGAGAGCGAAACCACAGCAGGTCAACAGAAAACGTATCTGTGCTCAGTCCTGAGAGAGTGCGAGCTGGAAAAGGCCTCCTTTGCCAAAAAAGCTGAGTCAGTATTTGAATGTTTTATTTTTTTCCCCCTCACCACGTCTCTGGCTTGTTTCCCAATTTGAGTAGGACAATATAACTGTCAACAAATCAAACGATGAGGTCAAGAACTACAGTAATAATGAAGCCCATAAACTATAAAAGTTTGTGCAGACGAGGTGTGTTGAGCAAATGCTGCCAAAATGTTGCGATTACGTAACAGTAGCGCAACCAAGATAGTCTGTCTATCGTTAAAAAAAGATACTTGGGGCTAAATGGCTTGTTGTTGTCAAGCTTCCCTTGTTTATCACCTCGCTGCCCTAATGAGGGGCAGGGTGTCTGGCTGTGCTAACAACACTGCCCTGGGGAGTCACCACAGGAAGTGGTTTTAAAGCTTCTAGCATGGCACATACGTCTGGCTCTGCTGGTAGAATTCCAACTGGGATAAGGTAAAGTGGCCAAAATTGGTGGCAGCTGCGAGATTATTATGTAACAACCGTCTGTCCACACACAGGCTTTTGAGTGAAGCCCGGCAGGTGAGATATTGGGCAGACTGACGCTGTCATTTCTGGTAACTGTGATTAATTCAAGTTTACCATCAGTCAATACTGTTTACTGCCACATGGGTCTGAATCATGATCGGACTGTCAGGCTCTTGTTTCAGTTGCTAGCAATTATGATGATACACTTCTTTGGCTGCCTCGCCTTAAAAGTCTGATTCTCACATACAGCTTCACTACATATCTGGTTAAGGTTATGCAACGAGTGCATGATTTTGCACCTATGGTATAACAGCAGCTTCTGTGAGGTTTGGCATATCAAAATCCATTTAAGTGAAAAACTGCTTGAGAAGGAGCGAGTGGGTGGCTACTTTCACAGACCTGTCTGAGTTCTGTGGTCAGTGGCAGGCAGATGAGCACTTTTATGATGACATCCAACCCGTCAAAGCCTCTCTGCGCTCTTTCTTGTGCTTTTTGCTTGTTTCTGACCCTTGGCTGAAATGGTGTCTGGTAGATGCCAATAGTGTCTATTTTTACCTGACAAAGTGATTTGAGAGTGGAGAACAGAGACACTTATTGTCCTCTGAATCTGCTCATTGTTGCTTTTTACATCCCCTTTATTTCAGAAACCAATTCAGCGTGTTGCAATCCCGTTGAGTTTTGAGGAACTGTTAGAGGATTACCTATTGTGAGTATGTGACGTGTATAAACTATAGAGACTGTAATTTAAGGGAGCGTTGATCACTCCCCTGTCTGTCTCACTTTGGCCTGTTGTTCAAATTATAGATTAGGTTGATCTAAAAAGAAAGACGCTAAACACAATCCTAGCTCCTAAATTGGCCCCTTTCAAATTTTTCCTAAAACCTTTCAGGTCAGGTGTTGCTGGAACAGATTGCTGAGCTGGACTTTACAATTTCAGTTTTAGATCCATATAAATCTGCATTGCTGCCCCAAGGCTGTGACCAGTGAGTCAGCAATGATGTCATTTCCAAAACATGTAAAAAGGTCAGTGTAGTTAATAGCAATAGATATTTGTGGCCAGCAGAAGACAGAAACATCTGTTAAAACATCCCGTAAGAACAGCACATCTGTGTTTTGAAGTTTCATGGCAGCGAGGGCTGCACAAAATACAGTAACACGCTTTCACTTTCCCAACAGTGTTTGATGGCAGTTGTTTTGAGGTTTTGCAGGAGCAGAAACAGAGAACAAGAAGTAACGAGAACCAGAAACCGAGTGAAAGAGGAAGGACGAGGGTTGAAAAAGTCAAGTTGGGAATGAGTGCATTTAATAATCCTGGCATTCCAGTTGGATCACAGCCGTTCCTTTTATTTTAGAGCCGGGATTTAGAGTGTGGAGTCTTGCAAACATGCAAAACTAAAAACCTTTTCCAATTAGAGCAGCAGACTCACTGTGGTGCATTTCATCCAATCAGCATCTCGTTGTTATGAATTATGCCGCAGGATGACAATAAACACACAACTGTGGTATTCATCAAAGGTAAAGGCTGGCGTTCAGAGAAGCTTTAGATTACAATTAGTAATACTGGCTGCGAATACTGAGAAGGTCAGTGTATGGGGGTTTTCTCCCTAAACACACAAAATTAGTATTACTCATTTGATTTATTTATTAGTGCCAGTAATCCTTCTAATCCCAATAAACAACAGGTATCCAAGGACAAAATGCTAATCTGGCTAATGCTAATGGCACTGATCATTTAAATAATAAGATTAAAACAAGTTTAGGAGAGTTTCATCAAGAATTATACCAGTGTGTTTATACACCAACACTTCTGTAAACAAATGCTAATACTCATAATATAATCTGCCAAAATAACAAAAATATCTTTGATTTCATATTTAGCAATTCATAGACAACTACGAGCTGAAATTAACAGACATCTTTGCAGGAATAAGCAGGAATTATAAAGACATACCTCATTTTTTAAATGAATGCTGTTTAAAAGTGACCTTGGCTGAAAAAGCCACACACTCAGTAATGCGATGTGATTCCAGGGTCAGTGAACACATCATAAACTCACCCACAGAGGGTCCAGGCCACTGAGTCTGCAAAAGGCATCCATCCACTCGTTGGCTCCTTCCTCCCTGTTGCTCCACTTGTTGGGCTCGATCAGCACTGCTCCTCACAATGGGTAGCACAGACTCTCTGCAACAGCACCGGTGGGTGTATGTATGTGTGACGGGGGGAGAGACACTGAGTCCTAAAAGACTAATGGTTGTGTTTCTTGGGTTTAGCCAGTCCTCGCTTGTCTGTCTGTGTGGTACGCTGTGTTTATTAGTGTGTGTGTCTGTTTGAGTGTGTGACCTTTCCTGCTCTTTAATAAAACAGCTTCTCTCAATCAAACGCTGTTTCTGTCTGCCTCGCTGTTTGAACTGGTGCTGCCCTGAGATTCTGTGTCTTTCTGAGTCTCACTCAGTCTGCCTGCTGTTTATGAGTGTGTCTCCTTGTTGGGTGGGTGGAAATATTTCTCTCTCTCTCTCTCTCTCTCTCTCTCTCTCTCTCTCTCGCTCTCTCACACTCTCCCTCTGTCTCTCCCTCATTTACTCACACCCCTCTTTTCTCTCCCACATCTTCTGGATTTTGATCAAAACACCACAGCTACTCCCTCAGTGGGATGACAGCTCCACACCCAGACACACTCCTCCCATCTTCACTCAGTGCCCCTCACCTCCTGCCTTGCTCCCTCTTTTCCCCTCTTTCCCCACATCCCAAACAGCCAGTTGTCTGACCACAAAGTGTCTGTTTGTGCATAGACATACCTTGTAAACTGAAACTAGCCACACTCAGATAAATACCATGCTTATAAGATCTCCACTTAGCACAAATCCAAGATATTAGCAGTGAATATTTTCTTACCTAAGTTCACCAAGCCTAGGTAGCACCAACTTATAGCATATGTCATAATATTTGAGCTGCTGTGTATTTGAAATGTTCTATTTTTTAGTCTAAACACTGTTTTTGTGGAACTATCTTGGTAGCACAAAGCATCACATGCATTTCCAAGTATTGGACAAATTGCTGATATGGCAAGAATATAATATATTTGGTTAATTAGTCATCTTCCTGAGCTAAAACATGCACTGTTAGTGGAAAATGTGACATCATCATGCTGAATAAGATGGGGGTTAGTAAATCTGTGTCCCTTTCGTCTGTGAAAAAACTGAAAGACGAGAGGGGGACTTGGTTGCTTGTGTTACTGTCACTAGTTTGTTAAGGAATAGGTGCAAATACTTAAATGCAGCACATCTGTAATGTGAAACTGGGGCAAAATCTGACTTAAAAAAGCTTTTATATAATTGAAAAGTGCAAAAACAAGAGCGAATGGTCTCAAAGCTGTTTGTAGTCTGCTGAAAAGCATCACAAAATGGCGTGATGCTGGTTAGTCCGGGTAATACACAAGGGAAAACTTCAGCACAGCAGCTGCGCAGGAAAGTATGACACTGTCTTGACTGGGACTAACAACACCGGCATCATCACCACAAAGAAGAAACATGGAAAGTTCGGCAGAGAGGCAGACCACCACCAGGCCCTGTGTCTCGCCATGTGCAAATATGAGATTATTATTCTTTTAAAAGTGACTCATCACTTTATGCTTCTCCTCCATGCAATCAAGAGCTTTTTATTCAGCACTTCAGTTAGCCTCTACTGCAAAATGTTATGCAACATGACATGCAAATTCATTTGTAAGTGACGCTTTTTGGTTTCAAAGCTGTTTCATGGAGCAAATAGAGAAGACACCAAGAGGGAGTCTGGAACTGTAATTATGGTTAAAAATACTGGTTAGCAATAAATATTTTGTGTTAGGTTTTTTTTTTTAGGTGTGGTCAGAGGGTTAGAAAGTTCAGATTTTCCCTAAAGCTTACCCTGCTGACTTCAACAGTAACCAATAAGCATTAAGAGAAAATGAATTAGTGTAATTGTTAACTTAATGTAGCTGACTGTCAGATCTAAACTTTCACGGTCTAACCGAGTGTTGTGTTATGTCTCAGTCCTAAAGCATGAGTGGAGAGTTGCTGCTACCAAGAAATGGTCCGAAACACCACAGGCAGTGTATCACAGCCAATGAAGTGGGTGGTGTGTGTATGTGACTGTAGCTGCTGAAAGTGCACCTTTTGTCCCAAATAATACCTCAGGTCCAAACATTGAGAAAAAAAGAGATTTGGCATGTGCTCCCTTTTTGTTTTAACTCACATAACTGAGGCTTGATTCTCTGTGGCCGAGTGTGTTTGTGTTTTCTAATCAGCAGTAGAAAGATGACAACATCGAGTAAATGGCTTCAGAAGCGTGTGAGAAATCTTCCCAAAAGGTGGCTCTGCATTATGCTGTTTATGTTTACTTGATCTAGCCTGAAGTTTCTGTGTTATGCTCCTCTAAATGGGTCCTAAAAAAGCTTGTTAGTAAACGTGCTTATATATTCTATGGGTTTGCAGATTGGCCACAGATACACTTTAATATCCTTTCTTGGGTCAAGAATAACCTTCACTGCAGCCTCTCAACCGAGATCTCAGCTGATCATTCCCAGACAGGAGCTTGAGGTTGGGTTTTGCAATTCGTGGAGAAAAAGGAGCACAAAAACAACACACACATGCAGAACTGTGCACATGCAGTGAAGAGCAAGCGCTGTGCAAACTGTTGTTACAGACCCAAATGCAAACATATGCACGTCTGGCCTGTAAATGCGACCCAAATGAGCTTCGTGTCAGTCGATGGCCAGACTGCAGACTGTTTATACCGATGAGGAGAGAGAAAGCACCCAGCGTGGACCCAATGGGACGCTAGAACTGGAACATTGCCACTTGTGGTCATGGCATGTAGTAGTAGTAATGTGGACCTGGCAGGCGCTGGATGCAGAGGGTGGCTGCGGAGGTGGCAGTGCCCCAGCCAACTCGTGGTTGTGTGGTGGTTAACCAGTCTAGGTCACCTACACTTCCTCTGGCCTCTCTCTCTGGGAGGAAAACAGTCTAGTCAAAATAATGGTGTCATTTTGGCTTTTTACGTTTGAGCAAGGCAAGACAAATTTAGCAACAGCAAAGTGAAAAGAGGAGACTTAAACAGATTATGAAACAAGTGAACAAAATATCTGTTATGTGTGTGTTTTTTTTTCTTAGCTCTTAAATAAAGAGTCTTAAATGAGTGGCACTGCTCCACTGCAGGCCGTAAATTCAGATGTGTCAACCTACGCAAGCAATTAGACCTGGGCTCTGCCTTCCGCTTTTCTCCCTCCTGCTTTAACCCACAGTGCCATCGTAATCCGTGCTTAAAGCTTTGCTCTTTGCTTGAGCTTTGACTTCTGCTTCCTGTCTGTCAGCACGACTGCTGTATTGTTTAAACTGGTGGGATGAAGAAGACACTGCTCGTATGATCTTAGAGTGTCAGATCCATTTTCTCAGTCTGCAGAGTCTAGACCTTTCTCACATGACCCTGCGAGTGATACAAGCCGACAAGTATTTATCACCCTGCTGCCCAGGCACCTGCCGAGTTGCTCATTCACAAAAAGGACTGATTATTCACACACTGTGAAATAAGCAGTTCGGCAAGTATGGTAACATAGAGAGATGATGCCATAGAAGTTGGTCCAGCAGTATCAGACCAGCATCTCATATTTCTGGACGTACCAGATCTGCTCAATAGCACAGAAAGTGTTGATGAGAAAAACTACAAAGGATTTCACATTGAAAGAAGCTACTTTGAAAAAACAGTTGATACAAAATTATTAATTATTTTATTAGAGTGAAATCAGAAGAAATGCCAGTTAGAGCCCAGGTGGAAGTACTGCAGCAGGCAGGATTATTACGTACACCAGTTAACTTAAGGGCGTGCGGCAGCAGAACATTTGTTAATAAATAGCCATTGCCAGAAAATACAGTTTTTCCATGATGAGGTTGTGTGAACATGTGATGTCTGTGTGAACACTCAGGTCCTGTTGCACATGCTTATACAGTGGTGGTTGCCGCCTCATGAACACTTTTGCTTCACAGTGGTCGGGGTCACGAAAGAAAAGGAGAAAGGACTTTTCAAAGGACAATTATAGTACAGACACGATAGCAAAATAAAAATAAAAAAGCTCTTTATGGCCTAAATTTGTTGCTGTAACAGTTAACTACTGTAGAATTAAAGAAATTATTTTATAGCTACAATATATCCTGCAGCATTAACATTGCATTAACAATATAATCTACATTAAGATGGTTATTAAACCTGCTGGCTTTACATTAACCTTTTATTACAGGGGCAGCCATAATAATTGTATACACACATTGCATTTTGTGCTTATTAAATTGTTAAAGCTCAGTCAATTAAGGAAAAGTCATGAGCCTCGTTCGGTGCGATGTCCGGGCGATCTATTGTGTAAGTGACTTGGAGCTATGGAAGGTTAAAACTGCATACATGCCTACAAAACACATATAATACATATAATCTAGAAACAGGCTTGAGTGAAGGCCTGAATGTATTCAGCTTCTTGTTGCATTTGAGTTTGCTTAGTAACAGGTGACAGAAGATGTGTCAAAAAGAAGACAAGTCCCGGAGGATCTTCAGGCGCCTGAATTCATCGCCATATTTGGACAAAGATGCTAGGGAGGGGAACTTTGGTGTCTGCATTTATCTCTTAAAATTGATCATTGTCTGTAAGAAATGTAAATAATGTTCTTAAGATGCAAATAATGTTCTTGGAAAACGCGAGAAGGGGCGTCAAACCCTGACATTATAAAAGCAATTGCTTGTGTATTTTTGGGTGGAGATCTATGCTGATTGCGTGCAGTATCCATCTCCCCGCGCGTGTGTTCAATAAAATCATTGTTTGACCAGACTCTTCGGGACACTACCCCAAAAAACAAAACAAAACCCAAACATATACAGCATTGGCAGAAAAACTACATCTCTGAATGTTGGTGAGCCACTTGCATGCTAACATGTTGTCAAACTCCAAGTTTAATTACATATATTTCACATGTCCCAACACATCTACAGAATGATACGAGGGAAGAATTGTCATGCTTTTGGTAAAGTCTTCTCATCGACTCTCTCATAAAAACATCAGTCATCAACTTCATTTTAACTGCACCAGAGCTGGCTAGCTGTTTCAGTTTGCTTTTCAGTTCCTAAGCTCTCATGGTAAGAAATCACAGGTTAGACACACGTTTCCAAAACACTGACATGTTCAGGAAAGTTTCTTATGCAGCTTTATATTTCACTTTTAAAGTTACTCGTTGACATGTAGGGAACAACAGCCATGTGACACTGCAAATTTGTGACAGAACATCATTTCCAAATGACCAGTCAGCTGACTGACTGACCAGTCAATCAGCTTTAGCTATTTCTTTTATGCTTGTTTTCTGGTTTCACAGTTGTAATGCATTATGGCTTTTATCATATTACACCTACAGCGATGGACAAAACAGTTGTTGACCAGAGCACACCCAAAATTATTGTGTTTCTTAATTCATTAATAATAAACCCTTTTTTTTTATTAACCTTGAAATGCACCTCGCTTTAATTGAAACACTTTTGATGGTTAATAAACAAAAACAATATAGTTCTGTCTCCTGTTAGTCATATTTCAGTGAGATTTTATGTATTTTTTGTACAAATAACAAGTGAAATGGTTTTTCATTTCATGGTATTTTATAAAGGTCAGCCCAGCAAACAAATCTGTGTCAAACAGACAAATTTACTCATGAATTGTACAATTAAGTGCCGTTAATTGTTAACAGTAAGAGCAATGTTAACAATAGAGTGACCGTACTCTGTCTGAGCAATGAGCTGTGCCAAATTCCCTGAAATTGTTTATACTAGGAAAATGAAATAAGGTCTCATGGTGGCCGACAGCACACCATGTAACCAATTTCAGATCATGATTGCAATTTTACATTTTATTCACAGTTTGTTTTTGTTTTTTTTTAAATTGAGCTTGTTTAGGACCTTTAGTAAAAATGCCATCCCAGTTATTTTTGCTTTGTGCATTTTTGTACTGTAAAAAATTATTTGTTCTTACAATTAACCACCAAAGATAGATCTTTGGTATTTGTTATGGAGATTCAAATAAAAAAGCAAATCTGCATTCTTGTTACTTTCCAAAAATAAGTCATTATCAATAAGTGCCAAATGTAAAATACATGTTATATTTCAGATCTTTTACACTATAGTAAGGTAATTAAAAAAAAGTGGTCTATATTTTGTTTGGAGGTGAAATATGTCTGGATTCTTATATCTAAGGCTAAAATATAGAGGCCGAAGCTGTGCAACTGTAGGATTGGAAAATTGACAGCAGTCCTCTAATGTAACTGTACAACATCTCTTGTTTACTATACACTCAAACTTACAAGAAAAGCTCCAACACTTTCCTGCTCATGGCCAGATGTTATTTACTCTGCATCTTAGTTGTGCTGCACAACATTAGGAGACACTGTGATTGCATAACCAATCTAGAATTAGCAAGGTAATTGCTGGGCTGCATTTTTTTTTTCTTTTAGTGACTCCAATCACAACCTGACATCTCCAAACCTCAGACACAGGATGATCTTTTCCTGCTCAGACAACAGATGGCTTGCCATCATTTTCTCAACTGCGCTGGAACCTGAAGGTGTCTGAATGAGACTGTGCTGTGTTTACTCTTCAGAGGAAAACCTCGCTGGATGACGGCCAACCAGAGTAATGGCAGAGATGGTTTGGATGCGTAGTGTTTGTTTTTTTAGCTTTTACATTGACTTAGCTTGACACACACACACACACACACACACACACACACACACACACACACACACACACACACACACACACACACACACACACACACGTATATATATATATATATATATATATACGTCTCATTATAAAAAAATCTGGAAAGAAGAAATGTGACAAAGCAGTCATCACTCAAATTATTAATGTTTATTCAAAAACAGAAGTGTGTTTTTTCACTTCTTCATGACTTGATTTTTAAATTGGCAATGGTGTTTGGCAGTGCATGAGCCACTTAGAATACAATGATGACAATTTTCTCTGAATTTGAATTTGGTAGAGTATAGTTATTTAGTAGTTGCTTTTCTAAAGGTTCTATTTATTTGCTCTCTTATACCAAAAAGTCAGTTTTTGAATGTGTGTGTTAGTTTGTGCTTACATAGTTTCCAGCGGAGAACCAAATTGCAGTTTATTAAAACGTCAGACACATCTCTCACGGAATCAACATGTTCCTTTCTGTGGGAATGTAATCTTGATGTTCCTGTTTTGTTCTTGGAGGATCTAAAATAGCAACAATTCATATGCATTGTTTTGTAATCTCAGCCATCAACATTTATTTGAAATTAAATTTGATGACGCACCAACTGCGCACACTTCTTTAGGGTAATTTGCAAAGCCAATTTTTTTTTACGACTAAATATAAGCCACACACATGTTGTTAGGTAGCTGAGCTTTATGCGTCAGCTACCCAGCTATGTGACTTGTCTCTGCCTCACAGTTTGGACCACGGTCCAATATGGTTTAGATAGTCTAAACAAACCGGAGACCCTGGCTGTGAGCTAAGAGGTCACAACATGGCTGAATTCCTTCAGCGACAGGCAAAAAATAAGAGCTTAACTTTGATACAGCGTCAAATCTGGTGACTTTTTGACCTCACACTACTCCTCCATCCATCCACCATCTAACCATTTGTGATGCGTTTCATTCAGAGACAAAGAGGCCGCAGTTTAACTAAGCAGAGTCACTGAGTAAACATTGCTTTAACAATGCAATTTAACAATGGATATTGTGGCTTCTCTCTAAACTCAAAACAGACCTGCAGCTATCCAAAAATAGTAGCGAGTGGAGATCCACGGACAGTCCCGCGTCACTAGTTCTTTAATTATCTCAGTGACTGGCTCCCCACTTAATGGAACCCAGAGCCCGACTCCCACTCACTCTGGCCTCTTGTGACGTATGGAGGCACCAGCTCATCACGAGTCATCACACTGAAGTGGTAAGACGATCATCAACAAAAACAATTCCCTCGCTTTTCACTTCAGGATTGTGGACAGAGCCTGTCTAAAAATATCACCAAGAAAAACTGAGGGGGTGGCCTGGAACGTTGTGACATTTATTAGGGAACCATACACTCCCTGCAGGCTGTAAAAACACACTTCTTTTTCAGGGTGGAAAACAAATGGGATGAATGCAGTGTGGTAAAATGATGAAGTGATGACCGGCAGAATTTTTTTACCACTTATTGTCATACTGTAATATCATATCTGTTAACAGAACACAGAAAATACCACAGCCGCAGCCACTTCTCTGATCTGATTTTCTGCTACCTTTATGTCTTTTGGATTCCCGCCAACTGTTTAACACTCGTTTGAGTCATAGGTACTTCATAATAACAGTAAAAAAAGATTGTTAACATGTGTTTGCTGCTCATCATCCCAGCGTGAGCACGTAAGTGGTAAAAATGACCCCAAAACACTGAAAGTTTATCTTTATGTTTTTCTGCTGTAACAATCAGCCACATCAAAACATGCCAAAGTATTTATGGTAAAATGGTAAATGGCCTGTATTTATATAGCGCTTTACTAGTCCCTAAGGACCCCAAAGCACTTTACATATCCAGTCATCCACCCATTCACACACACATTCACACACTGGTGATGGCAAGCTACATTGTAGCCACAGCCACCCTGGGGCGCACTGACAGAGGCGAGGCTGC
The DNA here is from genome assembly GCF_057381845.1 of Rhamphochromis longiceps. Lineage (NCBI taxonomy): Eukaryota > Metazoa > Chordata > Actinopteri > Cichliformes > Cichlidae > Rhamphochromis > Rhamphochromis longiceps. Next base: position 38,296,037 of record NC_140562.1, on the reverse strand, counting down.
CGGACACTGGCGCCACCGGGCCCTCTGACCACCACCAGTAGGCAACGGGTGAAGTGTCTTGCCCAAGGACACAACGACCGAGACTGTCCGAGCCGGGGCTCGAACCGGCAACCTTCCGATTACAAGGCGAACTCCCAACTCTTGAGCCACAATCGCAATAGTATTAAATCCACGTATTAATACTTTCCGCTAGCACTTTTTCAAGTTTGTCTTCAGTTCTGGGAAAAAGAGCAGTCAATCATATATCCGCTCACATGATATATCCAAATTTCAACAGCGGTTCTCATTATACAGCTTCCTGTTGCAGGACTATTTGTTCTATTATAAACTCATGCACTGGTAACCTGCAGTTTGCACTCTGTAAATCAGTAAGTACAAACATAACAGGCTTCCGGAAAGCCATATAGGACGGCAACTCTTGGGATGGCAAAGCAATGTGAGCCACATCCTGTGGTTAACTAGAAATTCTAGTAAAATGACAGGTTTCATAAACAGAGGCTTCTCGCCACACCCTTTATTAACGGGATTGTTTCCCTGAATTCTTTAGCCTTTCGTCCACAATGTGTGAAAACTGGAAAACTGTTATGGCTCTATCTGAAGTCTCTGGTGGATCTTCTTTCTCAAATGCATCACCTTTCCCGGGTAATTCTCAAACTGAACACACCTTCTTTATATAAACTAGCCTCTGTGTCTGAGCTTGCTCTTGAGGTAAATCTAAAATCTAATTTGTTAAAGGGTGTATTTTTGACTCCTGGGTTTGTTTATGTGCCTTCTTGAAATAGTCTTGTGTCGGGTAGCAGATGAATGTGTCTCCATTGGCTTCTTATCATAAACAGTGGTTATTATGTGACTGATTCATTCAGAGATCTCTGGTTTGATGAGGACTGCCTGAACATGCATATATTTTCGATTTTCCGACGGTGAAAAACACATTTAAATATTTTCTCTTATCCCTTCAGCGTATAAAAAAAATTGCAGAAGGAATACTGCCAGACAGACAAGGGCCATTTAACTTGTACCAGACGACGCTAAATACACTCTAGTATCCATGAAAACAGGCGGTTTAGAGTGTGATTTAGGTCTGCATGGTGCACAAGATAGTTTTTCAAGTGTAAACAATTCAATAATAGAAGAGAAATCCCTTTCCTCTGGTTTTAATTTTGTACATCTATAAAAAGGATTAGAAGGGATTTTAGGAGACTTGGTGAATTTGAATCAGAAAATAAATCTCTTTTTGTTTTTATGAGACATCTTGCCTTTTCCAGAGGAATACCACCAAACCCTAAAAGGGTTGGCTTTTTAAAACAAAGTTGCATAACTTTAATTTATTTCTCAACCTACTTTTGCAACAATCTGGGGTGACTAAGTGTTGTTTTCAGGGAGAATACCGTACTTTTAAAGAATTTACAATGTTAAGGACAGACCAGACTATATTTGTGACCATTAACAACTCTTCTCAAAGATCATAAATAAAACCAATGTGACATGCACAACAGTAGGCGTTAAAACCACAACTCTAAAGGCCATCTAAGGGGAGTTTACAGTTGTTGATTTTGCACTTTGACCTTTTACCTTAGGCTACGTCCACACTAGCCCGGATAGATTTGAAAACAGCGTTTTCGTCTGAAAACGCTCCACGTCCACACTATCGTTTTCAGTTGTTTTCAGAGTTGTGCGTCCACATTGAAATGGCCGAAAACGCTTACATTCCAGTACTGTGCATGCGTGAAACGCAAGAAGATTTCAGTAGTTTTCACAGGAGCTACAGTATCCAGAGTCGTACGTAGTGAGGAGGTAAAATTATTAACAAGATAATCGACCTCTGTTGGGGTAGCGTTCAGATAGCTGCTCTGCTCTATGTTGGCACAGGGCATTGAAGATGATAACAGTGGGTGGATTATATTCTTAAACTTAGTTACAGCGCTTTCAGAGAGACATCTACTGTGATAAAGTCTACTCTCCACTGCTGTGCAATCAATTATTGTAAATGTAAATGTTATCAGGAAATGATCAGACATGAGAGGGTTTTCAGGAAACACTGTTAAATGTTCAGTTTTTATGCCATATGTTAAAACAAGATCTAGAGTGTGATTAAAGTGGTGGGTGGGTTCTTTTTCATTTTGAGAGAAGCCAATTGAGTCTAATAACAGACTAAATGCCATGTTGAGGCTGTCAATTTTAGCATCTACATGGATGTTAAAATCACCCACAATAATTATTTTATCTGAGCTCAGAACTAAATCAGAAAAAAGTCTGAGAAATCAGACAGAAACTCTGTGTAAGGCCCAGGTGGACGATAGATGATAACAAGTAAGACTGGTTTCTGAGTTTTACAGCTGGGGTGGACAAGGCTAAGCATCAGGCTTTCAAATGAATTAAAAGTCTGTCTTGGTCTTTGTTTGATTGACAGACTGGTGTGAAAAATTGCTGAAAAATGACTCGGGGGTGTTGATTCATTTAAACTAACATAATCATCCTGCTGCAACCAGGTTTCTGTAAGGCAGAGTAAATCGATTTGTTGATCAATTATTAAGTCATGTACTAACAGAGACTTGGAGGAGAGAGACCTAATATTTAATAATCCACATTTCACTGTTTTACTCTTTGGTTCAGATTTTACTCTTTCTTTGTGATTTTTTAAGTTTAAGTTGTTTGTTGCTGGTTTTTAGTTTGTTTTTTGTCTTTTTGGGAGCTGACACAGTCTCTATGGAGATGGGTTTTTGGGGGGGTAGCAGGAGGAGAGAAGCTGCAGAGAGGCGTGTAAGACTGCAACTCTGCTTCCTGGTCCCAACTCTGGATAGTTAATAAATTTGTCCATATTTCTAGAAATGAGAGCTGCTTCATCTAAAGTGGGATGGATGCCGTCTCTCCTAACAAGACCAGGTTTCCTCCAGAAGGTTTGCCAATTATCTATGAAGCCCACATCGTTTCTGGGACACCACTCCGACAGCCAGCAATTTAAGGAGAACATGCGGCTAAACATGTCACTCCTGGTCTGACTGGGGAGGGGACCAGAGAAAACTACAGAGTCCGACAATGAGGTGGAGTTGTTGCTGCGAGTAAAACACAAAAGTACGAAGTTGCAAAAGCGGGGGAGAATTAAAGAATTTGAAGAAAAGCTATCTGAAGCGTGTAAAAACTGATATCAACCTTTAATAGGGCTGTCAAAATTGAGAGCAAACAAAACAACTGCTGTATCATGCCATCTGCTATCTTAGTTTAATTGGTCACTTGACTGCATCACATGACTAAAATGTGTTATCGTTTTCAAAAAGTCTCTGTTTTCGCTGTCCACACTGCGACGCGAAAGCACCGTTTTCAAATGTACGTGTTTTCGAGAGCATTTTCAAAACGCTGCATTTTCCTTGAGAGAAAATGCCGTCTCAGTGTGGATGGGAGGCCAAAACTGAGAGAAAACGATGTGCTTTTAAACGAAAACGCATCAGTGTGGACGTAGCCTTGGTTTTTAAGGTTTAAGGTTAAGTGTTGTAGAAGACTACACCTTACCTTGCAGGCTGCTTTGACATCAACAATAAATAAATAAAACAACAAGACCAACATATGACTACTAACAACAATTTTGAGTTACTCTATCAATCTATCTATGAGTGGAATTACTACATTAAAAGGAAAGAAGAAAATGGAAAGTATGTAATAAATTTGTAATAAATAAATCGAATATATATGCAAAAAAAGCCCATCGCAAATTGTGATTTTATATTAGATTATGAAAATTCAGAATTTATAATATTGAGGAAATTTGCCCAGTATGTTGAGAAAACCCACTACAGGGCTTCTAGTGTCAGGATTTTCTTTTTAAATGTCCAGTTTTAAAAAGCCTACAGCATGATCTTCTTGTACAAGTATTAGTTCATGCATAGAAATGAACAACTTACCTGAAACTGTATGTGCTTTCTTTCAATTTCACGTCACTGGGACTGTGTTTATTGCATTTTCAGCTATTTTGATGAATCTGTTCTGTTTGAGTAGGAGAAGAAATGATGCTTTACAAACAATGTTATGCAATACGCGTAACCCATGTGGAGAAGTGGAGCATTGTGTGTATGCTTCTACACCACATAATGAATCCTGCATCACTGTCTAGAAACTATATTTGGACTTTCTATTTTGCATTTTCATCTATCATATTTTAAACATCCATTGCTCAGAAAGTACGGAAGACAGTGAGATTAGAGCGTTATTCACATTTTACGGTTTTAACGCCAATACCGCAAGACAAATACAGACTGTAGTGTGTGGAAGATAGGCCTCAGATGATTTCTAAATTAAAAGCTGCATGAAAGCAGTGTGTTTATTTTGAATGATATGTAGTCCTTTGTGTAGTCAGCAGATAGTCAAACTTTCCAGTGATTTTTTTTTGTGACATAAGAGTTATGGCCGTAAATAACAATGTATAACCCCTGCATTACATCAGCTATGTTATGTCACCCTGGATTTCTTGGAAATTCACTTGTGTGTGTATCTGTGTAATGCAGGCTGGGCAACCAGACAAGGCATCTCATCCCTCAGCTGTTCATAGCAGATTGCTGTATCTCCCTGACCTTGAATCTGCAGGTGATCTCTTGCTGTTGAAAGGCAGTTCTTCTTCCCCACTGTCCCCAAGTACTTAGACATAAGTAAGAAATAATTGTCCAATCTTTGGGGTTCTTGCTCTAATACATTAAGCACATTACCTTACACTATAAACCACCATAAGTTACATGTTGTTTTGAACAAAAAATCCAATGAGTAAAACTGAATTAAAAGAATTAATTGATTTTAGTAAACTAATCCTCACAGATCAGATACTTATACTGCAAAATCTCCAGTGCTGACACTAGAAAGTGTCTATATGTGTCCACTCCTTTGAGTGTTAAATTAACACTTTTGACAGCGTTATATTTCTAACAGTAGCCTAGTCAGTGTTAAAGATTAACAATGACTAACATTAGCAGTGTTGTTTTTCTAACACTGAAATATTACTAGCATTTTTAGTTATTTTCCACTTTCTAGTGTCAATTTAACACTGGAGATTTTGCAGTGTAGGAACATGAACTTTACAGATGTACAAATGTTTTTCTTTTACTTTTCATATATTTGATAAAATAATTCAATATGTTTTTGGAGGTATATCACACAAATCTAAAAAAGCTACGCTTGGCTGCTCCCTTGTCACAAGAGATCACCACAACAGGTACATCAGATGCCCTTCCTGATGCAACCCCCAAAGGAGTTTATGTCTCCAGCTGGAATCAAACCAGCAACCTTTTATTGGTCACAGTCACAGTTTTTAATCTGTGTCTGCCTTATTTTAAATTGGTATACGATGGAGCCCCTTGACACATATCATATCAAATTAAGCAGCATCTTTTACAATACACAATATATGCCCCAACTTTCAGATAAACTTGCTCTTTAATTTAGGCGACAATTAAGGTTAGGGTTAGGTGAAGTTAATTAATGAATTCCATCTATCCATCCATTTGTCCATTTTCTTATAGTTGCCCAGTTATGGGTCATAGGGTGTCACACTGAGATTGAGACATTGAGAATTGGGCAGAAGCTGTGCTTAAAATGGGCTACCAACCAGGAAAAAGCATAAGAAAGAAGGTTTAAGGTATTATACTACCTACAGAGGAGAAGGTTCATAAAGGAAAGGGAACAGTTAATGCTTAGGCTTCAGAATTGTCCTTAACTTGGCCCTTCTCTAAAAACCTTTGTCCAAATTCATATTTTTTTTTAAGGGGGCATCATGTACAACATAACTTATGTAAACACAGACACTGACGCATTCTGCTTTTATTCTACATCTGAGTAAATAGCTAATTTTACTTTAAAGTCATGCGCACACACACACACTCACATTTTGGGAGTCCCACCGCAAGAGTGAGGGACCAAATGAGACAAGACCTATCATGTCTCCTCTCGCTGAGAGCAGACATTGTTGACTCACTGTAGTCTAGAGGCGCTTAGCCTGCGTCCAACCACAGTTATGCACCGTCTGACCAGAGCCTTGAAGCAAGGGTGTGCAGACTCACACACATCCTTGAATGCATGTAAACACTACGCAAAGAGACACACATACATACAGGTGCACATAAAAGACAGTTTTACTCTTCTGCTGCTCTGTGGTTTGTTTTTCAGTCCCCTCATTGGTCACACCTGAGGACTAGAACACTTTCTGTTGGTCTATATTTTCTTTTGTGCTGCTGAAGTTTTGAACTGAAAGTTAATTAGTTCATATATGCACTGTTATGTGAAACAAAATGTTTATGCCTTCATAATTAATGTACATCTGTCAGACATTTGCTTAAAGATGATCTAAAAGATCATAACACTTGATTTATCGTGTGATGCCTCACACCTCTGTTACATTGACCCAGGCAAACATTTGGGTTTTCTAGCCCAGAAAACCAGAATACAAATATTACTTACATGCTGTAATAACAATGAAATACAGTTTAGCTGATGTATATAGTTTTATGTATAACTTTGATTGAAACCAGTTTTCTTAGGTGTGTGCAAGATGTCAGAAAAGTTAGACTAAAATAATTATGGTATTCAGTGTCTGCAGCACTTCAGTACTACTCTCCACCAAAGAGCTTTTTAACAAGATGTAATAATAAGTATAATAAATTATAAGAAACAGTGTTCATAATAAAGGATCAAATCATTTTCATGATGTGAGAACAACGTGGCAATATGAAAAGAACTTCTTCTGTTTACCTCTCTGGCCCACAGCTATGCTGTTTTAGATTACTCTGATTGCTATGTGTAGTGTGTTGGTTTCGACTATAGCAGGCAGCTGTTTTAGTGCTGTGCATTTAGGAGCCTATAAGATAAATATAGCTTCAGAATTTGTAAGATACCAAAAAATAGAGCAAAAATGAGTTAAATATCTGACTTGCATTGACCAGCAGGCAAGAGATAGTAACGTCTTGTTGCCATATTAATATAAAACTTGTATTAAGAGGCCACAAAGAAAATTCTAGCAAACTTTTTTAAAGAAAATAAACAAGCAACCAAAAACAATAGTCCATATGCAGATAGATGGTAGCTATGTCCTTCTGTAGATTCAAAAAAGGCCTTTTTTTCTTTTTTAGCTGAACTTGACCATAGTTGATGATGGAACTTCTCAGCTGAAGGTAGCTTAGTTATTAATATGATATTGTGATATTAAAGGGAAAGCTAAATTTGGAGAGTGGCACAACAGTGCAGCGCACCTTTACTTCAACGCTGTGTGTTTGCATGTTCTCCCTGAGTTTGTGTGGATTCACTTTGGGTACTCCTCCTTCCTCCTACAGTCCAAAGACATGCATAGGGTTTAACTGGTGATTCTAAATTGGCGACAGACTGGCAACCTGTTCAGGGTGCCCCACCTCACACAATATAGTGTTATGGTTCAAAATATTGGGGATGGAGACAAGAGAAAAAACCACAATAACAACACTGGTCCGGCCGGGTCAGGTCAAACGATGATTTTAATGATCACACACGTGGGAGATGGAAACTGAATGCAGACAGCCTCTGATCTCAAAATGGTGGAGGATTACTCAAACTCTTATAGCCTCTGGTGCCCCCACCTTATCATAAAAGCCTAAACATTCACATGCTTTTCTCTCACACGGCGCCTAAGTTACGACCTTGGCTCCCCGTTTTATCTGCTCCTGCTGAGATGGGGCAGAAAACTCCAGCATGCTCTGTTCTCTTCTAATCAGACAAATAAGGCGATGACTCTCTGCAAACAGTATTTCTTATAACATCATAAAACAATATCATTCATCCACAATAAATCAGCAGTCTAATGTAATGCAAATCAGTTTAACTAATGCAATAGTTATCAGCTTCTTCTAATTCAGGAGAATAATGCAAACTAAAACTACATAATAATTCACAATCTTTAATTAGGGGTATAACATGGCATAAAATAATATTATAACGTAACAATAGTAACTGGGGTAGCCTCCACTGCCCCCCAACCTTGAACTGGATAAGTGGAAGCTGGATGGATGGAATTAGTTTGAGCTTTGAGAAACCCCAAAGCTCCATATACTGTCTTTTAACACAGCTGAATGCTGAACATGAGTAAATACCACCCACCTGATATAAAATGGATATATAAAATGATATAAAATGGCCGCATAATTAAACAGAAGTTTAAACCTCAATATATTTTAAACTCGTGAATTTCTATAAAAATTCACCCCTCCATAAAAGTCATAAAATTAAAAACGGTTTTATTTTCTTTACTTGGCTGTAACTTTGGGCATTTTAACATGGGTGTCTATGGCTTTGGAGGCAGCTTCGAGAAGTCAATCCTAGCAGTTCTAAACTGGCTTTATTTATCAGCCCTGGAGGTTCCCATATTATCGAGATAAAACAGGATATTAACTTGTATCCTTTAGTAACCAACTCCAAAAGATCAGCACAAAATTATACTAATGCAGGACAGATTTAGGCTATAGTGTAAATTCACAAAGAAATAAATACAATTATATTTCAACTATTAAAAAAAAAGAAATGACAAAATCAACCCAGGACCTGTTTGGGTTTGTATTCCCAGGAAAGTTGCTCACTTTAATCTAGCCTCACTCACACCTATGGCCGACACACCAGCAGAAAGGACAAAGGCAAACCACATTTACCGACGTGCAGCCACACATATGTAGCCACCCACAGTCAGACAGACAGATAGGGAAACACATAACCGGGCGTCTCACCACAAACACACACACAGACAAAACCGACACACCCCACCATTCACTATCCTGGCCTTGTTTACTCATGACCATCGCAGCTATGCAGCAGCCGACCTCATCATTCCACAGATTCCTCTGTCCTAACTATTTGATGTGCTTTGTCAAAGTAGTTCTTTTTTACTCATCAAAAGCAGGAAACATTTTACTAAATAAAAGTACAAAGTAATATCATGAAGCGGAATAACAGTGACAGGTGGTGGGTTAGGCCTAGACCACAGGCTATTATGATTTAAGGCGGTGACTTTCACAATTCTTTTATTTTATTTACAATAAAATTTAAAAAAAAAATGCTGGGAAGGCCTCACTGAAGTGCATATCAACAAGTTGAAACTGCCATGGAATCTGGGACCAGCTGGAGAGGACAGATTGCTTAAATGTCTTAATCTGTGCAACACTGCCATCTGTTGACTATCAGCAACATCTCTAGTTGCTCCTGAAAACCCTAATTTTTGTCGCTTGAATGTTTAGTCTTGAATTCTGTGTCACTTCCGGCTGCTCCCTTAAATAACAAGCCTAAACAAAAGGCAAACTCATGATTTGTTTGATGCAGAAAAAATGAGCATGTGCGACCAGAAGGTAATTTTCTCTTCTCTATTTACTTTTTTCTTTAAATACTTGTTTTCCTCCCACAGGGCAAAGATACGTAGGCCGAGTGAACTGGTTGAACTCTAAATTACATGTTTAGTGTGGATTTGTTTGTGTTGTGATATAATCCTGCGACAGGCTAGTGACTAGTTGCCCAGAATGCTGACCCTGTGAACCTGCACAGCAATAAGCAGCTAGTGACTCAATGGAGGATTATACAACAGAACACTTTGAGTCCTTCCTGGTCATGCTGAAGCAAACACAGAGAACGAGGAGGCACAAGAACCAAATAAGACTACATTTTATAATGTATCTTAGTTTCTCAGTTATCTTGATGAACATATTCAGGCTTTCTTCTTGCACCAAAGAACTGCCTGCAGCTTTGTGCTGAATATTTTAGGTATAATGATTTTTAATAAAGTACTTCAAAGCTCATTGTGTTTTCTTAATATGAGCTGGTATCTTTGTAAGCTAAGCAATATTTTAATAAAATATTCTAAACTGCTCATGCTGACTGCAAGCCTCACATTAAAAATCAACAAACCAAACCTTCAGACAAGGTAGCTTCATTGATGATCCTCTGCTTCCAGACCTTTATCCAAGTTAAGAGAATTTCTGATTTCTAGTACTGACAAAAATCATTACAGAAAATTTTAATATAAATCAGTTCTCTTTAAGGTTCTTGCTATTGTTTTAATAAAATGATTGTTAAAAAGCATGCCATCCTGTGACGAACCTTTAAGGATATTTTGATCTGTGTGCAAACAAAGAGACATGTTTGCATATGGAAAAATACATGCACTATAATTTTGCACGGGGGCAGAAGGGAAGAAATTGTTTGGGAAGTGACTAAATGGTAAAAGACAAAGTGTTACATAAGGAAACACAGAGGTCTTTAGCTCATTTTCTAGTAGTTATTCTGACATGTTCTTCTCTCTGATCTTTATTTTAAAGAAAATTAAGTTTTATTTCAGTTATAGAAACTATTTTTAAAAAGGAAATAAGGCAGATATAGTTATGATTGACAGATCAAAGGAAACTTGATCTCTAAGGTGTTCTTTGTTTCCAAAATTATATACATTGTAACAGTATTACAGTGGATTGAACAAAATAAACTACACAGGGACATATTATTTTCAAACTGGCTACCTAAATAGCCCAGATACACTCTGTTAAACATACTAAACACTAGTGCAACTACATCTTATAGAACCATAGGTCAGGCTTATATGGGGAGTAAATCACAAGGGGATAAAATAGCTAAACAAGCTGGGGAATGTAAAGAGATGTACTTCTCAATGAATCAACAATAAATATCTTATAGTATAACGTGTAAAATCCTGAAATTAGCCATTCTGATGATTAGGTTTTCCTTCTTGAGGCATTAACTAGTATTTAGTACGGATAAACAGAGGTTTGAGTCTGGGCAGCACATGGTGGAGTGGTTAGCATTGTCACCACATAACATGAAGATCTTGAGTTTGAGTCCTCTGGTTAACTGGGGCATTTCTGTGTGGAGTGGCTGCCCCTTTTCTGTCAATTCTTCCAGAGGTTTCTTCCTGTTACAAGGGAGTTTTTCCTTACCACCGTTGCCAAGTGCTTGCTCATAGAGGGTCATCAGATTGTTGAGGTTTTCTCTGTACTATTGTAGGGTCTTTACCTTACAGTATAAACTGTCTTGAGGTGGCGATGCTACTGTGATTTGTCACTATATGAATTAAATTGAATTTAAATTAATTTTCCATGTTCTCCATGTGCCTGTGTAGGTTTCCATCGGGTACTCCAGCAGTTCAAAGATATGCTCATGTAGTAAGTGTTTTTCTGTCTCTATATATTTGCCCTGAGTAGGAGTGGTAATCAGCTGGGATAGGCTTAGATAGGCTGGGATTGTATTGTATTTTAACACTGTTGTATTGCTACTTTCACTTACTGCATATTAGTATTTCATACTCTTTTAGTATAACACGCACAGCAAAAACAGCCTGAAACAGCTAAGCTAGTTTCAATGCCATTTGGAAGAATTTTCTGAATTTTTATTTTTATTTTTTAACCACAGCAGTCCTGCTTAGAGAGTCATATGAAGGCTGAGGTGAAGGGACAACTCACAAGAATCACTATTCCTCAAAAATTATTGGACACATTGTAGTGAAGCAAGGTTATTTTGTCCTGAACGTGGCTGTTCAGAAACCTCTTTTACTTCTCAGTTTATTTTACTAATTAGTTTGTGCAACACGCCCAACCAATTATAGCAAAACCTATAAATTTCTTTCTGTGCTTCACACATTAGAATAACCAGCAACCAACTGTAATGGGTTAATGCCTCGTCCTGACTTTTAAATATAATAAAATGGCATGATCAATATTTGCGACCTTCAAAATAGGTATCATGATCAAAATATAACACTTTACTGTTTAGGCAGCTATCTTGTCAACAAGTCTGATCATCAGCCAGGCTGTGTTACAACAAAAAAAGCTGACTGGTTTTTATTTTCCTCAATTTAACTTATTAATCCAAAAACTTCAAAAACGTAGTTTTTAGTTTAATTTTAGTTCACCTAATTCAGAAACATGATGGTTGACAGAGAAAATATTCCTCCTGCCAGGGAGGGAAACTCGATAGGTGGTGGTAACACATCCTAAACGCTAGTTGGCGCCCGCAATTAAATAAACGAAGAAGAAGAGCAGACGTCCGTTACGTGCAGTTACTGGCGTTCAATGTCAGTTTGATGCATATTTTTTTTAATTACACAGCTAGTTAAACCATTACCGGACTATCATGCAGACAGCCGCACTTAGAGTTTTTTGCCACTGGCCACAGAGTAATAGCACAGCGATGATTCGTCAGTGTTTAAAATGCAGAGGTAAGCAGTGATACCTGGAAGCTACGGTGCTACATGCTAAAAACACTTATCTAACCCTCACAGTATGTAGCGTCTATCAGTGCATACAGTTTACGTTTATCTGTAGGTGTAAGACTAGACTGGGTCTACACTTGTAAACGTAATGTAGCCTAAATCAAATATTTGATAGATTACTCGTCATTGTCAGTTTTCTCAACTCAAACTCTTGACATTTACTTAGTTTGTAAACGAAGTAAATGCGTGACCTTCATAGTGGGCACTTAAGAGTCGTGTAATTATAAATGTTTCAGCTTCAAGGCGGTTGACTGAAGGAGCTTTACATACGTCTTTTACTTTGTTTTAGCACTAACTCTGCAGCAGAGCTCTCGCGCTTACGGAGTAATTCCGCCCCCGCGCGACAGTGAGGAGAAGGAGATGGTGCACCGGATGCTGCGCGTGGACCATGCTGGAGAATATGGAGCCAACCGCATCTACGCCGGCCAGATGGCAGTGTTGGGTCGATCGAAGACTGGGCCATTCATTCAGGTATTAACCGAATAAACTGATATAAACTGATCATTTCATTACTTCTGTGTCACACCAAGATTATAATTTATTAAAAAAAACAAATAAATAACAGGGGGTTCAGCCCCCAGTTGTTGCTGTGGTTAAGTTTATTGAATTATTATATAAATTTAAACATAACAGCAGCTTTTACAAGAATACTCAAATTACTTTTAATTAAATGATTATGCATAGTACTCTTAGTGTCATGTTTGCCTCTTTGGACAAAGGCAATCCAGTCGAGCGTAACAATCCATTTAAATCTTCCTTCTTCTTCCTTCCTCTTAAATACAATATTTTAAATGAAATAAGCTGAATGATGCAGTGAAAGATGCCCGTATTAGGGTTGATCTTTTTACATACGAGCATGTCTGTTCCTCTCCATCAGCCTGTCACAGCAGCTGCAGCACCATCACGTAAAGCCAGTAAACCGTGCACATGATTTCTGCAGGATCTTGCAGACAGCTGATGAAATTCAATAAGATGAAAGAACAGGCTGCACATCTCACTGCTGTTTGATGTTAATTCTCAGGCATGTGGTTGATAAACAGTATTTCTAGGGGGTTTCTGAGTCTCCCAAAATTCTGAATCCAGTTCATTTCTCTCTCTTTTTTTTTTTAAATTAAAAAAACTTTAGTAAAACTTACTTATAGGGACATATAGACTCCCCTGCAAATTACATCCTGGTTCTTCTACAACCTGAGAAGAATTGTCACATGATTACCAGTTAACCATATAAAAAGTCTAAATTCCCACTGACTGCCACAGATCTTTATCCTAACGAGGACATACACAAGATCTTTCCTTCAGTCAGTTCTCCAGACATGGCACATAGAACTAGGAATGGTTAGAAATAGAGGGTAAACTAACAGAGGCCTTATTGCTCATCACTGAAAGAGCTGATCTCATGTTAGCTGCTGCATTGGATAGTTGTTTCTGTGTGCAGTTTGCACTTTAGCCTCATGGTCCTGATTTTTTTTTTTTTTTTTTTTTGTGCAATAAAAATGAAAGTGACAGCTGTACCCTTTTTTTTTTTTTAAATTTTCCCTTCCTTTTTTTTTTTTTTTTTTAATTTATGTTAAAAGTGTCCGTATGTTTTCATATCGCACAGCCCCCACAGTATTAGGGCTGTGCGATATGACCAAAATCTCATATCCCGATATAAGAATTCTATCGTCCGATAACGATAGAAATCACAAAAATGTAAAATTTTCTGTAAATTCTGTGAATCTCGGGCAGCTCGTCTTGGGGGAAGTGTTTCCAGCTGCGCGTCATGTAGCTGGAGTCCAGTGTTTTAACCGATGCATGAAACGATACATTTTTATACATAAGTTGTAACGGCCGCCGTTTTCTTTGTGAGTATTTATTACACGGCGTGCTGTGGGGAAAGCCTGTTCTAACGTTTGAGTCTAAGGTTTATTTTTTAGCACCTGATGGCTCCTTTTTGCTTCTCATCCGTAAACAGTCTGCATACTCTTTCACGTGATTCAGTTTACTTTGAAAAGTCTCAACAGGATCTTGAGCTTTATTGTGAAAGGTTTATGTGGAAAATAAACAAGCGAACACGCAATGCTGTTACCGTTGTTGTTGCTAACGACAATGCATAAAAACAGGCGCTTGTCCGTCCGTAGTGTGATTATATTAAATATAAGAGAAGGAGAGAACTTTAAGAAATTAATATAGCCACTACAGTGACCATCAAAACGATGGAAAAATATTGCCATAAACAATTTATTTTGCAACACCAGGAATCAAACGATAGCGTAAAATGAAACGATAGACGTTTTTATATCGTCATCTGACATATATCGTTATATCGAACAGCCCTAATCAGTATATGTCCCTAAATTTTGACACTTTGCGCTTTTTTTCCTACAGGAAATGTGGGATCAAGAAAAGAAACACCTTGAGAAATTCAATGAAATTCTTGCTGAGAACAGAGTTCGCCCCACAGCACTGTTACCTTTCTGGAATATTGCTGGGTTTGTATTAGGTTGGTACAACACATAAAGACATAATTTTGCTGAGAAGATAAACAAATGCATCAAAGAGTAATGATTATTGAATTTCACAATGGCTCCCTGACGTGTCATTAACAAGTGTATAAACAGTAAGCAGTAGGAAATCTCTTCATTAAATGTTAACAGCATGTATCTCTCTCTTTTGAAGGGGCATCATCTGCATTACTGGGAAAAGAAGGGGCCATGGCCTGTACTGTGGCAGTGGAAGAGAGTATCACTGAACACTATAACAGCCAGATAAGAACTCTGATGGAGAAGGACCCAGAGAGATACACTGAACTCTTACAAGTGAGTCTCTTATCTCCGTAGCTCTGCTCTGTGGTTGCCCTTTACTGTGCATGAAATTCATATTGTTCATTATGAGATTGTGGCAACAGCTGAGTCTAAAGAGGAGCCGAAGGGTGATAATATTAGGCACCTGCCCCTCCAAAAAAAAGAGATTAGAGTCTAGCATACCAAAATGGAAATAATGTTGAATGTTTTTGATTATGGTGATTGTTACAAGCCACGCTAAATAATAATTAATCAATTAAACTCAGTTTCAAGCTAGTTAATACAGCTTTGTACCTAATCGCTAATCGCCTTTTACTAACATTACTACATTTAAGTAAGAGTTATCTAACCAGCAAATAAATAAAACCACCTTAAATTTTGTTTGAGGAAAATTTCATTCAATGATGTCTGTATCCCATTAATGCCAATATGAGTCTGAAATGGTCTCGGTCTTTCCCATATGGAAAAGATATATATAAATCTTATAAAGTTTTTATCTGTCTTGTATGAAACTTGTATGAAAAGCATACAAGAGTGAAAACAGATATAAGATCCCTTGAAAAATTATATAATGAAACTTGTATGTTTTGTATACTTACTAAAAAAATATATGAAAGTAATGAGAAGGTGGCCACTTTCATTTTCTTAAGATGGCGCCGGTGAGGTCGGCTGCCGTCACGACTGCTCCGACCACTTTTTCTTTGTCTTTGTTTTTTAAGTTAGTTTTCAGCGTTTCTAAATCGGCAAAATCATCACCATTGGGTACATTAGGTATGACAGTGACACTCTTGTTTCTATTGGTATACAATGTACTCACAATTCGAAGTTTTTAACTCCGGATCCGAGCTGGCCGAGTGAGATCTCGAGGGAGAACAAAGGGAAGCGGCGGCGGCCTAGAGGGAAGCGAGCCGGCGTCAGGAACAGGCTGAGAGCTCGTGCACACCGCACACCTCTGCCTAGCATCCTGCTCGCCAACGTCCAGTCACTGGAGAACAAGCTTGACGACCTCAGGGCCAGGATAAAGTTCCAGAGAGACATTCGGGACTGCAATCTCCTCTGCTTCACCGAGACATGGCTGAACCCAGCGGTGCCGGACCACGCCATCCAGCCGGCCGAGTTCTTCTCGGTTCACCGCATGGACAGGACACGGGACTCGGGGAAGTCAAGGGGAGGCGGCGTGTGTTTAATGGTGAACAACAACTGGTGCAACAGTGCGAACGTTGTTCCTCTCACACGCTCCTGCACACCAAATCTGGAACTACTGTCCATCATGTGTCGTCCTTTTTATCTACCTCGGGAATTTACATCGGTCATTGTAAGTGCCGTTTATATTCCACCACAAGCGGACACGGTCACCGCCTTATGCGAGCTGCATGAGGCACTCACACAGCACCAGACACAACACCGGGACGCTGCGCTTATTGTGACGGGGGACTTTAATAGCGCCAACCTCAAACGCGCAGCGCCGAACTTTTATCAACACATCACCTGCCCCACCAGGGGTGAAAGGACACTGGACCACTGCTACACTACGGTCAAGGACGGCTACAAGGCACAATCCCGCCCCCCGTTTGGCAAATCTGATCACGCCGCCATCTTCCTCATGCCAAAATACAAACAAAGGCTGAAACAGGAAGTTCCGGTTCAGAGGAAGGTCGCGCGCTGGACGGATCAATCGGTGGCCGCGTTACAGGACGCACTCGATGACGCAGACTGGGGCATGTTCAGAAACAGCTCCGACGATGACGTCAACGTGTTTACGGAAGCGGTTGTGGGATTCATCGGGAAACTAGCGGATGATACCGTGGAGACAAAGACTATCACAACGTTTCCCAACCAGAAGCCGTGGGTGGATAAAACCATCCGCGACGCTCTGAGATCCCGCACCGCTGCCTACAACACGGGACTCATGACGGGGGACATGGACCCGTACAAAGCCGCGTCATATAACGTGCGGAGGGCGGTGAAAGAGGCGAAGCAGCGCTACGGGAGGAAACTAGAGTCACAACTCCAACAGAGTGACTCTAGGAGCCTGTGGCGGGGACTAAGGACAATAAGGGACTATAAAACACCAACAACCGGTATGACGAACGCGGCCGTGACTTTGGCAGACGAGCTGAACACTTTCTATGCTCGCTTCGAGGCTGCAGCTAAGGTCTCCAACAATGCTAGTGTTAGCGGCGCTAACGGCTGCAGACAGGAAGATACTGCCAGCACCGGAAACGTGCTCGTCATCTCCGAGCATGAAGTAAGGAGAGCCTTCAAGAGAGTGAACACCAGGAAAGCAGCAGGACCAGACGGCATCCCAGGTCGTATCCTAAGAGACTGCGCATACCAGCTAGCTCCTGTGTTCACTGAGATATTCAACATCTCTTTATCTCAGTCGGTGATCCCCACATGCTTCAAAGAGTCCATCATTGTTCCTGTCCCAAAGAAACCCCACCCTGCTTCTCTCAATGACTATCGCCCTGTAGCCCTCACCTCAGTAGTGATGAAGTGCTTTGAACGCCTGGTCAGAGACTTCATCATTTCTTCACTACCAGACACACTGGACCCACTACAGTTCGCTTACCGTCCAAATCGTTCCACAGACGATGCCATCTCTCATCTCCTCCACACATCACTCACTCACTTGGACACTAGAAGGGGGAATTATGTTAAAATGCTCTTCATAGACTACAGCTCTGCATTTAATACCATAATTCCCTCCACACTCACCACCAAGCTGGAGCATCTGGGACTCAGCTCATCTATGTCTCAGTGGATCTCCAACTTCCTAACTGGCAGACCACAGGCAGTAAGGATGGGCGGACATGTCTCAGCCTCCACCACTCTCAGCACTGGAGCCCCCCAGGGGTGTGTTCTGAGCCCCCTGCTGTACTCTTTGTACACATATGACTGTGTGGCCACTACCAGCTCCACCACCATCATCAAGTTTGCTGACGACACCGTCGTGGTGGGCCTGATCTCTGATAACAACGAGACGGCCTACCTGAAGGAGATTAGGAATCTGGAGAACTGGTGCCAGAGGAACAACCTCCTTCTAAACGTCAGTAAGACAAAGGAGCTGATAGTGGACTTCAGCACTAAGCAGGAGAGGAACTACCAGACCCCCGTCATCAACGAGTGCCCAGTGGAGAGAGTGGACAGCTTCAAATACCTCGGAGTTCACATCACGCAGGACCTGTCATGGTCCTGTCACATCAACACCATGGTGAAAAAGGCCCGTCAGCATCTCTACCACCTCAGACGCTTGAGAGACTTCCAACTGCCCTCCAAGGTGCTCAGGAACTTTTACTCGTGCACCATAGAGAGCATCCTGGCGGGAAACATCTTAACCTGGTTCGGGAACAGCACCATGCAGGACAGACGAGCTCTACAGAGGGTTGTGCGGTCAGCTGAGCGCACCATCCGCTCCGAGCTCCCTGACCTGCACTCAATCTACAGCAGGCGGTGCTGGACCAAGGCCAGGAAGATCGTGAAGGACCTCAGCCATCCCAACAACAGACTGTTCTCTCTGTTGAGGTCAGGAAAGCGATTCCGCTCCCTGAAGACCAACACAGAGAGACTGAGGAGGAGCTTCTTCCCGCAGGCGATACGGTCTCTCAATCACACCACCACACAGTACTGACCCACACATATGGTTCTTACACACACTGGACATTCTGGACATTGTTTTTGCACAACACTGGTCACTATATTCTTCATTTCCAGTTAATACTTGTACAGCTGCTGTTATTGTGTATATATTTATTTATATTTAGATTTCTTCATACATTCTTATATAGTTCTATATTGTGTATTGTGTATTTTGTTGTACAGTTATTTTATTTTCAACTTTAATTTATATATTTTATCTTATTCTTCCCAGTTAAATTTACCCTTCATTCTAATTTGTGTTGTACAGTTATTTCATTTTTAACCTTAATTTATATTTTATTCCTTCCTAGTTAAATTTACCCTTTTTAATTTTTCATATTTATTTCCTATCTTATTCATAGCCTTTCCTTTTTTGTTTTCTTTAGGTCACGAGCAGTTGTCCAAGCATTTCACTACATATCGTACTGTGTATGACTGTGTACGTGACAAATAAAATTTGAATTTGAGTAAATCATGCAAGCCTTATATGATTTATATATGATTTACTCATGAAAGTGGCCACTTTCATGAGTAAATCATATATGTTTTTACTATTTCTTTTCCATATGGGTTTATAGTTAGCTTGTGCATATTTCTAATTGCATTTATTAAAAAATTACAACTGTCTTTGTTGATTGTTTCACTCATTTATTGTTTAGTGCAATCCTAGCAGCTGGATCATTTTCTTTTTTTTTCTTTTTTGCATGTAAGCCAACCACAGTCAAACCTCTGGCACAGCCTTGTTCTCTTCCTGGATCTCTGTTGACTTTCAGTGTTAAATCTATTCGTGGGTGGAATTTTTTCTGTTTATCTAAGCAGTTCAGTACAGTTCAGGTTTACTTGGAGAGTTTTACAGTTTTATAGGCAATTTCTCCAAGGTTATGCAGCATGATTTTTGACATTTTTGACTTCAGTGCTTTCGCCATTACACAATTACATCACTTAATGGCTACTGACATTTGTTACTGCGCACTGATGCAGGTTGAAGTTTATTTAACTTCTAATTTGGACAAGTTCCACACACCAACGCAGCTTCACAGATCATAGCACATGGAATAAAATTGGCATTTCACCAGTGGCTTTTTCATATATACTGTCAAGAGTGACTCTACCTCTCTGGATGTTTCCAGATGGGGACAAAGCACTTTTCAGCACAAAGCAGTTCTTATTAGATACACATTTTCTGACCACGGTGTATAAAATTTTTCATGACTCAGTTATTTGCAGTTATTTTGAAAAGAAAATGGGTTTAATGTAACCAACTCAAGGCCAAATAGCTTGAGAATTTTGTGCAGTGAAATGTAATTAATTAATTAAATTAATTTGTTTTATCATGAATATATTTAACAGGTGATAAAGGAATTTAGAGATGATGAGATGGAACATCATGATACAGGACTGGCGCATGATGCTGAAAATGTAAGTGTATTTTATGTCTTTAAATGTAATATATACACACTGCCAGTCAAAACTTTGGACACACCTTCTCATTCAATGTTTTTTTTTTTCTTTATTTTTATTACTTTCTACATTATAGATATATGCTGAAGACAGCAAATATATGAAGCAAGATATATGGAATTATGTGTCAGAGAAAAAAATGATAAATAACTCTTATATGTCTTATTTTTTAGATTCCTTAAAATAGCCACCTTTGCTTTGTTGACAGCACCGAAAACTAATTTTATATCAATTAGAAAAATGACTCCACACAGAAATAAATAAATATTGCTTCATTAGAGTATTTAACTGTCTTTACAATTTTTAAGTTGTTGAAAGTACTGCTGCCTAAATGTGTGTTTTGTGTGTGTGTGTGTTTTAGGTACCTGGATACTGGCTATTAAAAAATGCAATACAGTTAGGCTGCAAAGCTGCAATATATGTTTCCCAACGTATCTAACACTGTTCTTAAAGCAGTTGAATTGTTTTGTTATTCTGACTCAAGTTCGTAAATGACTTAATTTGGACCTGTGTTCTCACTCTGCATCTTTGTAAATGTAAATGAAGCACAACGTACCTGTACCTGATCGTATCTGTTAAAATTTCTGTAATAAATGTCAGGCCTTGGTTCTGTTTTCTGAAGGCAAATTTTTACTTTTGTGTTGTGTTACTTTTGTGCTTGCTGCAGGAAGGTCAGTCTGCCTGTCTGAAAAGTGTCAGTGTTGATGAGAAAGTGAGAAACTGGTGAAATAAAGATACTCATGGACTTTAGATATTTCCATTTGTACATGTATCCAGTTACCCCCACATACATAACATATTTTTCATATAATTGTGCCTTAAGTTGCTTTAGTGTTTTTCTTATCGGCAAGAGCTGCAAAGACCAATATTTTAATAACTTTTAGCTGCCTTTGACCAAAAGCTCGACTCCCTAAACACGCATGATAAGAACATATTAATCCAAGTACAGACACACACACACACAACCACCACTACCACCACCATACCATTCTGTTTCACATGTAATAGTTCATATATCAAGCTGAGCAATGACTTGTCATCCAGGCCTAACTGCTAAGCAGCCTCACACAGCTGTTCTGGGTACATTAGGTCACTGAGCAAGAAGGCTTGTCCAGGGGCCCCTAATATTCATCAGGTTGTGTAGCTTGAGCCAAATGTTCATTCCCCCCCTGACTCAGTATCATTCTGTCCATATGTCCATTCAGTTGTGACCCAAACCTGATTTCTCCTAGTTTTAGCATTTTTTTGAGCATGAGCATATGATACATGCTGACTCATGGCCAGTAGTGGGGGGTATTAATCATCTTGTTGGTTGAGCAGATGATAATAATGTTATTAAAAAAACTGAAAATCTGATATTTATTCATTGTATGTGAATTGATAAATATAAAAAAAAATAAAAACCACAGACAGAGTCATAGTAAAATGTTCAGTTTGATTGTGCCATCATAAGTGGTTCAGCCTGCACATGTTAGATGAGATATTGAAATATGCAGATTTCACTTTCAGCTGCTTATTAATGGCGGCTGCCTGACTGCAGGTCAATCTTTACATTTGCTTTATGCTATTGCAGCCCTGTGTGAAGATCCATTTACCTTAGCATAAGGTCAGGTCCTGACTTCAGGGGTTAATATGCAGTTTTATCCTTCATTCCTGAAAAACAGAATTGTTTAATGTCCATCAGTAAAAGATCAAGTTAAATAATTTGTAGTCTGCATTATCACTGTTAGATGTTTGTGACTCACTAAATAAGCCATACAGAAACTAAACCAGGGTGTATTCATGAATGCGCTACAGCAGTGTTTTTAATGGGGGGAGGGAAAAAAGTGTTTGTGTTATATTCCAGTGAAAACTGAAAGGCTAACTTGCTAGGGAGCAAACGAACGCCAGTTTTTCTGACTACTGCTACAGGAACGCTGTCAACTTGGGTATGACGTCATTTTCAGCTCCAACGTTCGAGGTAAAAGGAAAGCACCAGTATAACTTTGTGCCTTTTTCTTTGACTCTTGGTAGTCATTTTAGTTTGGTAATCTATGGGTAAGGATCATATTTTGAAACCAGCCTCAAGTGGCTGCTTGAGGAGTTTTCGAGACCTTTTGATGCTCACATTTGAGCCCTGGTTGCATGCGCTTCGAGAACCAAGCTAAGCACTTCATCCTCTCATACGAATACAGTTAAATCTGGCTTAATAAACAAAGAATCACCAAAAAAGCTAACTCGATGCTCCAGGAAAAGAAAGGAACTGGGTTACAGTGGATGAATGCTCGCTACAGCCACTTTATACATAGAGTTTATAATTACAGTTGGTAGTTCAACTGACCCATGAGTGTGGCTGCCATAATCCCCATCTCCCCATTATTTTTCCATTTTATTTGTACCTGCTTGCCTTTATTGACTGCATGTTATTTGATTTTCGTGACCAAGTACTAATTACTGTGAGCAAAGCCTGGAGTATTCTCACGATCTCAGGATAGGATGGAAACGCATGACATTCACTTTTATAATCACAGGAGGTCACCCACTATAGATCAGAAACATGAGACAATAGGCAGCTTTGCAAATCAAAGGTAGATCATCATACATTATCTTTGAGCCCGATTAATAGTGCTGACAATTTTATAGCAAGGTGTAACTGTTTAAATAAAGCAACATATGTAAAGCTCCTTTTGTAGTGTAGACTACATCTAAATTATCCACCGTATGTAAACACAAATGGTGTGCTCGATATATCTTATATCGTGCTCGATATATATATATATATATATATATATATATATATAAATAATGTCTGCACATTCTGGTCAATTCTTCAATCATTTAAAACCATCAGGAGATCATGTGCATTGTTTAGGTTCTTTTCTCAGTATCAAAAGGAATTTGCTGAAACACAGACTCAGAAATTGGCAACAAGAATTTGAAGAGAGCAATAAAACTTTACTAAACTGGGACTGTCTTGCTACCCATGAATAATTGCAGTTGTAAATCTTCAGCAGCACGAAAAATACAAATCCCTATAAGTCATAAGATCTTTCGGATACAGATTTTATTACTTCTTGGCTTTAATAGTTGGTGTTTGCCAGTAATAAGGCCTTTCTGGGGTTTATGGTAACTAATAGCAAAAAAGTACTTCTCTAGAACTGAGAGCACAAGGAATTAAGTAGATAGAATTTTGCTAGTAGTTTGATATGATTTAATGAATGTCTGGCAGCTTTCAACATGTGTTCTTTCTTTTTAATTCAAATACAATCACTTTTTTTTCAAGAGGTGGTATATATATATATATATATATATGAAAGACTCTGAAAACTCTGAAGTTGCAGGTTAGTGAGGTTACTATCCTGTTACTAGTTAAATGTGAGATGTTTCACCGTGTTTCATGTGTTTTTTGTTGCCTATAACTTTTTATTTAAATGTGTTGCTACATCAAATTCAAAATGCTGCATTAATATCTAAAAATAAAATCAAATTTTTTAGCATTTAATGTCGTGCCTTTGTACTATTTTTACAGAAATATAGGATTTAAATAATTTGCAAGTCATTGCATTCTGTTTATATATTTTAAATTTACATCCATCTGAAGTTTTGGGGGGTTTTATAAATCAAGAGGAGTCAGTGGAGCTTTTCATCTACATCTGGTTTTCCAGGTCAACGGCCATGCTCTATAAATAGCAAACAGTGAACATTTTACTGTTCTGGGGTATGTCTGCACATACAGTAAATACCTGTGGTGTGATATTACTATATGCTTTAGATCTCTGTTCTGCATTGAGGGACTAACTTATGTAAATTTTAGTTTGATCTGTAACACATTCATTTTCCCCCACCCTTTTATTGACATGTAAATGAGTGTAGTGTGCTCTGTGCATATGTGTATGTACAAATGCATCGAAATGCCTAAACATATTGGAAATCTTTTGGGTTACTGAGGGGTGTGTGGCGTGAAAGAGTGACCACGTGTTCACATCTTCACACTGTGAAGTGACAACACAAGATGCAAAGGACTGACATCACTGGAAGCTGGAATTTGTGATTTATGGCCTGCCGTGCAGTGCCAACCACCAACGGCTTTGGTGAGAGAAAAACACATCAAGGTCAGTCTTCTAGGAAGGTTAAACTGAGCAAAACCTAAAATTCTTTAATTCATATCGAAAAACTGTTATCCATATTCAACCACATACATTTCAGAATGATTTTCAGTATATAGAACTGCAACATCAAAGAACTTTTAGGTGAAGTTAAGTCTGGAGTATAGATCTATTTGTGTCTGTGAGTGCAACAAATCTTTCGTTCTGTCAAATCCACCGAATCAGACAGTAAGTATGAAAACTGGCTATCAAGCAACGTTTCATGTAAAATGTAAGTTCAGCAGAGACCCTTCAACAAAAATGAAATGGATTGTTTTGACATCCCTATAGCATTTCCAGTAATATTGCTAAGTGCATATGATTCATGAATTGGCAGAATATTTTGTACATATATGCATGACTGTAGAATCAGTATGAACATAATACTATGCTGTTTTTGTGATTTAACTGCTTCATCATGATCTTTGCAAATAAAACCAAAATCCTCAGCTGGAAAACTGATTTCTGGGGCACATACCTTTAAACCCTTTTTACATGTCTCCCTTTCTCTTTAGCATCCACAGAGAATCCTAAACTATAGTAGATGAATTCTTTTGGAATTTTAATTAGGGATGCACCGAATGATCCCTTTTCATTGTGGTATAAAATATATGATTTCTTTAATAAGAAATATATGATTTCTTTAATAAGAACTATTTTATTTAACTGAAATGTATTTGAATCAATGGAAAATGGACATCAAAATGGACATCTAGGTCCCATCTTCTTTTCAGATGGGACCTACACGTGGGGTAGTGTGATAGTTTGTTGATGAAGTTGTAGGACTTGTGTGAAGGACTTATTGTTGAGTGCGGAGTTGAGCATGGCGTGACCCCTCCACTGGTATCAATCAATATACTGACAGGCATGGTGGCTCATCCAGCATGACTCCAAGGCCACGCTGCTGCTCCACTATGTCATGAGCTCCAAAGATGCTTAAAGCTATTGACTCTAGCGCAGCTTGACACCCTCCCTGTCCCGCACCAACACAACCATCCTTCTATCAGAACCAGTGCCCCACTTAGGTAAGACACGAGCAAAGCCATTGAACTGCATAGTGTAAAGTCAGTAATTAAAGCTATAAATAATTGTATATAAATGTAAATGGGCGTAGCCACTGTGACTTCAGCCACTTATTTGTGAATGTCCATTTTCAATAATTGAAATTTGCATTAGGGCCTTTTCATCATGTCTTCCTTGTCACCAGAGGTGACCATATTTGGATGAGAGAGCAGTGCTAAGTGAACAGCTAATGCTAGCTATCTTATTTAGATAGGTGCATTCACAGCTGCTAATTAGTGCTAAAACCAAAGTATTTGCATTAAAAATCTGCCAAAAGTCACCAAACCAAACCTGTTTCAAATCAGCTGCGGTGGTAACAGACAACCAGGCTAATCAGATTTAACCTGCAAACACCTGTCACTCAGAGAGGCTACAACCCTGATAATGCACAATATTAGCCTTTATAGTTTTCAAGTCCAGGAGTTATAAAACCTGCTTTTATAAAAGGAGAACATGGCTTAAAAAGTCTGTAAATATGTCTATGTAACTATAGACTGTATCTATATGTCATGGATACTCACATTTCTATGATGCTTTATCAGCCTTACTGACCATTCAAAGGGCTGTAGATTACAAGTTATATATAAAGTGTACATTCATACAGCAATTTTGCAATCTATTGCCAAGAACAGACAATCACCAATTAACATGCATACATATATTTGCACTGAAAGGCTTAAAGAAAGGTCGAGGTAAGAGTTCAAACCCAGAACCTTCTTTCTGTCAGTCAACGTGCTAATCACTCCACCACCGGTAGATCCACTTTTGGCTCTCGCCGTCTTGGTATTAGTGAAGCTGAATGTGTTGAACAAAAGTGTGAATGCATAAGGTCTGGTTAATCGCTACCTTACAAAAGACACACCATAAAGCATGACCTTCTTTATTGTCCTTTCTGACTAACATCAGAAATCATAATTACAAAATGATCATTTTCTCACAGCCACAGTCTGAATTGAACCAGAAGGGTCTGCTTTTGCCGGCTATTAGAAAGAACAGGTTAAACTTTTGGGTTCACCTTTTAGATGTAGAGTCTACATTGGACTTTCCTATACAGTTTTTGAATTTTACGTGGGGGTGGTGGGGACGGGTTGCTCTTGCAGCTAACTTTAAGTGGTCATTCTAGGAACTGTTAACTGTATTCTTTTTGTAATGTCTATATTGACTTCATTTTTCAGCCCTGGAACTGCTGCTTGAGTATGAACTTACCAGCACATCGCTTTATTTTAGTATTTACTTTGTATATGATATTTAAAACATCTTCAGCAATTAATGCAAATCTAAAAGAATATTTAGAAAGTGTAAAAGTCCATAAAAATAATAATTGTACCTCCACTGATTTAAATTGTTCAGGGAAAAACAGAACGTGTGCAAGCTGTGCAACATCAGTATGAACTTCAGTAATACAAATCTGCAATATGCTTTCATGATGTGAAGCTTTTAGTGTTCTGATCTCCGTTTGCCCTTTGTACATCAAAATTTTCCTTGTGGAATTCAAGGAACTTACTTGGATGAAGTTGTGTCTGAAATCGGAATAAAGTGCACACAGAACATAGTTGGCTGTGAAGGGATCAGCAGAATGAGCTGCAGTGTGTCAAAGCAAACAAGACTTATTCATTAGTCATCTATCCTTTTCTGTATGTTACATTACACCCCCATCCCCCAGAATTCAACAACTTGTATTGCTGCTGCTTACCCTCCTCAATTTACTGTGATGCATAAGCAGCTTGCAGAAGGTTACCGTGCAAGGCCTCTTAACACCTGGTTTAAGGAATAGTTTTTCCCACCCCACCTGCTAGCCTCCTGCAGTGGCTCAGCGCTTTACACCGATCCCGCTAAGGCTCTTTCTGTCATCCTCACTGATTGAATGGAGAGCTCTGGCAGTAGTGCTCTGGCCAAGTCTCATATCTCTTGCCTGAGGCTCGTTTTCGTGTCGCTTGTAAAGATGCCACTCTTATCACCTATTAATCATGGCCCTCGATGTCCAGCTATGCCCTCCACTGCTGGTGACAACAAGTGATGCTCTTGCAGATTTTCAGATTACATGCAACGTGAAAAGGAGGCTTCAAGCTACGATTAGGTTTGGATCATAAACTTATTTAAAGTTTTGCTGGTGTATTGATGCAGCCCATGAGAGTTTTAATTATTCTAAAGAAAAAGGTTTACTGTAAAAGTTGGAGGGCTGGATTTTATACTTGTTACGCGTGGGTCGCAACCTTTCTGTGCTTTAGTGTAAGCAATGGAATTTAGATCACGACAGCCGTCCCTGGATCGTTGTTCTTTGAAGTTATCAGCCGTCAAATATTCTCGCTCATGGCTGAGCCCTCAGCTCTTGTGGTTGGTGATGACACACATGCACAGCAGACAAAGTGCCCGGACCACCCGAAGCCTGAGGTATCCTGACCTTGGAGGCTCGCTGTGAAACATAACAACACAAGGGGAAAAAGAATGCCTTCTATGCTGCACAAGGGGTCAAGTTGTTGTCCCGGTCAGGGTGAAGTTCAACATGTCACACAAGCCCCTTATGTGTTATCTACAATGTTTGTCTATCAAAGGAAAAATACACATATGATAGGCTCCAGAAGCATGTCTGGTCTCACTCATAGTGTGTGATTGTGGTGGTCTGGTAGTGTCTGCTGCAGAAGCTACAAAGGGACAAGACTGAAATGCTCTGGGAGTTGAATCAGTCAAGATCTAGAGCACAAATTCATTTTGATCCGCTGATCTGAGGCCTGTACTAAAAAACGTATCACTCTGTCCAATCCCATATGAAAGAATAACAAAATAGCAGCAATGCCATCTCTCTGTTCGTGACATTCTCGCGAAATGGTGATAGATTTACAGCAACTTCTTTCGTTTTTTAGCTATTTGAGGTATCTGTTAAACAGATTGTTGCATTGATTTCTGGGAAGACAGATGGTGGTGTGCATGCTTCAAGACAACTGAAGGAATGAAGAATTGTTCAGCTCGGTAGATCAAATTCGGTATAGGCCTTAGGCTACATTTTTATTGCGTGTAGGCACATACGATCTCAGACATATTTTTGAGTAGCTTTGTTTTGTTTCTGGCCATAGTTGAAAGTAGATAAAATAGAACGAGGTGCTTGAAAATGAGACAAAATACCATTTTTCATGCCAAAGCAATAAGACAAACCCAAGGAAAACTGTCTGCTTTGTTTGTAAGTCTTTAAATGGTTGGGTGATTATTGCAGACAACATATTATATCATTGTATCATATGTACATCCAGAATGCATTCAGACATGTGGCTGTATCCTGATAGAAATGTTTATATACAGGATGAACCTTTAAGATTTAAATCATTCCAAAAGCATCTAGTTGCTATTTTACATTGATTGTAAGTGTGCTGTTTTCTGTTTGTACAGTTTTCCAATAGAGATGTCAATTTGCCTTTGGCATAATGTATTTATTTTTCTCTTCTTTGCTTTATCATTCTGAAATGTGCACCCTGCAGTCTTTTCAGCCCAGACTACCCTATACAGCCCTGTGCTGCCTTGTGTAGCCACTGGCCTTCCAAGCGATCATTATTTGCTTTGATTGACACTCTGGGATGGTGTGCATTTCATTGATGAGAATTTTAGAGCTCTGGGGCTCGTGATCCTTAGTGATCGGTGGTACGTCACCCTGCAGCCATCCCAGGGGCGACAGCTACAGATCAGTTTCAAATACTCTGTCGCTTTCATCACCAAAGGCAAACTAACTTAACCTGACAAACAGAAGTCTGCAAAGCTGTGGGTAAAGTTACCATCAGTGCACAAAACCTTTAATTCTGCAGGATAGAAATCGCTGAACTTTTTTAGCTTGAGTGATTAGCCCAAGACAAGAACCAAAAGGAGGTTAGAGTATATAAAACTGCTTCAGCAGTCCTCCTTTAATTGTAATCAGCGTCTGTAGATCACAGAAATATGGTAGGATAGTTAAAATTAAGTCTTACAGTGGAGCTGTTAAGTGTTAGGTGGTATCATCTGCATAAAGTGCTTGAAAATTAAACTGAACTGAAAATTGTGCGAGGAATTTACAAATCTTCCTGCATTTGAGTTAATAAAAATAATATGCTTAAATAGTCAGATTGTCTAATGACATAATAAGCTCCAAAGAATTATCTTAATGGGGATTTTGATAAGTAGAAGGCCTTAATCCCCCCCCCCACCACCACCACCACCACCACCACCAATTTTTTTACAAAGAATAATTTGTGTGCTGCAAAGGCCTGACCTTTTATCTTAAGTTCTTTAATAACACTAATGATTTTATTAAATGAAGTAAAGGAACAGAAGCTATTATTCTTTAATTATAATATGTTTTTCTGTTAATGTGCCTTTGAAAAGGACTAAACCACGCTCCTATACTTTATATTAGTTATGTAATGACTTTACCCCAGTAAATAAATTGTTAGATATCTGTTATTCTTGTAAAACTGAGCGTACTTAAAAGAATGAGGCAATGCATAATGCGTATGGTGCTACAACCAAGAAGAGTCTCCTCCACCTGTGCTTTGAGACTGTTGACCATGCGGGAACCTTACGGTACGACTGATTCCCATGTCAGAAAATGTTTGAGGTGGGCGCTCGAATGACCTCTGGGTCACATTCCATGCAAAGCGACTGTGCGGTCATGCTGACCATGTAGATGTTTAAATAAGAAAAAAAAATGGCAATCAGCAGCGGATGGAGGGGGGAGAAGAAGGAGGTTAGGGGTAAAAAGAACTTGTGCATGAGGTACGGTCAGCTGGGAAAGTGCTTGAAGGTGGGTGTGTGCAAAGAATTGAAATATGTTGAAGAGATGCGTGTGTTATCTTTTCTCCTCACCACTAACCATCCAGTACCTCCCCTTGCGGTGTGTCGTCACCAGATGATCTCAGGGCCTGAGAGGAGCTGCAAGAGAAAATGGGAGGAAATCTGATCCATATGGTGGCACTATAAAGGTCGTCGCTGATTTGCAGCCTTCATCAAAACCTGGTCAAGACTTCATCACTTACTCATGACTAGGACCCTCCTCTCGCACCTTGTCACAGTGCACTGAATGTCTCACCAGTCTCTCTCTCCAGCAGAACCAGTTATCTGCCTGACCCTTGGGGTGAGGGGTTCATTGCAGCAATCTTCAAAACTGATTCTTCTTTGAAAGGTAAAGTATTTGCAAGTTGGAAAGTTTTTGAAGATTTCTCATGTTTTGCATGAATTAATCAGCATGTCCCTAATTTTTTATGTTGCCTCAGATATGAAGATACTGGGTCCATTTGTTTTCTTGCTCTTGCTTGGGGGACTGTGGTGTCAGAACAACCGTAATGCTAAAGCTACTGGAAAGTCCACAAAGAAGTCTAGTGGGATCCAACAAGGTGATGCTGGCCAGTCTGCCTCCGCAGCTGATGTTACTTCAGGAAGCACTGGAAGAACTGGAAGCACCTCCAGAAACACCGGAGGCTCAGCCGAATCAAGACAGGAAGGTGCTGCAGGGACTCGTGGAGCTGGACAACAGACAGATGATATGAGGCTGCACTACCTCACAAACACACAAGTTACATGTAATGATGGGACAGTAGCTGGGTGAGAAGTTCTGGTTGTTTTTGCTCTTTAATGTCTGTTTCCTGATTGAGTCAGTGATTTTACAAAGATGGTTTATCTTCTGTTTCTCCTCATGCTCATTCATTTGTTCTACAGGTTTTACCTAAAGGAATTCAGAGGAAGCCGCCGATGGTTGTTATTTCTGGAAGGTGAGTATTTAAAACCCCATATGGTTAATTTAGTCCCCTAAGGTCAGTTTGTTTTAGCGTGACACCCGCTCATTGGAATCTTAATGTGGATGTCATCTTGTCCTGTCAACTTTTTTGGTTGCTGCGTGTCACAGACTTGAATTGAGGTTAACACCGGGGGAGTGTCTTCCAAATTTACTTGTACTCTGATATTGAACACAAATCATTTTCTTGCATGTTACTGAGTGACAAATCAGCAAAAATGAGCAATCTGCATGCTGACAGTTTGTAAATTAAAGAGATCATTCTAGTCTTTTGCTCAACTGTGAATTATTATTGTTATTATTATCTTTTTTCAATTTTATTTATATAACACCAAATCACAACAACAATTGTCTCAAGCTGCTTTATATTGTAAGGTAAAGACCCCATAATAATACAGTTAATGCATACTATGGTCATGTTAGTGTAGCAGCCTGCAGGTGCAACCATTGCTTTCACCATTCCTCACAGGCCTGTGTGATGGGCTAACAAGGGTGTCCCTATCTTGGATGTGAATGTCTAATATTAGTGTCTATTATATTTAGGTGGCTGGTGCTGCTACAGCAGAGAGACCTGTGATTACAGGTACCAAAATATCCCCCGACTAATGAGCTCATCGGGGTGGCCTGAAACTAAAAGAGGTTAGTCAGCTGACAGTGTTTCAGAATGCCTTTCATAGACGTTTCCACAGAGTTGCTTTCTTTGACTAGTGAGGCAAGTGGACATCTGTTTAATGAGCGATTGTTGGATTTACAGGAAGTGGAATATTATCTTCTAAAGCTGAGGACAACCCACACTGGCATAACACAAATATTGTGTAAGTACCTGCATAGATGTGCTTTGTATTTTTGCGGTTAATGAAGGTGTATAAAGACAACTTTTTCTTTGTTCCCATAGTTGTTGTATTAATTAATTTGTGTACATAATGGGAGACACTGCAGGGGAGTAGGATTAAACATTCAACTTACAAATATGAAGATTGTTATTTTTTTGTATTATAAATTTTCTGAACTTTGATGTTTGAATATGTAAATGAAGTGTTATCTTACTAAATAGACACTTCATAAACACATGTTTGTACATCAGAATGAAATGTTTTTACATCAAGATCTTCTGTCACTTTATATATATTGAAACCCTCTTGACAGAAAAATAATTTTTAGGGAAGAATATTCAGTAAATCAAGATATAATTGGTAACATTTATAAAGAATGTCTTTGTAAAAACCTTCGAAAATTAAAAAAATTGGACTAAAACTAAGGTTTTCTGCGTGTAAGTGCTACTGAGTATGTGTATTTTCTATGGATTCTTTACTCATTCTTTAAAGGAGAAAAGTTGTTTTTATTGGATGTCATAAAACTTCTCCAGTTCATCGTGTGTCCTTGGGCAAGACACTTCACCCGTTGCCTACTGGTGGTGGTCAGAGGGCCCGGTGGCATCAGTGTTCGGCAGCCTCGCCTCTGTCAGTGCGCCCCAGGGCAGCTGTGGCTACAATGTAGCTTGCCATCACCAGTGTGTGAATGTGTGTGTGAATGGGTGGATGACTGGTTGTGTAAAGCGGTTTGGGGTCCTTAGGGACTAGTAAAGTGCTATACAAATACAGGCCATTTACCATTACTTACATTGAGAAAAAATATGCTGAATAAATATTCACAAATATCTGTAAACATCCAGGCCAAAACTGAAAACTGAAAACAGCTATATTAAATTAAATTAACTTAAATTAACACATAAATGTGCATTTTTTTCTGTGCACTAATCTGAGAAATGCTATAAAAAAAACTTGTTTTTAGCTGTAAGGTCGCTTCCTGAAGCTGTTTTAGGTGATTTTTTTGTGTGTGAAACGTTGGATAAAGTGTCTAATGTTACAGTTCCTAAAATGATTGTATCGAAAAACAACAACAACAAAAAGGTTGCATAATCAGGGATTCAGCAAACATATCTTCTTAATGCAGCTGGTAATATGCTTGACTTAAAAAGAATTGAAAACACAATTCCTTGTGCGTGCAACACTTTCAGTGACCCTTTTTATGTCAGACAAGATTACTTAATTATGCAGCACAACAACAAAACTGTATCACCGATTAATGACGAATAAATAATTTATTTTGTTTTCTTTTCCCTTTCTTTCTTTCTTTTGAAGATTGTTTTTTATGTTGAAATGTCGAGGATGACTTTAGTGATCGCACAGCCTGAGGAAAGAAACGTCTGAAAAGTCTGGTGGCACAGCAGGATATATACTGCGTGGTGAACTGGCATATGCGTGTAGTGTTTTGGGTGATATTTTTAACTTTCCGCTTTCATCCATGCAAGCAATTTTAATCTTTAATGATAAAGTTTCGTTTCTGAAATTCAGCAACATGCAGGCTGTGTGATCAAAATAGAGATTTGCCACTTTCTGATATATGACAGAAGTTGTCAGCTCCAGCCTGAGGTGATTTTTATGGGGGAGGGAAGAAACCAACTTCAGGGCCTCCAGCTTTAGTCTAACAAATGTGATTGTCTTCTTTATGGCAGATTCATCCCTTACTGTTCCAGTGATGTGTGGAGCGGCACTGGGCCTGCACCAACACCCCCTTCCAGGCCAAGACAAGGCAGGGACAAAGTCAGAGATAGGAATACAAATGCAAGTAAGTTTCCTCAAATCTTTTACAATAAGGTAACCGTAGCTCCTTTGGATACAAGAAAACATGTATTCTCTAAATGTTCAGTTAATTAGAGAATACAAATCTTGTCATACTTGTCTTCACTATCAGCTGAATATAACTTCATGGGATCCCTAATCATCCGTGAGGTCATCAAAGATCTCATCCCTAAAGGAATCAAGCAGGCCAAGGTTGTCATGCTGTCTGGTAGCAGGTGAGTTTGTTTTATTGTGCTCTGATGGACAAGAGTCTCTGTACCATCTGGACCGTCTCCATATCTACCATTAAAGTCCTATTTTGGGTGCATCCTCTTGTTAACAATGAAGATGTTTACAGTCAACTGTGATCAGTGACATAATGATTATTAAAGGACCTTGCCCTGTAATGGTGAACATTCCTCCCAGGTTAGCAGCATGGTTCTTGAGACGTCCCCGGGCCCTAAAACAGGATCAACTGAATGTGAAACCTGCTAAATGTTTACTTCCCCGCTATGAGCTGGCATGCACTGTCAGTTTGATATCCTAAACAAAAATGTCACCCTCAAAGCCAAACTATTTATTCATTTTCTTGGCTCCCCTGCAGCGCTGGTGGAACAGGTGTTTTGCTCAACATTGAGAGGGTGGCCAGTCAGCTCCAGCAGCTTGGTGCAGAAGCTCAGGTCCGAGGCCTCGTGGACTCAGGCTGGTTTCTGGAGAGCAAGCAGCAAAGATCACCAAACTGCCCTGAGACAGTTTCCTGCTCACCTGAGGATGCTATCAAGATTGGACTCAGGTGAAGACAATATTTAGATCTCTTCCTATGCCCGATGTAGGATTTGGAAATCATATTATTCGTGAATTTTATTGATTAACTGTGCATTATTATCTCAGGCTGTGGAATGGGGTTGTTCCTGACAGATGTCGGCAGCTCTTTAAAAGAGGGGAGGAGTGGAAGTGCTTCTTCGGTCATAGACTATACTCTACTTTGACGTGTGAGTGTTGACTGGTGTCTTTGTTTATGATGATGTTTTAAATTTAAATGCACACCATATGACATGACTTGAGCAGTTCAGAAATAATGAGCACTGACATATTAGAACTGTGAATTTCCTTCACTCAATCAGTGAACAGACTGATTCCCACGCTGATGACATGATAAGCCAATGTAAGTTCATCTGGACTGCATCATTTTTTTAGAGGCCTTCTGAATATTATAGCCCTCGATGCAAACTTTTAAGATCTTTATTGTCACATATATGGAATTTTAAAGTTGCTAAATCAGCAAAGCATATAAAAGCACGTTTAGTCAAAATCTCCAAATCAGGGTCTGAAATTAAAGAAAAGAGATTTTCTATGTAAATCTTGAAACTCTAACTGCTACGCTGGTGCGTAAACTTTTAGATCATGACATTCTGAGTTGTATTCACTGTAATCATTGAAAAGGGGGCCAGTGTGGCTAGTAACAGTATGTTTAACTGGTGGATTTTTTCATTTTGGCTGTTAAATATAAAAACTTTTTAGAGACTGGTCTAAATAACAAATTTAATCACCAACTGAGGCCAGCGCAAAAACCTGCAGATCTTATGAAATTGTACACACAGAAAAAAAAAAAAAAGATCACGAACATGGCGGTGAACATAAATCCAAAAGACCCTACGTAGCTCTTCAGGTAGTTCCTGACTTTGTTTGACCCCTACTCATCCAGGGGAGTGTATATATCTGTGTGTGTGTGTGTGTGTGTGTGTGTGTGTGTGTGTGTGTGTGTGTGTGTGTGTGTGTGTGTGTGTGTGTGTGTGTGTGTGTGTGTGTGTGTGTGTGGATACAGCTTAATAACTGGCAGGAAGTGACTAATAGACTTGATGGAATTTACTGATTTGATCAACTAAATGTTATTTTCCCTACAGCCCCTGTGTTTATTGTACAGTGGCTGTTTGATGAGGAACAGCTGAGGGTGGAAAACATCTATATAGGGGGACAGAGCATGTCTGAGGAGCAGTGGCAGTACATACAGAACCTGGGCTTGGAGCTCAAAAACTCCCTGAGAGATGTTACGTAAGTTCCGTAGAACTTATCATATATTGGCGTCTAAACATTACTAACATTAACAGAACATAAAAACTGTATGTTTAGCACTCATTGATTTCCAGCCATTTCCTGAAATTGAAATTAAGCCCTTTCGACAACACGGAACTGCTTTTTAGTGTTTTCTTTTAATATTCTTGACCATTGATAGTGGCAAATACAATCATTCGTTTTAATAGATCAGGAAATCAATTCAATCTACAATTTATAATTATAAAAAAATATTTTAAAATAGAATTGGTGACTTTAACAAAACGTAATAGAGCTTGCAGAGCAGTGGTGGTGAGCTACTATCCACTTTCCATTTGTACATTTACATATCAAAGCCTGTAACTGTTGAGTGAACTGCCAGCCATTTAAAACAGCAGACAATCAAATTCTATGTTAACATCCAACAGTTCCTTGACGTTCTCTGTGCCATCTATGCATTCCTGTCAAAAGTCGTCATCACGCAGTGACTAGATTCAAATCTTACTATAGCTAGTTGAAAAATAAATCAAGATGGATTTTAACAAATGCTCTCTCTTTGCGTGTCTTTTAGGGCTGTATTTGCTCCGTCCTGTCTCTCCCACACACTAATTACCAAAAGGTAAGAATGGATATTCAAGTTCACCTGGCACCCTTGTTTTTTCTCCCCAGCAGTCATATCTACCCAGTGAGCTCATGCTGCTGTTTTTGTTTTGCTTGTTCATCAAACCACATTGTCACCAAATGCCACTTCACACTTTCTCTAGCCTCCCAGTACCACTTTAACATAGAGATTATTTAGTTGTTCACATGGACATTGATGGGTCATTGCAGTCTTGTATAAGTATACTTAGTTATGCTGAAGTGGGTGCAATCAAAGTCAGGAGCTGAAAGTTCAAGGTCTTTTGTAGCTTTGTATGCTGCAACACTTGCAGTTGCAAACCTTAAAGTAAAACAGTTTCCTGCCATTTGCCCTTTTCTGGTCCTTAATTACTAACTCTGACAACCTTCCCATTTTTCTTTCTTTATTTCTAATTCATAACTTCTCCTTCTTGTTGTTCCTAAAGTAACTGGACAAGTTTTCAAGTTAGAGGCACGTCTCTGCCACGTGCCCTTCAATGCTGGGACAGGAGTCTGGAAGCAATACGTAACAACAGGACCCCGGCTAAAGGATGTCCTTTTCACCTCGTGGATTCCTGTCAGTGGCCACAGTGTAACCCCACCTGCCCAACTTTGGTGGATAAGACCACCCAGCAGGAGCTTACCTTGCTCCAGATGCTGGTAGCCATGGGTCTGGACCTCCAGAGGCTGGGCCTGGATCCCCAGGGAGATGCAGATTCTCTTGTCAGCATGGTCAGGAATGGTGGCTAAGTGTGAAAATTTAGGGTACACGAAAGGTTAGCCAGAGGCTTAATAGATGAAAACAAATGTGTTGAAAATTTAACGTAACCATAGAAATGCTGTAGAAATCTGGTTACTATGTCTTGTGCTACTCAGCATTCCATTATGCTCCACATGACTGTTCACTTTGAGACTTGGCTGGAGGGTATGTCACTGCATCTGGGTTTGAATGGTTTAGTGGGCCCTCTACTGGACACCAGTGGAAAGAGGTGTTGCAGCTGTACTGATCAACAAGCTTAGTGTTTAGCAGATGGCTGTGCATAACCTCCTACAACACACTTTCAGCCTGATCACTCCACAGGAACATGTAACATCAGAGCATGGTAGTAGAGTTGTAATGAATAGAAAGTACCTGAAAGCTGACGGAGACACAAACATTTTGCTCAAACAAGATAGAAATGCTTTTGTGTTCATGCAGCTTTTAGCAGTTAAACTTTATACTCTTTATCTACAGTCTGTTTTAGTTATTCACTGATTTCCACCATGCATTATTGAAAAATACAGAATCTGTCAAATTTCTAGTAATCAGATTACTACATAATAATACACAAATGAGCTAAATGTTCAACTTTTTTGGAGAAAACATATCAAAAAGTTTCACTTACTTTTACTCAGTAATTTTTGGTGCACTTAGTTCCAAAGACACTACCGATTTTGGTGACTTAGTTTGAGTGTGTAGATTCTGATGCTATGCTGACATACATATATTTATATATATACATATATTACATAGTATCTATACATACTTTCTATGCATGCAAAATAGAAATGTGATTAGTTATTGTAATATTTCTGTGTAGGGCAGACAAAGGTGATCAGTGACCTACCACAATAATTTGTGAGTTTATTCAAGGAAAAAAACACAGTTTTGACATGTGAACTTATTAATGTAAAAAAACAAAAAACAAAAAACGCTGCAGTTACTCACTGCACAGTTGTGACAATCTATGTCTAGTGACATACACAGACATAATGCAACTAGTATTTCATAGGGCTTAATATTGCAGTCCTTCATTGTTGTTAAAGCATGATTTTTCATAATGTTGTGCTGTTTTTGCATTTACAGATAATGCTGTATCTGTATGTTTTAATTTCCTTTAGGTACTGCAATAAGGGTGTTGCACGTGTCAAAATGTGGAATAAAAAATATGATGTGGATCTGAGAGTTTGCACTTTGCAATCTGTTTTATTATACTCTTCACAGAGTCTGAGTCAGAATACACATTGAGAAGATTCAATAATTGTTGAAAGTATATTTTACAGTTTCCTTCTATGAGGAGCACCAAGTCCATAGAGACTGTTAGCAAATGTGAGAACAGCAGAAACAATATGAAATAATGACATAAATGATGGTGTTTAATTCAGTTCAGTTCAATTCAATTCAGTTGAGTTTTATTTGTATAGCTTTAAATTGTAAGGATTTATTGTAAGGTAAAAAACCTACAATAATACAGAGAAACCACCAATAATCAGATGACCCTCTGTGAGCAAGTGCTTTGACAAAAGTGGGAAGAAAAAACTCCCTTTTAACATGAATATATGCCCCTTTTTTCTTTACTCACCACCAAGGTAGCACACTGGCTGTACTGTCCTTCAAATTCCAGGCTAAGATAATCTCTGAGTCCTCATTTATGAGAATATTTAAAAAACAAAAATCAGAGTCTTATTTGCCTAATGACCAAAAAAGTGTTCCTTGAAATTGGAAATTTTATTTGCAACGGCGTCAACAAATCTTACTAAGTAAACACAAGAACAGGAAATGGCGTTGTTTTTAGTTAGTGTGAATATTCACAAATTTGTCAACATACAACCATGACCAGACATATTCACTGAGACATGACATTGAGAGTTAATTGCCTTTCCAAGTCTTCAATTTACAATATCTATTCTGAACTTCAATATTTTCCCTGGGCAAAACAAACAAACAAACAAAATATAATTTTGGCTTCTCTCGTATTTCCTGAGGGGTGGCCAGATCAGATGGATCTGCATGTTTTATTATATGCTGGATGCCCTTAGCCAGGTTTAGGACTGGAAATAATAATAATATTGTGTACATACTCATGTATATTTTCATATTCATATATTTTCACTTTTAAAAGCACTCATAGTTAATCTCCTGGATATTAATGCAGTACACTCATCGTCCCTTGGGGACACTGCTTTAAATTTCACATTTATACAAAGCGCTTAGGGACACTTGACAGTAAAGTTATTTATTTTTCTGAATTTCATCTTCGTTTGAGGTCGAAGAAAGTGGCCCACTTAAGCCCACAACTATAAAAAAATAAGACGATTTTTCTAAACCTGCCAAA
This sequence comes from Rhamphochromis longiceps, assembly GCF_057381845.1. NCBI lineage: Eukaryota > Metazoa > Chordata > Actinopteri > Cichliformes > Cichlidae > Rhamphochromis > Rhamphochromis longiceps. The sequence goes on along the minus strand of NC_140562.1, from coordinate 38,256,574 downwards.
CAAAATAAAATATTAGTTACTTATAAATGTCAGACTTCTTATAAAACGCTGGCAGTTTTCAGGGACAAAATAAACATGAATTTTTCGGTACGTGGGCATTGTTGGGGGAGTTTGGGCTTTGGCGCTGTGGGCCATCTCGGCTTGAAAAAGTCTCGACCTTTTTTCCCATAATGCACTGCAAGATTTTCGTACTTCCTCTTTCCGCCATATTGCAGAACCGGTAAGATGTGTTTTTACATCGTCACCTTCAATCTTTTAAGTATCTAAAGCATCATATTGTAAAATAATCCATAAGTGAGTCCATTTCGAAGTCAAAGTTGGTAGTAATGATTTGGGCTGATTATGGTTTCCATTAGTGAAGCGGATTCATAATTTTTGTCCTGTGTTAGCGGGACTGCCTGGCCCCGGGAATTGGTGCGTTCAGGGCGGCTTGATGGCTTGATAGCTGTTAGCTTTGCTCCCAGTTATGCGAGTTTCAAATGTCCAACGAATAAGACATTTTAGCTGTCCGTACAGGTCTGTATGTGGTACATATTGTCGATAATATTTTGACCGTTGTAACTGCAGAACTAAGGGCACTACTTACTGTGGCGTTTGCATTTGGATAAGCTAAGTAGCTAATCTGAGTGCTCATGAATGACCATGCTTCAGTGGAAGGCTCCGTTTTTCCTCTCTTAGTGTAACTGAAGCCACAGCATTACTTGTCAAGAGTAAAGTGTGAGCAGTATTTAACCTGCCATCTCTGGAAAATATTAGCCGCCAGGCTCATAATTGTAGACGGAAGGAAAAGGGTCGGCATGATTCGTGTTAGCAAGGTTTTGCTAACTAGGCTTTCTTTTACTTAAGTCCTCCTTTGTAGTGTAGTGAGCATTTTTGTCAAATTCACTGAGTTTTTTTTTTTTTTGTAACGTTTCACCATCAGTGTTCTAGTGTAGTCTGTAGAACTAATTTCCTTCTTGTCCAGGCCTTTGGATCTAATGCTAAAAGTCTTTTTTGTGTGTGTGTCCACAGGCATCATGGTGCGCATGAACGTTCTCGCAGATGCTCTCAAAAGCATCAACAATGCTGAGAAGCGTGGGAAACGTCAGGTCCTCATCAGGCCCTGCTCCAAGGTTATTGTGCGCTTCCTAACCGTCATGATGAAGCACGGTGAGTGTCATTATGTTAAAGGTGTATGCGTTCCAAGTTGATACTTTATGCACCACATGCAGTTGTAAAGCATCTTGAAGGGCTGACTCCTTTGTTTGTGTGTACAGTTGGTAAAATTATAACTTCAGTTTAATTTGAGACCTCTAGAAGCACCCTGATGTGTTTAACTTAATGTGTATAATAATTATGCGCATTAATAACGTGTTTAACTTAATGGTCTTTGTCATTTGTGCCTTGCAGGTTATATTGGTGAGTTTGAGATCATTGATGACCACAGAGCCGGAAAAATTGTTGTCAATCTCACAGGCAGGCTGAACAAGGTAAATATAACCAACCTGCACTGTTATTCATGTCACTTCTTTGATAGTTTTAAACACATGCTTTGTTTCTTTTGCTATGAACGACTGAAGGAAATATAATTTTATGTTAGTGCCATTTAAGTTAACTTGGGTCTTAAAGGGCTTCTAGTGATAATGGCGACAGAGAAGCTGTTTCTATACAGTCTTTACAGTTATGTACCAATAAGTCAGTGGCCATTGTTTTCATTTCGATATGTTAAACTTGGTTTAACTCTTATCATTGTCTAGCCTTGCTTGTAGCTTTAATGCTTTGTGAATGGAGTCTAAACCACTCTTTCTCTCTTGTCAGTGTGGCGTGATTAGTCCACGTTTTGATCTCCAACTCAAGGACCTGGAGAAGTGGCAGAACAACCTGCTGCCCTCAAGACAGTTTGGGTGAGAACTATTTGTCATCACACTTTGAATGCAAAAACCAATAGAAATGAGCAACCAGGCATTTCTAAGTGTATTTTGGCCCCTAAATGTCTCTATATGATGAGTGAGGCTCTGGTTTGAAAGGTGTGCCATTTGCTCCTCTGATGCCTTCTCTTTGTTGGCCCTGCCTGACAAAATGGTGTAGTTGGTTAGTGTTTCAGGTGGTTAACTGTGTCAATCCATATGTCTCGATTTGTTATGAGTAACTGTAGCATAAGTATCGCCGTTTGTCGCTTTTAAATGTTTTGGGCACAATGCAACTGGACAAAGATTTATTTTGTATAAGGCAGCCACAAGTGGATGTTTTTATTTATTTTAAATTGCACTCTTAATAGTTTTTCAGACAGATGTGTGACTAGTACAGAACTATACTAGGCCCATCGATCAGATGGCTACCACACTGTTTCTGTAGTCCTGCACACATTACATTGTTAATGTGTTTCCCTGTTGGTTGGATGATCTGTCTGAAAGATCATTTTACGATCTGTTACAGTTGTGATCTAGAGGGCAGAGAGGACATTGCTGCTGTCTCAGCCTGTAGCTGAGTTTAAAGATATGCAGCTGATTGAAGTGTCTTCATAAAAAAAACAGCTTTAAGAAGCATTAAAAACCTGTTTAATGCTTCTTGAGCAGGTGGTGTGATAAAGTACTCTAATTGTCTTTTTACTCAAAGGTTTTGATGTAGTTTGTGCTTACAGTAGGGCTGTAATTTAATTTTATTTACAATTTTATCTCCAGGTACTATGAAAACAGGATGAAATGACTACTTTATTTTTTACATTCATTATTGCTTCCCTTACCCATGTTTTATAAATCACTTGTGTACATTTATTTTACTCTGTCACTCACAGTTTAGTCTCACTCTAATTAAGATGACTAAAAGATTTAGTTGTGAAGATCTAGCTGGATGAAGTAAAACAAGGTTCCTGGGGGTGAGCGTGTCAAAGGATCCTTAAGTTTCCTTTGATTCCAAATTGCTCAGGGTCACTGACTTTGTCGGTGTTGCTTTCAGTAGCGAATGACAGTTGGCCTTCAGCTTTAGCTGATAGTTGAGCTGTTCTCCCCCATGGTGGTTCTCTGAGGTATCCAAATGTACTTTTGGCTGTGTCGTCTCCTTTGTCTGCGCCCTCACCCTCCGCCCTGTATTGGTAGCAGGCCAGAAATCTGTTGTCCTTGCGACACCAGCTTTATCATTAAAAACATCTCTAAGGCCTAACTCACGACTACATAACAGCATTACCAGCAACTTTTAAATTAGAATTTTTTTTCACTGTACAGATCAAAGAAATGGCTTCAGAAAGCAGAGCAATAAAGACTTTTTAGTTATAGTTTTTTTTTTTTTTTTTTTTTTTAAAAACATTACCCACCTTGACTCCACTGTGGCATTACTGTGTCTGACAGAGAGGGAGGCTGCAGCTGTTATCATATGTGTGGCTGGAAAATAGGGCTGAACGATTATGGAAAATAATCTAATTGCGATTTTTTTGCCCCAATATTGCGATGCGATATGCGATTATTTTTTAAGGTCTTTGTCTTCTGTATTATTAAACAAAGACAAGCAATACATCATATAGTATGGCCAATACTATATTACATTAATTTTAAACTGTTCTTTCCTGGAAGACAGACCTCTGTTATGATGACATGAGGTGATGCATGAATTGATGACTGACATTTTTATTTAACTTCTTCAATCACAACAGTATATTTGAACATACACAATAGTTTATTTTTAGCTTACAAACATCTGAGCATAAAGTGCTGACAAGGAACCCTGGTGTAAACATTAAAATGAAAGTCAGTACAATGTGCAGATTGCAGAAATATACATAAAAAAAATCAGTGGCTTTACCACACTCAGTTTTTCGACAAACTACTAGACAGTCATTCAATTAAAAAATAATATTAAATAAATAAAACTAATAAATAAAAAATACACACATCTTACTGATCTCTGCAGTCAGTAACATTACACATAAAGTGCAAACATAATAGCAATTGTATAAACACACACACAAACACGCCTTTAAAATTTAAAGGCGTGAAATTGGACGGTCTAGTTCTGATTAGCGTCACCGCTGTCTCGGTGGAGTTTATTAAACTCGGCCGTCTGCTTCTTGCTATCTATAATATAACCAGACACTGGTGTAAATTCTCGACTGTCTCATATTTCTGTTTAATAAGTTTTCTGTTTGACGTTTAGTCAGCTGTGTGAAAACCAAGGAGGAACCTACCCGGGGGATTAATAAAGTTTTATTTTATCTAATCTAATAACTTTAATCTCAGCCAAACCGATTTACTCACGAACAAACAAAACACTGAAAAAAGCCCAACAATAACATTTTTAGGTTGTCTAAGTGACTTATATATTACGTTTAACCCGAGCAGCGAAACTCCGCGGTGATCTGAAAATGATGTGCCGGGAGTTGTGCCGTTCTCGGCCGCATCAGTAACACTCGAGCTCCCGGCTAGCTGTCGAGCTGGTGGGTAGCAGACGCCTCTGAAAACGTCGAAGCACTTTTGCAAATATGGGATATCTTGATAAACCGAGCAGATATTTGATGTTTACACAACTACTTTCTTGCCTGAAAATATGTTAAAAGTTTATTTTGTGACCCTGAAAGATTAGTATGAGTAATTTTAAAACTTAGTAGCGGCCGCCATTGCTGGAAACTGGAGTTTGGCTGGGCCGCGCTATGAATTCTGGGATATGGTAGTAATTTGGACAGCCTTCGGCGCGTCGCTGTGACGTAATCGGTCTACAAATGCGGCCTCAGGAGGATGCAGCCCATGAATTTGGACATGTCCAGAGTATAATCGCAGCCTTTGCGGTTAGAAAATTGCACTTGATCATGTCGCGATATTATCGCAAATGCGATATATCGTTCAGCCCTACTGGAAAAGAACTTTGGCTGAATTTTTATAACAATTTTGGTTCCCACACATGCCCCTTAATACGTTTTGCAGATAACACTCCCCCAATTTGAGTGACATCTCATCACTGTTGAGGCCTAAAATCTGTTCAGCCAACTTGGTGTCACCCCTGTGACACTCCCCCTCCTCCTCTTTCCTTTTTTTCTTTTAATCAAGCAACTGAGAATGAGTTGGCTTTTTTGGTGTCTGTCCACTGATGAGGCAGCAGCTCCTCTAAAGACTGCATTTAAAGAATTAAATGTCCTAAACTAATAATTACAGCTTTTTTCTTTTTCTTTTTTTTTAATGGTAATATGATGCAGTGTCCCAAAAGGTTGAATCTGTTCATCTGGATGTAGCGTTTTCAGTGGGAGAATCAACCTTTTGGGATTTACTTACCGGGATGATTGAGCATACATTGAGACATGATGCAGTGTGTTACCTTATCCTGAGGTTAAGGCTACATTTAGCGTTTTGCTTTGACAAATTCCATCAGCATCAGACTCGAGAGCACAGACTTCACTAAAGCAGCCAAGCATACTTAACTGCTTCAGACATGTATGTTGACCATGTACATGTATGATGTTGTGACATCTTTTGCAGACAGTATATTGCTTTTAGCGACAATGTCAATAAATGTGGCAAATAAACTTGTGATTATTATGCTCTGTCAAGCATGACAGGAGAGCACACATCGTAAAAGCACATCAGTATTAGAATGTGGGTGTTTTACACCTTTGTTATTGGACAGTAAGGAATTAAACAGCAGCTATGTTTGAACAAATTAACACTGCACCGATTGTCTACATACTTACCAATGTAACTCCGCTCCTTTGTAAGGGTTTGAGTGGTTGGTGTTGGAAATAAAGGGCATGGTGCGTGCCCTGGATGGTGTACAGTTTGTACTGTTGTTGGCTCTCTTGGGTGCATTTGGACTTAATTAGGAAAGAACGAAGTATTTTCTTTCTACACCATAAAATCTCAACAACGGATTAATTTTAGCAGACTTTAGTACTAAACTCCAGCAACGCAAACACACTGTAGCACTTCACAAACTTCAACCAGCTCTGAGGTGAACGAAAGTCTGTTTAACTTTTAAAGACCTGTGCTCGTAGAGCTTTTGGGACAACTATGGGTAATAACTGTGAGGCAAAATATTTTTATACTTTGCTGGAAATGCAACATTAACAGCAGCACTTCAGAGTCCCATATTTTACTGCAAAGTATACGCAGACTCAAACTTGTTTTTACAAAGAAATATTTGGTAAATTTTGATTAGAATATTTTCGTATGTGGACACTGAATTTGAGCCTAAGCTTTTAATTTGGGAGATAAAGGTCTTTGTTTTTGGAGATCCTTTTGTTTTTGAATGGAAATGCCAAAAATGAGCGTGAATAGGATCGAGATTGTTGTGACAGTTGTAGTTAAGCTTTGATGTGTTAAATGCAGTTGCTTTTGGAGCATGAAATCCATAGTAACCTGCAGACATATTGGGCCCAGTTTGCATCAGCCACTGACTCTCTATTAAAGTATGGGTTAATATTTCAATGGGATTTTTTAATAGCTTTATTTGAATATTTTGCAGCTTCTGTTTAGGTAAAGCGCAGAAGGGTAAAATATAATGTAATTTTGGGAGTTCTATATAGAAGTTGGTACTTTTTCTTGTTAAACACTCCCATAGCTGGCAGCAGTTTCACTTAATGTTTTGGAAGATGCAGTCATAAATGTGCTGCACATTTTAATGCTCTGTTTGACTCTTGTTTCCATAGATACATTGTGCTGACCACCTCAGCTGGCATCATGGATCATGAAGAGGCCAGACGAAAACACACAGGAGGCAAAATCCTTGGATTCTTTTTCTAAAATGTAAAGAACTGCAAATAAAAAAAACAACCAGAGGAAAGCTGGCAGGCTACTGTGATTTCTTACGTACAGTGAAGTGTTTGAGCCAGGACTTGAAGTGTGTGCTGTTGGCGGTTGATGGTTTGATTTCTTTGATAACTTGACGTGTCACTGTGGCACTACAATTAATGTTACTTAATCATAATTGTACAAAAGTAGGCTCAATGAGCAAAACAAGAACATGAATCGTGTTCAAAGGTTTGAACTACCACACAAACCACATCAACTCCAGAAATTGGAGATGTATAGTAAAGTGGCTTCAGATAACAGCTAAGCCTGAAAGTCCACAAAGAAACCCAGTAACTGCTACAAATGCAGTGCAGACAAGACAAAGTAATTTTTCAACCAGTTTGTTCCTCGGTCAAAGCTCCAATTGGTTTGAGAATTGAGAAAGTGATGATCTATTGATCAGTCTGCCCGCAGGCATCACCTGAAAGCATGTGGCTGCCTATTGAGACAACTAGAAACCATTTACACAAAGTACGAGTGGTTGGATTTTGTTGTGACCTGGGAACAGACCCTAGAGGACTTCATCCATAAAGCTATACGCTGACAGTGGGTAGATATTGAGTCTGGGCTCAGGAAAAACCTCAAATAAATACATCTGTGCCGTACATGTGCCCCCCCCCTCTAATGGCTATTAGAAGCTGCTGAATCTTTGCTATAGATATAACAACTTGTTTGAAGGGGGAAAAACAGCCCCCCTCCTTTTGCCTTTGCACACACTGAGACTTTTCCTAGGAATCCTTTGTGTATTTGGTCTCGTCCCCATCCTCTTTGAGTATGGCTGCTGACCTTGCATAAGACACTGAAGAGACAAGGTAACAGGCCTGCTAATGCAACAGTTCTGTTCAAGTGCTTCTTGTGCGCGAAGAGCACACAAACTGAATACCTCATGGGTTCACAGCACTTAACTGCTATCTTGTAAAATGGGGGGGGGGAAACAAACTTGAGCTGGCCCATGTTTTAAAGGTTGGGGACATCAGGCAAAATGTGCAAAGATGAGATGGAAAGGTATAACTTAAGAAGTTGAACTGTTTGGATGGCTTGCAAAAAATGTGATATTACACAGACTCAAAGGCAGAACCAATTATGCCACAGGGCAGCATCCAGTGTGAGCTGATGAAAGACACTGGTCATGTTGCAATTATGAATTCAGTCTGAGAGCTTTGCCACCTCAGATGCCTTCCTCTCCCATGTCTTCTGCTTAAACACAACTTTCTAATCATACAGAAATACATTTAAAACAATTTCTAAAAGAGCACTTGAATAAATCATCAGGGCTTCAGGGAAATTTGCTCCCCTGGGAACAGACTTAGTAAAAATTTTAAAACCTATTCCTTGCTCACTATGGATTTCTGGCATTTGCATACCCGTTTAAAAGAATAAGCAATAAATGCTGTTTTTCCCTTTTTTTTTTTGGCTACAGGTATAAGCTACTGTATTTCATTGGCCATGCACTTGCAATATGCAAATTGATAATAAAGTTAAATTTGTTACAAAAATAATAAAAAATGAAATACCATAAGAATTACAATCATTTCCCAGAAAGTTATAAAAGTAATTCAAAATTAAGTAAAACCGGTTTCACTTTCAGAAAAGCTCTGTAAGAACTATCTGCACATTTTCATTGTAATTAACAACTTGTGTTAACATTTAAATAATATTTGCTAGCACAAATTGTTTATTACTCAGTACACTTTGTTGGGATTTGCATAATTTTAAAAAAGGATGATAAACTGAAAACACCTCTAATTACGTGTTATGTGCTATTTAAACACCCTTTCCTATAAACCCCAGTTTATTGCGGGTGCTATAATTAATGCACTAAAGCTAAGTGGTCATAACCAGTTCTGGCTTGGTCATTTCTATATCGAGACGTTACATAGTAATCTCTTGGGGCTACTTTTAGGACCCCCTCTTACATTACTTGGTTTCACCAAATCCTGCAATTAGCCCATAACCCCCCCCCCCCCCCACACACACACACACACACACACACAATGTGTTACTTTTTGTAGCCCCCTCGCTGTAAAATCCAACTACAGGCTGTTAAGATTATGGCAGTTTATTAATTTGTCTTTAAAAGTCAATGACAAAGCCCAGATTCTTTCTGCTGAGTCAGTTTGCTGGTTTGTTGTAATGTGAGTATGGCATCCTGTATTTTTAACATAACTAAGCAATTTACTAATATTTCATGGTAATTATAAACCCGTTTTAGCCCCTCAGATGATCCGTAGGAGTAGCTGCAACCCCTTGAAACAGCAAGAAGAGAATTAAGTGCCTGGGCTCTTTCAAACTGAAAATGGCTTGGGGGAGAAAACACCCGCGGTTAGAAAAGTCTTTCTCCGTCTTTCTCAGTGTTTCTGCCACAGAGACAGTCTGTTTGAAGACAATATGTCACTGTACATCTGGGGATTGGGGTCCACATCCTGGCAGCCTCCAACATGTTTCTCCTGTCTTCACCATATGTCAGCTGGATCCCTGAGATGTCCCCAAAGGCTTTAGAGAACTGCAGCAGAGGAGAAGTGAAGATGTGCAGCTCTCTAAACAAATAGAATACATTAATACCGTAATAAAAAGTCTGCTGTTTGGCCTGCTTTGATAGAAAGAGCCAGAGGCAATGTAAGTGCAACTAGGTTGTGTCTCTGTGAGCCTTTGTTGAATGTATTAGATACAAAATATTGTTTTTGTGAAAGCGTGATGACATGCTTATGTACTGAGGATTTTCCCTCAAACTTCTTACTATAGAAACTGTGTAAAATTAAAAAAAATAAACTTTACCATAAACGAAACTATTTTACCTGCTGTTAGACCAAAGTACAAATGAGTAAATTGAGTCACAACTGTGAAAAATAAGTACGACCCAGAATGAGTCATTAATGCAGTGCTCGCGTTTAAAGCTGCTATATAAGGAAAATTCAATTACACAAAAATGTTGTAATGTTGTTCTGTGGAGGCTAACATAGCGCACCTTTAGCACAAGCAAGTCCTTGTGTGTGTGTGTGTGTGTGTGTGTGTGTGTGTGTGTGTGTGTGTGTGTGTGTGTGTGTGTGTGTGTGTGTGTCCACCACAGAGATGTTTCTCAGCACATAAGAGGAGATTCTGGCCATCTGAAATCCCCCCACAATATTTCCCTGGGATTAAAAATGTAGGCTTCTTTTCTTAACTAGGCCATTTCATTATTTCTTTCTGAGACACTCCTTGGTGGATTCACCAGTGTGCTACAGTCTGCTAAACTGCTAAGAGGCCTGCTTCTGATTCAGCTTCAACTTTTGGATGTCGCCTTATCTTTTGGATGTCGCCTTATCTTTAAGTGCTCTTTGATGTGATGCAGAATTCAACAGTTGCCAGAGTTTCCTGTGGTGAATTTCAGTGCTCACTAGTCTGCTCTTTGGATTAAAAACAGTAGAGCAGCTAATCCGGGACAAAGTGAGAGTTGTTTGAAATTTAAGCCTCTTGTAGATGATTTTCATTTGGAGATTTTTTTTTAAAAAGATTTACTTTTTAAATATTTATTTATATAATATTATCGCATTTGCAGAATGTTTATTAGATTTTTTAAAAACTTTCTAACAAATAAATGACAGATATGAAAAAATAAATAAAAGTAAATATATTAGTAACTTAACATTAGATTTTTTACTTGTAATCTGCATTTCTAAAACAAATTCATGCACAAATCTAAATATGTAAAACACAGACCTTAATGACCTGTTGCACCAATCTGATTGAAAGGAAGCACCAGCAAGAGAGGAAACAACTGTACTGTAAAGTGAAGTGTGATAAATGTTATTACAAAGAATTTGGTCGTTCCTAATCAGCTCTTCTTAAATTTTAGAAAAATGGCAAACAAAGGAGGAAGTTATAAAAAGAAAACATAGGGGTAGATCACATATCAGATCACCAGGACAGAAAACACAAAGCAATGACTGGAAAATGGAAAATGCACAATAAACGCAAATGGGAAGAAACAGGAGTCAATGTTTGTGATAGATCTGTAGCAAATGGGCTGAATCGAAAGGGATTTACACATAGATAAACCAAAGGAAAGCCACCACTAACACCTTAACAAGAAAACCCCCCAAAACAGGTCCTGTGGACTAAAGAGCAGTGATCGTGGACTGTGGATGATTGAATGAAATTGATCTTCACTGAGGGATCGTGAATCTGCGTTGGCCAAGAACATGATACTGGATTTTTTTATGTCTGCCTGAAAGAAACAAGCATACTGTCTCACTCATTTATGATATGGGGTTGCATATCAGGTAAGGGACAAGTGGACCTTAGCTTTAAATGCACAAATTTACCCAGAAGTCTTGGACTCTCTAAGATTCTATTGATAGAAAGTGAGTTTGGCCATCATGAAGTCATTTTCAGGGTATTAATGCATTCTTAATAGAGCAGAGTTTTAAAGCAGTCCAGATCTCAATCCAATTAAAATTTATGGTAGAAACCAAAAAAACGTGCATGACAATGGTCCATTCTGCAAAGCTGATCTGTCAGCTGCTATTTAAAAGCTGGAACCAGCTTGATGGAGAATATTGTTTATCATTCATAGAGTCCATGCCTGGGATAATCCAGGCTGTCATAAAGGCTGCAATAAAATACTAATTGTGATGTTTTTGTTGATGATTTCAAAATGTTTGTCTCCACTTGATCTGGAGGAAAATATCTATCGTTAAGTAAAATGGTTTTATTTGAGGTTTGAGGTATTTTTTAATGAAGTGCTATTAAACAAAACAAAAAAACATGTACCGAAACAAAATAGTTTTGTGGCATACACGCGATTTATCCAAGTGTGGTCGTTCCATCATTTTTACCAGGGGTTGTATACTGTGGTGGGGTCATTCATAAAGTCTGAAAGGACGGGGCATCAAAACAATACGGAAGAGGATTAGGGCCACTGGAAAAAAAATCTGAGAAAAAAGTCAGAATTCTGACTTTAATCTCAGAATTCTGAGATTAAAGTGAGAATTCTGAGATTAAAGTGAGAATTCTGAGATTAAAGTGAGAATTCTGATATTTTTTTTTCATCAAATTTTTTTTTTCAGAATTCTGAGAAAAAAGTCAGAATTCTGACTTTAATCTCAGAATTCAAGAAAAGAAGGGGGAAAAAAGACGTGCCCACTTTATTCCCCCCAGTGGCCCTAATCCTCTTCCGTAAAACAAAGCATGTTGCTCTACAGTCTCTGTGTGAAACCAAACCCACGTGTGAAATAATAACATTAGTGTAATGGCGAGAATTCTAACAGCCTGCTTTTTCTCAAGGAGTTCAATGGGGTTGTGTGCTGTTCTGTCCGTATTGATTTTTGTGCTCCTCGCTAACCTCTATCATTATGTAGACAAAGTCTCCATCGCCTCAAGTAATTCTCTCTGCGACTTGGGCCGAGAAATGAGACTTCTGTGAAGTGAAATGATCTGGTCCCTCAGTGTTCTTTCCGAGTGCGATGGCGATAGAGGTCGAGCGCAGCAATTCATTGCTGCAAATTCCTGGCAAGAGCGAAGGATTTTACAGTGGACACAGAGCTTCTTGTGCAAACATCACATCCATTATCACAGCAAAATGAGAGACTAACCACTGGAGTCTGGAAACTTATTAGCTGCTTGCTATAGCATCAGTTTTCAGAGATGGTGTCAGTGTGTTTAATACCAGCTGGGCTTCTGCCTCCTTTGTGCTTTCAGTTTTCTTCCTGAACACTTGGGGGCAGTAGAAATATGTCTCGTGCGGAGCGTTCCTCCTCCGGTCATGGTCCTCATACTACATTCAGGCCAAGCTGGTTGGCAAGCAGCAAGACTAATTATGATTGATTCAGAGATAAGAGAATTAATATTGAAATAGCAGTTAAAAGTATGAAATGTGGATTCAGTCAAAAGAGATAAATTTCTTTTTACTCAGCCTTACAATGTCTTCTGCTGCCATAAATCACTTTGCTGGTCACAGTGAAATGAGGGAGAAAAACAAAGATGATTAGAAAGGAAAAATGGATGTGCAAAACTCAATTAAGACACTTTTATGAATTTATACATTTTATATATACCTTTTGGGATCGAGATTCAAACACAAGGTGGGAAGCAAAGTCTGCTGCATATTAAATCGGAGTTCCTCTAAGACACAGCGAAGCTCAGTTGGATTGTTTCAGCTAAAAATCTAATAAAAAAGGGTGTTGCAAAGATGAAACAACATCCTCCATCTGCATTTATAGCGGGGAAAAAGAAAAAACAAGAAAATTAGAATCAGAGGCCAAAAATCAAAAGCAGACAATACCCTTTGCATCAGAGTAAACAACAACATTAAAGTGATTTCAGTTTATAAGGTTACACATTCTCAGGCAATGTGTCTCCTGCACCATCACAAACACATTACCATACTGGTGTTGCATGAGATCATATTCTGTATTGCACTTCTACTCCCAGCCATGTGATTTATTCCACCACCCGACACAGCTCAGGCTGATGCCGTATCTACAAAGACACGAGGAAATTCTGGAATAAATGGTGACCTGCTGAGAAGAAGATATGAAAATGTAAAGAGAGAGAGAGAGACAGAAAGAGGAGAGCTGTTGTCTCCCCAAATTTGAATGAATTCATGCATTCCAAGGTGAAATAGAGGGCTGTGCATTGTCATATGGTCATTTTGCTGATACACTTATCTCATGTTTTTCACTCTCTGCTCTATCTCAGCCTGTATGCCTTATTTATTAGGGCAAACCAGGGAGGTAGGAGTGGTGGGTGGGAGGTGTGTGTTGGTGTGTTCGCGGTGCCGAGGAGTCTGGTGTGCATATGATGAATGAGATAGTTAGGAAGCAGTGAATTTATGGCTGTGAATGCAGCCATCCATTCTGTCCTGCAGTCCCTGGCTGTCCTCAAGGGCACGTGCTCCTCCGGGTCCCATCTTAGGCGTATCACTAGGGATCCCACTGCTGCTGCCGTCGCTGCTGTGGGGAACACCAGGGTTGTCCAGGTAAACGATACGGCAGCCTTTACCCCTCCCTCACTGCATGTTGGGCAATAGTTAATTAGTAGGCAATGAGCACAAGCTGTTAATGTACATATAATAGCAGGGAGGCCAAGAGGTGCCGGTGAGCTGGCTGCCTTTATTAATTAGGCCTCTCATTTGTCCGCTATATAGATCACCTTCAGCATTACAGTGCAGTTGGCCTCTTATGTGACTGATGTAGACTACAGTATGCCCTGCAATAAATCATCACATAAGAACGATTACTCTTTAGTCCTGATTAATTAACAGTGAGTGAGAGTGTAATGTAACTTAAGGCATACTTATTATATTACTTTACTGGGCAAGGACTAAAAGCTAAACAAAAACAAAATTGTTTGTAGCTTTTGTAGTGAGCCTTTATGAGCAGGTTATTTATTATTTTAAAGAATTAAAAAAGAAGAAAGATTTTGTGTATGTGTATTTTTTAATGTTGTTTTAAGTTAATCTTAATTGTTCTTTCATTTAACCTTGTTTTATTGAGAAACTGCTTTTTAATTTAATACTGAAGGTGTTATATTGCTAGTGACTCTTATTTGCTACCAGGTTAAGGTCATGAAGTCCCATCTTAAAGCCATGATTTTTTTGTATTTTGGTCTGAGTTAGGAGTGAATCTGACTGAAAAACTAAGGGTGCTTTACCTGTGTGTCCGAGGTGGTAATCTGCAGCACGGGGGCAGCACAGGGCACGGTTCTCTCACCTTTCCTGTTCAGCCTTTACACTTCAGACTTCTGTTATAATTCAGACGATTGCCATCTACAGAAGTTCTCAGATGATACAGCCATCATTGGATGCGTATCAGACGGGAATGATCAGGAATTCAGGGGGGTCATCAGTGACTTTGTTGGCTGGTGTGAGACCAACGTGCTCCAAATCAACGCCGGCAAGACAAAGGAGATGATCATAGACTTCAGGCGGAAGTCACCCCCTACAACACCGGTGAACATCTAAGGGAAAGACATTGAGATAGTGGACTCTTATAAGTACCTGGGTGTTCACCTCAACAATAAACTGGACTGGACTACAAATACAGACATCCTGTATAAGAAGGGCCAGAGTCGACTCCACCTACTGAGGAGACTGAGGTCCTTCGGAGTCTGCAGGACTCTGTTAAGGACATTCTATGACACTGTGGTAGCATCTGCCCTTTTCTATGCAGTGGCCTGCTGGGGGAGTGGATGCACGGACAGGGACAGGAGCAGCATTGACAAACTGGTGCGGAGGTCTAGCGCCGTGCTGGGATGTCCCCTGGAGTCTGTGGAGGTGGTTGGCGAGAGGAGGATGCTAGTAAAGCTGACATCCATCATGAACAACCCACATCACCCACTGCATGAGTATGTGAGTGGGCTGAGCAGCTCCTTTAGTCAGAGACTGAAACACCCTCACTGCAGGAAGGAGCACTTTCGCAGATCATTCATCCCAACAGCAGTTAGACTCTATAACTCCTCAATCACGATGTCATAAGTCACTGGACACTGTGAACATCCACGGTCACCACTTCATACATAATGGGCCTTCCATGTGTATGGACATGTGCAGGTATATATGTATGTATACATATGTATGTTTAGTGTGTACATGTGTGTGTGTGTGTACATGTCTATAAATAGGAATAGTAGTGGTACAATAGTCATATCAAGCTATATAGTTTATGTCTTCCATATTTCCAGCCATATCCATAATCACATACTGTGTATGCTACCATTGTATATAGTGTATTATCTTACTTTTTTTCACTGATTGTACTTATTTGTATTTTTGTATTTCTTTCTGATATCTGTACCTGAGCTGAGGTGACGCAAAAAATTTCCCGTTGTGGGATCAAGTCTTATCTTATCTTATCTTATCTTATCTTATCTTACCTATAAGGCAGTGACAATTACAGTGTAGCCCCGCCCTCACCCTTCTGCGTCAGCTATTTTATTTTAAATGGGACCATAATTTTAAAAGTGTACATCATTCTGTAAAAAAAGAGAAAGTAGCAACTGAGATGATAAACCTAGTAGGAAAGTGTTTACAGAGGTTATACATTATAGATGTAGGGTGATTTATTCTGCTTCCTTAACCAAGGAAGCAGCTTACTGTAAAGTACAGTGTGATAGATGTTATTGCATTTGCAGAAAATGAATGGAAACGGAAGCACAGTGAATTAAACCTGAATATCCATGAATGTTCATGTTCTTGTACCTGAAGCACACAATGAACATTTCAGCAACATGTCTGTGTTTGTAAACTATTGCAACCTTTTGTGTGAACACTAGTGTTTAGGGACAAATATTCAAATCAGGGAGCTAGCCCTCACAAGTTAACTTGCTAATTAATTTGTGACTACGATTGCACAGCAAATGAGTGAAATAAAGCCCGATGCTTTGTGAAGTGCTTGTTATATGCTTGCTACATTTTAAACAAAGTAACAAAGTAGCTTTATTGAGTTAAAAAAGATGACTGAGTCATGACCAAGTATACCTGAATTACACCCACTAAAGTGAGCTCATATTAACTTAAAAACAACAGATACAGAAAACATTTTACCCACTGAACATCTTAATCAGTTCTTCATCCATTAAGCTCCCAAAACGAGCACTTTGTACTTTGTTAGCATTGCTGTATGCTTGAAGTTCATTTTACCAGCCAGCAAAAAGTCTGTTAGCCTAGCATGACCACGTCACAGCTACAATTTCAATTTGCACACAACACTTTGATGTCATTATAACTGATAACCTGCACACAAGTGGTTATCACTTCAACAGGGCCACATGTTTGCGAACTGGCAAACATATAACTCGGTTTAAGTGATGTTACAGGTTTGCCATTTTGAGGACTGTTAGCCAACTTGTATTTTAGAACAAAGAGGGTTTTATGTGCACTGAAATTATCACTCAATCAATACTTTAAGACACAATGAAAATAAAGAATGCAGAGGTTTATTTAATCCATCGTTATGTCATGTATGCACATTTCTTAACTGTTATAATGTTCAAAATCTGGGTGTCAGCTTGCTAACATTTGCTAAGTTGCAAAACACACCGATTTAACAAAAAATCGGTGATTATTACTAGTTTAAATGCATTTTGATAATATGATGTTAGCACCATGTGTCCTTGCCTGGGACGAAGCTGAAGCAGTCGCTGCTGACCGACATCGATGGAGATCACTAGCTGCCCGATGCGCCGCTCGGCGTAGGAGGAACTAAGTCTAAAGTAAAGCACCAGGTGTCCACATGAACAACACCATAAATTATCTACAGACTATGTAAATCTTTTTTGCTTTGGTAAGTATCTGTAGATGAGGAAAGGCAAAAAATAAAGTGAAAGTCTTTAACTTGGCCAAAACGTTCTTGGTGTCAAATAGACTTTTTGACCTGATGACTGCACTACAGAAAAAGTTCACTAATCTACAGCATTTGCTAGCATGAGAAACATGAACATCCGCAACATATTTCATGCATGTCCCTTCGGTAGCTGCAAACACTCATTTCACAACCCATCTTGTCTCTATTTCAGTATTTCACGCAATACTTGAATTTATAACCATGAAATTGTAGCAGAAGATTGGCGTATTATTTCTGTTTTGTAAAAAAAATCCCTATATTCTTTACATTCATATACTTGAAGGGCATTTTCTGTGTTGTCACTGCTCCAACATCTCAGTAGGTTTATTATTCAGAGGTGGTGAATCATTTTCTTTGGGGTTGTGTATTTGACATTTCACAAACAAAATCTTTTTTTTCCCCTCATGCCCCCTGAACATGAGTATGTACTTTGCAAAGATTACTGGAATACCTATTGAAAAAAACAGAGCCTTGTTGATGCCAAGAAATTTTTCCAAATATCTTAATGCTCTCAACATTCTCTGAAGCAATCTGGAGATTTAAGACTTTTAGGGAAGTCGTGACCTTATTTAGAAAGGCAGTGAAATTAATAAAAAGTTTTTCACTTTTCAGCATATTCTTTAGATATTGTGCAGTTTTGGCATTTAAGAAAAGTTATAATAAAATATATATTCATCAAAAGTAATATGCAAATACTGTTTTTTGACTTTAGTTTAATGTACTCTGTCTTTAACCACTCAGAGCACGGCTTTCAGAGGCTATTTCTGCTTATTTTTTCAATGATGGTTATTTAATGTGGTTCTGGCTTGCCATTAATGACTTCTCAATACCAAGGACTTTGGGAAATGATCTCACTTCCCACTTACATTATTCCTTCCTTGCAGAAAAATAAATATATAGATGTTGTTGGCCAGTAAAAGCCAATGTCTACTTTGACTTTGATGCTACTGAAGAACAATTGTGGTCTGAGGGCCCACTGTACACTTAACTTAAAACCGGAAGGACATTTGTGATGCTCTAAATATGTGAATGTTTGTGTTTTTATGTGTGTATTTATGTATTTAGTGTGTGTTTGACAGAAAGAGAAAGAGAGAGGTGGCAGCTGGAGGAGCCATGGGCCCCCCCGGGCTCCAGAAGACGTCAGACCCAGCTGGCCGCCTCCAGGGGAGGTCAGGATGTGTTGACAGCTTCCTGAGGCAGATGAGAGAGCAGAAGTGGCTCTGCCTCTCATCTCCAGCTTATGTAGATGTCTCTGAAGATGGCACAACACATCACATCAAGTTTCTCTGTAATTAACACTTTTCAAGAGTTTGTTGAAGGGCAGGTGTGCCCAAAGGAAGGCAGGAGGTGCGTCTATGTGTGATCCATTCATGTAAAAATTGCCTAATGAATTTGCAAATTTGTTCGCACAGATTTGTAGAGCAGATGTAAAAATAGCATTTGTGCTTTCATTACAACTACAACTACGTTACGACTAACACAGCTACAATCAAAGGGGGACTCTGACTCCACGAATTTCCTCTCATGTAACACAACATATCATTGTGAATACCGGCTTTTATCCTTCTGTTCAGTTATCTTAAGCAGCTGGGTAATGCCAGACATTGTAATTTTGCCTGTCTCTGAACTGCTCCACCCTTCTCTCACAGAGACGAATCCAGTATCAGTACCACTACCACCCTCTTCCATCACTTGCAGCCTTGCAAACTAAACCCAGGTGCAAAGGTCAGATGCAGCTGTGATCCATGCAACCATCCCTCCATCTAGGTGCCTTCCCCTTCGCCTGGCAGCCTCCATATTGATTTGATTAGTTGCTAATTAAAACTTGGCAGGATGGGCCGAGCACAGAGGAGATCGCTCAATTAGCGGGGTGTCAGAGAATCTAATTCTCTCTCTTTCACTCTCTCCCTCTGTCTTTCTCTCCTTCCCTGCCATTTTGCTCGATCACACATTTCTTTTCTGTTTAATGAGTATAAAGGATGAGTGAAAAGCGAGGGAGGATAACTCTCAGAGGAAAGAGATCGAGCACTCTTGTGGAGCTAAAAGCCTCCAGCCCCATAATCCTTAAGCTAATCTTTGCTTAAAGATGCAGCTTGTAAGTTATAAAGGATGCAGTGGATGCCAGCGGACATTCGTTTGGGCATGTTACCTCCAGCATGCGTCGATGGCTGCTACCATCAGGAACACATGCGTTGTTGTAGTTTTAGCGGTGTGCCTCTGGGAGAGGGAGGCATGAGCTCTTGTTCTCTTCATGTGTTTGTCAATTTACCAGATTTTCAAAGCTCTTCGAAAGGAAGAGCGTTCTGTTATGAAAGCTGTTTCCACAAGGGGAGTTTCATGTATTGATTCTGCTCATTTCATGATGACATTTGAGATATTTTTCTGACGTTACATCTCGCAAAGTACATCTTTGAGGAAACATCTCTATTAGAATAACAAGCTGCTGCTGCTGCTCCAGATCCTTTTGGAGTTCACTATTTTTCCTTGCTGAAATCATCCTTTCATCCCGAAGTGACTGACTGACTGCTCTCTTAGATCCTTCTCTGTCTCTAACTGCAGCCCACAGAGAGTAGGAGGCTTATTGAAAAGATTCCTTTAAGGCAGCAGTTCTGTTTAATTTGAGACTACAGGTGGATGCATTTTACCGTTTTTGGAGAATCTGTTCTCTGAAATCTTCATTTTGTATACCAAGCACTTGAATATAAGATGCAGAGGGTGTGCATCTAGGACTATGTGTATGTTATTATGATTTGGCAGCTGGAGTGTTGGCTTTTCTGATCCTTCTTTGCCTCAAATAAATCTGTGTTTTCTGACTCAGCTCCCACAGCTCCCAGCTTTTGGATGGATCCAGCTTTTCTATCACCCCCTCCCTGCCCTGTGTTAGAGGGAAAGTTAACAATCTCAGAACATATCATTGTGGCTCTGATGTAAGTCAATGCACACACACGCACACAGTCAACCCCAATGCTTTATAATGGAGCTGCTGGAAATTTTAAAAAGGACCAGGAGACATTTTGAGTTAGGAACCAGAGGAGAGGTGGATTTATAAATCATTAACTATAACTTGTTTATGTAACGCATATATTTAGTTTTGTCCACTTTATAGGCGCTTAAAGCTGCAAATGAAGAACACCTCCCAAGCTCTCACCCACACACGCCAATGCATAACAGCTCTGCTAAATGGCCGTATTGTTAAGCCTTGCTGTCATCATCCTCCCGCTCCTGGCAAACTGGACAGGACCCACATTCATTAGTTACTTCATGCTCTTATATAATATTTACAAGCAATAGTTTATGTGACTACAGAGGCCCCGAGCTTCCAGCGAAGCCTGCTCTGGTCTGCAGGAGAGCTGGCTCATCTCCGAACTGACTGACTGTGGTTTTTTATACGTCCCTCCATTTTGCAGTGCGGCAGTGCAGTCTAAAATGTCAGTAGTGCTCAGTTATTGGTGCCAGCAGCAGTCACTCATACGCTGGCACTGATTAGCTTTGAGTCAGCCAGAATAACAACCTGGTTTGTGCTGTACAAACTGTAGCAGGCTATTGTCTAATGCCTGAATGCGCAGTAGGATGATATCACCTTGACATGCATGGTTAATGCGAGCGGACTAGCCCTATCAATCATGCAAAGGGGCTCTTGTAGCTTCTGCTTCTGTGGTAATTTTTTTTAAATATCATTATGTAGGGTATTCTTTTTTTTTTTATCACCTTAAAGGCCATGTATGCATATTTCAACTTCTTTCTGTGTAATGCATATGCAATAAACAATAAACTGCACCTGGCTTCTTGGCACAGCTTTAAATCTAAGCCATTAAAGCAGTTTTTTAAGCCAGAAGAGAGATGATCTTTGTACTGGAAGGTAAATGCTAATTTATTGGTTAATGCAAGCAAGTTTGGTTAGCAAAGTACACCCAGGGAATACCTGCCAAATAATGCTAATGTATTACAGTAAAGCAAGAATTACACTCCCTAAGAAAGCAGACTTTTCTCACGGTTAGTACAAATAACTTTTTTGTAAGAGGATTTTTACAAGTGCTCCAATAGGTAGAGGCTATAACCATCTAGGTCAGAACCTGCTTTGTCACTCTAAGCAGCCACTTCATTAATCACAGATAACTTTAAGGTAATACAATTTAAATGAGTGAATTATATAAACTATTATCATGATTACTGATATGCTAAAATCTTTATTTTGTAAAAGGCTGTAAACATGTTTATTTCCACTGTATAATTGGGCATTTTAACATGGGTGTCTGCAGAGACTGATTTAATTTATGAGCAACCCTCGAGTGACTGGTAGAGGAACATTAGCTTTTTGGCATTCCTTCACTGGCTTCATTTATCAGCTATTTTTCTGACAAAGTGTTGATTTTATATGAGAGATTTGTATATTTGTCCTTTTGTTTAAGCGCAGATTGGTTTGGAGCGGGTGGAGCTCTGTTGCAAAAAGGTGACGTCACATTTTTCCTTGCACAAGTCAAGATGTAGAGATGTCTGAGTGAGATTCTGGTGACAGGAGAGGTTTTCTATAGTTGATTTCACTGCCAGCGAAACTAAACCCACGGTCCTGATGAAGTAGATCCAATTAGTATGTTTAGGATGACGACAGTTGAAATATGTAATACGAAAAGGTGCTTTCTTGTACTGATGAACCCAAACCGAATTATGTTTTTCATTCTTATCAGCAGCCTACAGGATCTTTGGCCTCATTGTTCTGGTTGTCTGTAAATGTTATTTTGTATTTACTGGATGTAGAAACAAGAAACTGCGTGTTAGGTAAGTCACTGTTTTAGCTATTTTATATCAATTTAGTGTTCACAGCTTCCACCACAGCTTTACTTGAGCTTAGCTTTAAAAAACATAAATTAGACTGCCTCATAAATGCAAAATGAAACTCTTTTGCTTCTGGCTGTACTTCTAATGGTATCTAGACATGCAAATATGTTATTTGGACATTTCTGCCCTTACAGTACAACTGAAGCGAGTTTCATTTCTAATGCTCACCACATTGGATAAAAGAATCCCCAGGGACAACTGTTTTCAGAAACAATGTCTCCATTATTCTGGATAATTCTCACTACACACCATCACTTACTTTCACAGACTCTTTTGCCTCAGTAGTAAACTGTCCACAGTAGAGCCTTTTTCTTTTTCTCTTCTATTTTGTGCCAAATGCGAGTTCACATTTGTAATGGATTAGAACACAAAGATCAGAATACCAGCCCTGCAATATCACTCTGGGCACTCATTATGCTTCTTGAGAAAAAAAAAAATCTAAAAAAAGGGAAAATGTCAGTGTGGGGGAGTTATAGAAAACAAAGGACATGTAAAAGATACAGGGTTTAAGGGAGTGTGAGAGAGACAGAGTCTATGTGAGTAATGGAGATTGTACAAGAAAAATCCAGTCATACTAAAAAGGGAAACTTAAAGCCCGCACAGGCTGAGAGGTGCGTGTGTGTGTGTGTGTGTGTGAGCGTGTCTGTGTGTGTGTGTCAGGTGACAGAGAAGGATGGGGACATGGGCAGGCCCTAGTAATGAAGGACTGATAAGTCCCTATTTCCTGGGCCTGGGTTAATTGCGCCTACAGATAAAGGGTAATAAATTGTCACAGGGTAATGGCAGGAGCCTGGGCTAGACCCTGTCCCACATTCATCATGACTGGCTGGCTGGTGATCCTGGAGAGCAGTTAGGACTGAAAGACTGGTAGGCCCTAGGAGGAAGAAAGGAAACAGGAGATGGAGGAGAATCCTCAAAAGGCTGGAGGAACAAGCGATGTGAGACACTCTTACTTACAAGGTTTCTGCAATGGGTTGAATTGTGTCAGCGCAAGGACAAGACTGCATTTATAGGTAATGGAGCCTGTAGGAAAAATAGGAAATATAATCACTACATAGAGGTGATAGCATATAACATACTGCTCTATTTCAGGTAAAGATTTTTTATTTAAAAATCAGGTTAGAAGCCCTATCAGCAAAACGTGCATACGTATCACAGTATAGTAAAAAATAGCAGTTGTATACCGTGTGTAAAACAGCATCCTTGTGTCGCACATTAAGTCTGGATAATATTGAGTGAATCAGGTTTTGACATTGTGTGACATTTTGTGGCATAAAGACAGTAGGACACAGTCAGTGTCAGATGCCTTCAAGCAAGTTCAAGCAAGGGAACGGCCTGAGTGGAGTGGGAGGAGGCAGGACACAGTGCCCAATCCTCCCAGTCACACTCCTTGCTGTGAATCCATTGGACCTGTTCACACATTGGCTCAACTGGATATTATACAGACTTTCATAGAGCTTTTTAAATGTTCATCACACGTGTGTTTTCTCACATAAAGCTCCACCGGGTAATTGCTTGAAAGCATCGTTCACAAATGTCTGTGTAAGATTTATTGATTTAGCTCCCTGCCTAGCATTGATTTTGATAAAATTTTAAAAATGTAAGTGTGATGTACTGTGTATTATATTTCTGTGCAACTGCAATGCAAATGCAATGCATTCAAAGACTTGCTTTTAAAACACTGAAAGAGAAAAAGAAAAAACATTTTACGGGCCAAATCAGATGAACAATGAGACAACACGATAATATCCATCATCTAGTTTCTGATGCTTATCTGGTTTTGGGTTGTGGGAACACCAATTTAAGCAAAGAAGCTCAGACCTCTCTCTCCTCAGTCACCTCTTACACCTCAACCAAGGGCATCCCAAAGTGTTCCCAAGCCAGCCAAAGATATAATCTCTCCACCGTTTCCTGGGTTTGTCCAAAGCACCTCACCTAGGAGGCGGCGTCCTAATCAGAAGTCGGAGTAGAATCCTCAAAAGAGGAACAAACGATGTGAAACAATCAACACTAAAGCCAACTTAAGTGGCTTTGAGGTGGAAGTAGAGGCTATACTCCAAGTTCCTTCCAAATGACCAAGATCTTCACCCTATCTCTAAGGGAGAGCCCAGCCAGCCTTCTACCCAGCCACAACTCAGAGCTAATGTCCACAGGTGAGGAAAGGAACGTAGATCGACCAGCTCTCCTGTCGCCACAACATTATCCAACATCCAAATTGCTGCTGATGCTGCATCAATTCAGTGTCAGTCTTGCATTCCACTCTTCCCTCGTCCTGAACTCTGAATGGGTACTGCACCCTTTTCTGGCTGGGAGCCCTCAGACTTGGAGTTGTTAATCATCATTCCCACCACTTCACAGTCAGGTGCAAACTGGTCCATGAGCTGCAGGTCACCACCCGATGAAGCCAACAGAACCACATCATCCACAACAAAGCAAAGATGAGATTGTGGAAGTGCTCCACTATGCCAAGGATTTTTTTTCTGTAAAAACTATGAAGAGGATATGACTTACTGTCATAAATACAGACTAAGCTCTGACTGTGTTTTTACAGGGACCAAATGAATGAATTGGAAACACATTGTTCCTCCTGAATCTGAGGTTTGACTAATAGATGAATTATTTTCTCTAACTACATCAGTGATCTCATTCCAAGTGATTAGCAAAGTGCACACTGTTAAGTGCCAGGAGCATTGCCAGGATTTATACAGGGAGTGCAGAATTATTAGGCAAGTTGTATTTTTGAGGAATAATTTTATTATTGAACAACAACCATGTTCTCAATGAACCCAAAAAACTCATTAATATCAAAGCTGAATGTTTTTGGAAGTAGTTTTTAGTTTGTTTTTAGTTTTAGCTATTTTAGGGGGATATCTGTGTGTGCAGGTGACTATTACTGTGCATAATTATTAGGCAACTTAACAAAAAACAAATATATACCCATTTCAATTATTTATTTTTACCAGTGAAACCAATATAACATCTCCACATTCACAAATATACATTTCTGACATTCAAAAACAAAACAAAAACAAATCAGCGACCAATATAGCCACCTTTCTTTGCAAGGACACTCAAAAGCCTGCCATCCATGGATTCTGTCAGTGTTTTGATCTGTTCACCATCAACATTGCGTGCAGCAGCAACCACAGCCTCCCAGACACTGTTCAGAGAGGTGTGCTGTTTTCCCTCCTTGTAAATCTCACATTTGATGATGGACCACAGGTTCTCAATGGGGTTCAGATCAGGTGAACAAGGAGGCCATGTCATTAGTTTTTCTTCTTTTATACCCTTTCTTGCCAGCCACGCTGTGGAGTACTTGGACGCGTGTGATGGAGCATTGTCCTGCATGAAAATCATGTTTCTCTTGAAGGATGCAGACTTCTTCCTGTACCACTGCTTGAAGAAGGTGTCTTCCAGAAACTGGCAGTAGGACTGGGAGTTGAGCTTGACTCCATCCTCAACCCGAAAAGGCCCCACAAGCTCATCTTTGATGATACCAGCCCAAACCAGTACTCCACCTCCACCTTGCTGGCGTCTGAGTCGGACTGGAGCTCTCTGCCCTTTACCAAATCAGCCACGGGCCCATCCATCTGGCCCATCAAGACTCACTCTCATTTCATCAGTCCATAAAACCTTAGAAAAACCAGTCTTGAGATATTTCTTGGCCCAGTCTTGACGTTTCAGCTTGTGTGTCTTGTTCAGTGGTGGTCGTCTTTCAGCCTTTCTTACCTTGGCCATGTCTCTGAGTATTGCACACCTTGTGCTTTTGGGCACTCCAGTGATGTTGCAGCTCTGAAATATGGCCAAACTGGTGGCAAGTGGCATCTTGGCAGCTGCACGCTTGACTTTTCTCAGTTCATGGGCAGTTATTTTGCGCCTTGGTTTTTCCACACGCTTCTTGTGACCCTGTTGACTATTTTGAATGAAACGCTCGATTGTTCGATGATCACGCTTCAGAAGCTTTGCAATTTTGAGACTGCTGCATCCCTCTGCAAGATATCTCACTATTTTTGACTTTTCTGAGCCTGTCAAGTCCTTCTTTTGACCCGTTTTGCCAAAGGAAAGGAAGTTGCCTAATAATTATGCACACCTGATATAGGGTGTTGATGTCATTAGACCACACCCCTTCTCATTACAGAGATGCACATCACCTAATATGCTTAATTGGTAGTAGGCTTTCAAGCCTATACAGCTTGGAGTAAGACAACATGCATGAAGAGGATGATGTGGACAAAATACTCATTTGCCTAATAATTCTGCACTCCCTGTACATCGGGGAAACCAAACAACCTCTGGCGAAACGGATGGCACAACACAGAAGAGATACCTCGTCAGGCCAGGACTCTGCAGTCTATTTACACCTACAGGCCAGTGGACACTCTTTCAATGATGAGGATGTACACATCATCGACAGGGAGGAACGCTGGTTTAAGCGGGGAGAAGAAGGAGGCCATTTACGTGAAAAGGAAAAGATCATCTCTGAATCGAGGAGGGGGCCTAAGGGTACATCTTTCGCCATCTTACAATACTGTGATTGCAGCCATTCCCCAACTCCCTGTGAATAGTACTCATGGCCATTGATCAGTGGGTTTTGGTCAGTGGTTGTTGATCAATGGTCATGAGAATTTGCATAATTAAGATTAAGGAACTGACCTCCTAGCCCATTGTTCCTCCAGTGGGCTGGGTTCAGTCATTATGCAAATGTGCTGTTTATAAGATTGGGGAAACCTGCAGTCAGCTGAGACTGAAGAAGTCACTTGGATGAGTGACGAAATGTTTCTCCCACAAAACGCTACTGTTAGATTTGTATTGTTGATTGTCATTTATGCTTAGAAATATTTACTTATATATGCTTAGAGTTTTGTAATTAGTTGTAGATTGGTAGAGGTTTTGATCCTTGATAGTCTGCAAACTTTGTGTGTATTAGACAGCACTTTGGGAGCATGAGAGGTCATACCGTGTCTTATTGTTTTATGGTAGGATTAACGTAGTTGCGTCTGTTCTAGTCTAAGTGCTCTTTGTTTAGATGAACTGCAGGACTTCCTCACCGTGTTATCTAGGATGAACCATCTAGGGTGAGGGGGAGGCTACCCTCTTCCTGACCAAGAATGTTTGACCCTTTGATCAGCAGTCCACACACACACACACACACACACACACACACACACACACACACACACACACACACACACACACACACACAGGCAAGGTACTCTTTGTGTGTATGTAGACGTCATATGTTAATGAACTTATGCATATTCATGTAACCTCAATAAAAGAACAGTGGTACGGGAGAACGGACGAGAGCAACTGGGGTCAAGCGAAGGAACGGCGTCTGTCCGGTTCTCTCCCGTGCACGAGAAACATGAAGAAGCTTGCCTACTTGTGTCTTGCTTTGCAGTGTAATTATATTGTCTTCAACGTTCCAGCGGATGGGTTCAAGCTACAAACCTATCAGCTACGTCCAGATGAACAGAATCAACTTTTGGAGATTTACTTACCTGGGTGATTGAGCATGCATCAAGACGAAGCAAATTGTACTCTTCATCTCCAGACTCTGCTTCAATGAGGAGATTCTCAAAGTAGAAGGGACACCTTGAGGATCTGACTGTATCTTTAGTTGACTCCACACCGTATTCCCTGTGAGTAGAGCACTACTTACCTTTCTTGACTTACTTGAAGGTTTTCCAGAATTGCTTTGAGACTGACCGGACGTCTTGCTCTGTGGTCTGACAGCCTGACAGCTCCCTTCACCTCTGGCAGCTCCGTGCAGGTGCCTCACTAATGGAACTGCTAAACATGGTCCACTCTGCTTCCATTAGAGAAGGCGTGTCAGTGGGTTTGAGGAGATCCACTCAGTATCTCCAGCCTCTCTTGAAATGCTGTTGAGGTCCTGCCTGAATGATGAGTGATAATTTAAGATGCCATTGACTGGGGGCTCTACCAGGTGCTCCCAGCACATCCACATGATATGTTTTGGGTACATTAGGCATATCCAACATTTTTCTCTTCCACCACCAGTTGGGGATCAGTTGACAGCTCAGCTATGTGTCCAAGATATATGCCAGCAGATCTGATGAATAATTACAAAATCAATCATCAATCTGCAACCTGGTGCCAACTGCTCTTATGCTCTTATGTTCAGACATGGATTTTATTATGGACAGACTGTGCTTTGCACAGCGGTTCAATAACAGAACTGGTTCAGACTGAACAGGTCATTCCTCTCAGTCACACTCCTCCAAATGTTGTTGCTCATGTGAGCACTAAAGTCATGGTGGACAATGGAGCCCCAAGGTGGAGCATTTTCCAGCACCGTGCCCAGTCGCTCATGGAAAGCTGGATACTCTCTTTGATACATATGCACAAATTTCAGTTAGGATTCGCTCCCTGACCCAAAGGCCAGGGAAGCAAATCTTTGTTCACTTGGGAAAACCCCAATGTACATGCACCAAACCTGTAGGGATACAAGTATACACCCCTACCTGCTGACTTTCACATATTACAACTCCAGCGTGGAACAGGGTCCACCCCCTCTCCAGGAACGTGGTTTCAGAGCTGTTCAAGGAAGACTAACTGTATCTTGTTGGTATATGTGATCTCAGTCTTTCGGTCATTACTTAGAGCTTTAGAGACACTATGCTATGCACTAGCTCAGAATCTTCACCAGCCACATAAAGTTTTGAAAGCTGTCTATTTCACCACTATCACTTCCACTTCTGGCTATTGCCTAATCCACAAGGCACCAAAGCTTTATGAGTGTGACTCATGTAGCCCCTTCAGTCTCAGGCAAGCCAGGTCCCATGGTCTTGAGCCCCCTACCCCGTGCCTTGCTCCAGGGTGGAACCCTAATAAACATGTCCTGGGTAAACTGATCACTTGATCTTTGGTCATCATAGATTTTCTGAATCAGTCTTCATCTGGCTCATAACCCAGGACCAATTTGCCTTAGGAAACCCTACCAGGGGCAAATTGCCCCCAATAACATGAACTCTGAGATCACAGGAAACACAAAACCCCCCCACCACAATAACGTGGCAATAGATGGAGGGGACCACGATAATATACAGAGCTAAAGACCAAAGCTTAACAACATTATATCTATAGAGAATCAATTGCAACCTACTTGTTACTCATTTAACATATGATTAGTGTGTGCATTCAAGCACCAGTGGAGCACAGTGTGGTGGCAGCTGTGACAAAGGATAATGGGTGTCTGTCAGTTTATATTACACCAGAAGGAAGTCACTCGGATGAAAACTTTGTGCTTCCTGTGCATTCTCTGGGTAGATGTGAGAAATGATATTTCCAGGGCTGTTAATGACAGGAGGGGTTTTTGAAAAACAGATGCAAGAATGCATTGATATAGCAAGTGCTGGTACATTGTAATTATATTTAGAGCAAACGGTCACACATAGTGTCAGTGAGATGTGGTCCATTACATAAAGAAATCATTCACAGTACATGTTTTAGTGGGATTCAGTGTGCCACCTTGCCTGCATGACAGATCACTTCTTCACACTGAGAGATTGTGGTGGTTTGAGGTTGGCGCAGAGGCTGAGGGATGATGCATCCAGCACATTATACAGAGAGCTTCTCCCACAGAGGAAGTTGATTTCCCCACCATGCAATGATGACACTCAGTGCAGCATGACATATGATGTGTGTACAAACAGTGAGCACATAGGATGGGGCCCTTGTTCCTTTTGACTGTTTTATGTGGGTCACATACAGCGTTTAGAGCCAAAGCAGGGCAGATAGGACATTTTTCACGTAGCCCATAAAGGAAGCGAAACAATGCCCTTAAGATGTGACTTCTTGCCTCAGAGGACACCACCACCCGGTCCCACTAGGACTGTATCATATAACTTTGTGCACAGCACGTCATACGATCCTGAATGTATGCAAGAAGTTCAGCTCTTACACATTCTTTCTTTTTCTATTGTGAATTCACTCACATTTCCCCCTATAATTATCCTCTTTTGGCTGATTCTACGTTTGCACGCCAGGAATGTTAAAAGAGTCATTTAACGAGAAGAAAAAGCAAAAGCGAAATCTTACCGCTAACATATAAGCTGGTAAGCTTTAAATATTCTTGTCATGTGGTGTATGTTTCTCCCCAGGGGAGGATTTAGGCCTGGGAGAAACTGTGATATGTGATATGTAGTCATCACAACTTTCCTTTTAACATTTTCAATAGGACCATACGAAAATAGCAGAAAAGAAGAAAAAGGGAAAAGGGAGAATCTGAAACAACATAAACATCAGGAAGAACAAGTGATAAAGCCCTAAATATGGTAGGACAGGAGATAAACTGCCTTTTGAAATTGTTTTATTGCAAAATAAAGAAGAATAAAGATAAAAGAACTGATTGCAATAGTAAAAACGTCAGTGTTTGGAAGTATTTCATTTATTCATTGTATTTATTATAGAAGAACCATTAAGAGATGCAGAGAGACAGAAGAGATGAAAAACATTTTATAACAACAACAATATATGCAAAACAATGCAAACAAGGGCAAAAGGACTGCTATGACACCAAAAGCATATTTCTACAAAGAGATGTAAAATCACAATAAAGCCTAAACATTAAATAAAAAGTGACACAAAAGTGTCAAAAGCAGATAAAGAATGAACACAAATTGGGTAAAAATGTTTCAAAATAAAACAGAGAATAGAAAAGGAACAAATTACCTTGAAGAGAATCAAATACCACCAACGCAAACTCAAAAACATTCAAGTGAGAAGTTGGGGCCCGGGGGCTTGTTGTGTAATAATTAATCAATACTACTGACCAACAATATGCTATCCTACAAGCTCTTACCTTTGCAATGATGGAGTATCTGAGAGTTTTAAAATAACAAAAGCTGGCTGAAAAACTAGCACATCCATCCAGTATCATGTAATCGTTCCCTGTTGAACTATAAACTGCTGTGTAAAAACAGGATGGTTTTTTTGGCGTAATTATGAGGGGGGGAAAAAGAACAATGGAAAACTATAGGTGCTAACCTGCAACCATCATGTGACTGAAATGAGAAATAACTACAAAAGATGATGTCATTGGTTGTGCATCACCATCTTGGTGTTTTAAAACAGGATTTTGCAAACGAGGTGTGGACTGAAGTTAGAAACTGTCTGATACTCAAACAATTTTAACTAATCAGTCACAAGGTAAAACCCAATTTGCTTTGTCCTCTTTTTTGATTCTCATGGAAGCATAATTTAGAAAACGAACATCATGTTGTATTCAGTGACCATAAAATCTTCAGGAATGTGTTTACTAAAGCCATAAAAGAAGGAGAATGTAGGGTTGCTTTCCAATAAACTTCTTTACAATCAGACTATATTTCGCAACCAGGGGAGCTGCCCCCAAGTGGTCATTAGAAAGAATGGTAGTTTAAGGCACTTTGACATCGTCTTCCCTTCTACAAACCTAGAAACTACATCCATCTTTTACACTCATCTGAAAAAACACTGATTAGAATCCTGTGAAAAAGTAAAGACACACTTGCTGTTTCCATGTACCAGGTGCTCCCAACCGACTGTACTTGATTAACTGATCATCAGCTAGTGTGACCTCCTTGATAAAAACAGAAGTGTTGGTGATTTCTTGGTCTGGTGTTGTCTTTTCACAATGCAACAATCTTCCCATGAGTGGATGTCCTACCAAAAGAGGAAAACTACAAAAAAACAGAGAGTTACAGTACAACTCATTACAACTGCACGTTAAATGTTAACGTTTATGACTGTACAATTAGAAAAAGAATGAGCAAGTACTGCTTGACTGGAAGGGTTGCCAGAAGAAAACCTCTCCTCTGGGTTAAATATGTACACTTGGGTTTTAAGGGGTATTTATTATTTTCTTCTTTTTTTTGGGTTGTATGGAAGCCCCAAACGCAATTTCATTGTTCTTGACAATGACAATAAATAAATAAATACTCTAAAAGGAACACAGCAGCATGGTTTCAGTTTGCAAAGTTGCATCTGAACAAACTGCAAGCCTTTAATGATTTGAAGTTTATTTTGCAGCCACAGGCCCTGGGAACTTTGCAGTCATTAAGTTGACCATGAAGTTCTCTGCATACAGCACTGTAGAGTCAAATGTGAGTCCATCTATCTGACAGCTAAAGCTTGGCTCAAACTGGGTTATGCAACAAGACAACAATCCCAAACAGACCATCCACAACAGAGTAGCTGAAAAAGGAAAAGTATCAAGGTGCTGCATTGGATCGGTCCAAATCCAGACCTCAGCATTTTTTAGCATTGGTGTCTTTTGGTACTGTTCTTTTGTTGTTTAATGGTGGTTGGCAGCTTCAAGATGTGATGCAACGGAAGTGTAGAAGAGGACCAGTGACACAACATGCATTGCGATACATACAACTAGATAGGACCTGGTAAACAAGGGAGCATATGTAATTTATTCAATGTTCAAATTGTCGATGTTCATGACCAACCTTAATATTTAGAAGAAACAAATGGTATTACTGCAAAATCTGAAAGCACAAAAAAAACCACCATGGTAAAACGTAAAATGCTAATTTCTCTCTATTAAATCAAAAATATTAACACGTATACAAAACAAGAAAAGTTGAACCAAAAGGAGAATCAGTTATTTTCAGCAAACACATTTCTGGGAGGGCAAGAAAATTTCACAGAACAGAAGAGATGATAGTGGACATCAAAGAAAAGAGGAGGCAATGGATATTATAAAAGGAAAAAGACGAAGATGGAGACCCGGTGATTGCTCAGATTAATTTGTTCTCTGCCTTTCTCTACCTGGTTGCACACACCTTCTTTCTGCTCCACCGGTCAATGTTCACAGCTATAAATCTTGGAGTGACATTTTGGCCGGCAAGTTCCACGTAAACATGGTTGGCAAAATGTCAGTGCAGAAAGCAGACAAGCCTGACTTAGGAAGAGGGAGAGTATAGAGGCAGTAATGTCACCACACTTAAACACACCCGCCATCAGTCTTCATGACATTTAAGAGATATATCCCTCGATCCCCCTAGCCATTGCACACAAAGGAAAACTTTGGAGAGGAGGCTGTAAGGACCCCATGAGTCACAGGGTGTAATGGCTTGATCTGATCACAAACAAAAGGCTAATACCCTCACTTATGAGTTATTTTTCTTGTTATGCCAGTCAGCAGTTTTACAATTTAACAAATAAAAGACCATGAGTGAACCCTGGAAGGTAAATTCATGGCGTATTTTTATTGTTATTTTTACAGCCATTTTCTTTTTTACAACCTCTTCCCTAAGCCAGGCAGGTCATTTGAGAACACATTTCTCCAACAGCATTTCATTCTTAACCTTAGATTTGCTGTAAACCAACAGAGAGGACAATTGACCTCACAGGTCACAACATTCATAGGAATTTTCCAAATTTTCCATGCATCCAAAGCTAAATAATTGAACAAATTAAAAAGTAAATCTCTGGAAATTCACCCAGCTCCTTTCTTCTGATGTTCTTTCTTTAACCTCTCATCTCTACTGCACAGAGGCTGTATTGATTTCTGAATGAATAATTGAGAAAGATGGCTTAACTGCCCTTTTCAAATCTCCATGGCCTCCTCTGTGATTCACTTTGCCTCCTTCCTTCTCATCTTTCTTCCCCGCCCGATTTGTGTATTTCCCTTATTGTGCCATCATCTCGATTCTCACCTATTCCTCTTGCACTTCTTTCTGCCCTATTTTGACCTTCCTATCCTCTACTTTTTGCTTTATCCTCTCCTCTCATGTGCTGCTGATGTGGATCCCATTCTGTGACAGGTTGTTCAGGAGGGAATGGACTGCTCGCTTGACTGGTCAGCCGGCCTCTGCGTATCATCCGTCAGCAAGACGCGCTGTTGTTTTAGAGTTCTGCTGGGAGCTGTCTTCTTGTCTCTGTCTCTTTCTCAGTTGTTTCACTCTTCTCACACACATACACACTCTTTCCTGTTTCTTTCTGTCTCTACCGTTCTAGCTCCTTCTCAGTCTCCATCCACTCCCCTCTTGCTGACTTATTTCCACTGTACATCTTAACTCTAAGGTGCAGCTGATCAGCATTTTAAAATTGACCTCGGGCTCTTTGCTCTGAGTGAATCAATGGCTGTGTTAGACTGGGAGTGAATAATTCTAGTATGTTAATTCGACATAGTGTAGGCTGGGGAAAAATAACTGTTTTGTTTCAGGACGGGAGCTGTTAAAAAAAACAACCTCTTCCTGTCTGTTTTCTGTAGGCGTATCAATTTATTTTAACAAGCCTCCTTTCAGGTGTATTTGTTCTTTTCAGTATTGTGTTGTGTTGTTTTTATAAGATATGGCTTACACAACATCTTCTTTTCCTGTGACATGTAGACTTAATGAACAAAGGCCTGTAACAGCTGGCCTGTAACCACAATCTCTAATCTTGGGTAATTACAGCTATGAACTGATATGAACCATGTTAAATTAAATCAGCTGGTTGCTAATTAAGATTAGCTGCTATATTGCAAGTTGTCTTTAAAACTCAAAATACAGGGTTAAATGGGACGTGTATGTGTCAAACACATGACCAAAGTGCCCAATCCAGCCCAGTGGATGTCTCTGGAAAATGTAAAAATTGGAAAGAAATCGTTAAATGATAGAAATTCTTGTGGGTTTAAAAACATTTTCTTTTTTTCATTACATTAAATTCTTGTTTTTGTGTTTTTTTACAGTAGAAATTTAGGGTTTCTTTCTTTCTTTCTTTCTTTCTTTTTTTTTTTTTTTTTACAGTCAAACACATTTTCTTTGAATTAGTAGATTTACATTTCTGGACTAATGAGGTATAAGCAGTTTTTTTCTGTAATTTTACATACAGTAGAACCCTCCATCCATCCATCCATCTTCATCCGCTTTGTCCGGGGCCGGGTCGCGGGGGCAGCAGCCTAAGCAAAGAGGCCCAGACCTCCCTCTCCCCAGCCACCTCCTCCAGCTTATCCGGGGGAATACCAAGGCGTTCCCAGGCCAGCCGAGAGATATAATCTCTCCAGCGTGTCCTGGGTCTGCCCCGGGGCCTCCTCCCGGTGGGACATGCCTGGAACACCTCACCCAGGAGGCGCCCAGGGGGCATCCTTGTCAGATGCCCGAACCACCTCAGCTGGCTCCTTTCGATGTGGAGCAGCAGCTGCTCTACTCTGAGCCCCTCCCGGATGGCCAAACTTCTCACCCTATCTCTAAGGGAGAGGCCAGCCACCCTTCGGAGGAAGCTCATTTCTGCCGCTTGTATCCGCGATCTCGTTCTTTCGGTCACTACCCACAGCTCGTGGCCATAGGTGAGGGTAGGGACGTAGATCGACCGGTAAATTGAGAGCTTCGCTTTTACACTCAGCTCCCTCTTCACCACGACGGACCGGTGCAGCGTCCGCATTACTGCAGCTGCAGCCCCAATCCGTCTGTCGATCTCCGGCTCCCTTCTCCCATCACTCGCGAACAAGACCCCGAGATACTTGAACTCCTCCACTTGGGGCAGGAACTCATCCCCGACCCGGAGTGGGCACTCCACCCTTTTCCGGCTGAGAACCATGGCCTCAGATTTGGAGGTGCTGATCCTCATTCCCGCTGCTTCACACTCGGCTGCGAACCGTTCCAGTGCGAGCTGGAGGCCCTCACCCGATGAAGCCAACAGAACCACATCATCTGCAAAAATCAGAGATGAGATTCTGAGGCCACCAAAGCGAAAGCCCTCCGCCACTTGGCTGCGCCTAGAAATCCTGTCCATAAAAATTATGAACAGAACCGGAGACAAAGGGCAGCCCTGGCGGAGCCCATCACCCACCGGGAACGAGTCCGACTTATTGCCGGCAATGCGAACCAAGCTCTTGCAACGGTTGTATAGGGATCGAATGGCCCGTAGCAATGGGCCAGACACCCCATATTCCCGCAACACCTCCCACAGGACACCCCGAGGGACACGGTCGAATGCCTTCTCCAAGTCCACAAAACACATGTAGACTGGTTGGGCAAACTCCCATGCACCCTCAAGTATCCTGGAGAGGATAAAGAGCTGGTCCAGTGTTCCGCGACCAGGACGAAAACCGCATTGTTCCTCCTGTATCCGAGGTTCGACTAACGGACGAACTCTCCTTTCCCGGCAGTAGAACCCCGACTTGTGAAATTAAATTGTTCCCGAGGGTCTTTCGTAAGTCGAAAATTTTTGTAAATCAAAGCACCCATCGCCCCTTTTGAGTGAACGATAGGCTATAGGCTAATTGCTAACTGCACCAACAATACGTCGTTCAAGTGGAACAGTGAAGCACAACTACGAAATAGTGATGTGAAATATCGATTCCTCCGATGCCAGTCATTTATGTTCTAGAATCGATTCTCACATTAAAATATCGATACTTTAGTAATTTAGGGTAAATTTGTAGTTTATCATTAACAGGAACACAGTGGGAAGAACCTATTTCATTCAGATTGTCTACATTGGAAGGAACTACTTCCTCTTCTGCCTTTCATAGTCATGTGCGAAATATGGCTGTATAAATGTGGCGCAGCCCCTTGGCGTGCGCACTCACAACAATGGCTGAGCGTAACTGGAGTCATGTGCGGATGTATTTTACATCCACAAACGTGGTTTGCGATACATGTGGCAAGAAAGTGAGGTGTTGTGGCAACACCACAAATTTGTCAAACACCTCAGAGTAAATAATATCACAGAATATGACGAGCGTATGTTGAGGCGAACTGAAGAGGAGGACAGGGACAGGTGCTGCTAGGGCAAGACAAACGTCTCTCATGGAGTCCTTTAGTGCTGCAGGCAGGCAAGGTGTTCAAATAGCGCACAGCTTCAGGTTTTTTTTTATTTCTATATGATGAATTCTGTATTATTAAGTGATAAGAACAAGTAATCTGATGTCCTGTAATCATTATGACGCTATAATTTGAGATGCAATAAATAAAACGTGTTTTTACAAAGTATCGGTATCGGATCAGTATCATCGATACCACCCTGAATTTTACTTGGTATCGGATTGGAAAGGAAATCAGTGGTATCGCACATCACTACTACAAAAGCCAAGGGGGTTGTCACATGATTCGGAAGGCATTGTGGGCATTGTAGGCATTTTGGGCTCAGCCAATCAGAGCCAGCGGATTTCGTTACGCGGGCATTTTGCCGTAACAAGGGCAGAAATATTGTCGTTAAGTGCCTTCGTAACTTGAATTTCTCGTTAAATGGGGTATTCGTAAGTCGGGGTTTCACTGTATTTGCTTTTGAAAGCGTGAGCCCAAAGAGTCCTGCTGACGCGTTTCTTTACCAAAGCAGAATTTCTTTGTAATGAAGAAAAACTAAACTGTGTTGATTTACTCTTTTAGCCCACTTTAGCTAAAATTGAGCCGTATATGTTGTTATTGTCTTAAAAAAAAAAAAAAAGATTTAAAAAGCAGCCAGTATAGTCCTTGAACCACATATAAATTTATTTATATACGGTCTACAGCCTAATAATGTAATAATAGCATCGCAATTATAGCCTCATCAAACTGAGTCATTCATATAGTGTGATACTAATTATTTGAATAAGAAAGACAGAAAATAAATAAGAAATTTGATTAATTGTGCAAATTCACATATTGTGTACTATCATCATCATCATCATCATCATTATTATTATTATTTGCTTACATTTCCTTTTTTGACATTGGTGTAGAGTGATTTATAATGAATTATATGTAGTTACTGCTAATATGTAACATTTTTTAACTATAGGTCAGTTAAAAAATTACATATTAGCAATAGTGTAACAACCTGATAACAAGTTGGGAAAAGCATTTATATTATTGAAAAAGCTATCAAGAAGATCAGTCTGTCACAGTGTGTCTTTTATTCTGTCTTCCTCCCACCACCTCCAGCTGGTTGCGACAGATGGCGGTCCCTCACTGAGCTTCATTCTGCTGGAGGCTTTTTCAAGTTAAAAAGGAGTTTTTCCTTCCCACTGTTGCCAATTGCTTGCTCAAAGGGGGTCGTTTGATGTTTCCTTGTATTATTGTAGTGTCTTTACCAACAATGTAAAGCGCCTTGAGCCAACTGCTGTTGTGATTTGGCATTATATAAATAAAACGAAATTGAATTGAGCTGAATTGAAGTTTTAAGCAACAACATGCATACATTGTGTTTATAGTGCCCATCGTTCTTCCAAGACTTGTGAAAAGGGGCTGTCTGGTGAATGCATCAGATATAGACAAGTATGTTAAAACACATAGTAAATCAACCGTGAATCGTGGATATAGAGTACTGTGGAGCAAAAATCAATTGTTTGGCCACGCTCTTCTGGACCAATGGTTGTTTGTACTCTCCTTCCTCAATATTTGAACCTTAACAGTACCCTGTTATATCAAAATCAGTCAGCAGGAATGTAGTTTTCTAATTTCTCTCTAATTTTGAGCAGTTTTAATTTTTTTGAAAAGTATGAAGTCATTATGTATGTTTTAATGGGCTCCCAGTTTAGCTTTCATTATTATTGAATTTTTTCCCCTTTTGGAACTGGGACTCTGGGACTCTCCACCATTTGACCTTAGAACTGAAGAAGCTTCTTGGATGAGAGGTGAAACGTGTTCAAGCAACTTAAAGAAGTCCAGACGCTTTTCTTTGCAAGCTCCTTTGACTACGATGACCTGGATGACTGAGAACCTTCACAGACATATCCCCTTTTGGAAGAAACCCAGATATAACAGATAATATAATAGATCATAACACAGCTCAAAACAGCTACTGTCCAGTGGACTGACTGGAAAATGAGGCACAAGTATTTCCTTTCCACGACTGGCGTACGAAAAGGTATGAAGCATAAAATTCAGACTAACAACACCGGGATTTAAAAAGAGGACAGGATGAAAGAACAGGCATTCACTGTTTTACTTGAAAGGTCAGGTGACCTCAGTGGACCACTGTGAGTTACCAATGTATCATCTAAGCCAGTGCTCATGCTCATAAGGTGACATATGGAGCCCTTGTTACCACATTTCTTCACACTGTTTGGCCATTAATTTTTCAGTGTGGGTGATTAAAATTTCTAACAGGCATTTTATAACCAAAATCATATTTTCCAAAACCTAACCGAGCAATTTAGAGTTTAAACAGAACCAAACCACAAGTGAAAATGAGACTGAACAGTGAGTAAAAGCAAGAAGTGTAAAAGCAAAACACGAGCTGAGCTGTAGTCTTTTGGCATCCAGTACTGCAGCTGCTGTGTCGCAGCATTGGTGCCAAAGGTTGCTTTGCATGTATCTCTGAGACAGCAGTGGTTTTCTCAACATGGTAAGTTGGTCAACTTTGTAGCACAGATGAACCTTCTGGCACGCAGGGCTGGTTCTGGTTGAAGAATGGAAAAGGATGCAGGCGGATTTTGACTTGTGTTTGCTGCAGTTTATATATGATTTTGGGTTCAGCACTAAACCAGCCAGCAAGAATAATAAATTACATTTACTTGCACTTTTTCAAGCAGACTTTCAGAGGATCTCTGTCTAGCATTCATCAACCTTCACACTTTTCTTTTTGTTTGTTTGATTTCATTTCTGCGTGATGTACAGCAAACATTCTTCTTCTCCTTTCACAGATTTATGAATCTGAGGTATGAGCTCGCATTATTCTCTGCTGGTTTTTTTTTGCCTCGAGTCATGTTGTCTGTGAGAGGAAAAGCCTGTCTCCTCCTGCCTCTCTAATGCTCACCAACACCTTGTACCAGCAGGTGTATAAGTACAGACCCAATGGATCCCTTCTTGCTCTTTACATTCCAGGTGTTGTTATTCGTCCTATTGCTGATGTTTTTAGACACTTCCTCATGTAACACCAGCACCAACCTGTCGCCCCTCACTGCTGCTCCCATAGCGTCTAGCACCAAGCCCCGCTGCATCCCCTGCACTCGCTCGCCCTTTCTCACTGTCTGGAAGCTGTTACTGAATTATTTAGCACCCACTCGACTCATAAGCATGTACTGCCTTCTTTCTGCCTGTTAGGATATATATTGGCTTGGTGGTTTAACTTGGAGCTGTATGGTGAGGAGGTGCTTCAAATCGAAGTCGACTGTTAAGGAATTTTTTTCTGACGTGCAGCTAAAAGTTTGCTGTTTTCCAAAGAATATCTGGATCATGCCGAAACTGAAAGTTAACATCATTATTTTGTCCACTGGTAAGATAAGCACTGTTACTAGGCAGCTTGTGATCAAAGTCTAACTATTTCCATTTGTTTAAAACTTTTAGTGGCTGATGATGGTGGTTTGAAACGGTAGTTGCCCCATCCCAGTTTTCAGCTTGATTCTGGCCTTGGCGTGGATTTTTGAAATTCACAAAGAAGCAACATTTTGAGCTGTGCGGGTGAACGATGCAGCAAGGAATTGTTCATAAAGGCATAACAGTGGGGTTGGACCATAACAAACATGCAAGGAAAAAGTAGGTGAGGTTCATTGCATATTCAGTGTAGCTGATGAAAGAATACATGCACACTCGAGCTGTAACAAATTCTTTAAACTGAATACATTTCAAGGCTGCAGATGTATCAACAATGTCCTGGAAAGGGAAAGTGGATACAGGGGGTGGTGGTGGTGGTTGGGTGATAAATGTAGTGTCAACAAAACAAAAACTCCTGAAGACTGTGACAGTGAGCAAGTAAATAGTCTTGCATTTTGATACATATAGAAATGGAAAAATAAATGAAATGGAAAATTGCACACTGCAGATTAATAATTTCATGATTGGATAGTAACACTACATGGATGATATTGTACTTTCACAGGAGGTAATTTCTTCATATATTTGCTGAAGGAATTACCAGATAAACTATTTTCCCTGTCTTCTTTATCTACAGGGTGGGCCATTTATATGGATACACCGTAATAACATGGGAATGGTTGGTGATATTAAAGTCCTGTTTGTGGCACATTAGTATATGTGAGGGGCAAACTCCTCAAGATGGGTGGTGACCATGGTGGCCATTTAGAAGTCGGCCATCTTGGATACAACTTTTGTTTTTTCAATAGGAAGAGGGCCATGTGACACATCAAACTTATTGGTAATGTCACAAGAAAAACAATGGTGTGCTTGGTTTTAACGTAACTTTATTTTTTCATGAGTTATTTACAAGTTTCTCTTTGTTCACAGCCATTGACATGTCGAAGAGGTTAACACGTGAGGAGCCGATCGAAATTGTGTTGATATCTGGTGAACGCAGTAACCAGGTCATTGCAGCAGATTTCAGTGCAAGACACCCTACGAGACCACCCATCTCCCATGCTACAGTTAGCAAACAGCTTGCTAAGTTTCGTGAAACTGGTTCAGTGTTGGATTTGCCAACACTGCTACTGCTACTGCAGCATCTCAACGAGGATGACCCAGATCGGCGCACAGAATTTGCAGAATGGGCAAAACAAAAATTGGAACAGGACCCTCAGTTCATGCAGAAGATTTTGTTCAGTGATGAGGCAAACTTTTATGTGAATGGTGAAGTTAACAAACAAAACCACCGCTATTGGTCTGACACTAACCCACATTGGATGGATCCCTCCAAGACTGTTGGACCAACAAAAGTGATGGTTTGGTGTTGTATATGGGGTACAACGATAGTGGGTCCATTCTTCATCAATGGAAACCTCAAGGCCACTGGATATTTGAAATTGCTACATGATGATGTGTTTCCCTCTTTATGCACTGAAGCTGGCACGTTCCCTGAGTTTTTCCAGCAAGATGGTGCACCACCACATTATGGGTGCCAGGTCTGAGCATTCCTAGATGAACAGTTTCCTGGAAAGTGGATTGGTCGTCGTGGGCCAGTTGAATGACCCCCTTAGACTTTATCTTTGGGGTCATCTGAAGGCAATTGTTTATGGTGTGAAGATACGAGATGTGCAGCACCTAAAACTACGGATACTGGATGCCTGTGCTGGCATTTCTCCTGCGGTGTTGTTATCAGTGTGTGAAGAGTGGGAGAAGAGGGTTGCATTGACAATCCAACACAATGGGCAGCACATTGAACACATTTTATAAGTGGTCAGAAACTTGTAAATAACTCATGAAAGAATAAAGTTACGTTAAAACCAAGCACACCATTGTTTTCCTTGTGACATTACCAATAAGTTTGATGTGTCACATGGCCCTCTTACTATTGAAAAACCAAAAGTTGTATCCAAGATGGCCGACTTCTAAATGGCCACCATGGTCACCACCCATTTTGAGGAGTTTGCCCCCTGACATATACTAATGTGCCACAAACAGGACTTTAATATCACCAACCATTCCCATGTTATTACGGTGTATCCATATAAATGGCCCACCCTGTATACTTCTTCTATCAGGAAAGCAAAGCTGATCAAAGCTGATAAGATGTTTGCTTATCTAATTATGACATAAAAGCCAACATCTTTTGATGGGATGTACTTTTTAGTAGGATGGTTCTTAGTAGCTGTTCATACTGTACTATATGACTTCTATTGACTACAACCACCACCAAAAGAAGCTAGCTAACAACACATTTGTCATGTTTGAGCTTCTTGTTATGGTTACATGGACACTGTCCTGTAGAGTGAGAGTGATGGGAAATTGGTTCCTACAAATCTTGAACATCAACAGAGTAGAATAACATTTTATCTTACTGTAAATAGTGTATTTTTTCCTTTTTTTTTGTCATTTTAAAGTAAAAAGATCTCATATATATACTGTCTTTTATGTCTTTTATCCCGTCTTCCTTCTCTTACCCCAACCCGTCGCCCCTCCCTGAGCCTGGTCCTGCTGGAGGTTTCTTCCTGTTAAAAGGGAGTTTTTCCTTCCCACTGTCGCCAAAGTGCTTGCTCATAGGGGGTCATATGATCGTTGGGCTTTTTTCTCTGTATGTATTATTGTAGGGTCTACCTTACAATATAAAGCGCCTTGGGGCGACTGTTGCTGTGATTTGGCACTATATCAAGAAAACTGAATTGAATTGAATTACATATAACTGCAAAAATACAGCGTGCACTGTAAGCAAGCTCTTGCTTCTGTGCATCTGTTGCACCCGCTTTCTTTGAGAGTTAAATTTACATGACAGACCAAAATCCCAAGTTATATTCAGTCTTCAGAGTTGTGTGGTTATTTCATAAGCCTGGAATACTGTGCGGCTCTGGGTTCATTGAGGTACATAGCGGGACACATCCCAAGCTCAGCCTGTAATTGGTATGCATGAGTGTACTTACAAAGGGACTGCCAATTGTTGACAGACCTAATGTGTGATTTTCCTAAGTTAGCTTTAAGATTTGGACAGTAGAAGAAACAAAGAAACAGCAAACCTTACCTCAGCAAAAGGCAAGTTTCAGTATTAAGTACTTCTCTAATGTGCTTTTCAAAAGAGAGAAGCCCTAAATTATATGGAAAAGCATAAAAACAGCCATCTGTGTATTTGCAGACTTACTGGCAATAGTGACCAGATGGCCACTTGATGCTTTCTTGGACTGACACTTGACTTGGCAGTGAGTTTTATGGTTAGATGGCTGCAAACTTTACTGCTAAAGTCTTCATTGTTTCTAAATGCAAAGCGGCTTTTTGAAATCGAGCATCAAGCAGAGCAGAGTGCCAGTGGAATGAGTTCAAACCTCTCTGAAGATGACTGTTTTAAGTTTCACTGTAATATTAAACTCAATTTGTTTGGGATCAGTGAAACAGTTAAAAAACATAAAACAATCTTTTATGTCTCTTTCAGATAACAGGTTTTCATTTAAACTTGTGCTTATTCCTTAGTGCATTTGCAAAAAATATTCAAATGAACATTGTTTTCCTTTGTTCTGGTTTTCAAAATCAAATTTATACTCATCATACGCCGTATTTCAGATTCAGTAAACGCTGAGGATATTGGCCTTATTTAAAGACGAGTTTGACTGCAAAGCAGTCTTGGATGTGAAATCTTGACGCTAAGTATCTCAGATCTGCCGGCTGCACAGATGGACGATGAGGGATGAGAGTTGAAATCAATCATTGAGTATCTTACTATTAGATGGCCAGTTAGTGACTCTAATTGCATTTTATTTAAGGATATTAATCAGAGGCAATGAGCACATACTGTGCTTGAAATTCAAAATGTCATACTCTGCAGGTGACAGAAAGAAGATAACACCAAAAGAGAGATGAGGGCAAATCAGCTGCAACAGAGGAATTTATAAGCAAAAAGAGCGTGAAGACAGCAACACAGGCAGCACACATGAGTTTACTGCTGCAGTCCAGTGACTACACTTCCAAATTAATTTAGATCTACAACAGT
The DNA here is from genome assembly GCF_057381845.1 of Rhamphochromis longiceps. Classification (NCBI taxonomy): domain Eukaryota; kingdom Metazoa; phylum Chordata; class Actinopteri; order Cichliformes; family Cichlidae; genus Rhamphochromis; species Rhamphochromis longiceps. Next base: position 38,212,452 of record NC_140562.1, on the reverse strand, counting down.
GTGCCCATACTTTCCTATTAAAAGAAACTTTAAAATGTTTATGGTGATAAGAGAATTCACTGCACTTTTAACATGAAGCTGTCAGGGACCTGGGTGTGCAAACCCAGGGTTCTTGAGCAGGTTGTGGAATTGTGCATATTTGCTGGTGTGTGGCGCTTGTGTCCCTCATTTCCAGGTTTGTGTGTATAGGTGTTTGCGCGTGGGTGTGGGGGTGTGTGTGTTCCGGAGGACCAGTTTACAGGCATTGTCAGGCCTGGTGGGTGTGACCCGTTGACAGGCTGGCCACACCTGAGGAGGATGATCATGCACACCTGCAGCTGATCAGGATTGTCAGGGGAGCTACTTAGCAGTGTGGCTGCGCTCCCATCGATGCTGAATTGTTGCATGAGAATTCCCGTCAGTTTTCCAGATAGTTATTCAGAGAGTGTGAGCTGGTTACATTAAGAGTGTCTAACGTCTGTTTCTGTGATTTCACAGGAAGATCATGGAAATAAGAGGGCAGCAAGCACGGGATGCACGGACACTTGGAAGCGAGGACAAGGAGCAGGGACACTGGGAGGAAGACACGGCACAGGAGTCTGGGGTGCACGGGGATTTATTGTTGTGTGATTATTTACCTTACTGTAAATAAATGTACTGTCTGTATTGAAGAGTCCAGCGTTTGGGTCCTCTTTCCCCACATCCCCATGGTCTGCCAGTGCAGCCATGACAGAAGCTTATGCACAAGTTCAATAACTATGATCTGCAATGTCTCATCTGCCTGCTTTCCACGCTGTCAATCTCAATACCAACATCATTTCTCTAGTCCAATCATCTTCTCACCCACCTTCTTTGAGCCAATCAGCCTCCTCTTCCCATCGTTTAAATCTCTGCTCTCCATCATTCTCCCTTTCAGACCCTCCTTTGTGCAACCCACCTCCTCCCCGTCTCCACCTCAGACACCTCAGCCAGGGCTCTATTCAAGTCTCAATCTTTATCTTCACCACCACCAGCATTTAAACTCCTGAGGGTGCCTGTCCTAAATCCTACCACCGCTGGGATCATGTTCTTCCACATGGGTCATCAATACATGAATTTCTCGAATGCACTCATGTTCAAATATTCTAAGTTTCTGTGCCTCACTGTTAAAACACACATTTCTTGAAGTATTTGTAAGGCAATAATTATGAGACCAAAGCAGCAAACTACTCATCACAAAAATATTTTTTCATGAGTCACTTGTGCAGTCAACAATGGGAATATAGCTGTTGATACTTTATATTTTTGTTACTCCCAACAACCACATAGAGACACTAATTAACATTCATTTTGTTTTGGCCCATGTTTAATCATTTTGCAGCTGGGTACAGCAATTTTTGTGTGCGTGTTTGCTTTTTGCATAAAACTGGAATTTATTAAAGACTATTTTCAATTGTGGGTTGATGTATATTTTATGACAGAAGGGCTACAGGAAAATACTACAGCACCCATATTCGTTGTTATGAAGGAACAAGCCATGCTTTGCAGCAGTGTGACTCACTGATGTGTTTTTAATAGTCTTTACAACAACACCGAGGGCTCGTGGAACAGAGGAATAATCTATAAAGCAGAAAGTATCAGCTCAGTAAATGCTTCCTGTTAAGATCAATAAATCAGTTAACATTTAAGAGATATGCAGACAACAATGAAAACATGTTCTTCTACCAATCTAGTGAAAATTAAATTTTTGTTTGCAGTGAAAAACAGCCTTTGTCCTTTCAGATTGGCACAAAACATGTGTTATCACTTAATACAAATGTGGTTTTAAGAATAAAATGTACACATCGTGCATCGAAAGTGATCTTTATATGTGGCTCAAATGTATTCACAAAAAGGCTTCTTCTGCTCTTCTCGTGCAGATGTTACCAAAGTGAGAAAGATGTCTTCCATCACTGTTATTACAGGCTCTGTGCGTAAAGAGATGCTTGTTAATCAAGCAGCGTGTGTCACTGAGCTAGAGTTAAAAGCTTAAAATGATCATCAAAATGTTTATGTGCTATTAATCCGAGTCATTTCCTCTCAACACCAGCAGGATAGCTTTTAGTGTTTCACATCATAGTCGAACAAACATAATACTGCTTGCCTTGCTGCCTGTGAATTCAGCAGCGACACTTCACATCCATGTTAAACATCACACCCACACATGGATGTAAACCTGCGTGCTATATTTTTGTGACTTTAGTACTTTATTACTCAGTAGCATGTGCACACCTCCACACACATAAACGTACAACACTGTAAGTGTGGACTAATTAGACTGCGTGTCCCAGTGGACCTAATCTATCTTACGGGACAGTAAATAGGATCTGTTGGCACTGTTCCTTTGATCAACGCCTGTCAAACACTGGACAGTACTGCCTTATGTTGGAAAGCCTCCAGGGGATACACACGCGCGCGCACACACACACGCACATACACATCGGTTTCTTTATCTACTAACAGGCTTCTGCTTTTGTTTTTCAATGCTGCTGGCAGAATGACTGTTACTCTGCATCATATGAATGACGCAAAAGTTTTGGCAAATATTACGACGATGACGTAAATACATATAATGTTTTCTCTTAAGAATGTGATGTAAATTAATGGACAGTTTCTTTCATCTATCGTTTCCAGGTCTTACAAATACTTATATTAGAGTTAATCTGGAATAGTAAGAACAAAATCAATGACATAGAAAATGAAGAGAAAACATAAAGGATTCAGTGCTAGTTAAGTTAAATTAAGTTACATTTCTTAAAGTTTAATTTGTACATAAATTTCTATTTGTTTCTTCACCTAAAATATATCTTCTTCTGCAGTATTTAAATACCACATAGTTTGATTTAATCTCATCATCAGAGGGTTGGGATCCTGTATGCAAATTAAATATTTTGTACTACTTTAGTCTTGAGAGTTTTATTTGTGTTTTCTTAAATTAGTTTTCAAATGCTCACGCAATCTGGCCCCAGAGAGTCTTTCTAGATACATAGAGCGCAATAGTATGAGCATGTACAACTGTACAATACTATATCAGAGATCTAAATTAGGGCAAGCGGCATTTTCTATGAAGGCTTGTCATCTATGGAACACACAGATATGAAATCTTTCACAGTAATTGTTGGTTAAAGGTAAATCAGAGCTGTAGTCATTTTAGATAATCATATTATATTTTTAGTATCCATACTTTTAAAAATAATTTTCTTTTCTTTTTTTTTCTCCCTTTCCCTTTTTTTACACTATATTTTACACTGAATTCTTTGTAATTTTGTAGTGATAGTGTATTATGATTTTAGGTAACTGACACAATGCACTGTGTTGTAATGCTGTTTGTGTTAAAGCCCAGCAAAGTAGTGATGGGATTTCCGGCTCTTTTTAGAGATCCGGCTCTTTCGGTTCGGCTCACTAAAAAGAGCCGGCTCTTTCGGCTCCGAACCGGCTCTTCCGGCTCCGAACCGGCTCTTCAGGTTGTTTTGTTGCTTTAATTAATTTATTATTAACAATAATATAAAATTATGCACAAAAGGAATTACTAACGTAAAAACAAGTGGTTTTATTTATATATGTTTATATATAAATATATGCGGTGGCCCCTAGAGACAAAACACGTACAAACTCCAAAACACATTTCTAGCATGAACTGAACTTCCAAAGCAGAGCTACTAGATCACTTAAATTACACAATTGAAAGCATGTGTGTATTGTTTGTGTATTTATACACAGGCACTCATATATATATATTCAAATAATTTAAAAAAAAGTTCATTTACCTGTTATTACCACACACCAAATCCGGTCGTTGGTACTTGCTGGCTTGTGTAGCCACAAGATAACAAAGGCTCAACACTGCGCCCAGCATCCTGGAGCACTTCTGTTGTCTTTTGTACGTGTTTTGAGTTTTTATGTGCTTCTGAGTTTTTATATGCTTCTGAGTTTTTACGTGCTTCGGAGTTTGTACGTGTTTTTACATGTTTTGGAGTTTTTACGTGTTTTGGAGTTTGTACGTGTTTTTACGTGTTTTGGAGTTTGTACATGCTTCAGAGTTCGTACGTGATTTGAAGTTTGTATGTGCTTTGTCTCTAGGGGCCACCGTAAATATACTTTTATTTATTCACTCCACATAAAATGTAATAAATAAATCATATAATACAAAAATCAACTATTCACATTTCAAGTTTTAACTATTTAAATTTTCAGCTTTTTCCTTTCACAAATTTAAAGTGAAAAGAACACAAAACACTGCAAACCACAACACAATTAAATATAAATTATAATATGAAAACTAAAAGAACATGCATATTCTCTGTCATATGGACCTGCATGAATAAACTTTCTCAATCCTTTATCATCTGCAACCGAAAATAGTTGTGGATGATTACTATACCTTTCTAATGTTGTTGTCCCTGCCTCTCTTTCTCTCTCTCTGGCTCTGTTCCTGTGCTACTGAGTGTAACTACCGCCCCTCCCCCCTCTGCCCAGCGTAAAGCACAAGGCCCGCGTGCAGAGTGAAGCGGGAAAAAAGTGCGAGAGAGAGGCTGAGAGAAAGAAAAAAAAAAAAAAAACCCACGTGACGGCTCGCGATAAGGAGCCGGCTCGCGTCGTTCACGTCAAAGAGCCGGCTCTAAGAGCCATTTCGTTCGCGAACGACCCATCACTACAGCAAAGGACAAGGGTACGTTGGCCCTGAGAGGCCAAACACCAGCAATAAGAAAGACCCTGCAAAAGCATACAAAACACAACGGAAGTAGGAAAAAACACAAACGAAGTGTTTCTGGGGAGACAATAACCCGACGGACCAGCTGCAGGAACCCAAAACATGGTAGGTGTGTTTTATCATGATTCATATAATACTGATGACGGATTTTTAGGCTAATAGTTAGGCTAACACACGTACCTCTCATCTTTTCTTTCCTCACAAAACCGATAGATCCTCCACTTCTTTTAAGTGTCTCCCAGTGCAATTCTTAGCATGTTTTGGTTCCTGCAACTGGTCCGTCGGGTCATTGTCTCCCCAGAAATACTTCCCTTGTGCTTCTGGAAATCTGTTTTTTCGTATTTCCTTTTTCTTTTTTCCTATCTCCATTGTGTTTTGTGTGCTTTTGCAGCGTTTTTCTCATTGCTGGTGTCTTCTTAAGTTGCAGTCCGTTTGGCCTCTCAGGGCCACCGTACAAGAGTTGAAAATTAGCAATAGCTATAAACTCTGTGTGCAACACATCAATTTCATGCTCCGTATTGGAAGTATGTTAAACTGCAAATAAATATGAAAAGAAATGTCAATTTTTAAAAAGGCAGCAATTTGAAAATCTTTTAAACCCATGTTTTATTCACAATAGAACATAGAAAATATACTGCTCAAAAAAATAAAGTAATGCTCTGAAAACACATCATATATTAGTGCAAAAAAGAATCATGCTGGAAATCTATATGGAGTGGGTAATGCACATCGTTTGAAATTAAAATGATCAACCTACAGAGAGCTGAATTTAAAGACAGTAAAAAAGTGATGAAGCAGGCTCATCCACTTTGCTGGAATTTTACTGCAGAAACTCAAAATGACTACTCAGTAGTCTGCTTGGCCCCTAAGTGCTTGTATGCATGTCTGACAATGTCAGAGCATGCTCCTAATGACACAACAACGTCTTGGGAATCTTGTTCCAGTTGAGGGTTGAGCTGAACAGTCTAACCTGGTGAGTCGAATGGACCAAAACATAATGTTACAGAGGTCTTCTATTGGATTTCAGGCATGTTTGGGGGTCAGTCAGTGGTATAATGTCCTTCATCCTCCTGTATTGACATGAACAAAGAGGAACCCAAGACCAGTGTAAATGGTCTGTATTTGTATAGCGCTTTACTAGTCCCTAAGGACCTCAAAGTGCTTTACACATTCAGTCATCCACCCCAGTCACACACTGGTGATGGCAAGCTACATTGTAGCCACAGCCACCCTGGGGCGCACTGACAGAGGCGAGGCTGCCGGACACTGGCACCACCGGGCCCTCTGACCACCACCAGTAGGCAATGGGTGAAGTGTCTTGCCCAAGGACACAACGACCGAGACTGTCGGAGCCGGGGCTCGAACCGGCAACCTTCCGATTACAAGGCAAACTCCCAACTTTTGAGCCACGGTGAGCTAACAAGGATTATAAGGTTTTTGACTGTCATTAAAGCAGTAATGGGTATTATCAACTGTTAAGGTCTAGATGTACATCTTTCATCTTTGTTTTTACTTAGAGTTTAAGCGCATATCATTTGTAAAATGCTATAATTTGTTAAATTGGAGATTAAGTACTTTTGGACGCAACAGTATATTTGCTGATTGTGAACAAGCTCACCACAGGCAGGCAGTTTTCTAAGTCTTACAGATCTTGTCTTTACTTCCCCACTTTGCTTTAACTGCCAGCTGGAAGGGCCCTGAGATCTTTTTACAGCCTTTCTGCTTTGCAGGCACAACCTTTTTTTTTTTTTTTTTTTCTCACATCGACATGTACTTGCTCAAGGGATGTAAATGTTACCACAAGGTTCAAACAGTCAGCAAATTCATCAGCTGACAATTCCTAATGACATTTCTTCACAACACAGTAAAGACCTCAAGTTTTGACTCTAGAGTGTGTTTTATTTTTGTGAAATTAAAGTTCATAAAATAAACCGCAAGAGCACACCAATAAAAGGATGTTTTGTTTTATTTAGTTGTGTAGATTTGCTTATTTTCATTTAAAAAGTGTGCAGTTTTTCCAGGTCTGCCTTGCCCCGTTGCATACAGCTGTATTGGTATTCATGGGCACAATGTGTAAACTGAAGCCAATATTAATTCAACATACTAAAACTTTCCCTGTAGCCACATAGCTCACAGAGCTATGCTGTGCTGTGGGTGTGGGCTTAGAAAATCCGTGTGAGAACAATTGTTGAAGCTAATTTGGGGGAAAACATATGGGAGCAACTACATGTACCCACAGTTAACAATTCAACCTCCTCGGTTTGACTGAGGAAAATACTTATGGCATGAAGTGTGTGTTAATGTCCCAAATGATTTCCAACTGTGAAGCACATACAGATTTATCTGCAGTGAACCACTCTCAAGTGATATTTAGTAGGATAGTCTTTTGAAATTGATTGTACCCCTCAATTCGGAGTTATTACATTTGTATCCATTATTGTTTTTATTTCATCATTAAATATGCTTTTATCAGTTGTTTTACTAACATACAAAACAATTCAAATTTACACATTCAGCACACGATGTTTCTGAAGCTCCCTTTCTGGACCCTTTAAAGTGTATTAATTACTGTCAGCTTCAGCTTTAAGCTTCAGTTTTTCTCCATCAACCCTTGAGGGAAATACTTGGCTCTTTAGCGGCTAAGTGCTCCACCATGTTCACCAGCCTGTTACTAAATTTGTCCGCCTGCTGTCTGGTTCTGAGAAAGTAAGGTAGAATGGGCTTATCAGAGCTTTTAGCTGAAAACAGCTGGTCTTAACAGGTGGCAACCAAGGGGCTAGCTCCAGGAGTGGAAAATGAAGCCAACACTGAAGCACCAAAAACTGTAGTTACTCGAGGGGCCACTTGAGACTGCCTCCAATAGTAAATCAATGCCCATAGACTTAAAGACATGTTAGAGCTGAGATCACATTACCTTTTCTGTAACACACATCATTGTACTTAATGCAGATGCCATTATTTGACTTCTGTTCATGTAAATGAAAGTGAAAATAATATATTAATCTACATCTTTTACAGTGGAAATATAGACACGGACGACTGCTAACCCTTTTTCTACACCCTCCAGCTTCACAGAGCTAACAGTGAAGACCCCAGGTCTGAGAATGATATTCAAGCGAGGTATATGACTGCTAAGCAGCTTGAAGCAGGATTTTCAAAATGCAACACAGGTAGTGATTAGTAGAGCTGGGCGATATGAGATTTTTTCATATCACGATATGTTTTTTTCATTTCAGGCGATAACGATATCTATCACGATATAAGCCAAATAACTGTATTTGTAAGATTTAAATGTGCCGTTGCTCACAAGTAAAATGTGAAATAATCAGCAGCTTGTTTTTATTTAAATATTTATTTCCCATAATAAGTTCGACAGGGTAGATGTACTTAAGGAACATGAGACTTTTTCAGATAGATAAAGGCAAATATTGCAAACTACACAAAAGGCAGCGGCTAAAGCGTTTAAGTTTCAAAATAGAACAAACGAAACAGACTAAATTGTCAATTCCACTTAGAAACAAAATATTAATTCTAAAAATAAATCTTAGTTTGTTTTACAGAAGAACAGACAAAACTGACTAACTTTTGTCAATATCAAATAAACTGAGAACTAAAAGGAAATTCTCAATCTCTCCTTGTTGTATAGCTTAGCTTTTCAAACAGTTTTAACAGTTACTTTAGTCTGACAAAAGCCGAATGACGAATTAGCGCTTCCAGTCAGAGACTGAGGCTACATCCACACGTACACGGGTATTTTTGAAAACGGAGATTTTCCGTTTTCGTTTTAAAAAATAATCCCGTCCACACATAAAGGCAGAAATGAAAGAAAACGCTGCTATGAACATGCCAAAGCAGCAGGTGGCGCTAGATTCCTAACTGTGCAGAAATGTTGGCCAATCAGAAGTCTAGAAGCCTCGGTGGGAAAAAGTAAACAAAGCTGGGGCATAGAAGCAGAACAGAGTCGTATGTGTGGACTGTGTGTATATGTAAGCATTTAAACACTGCAGAGAGTACAATTAACAGTAACAGTATTGTAGAAATTCATTTCACCGAAACAATAACGTGGCGCACAGTGTGACGCATGCACCAGTTTATTGTATTTCCAGACTTGCTTTCGGCACAATTTACAGTGCACGCTACTCTGTTTTTTGTCAGACTTGAAATAGCCGAAATACCTTCACACTACGGAACTTCTATGGCTCTTCCGTTCGACAATCTCTCCGGCATTGGAACCATCATCTGTTTTCTCTTCGGTCACGCTCGGTTGATTTTTCTAGTCGGCACACTCATTTCCTCCATTACGCGCTGGCTGCTTCCCAAACAAACACACGTGCAGCTTGGCACTTGTGCTGTACGTAACAAGTCACGCGACGTGACGCTGCGGCTGTGATTGGTTCGGCTCTGCGCTACTTAATTTGGATTGGCTGAACTTTTTTTTTTTTTTTTTTTTAAGAGGACAAGAGCGGCGAGGTCTATCGCGATAGCTTAATTTCTCTATCGAGTAAAAGTTATATCGCGATACATATCGTTATCGTTCTATCGCCCAGCTCTAGTGATTAGCATTAAATGCGGTAGCACTGCAACCTCCTCATATCCAGTTGTTGGGAAACACTAATACATAAGGTGCTGTGAAAAACAGGGAAAATAAGTCACATAATCCCTTGTATTGCAAGCTCCAGCTTAGTTTTTGGTGTAGACAAGCTGTGATCAGTTAACTTGTGCTGCCGCTCTTTGTGGATTTAGACAACTGAATTTAACAAAAAATAAGCAGATGTTTAACAAGCTACACGGCTGATTTCCCACCACCGGAAACTATAGAGGTTGTATAAAAGGTTTAATTCAGTGAATGAATCTAATCTCTCTCTGCATCCAACATACTGTCTCAGAAAACTGCAAAATGACAAATTCAGCCTGCACTAAACTGATTAGTACAGTTTCAGAAAAACATTAAATCTTAGTTCATGTTAATGTTTAGAGATGAATGAACACATACTGTGCAGTTTGTGTTTTTTGGGATATTTATTGAGCTGTTTAAAAAGCTGCATTTGAAATTATGAGCCACGTAAAATGTTACTTTGCTGATGGTTTAACCTATTCTGTAGTGCTAGTTAGATGCTGAAATGCAAACTTTTTGCGTCTGCATTAATTGCTAAGTAATTCAAGGAGATTCCACAGCATGTCTTTCATCCCGTCTTCCTTCTCTCAGCCCAACCAGTCGCAGCAGATAATAATAATAATAATGGATACTTTATTGATCCCCATGGGGAAATTACTTGTTTTTCTCTGCATTTGACCCATTCACTCAGTGAAGCAGTGGGCAGCCCACTAAGCAGGCGCCTGGGGAGCAGTGTGTAGGGACGGTACCTTGCTCAGGGGTACCTCAGGGTAGCCGTTAAGTGGATTCGAACCGCCGACCTTCCGATCATGGGGCGACCACTTTACCTACTGAGCTATCCCTGCCCCCAATGGCCCCGCCCCTCCCCTCCGAGCCTGGTTCTGCTGGAGGTTTCTTCCTTTTAAAAGGGAGATTTTCCTTCCCACTGTCGCCAAAGTGCTTGCTCAATGGGGGTTATATGATCGTTGGGCTTTTTTCTCTGTATGTATTATTGTAGGGTCTACCTTACAATATAAAACGCCTTGAGGTGACTGTTGTTGTGATTTGACGCTATATAAATAAAACTGAATTGAATAGATGAAACACCTTTCTGGATCATTCTGGTTAACCCCTTCCTGTACCTATTTCTGCAGTAGAATAGGTGGTTTAATTGCTGTGCTCGTTAGGCTGCTGTCAGCTTTGCACTAAACTAAAAAACTGAAAGAAACATGTTGTGAGTGCGCTCTTCATTACAGTAGTTTTTCATATCAGTGTGAGGCCTGCAGCCTAGGTTTACACTGTTAACTTAAGTATGTGAAACCACATCTCAGGACATACTGAAGTAGTAGTAGTAGTGTACCGAGCAGTAAACAGTATTACTTTATTAGTAAAGTTAGTAATTAAGTGAAATAATACACTTTTTGTGAGTAAAAATCCCAACACTGTTGGTCACTCCACTAAGTGGTGTCATTAAACGGGAGCTTGGCAACATAATGACGTTTTTGGATTTTAATTGTTTTTTATTTTAATTCTTGAAGTTTGCTAATGTTGGTACATAATTTACCACCCTGCCCTCTTGGCCAAATATGATCACTCCTGGGCCCAACAAACAAAAAAACCAAAAACCCAACGTGGGGTAGTCAAAATGCTATAATTGAGACTTCAAAACACAAAACAGGAAGATGAAGTTACATGACAAAGACCATCTTTTACGTACAGTCTATAATGGCAGCAGTGCTGGTGAGAGATGACATGGCTTAACCAAAACAGTGAAGCTGCATAACCCAAACGCTGAGCTGAAAGAAAAACATGTTCCAGAGTTGAGAAGAACTATCATATACTTGTAATTCTGTGTGAGCATTGAACTTTACGTTATTTGTGCAGTTAACAATATTAATCTTTCAATAAGTGCAGTTTTAATGTCAATTTAAATCACATGTTGATTGGTGTGTCTTAGTTGTAAAGACTAGTATTCTGACATACAACACTAAAACCGCATAAATAAACAGTAAAATAAAATTAAACCGCTGAATGGGGAGTCCTTGCATTCCCAGTACAACCGACTGGAGCTGCAAAAGTACACTATTTAATAAGCAACAATAGAGTAACAGTGTGAACATGCGTCAGTGGCTTAGTGTTTTGTTATCAGCCTCCATATTCTTCATAGTATATATCACTGCAGCAGCACAGAGCCGTGAGTTGTTTTTCCATAGAATTTTATTTCCAAAAAGCAGTTGGAGAAAAGTAAAACAAGCGAGTCAAGTACAACAAAACAAATCCCTGAAAGGGAAGAAGTAAAAGCTGATAATGACAGAAGGCCTGATGATATATACAACAGCAGACATCATTTTGGTGTTGCAGTACCAGTGAATCACTTGACAGACTCATGGTATTCTTCACATAAGTTCAAAACAAACAGCAAAATAAGGATTTTATTTCAATGGACAGAGAAGGTTCTAAAAGTCAGCTAAGGCACACAGAGCCTCCCCGAAAAAACAAAAGAAAAAATCAGAACGACGGGGAAACGTCAGTCAGAGAAATTTGTGCAACAGTTGCTCAACAATACATTCCAGTAAGAACAACAACAATCTGGCATGTGATTTTCTCTGAGAGGCAAATAGGACAAGGTCGTTGTCACAGCTGTCCAAAAACACTGAAACAGGTTATGTACTTTGATCAATAAACACCATCAATTCACTATTTGTGCCCAATTATCAACACTTTCAATGTCATTTTACCACATCTGTATTTACACGTACAATACCCTTTAAACATTATTTCGATACAAAATACCTATGTACATCCTCTTCATTTGTTATTCATTTTTGTTACAAAATAGGACTTTCACATTTAGTTACATTGAATTATTTCACTTTTTCCAAAACGGTCATTGAGCTTACATCATAATGTACTGTGTGATGTAATTGTACAGAGCATGATGGCACTAGAAAGTGGAAAACAAAGCCGCCCTTTACAACCTAACCCCGGAAACGATGCAGATTTGAGAGGAAGGAGAGATAGCAATCGTAATACACACATCTGACAGAGAGGCAAGGTGAACTTGACATTAATGAACAGCAATGTCTGCTAATTAGCCTGTTCAAAAGCACTCATTTAGCTCATGTGATGACTAAACAATGTTGACAATCACAGATTGAAAACCTAATTGGCTTCAGAGGAAACTTATTTCAAGTTAAAACAAATATGTGACCGCACCTCTTATTGTGGTACAGTGCCATACTTAGTGTAATTAGGTTGTCTCAAATGTCCAGAGATTGTCTTGATGAGAGAAAAAGTACTTTAAATGTAAATAGGGTTGCAAAGGCGCGACAGACCCGATCCAATAAATTAGTCACTTTATAATCAAGAGATACAATATGATATTCACTTGAAATTGTACATTATTGTCACAGCATGAAGATCACTACCACTCAAACCATTCTGAAACCGACGGCGACCATTAAACACCAAAAAAAGCACAGTTTCTCCTACAAACAACGTCCAGTGTGTTCGCTAGTGAAGACTGCTTTTGTTCAGCTTTTCTGTTTTTTGCTCAGGTTGTTAGGCAGCTGACCTTTTACCTTACAGGTCAGAGTGGCTTTCTCTTGTGATGCACTTGGCAAGCGGCCACGTAAGAAACCCAAGACAAGAAGATCTATTCAGACAGGACAACACTGACTAACACATAGGTGTGGGCCATAAAAAGGTACAGTATAAGTTTGGGGTGTTGGCCTTTGTAAATAAAGGCAGCTTTCTTTACAAAAAAATATTTATCGAGCTGCCAAGGCAGCGTTGCAGTTATTTAGTCACTGACTAAAAATATCAGTATTTATAGAAACTTATAAATAAATAGCGACTTCATGGACCTCCCCGCCCCCACCCCCCTCCATCCACACCATTTTTGAGACTTAGTGTAGAATTATGTACAACATAAAGTGGTGTTCAAATAACTGGAATAAAGAAAAAGAAGGCAACACGTAAAACCAGGACAATACGTTTAAGGTTAATGTGACATAGTTTTGTTTCAAGTTTGAGGCAAGTTGGTTAAAAAATAAAAGAACAGCTCTCGTTCTGTCCTCTGGGTGTTTTGTTTGTGTGGAAAACTGCACCGTGGAAATGCTAAATCTCAAAATGCTATCGTACAACTATGACAAAAGAAGCATTTATGAATTTAGTACATTTTTAACACTAAAATGTCTACATGAAATTCCTAATAGAACCCCGTAGCCTCCAATTACTCTGAGAAAGTGACTGTACTTGTTTTCTTCTCTGTTTTTTGCAGTTTTACAACAAAATGTGACTTGTGAAGATTTAGCCAAGCAACAAAACGTTCAACAATCTAATCAGGCACTGATATGAACTACGTTTTGAGTTGTTCTACTCATGTACAAACTTAAGAAACTTAAAAATGAGAAATTTGCTTTTACTGACGATATGTTTGAGTGGGCACAAAATAATCTGTTCAACTGGGGATATGTGAATACTCACACACTGTGTCATTTTGTTGGTGCTGACATAAACTCTAAGTAGGCACATTTAATTCAGTACCCAGCTATCTTCTTGTGTATGTCTTAATACTAAGGCCTTATCGCAGCAGAACCTGGTCTGCTAGTAGTGTCGATAGCCCGCACTCACTTGACCCATGTGCCCTGTGCGAGGCATTAAAAGCTGACTTTATAATTCACTCAGCAGCCAAATAAATGCTTAAAAATTGCAATGTTTGATCACAGTAAAACTCAGCCGTGAGAAGAAAAATAAATACACAGAGAAACTGAAAGCAAAGCCAGCATAATCCCCTAAAAAAGGAATATTGTGGGAGGAAAATGTTCCCCTGCGCTTTCTGTCCCCCCAAAATCCACTTTTTCTTTTGATTTCAACATCTTCCGCGAGAGATGGAGAACACTCACCCCCCTGTCATCTGCAACAAACACCTCAAATAAATAAAGATAAACAGTGCCACGACCTCCTGTCCAGCTGGAGGCCTTGCTGCTACCTGATACGACCATTGGCACGAGGTGCTCCCAGCTGAGATTTGGGGTCTGGGCTCATGGAGCTCCACGGGCTCTTGGGGCACGCCTGCATGACAGGACAGGCCGTAGGGCCCACAGCACAGACGTCAGCTGCCTCCCACAACTCGCCCACCAGGCTGTCTATCCAACGCTCGAGCTCAGGGCCGGTCAGGGCCGCGTTCCTCTTGGCCTGCTCCACGTAACTCAGACTGACAGGGATGTTGAGCACCGGGTTGAGGCCGTGGAAACTCTGCTCCATGTAGCTATTCTTAGCTGGCCCATTGTGGAGCGTCAGAGTATCCTCTGGAGGTTTGTGGGAAGCAAGAAAGAGAGAGCAGACAAAGAAGTTATAGACAGTGAACAAAAAAGGTGGTAGTCAGTGGTCAAAAATGCAGATTGGATTGCAGAAGGGGGAAAAAGTTGGGCATGGAGAAAAGGGGGAAAAGGGAAAAAGTACAATATCAAAGAAGTGAACGTGACTTTCTTTCTTATTATCTTAAAAGTGTAAATTGGATGCTTGCATTGATTTTTTTTTTTTTTTTACAACTTTTTTTGATGTGGTTTGTTAGGCTACTGCAGTGCTGACTTTCTGGAAACAGTGAGAAATATTCAAGACATGAAGTCATCCTTTCTTCCCATGACGGTTATGCGCTGAAGGAAGATGGTAAACATAGACAGAACTTCTCCTTAAAACACCCTCTCCACCCTGAGCTCCAGTGAAGCTTTAAATTCCTCACTGCCACTCTAACTGGGGTGCTAGCCATCCCTTCTAACACAAGCTTCCTCTCATCCAGATGTTAGCAGACTTCAGCACTTTTTGCACACTGATGACAGAAAGATGCAGTCTGACATGGCAGTGGCCAACCAATGCCAGCCAGCTTTGTGGCAGCAGCGTGCAGTATGAAGTCATGCATCTGTGTAGAGTTTTTGTATATGCATGCGTCTGCTGCTCGCTCTCTTTGCGCATGGAAGGCCACATCGTAAAGTTTGACTGGCACACCATTTAGGAGGGAAACCTGATGTCAGCCATGGCAATAAATTATATGTGGACTCATGAAATAGCTAATAACCAAAGAACACATTACAACACACATCAAGAAAAACAAAAACAAGATTATTACATAATAACTATAAATTAAACACAAACATTATTAACTTAGCGGGTCTAATAATTATGTAGCCTTACGTTATAAATTTTAAAGACAACTTTATTTTCCGTCAGCCACTTCGGGTGATGCATCAGTTAAAGACAAACGTCCGGATCCAAAGTAAGCTAAAGAGATGCCCCACATCGCTCCCCACGTCCAACACTAACTAATAATATTTCATATTTACAGCATATTGATGCACTGAATTTCTGCTTGCAGTTTCACAGCTGACATGTTTATCTGTAGCAGACTCGATGTAAACACATGACCTTGTAGTACCATATCACCCCATTAGAGCACTTTGCTCTCGCACTGCAGGCGTACTTGTTGTTCCTAGAGTATTTAAAAGTAGAATGGGAGGGAGAGCCTTCAGTTTTCAGGCCCCTCTTCTGTGGAACCAGCTTCCAGTTTGAATTGAGCAGACAGACACTATCTCTACTTTTAAGATTAGGCTTAAAACTTTCCTTTTTGCTAAAGCATATAGTTAGGGCTGGACCAGGTGACCCTGAATCCTCCCTCAGTTATGCTGCAATAGGTGTAGGCTGCTGGGAGATTCCCATGATGCATTGAGTTTTTCCTTTTCAGTCACCTTTCTCACTCACTATGTGTTAATAGACCTCTCTGCATTGAATCGTACTTGTTATTAACCTCTGTCTCTCTTCCACAGCATGTCTTTATCCTGTTTTCCTTCTCTCTCCCCAACCAGTCATAGCAGATGGCCCCGCCCCTCCCTGAGCCTGGTTCTGCTGGAGGTTTCTTCTTGTTAAAAGGGAGTTTTTCCTTCCCACTGTTGTGCTTGCTCATAGGGGGTCATATGATTGTTGGGTTTTTCTCTGTATGTATTATTGTAGGGTCTACCTTATAATATAAAGCACCTCGAGGCGACTGTTGTGATTTGGCGCTATATAAAGAAAATTGAATTGAATTGAATGTTGTATAAGAGGAAATGAGAATGTAAGTGAAGTGATTCAAAAATGTCAGCTTTACCACAATCTTTATATTAATCTTTAGTCTGCTACAAATTACAGTAAAAGTTACAGTAAGCTGTGTCCTGCCACAAAGTACGGCTATAGCAGAAAAATTAAAGCAGCTTTTCTTTGATGTCCATGGATATTTTACTTTAAACCAAAATTTTCATGGTTCCCCGCTTTAAAGTATCTAATCAGAGTTTAAAAAGTGCTCGATCCTTCTGAGGGAGCTCTTTCAGCTCCCAGCCCAACTTAATGTGTATAGCTGGCTTGCAATATTAGACACATTTATTCAAGTGCAAGTGTAATCTTTGTATCGTACTGAATATTTCTGCTTCACTGCATTGACTGTATATTTTACTTTTTACTATCTTACACTTACCTGATAGCTGGAATCAATGGTTACTTTATTACCGAATCCTATATTTAAGTTTTAATAAGCTAAATGTATTGAAAAAAACAAAAACCTAAAAACCTGTGTTGACCATTAACATAGCTTTGTCTGTTCTGTTTCATGTCTCACTTATAATAGATTCTTAAAATAAGTGCTTTTAAAAATAGAAACAGAAACTGCAGATTTAGAAAAAATATTAAATAGATTTTTTTAGGTTAAAAATACAACAAATACAATGTTTCAATGTTACTTTAAGGAAAGAAAAAAAAAATCCAAAATTCAAAATACCTGGGAGCATTGTGGTATTTACTATTTCTTGATGCACTGTAACAGAGGTTCAGTGTGTAACTGTAAGAAGGCCCTTTGTTTTGGACAAAAAGACTGAGCTCACGCAGCAGCCCTTTCTATCCATACATCAGTAGAAACATAACTGCATAATGCACAGTGATTTAAAAAAAACATCTAACCGTGATATTTATAATATCACCATTTTTTATTAATATTCCTCTTATTCTTGTAGCCAGTGTGCCACAGAGATTCAGGTGAAAAATAAAAAATGCCATGTGCTGTTCCCCTTTATCATTAAAAAGCTCAGTGAAATTATTAAACAGTGAAAGACATGATTATGCCAAAGCTGGCGTCTCAGCTCTCATGTGACTTTCAAAGCAACTTGGCTGCTTATGGATTACAAGACTGCAGTGCTGCCCCTTATCCATGCTGACTGATTGATTTAATTGTGTCACTGTTTTCGGAGGGCTAAGTGCACTGTTGTTTAACACTCTGCTTAGTATGTATGAGCAGCTCGCTGGGTTATTAGGGTTGACTTGATGACAAATAACCAGGGTCTACCGAGGCCCAGAGGCTTGATTAGAAAGGGCATCGCTGCAAATGCAAGGCTGTGTGCATTTGTGTGCGTGCCTGTGCAGACATTTCGAAACACCTAAATCAGCAATCGCTTCTTTTAGACGTGACCTGTTGTGTAAAGAGTGCGATATAAAACTGATCCCATTCAGTCCTTTGAGCTGATATTGTCATGTGGGAATCACTGCAGAAATTAAAAAAAAGGACACTTAAGAAAATTCATGAAGACTGATTTTTATCAAAGTGATCTCATCAGTTCTGCTTGATTATTATTATTTTTTTAAAAGCACAATGAGCTTCGTGGACCATATTCTTAAAGCCAGCTTATATCAGCTGATTTCTACACTTTCACGCATCCAATTGGCAGATCTCATGTAAGGCTGTCTATTAACCTTGCTTTAATCTGCCTGTGATTGTTCCACATGTATAAGCCCCTTTACAAGCCACTTCCACAGCAATTCTGCCTGTCGTACTGCGTATGACTCAATCTGTTGTGACTGATGCCTGCTTTGTTCGGTATGAACATGTTGCTTCTGGTCTCTTCACCTCTGGCCTTCCATGGATGCATAAATAAGTGTAAGGAGGTTCCACAAAAGAGCCAAACTCCTGACTAAAATTGGACTTTTAGGGCTCTCTGAGACTCGGTATGTCGACTTCATAAAATGTTCATCGCCAAGCAACTACAGATGTCCTTTGAAACATAAAGTAAAGTATGACAGTATAATGACAGAAAACCCAGAAAACACACCACAAAATTACTACCCAAGTCTTTTTTTATGACACGGTTTCACAAAGACTCAATATTATATGCATCACAAACTGTGGTGCTGTATTGAATTGCACTTTCAAGGTCCATAAAGTAATTGCAGAGCTTCCACTAAACCTCCACGAGCAGAGAAATGTTTGACATTTAGAAAAACACCCTTTGTATTTTTTTTTTTGATGAATGGTCATCTTTTGTTGAGGAATAGCACATCAGTGCAATATGCTTAGTAAGGCTACTTTTGCAAATAACACAATCAATAGTAATTTTATGCTAAAGCTGAAACAAATGGCAAGTGCTACTTATACATGAGCCTTCTACCACAGAGACAACTTGAATCTCTTTCTCACCTTGTCGTATGGGCTGGTGTTTGTTATAAGCCAACGGGGCAATGAGGAAGCGCATCTCCGCTACAGGACTCCAGTGATGCAGGATGCGGACGTTCCACACACCGGGCCGCAGAGGCTGGTTGAGCGGTGGGCGATAGTGGGTAAACTCTGCGCTTGCATCAATCAAAATGTCATAAGTGGCTGCGATGACGTTGGTAGGGTCGATCCACACAACCGTGACGGTGACATTCGGCCCTTTAACCCACTTCTGCATGCCCACCGTCTCATCCATGGGACCCATTAGGCCACCAAAGTTTCTGAAAATGCGTTCTTTGGCATCCCATTCTGTCCCGATCTGCCCCAGAAGAGAAAGAATAGGCACGTGAGTTGGTGATAGGCTGGGGTGAGAACAAAGACAAGCAGAGAGATTACAGCAAAAACGCACAGGAGCTGCTGCAACACATTAAAAACATTTAAGTGGGGGAAATGGTTTGTTATTCATAAAAATGCAAAAGGCAACGACCTTTTTCAACTTTTCTGGACAGTTTAAAATATTGCAGGGAGTAATGTGCAGCCTCTCACTGCAGGTGTGAGGCTGCAGCGAGGTAACCAACTCCCTTTCATAGTGCTCCTGTGCTGTTTTGCAGTAATGACACACCATCACTGTTGCTCACAGAATGATGAAAAAGCTAATTACAGATTTAGTCTTTATTTAAAAAACAAAACATTTTGATTTAATGGCCACCGAATTCTGTAACCTGTTGTCAATATATCAACTAGTTGAGTGATATCTCAACTATGTTATCATAGGGAGTCATTTTAAGTATGCATTTTTTATTTAAAAGCCCTGCACTTCAGCCCTACTCTCAACACAGCTGTTATATACTATTTTAATCTGCAAAAGCTGACAAGTCTGATTCTTCTGACAAGCACTTTTAAGTAAATTTGGCTACAGTTTTGCTATTATGACTGACTCTATGAGGCTAAGGAGTCATGCTGAAAAAAGATATCTCAAAGGGGTGAAAACCAAACGCACTCCCGTTTCACACAAAGACAAAATCAGAAGGCAGTGAACACCAACACCAGTGTGAACACTATTTGTCTCAAACAGAAACAACAGTGGAGATTATTAAAACCCTAAATAAGTAAAAAATCTCAAATAGAGGAAGACACAGATTATATGCAGAGACAGGGAACTGCAGCTTTTTGACGGATAAAAAAAGCATCTAGGGAGAAAAGCTCAATAAAAACTGGGTTTCAATGCTTCCACAAAATCAGAGAAAGCGCTTTTCTTTGCGTGAATTTTGAGATAAATAAATTTAACAAACTGTAGCAGTAAGTCAAATATATCTTTGGCGAGTTAGGAGACATACAGTGCCTCTGGCTGCAGAAGCTGCCAGCCTGCAAAACACTGGAGGGCTGCCAATGGAACAATGAGCCACTTTAAGATTATAATGTCCTCTAAGCTTACATAATTAACATTTAGAATACACATGTTTGCAGGTTATTGGTTATGTCTTTCTAACTTATATTTTGCCAAAAGTCCCGCTACAAAACATCCCGCAATAAGAAAGAACAAACGAGATCCAGCGGTAAGACAGACAAATCATAACAATAGGAACACAATTACAGTAATTGTGTTTAATATCTTTGCTGTGGTCAACTTAAAAAAGTCATCTAAATTGCAAAACTGTGAGACAGAGTGATAGAGAGGGAGGCGCGCACACACACACACACACACACACACACACACACACACACACACACACACACACACACACACACACACACACACACACACAGGCTCTGACAATAAAAGATGTCTAGGGTGTTTGCAGAAATGTGAGAGGGATGGCGGCTTTAAGAAGCGCTCATCCTTACAATAGTAGCTGATTAACACAGCCTCACCCAGCCGGACGATCAATGCCTGACTGGAATTGACTCTGCATTAGGTCCTCTGAGAACTGCGATTACCATGTACAGTATAAATAGACACCACTTGCATAAATGAGACACGCACAGAAACAGTGTGTGTTTTGTCATCAGTTAAAACACACCTCACTTTCCTCTCAATTATTGGACTGACCTCTGCCATATCTGCCCCTTGGACCTTGCCCCTTAAATTACTAATCAGCTCTCTTGTCCTGCACCTCTGTAGCTCATTACTTTATTCAATACTGATTCGCTAATGCACACTAACGCTCATATGGCTAGCAACACTCTCCTTCAAGGCCCCAGGAGGAAGTTAAAAGGAGCAGTTGGAGAGAAATAACACCGTTTTCCACTACCAGGAAACTTGCAGATGGCTGTCTAAACTGAGCTGTAAGAAGAAGATTGTGACAGTGTTCACGTGCCTAGAGGGGAACCCTCTGAGACCTGCTTCTAGTTCTTGCAGTTTATTGAGCATCTACTATGCGCAATATAAAATATGCACATCTGCATTCCAAGTTGCATTTTTTTCTAAGCCGTTTCAGGTCAGACGAGTGGGCAGTCTCCTTCCACAGACTTCTGTACCAAGTTAATAAGATGCACAGGCAACTTGCCTGACTGCTGTCTGGCCTCATGACCAAAGGTCAGGGTCTATCCTGGTTACAACAGAAATACTGGACAGAAGGCCATTTTTACCACAAAAGTGTAAAAAAAAAAAAAAAGTATTGAGATGTAACTTTAACACGTACCACCCACAAAAACAGTTTTGCAATCCAAACAAACTCTTCTAGGAGGACGAATACACCCTAACGCATCACAAAAACTGCTCAGTAACACAAACAAGGCCTCACGGCCTTCAAACTCCCCAGATATTAATCCAATACAGCATCAGTTGGATGTGCCGGAACATGGACGATCCTTTGCCAACATCCCGAGGCCAGACACCACACTACAAGCCAGAACTACTTAACATTAGGCTTGTTTTAATGTTGTGACTGCTTGGTGTATAAACTGATCTGCTGTTTATTTATACAGAACACTTGAGGTCTTTTTGCAAAGACATGGCAGTGTTTTAACAATAGCAAAAGTTGGCTGGAACATTTTAACTACATTCATTTTATTGTTTTAAAGACTGCAATTATTGTTTTCCACTAACATATTTCTCTCCTGGTGATGACGTTCAAGGTATATCTGTGGATAAGAGATGGAACCAGTACCAGAAAACTCTTCCTTCGAGTATGAAAGTAGGTCGAACAGGGATTAACTTCCTGCCTACTTCAGCCTATAGCTTACGATGACCTCCACACTCAACCTGTCCCTTGGTGCTCCTACCCTATAAGCTTTGGCTTAAGACCAACACTCAATCAAGGCTTATGAGTGCTAACCAAGTCAGGGGCTCACGACCTTCTTTCGCTTATAGCTGTACTTAGAAGAACACGCTTAGGTGGAACAAATGCTGATCTGGCAACCTCATTGTGGCTCTACGCTCTTTGTCCAATTACTACATTTTTCTACCAGTCTGTTCACTCACACTTTCCACCCAATTGGACCATTTATTCAGATTTTCCGCTCTTAACCAGCAATTACTAACAGCCTCTGCTACGTTTGAAACATTTAGCCCTCATTTATCGTCTGCTGTTGACCTGACAAAAAACAAAAATAAAAAAAACTTGATAATAACCTGGATTACTTTTCCCAAATTCATTGTTCACCATTATTACCTGTATTACTTGTTTCATGCTCTGTACCTGACTTAACAGAACGCATAAAACACTCTATTTCATAATCCAGCTACAGTTCATTTTTTCTCTGTGACCCAGTAACCCTGTAAACCTCTTCTCCATGTCATCGGGCAGTCGGTGCCTATAGTTTGACACTTCCATTAAATAAGTCTGGTCAGTTTTATCAAGCAAGGTCATGGACAGTCCCACTCTACATCTGGCCCTGCTTAAAAACATAGGGCACAAATGCCCCTCGAGGCTGCATTTGCAGGCTTATTAGGGACACTTTTTGGAGTGGTAATCAAATACAGGTGTCTACTAGCAGCACCAGAGGACTCTCCGGGGGCACACATTACGCTACCGAGGCAAGATGGAAGGACCCTAATAAACATGCACAGTGATGCAATGAGTAGAAAACAAGAGAAAACAAGACAATTTCTGTTATAAAAGCACAAACTGGAGTTATTCTTGGACATGTTTTTCTGGAGCTAAACGTTTCTAGACGTTATCCAAAAAAAGAAAAATGCAAACATCTGACACGAATGGGACAATAAATGATTTGTGCTATTGTGAGAATAGTCCATGTACCAGTCCAGTAAATTTAAAGGTAGTTACATCATTGTCCAAATTTCATGTGTGGAAGAAAAAGCAGAGTGGGATGAGGCCGGATGAAACCCACGCAAACAAAGGAAGCACATGCAAACTCCACACCAGATGTCCACCTTCTTGCTGTGGACATCTGGACAAGCTGCCAGTCTATTGCAGGAGTGACACAGACATCTGTCCACTCACATCTACAATGAGTTTAAAGTCTATCAGCTAACTAAACACCTACATGTCTTTGGGACGTAACGGGAATAATGGAGAGAATGGGAAGCGCTCCACAAAGAAAGGTCCCAGCTGTTTCAAGCTAAAATGCTCAAAAATGCATACACTTTGTCAGAAGCATTACTCTTGCTTTTCTACATTGTATTCTGTTACATTACATCATAATATGTTGCTACTCTTTTTTCCTCCCATGTATGTCCACATAAATTATCTAGACTGTGGTGGAATGAGGACGTAATCTTCAGTTAAAGTTAGTCATGGTGCTGTAGGATTTATGCACAGCTTAAAATGCCTCTCAATGTCAAATCTGACTTGAGGTGAAATACTGGTTTTTAATGTGCAGGTTTTAAGCGGTCCTGTACTAAAGTGCTGTAAAAAAGGCCTATAAAGGCAGCAACAGGGGAGTGAAAAGACATATCTGTCTTTCTTTATATCCAAAGGAGGACAAGGAAACCATTGTTAAGCCAACCATATGGTTTATCTAGCAAACCCCAGTATATAGCTATAGCATAATGGTCCATATCTACAAATTTGAGAAAAGGCAGTGCGCTGCTGCAGCTACGCCGTGCTGTCGTCTTGTATTTTGAATGACAGATGGACAAACTGATTGACTGACAGCCACTACACAGTGCTAGACAGAGAATGTTTTCTCAGGCTGAGCATTCAGATAAAAGCCACAGCTCACATCACTTCTCTGTCACTCACGGTTTCATAGGTTAGACAGACAAACAGGGCTTAGCAAGAGGGAGCCACACGTCGGCCGGGCGTCTGCATCCCTTCGTGTTCAGAATGAGAGCGCCGCAAAAGGTCGAACGTGGTCAAAGTGTATCCAGGTGCACGAGCATTGTCCGCGGGCACAAACAAATTTGTTCGCAAATTTGTTGACATTTCTGCCTCCTACTAAAGCTCTGCACGATAAAAGCAGAGAAAAAGGTCAATTTGCATTCACTCAGTTAATTTTGTCCTTTTTAAAAAGACACTCTGTGGCTGTCACATCACAGCCGAGCGGCTGTATCCTAAACAGGCGTTGTGGTAAACAGAAACACACATTAACATAACAAGACAATCAAGGGAAGCATTCCAGTGTGAAGGTGAGAAGACGTTCTATTAGGAAACAACAAATAAGGAGCACATGAAGCGCTCATCCCTGTAAACTGGGATGAATTCAATCAATTTACATTTTACAAGGCCATTACAGGCACCAGTTTAATTGTGTGGAGATGCACTGCTATGAGTCTTGGCAAGGGCGATATATGAGGTCACCATGGCAATGAGCTGTATATCTCACCTCTAATTATATGCTGAGGAGTGTGTTTTTGCTGTGTGCTGCTCAGAGTTTTAATGGAACTCATTTTCTGACACTGGCAGCAGCTGACTGATTGTTTTGTGACTCACGCCAAACAAGCGAATTCAAATTAAAAATGAATGCAAGGGCATGCAGACTAATATGCTGACTCACCTCTGCGAACTGCAACCTGCTGAATGTGCTCGTAGGAGGAGTGGTTAACTTGAAGTTCTTTGTGGGTGCCACCCAGGTCTCCATGGTCTCCAGCTTGCTTGTTGCCAGGTTAGTAGCATGGTGCTTGACCAGATAGCCCTGGAACTGGTCTGACTGGAAGTAGAGATGCACTGATACTGGGTGGCCCATGGGGAAATACCTGATGGAGCGTTGAGAAAATGAGAATCCATTAGCAAACCCGATACCTTCTGACCTACCTACTTGACGGTGCTGCTTTTCAGAGCTGATACTGTAAGGAGAGGAGAATATCAAGATTCATGTGGATAAGGTCTGGGGGGCCTTGGACATGCTAATGTGGCTGGATGCTAATGAATGCTTGCCGTGAAGGTTAGTGGAGAGTCAATGTGCTGTGTGATTGTGTGACACGGCCGACATTAATTCAATGACCTTTAACAGAAATCCAATTGGTAAAAGACATGTGTCAACTAGGCAGATAATTCCCAAACCGCACTGCTTGCGAGTTGCTGTGTCCACACTTTGTGGGTTCATGACTGCTGCTGCAGTAGATCTCAGATCAGATATGAACTTCTGAGTAAACAACAAAGTTTCTTGTGCTACAATGTGCTGGTTGCTTTAACATGTGCTCTGAAGTGGAAGGGATGGCATTAAGAAGGCACGTGACAGGCGGCACCACAGTGGTCTGAAAATTACAGAATAGTCATGGGCTGCATTGGCAGCATATTCAGATTAGTCACAGATGCGCGAGCGCACACACACACACACACACACACACACACACACACACACACACACACACACACACACACACACACACACACACACACACACACACACGCGAACAAAACCCAACTAAAGCATTACAAGACAGCTGAACAAAGTTGAACTGGGTCATCCAGTCAGCTGAAGCTGAATAAAGGTCTTGCCCCTCTGATTAGTCTGTTGTTTATTTGTGTGTGTCGCTTCATACGTGACAGAGGGTCTGCCCTCAGGGCAGCCAGCCGGAGTGACTTCTGGAAAAACAAAAAAGGGGCCAGAGCAGGCACTGCTGGGGAGCACGCTGCAGCTGCTCTCTGCACACGTCCTGAGTCCTTCTCGCCCAGATTTCTCATCCTTCTGCTTCCTTAAACTCCTCTTTATTCCTCCTTTTTGGTTGCACAGCTTAACACACACAAACGCACATCCACGCACTGTTTCTCCCTGCTCCCCTGTGCCTATGGCCTCATCAGTATTCCAGTAAAGGGCCAGGAGTCAACCCGTCCTGGTAAATGCTACCCTGACAAGCAGAACAGCAAATATTTACACTCACAAGAATAGCCTTGCACACACCCTCCACTCCAGCTCCTTTTCCCCGAGTCTTTCTCTTTTTCTCCTCTTCTACATTTTCACACCTGCTTTTTCCTCCCTTCCCCTCATCGCTCTTCTTCCTTCATTCTGCTTTCTGTCCCATCTTTCCCAAAAGAGACGTGGCTGCCAGTGTGAGAAGCAGAGAGCAGGGGGCAAGGGCGTAGCCTGCACAGAAGCTCCATTCAGGCTTTTACTCCACAATCTCTCCAATTGAGTCACAGCAGGCTGCTAAAAGAGCCAAATCACTCTCTGTGTCCATTTTTCTCTCTCTCTGCTGCTCAGGTCTCACAATGAAGTTGACCCATCCATCTGTTGGAAGCACATCTGAATTTGAAATGCATGCAAAACACGTGGCCACACACACACAAACACATTCACACACGCACACCATATGTGAGCAGACTCGAGACATCACACCGACACTTGAAAAAGATATATTTTCAAATGTGAGCTTTGCTGGGGCTCGCTTTAAGCAAAAACGTGATCAGCTTTAATTACTCAGCTCACGAACTAAATTACAGATGAATAAAACTTAAACAGGACAGCTCCAGGCAGGCCTTGCAGAGTGCCAGCACACACATTGTGTGTTTAATTATTACGTTAATAAACCACAGAGTGGTGGAATTACAAAAATCACAAGCAAGCGATTCAGCTGGAAACACTTATGTGACGTAAAACACAAAAGACAAGCGAGGACTGTGAGACCAAGCACTAAGTTATGACATCATATGACGCTATGGAAAATTAAGACCACATTATGAGACTAAAATATCACATCATAACATTTCACACAGCATATCATGTACATGTTCTTTAGGCCCAGCCTGCCTCTCTGATGTGTTATCACTACATAAAAATCAAAGTGAAACACATTTAACACATTTAACATATTTAATGTGCTAAACAAAGAATATTTTTTTCAATATTTCTATTGCTGTCTTTAGTAATCAAAGTGGATAAATGCACATTGTTGCATTTAACACAGTTTTGTACATAAAATGCAGACAGATTATCAATATTCTAATATCGTCAGGTATATACCTTCAAGACTTTGTTACATGTTTTGTATTTACTGTACAGCAGACATATTTAATTTAAAAAACATATATCTTCCCAGTGGTGAAAAGGTGCTGTGAGGATTCCGGGATTACCTCAAAGTGGTTTAGTGTGGTTAAAAAACCTACTGCGTTTTTCAAAGATAGCCAGGTAGAGGTGTTGTCATGCCTCTAATGCAATGCTAATACATGAAAGGTACAACCTGGGACTAATGTTGGGTAAGATTCCAGGTTTACTTTTTTCTAATCCTGTCACTCACTGTGGAAAAAACACACCAGCGGTTACTGTAAAGAAAACCGTCTGTTGTGCTTGTGGTAATTCAAGAAAGAACCCCACATACCAGCGTAATCACTCGTTTTCTCTAAGCTATCAATTATTTAAATGCAGGTACAAGTAGTCGAATAAGCTGAGTGAATAGATTTTTATTTTAGGGAAAATAAACACTTTACCGATGCTATTGTACTGACCTTTATTGCAGTATAATTTCAACCTGGATCCCTTGTTATTGTTAATGATGGCTAAAAACTGTGGGGTGTTGGGTATAAACTTTTCTGTCTTCTCTAGTGGGGCATGAAGGAAAAATGTTTGACAACTCATGCCATCTGCTAATCAACAATATATACTAATCACAAGTTGCTCTCTGATGCATCCAGTGGACTATTAATGTGTGTGCGTGTTAGATAGAAAGCACTTGCATAGAAAGGACATAGAAAAAGAAAAGTGCTTGTATGAATGGGCGAATGAGGCAAGTTGTGTAAAATGCTTTGAGGGCTGAGATAGAGTAGAAAAGCGCTATATGACAAACAGTCTATTTACCATGTATGTTAACAGACACATTAACAGCATCAATTATGAGGCGCTTACCTAAACACAAACAAACCCACACTACACACACACATGCAGATATTTAAAGCATTTCTTTCTGTTTTCTTAATCTATGACCTCTGCCCTCTCAGTGATTGGAAACTAATATAAGTTGTGTGTTTGAAGCCTCTACTTTCTCTCGTTCGTGCAGACACACACACACGCACACCTGTCCCGTGCTCTAGCTCTCTATTTTAACAGATGCACAGTGTTTGAATAACAAGAGCTGTCGCCGCGAGATGGTTTTGAAGTTTGACTTTGAAACCATGCCTTCTTTCACTGCCTGGCTTTACCTACTAGATTTCACAGAACACCCACAATGCAGCGGGGCATCGGACGCCTTGCTATAGTGGGGACTTGCTTGTGAGGAGCAAACTATCTCAGCTCACATGCAGCGCGCGCCAGCTGAGGTAATGGCATTCGTGTTGCCTTCTTCCATCCATCCATCATCCATCCATTCGCTTCCGCTTATCCTTTTCAGGGTCGCGGGGGGCGCTGGAGCCTATCCCAGCTGTCATAGGGCGAGAGTTGCCTTCTTGACTTACTCTATAAACTGCAACTGAAACTGCCTTCGAAGACACCTGATGATTTTTGAAAGTTTCATGAGAGGAAACACAGACTGGCAGCTTGGATGACTCCCAACAAAAGCCACGACAGATCATATCGCCTTTTGCCACCATACGCTGTTCAAACAGCCTGCCTTCATGCTGTTTTCTATTATGTTTTTTTGTTCCTGGTCATGTGGGGCCAAGCTGTGTTAATGTTTGCTGACATCATTAAGATGTTGTAGGCGTTTGTTTCCTGGATGCACTGAGATACATGGGGCCTTGTGTCGCATGTACGCAAATTAGCAGTTTACGCTTCCCCTTTCTGTTCCACATTAGCATACTGAATTTGTGACTCTTTTGCATACAGGTCTCATCACTGTGCAAATAAACTAAACTGATGAAAGCATATGCTATTAAAAATCCTACTAAAAGACATGAAGCTGAAATGTTCCATTTGCCTGTTAAATATGAACGCATACTGTGGTTTTCCCTTTTAATTTAACCACACACTGTATGTTAACAGCACTCTGGAATTCATGCATTTCCACTAATTATACCCTAGCATAAAGGCCAGCTTTCAATGTTATGACCTATATAGCGTCATTATCTGACGGATAAATTGAGTGTCATATTGTGTTACAAGACGAATAGCATTACCCAGAGTTCCCAGTTGCTGACTGGTACTGTTCATTGTTATCTTATTTCCATGACATGTGATCTATGTGAGATAATGCATCAGCAGACAAACAAAAGGCTTTTGTATACTCTATGTTGTGGTTTCGTATACTACGTGTATGGCTTGCTTTTGACAGCAAAAGCAAACTTGAATGCACCTGTGGATGTAGGTGCAGGTGCGGCGTAATAATAATGATAATGAGTGCGTGTGGGTGTGGCTGGACAGAAGATCAAGGGCCTGAGAACTATTAGCATGCATACATGGACGTCTGCGGGGATTGTGCATTGTGCACATCTTCACTAAACTAACCTGCAGCTGTGATCCTTTGGGTTCCCCTGCAGCGAGGCGGCAGCCCTGGCCAGGCCCAGTCGTGAGAAAGCATGGTAGTACGTTAGCTGCGTGTCGGACAGGCTGGCCACGCCATCTGGCTCGTCGTACACGTTCTCCCAGTATGAGTTCAATGCCAGCGACCCCTGGGGAAATGGTCCAAACAGGTAGGCATCCAGCTGGTTCACTATCTCCTGGTTAACGCTGGCTTCGAACTTCCTGGCAAAGAAGGTGGGCCGCACTGTTTGCTGCAGGCAGAGAGCGTAGGAAGGTGGGGGGAGAGCAAAGCAAAGACGGATGAGATAAAGAGAAGAAAAAAAGGAGAAGATTAAGAAATGGTTGTGCGCCAGGACGTCAGCCGAACAAATGCGATGTGTGAGATATGTGAGGAAGTGACATGTGGGCAGGAAAGAGAATTAGATAGGAGGTAGTATAAAAGTGAGTGAAAGTAGCAGATAAAAATAGGGAAATCATTACCATATGGGTTTGTGAATTAATTATTATGTATTAAATCAAATATACTCTCTCCCAAGACTATCTCTCTATTTCATTCTTTTGCAGTACAAATGGTGTCCTGTACTTTAGCGGTTCCCAGCATCCTGGTCATTGCCCCACAAGGGATGTTAAGATAAACTGGAGGGTTTAGATGAGCTTAAAAGATTATCCCATTAATTTAACACCACAAAATCACCATAGACAAAAATGTCAAACCACAAATATAGTCTTTTCTTCCTCATCGGCTCTGGCGCTTATGTTACCCACAATGAAGCTCTGCTGCCAGTTGGCTGGAAATTTGACTGCGTAGCCTTGTAGCAGCTAATGTAGCCTCAAGTCATTGGCCTCAAGCTGCCACACAGTATTCTGGTAAATTCCTTTCTTTATTGACATTGACATAATTTAAATTTTTTCCCCCTGCAGTGACACAGCTTTATAAAAACAGTTTTCACATGATTGGTAATTTAGTACAAATCCAGACCTGTAAACAGACTTTGATGTGTAAAATAATCACACAGCTGCTTATAAGAACAAAAGAAACTAGAAAACATGTTATATTAACGCCTTATTTATTAATGCATATGATTAATGGACAAATAATCACTAAAAACACTGACATAAAACCCGTAGAAAACCTCACGCTGCTCCTGTGCACGTCACTTCACATCAGCAGATGATCCTACAAATTCTGAAACTTGTGAGGCAGAACAAGCAAATCCACCTGCACGCCAATAACACAGATGTTTAAAGGTTAATCACATTATGGTGCAATTGCTATTGATAGAAGGACTTTGGGTGCATCACTGGACTTGTAAGTCACTTAGGGTATCAGTATCAGACAGCTTCATTATAGTAACTACAGTCAATACTAGTAGACAAAGAAAAGCAAGAACTAGACACGAAGCTATACCCTATAAACATTTGCATGCTTTTCTTTAGTTATCCATTATTTGTCTTTTTCCTTATCAGTTCTTTGCATTAATCGCTCTGCCTAGAATCATCCACTCAAGCCACGTTGTATTTGTCCCTGCCACGCTGTTGGTTATGCAGCTGATGGTGCATCACGAAATCTGCCACCTTCACAGCCTGGCTTCCACACAAAGACATCTTTTAAGTCCTAGACACCAAACTATTCAACCGGCACCAAACACATCGGTGCTACTTGCTAAAAAAGGAGACCAAATCACACTGTGGCACATTTCTGAGAGATGTGCTTTTTTCTCACAGAAACTGTTGGATGCTTGTGTGGCGTGGCACAGTACCAGATGTTGCCCTAACACTCAGAGATTGGCTCGAGATATCAAAGGAAATGCAAAGGAGTGGGTTTTAGTTCCCAGACAGTCCTAGAGCTTGTGGGTGTTCTGATATGCCCTCTGTGGAATCATCTGAAAGCAGCAGCCTGTCACAGCCTGTCTTTCTCACATTCTTCCCAAAATGTACCCATTCTAAACACATTACTAAACAAAGACGCACAAAGAGAAAAGGCACATTACACCAATCTTCCTTAATAAAACTCCTCCTCTAATGAGTACAGTTTAAAGTAACTATGGTAGGAAATTGACAGCTGTACTGACTTTAAAAAATTGTTCTGATCTGGAAAACAAATGAAAGTTTTCTATACTTGGCTGTACCGTCTCAAAGAGATTACTTTACGGTAAATTAAGTCCTAGTAATCCCAAGCTCTGGCTTGCTTCTGGAAAGTCTTTTTTCCCAGGATTGGACTTCACTGATACCAAGGTGCCAACCAGACCCAGCGGCAGTGCCAAGGGTAAAGGGTTGGCACTAAACTGAGACTGAGGCTAGACATGCGGCAGACAGCTTTGGCGAAGGGAGAACTGAGCTCCGTGCGCCGACTGGTATATAAAGAAGAGGAGAGATGAAATGACTCACCGTTCTTGAAGGATATGACTTAAAGTGATATTCTGCTGAGGCAGACCATTTGTATTCACTTTGTAATTCAGCTTTAAGATTTTAGGAGCGCATTAAAAGTGTGACGCTGACTTTCTCTGGGGCTCTAGAGTCACTGCCACTCATTCACTTTCATTTTGAAAGGCTAGCTAACTGTCTCCTTAATCACAGACCCAAGGCTGAGAAGATCTAATTATTCCTACCATTTTTTTCCTTTCAGGGTCATACTAATTGAGACATAATTTTGCACATATCGACTGTGAAAGCTGTGGGAATACATTGGATGCTGAGGTTGAGAGGACAGACCTTGTGAGCAAAGAATTTAAGGATTGACTGCTGCTGATTTCCTGCAACATACTGATGTGCTGCAACCGTCTGCTGAAAGTAGTGCTGTTTTTAACATTCATTTTTGTATGTTTGAAGGTGTGTCTGATTGACATCTCTGATGAGGATCCGCTGCATAGTCTTTTCCCCTGGCCTTTTGCCAGTTTTGCTTATTAAATACTTTTCTTCTTCTTAAGCAGCAGCTTTTCCTTAACATGGGATAAAAGGACAGCTGGAATTTCCATTTTTGCAAATCCTTTCATTCCTGCCTATAGCATTTGGCTGGAAGCTAAAGGCAGTCGTGTTAATAGCTGTGGGGAATATTACAAATTTCCCACGAATGAAACAGTAATAAATGTCAAAATTATACGAGCTCTTGCTCTTGACTTTTCTTTAAGAATGAACAATACTGGCTTTTGCTGGACTGAAGACACTGCATATGTGATAAATCATGTGATAAACAGAAACCTGCTCTATTACACTTTATGGAGCAAAGCCTGTGAGCTAGTTCAGGCTGGAAAGTCGACTGCACTGCGTCATATACACTAACATGCCTCACTTTCCTCACCTCATAACTAAACACAACCACCCAGGTTGGCGGCCTGTTGTAGCTGCAGAATTTCCCATCTCGCCCTCTTTTGTGACATCTGGCGAAAGTTATTAGACTAAAATTACATGACCAGCAAAAGAAAGTCACTTGATACATGCCTTTGTATTCATATTAAGGCCTTGTTCTAATTCTTAACTTTACTTTAAAGCTAAATTAGCAGGTTGACAACAAAAGACTGGGCATAAAAAGTTGACGTTGCTATGGTGATGCCACCCATTAGTTTGTAAAGGCTCAGTTTTAGTACTGTGGCTATCACCATTGTGGTTTGTTGGAGGTAGAAGTGACCATATTTGGACAAGAAGGTAGAGAAGTAGTAGTAAATCAACACCAGCGTGTAAACGTCTATTTCTGGTGATAGGCTGAACATTTTAACACCGAGTTGCTTTTTGGTGTCAGCCTCAAGTGGCCATTAGAGGAACTGCACTTTTTGTTAGCTTGATTTTTTTTTTTAAACTGTGGAAGTTGCATCTTGTCTGCCACGTAATTCTTTCCATTTTCACTGCATTTTATGTTTGTTCGTATTGTAGTTTTATGATAGGGTAGTTTGTTTTCATATATATGGTCATATAGTTTAATGGACAATGCAGACGTTTCTCTGCACTATATTTTCTATGATATTTTAATCTGTAGTGCAGAGCCATTAGCCCACTGCTGTGGCTCTAAGAGTTTTTGCATAAATACTGCCAACTCATGCTTATGATGAGGAAAAGC
Organism: Rhamphochromis longiceps; assembly: GCF_057381845.1. Taxonomy (NCBI): domain Eukaryota; kingdom Metazoa; phylum Chordata; class Actinopteri; order Cichliformes; family Cichlidae; genus Rhamphochromis; species Rhamphochromis longiceps. The sequence continues at coordinate 38,178,857 of NC_140562.1, read as the reverse complement.
CACAACAATGTTATTCTGTCTTTGCTGTACAGTCGTTTTTTGACTGTAATCCTTTTTTCCCTCCTCCTCCTTAAAAGAAATAAAAAATAAAAAATAAAAAATAAAAAATCCAAAGCGAACAAAAAAAGAAAATGGAGCATCAGTTTTTCTCTGGCCCTTCTCATGGATTTAAAACCTATTAGTCTTGCTTCAACTTGCTGACTCCCTTATTTCTAAGTTAAATCAAACACAGAAAATTTAAATGTTTACAGAATGACATCTGTAAAGCCTCAGTTTTAGCACTGTGCCTAGCATCTGGGTTTGGGCTGGAAGTAACCATATCTGGACAAGAAGGTAGACTTTTTAATTAAGAAGTGCTAATAGTTAACTTAGTACAGGACTGTGCACAACTCCTGAGCTACCCTCCAAGGAGCTAAACTTTCTGGCTGCTTTTTCCACTCACTTTCACTCCTTTTTACCTGAGCATTTTCAGAGTAATGATTTTTTTTTTATTAAGGAACTTAACACTGTTCTATAAATAATTGGAGAACAAAAAAGGGACCTAACTTAATGATTAGCCAGTGTTGTGTCTGAACACAACAGAAAAGTACAGTGGCCCTGAGAGGCCAAATGGACTGCAACTTAAGAAAACACCAGCAAAAATAAACATAAACATATATGGATGTCTTACAATGTTTTCTATAATGTTTTCATCTTATCTATTTTAATTCTTTTTATTATATTATCCCTCTGTTCAGCACTTTGGCCCACACTTGATGTCTTTTAAATGTGCTATATAAATAAAGATGACTTGACTTGACTTGAATAAGAAAAACGCTGCAAAAGCACACAAAACACAACGGAAATAGGAAAAACGAAAACAGAAAAGGGAAAAAAATGATTTCCAAAAGCACAAGGGACGTGTTTCTGGGGAGACAATAACCCGACGGACCAGTTGCAGGAACCAAAATATGTTAGGTAAGTGTGCTTTAATCTCATGATTCATATAATACTGATGGCAGATTTTTAGGTTATTAGTTAGGCTAACACACTTACCTCTCATCTTTTCTTTCTTCACAAAACTGATTGATCCTCCACTTCTTTTAAGTGTCTCCCAGTGCTATTCTTAGCATGTTTTGGTTCCTGCAACTGGTCCGTCAGGTTATTGTCTCCCCAGAAACACTTCCCTCATGCTTTTGGAAATCTGTTTTTTCCTATTTCTTTTTTCCTTTTTCCTATTTATGTTTTCGTTTTTCCTATTTCCGTTTTTGTTTGTTCTATTTCCATTGTGTTTTGCAGCGTTTTTCTCATTGCTGGTGTTTTTTTTTCCTAAGTTGCAGTCCGTTAGAAAAGTTAGCAAAGAACAAATTCTAAATTGTATCTTTAGGCACTTTGTGATTAGCAATCTTATGCAAAAACATAAGACACTACTGTACCTGAAATGCTCACTCGTTAAATCTATGCCATAGATATGTTGTAACTGCACGTCAAGTATGTCATTTTGATGTATGATTTCTGGTTTTAAGCAATCTGCAAACACTTACTTAACCTCTGGAGACATTAGCAAAAAATGTCAGGGCTTCATATTCAGCCTGCAGCTCAGTAAATATATATTTTAAACAGCTATTTAAAAAAATAAAACTGATAGGTGATGGTTTCAATCTTGCATTTTGGCTCTCTACACCATCTGTTCAACTATATGCAAACATGTCTTGCTCAAATGTGATTGGTCCAAAGACTGACCCCGCCTTATTCTTAAGTGATACTGAAAATTAGCTACGATGCAAATAAGGAGACTGCTATGTTAAGCCTTTTATTATTTGTTTTTACCAATGTTTAAACACTGTCTTTAAAAATGAAAAAACAAAGGCCCAGCCTTAACACTAGGAGTCCCAGGCTTCTACCTTTCTACCTTTAAAACCCACCACCAGCCAAATGGCTGGTAGGCTTTTAGCTAGGCTTTAGCTTCAGCCAAGTGGAAGCTAAATTGGCTAGTCATTCATATGTAAATTAGGTTGTTAGCTGGGAATTCTGGAGGGAGGGGAGTGGGGGTGTGTGGATGAGGGGGTGGGGGAGCTGCTAAAAGCTGTGAACTTCCTTTTGTGTTTCATCTTGATGCATTCTCAATCATCCAGGGAAATAAATCTCCAAAAGTCACCAACTTGGAGTGTTTCAGTTTGCCATCTTAGGGAGAAATCAACACACATGGGTGTAGGTCCTTTGTTGCTGAGATTTATTGATAAAAACAGTACAAAAAACCAACCATTTGTACACATATTTACAAATAATAATAAAAAGTGAGTGAGTACATTTCAACATTTTCAGCAACTGTTCTTTTCTTGCCTTCTTCTCAGCTACATGAGAGTGAGCCAACTCTCTTGCAAGCTCCACCACATTTACATATGAATGACTAGCCAATCCACTAGTGGATTGAGGAATTTCCCTGCGAATCTTGTTGACTGTGCCGAGGATGGTGGTTTTCAGTCTAAGAAGTTTTTGCGCGAGTGAAAGCGATGTGAAAAAATTGTCCGTGGTAACATTTCTGCCCTTGTCTAGGGATGGTTCCATCAGCCTCATTACTACATTTTCAGAAAGTCTCTCCCCAGTGGGACGATTGGGGTCCTTGCCAAGATATGGGAAGACATTGCAAATGTACTTGGATTTTAGGTCGCAAGCCACCCAAAACTTGATCCCAAACTTGTCAGGTTTACTTGCAATATACTGCAGGAAACAGCACCGAGTCTTTGATGGGAAAAGCTGTTCATCAACGGTGATATGTAGACCAGGGTTGTAGCACGTGATGCAGTTGGTGACCAATGATCCCCACACACTGGAAATTGCAGCGAACTTATCAGTCTTTGCTCGATTTGCTCCATTGTGGCATCAATCAGACCACTGGTATAATGTTGAAATGTACTCACTCACTTTTTATTATTATTTGTAAATATGTGTACAAATGGTTGGTTTTTTGTACTGTTTTTAATCAATAAATCTCAGCAACAAAGGACCTACACCCATGTGTGTTGATTTCTCCCTAAGACGGCAAACTGAAACACTCCAAGTTGGTGACTTTTGGAGATTTATTTCCCTGGATGATTGAGAATGCATCAAGATGAAACACAAAAGGAAGTTCACAGCTTTTAGCAGCTCCCCCACCCCCTCATCCACACACCCCCACTCCCCTCCCTCCAGAATTCCCAGCTAACAACCTAATATACATATGAATGACTAGCCAATTTAGCTTCCACTTGGCTGAAGCTAAAGCTTAGCTAAAAGCCATTTGGCTGCTCTCCGGGTTTTAAAGGTAGAAAAAGCCAAATGGCAGTCCGTGGTGATGTAAGTGTTAAAAAGATTAAACATTTTGTTATTGAGAATCCTTTCTACAAATTACTCCTTTAACAGTTATTGTTGAATGATCACAAAAGAGCTTTTGTTTAAATGTATTTTGTGTATCGTTACTACCTGGAAGCGATGGAAGTCTGCTGGCTTGAAGTCATTAGGAGAGCATCCACACCAGTCCACAATGTGCTTGTACTGACATTTGCATCCCAGTTTACGGTTCCAGTTTGTTATGCGCAGGTTGTTGTCGACCATGCTCTCACAGTGGGCGCTGTTCTCCAGCACAGTGTGAAAGAATGACTGGAAAATGAGAAACAGAAATGAATAGGGAGAGGGAGGGGGAGGCGGAGAGCAAAGACAAAAAGACGAAATTAGAAAATTGTATACCTTTTATTTTTTACACCATCCAATTCACAAGAGGAAATAGAGTAGGAGCAGAGAAAGGAGATTCACAGTAGCTCGTGATAAACATTCAATTTCCCCACAGAGATCATTCAGTTCTCATCTTATTTCTGCTGTCAAATTCTTTTCCAGGCAATGAAACGAGAACAGAATAAACTTTTCTATATATGACACGGTGCAAGTCCAAAGCAGTGTTTACCTGTCAGTCAAAGATTAAGAGACACTCGAACCTGTGAGAGCAGCTTCTGTCAGTGTGTGTTACCTCAGCAGGAAGCAGAGTGTAGGCGTAGAAGCGCTTCATGTTAGTGACCAAATTGTCCTTGGAGTTGATAACATATTCCACGAACAGGCGGTTTAGAAGAAACCAGTCGGACCCACCATCCACAGAGATGCCTTCTGGGATTTTACGGTCACCCAGCCTCCACATGTGGGTGTCGCATTCATAGAACAGACGATCCAAACCTTGCTTACGGATGAACCTAGCAAGCACACGGGAACAACGTTTTGGTAATATCAGTGACTATGTGAGAGCTTGTTGTTGTGAAGTCCTCTTTTCTTTTTTTGAGATATCATTTACATAAAAACAAGCTCAGAAAGGTCAGTTACTGTTGCATCAGCATATTTATATTTTCCTCCAATTTCTTTCTTGTAAACAGATTTTTTTAAAGCTCCGCTCATTTATAGCAAAGAGCAACCGTCTTCCTGTAGGAAGGACACAAAACTTAGAAAGTCTCACTTTCTCTTTAAAAATAAAATCTTAGTATTTAATAAAGTTGGAAAAATTAATAATAATAATGGATTGGATTTATATAGCGCTTTTCAAGGCACTCAAAGCGCTTTACAATTGCACTATTCATTCACTCACTGGTGGAGGCAAGCTACAGTTGTAGCCACAGCTGCCCTGGGGCAGACTGACAGAAGCGAGGCTGCCATATCGCGCCATCGGCCCCTCTGGCCATCACCAGTAGGCGGTAGGGTAAAGTGTCTTGCCCAAGGACACAACGACCAGGACAGGCGACCTTCCGGCGACCTTCCGGTTACAGATGTGCTTCCCAACCCCCTGAGCCACGGTCGCCCAAGAAAGTGCCCCAGGTGAAGACTGTCATAATAGCTCGGCTATAAAGGACTTTATAAATGTGGTGACATCACCCATACACACACACACTCACCTTCTGAAAGGTGACAGTGGGTGAACTTGTGGCACACAGACACACTCAAATTGTTAATAAAGGGTTAAACGAGGAACAAAACAGCTGCACTCTTATCATACAGCACTGATAAAATACTGACTGCAAACACAAAAAGGTAGTGCTGACTCATGCTGACTCATGCAGGACATTTTTTTCCATGTGCTATGGGGTATTTTTGCCCACAGTGTTTGGTGATGACTGGTTTGCCAGCGGGGTGTGATGTGGCTGAAAGCTAGGGGGGGGGGGGGGGGGGCAGGCAGGGTGGCGTCAGCAGAGACAAACGTTCTGGCAGCCACCTCTCTGGCTCACCCCACCAAGAAGGTTAATTAATGAAGCCACAGATGGGAGCTAATTGTATTATGATTCAGTGACCACACCGTGCTGGCAGGAGCGCGTCAGGCGTGCACATAGGTGCTGTATGTGTGTGAGAGAAACACAGACGGAGCTAGCCAGAGAGTAAGGGAGAGGGTGGGCTGCTGTGGAGAAATTAAAATTACGTTTCAGAATTTGCATCTCACCTTGCATTGTCCCTGCCGTGGGACTTGATGAAGTTCATGTATCTGTATTTAGACAGGAAGGCCACCAGCTGGTCATTGGTCCTGAAACATAACAGATAATGATTTACTTATGACTAGGAACATGTGGTAGCATCCAGCTGGAAACACTGATTTTGAAGCACAAATATCAGTTTTGGAGGAGAATTATGCAAACTATCTTTTAACAAATGAAAAACACATGATAGCACTGACTTCTTTTTGTTTTCACAATTCTGATTACACATCTTGAATTTAACTTTGCAGTAGACATTAAATCAGTGCTCAGGAAATCCTGTATAGATATTTATGGTGTCCTGCACCATAGAAGAAGTAAAGAAGCTTTTGCATTTTATTTCGGAGCAGAGTCATCAAACCTTTTAAATCTTTTAACCCTCACGGAGGTCAGAAGCATCATTGTGGCCATAACCAGTTACAGTACGAGGTCACTGAGTATTTTTATCCCCTCAAAACAAAGCGGTGGCTTTTAATTTGAAAAGATTCTATAGGAAATCTACAAAGTTATGCCCCTGTCCCCCCAGGGCGCCTCTGAAAAGTAAAACTTGTTGGTTTAGGCAGGAGGCATGAAACAGATGCAGAGTAGAGCCAGGGCCAGCGATTTTTTTCACTTGTGCCATTTTAATTTCAAGTGAAGAAATAATTCCACATTTTGATATTTTGTTTTATTTCTTTGTTTTATAGACACACAACACTCATTTTCCATATTCTTATATACACAATTGCTCCAGTACAAGAGGAAGTTGAACAAAATTACATCTTTTACAGTTACGGACATAACTGTATTTTTTTTCTTTTGGTTATTAGTTCACAGGTGCTGCAGCTTAAATATGATATATTAAGAGAAACCATTCTGGACCAGACACGGAGGTGACTAATGTGAGTTTTTCTACACATGTGATCGGATTTAAATGCCCTTTCCCATAAATTCAGTCTCATTCTGAAATGCGTCACATTACAAAGGGAAAAACGATCATTTGTGTTTCATGGTAACTTTAAAGGCATGGAAAATGATTGTGATTGTTGTGATTCATCATGAACACGTAATTCTTTTCTGCTGACTGCTTGCCTCACATAAAAAACATTCAGTATATGTGTTACAGTTCTCTAGTTGGTCACATGGAAAAAAGGGGAAAAAATGTGATTTATGTAATACCAATAACAATTACCGTAATTGTCGGGCTATAAGCCGCTACTTTTTGCACAAGCTTTGAACCCTGCGGCTTTTAGTCAGGTGCGGCTTTTCTATGGATTTTCCATGATTTTTGTGATATCGTAAGACGATTTGTTTTGTTTGTTCCGCTGTTGTACGGCACTACTTTGCCTGGCGGAAGGATCGGGGTTCAAGAGTGGTATGTTAGTCACATGTCCGTCCGCCAGGCAACGTAGTGCCGTACGAAGTAGCGCGAAAAACAAACTTCAAAGTAGCGCTACGCATTCAGCGGGAGGCGTGGATGACGAGCGGCGATAAACTTGCGAAAAGCAAGTTATGCTCAACTCCACCGGTGGATTCTGACAGCGTGGAAAAGTGCGAAAACATCCACGATCACCAACGGATTTTGAAGGGCTGGACTGCTGCATGATGGAGAGGAGGACACCGCCACGGCCCTTCTGAGGGTGTTCGACTCTGACACTGACAACGAGGATTTCTTTGGTTTTGAAAGTGACAACGAAGGAGAGAAGCGGAGAGTGGATGACGAAGCCATCCTGAGCCTGTTCGTTTCCGACATTGGAGGAGAGGACTTTGGTGGTTTTAGAGCGCAGGAAGAAGAGAAAGATGGTGAATGACTGACTTTTCTTCTTGTTAAAGCCGTGTCACTGCACCTGAGCCTAAAAGGTAGTCCGAATCTATTTTTCTGGTGTGCTGTAGGTTACTGTTATGTACTACATGTGCAAATATGTACCCATAACTTGTTTTTCAAAATATTAATAAAAGGGGTGTGTCTCCAAACAGCCATCTCTTTCCTGACAATTCCCTTTGTGCATATTCTCTTACATATGATAAGTCAACATTGAAACACCTGCGGCTTTTAGTCAGGTGCGGCTAATGTATATACAAAACAGGATTTTCCCCTGATTTTAGCTTGTGCGGCTAATATTCAGGTGCGCTTTGTAGTCCGGGAAATACGGTATATTTGATCGACTACACCCACAGTCCCAGTTTAGCAGATCAGCTGTATTATCAAGGTCTTATTTATTGATCATCTCCACACACTTTTAATGACACATAAAATCGCAAAATATGCAATATGCAACTTATTAGGCATTGTTATTTTCACTGGAGAGTCAGAGTTTTCACATCGCAAAGTATTTGTAACTGCAAACTTTACCCTTCAGAAGATTCATGTTAGACAGCATTCCTGTGTCCAGTTCAGCACAATGGTGCTCGAACATTTAAGTGATGTAACAACAATGAAAACACATTTTCAAGCGGAGGGGAATTTTACTGTAATGAGGAAATAGTTGAGGGCTTAAAGTCACATATCAATCAATTAGAAGAAAAGGCCTCAGCTGCTCCCAGGATCAGTCTCTGAGTTCCTTCAAGCTGTTAAAGCTATTTAGGGTTATACAAAAGATTGTGCTATCCATGATTTTGATGAATGACTTCATGCTGCTCTTACATTGTAGAGCAGTCTAGTTCCTCATATACAGGCCAGACAGGCTAAAAGCTTTGCTCCACAGGCTATGCCCCAGTCAGTGGTTCTAACATTTCATCTGCGGTGGAGCCTTTCATGATGGCTTGGCTTGCCTTTCTAAAAGATCAGCGAGGCTCAAGGATCAGTGGGGGGAGGGACAAGCGCATATTAATTTATTTTATCTTATTGTACATTTATTTTATTTTATTCTACTGTATATAGTATTTTATTTTATTCTATTCTGTACAGTTGTGTACTGTATTTATTCTTATTGTATTCTAATTTTTGCCTCATAACTTTTGCACTGTCCACTTCCTGCTGTGACAAAACAAATTTCCCACGTGTGGGACTAATAAAGGTTATCTTATCTTATCTTATCTTATCTTATGTCATTTTCTCTTCAAGGAGCAATTTCACAGCCTGGGGGGCTTATCTCAGGAGGTCCTGAGCCATAAATCCTAACTGATGATGTGCTGTACAGACGCATGCAGTCCTCGCCGTCTCAACTCCGCACACACACACAAACAAATGCTTACGCGTTGTGTATCTGCTACTGTGACTACAAGTGACAATGCAATGCAAATTCACAGACGAACAAATGCTTGTAGACATGCACACTACACAGGGAATTCATGTCAACCTCCAGATTTGCCACCTGAGTGGTCACCCTGTCCACTGGGTCTAGTTTGCTTACTTTCGGCCCTGTGGCTGCTCTGCACACACACACACACACACACACACACACACACACACACACACACACACACACACACACACACACACACACACACACACACACACACACACACACACACACAGAGCGCTGTTAGTTTTAACCCCACCTGTCACTGAAAAAATATGCACCTTTTAAATAAAAGGGCCAATTAAACTTAATTATTATGCCACTGTATGACAGCTGTGATCATACTGTTATATTTATTATGTGTTGTTTTAAATCCAACATTTTTAATATGCAGCTCAAGAGGGGATGGCTGAATGCAACAGCTGAAACAGTTTGAATGCACGCAGAGTGTCTTTTTACTCTGCATGTTAACAGATAAATTCCTGTAAGTCTGTTGCATTTAATTCACACAAGACTGCATGGATCCTTCATACGTGGATCTGGCCTGTAGAAGCTTACAAAACTTCAGCAAATAAAAGAACTAGATGTTTTCAGCAGGATCTTGAAAGGGTTGGTGTTGTTGTAAATGGGCTAATGTTCTATTTTCTTCTCGCAGCAGGAAATGACACCTATCACCTAATGAGCAAAGGTAAAGTATGAGATGCTGCACTTTTTTTTCAGCCGCGGATGACAAAGCGAAAGAGATTAGAAGATATGATGCCTGCAGCCAGTCATTGCCTCACAAAGCTCAGTCTTCTTAAAAGCTGCTGTAAAGTCTATGAAAGAGGCTTTAAAGAAAAGAGGTAAAAAGCAGGGAGAGTGTGTAGATAAAAGCTGGGAAAGGGGACTGTATTCTCTGACAAAGCAAGCGTGTAACTCATCCTCTGGCCTCTCTGGACATGCACACACACACACAGACAGACAGACACACATAGGCAAACACAAACACACATCCACACGGTATATCTCCCCCTGGACACACAGACCCTCTGCTGGTGTGAGGGGCTGTGGGATTGCCTTTGAGAGCCATCCATGCGGCAGGACAGACATTATGAGGGAATTAGAGGGGAAATAATGCTTGTCTCCAGTCCCACTGATAACAACAGCTATAGTCAGAGCAGCACAGGGCAGGGGAGCCCCTGACATTCCTGCCTGCAAAAACACAGTGCGATCAATATGGGAAAAAAATGTGTGACCAAAGTTTTTGCATCTTAAGGAAATTTTAGAGCAGATGGTTGAGTTTTCCTTGGATACATTTAATAGGATCAATTTGTGTAATGGGTTATGGGTTGTGATGAATTAACTCATGTGGCTGTATTGGTTTGCCATTGCACAGGAGGGAGACATCTGCTTATTCCAACATGTTTTTCTGCGCTAGTAACCTAAGTCCATAATGATAATGTAATGCTGATGTGTTTATTCCTAAGGAAGAGCGGCTCTCTTTTCCGGATCTCCTTCCTAAAGAGATGAGAAGGGATTGTCTGGTCATAAAAAAAGAAAAAAAAAACCCAGCTGAATGGGCTTCACTTTGTTGCTTGAAGACACTTGAGCAGCACTCACTCTCTGACTGGGACCCAGCCGTGCCACTTAAAGGTTTATATTTGCAAGTTTAACTCTGTAGATGGGCACTGCATAGACTTAGTCAAATCCAAGCTGTGGTTACAAATGCACTTACTAAGCAAAGATACAACTCAGTTTACATAATTTTATATCGCATGGATCCAAATCATGCCGTTTCGTCTTGTTTCCTTTCTCTAACTTATTCTTGTTCCTCCGCCACTCCCTGCAATTTCTGCCTCTCGGCTCCTTCTTTCGCTCCATCAATCGTTTCGTCTCCCAACAGATGGGGCTTAAAACCTCCAACGTCAGCCCTTTTCTCAACAACATCACCCTAATGCAAATGAGGAGACAAAAGATGGGAAGAAAACAGCACGCACACTCGCAAATACCTTTAATCATGCATTGACAGACACACAGAGAGCCTAACACACACAACTGCGTACAGGCAGGTGCTGAGACACACCGAACTATCCAGACGGCAAGACAGAAAGGCAGGCTTGCACAAAGTGGTGCAGAAACATAGACGCGCACGAAAAGGCAAACGCACATGGACAGCATGTCAGCAGCATTCATCGATATGGTGAAACTGACTAACTCAACAAGACTGAACCCACCCATGAACAAAATCCACATTTGTTTCAGCGTCTTGGCTCCAGCTGTAGAGACATCACACCCAGCTTCCTTTCACCCACTGGCCATTACAGCTTGTCTAAATTCAACTGGTGGACATCTGGCTGTGCAGAAAAGATAACTCGCTCCTTAATAGGAGGATTTTAATTGGCTGCTGCAGAGCTACATCAAAAACCCAGCAGACCCTCAACTCCCAGAAGGACTATTAAGTTTTTTTTAATGTGAGTTTAAAGTCATGAAATTTCTCTTCCAGTAGGCTACTTCCCTGACTTCACTTCTAGTTCACAGAGACTTTGTAGCTTTTAATTACATTTTGCAGCTTCTTAAGTGGGAGGTTTTTGAGTAAAAAGATGACTTTTAGACTATACAGTGCACAACAGGCCTGGAGAGTCACTAGGCACTGACCCTTGGCAATTAAACTGCAATCAGTTCACCGCTGAAGCAGGCACTTGGAAGATGTGGAAGGTGTGAATGAATGCTGTCGGAGAAAGTAGAGGTTCGGCTCCATTGATTTGTTTGCTTTGGAGTGACTCTGTATTTAAAGCTCACAGTTAACCACAAGAGCTCAGACTACTGTGTATTGAATTTCTTCCATATTGGCTGTGAACTACTACTGTGGTGCATGGCTTCCTAAAGAGAAAACCAAGCGCACAGATTTCTGACCTTCAGTGGATGCTTGCACCTTTTGCAGTTTTCCTTGCAGGACAATTCTTTACGGAGTCACTAGGAGTAACTACTTTTCCTTCAAACATCTCACATCTTTCTTTATTGAGGTGCCTTAATTATTAGGTCCTCTGCTGTTACCTTATGGGGTAGTCGGCAGCACTGAGATTGATAAAGAAATCCCAGCTCCAGTCTCTCATGGCCAGCAGGTCAGCCATACTGCGAAGATACATGGTCAGCAAACTGGCTCCACCCCAGATGGTGGCCATGCGCCATGGAGTCACCCTCACATTGGGATACTGGGTAGCCAAGGCCTGTACCTGCCTGTGCAGGTAGTTAGAGCGCTGAAACAAAGAGATTGATCAAACATGGACTAACGGTACACATACATTTTAGAAGCTTCACTTATTGGAAATGAAAGAAAATGGCCATCTGCGCCTTACCTGGTCGACATGTATGTAGTAGTAGTGAGAGGCGTGGTAGATGGCTTTGAAGAGACGTTGGAATTGGCGAGAGGCTCGTCCATGAACCACCAGTACGAACGCTATTCTCACTGGTTTTGATGGAAAGCTCTCAGCCGAGTCCTCATCCCACTGGATATTCACGTTGGCTTTACCTATGCATGTAAAAAGACACCATGTCTTCACGTTCCTATAAATCTGTTGCACTTTTAATTCACACAAGACTGCATGGATCCTTCATCAGTGATATATTCGTGGGTTGTTTACATGTTTAATTACTAAATCAAATCTGTTATTTCATGGAAGCTGTGAGAGGCCGTGCAAACAGTGTATCAGTCAGTACACGATGGGGAGCACCTGTACGTATCTTCAGAGGATGAAGAAATGCAAAGCATAATGATTATAAATAGTAATGATAATTAAATGTCATTCTCTTATTAAACAATTCAAGGAAATAGCTATATAACAAGGTTGCTAAGCAACACAGCGAGTACAAGTTTCTGTAATGATTAGCATATTCAAAATAATTAAACGGCTATGTCACAAGTGAATGCTCACTGAGTAACGGTTTTCCTGATAGAGAAAGACTGTTTTTTCTTGTAAATATGAAGATATACAGTAAGAGTAAGAAGAAAACACTGACCGAGTTATAGCTTTCTTGTACATATGCATATTTTAGACAGTTTTAGCCAGAACCCTCTGAGGTTTGTGTTCTTATTAGACACTTCACCTAACTCTAACCTTTAAATGTAGAACAAAAGGCATTTATTTAGTTAGTTTTTGAAAATAAAAAGTTTTTGATTGCCAGGAAAAATGATCACAGGGCTAAAATCACACATTTTGATACCACTAGGTTAGGATTAGAGTCAAAATATGCACATCTACAAGAAAGCTAGGTCAGATCTGTGGTACTGACAAGTGAGTGAAAAAAGAACAGAAATGTTAGAAAGCTAATTCAGCCACACAACAAAAGGACCACAAAGCCATTCATCCATTTATTATGTAATTAAATTGGAACTATGACAGTTTTCAGCCAGACAATAACCACTCTAACGACTATCCTCCCCTTGACAGGAATCCTACGAGCGAATCCACTGGGATTTTCGGGTTTTCAGGGTGGAGCATCGTTTGATAATATGCCACCATTCCTCTAAAGCGAAACTCCCAAAAGATGAATGGGATTTTGCACAAATGACAACAATAAGCGTGCAAACAAACACAGCCCTGCTTGTGGCCAGCCAGGCCACTTTCAAACAGAACAATTCCAGCAATCTCTGGAAAGTCGTTGTTAACCTCACATAGCTCCACTGTGTGGTTTCTTACTGCCTTTAACCACTAAAAAAAAAAACACTTTAAAAAATTATCTTTTTAAAAAAAAAACCTTCCTTCAAGCTGTTCTACACTGTCAAGCCCCCCAACATTTACACACATTGTTTGTTTTGAATCTTCAGTTATTACAGCAAATGCATACACGCAGCTTTCGAGACATGTTTGTTCACAGAACGTGTCTTAAGGAGATTAATGACTATAATTTGGGACTTCAGTTCCCAAGAGCCTGTATTTGCTATAGAAGCAGAGGAAGCTGAGGGAATACTGGGGGTTGTTCTTTCCCCTGGGGTAAGGTTTTCCTAAAAAAAAGAAAAAGAAAAAGCCCATCCTGGCTCCTGCCTGCATCTGGCTATGAGGTCCTTTAATTACTGTGTCTGACATGTATACTCTTTAGAAACAGGGTTAAGAAGTCCCTCTTTTCCAGCTAATCTTATTCATTCAAATTTAAGGCCAGGTGTCCAATATGGCTGTGTTTAAGGGTTGACAACAAGGGTCAAGGTAATGATATGCTCCCTTAGCTCCAATTGGCCATGGCTCCTGTCATTCACTCACACATCTTTCTTGCTGCTGTTTCTCTCTGTCTCCGTGCGTGCGTGCGTGTGTTTGTGTGTGTGTGTGTGTGTGTGTGTGTGTGAGTGACTGCTCAGGGGAAAATCTGCTGTGGGCCGTATCAGATTGAACAGTAATTGGTGGCCAGCTAAGAAGGTTCACTGGTTTGCTTTGCACACGGATAATTGGCCAGTCGCTTCACAAAGCACTTTGAGAGTGTGTGCCATGCTAGCTAGCTGAACTAATGAGCATGGTTGTGTGTGTGTGTGTGTGTGTGTGTGTGTGTGTGTGTGTGTGTGTGTGTGTGTGTGTGTGTGTGTGTGTGTGTGTGTGTGTGTGCTTAAATTTTGCTGTCAGACTTGTCAAACGTGTGCTTATCCGCAGAAGAGCTTCACGTGTCGAGTTTTTAAAAATCACACTATGTACCTGCAGCCACCACAGCGCTCGCTGTAAAGAAAGGAAGAAAAAAAAGAAGAAAACAGAAGGCCTCCTCTTCAGCTCATCACTCTTCATCATCTTTTCCTTCACCATCAATCTTTTAAACTGCCCTTCCCTCATCTGCTATCACCCCACTCTCTTCCTCCATCATCTCGTATAACTTTGGAGTTCTTACCCACCCCTTCTTAACTGCTCATATGAGGACTTATAACAAGAGCCGAGCTATATCCCAAAGGGATTGTACCAAATTGCATTTAAAAATGTCTCAGGGATAGTGCCAGCTGCTTGAAACAAGCCACAAAGCAAGGTTTGTGGATATAAACCACACTGACGGATTTTATTTATATAAATACATTAAGTATTTTCCCTTTTCCCTCGGGAACTGGACCACGTTTGATATGTTTACTCAGGTTATTTTTAAAAATAACTAATTTATATTCAAATTCTGACAAATCCTCTCCAAATTAATATGTACACACGCACACAAACACACATAAAGGTTCTGTTACACACAGTGCAGCTCTGGCACTTACAGGATTCATTTGGAGCTCATTCACATTACAGAGCTTTCCCTTCAAAAACATTCATTATAGCATGTTTAAGTATGGAATCGTTCTCACTACAAAGCCATTATGATATCACTCGATTGTTATGATGCATCAGCTGCCAGTTGCTTTCCCTGCTGGAGCAATGTAGCCGGGTAACATCATTATTAGAAAAAGTTTACACACGGGAAGCTAAGAGAGTGAACACATTCCTCCTGTATTCAATGATGCAAATAAAGAACTGACACAATTGCTAATTTAGCAAAGGCCTCAAGGACAGAATGCACATTAAATCAAATTGGACAATTTTGGGCTAACGAGATTAGGACTCGAATTGTGAATAACACATTGGCAGGCAGCAGGCTGGCAGACAGAGAGAAAGAAAAGTGATTTAATTTTGTCGTCGTATTGTCACAGCCCTGCCACCAGGGGAAAGCCCTTTTCAATATCTATGTCTCTTTTGATCAAACTATCAGTTTGAGTGAGATGGTGAGCTGCTGTGTGCGATGACACAAGCTCAGGCGGAGGCACATTCTCCTGCTCCTGGGACGGGACATGCACAAAAGTAGCTACAGTTAGATACGTGCCTCTTCAAGTTATAAAACATGAACGAGGGCTGGGAAGGTGCCTGACAGACAAGGTATTGAATAGCTTTCTCCTCCTCCCCTGCTGTCCATGCTGTATTCAGTCCACTCCCATGCGGGCACATGTGATGGTGTGTATGTGATGTTCACTTAAACATGGCCGCTGATGCGTGGTGCTCACTGAAGGCTGCAGCCGCAACAGATTTTGTTTACAGAATCTACAACCAGACTGCAGATGTCTATAAACTCTTAGGAAAAATTGTGTGTGTGTCTGTGTGTGTGTGCAAAACCAAGGGGAACCTATGTTTTGTGGCCAGCTTGAAAAAACAAATGAAAATGGAAAACCAATTTGAATCAAATACAGGCAGCATCTCAATTTCCTCCAACAAATTTACTTCACCAATTACACAGACATCAGCAAAAAGGACAGCTCTTGCTTTTGATGAGAAATTGCAATTACAAGAGCAGGAACTATTTGACCATCCATGTCTGTCAGACTACACCCTTTATACCAAGCTTTGTTGGTATATTTTAAAATAATAAAAAAGTAAAGTCTGTTTGCTAGACAAATCAGCTAGGGCTGTGCGATATGACCAAAATCTCATATCCCGATATAAAACATCTATCGTCCGATAACGATATAAATCACAAAAATCTAACATTTTCTGTAAATTCTGTGAATCTCAGGTATGTGAAGTGTTTCCAGCTGGGCATAGTGTATCTGGAGTCGAGTGTTTTACCAATGCATTAAACTACACATTTCTAGACATAAGTTGTAACAGCCGCCGTTTTCTTTGTGAGTATTTATTACACGGCGTGCTGCGGGGAAAAGCCTGTTCTAACGTTTGACTCTAAGGTCTATTTTTTAGCACCTGACGGCTCTTTTTTCATTCTCATCCGTAAATAATCTGCTCTTTCACGTGATTCAGTTTATTTTGAAAAGTCTCAACAGGATCTTGAGCTTTATTGTGAAAGGCTTACGTGGAAAATAAACAAGCGGACACGTGATGGTTTTACCATCGTTGTTGCTAACGACAATACATAAAAACAGGCGCTTGTCCGTCTGTAGTGTGGTTATATTAAATATAAGAGAAGGAGAGAACTTTAGGAAATGAATATAGCCACTACAGTGACTATCAAAACGATGAAAAAATATTGCCGTAAACAGTTTATTTCGCAACAGCACGAAACAAACGATAGCGTAAAATGAAACGATAGACGTTTTTATATCGTCATCCGATATATATCGTTATATCGAACAGCCCTAAAATCAGCTCAAACTCGATCACTTATCTGACTTTGAATTTATTTGAGTAGTCCTTAAATTTGAGATTTAGAAATACTCAAAGAATAAGAGCAGTTCCCACTCACCATCTAATACATTTCTATATGTCATAGAGCTGTTTGATTTGATTGGTTCTGGTGTATTTTACAGTATGATGGCGAGAATAAATGTCCTTCATCCTTTAAAGTAAATCAGATTTTTTTTTTGTTTACTTAAACCTAAAGCAGTTTTAATATAAAAGTATACATCCCAGGTAAATAATTAAACTGCGAGGTGTTGAACATCCTGGAAACCCATTTTTTTCATTCAGACTACTTACTGCAATAAATTGGGTTATCTACAAAGTGATAAATGTCCCTGATTATTTTATATCTGAGATTTCCTGATTTCTTTTATTGTCCTCGTGTTTATAACTGATATTAAGTTGGTTGGATTGACTGGGGGCTTGAGTTTAGCAACAATTACAATACATATGTGTTGTGGGGTTGTTTGCTTATGCTGCCAGTCAGTCAAATCCACACAGAACTCTTGAAAGAGACTAGTTACATTTTTGAGTGTCACAGTCTCAATAACTTCTTGATATGTACCTATTTCAAGGTCATGATTAGTGTATATTTAGTCATAAAAATGAAATGTTAAAAAAGAAGTATTTCAGATCTGGAAAGCAGCTTTTTAAGAGCTCCAAACAGATATAGTGGAAAAAGGGGACGTTTGACAGTTGTGACTGTGCCAGCTTGGCACGACTCCCCTTTCACTAAAATCAAACAATCAGTTCTTTCAATCAAAATGAAAAACTTACCCTCAATTGGGCAGTAGCGAGTGACCTTCTCAGGCATTAACTGCCCCTCCTTGTGTCTGCAGTACACCTCAGCGATCTGCTGCCGACACTCCTTGCTTTTGGCTCGAGACAGAGCTGAAATGGCTTCCTTTCCACTGATCTCACACTTAGGTGGCTGGTCGTAGGTCACCTCCAGAGTTGCTGCAGTTGCTTGCTTCCTGTGGGGATGCTGATGTCTGTGCTGTGACTGGGTCTGCTGCGCTTGCGAGGCATGGTAGCGCTGCTGCGGTCCTCCACCAACTGGATAAGAGGCGTTGTTGCCAACTGCCAGTGGCTGGTGGCCTAATGGCAGAACCTCATTTGAGCTGCGGCCCAGACCGGGGGAGCTGTCCCGCCAGGCCTGCTGCTGGGCGTGGGCCTTCTCCTGCAGATGCTCCCGCTGCTGCTTACTGCTGATGGCCCCTGCAGGCTGTCGGTGCGGCTGTGAGCGTGCACCAAAGTTACTATTGTCTATATTTTCAAAGTCTTTGGGCACAGAGTTCTCATTGTTGCTGTCGACTCTACTTTTCTCTTTTGGGCGGTGGGAGTAATATCCATCCTGGACATAGATAGGAAGGAGAAAGACAAGGGAAGCAACGGGTAAGGAGGAGGGAGGGGGGATAAGAAGAAGAAAAGGGGGACATAAACAAGGAAAACAAGATCAGAATTGAGTGAAAACAGCGCATATCAAGTGTTGGATTAACAATCAATGTGGCATGTAAGAGTGGGCAGCACTGCATTGAACCGTGAGGCATGAAATGAAGTAGCAAGGTATTATGTGTGAGGGCTACAAGGTGCAACCTAACTGGAGGTGAAGCAGGGCCGAGGGCGCTGCTGCTCTGTGCCATCATCAGATTAGCCCCGGTTTCAATTAAATTCTCCCTCAAATGGGCCCAGCACTCCGTAAACAGATTACCAAGTAGGGATAAAGAGCCAAAATATGACTGTCAGTTTGTGTATGTGTGTGCGCACATGTGTACAGTTTTTTCACTGGAGCCACATGAGAATCCCAAGAAATTGTAGCGTCGTGGCATCTGACTGGAAAAGCTGAACTTGTCTACATTTACCAAATAGTGTTTGCACATGTCTGAACGTACAATTTCAGTATCTTTCTAGTAGAATAGCCTGAAAGCGAAAAGAGGGGCACAGCAGAA
This sequence comes from Rhamphochromis longiceps, assembly GCF_057381845.1. NCBI lineage: Eukaryota > Metazoa > Chordata > Actinopteri > Cichliformes > Cichlidae > Rhamphochromis > Rhamphochromis longiceps. The sequence goes on along the minus strand of NC_140562.1, from coordinate 38,160,123 downwards.
AGAGGAAAAAGGGTAATGACTGATAGTGGGGAGTGCAAGGAAGGAGCGCTGACACCAGGCATGAGTTCTTCTCCCGGGAAGAGCCGGCGCGTTCCAGTGAAATGTGCTGTGATGCTTCAAATGAAAAACTAAGAAAGCTGCCTGCCTGCCACGCCACTGTCATCCCCCTTGCTAGGCACACAAGAGAGGGGGGGAAAAAGCGAGGGGGAAAGAAATGACAATAGCAGCCGTGAAAATATAAAGCTCAGAACAGCAGAGATCCCAGATGTGTTTCTCCATTTACAGACACAGAAAAGATTGCTGGGGAGGTGGAGGGTGGGGTGGGCGCAATAAGATGTATGTGAGACAGAAAAGAAGGAGGTGAAGTGAGAGAAGCAAGCGAGAAGCCATTGTGAGCCGGCGGCTCGGCATGGAAATGTCTTTCCGGCCCTAAAGCAAGGCCCGTTATCAGCCCATCAACCTTCTCTCTCTGTAAACACCTTGTACAAGCGCAATTACAGAGGTGGCTGGATGACACACTTTCACACTCAGAGAGTCAGAAGGAGGGCTGATATTATACAGGTGAGACAAAAAACAAAAACCTGGGTGAAAACAAGGCGAAGACAACGTGCTTATCATCAGCTCCTTTTAAGCTTCTTCCTTGGCAGAGATTTGATTCTAACAACACTGAATTGAAGCTTTCTGCCTCTCCTCTCCTGAAATCTTTGCCTCTTCCCCCTGTCCTGCCCTTCACACTTCTCTTCACACATCCCGATTCCACACTTCTGCTCTGCTCCGTTCACCTCTCATCCCTTCTGCTCCACATATCGGTCCACTTCTCTCATCATCTGTTCCCCATTTCACGTCTCTCACACCTCCTTTACTACCACTCTCTTGCTTCCCTGTTATTATTCTCAACTTCATCCCTGCTCCTTCCGGTAACCTCGCCCATTCTCCTCTCCTCCTTGTCTTTCTCTACCTCCTTCGCCCTGCCAGTTTAAACAGAACATGTTTGTCTGAATGGCAGAACCTGCTAATCCTGCGTGTAACAGCTGCTTAGGCCAGTGATCACCTAAAAAGAAATCCTTACTTGCAGAGTTTCAAAGGGAATGCTTTAGAAGGCTAATCCATGCAGTGCAAGTCACTGGCTGTTTGCAGAGGTAGAATGAGTATGTGTGCACTCATGATTATGGGAGACTGGGCAAGCTTCTTGTGATTAAAAAAAAGAAATGTAGACTTGAGTGTGCAAGCAAAGTGGAGGCAGCATATGTTTGCCCTAGGGATACTCCCACTCTGACTCCTACAGTGAAAGACATGAGAAGATGAGGGACACGGTTAAATTGGAATAACGTTTGAGTGAGCAGAGGCAAAGTAAGAAACTTCAGCTGATCATCTGATTTAGTCCAAATACTAGCTGCGTGATTTTTTTAAACTACTATTATGAAAATTGTTGTTTCTTAGGTGATTTCCGTTTCAGTGGATCCAGGAAGTTACTGATCAAAGCTAATCTGTGCTAAGCTTCACAAAGAAAACTCCTATTTAATAATTGTGTGGGGGAACTTTTCAAATCGAGCTCAACAGTTGGCATTCATTGATTGATTTCTTCCATTATTTAATCAGAGCTTTGTCTTGTAGCATCAAGAAAAAAAAAGAAGAAGCAACCTTTAAAGTTCTTTCGAATTGAGAATAATAAAGACAAACAGCCGAATCAGCAAGAGTCAGGTGTGGAAGCATCCACACTCCAAAAGCCAAATATATTCAGTTTGCAAACATGTAGACAAACACAGCAAATCATCACATTTGAGCAAATGTGTGGCATTAGTTTTTAGCATAGGATTACTCTATTTAAACTATTAACTCTTTTACCTCCCATAACTGCCCCCCCCACACACACACACACACTTAAAGGGATGGGAAGAAGATCACAGGTTTAGATTTCCTGCAATTAACTGACACTGCAAAGAGCCCCACACGGTTGGTCCCGTGTGGTCTAAAGTAGAAATGAGTGGTGTTTGTAAGCTAGCAAAACAATCTTTACACTGGGCTCCCTTCTCCCTCCCCCTCTCCCTCCTCCTGTGAGTAAAGGACTCCAGTAGCTGCGCTGCTCTTTAATCTCAGGGACCAGGCACTAAGCAGGAAGCGGAGGGGCACAGAATTAATAGCGGTGGCGGCCATTGGAGACAGAGCTGCGTTAGGCTGCAGATGGGGCGGGGAGCTGGGGGGAGCTATCGATTGTTACAGGGGATATGTTTTCTGCTCCTTGGGAATGTTGGGGAAGCGAAGCCAGGATTGTCTGGCATGCAGTGAGGTGGTTGCGCAGGCCCGTGAACACACACACACACACACACACACTTGCAGACAGTGAGCTTCCTGAGCTCTGCTGAGGACTGAGGCAAAAGCAGAGGGGGTAAACGTAAAAATCATCTATCACTAGTGGGTACATTTAGAGAAAGCCTTGTGGAGCTGGGAATTTCAGAACCCCCTCTGGGGATGGCTTAGTCCATTTCTCAATACAGAGCTGGCCCTTTCCACTTTCCCTCATTTCCTCTGCCACAGGGGGAAATATTTCACCTGTCCTTTTTTGCTCTCTTTCTCTCTCATTTTCTCTCCATTCCCTGCAATCTCCCATGCAGCAGAAGAAAAAAAGCACATATCTCTCTCTCAGCACCTGTCCAGCTTCTCCCCTGTCCTCCTCCCCTCTGCCGTATCATCACTTGCTCTGGGAGGGAAAGCAGTTCATCTGCTCCACACCCTCCCCACCTCCCTAATGCCATCATTTGCTGTTGCAGCCTCACGGTAGATGTGAAGAAGAGCAAGGTAGCAGCACATATCAGTTTCACCTAGGGCTGCCACAAACGATTATTTTGATAGTCGACTAGTCACCGATTATTTTTGCGATTAGTCGACTAATCAGATCATCATCCATTGGACGTAAAACTACAGCTTATTGCACCAGCAGCATCTGCTCTTATATAACTATCATTAGCTTACAGCTTTAAGTGTTTAAGGTCTGTGCTAACTAAAAATAAAGACAAGATGATAGTTTATTAAATTTTAATGAAATTTGCAGATTGTTTCGGTGAAGTTTAATAAACTCCTTGCTATCTAAAATATAACAGGACACTGGAGTATATTCTGGAGCATCTCACACTTCTGATAATCAGCTGTCTGCTTGACGTTTATTCAGCTGTGTAAAAACTATAACTTTAATCTCAGACAAACTGATTTACTCAGGAACAATTAAAATACAAAAAGAAAGCCAAACAATAACATTTTAAGTTATCTAAGTGACTCATATATATTTAACCTGAGTAGCGAAAGACGGCGGTGGGTTTGAAAACGATTTGCGGGGAGTCCGGTGTTCTCACGGCGCTAGTGAGCCTAGCCCCCGGCTCGCTAACGAGCTAGTGGGTAACAGATGTCTCCGAAAACGTCGGAGCGCTTTTGAAAATATGTGGTGTCCTGATAAACTGAGCAGATATTTGAGGTCTACACAGCTACATTCTCGCCTGAAAATATGTTAAACGTTTATTTTGTGACCCAGAAAGAATAATAAGAGTAACATTAAAACTAACTAACTGCCGCCATTGTTGGAAACTGCGCTGGGCCGCGCTATGAATTCTGGGACACAGCTGCTTCTTCTTCTTCTTCAGGGTTTAACGGTAGCTGACATCCTTGTACATGCAATGCTGCCATCTTCTGTTTCAGTCCGTTATTACACTCTTAAATCCTGCCACTTATTCCTGTGTCTTTTGTGATCTTACAAAGCTTCAAACGACGCGTCGACTATTAAATCAGTCGTCGACGATTTTGATAGTCGACGTAATCGTGACTAGTCGACAAATCGTGGCAGCCCTAGTTTCACCCCACCCTCCCAGCCCGCTTCTTTTAAAAGACATCATTCCTATGGTGCCTGAGCTGAGACAAGCTCCTGTGTGTGCCAGGAAGCTGCGCTCTGTCAACACAAGCTGGTGTATTGACAGCTTTGTGGGCAAAATGTACATAAACACGCAGTTGAGGTTTTTAAGAAGTACAGTACTGCCCATGCGTGAGTGAGTGGCTGCTATGTCAACTAAACAGCTTATAAGCCAACTTCTGCTACGACCTGCCCTCCATGTGGTTAACGAGCTCAGATTAATTACCTGAACTGAATCCCTGCAATACTCTGAGCAAGATGTGGCATCTGGCATGACACGGGAGACTGATATACTGACAGACTTAGTTCACAGCTGCTCAAACACCTCAGGACAGAGCGTGGAGAGTCACGCAGGGTAGAGTGGGGACAACCTAAATGCTTCTTAGAGATTTTACTCATCATAGCTTATTAGCTGTGGAGGGGGTAAGAAAAGAAGCTTTTTCTTTATAAAGTAGCAAAGAAGGTTGACCTTCAATTCAAAACAAAGTGTCTGAAATCTTTCAAAGGGTCTAAAATGTAGTTTAACCCACAATGAGAACAGTCACATTTTACAAAGAGATATTTTCTGATGTTTTACTTGAGAAAAAAAAATCTCATGTGGCAGTTTTACTTGTTTGTATCCCAAAAGATGTTCAGTGTATTCTGTCCAGTACCTTTCTCTTTGTTATTTCCCCTTCAACACTCTTCTTTCCCGGAGGCTAAAACTGGAAGATGCTGGTCACAAGTTTACGCGTGATTAGCAGCAGCTCCTAATGAATAGTTCGGGTTTGACGTGCGCACAAGTCCCTGGAGCAAAAGTATCGGAAGCAGACTGTGTCTTTGTATGTGAGTGCAAATGTGTTACAAACATCTAAAAAAAATGATGTGAGCTTTCAGAGAAGGGAAGGAAGTTTGCTCTAGTTGAAAAGAAAGCAGAAATACATGTAAAACAGCTGAGTAAATGTTAAATATTTTCCAGATGTAATGATCCGGAGGCTGACCCTTGTGGGTATTCGGAACACGAGGGCAGAGGTGAACTCACTGCAGTAGACTTCCTGCTCCTTCCTGATGGACATGTTTGTAATATAATTATATGATTTTACTGGCTATATTTGAATGCATGAATTTAAGCTAGGCAAGGAGACAAAAAGCACAGACTTCTCCACTTGAAACCACAGACAGAAGGAAGAGACAAGTTTCTATTTCTAAAAAAAAAATTAGGACAGGAAAGCTTTGCATGAGAAGCTCGCCATCAAGATACACATAAAGAAACTTATTAACTCTGGGGGACTCTCCAGGGGGTTTCTTTAAGGCCGCAGTGGAATTAAAAAATACTTTTGCTTACTTCGCAATATGTTTGCATTCCATAACAGTACTTGTATTATGATCCCTTACAATAGTTTCCACAGAGCCCCTCTTGTGTATCCACAATACTCAGCCCACTCAAAGAACTGTGTCCTTTGATTGCTTTATATATATAAAGAATCAAATCATGCCATTACTCCACGGTGGATTTTTATAAGCCCAATATATAGCTTTTTTCCACTCTTTCAGCAGTAATAACTTCATTTAGGTGTTTCGCATAACTGTGCACCGTTCTCTGACATCTGCTTAGTGTTCGACCACTCTTCCATGCTAAATTCCTCCAGTTACAAGATGTTTGTGGCTTTTCTTACATGTGCTGCCTATTTCAAATCTCCCACAACATTTTAATGGGATTCAAATCTCAGGCTTCGCCTAATCCATTCCATAACCCTTCATATCTTCTTTTAGAGCCATTCCTTTGTGGATTTGCTTGCGTGCGGATCATTATTCCGGTGAAAGGCCCTCTTCTGGTTCCATTTCAGACTTCGGACACATGGCTTCATATAATCTTTAAGCAGTCTTTGATATGACGCAGAATTCATTGTTGGAACAGTGACCGCAAGCTTCTGAAAAAGCAAAACAATAGCAAACCACCATGATTCATAATCATTGCCAGGTTCTTTGTCTGAAAATCTTTGGTTTGTCTACAATTACTGAAAACACCAGTTCAGGTCGTCTGCACTGAATTCTATCTTTTAGACACCTCAGGAATTCACAGAGGATCACTGTGATGACAGTGTGATCCTGGGGGACCAATCACAGCGTGGGAAGTTAACAAAGGTACCTGCAAATACTTAAAGTCCCAGATTTGTAAGCAGGTCAAACATATTGTTTAATATACTTCAATAAATGCTGTCTTCTCTTTCCAGACCTGCACAGCTCTGCAGAGCTAAACTAATCACCTGCAGGATGTCTTTTTTTCTATCTAACGTAGGATAGTGTCGATATTCTCAACCAACTCTGCAATTTTGTTGTGGATAAACATATGAGCTGAATTATCGGTCATCTAACAGTATTATCTAAAAATGAAGAGGACAAGACAAAGGTTGTGTCAATAAAACATGACAGAAAAGTTTAACGGCCAATCCCCCTCCTGTCTCTTTGTCAGTTGGGTGTTTTTGGCCTTTATCCACCATATTCAGCCATGTTCAATAAACCCACCTTGCCGTTTAATCACCTTCCTCCTGCAATGCGGGAAATCATTTGCTGTTCTCTGTTTCTTACTTCATGTATTACTATAGATTTGTATTCCTGGCTTACACTCTGCACCATTAAAATCCTTATTGCTTGTTGTTTTGGGCATTTGAAATCGAGGAATTTAAGCTAATTCATCTCTTGCATTTACTATTAGTCACTCTGGATAACAACATCAGATAAATGTTTAAAATGTAAATGAGTCACTTAATGGACACAGTATAATTTAGAATCCACTCAATGCTGTGAAAATGACCTTAGGTGACTTCGACATTTGAAAAATTATAAAAAACTGTTTTTATATCAACATTTTTCTTTTCTCATACTTTCTGCCTAAAGTGGATTAAAGAGAAATAGAGTTGAGAGATAGCCTTAAATAACCCTAAAGATTTATTCTGACTGTGTACAGCAACAATGAAATTCATACCGAGAACAATGTTAGAGCTAAAATCCCCAAAGCATGAGGCAAAAATAAGGCTGGCACGCCTGAGTCTCATAAGGTTTGGTTTGCCTTCTCCTGTTAAAAATCTTTACTTGGAAGCTCAGAAGCTTACATAGATGGATTAATAAAAACACACACACGCACCACACAGTACTGTACACACAGACGTCTGAACACACACATGTGCACACCAGTCACATGTGAGCCTTGTTCAGTGCAAGTCACATTTGTCCTGAGGACTGCCTGTGTTTGTGTCTGTGGAGGAGCAAGAGCCCGGCAGAGTACTGAGAGTAATGCTGGGAGTGTTTCAGTTTTTATGTATAGCAGAAAGAACTGTAAAAAGAAAAAAGAAAAGTGCAATTTGCAAATTAATTTCCACCAAAATATTTCAATGCATGGCAAACAGCAAAAAATAGCTTACTAAACCATTAGCATTACTAAATCAAGACTTTGAAAAGAGGAAAATGCACCAGTTATTGTACAGTCATTGTTTTTTTTTTTAAATGACAATGTAAGACAATGTTTTTTTTGGTCAGCAACTACGGCCCATTACCCTGAAATTCTCGCACTGCTCCCTTACTCGAGTTGAGGCTTCTTCAAAAATGTAACACTGAGATAGCAATGCTTCCCAAACCAACAGCTAGCATCACACAACTAGTCAAAATGTGGCAAAAAACTATGTAGACTAAACAGTGAATGCAAACATGAGATAACTTGTAAAACCAGCTAACTATCTATGGGATTATGAAGTCAAAAAAAAAATCTTACAGTAACTCGTTATTAAATGTGACAATGCCACACTTAAGACAGGTTGTTCTAAGCTGGTAGTCATTGTGATTAAAATATCTGGGACAAAATAGGTTTAAGCTATGGGGCACTGTTTGTAAACTGAAACACGCTGAAATTAACGGCAACATTTTTCCACATTTAGCTCAAAATCTTACAAAAATGTGTTTTTTCGAGTCATTTTTCTACAACATTTATTAAAATATTTACAAACATTTATAAGCACAATTGTAAATGTTAAATCTAAATATTATATTTAAATCTAAATGTTAAATCTAAATGTTACGGTAAACTAAATATTTAGCTAACATGCAAATTTATGGTACGGGTCAACGGAAATATCAAAATAAAAGCTTTATGTAAACCTCCGGTACTAAAGTGTGCCGCTAATTTTGACTAAGTATCTTTCTTTTCCAATTCCACCTAAAGCAAAAGAAAATTACTTTAAAATTGTAAATGCCATCCAATGACTATCTTCACAAGAAATTCAATATAGATACGAACGCATGCAATTTCTGCAATACTGATATAGAGACTACAGAGCATCTTTTTTATTCATGTGAAAGTTCCACATCTTTTTGTGATGATTTTCAGTACTGGTTAACCTCCAAAAATATTGACTGCCCTTCTCTAACCTTTCAAGTAATTAGATTTAGCCTACAAAGAGAAAAAAAAAATAGAATTTGGGATTAACAACTTATTTATAGTTGCAAAATCTTTCGTTCACAAATGTCGCTTCTTGAAAATTACTCTGATTTTTCCTGGCTTTAAAAATGAAGTCCTGCTGTGGAAGGCTTCATTAGACTTAAATAAAGCTCACACCTTACTTGAATTTTTGATGCAGCTTTTCAATTGATGTAGCTAGATTGTATGTGCATACTTTTTTTTTTTTTAACTTTTATATGATAGGTCACCTTACTGTACTTATATGCTCCTTTATGGTATTTCTGACCTATACTGTTCTTTTGTTCTTTGTTCGATGGCTGCTTTGTTCTTAACCACTTATACCTGTATACTTATACTTATACCTGATAATAATAATAATAATAATAATAATGGATACTTTATTGATCCCCATGGGGAAATTACTTGTTTTTCTCTGCATTTGACCCATTCACTCAGTGAAGCAGTGGGCAGCCCACTAAGCAGGCGCCCGGGGAGCAGTGTGTAGGGACGGTACCTTGCTCAGGGGTACCTCAGGGTAGCCGTTAAGTGGATTCGAACAGCCGACCTTCCGATCATGGGGCGACCACTTTACCTACTGAGCTATCCCTGCCCCTAGATAGCCGCTAGTGGTCAGGTTGTGTGTCTGCTCTCCCCTGACGGTCACTTCTCACCGCCATGAGCTGCTTCACTTCTTGCCTACCAACATGTCCAGTGATTTAGCTGGACATGTGCTGCAGCGATTGTGGAGACTGCAGCTGCTTAGGGTGCACTACTGCTGAACCTTTGGATGGCCGACAAAATGGCTCTTCCGATGTTTTCAGCTAAATCGCTGGATTTAAATATAATATTTAGATCTAAAATTTAGATTTGACATTTATAATTGTGTTTTAAATATAAAAAGTTACAAATATTTTAGTAAATGTCGTAAAAAATGACACAAAGAAACATGTTTTTTTAAGGTTGCTACTTCTGACTGTATAATGCTAGTGAGAGTGGACATTATCGATATGGTTATCTCAGCCACTTAGCGTTGGCCATGAGCAAACATTTTACTGAGGGACAGCCAATGAAAAGACAGGCTGATTAAAGAGGGGCGACAAGGGAGCTATGACGGCTTGTGTCAATTAGAGGATGGACTCAATGGCTGCATTACAGCTCAATATAAGATGAATAAGCACTGATTTAGACTTCTTCAGGGAAACTTTGTATACCATGTGACATAACCTATGCAAGTGGCTGACACCATTGCTAGCATTTATGCTTGTGCTTGTGCATTATGTGGTAATTACATTGTGGTCTTGACCTGATGCAAGCTGATAGAAATAAATAAAATGCCGGGAGTATTTTCCCCTCTTGTGTCCCCACTATTTGCTGTTTCTTGACAAATATATTTGTCCCTCAAGTTTGTATATTTCCTCATGTCAATTCTGATAGCTTGGAAATATTTGAGTCAAACATTTAGAGTTGGGTCCATAATTTGGACAAAGACCTTTTCCACCTTTTTCCGATTTTGCCTCTGTATACCAATCCAGTTTCACGGAAGAATAGACTTCCAGCTGCAAAAAGCTTTCATGGGTTTTACAAAAATTAACCATTAACCTTTTAGGAATCGCAACCAATATAATTAATATTATAGTCCTCTCTATTTTAACAGGCTCAAAATTAAGTGGGCAAACCGTTTCATGAGCAGGTGAGGGCTATTCCTTTGTTATTTCAGGACAAATGAAGCAGACATAGTGTCGGAAGTTGATTCAAACTGTTGAATTTGTATTTTTAGCTTTTTATCATAATTTTTTAAATATGAGCTCCAAATAGAGGTCACTGCAAGTGAAAGACACACAAAGACAGAGAGAATTAATAAAGGTATGAGCAAGTTTGAAACAAAGTTTATCTTTTATCCAGAATAACAGGAAATTAAAGTATGGAGAAGGAGAAAAAGAGGTCATGATCCCAAGCATACCACATCCCTGTTGGCATGGGTATGTAAGGCTGCGTTTATTGATGATGTGACTGCTGACAGAAGTAGCAAAGTCAATTCTGCAATTCACACTGCAAATGATAATGAGACAAAGCATAAAAGAAGCCCAAGAGTTTCTCAAGGCGAAGAAATGGGATATTCTTCTGATCTGATCTCAACCCAGTACAATATGTTTTTCAGGTATTACATGAAACGCTAAATGCAAAAGGAAGCAGCAGCTGGAGGTGACTGCAGTAAAGGCCTGGCACAGCATCTCAAAGGAGGAAACAAAGCATTTGGTGAAGCCAGGCAGTCATCTTCTGATTTTCATCCTCAAATTAAACAATCCTTAAATGTTAATGACTGCATTTACTTAAGAATTGGTGTAAAATACTTGAATTAATGCTCAAAATTTGCTCTTCACATATTGATCATGAATGTCTGACTGTCTGGTGTCTAACTATGCTCAGTCCTTTAAAACCATCATCATCGTTTTGTCCCCTGTCCTCCTCTACCTCGCAGATGGGTGAATGTTTGCAATTTACACATGACAACAGGAATCTAAATCACACAGCTTATATACAGTATATTAGGCCCATATCTCACAAGAGCATGAAAGTCCTTTAACAGGCTGTTAGAAGATACTGGCAATTCTCCCACTGTGTCTCTTTACCCTTTCTCTCTCTTATACCAACCTCTTATTTTCCTCTGTGAATAAACCCCCAGAACTTTACATCTCCAGCTTTGAATAGGCCCCATCAAGCGATTTCTGAGCCATATCTTGCAAGGGCATGAAAACGCCTTACTCCCCCCACTGCACACCTCCCTGTTCAGCCATGAAATGACACCCCTATTTAATCAATTGTGAATCATGAAATTTTGCACAAGAGACCCCTTTTCTTTGCACTTGACAGTGATTGAACTGCACAGCCATGCAATTCCATTCACCACGGCGATGAGAAGAAAAGCGGGTGGGGGAGGGGCTGCGTCTCTGTGTATAGTGTGTGTGTGAAAGATGAAGGCCCCGTGACATCATGGGTGCCCGCTAAAAGGAATGACAGGGTCTCTTCTATGCATTGAGACCACATGGTCCGACAGCACAGAGGGATCTTACTGCTAATGTATAGTAATGCAAAGGAGGTATGATACAAGGACCAAGGGCCCTTCACAAACATTTTACATACCATCCAAAGAGACCAGGGGATAAGAATAACAGAAAAGGGGAGGAAGGGTGTGGAAATGATAAACAGAGATTACACATAGAAGAGGTTGGGGGGGTAGTGTAGGATAAAGACCAAGAGAAAAAGCAGAACGGTAAGGAAAGGGCTGGGACATTTGCTTTCTTTCTACAGCATTAATAGTCTGGTGGAAGCAACACGTGAAATTATGATGTAAGCTCTGCAGTGAGTGTGTCAGAAAACAGCTGAAATACCAGGATTGTGTGTGGCATAGCAGTGATGCAGTATACCATGACCCTAGTGTGACCCTACTGGAGAAGTCAGACTGGATATGGCTCTACAGTAAACAATGCCCTTTCATGACTGTGATATACAGTAAGGATTGGGTTAAATACAGCGTGCATGTGCAAATTCACTCTTGTGCCTTGTGTTTCAGAATAACATGCTAATGATGTGCAAATATATCAAGGCCGTGCATTACGGTTTCACTTCCACTTCCACTATGCAACCACAAATTCTGCAGGACCGGCCTCTAGAATCACATTATTGCGTAACATGAAAAACACAAAAACTCCCTGGTGACCAACTGGACTTTTTTGGGTGCAAATGTGCATTAAGTTAAAGAGCTGTGTCTGTTGCTTTTTGTGACAGAACAGGTAGTGACGTTTTTATTGGAGATGCCAAAAAGGACAAAAAAAAAGGGGGCAGGAAGAAACATTTTGTTGCTTCAAACTTTTTTTACACATAAAAAAACAGCTGAAATCGCAACAAAAGCAACACCTCATCATGCTTTTTTCACAGTAACATTACAAGCGTCAAATGTTCACTACTGATGACTCCCGAAGCTTCAAAGCTCAAAAAAGGGTATTTGGCACAGGCTTAAATTGCACCATGACAAACCTTCTAGAAATATTCAGAATTTTTAGAAATGTATTTAGTCATGCACACGGCTAGGCTCTGTGAATGGCAACGTCAATCTGACAAATGGTTGGGCAAGCCACCAGTTTCATGCTGAAGTATCTCAAAAACTATTTTCATCGATTGCCGTGAAATTGCAGACTTCCAGATGACGAACTCTGCTGCCTCTTTCTTGTAGTCTTGCTTATACAGAAAAGATATACTGAGGATAATTTATAATCATTTGGATTCTCTTTCACTTTAACAAACATGAAAATGCAATTTGGCTAATACATTGGTTTAAATTCCCATTTTATCCTGGTTTGCCAGTGGGCCATGGGGGCAAAACTATTCTTGCTCACATACACATTTATGGTATATTTAGAATGATGGACTATTTATGAATAAGGATAACTTTATTGATCCCAGAGAGAAATTCACATGTTTTGGCTCGTCTGCTATCTGTATGAGGCCATGTCACACATATGAATGATGTAATGCATTTAATATATGTCCAAAAAATAAGACAATGTGCAGAATACAGAGAAAGAGCCTCTGGGAAATAAGACAAACTGCTATAGCGTTTAGAAGAGGTGTATTTTATACAGGGTCCAGGCAGTCAGTGGAATAAAATATGGTGACAGAATAGCTCTGCAGAGAAAGCTCAGTCACATCTGGGGTAGTATTACTCAATGGTTATAGTAGGAACTCTCCCCGGTTTTACTTCTTGCTATGGTACGCCTTTTTGATATTCTGACTGCTTTTATTTACAGCATGTTGTGCAGGGATTGCTCAGTAGGTAGAGTGTTTGCCCCGTGATCGGAAGGTCGGGGGTTCAAATCAAACCTGAGGTAACCCTGAGCAAGGTACTGTCTCTACACACTGCTCCCCGGGTGGTGGATTGGTAGCTGCCCACTGCTTCACTGAGTGAATAGGTTAAATGCAGAGGACTAAGCAATCCCCTACAGGATTAATAAAGTACACATTATTATTAAAATAACATATAAGTCTTTAGCCTATAGAAGAAAGCTGTAGCACCCAGAGTAATCCTCGGGGCATCTTCCAGAGCTGATAAATGAAAATGACGCAGAAGGAGCAAAAAATGCATTGACTGACAGCAGTTCTGAGACAGGCAGCTGGAGTTGACTCTTGTCTCATCCACTGGCTCTGTCCACTGTGTGTGTGCTGTCTGCGTGTTTTGGACCAATTTCCATGTACTGGTTGACTAATATTGTGGTTTGCTAAGAAGTAACAACCCCCTAGAAGTGGTGAGGGAAATACTAGTATTTTACTAGGTCAATCCGTGACACTAATTAGGGAATATGTGTATCTGTGCGTTGCAGACTTTGTGAACGTAGCCTTCGAACCAAGCTAGTTTCTGTTAACTGATAAATTAGCGCTTCACCCTTCCATACATAAGAGGCAAATGCTGGCTCTAAGAAAAAACAAAACAAAACAAAAAACCCAACATGGTGGCGAGCAAAATGCTAATGCTGAAGCTGCAAAATGTGTGATGTCATGGTGGATGCGTCCTCCTTTTATAGTGAAAACCGACACGGGGAACACAGCGAACATGTAAGCTTCAACTTGAAATTCAAACAGGGATCTTTTATTGCAATGAGAACAGAATGAGAACAGCACAGGCTCATGGAAACATACAGTAAACCAACAAATACTCCTTGTGTAACACTGTTAATCTGTTAAAAGGTTCCTGGATTAGTGCTAACAGATTGGCACCAGAAAACAAAAAAAAATCACCTTTTTCTTGTGCCACAGCCTAATTTTCTCCCTGCTGTTTCATAATTTTCTTTATAGGTTTTGCTTCCTGATTAACAAACATGAAACAAACACTTTCTGTGTGAGATAATCACAGCTCGGGGTATTAGTTCAAATTGTTTTGATCTAGTGACTAATACACATGTTGTCATGGGGATGAAAGGCACCTGTTAATTACACGGATAAATTTAGCTGCATCTCTTGCCACACATGCTTTAACTTGTTCTCCTCTTTACTCAGTGTAAATGTAAAGAATGGTACATGACTACATCAAGGACCATGCAATAACAGTAGATATTTTGCTGGGGAACGATTTTGCAAATGGCAAAAACAAGACCCCAGTGACCCATCACATGGACTCTTCACCCTCCTGCCCTCTGGGAGGCGCTACAGGAGCCTCCGGACTAAGACCACCAGGTACCGGAACAGCTTCTTCCCCACAGCTGTCAGACTCCTGAACTCTGCCTCCTGACATCTGACCCACGTTAAACTCATGGACTGAACATACACACACACAAAATGGACAACTGTACCCTCAAACACACAATAATAACATGGAGTGAACCACCACTCACAACCACTAGCACTTTATATAGCCTCTGTAGAAATTATCCACACCCTCACCTATCTTAACTGCACTACTGTATAGCTGTATTGCCAGTGACCTGGGTCGCACTAATACAACAAACATGCGTATTATGAACAGAAGTTACGTTCCTATCTTGTCCATTTATACCCGGATTGCAAATTAATTCTGGAGAACTGACAGACTCACAGTGAAAAGGTGATGAAAAGATAGTTAGGATGCATAATGTTCTTGCTTGTTCTTACAGGCCAAACTACAGATTGCTACAGGAAAGATAAAGGAGGAGTTATAGCTGAGAGTATTTATCTCTCCATGTATGCAAAACCATTTAGCTGAGATTAGACAACTTCCTGAGCTAAAGGTAGATGACTGAATCATACGATCCTTCGGGATAAAGAAGCTTAGAGATTTATTTGGCTTCCCTCAGGTGTCAATCATAATGTTTTATTTAAATATTATAAAGGAGACATAAACTGGTATTTTCTAATGCCGCCAACGAAAAAAGATTTGCAATCTTTTCATTGGGTCAAAATGAGTTGACACAAAGCATCATCTGTTCAAGTCTCAAAGCAAAAGTCTATATCGCTGTTCAGCAATCAATATATGAGGCCCTCACAAGGTTATGCAAGAGCTAATAATTACACGGTCAGGGAGAATTGACACATGTTAAATTGTCAATTTTAGATAGCGGCAAGACTTAATGAAAATGTCTAAAACGGGAGGAAATAGTGTTTTCTGCACTCCTGTTTGTTTAGTCCACCTACATGGCGAATTTTGCATTGTGATGGCAAGAGCGAGAGAAGCAGTCTGTTCTTACTGTTGCTTTTGATCCTTTTATTTTATTTTATTTTCCAAAAATGGTGTTTGTTCTGAGTTGAACCAATTCTACCCAAAAAACAGCCCTGAAAGAGGTCATTCAGAGGCCGTTTGTGAAGTCTGAACACGCACAAACCTGCAGGCCGCCCTAAAAGAACTGCAAGTTCCCGCAGTAGATAACAAATAATCGGTGACTTAATTTATTCACTTCAGTTGTGGTTAGTTGTTCAGCTTCATAATTATGTTTAAAACATGAAATTATATTTATTGTTACAGAGTCATTTTTGTTGTTATATATTGGGTGGTATAACATTGCTAACTAACAGATTTGTGAAAAATAGGCAAAGGTCTTGAATTAGACGATGAAAGAAGAAACGGCTTCACTATTGCGTGGCAAATATTTTTCTTGGAGGATTAGATTGGGTTCCCTTACTGCTATTTGCCTACCACTGCATTACAGTATGAATGAAGACCCCTTAAGAGGGCCAATTATTTCCCCAGGAGATAATTTAAGTCTGGTCCCTTATAATGATTTCATCTCAGACAGACAGAAAACAGTTGGTGCTGTCATGCAGGAATCAGAAATCGTGTGCAGAGGAAGTTTCTGGTTGGATATCTGCTGAGAGAATTGGGGGTGCAAATCTGTCAGGGTGCAGCACAAATGTTTACTGAAGCAGAAAAACTCTAAAAATTACTTTTTCAAAAGTGTGAATGGTTCAGTTGTTACATTTACATTTGCTTAATGCATTCTGCATGCTGAGCAGTTAAACATTCGTCTTGAATATAATTTTCCAAATGATTATAATCAATTCATTTGGAAGTCACGTCAGATTTGCATTTGAACAAAAAATGCACACAAACGAATGACTTTTCTCCAAACAGCTGTGATCCTGTGAGACACACTGCCAATGTGTAACACGTTTATGCTGTCGCCTCTAAAAATGTAATAAAATAGACTTAAATAACAATCTACTGCTTTAGAGGAATGCAGTTAATAACTGTCTAAAGTCACAGAAGTCCAGAGGTTATCTGTCAAGCAGAATGACAGGTAGATAAAGATCAGAGCAAAACAGGGAAAGCAGTTGGAGGGGAAGAAAGTGAAGGTGAGGAGTTAAGAACCTAAGCTAGCAATAACGAGAGCACAGATGGCTGATACGATCTTCAGGCCTGACACCCAGATCATTAAAACTTCTAAATGATTGAAGGCCCCACTGTCCAACAGAGACAATCCTGAGGCACAGAGGTGATTTCAGCCTTTAAGCAGTTTTCACAGTTATCAGAAACACACACAGAAAAAAAATCAACAGGCCACAATAATAGAATTTACAGAATGAAAATTTTGCACTATGGCTTTGAAAAAAACAACAAAACAAAAAAGACATCAATTTGTAACAGAATGTTTTTCTTATATAAAATCTAGAGATTTCACTGCTTAACTACAGTTTTACCAGGGTCACAACGGTTCTCTAAAATAACACTTTTCTTGGCATTTTATGGGAAATACAGAACATAATGGTGAGTTTGAGGCATCATTGCGCTCGATTAAAGATCAGATAAGAGAGATTTGAAACACTGACCTAGCAACAAACAAGTTGCTCTGTAAAGATGTTGTAAAGTTATGCCATTCTTAGCAGACAATAACATCACACTCCCGCTGTGTGTCATAATCAGAGCTTGTCTTTGTGAGATCCTCCCTTTGAAACTGTTTGCCCTCCACACATTTACAGAGATCAAAGTAAAAGTTAAAGTGAGATGGGAGAGTGCTGTTCTCAGTGTTCAACTGGTGTCTCAAAAAAAAATAAGAGAATGAAATATATATCGTATTTTCCACACTAATAGGTGCATTTAAAATCCTTCAATTTTCTCAAAAATTGACAGTGCGCCTTATAATCCGGTGCACCTTATGTATGAATTCTGGTTGTGCTTACTGACCTCGAACCGATTTTATGTGGTACACAGCGCTCAAAATCTGTCAAAACATTTTTTGTTTTAGCACGACTTTGGTAAGCTATGAAGCAGCACTGCTTGATGGATTGATGGATTTTCTCTTTTTTTTTTTTGCCTGTCCCGCCAATATGTGACTTTTTATTCATGCCAAACTCTGAGTGGAATGAGTGGACTGCCTTTAATACCGATAAGATCAACCTATTTTTGCATATATTTAAAACACACTTTTGGCATCATTTACATAGACGCAACATCAGATTCTGTGGAAACTGTTAAATTAACTACCAAGGTTCTAGAGAACAAGTAAGCTTTTCCCCTCAGTGTTGACTTTTCAAAACTAATCCCACCTCAAAACACCATGGAGTCTCTCTAAAATCTCACCAAACCTTTTAAACCCAACATCAAAAGACGTGTGTAGACAGCAGGGCTGCCTGACCAGGCCACACCCAAAACAAGCTGCAACACAATCTGGTCAAATTACAATGTTCACCTCCCCCATTTCTACCCTTAAAGGGCACCTTAATATCCCCTCCACCACCTGGCTGGCATCAAAGCCTAAAAACCCAGCGCTTTGCAGGACACATCAGCAACATTTCTGGCTCTCATTTCCTTCTCCACAGCAGGGGTGCGCAGGGACATGCCAAGCCCGGCTCAGTGTGAAAGAGGTAAAGATGGAGGTAGACAGGGAGTCTCTTTTGCAGCCAATAATGTCTGTAATTTGTCCACAGATTGAGGCCAGAAGAGACAAAGAAAAGCCCTCAGACACCACTCATTTAGTTGAAAGCACATTTATGAGCTTGTGTTTGTGTGTGTGTGTGTGTAATTAGCAGCAATGCGTTACAGCCATCTTGCTTAACAGAGGGGTTGCTGGACACCAGGATTTCTTCATCGCCCCCATCCGAGCTGTACAGTTTGGCATGGACAGATGTTTCTTCACTGTCTCTCCTCTAGCCTTTCCTGCTGGCCTTGTATGGCCTCTACACACCCACCATATGCTAATGGCTAGAAGAGAGCTATAATTTGTAAATGATTTAACCTTTTAATAGAGAAAAGATGAGGTTGGCTACAACTGAGTCCCTCTGGATGTAAAGTCAGAGAGGAAAAATATGGACTGGAGCAGTGATTTAGACATCATATAATTGTACTGTCCAATTATCTGTGCAGTTCATATACTGAAGTGATTTGTCTGCTGTATGTGTGCTGTGTGCATGCCTACATGTGCACTTGTTGGTGATCCTTACTTGAGGATATCGTGTGCATCCTTGCGTGTGTGTGTTTGTGTGGTTTTCAAAACAAGCTGGTGCCAAGGCTTAGCTGATAGGCTAATTAAGCTCACCACAGGGAATAAATGTTTCCTCTCTGCCTGCCATTTGTCACACCTGGCACGGAAATGTCACTACGAAAAGAAACACACACACACACACACACACACACACACCCCGAGCAGAAGACACACGCAGTGTGAGAAGTGCTGAGGCGACAGAGCTAGTGTGTGAAAATAAGTGAAAGGGGGGGGGGAAACACACGAGCAGGAAACTAAAAAAGAAACAAATGAGACACAGATGTACAGCAGGAGAGAAAAACATGCAGGGAATTGTGCAAATGAGAGAAAATGATTAAAAAATATTAGTGGGGGGAAGAAAAACTTTCTGAGCTCTGCCAGACAACATCATCATCATTATGATCAAACGGCATTGAGCCTCATTAGTATGACGTTGCTGCTAAATAAAATGTGAATAAGTGCTTCTTTCAAGTACAGTCATGTTAACATATTCCGCAGGATAAGATTACAAAATTAATTGAGCCTTTGTAACTCATAAATCACAACATCTCATTGCTGTGGCAAATCTGATGCATTCATTTTTATTTATGATTGTTTTCATCAGCTGATAGTGTAATACGGGTGACATATAGTTACGACTCCCATCTGGGCTTTGCACTTGTGGCACATACACCTCTGAATCAACAGCCCACAGTTTTTATTCTTCTTCTGTTTTATACCTTTTTAAAGTTTTAGCTCAAAGCCAATACTTTGTCTTCAAAATGTCATAAACCAGCTAATGGTCTGTGACAAAAATGGGTCATGCAAAATGTTAGCAAAGATGAAATATTTATCAGAAACAAGAGGTGCACATAAAGCGTAGTAATCCGCAGTGTCGGCAGAGTAATTGTGTAAGGACGTAGTGTAGTGTTGTAAGGTGCTGACGCCAGAGACAAGCAAGGGACACGCGAGACCACCCACTCACACTCCGACACCAAAATGACCAGAACAGATTGCAGAATATTAAATAAACCCAGTAAATCCAAATCAACCTACAGAGCAGGAGCCTTCACAAAAAGCAGATTCTGCACATGAAAGTGAATTTGAAAAATCCTTTCCATTGGCTCAGTCGTTCCTTGAATAAATCCCTGCATAGTCTGACGACAAAATCTAAACTCCTTGTTTGGTAGATTCAAAAGTTCTGCAGGAGCTAATAAAATGAAAGCTTTTCGTGCACTTTCTTCAGTGAAGTGCAGTGCTGTGATATTTCCTAGTAATAACACATAGGGGTTGTTGATCGGACAAAACGGTGGTTCAAAAAAACAAACCACATATATAAAGACACCTATTTGATTTGGCAAATGCATGCCGGCAAATGTGTGCTGTTATGACCCAACCTGTGGGTAAAGACAATATCCTTTCTTATTTTGTCTCGTCTTATTTGTCGCTAACATGTTGTTTTGGTTGTCACGTTCCACGGGATAAAAGCGATCGATTGTTGTGGCCGATGCGGATAATGACACCTGAGCCCACAATGGTCAGGACAGCGGTTTTCCTGTTAGGTACTGTGTGTGCCGTGTTACACTTCAGCTTACCCTCCATTTTTCTCTTTCAGACTCTCACACACCCACAGATGAGCTTCTTCACACTGAAATCTGCTGTTTATTACAGGCGTGACAGCTTAAGTGGAGTGTAGCCCCACAGCCATTGTAACAGTATCACCAATAACTACCAGTCCCGACCCTGCTGCTGCTGCTGCTGCTGTAAAGTTGAGCAGAGCACCACACACCTAACAGTCCACAGGAGATTTGAGGTTGTGGTAAGTGATGATGACAGAAATTATGTAAAGCCTCCTCCAGCTGACATGAGTTTTGGGGAGAAATTGAGAGAACGGGGAAAAAACTACCCTCCTACTGTTGTAACCATCTCTTGTTAGATTGAAACAAATGACCTGGTGATGTTGTTGTGGCGCACAGCAGTGAAATAGATGCTTTCTGAGCAAACACTCCATGCGTGGATTACACAGTGCAGGGCTGAGTGCTGGAGTGTGGCGCACAAGTGTTGGGGGGTAATTTACTTTCATTTCAGCTTGCTTGATAATGTAAACTGAAACTGCTGTTCATTTGCAAGCGATTATTGCCCAATAGATTAGATATAACATCCTTTTCGGAGCAGAAGTTTTGCATTGTTCAAACTTTTATCGAATCCAGCTCTCAGAATTGATTGCAATTGAAAATAAAGTGAGTTCTTATTGGCCAAACAGTGCGAGGATGCACGCGGGTGTAATGTTGTCAGAGCACATGGAAATTACCGTAGCTGTGCAAGTCAATGACGATTGTGAAGCCTCCGCATTAGAGATGCTGCGCCTGACTTGCTCTTTTTTTCCACCCAGTGCTGAAATTAATGCATGCCACATGGTGTTATTTCCACGGATCACTTCAAAGGGAAGTAGAATCAAAGATCTTGTACTTTATGGAAGCACACTGGCATCAGAGGCTTACTGATACTCGCCTTTTTCATCTTTGTTCCATGGAGTCCTCTTATCAGCCTCTTGTCAACATGTCACTTAGTCATCCTTAACTAACACCAATCTTGGTACCAGCTGTCCTTTCTTCCTTCTCCTCCCTTCCTCCTCTTGGGCTGCCTCTCGTTGTTCATGCCATCTCTCTCCCCCCCGTGTTGACAATCGACACATTACCATCGCTGTCATCTGCTCTAAGTCGCAATCCGTGCAGTCCAACAGCACCCGTATGGTCCCAACCTGTCCAGCACAGCAGAAAAAGGCGGGGCCCATATGGAGGGAGCTTTCTCACAGAGGGAATGTATCCTGGATGGCAGTGGGGACAGTAGCTAGATGATGCTTATAGACCGGTGACTGTTGTGCTGTAATGATGTGGAAACGTAAGCTGCTTAAACTGCAAGGTGGGACTATTTTCTTGATGCTCGTAGCATTCTGTCTCCTTTCTTTTCATTTTTATTTCAGAGTTTTCTCAGGAAGTTTAAAGAACAGAACATCACTCATATCAGATGAGTTACAGCCTATTCAGTTGATTTTTTCATGACACCTTAACCCCTTCTGAATCTGCAGCATCCTTCTTTTTTGTATGCACCACTGAAACTTCTCTCCATACGCTCCAGCAGTTAATACTGAGACAACAATAGCTCACTGTGTTGTCATTAAAGACCAATGTTCCCATGCAGCAGTGATAAAAGAGGAGAAGAGCAGAAATCAGACAGTATATGAGCTTGCGCCTCTTAATCTCTCCTCCTCCGGCTCAGCCTAACTGACATTTTCTTAATTTATTCCTCTCAGGATTCCAACATTTTAATTAGGTCACTCCAAATCTCTTCCCACGCAGCGTTATTCCGAAAAACTTTTTTATTTCATCATATTTGTCATTTGCCTGCTTCTTCTCTCATTCTCTCTCTTTTCATTTCCTTTTTCGTACTTGTCAGTTTTGCTCAGTGGGTTATCTCACTAATGATGTACGGTAGTTTTCCGACCTGCTCCTGCCAAAAGTAAATACAGCAGAGGTAAATACATAATTGAATCGTGGAAATACATTTTTAAAAAGTGGGTTTAAATAAAGAAATGTCTTCTCGGTATTTATGTATTAGAAAAAAATGTAAAGATTAGTGGAAATAAATAGTTGAAGTGCTTCTGTCAACTTTAAAATGGCTATGGTCTGTGCTGTATATGTGCTTATATATGTTAATGTAGGTTAGTGTCTGCAGTGTGTGTGGAGGCGTGACATCATATTTTGCATAAGTGTCTCCTTGAGACCTTATACAAAGTTCCTATGGCTCCCTGCACTATGCACACCTCTGTGTGTGTGTGTAGTTGTACTCTGAGAGTTTTTTTGTTCTCTACTATAAGAGAAAATATGTTCTGTATAATCTGTAAGTTGTTTCTGAGTGTGGCAGGAGTTCTGGCTTATCTCCAGCCTCAATGGAAACAAGAGGAAATTACTTTTCTGCAAAGCATCAGACAAGGCAAAATCCTTACCACGTTTTCCAGTGGCGCAGCAGGACATACACTGCGACTTAAGTGCTTTGCTGAAGGGGCCTAACACAGAACAGAAACAGTTCTCTTCTGGTTGCAATTCCCTTTAATGATCAGTCAGTAGGAGTAAGTGCCCTAAAACACCACGCTGACAGATGACTGTTTGGTATGGTGACTGTTAGGTCGTGGTAAAATGTCTCCATGCGACCGTCACTAGTAGTTTTGGTAGCGTGTACGGCTGTTTTGTCTATTGCCACTCATGTTTCGGCTGATGTTTTGGTCGAGTGATATGATGCATGGCACATAAGTCAATAAACTGTAATTAGGAACTGCAAAGAAAGAGATGAGAGATGTTAATCATAACCACATGAAAGCAGTTTTAAACTGGTTTCGACATTCAATCTGTGAATGTCCACACCAGATATGGGTCCCTCCATTGAGGTCATTAAGAATTTTTAATGCAGTAAACACGCTAGTGTAACATGATGCTAAGAGATGGACCAAAAGCTTAAAAAAGTCAGTATGGAATTCCACGCTGAGAGTCAGGAGGACAGAGGACTTGTTTGGGACTTACCTCTTCTGTCCAGCTAGCTAGCTAGTGAATAATTAGATTATTGATCTAGTAATGATTTGTTGATTGTGAATATTAAAATCCAACTTGGGCTTGATGGCCTTTTGATACTCCTTTCTTATCTCGTTTCTGAGTATCAGGGTCATATCACTCACGCTACACTTAATGTAACTGAAATGCTGCATTTTCAAGCAGAGAAAGGTGAATTAACCTCCCAGGACCTGGCATCACATTTTGGGATGCCTGGACCAAAATACGTAATTTTTCTCTACAAGGTCCTGATATCCGCTTACGAGGACATTATACTGTCACTGTTCTATCAAAATTTAAAATGAATGTCCTCATATGTGGATCTCATTTTTCTCAGAAACAAAAATTCGGTAAAAAAAAATAAAAATCTAGTAATTCTTTGTTTTTAAATTCATCAGGTCCCAATCAACCCAAATAGCAAAGAAAAATCAAAAATGCATGCCATGAAAGAGTTCGGGTCTTAGGAGGTTAAATATAAAAACTCATTTAGTTGACCCACTAAGGAAGTTCTTTTGGGTCTTGTATTCCTTACAGTTGTATTCTCGCTCTCAGGAAAAAACATAAGGACTGACTGCACTGTGAGACTTTGGATTTAAGAATTTCCTGGCTTAGTTTTGTCTGCTGCTTCTTTTCCTGTTATGGAGTTGGGATGTAGCCAGGGGAAATTCAAGTCTTCCATATCCACTTGCACACTTGTAGTTACGAAAAGACACAGACATCTGTACACTCAGCCACACAGATAAATAAATATACACCTGATATTACCATGAAAACAACGTTTTAAATTACTAACTAAGTAGAAATACTTTAATCGTTTTGCAGAGTTTGTTTGGTCGATTCTGGTACTCTGATATAGAGACACAGTCCTCTAGAGGAATGCCTGCCACATCCTGATCTACCACAGTCCAACCACCACCAATCAGACTTTCCTACCACAACTCGGAGCACTTCAAACTGTTACGCTGTTGACTGCGCTCAGTGCTGATCCATAAGAATGAAACAGAGCTACAAGGCCCAAAGATTGCTAATACATGACCTTCTAAGAGAGATAAGCTGAGAAAGCCTGCTCTATCTTCACCACACAGTGAGGGCTATAAAGGCTGAGCTCTAGCCTTGTTGTCTCATGTGCTTGAGGGTTCAGCTAAAGCAGCTCTTTGCAGCTCAAATTGTGTCTCTGCACTCCATTTCGAAGAGATTCTGCCAGACAAGTAATTATGTGGTTAGCCTTGGCAAGTGGTGGGGGATAGCTGATTCTTGGTACAACTGAAGGACCAGAAGCCGAAGGCTCCGCTAGCCAGCTACAGTGATGCACTGTGTGGCAAACCGAAACCAGTCGGGAGCTACACTCCCTCTTTCCGAGAGGAAACTGTTTAAAGAGCCACACAGAGTCTCCTGTGTGCATGTGTGTGTGAATGCGATGCAGCGAGTACTTTTACTTAAGAGTGCAGGGATAGCCTAGGTTCACTGGGTTCAGCCACACTATGAATCTAAAGACTGCTTTGTATGCATGTGTTGGGTGTTTGTATGTGTTCAGGGGATTAGATTTAAGAGTTCCAAACTCTAAAAAAGCACAAAGAAAAATCTGTCACTTACTGACCAAATCACTGGCCACTATCCTCCCTAAGCAGACACAAACATAATTTGGATTAACCCACAGACCTTTGCATTGTTGTTTGGGGCATTTATTGCCCTCCAACAAAATCAAGTCACTTAAAATACACTGAAAAACAACAGGAGCTGACCCAAAGTGCTTCCCAGTAGTCCAGCATACAGAAGTATACAAGTGTACAAAAACACAGTGAACAGAAACAGTGATAAGACTGAACAGAGTGCCAAAAAATATCAAAGACCAAAATGTGCAAACATTGCCTTTATCCACTGTATTGTGGAGAGATTTAATGATTCTATTACCATGCAAAACAAATTCTAATAGAAAGTGACAGATCTAGCCTAATGCCTACTAGTACATACGGAAACCATATGGGCTTGTCATCATAGTAAAGACAGCTTCTGCTGCTCTAATCACTCCGACATAGCAGATGCACAGACTGAGGCATTATTGGCAAAATTAAAGCTTCTTCCCCCTTTTTCACATCGTGAAACAGCTGTCCAAAATTTGAGAGTGTAAGCTGGAGAGAAATAAGAGAACAAGGGAGAGTGGGAAAGAGAAAGAGAGTGCAATGAGGAAGGGAGCAATGGTCCAAAGTCATACCCCAGAGCGAGTCAGATAAGATACCCCAGAGCTGAGGATTAAGTTTTTGATCCAGATTTTAGTCTGGATTTGGAGCTTTTTCCGCAAGCTGGGTCCATCTGAAAGTCAGGGTTTGCTCAGCGATGTCATGTTGTTTATGTGCGTATTTGTAGGAAACAAAGCGACAGAAGAACGTGTTTACGGCTCATGGTCGCTTGGTATTCAGAGTACATCGCAGCCGGTGCCAACCACAGTAGAAGCAGTTAGCCAGTCCGGCAGTATCAATTTGTCAACATATCCCAGCAAAAATCCTCTGGGGCCCCTGGGAGCCAAAGCAGGGTATTGGTATGAGCGTAGAGTGCCTGGGGTGACCCAGCAGGCACTAAATACACACAGCTGTACACTGATATGGAAAGCAGCAAAATATGCACATATCACAATGACTACATACTAATTGTGACAAGTGTGTGGCAAATATACATATTTAGCCCCATTTACCATATTTACTAGCATTACAACAAAAATATACACACAGCTGCAGCGTTATATTAACAGCTGCTATAGGAAAGGGTCAAAGACAGTGCATGGCACGCAGCCTGTGTCCTCTGAATCACGAGTCAGCTGGAGGCTGAGACGACATGCAGAGCATGACATGAACACACACACATAGACACACACAGACACACACACGAACATATCAAGACAGGACTAAAGCTTTCCCTGACCTCTGACGTTCAACGCTGCATCCACCTACCCACATACACCCTTAAAGAGCGCATACTCAGGGGTATGATAAATTCACAAACTCTCATCCATTAAACATAATAAGGTGCAGGTTTTCTGCACATGATATATATAGTATGCAGCACACACTGACAGGCCTTACAAGTAACAAACAGTGAGATCTCGGGCATCTCTCTGACGCTTACCACACAGTGCATTTATAATTTACTGTGCATGTACTTTCTCTGGGATGTTCTTACTCTTCCTATTGGGCACGGAAAAAGATATAACTGAGGAATGCAGCGACCTATAACATGCTGTCGCTTTATTATGTTGAAGAAACTGCAAAAAGCAATTTGTTCTCACATTTGTTGTGGAAAGCTAACTGACTCTTTGCATTTATGCAAATTACATAAATTAGGGTGGAATAACCTAACTAGGTTTCACTTTTTTGATGACTGCATTGTCACCAGGTGGGATAAACTGCACCTAAAAGACAGAAACCACTGCAGTGCACTGCATCTACCTGTAAGTCACGGCCACACACCTAATACTGCAACTTTTATTGCGTGAGATGTAAAAGTACTTCCTTTCACAGTTGGTATTAAGGGCTATATATATATATTAGCTATAGAGAGCAAAACTACAACTGCCTTGGTTGTAAGCATACTTTTTAATGTTGTATTGGTGGACATCTAAGAGGATTACCTTACTTTTTTTGAGCCAGCGAAAAGTGGCCACTCCAGAAACTGTAGTTTCTGTAGCACTTCCATTCATTTTTCAGCCCTGGAGGTCCTGTTCAAACTACAGCTTAATTTCAAGGTCCTCTTACCTACATATTCTGCTGCTTTTTGACAATATTAAGCAATCCTTATTAGCAGATGGCGCTTGGTATAATGGAAAATTTGAGCATTAAAATCTCCATGACCTAAATGAGCAGCCTCCATCTGCTGATAAGGAACATGCTAGAGGGGATCATGTGAAGTAGTAGCAGATAAAGTCTCACTTGTTGCTCTCGTCTTAAAATTGCCTGTGTCAAGGCAGCAGGGGGAAAAAAGTGGACTTAGACATCAAAGATCTGACAAAGAGCCATTCTTGCAACATCCTTGCACCAAATCCCAGAAAATGACATAGTGCATTTGTGGACATGGACTACCATAAACACCAACAAAACACAAACAAGGATGATCAAAACCAGGATGGCAATTTACAAGGAATATTTGACATTTTTGGAAGATCTGCTTGTGAATTTTCTTGCTCTTGAGTTATAAAAAGAAAAGATTAAGCAGACTGTATACTGGGAGAAACAGAAAGCCAGGCTTTATTCAGAGGTAACAAAATCCTTCACTCATAAACATGCTATTATCTATTTAGCACATATGACAATTTTGACATTTTTGGTTAAACAGGATTGTGCAGGAATAATTTCAGTTAAAGCAATGTAATACTCACAGAAGGTCTAGCAAAAAACGCACAATAATTTAGAGAAGCTAATAATCCTGCTTATTAATCTCCCTCACTGCCACTGGACATAATGCCAGGGAAAATATAGTTCTATGCCTTTGATTGTTCTTTGTACCTTACAGCAACACACTCACATCAGGCAAATAGCTACCAACTCATTACACTCCCCCTCTATTGCTGTTAAATTGCAGTCATTTGTGTCTTTTAGGCAAATAGACTTGAGTGCTAAGCAAGCAGACATGCCCTGGCTGAAATATAATTGCCTTGACCAAATCTCTTTCTCAGCAGTTAAGAAAATTATATCTGCACAGTCTATATACCTCTGGAGCAAATGTGCACGAGCCTAATATGAATAAACACACCAACTTGGTCACACGCTGAAAATCATCCATCCAATGTATACGCCAGGATTGGTGTACTTCCTTTTAAGCCCCACAGAAGCTCTGCCCAGACCTCTAAAAAAAGAGGTATCATCTATACACCAATTAAACTGAGAATTGTCTAAAATTGTTCTTGTAGGCCTAGTTGCCACGGCAATTAAGCAAAGAAACTTGAGGACAAAGAAAAAAAAGAAGAAAATCTCAGGCTGGCTATTTGGAGGGGCACGCGAGAGGAAAAAAGAGCAGCATTGTTCTCTGTTTGAGCTCATACACACAAACACTAGCAGAGTGCTGACACCAATAAGCGGTCAATGATTTTCCTGGTTCTCCTCTATGGAAAGCCAATTCTCCTGAGGATGCTTAAAACACTGAAAGCCATGTGTAAACTCTACTCCTGCTCAAACACAGATATAAACACAAACACACGCAAGTCTAAAACCTGCCTTGGCAAATTCTCAACCTCCGTTTAACTTCTCTTTTTCTCCTTTACAACAAAGTGCATGTGTATGGATTAACCTTTCCTCTCCCTTTCTTTTGATATGCAGGCATACCCAGTCTTTCACCTTTAGCAAACTCCCTGTAACGGCCATTGCAGGAAACACAGAGGCCGTTATACATGAAGTATAACTCATACACGTGAGCTTGGGTCTTGAGAGTGAAAAACATGCAACACTTGAGCTAATTGTTAAGTGCTATTGTGAAAAAATGACCAAGCTTCCCTGTTTACTGAAATAGAATCATGAATGCTTTATGTAGTATGTATCCAAAATGTGTTTGATATTACGCTTGCACAATCACACTTCCTAATTAACTTCTCTTCCTTTGCCCCCTGTTTCCTGCTCACACATATACATGTTTTTTTTTGTACAGTGTAATTTCTCTATACCTCTGAGGCCCTGTATCCAATGAAGTAGAACAGAAACTGGAAGTAGAGCTGGAGACAGATGAGAAGGGTGAGTAGTGGAGAGCACAAAGTGAGGGAAAGTAAAAGCGAGAGGAAATGGGAATAAAATAAGTGGAACGAGAGCAATCGACAAGAAAGAGAATCTAGTGAAAGAGCAGGTCAACTCAGGCGGTGGCAGTGTGGAAGCGTCTACGGAGCGTTGCTGATGTGATGGCATGATGATGATGGTGTTGATGATTCACCGCTGGTAGGAAATCAGAGAGAAGAACGTATTATTATCACGCAGCTCAATTACACCGCAATTTCTCCCCGGCAGCGACAGCCTCTGCAGGGCTCCTCATTGAAGCTGATTTGGGAGGCCTGCGGCGTCTGGAGGACCAGAGAACGACTCAGCAGTGCGGTAAGACATCCCCACTTGAGAAGGGAGAAGAAGAGGAGGCAGGAGAGGACGACCGGGGAGTGAAAGAGTGGTATGAAGAGACTGAGCGAGTATTTAAGGAGAATGGTGAAAAATATGGGAGCGTCTGCGTCGAAATCTCATGAGCTCTGCACTTAAAGTGTTCGGCAGAGTGGAAGCAGGCAGGAAGGACAGACAGGATCTAAATGCGCTGCTGATGGAGAAAACACCTGTTCAGTAATGGGTACCAGCTCTCCGGCTGTTCCCGGTGCTTTAATATGAATACTGAAGAGCAGCTATTCAGGTGGTGCTTTATAATTTTATTTACTCCCAAAGTGTGTGTATGTTATGCATGAGCCAAGGGAGAAAGCAGAATGATGAAAACCTTTGTGTCCATGCAGTAGGGGTGTGTACGTCTGTGAGAGGCAGATTGCATGTGTGAGTGTTTTTTGTGATTCAGGACAGAGACCATTTTAATGATTTTATGCATTCTGCTGTTGCGTGCCTTTAGCACAGAAGGGACACTGAAGAGTGTGTGGGAGTGTGTATGCACATGTAGGCATTTTATGTAGGTGTTTGCATCTACTGGTGCATCCCTGCTGTCTCTAGTGTACCTGAGAATTTCCTGTACAGTGGCTACCCGACAGCAAGGGCAGCTTCAGCTGAACTGTTACAATTGACTTCATGGTGAGGGATTACTTAATATGACCTTGGCAATAAACTCTCCCGCATAACATGTCATGATCACGATTATGATTTGTTCTTTCAAACATCGCCGCACTTTACGATTTTATCACAGGAGATAACCTCTTTATGTTAGTGTAATCTGAGCACATTAATTTTAATCTAACATATCCTTAATGTATCTTTAATGCTGCTTTTCTAAATATTTATTTGTAAGAGATTAATTAAACCACTCTGTGCAATCTAAATAATGTTCAGAATATTGTTGAATTAATACAACTAGGGCTTCAACCAAACATTTGACTATCCAGCAACTCCTTTGTGGATTTTAATTTTAAGTTTTAGTGTTACTTGCTCTTGTTCTTAATTACTACAGACTTTCATATCTAGATTTAACTCCTTTTCAAATGCCTTTAACTGTTTTTTAATCCCTCTGCTTTGTAATGACTGTTCTCCAATTTGTGACTAAATGTGACTCAGTTACCCCCATCACACCATATTTGACTATTTTTCAACAATTTTTATTCTTGACTGCTTGATACAATCAACTTGATTTCCAACACAGCAGGTTTTCAGGTTTCAGCTCTGTTGAATGTATGACTCTACCTGCAACCTGCCACGGGCCAAACCATAACTAGCTGGTCAATGCAGTTAAACAGGAAATGGTATTTACCTTAGGAGCTGTTGGAGACCAAACTCAAGCTTAAACCGGGACACTCATGAGGAGAGAAAAAACTCACACAAATAATAGTCCTAGTTCGGTTTTTGTTATGTTTATGATCTCGTGTTGATTTTATAGTTCTCCTCCTTCAGGTTTCTTAGTCTTTAACCATTCTGGCCATTCCAGTTTTCTGTCTTCCTGCTTCAAAGTGTGCTGTTTGTTACTGTGTTTGGCATTTCCTGTTTTATTTTGTTAATCATAATACTTCCTGTCTTTGTCTCATTCATTTCTCTAATTCCCTAATTGTGTCCTAATTACTCTGGCTTGCTTAGCTTTGTGTTTCTTATTCTGTCGTTTGTGTCTTTGTTTGTCAAGCATTCAAGAGCAAAGAAAATTTTAAAGCAAGAGAAAAAAATAAAAAAGACTGATTTGGGGTAGGAAGCACAGTGTTGTGGTGCACTATTGCCTCATAGAAAGAAAAGAAAGTGTACTTTATTGATCCCCGTGGGGAAATTCCTCTCTGCATTTAACCCATTCACTCAGTGAAGCAGTGGGCAGCCATTGGGTGCCCGGGGAGCAGTGTGTAGGGACGGTACTTTCCATCCATTTTGTGTGGAGTTTGCATGTTCGCCCAATTTCTGCGTGGATTCTTTGCGGGTGCTTGTGCTTTCTCCCACAGTCCAAAGACATGCAGGGGGTTAGATTAATTGGTAATTCTAAATTGAATGAAGGTTTGAAGGGTTATCTGTCTCTATTTGTGTCTTATCTGTCTCTGTCGCTGCCACAAATTAGCTATCTGTCTAGAATGTACCCTACTTTTGGCCCTACAACAGTTGTTATAGGCTCCAGCTCCCCCACAACTCCCCCACAAGGGGAAGAATACATGAATGGATACATATTATACTGATACTTATAGGTGAATTTAAATCATACTTTTGCATTATTTTGCAAATAATGTGATGTTGTTCTTTAATATTCACCTGCTTGCATTTTTATTATTTAAAGTAAACCAGGTAGGTGACTGCCCCATTGCATGCATGGAGCTTGCATGCTAGAATTTTATCCATGGTTAATACAAAGAAATATCCTAATGGAACAACTTATCAGTCAGAGTGAAGAAGTAAACCAGTGGAGTCACACCAAGTCAGTTGTGTTGAAACATCAAGCTGAGATTATTCTTTCAAACATCTTCCTCAGTCTAATCCCAAATCAGAGCTCTTATTATATATTTACGGTTGATAAAACCTGCTGATCACTGTCTTGGCACCAGATTTCCACTAAATCTAAGATTTTACCAACAGAGAGAAAAATTACAGACCTGAACCCTGAAGGAGTGGAGACTATTTGGGCTCAGGTTAGTTTCCAGAAACGGTCTCCAACCACAGAAGTCTATGCCAGTGGGACTCAAGCTACACTAACAAGCCTTCAAACCAAACCGGGTTCCCCAGAGGATTACGCTGGGATTTGAGTCGACATCGGATTTGTAGAAGGGATGAGACGTTCATCTTTTCTTTTTTCCATCCAACATTTCTTCTTCCAGCTTTCTTCTGTCTTACATATCTGTCTTTCTTTCTCTGCATGTCTCTATCTCTCTTTTCTTTCCCCTCTGACTTTCTCTCTTAATCACGCAGACAAGTCTTCTGGGCTGTTGGCATTCAGCTCCAGTTGTGAGAAGAAGAAAAAAAAGAGGAGGAGGAAGAGGAATAAAAGCACTGCTGTCAGTTCTTCTTCTCTTGCTCTACGGGACTGGAAGGACAAAAGCTTTCCCTGACAGACCGGATAGCCCTATCTCTACCCAGCCATCATGTCTTTACCCTGTGTCTTCACCACACCGCCATGTGCTCTTTTCTCTTTCTGTCATCCTCCCTCCCTCTGTCTTACTACAATAACACAGTACATGGAGATTAGTGTATGGCATGTTGAGGAGGAAATAGCAAGGCGCTGGCTCATTGTCAGTGTCATTAGTACGTGTGGGCATGATTACATGTTAATGTATTTGCATTTTACATGTGGACCAGTGTGTTGCATGTTACTGCAACGATTTAAGGGAAGTGGACAGTCTGTCATGTGCTTCCTCATTGACAAGACTGTCATCCTAAGTAAGATGTGACCATTAGGGTTAAAAGAGGAACAATCTCCATACTGTTTAATGAGCCACAGCAAAAGCTCATTCATGGTGAATGCTGCAGGGTATCCAACAGAGATGCTACATATGCAGTGTGCAGTGTCATCAAGGCCAAAACATCAGCAAGAAAAGAGACGTGAGTGCCAGTACAGAAAATCTGACCTGCAGTTTCTCATCATGTCTACTTGACAGCCTACACCAGGAGGAAAGCAAATCACTTACTGTATGTTCCTTTAGAAAAAAGATAAAGATTACTTGAGTTTGTGTTTTAGCAGAAACCAGCTGCAGAGTTGCAGAAATGAGTTGTTAAATCAATCAAAAACTGAACTCAAACAGTTTGTGTGCACCGGTGGCAGAGATGATTTTTATATTTAAAAAAAAATAGTGGGTGATAATTTCTCACAGCGTTTAGTCTTTTAATGGCCAATTTTCTTCAAGCTGAATGTAAAATAGGCTTTTTAACATCAAATCAGAAAGACTAAGATAGCGCTTATGACCTCAGTATGTCATCATCGAGTTTATTTTCTCAGACAGCACTGCTTCAGAGATGCTCACACCTGTTTTTATTAATCAGCAAATTGCCAATCAACCATGATCGTGTAAAAAAATTGGCAGAATATTTCTCAGTTACATCTAAGACTCTCACGAGATTTGTAATTTATTAAGCGTTAGTAAATGAAAATCAACAGGACTGCGCTTGAGTTTTGCTAATCTCTGATTACTGTGCATGGTAATATGTATTACTTTTGTTTAACTGAGCTTCAAACATCTAGCTTTGTCAGACTGATTGTTCATTGTTTGTTAAAAAACATTTTTACATATGGAATCTGAGTTTTTCAGTGGGTGGCATTCATCTCTTTACTGTTTACACAAAAAATAAACGCTCTTTTTAAAGGGATAACCCTGAAACTCAAAAACAGCAAGATTAAAAAAAAAACAAAAAACTGGTATAATAATCCCTCCATATGGCGAGGTTCTAGTCCAAACCAGTGTTTGTGCGTGTATGTGTGCATTTATATTCAGCCTTTAAACTCTGTGCTAAATATTAACATGGATACCCGATTTTAGATAAATCTAATTTCACCCCCCCCCCCAAAGTTCGTCTCTCTGTCTCTCCCTCCCTTAAGGCTGTCTGCTAAGCCTCTTACCTGTGGGATTATTGGCAACGCTACGTATTTTATAGCTTTATTCATCTGGATGATGCGTTATTAATGTGTTGGGGAATGAAACCATCTGTAACGACAGGCAACGGATGATGGGAGGATGAAGGGCAGGGTGGGTGACGGAGAGGTGGGGTATGTCACACTGAGGCAGGAGAGTTGGCTGGTCTGAAGTTGTGGTGTGTAGTGATTTCTGTGTATGCAAATGTCGGGTTGACGCAGAGCTGTAATGAGTGATAATAGTGAGCTTTGTTTGAGTTGACGTGGCGGAAGCACCATGAACAGTAGTTATGAGCTTTGATTGTGCAGTTTTACAGATGAGGCAAACAAAGGCATCAAGCAGAGCACATCACACACAGAAACACATCCATATACAGAGTCTAATGTGTTGGCACATTACTCTGAGAGTGCACTGAGAGACACCAAAGCTGATTTTCTTTCAACTTTATCCCTTTCAAATTTATGGGAAAACCTGCATAAACGAGTGAACAAACATAACCAACACAACGGCATCTACACAGGACACAAAGACTCACAAAGCACTTTAGGACTGGAGAAAGCTTTTGTAGTTCAAATAGCTTTTGGAGGAAGTTCACACTTTTTGTGTGTGCACTGCAGGAAAAAGGAACTATCAGCAAAAGAACAACCTGATGGAGTGTACTGTAATACATATGGATTTAAGTGCGCTTGACCTGATGC
Source organism: Rhamphochromis longiceps (assembly GCF_057381845.1). Lineage (NCBI taxonomy): Eukaryota > Metazoa > Chordata > Actinopteri > Cichliformes > Cichlidae > Rhamphochromis > Rhamphochromis longiceps. Next base: position 38,125,386 of record NC_140562.1, on the reverse strand, counting down.
AACATCAACAACTCCCATATTTCTTTTAAAAAAATGTAAAAGTTAGCTGAGGTACTATAAAAACACTTGGGAAGCAATTGTGTAAACAACAGATAGCTGGGTAGCACATGTAGAAATGGACTGACAGTAAATCCAGTTTATATTTAGCTTTCATGCAGCTGAGAAAATGCATGGGCTTGAATTGTTATTAAAAAAAAAAGACTTGATTATAAGGTTCACAGAAATAATATATACAGAAATAATAAAAAAATAAAAAGTGAATTAAATAAATAAATAAGAGGCAGGTTGTCCATAGTTTTGGACTTTCTAGGGCAAAAGCCAGGTCCCCTTTGTCACTGACTTCATGTCATTGCTGTGGTTGTAGTTATTACTATGCCACCCATTAGCTAACTAACTAATAAGTTGCAGATGCAAATGCAATATGAAAAAAAATATCAATGACAGGTATATAGTTCTTAGGGGTTTACCGCAGTTGGTGTTAACCCTCATGGACTCCCCAAAATTCAGCCCGATTTTGGAGTGACACGTTTGACAGTTTTTCGGTAAACGGGAGAATAACATTTAGATTCTCATTCCTCTTGTCCAGAAAAACAGTCATTAAGGAAAAAGCTGCGAAGCTTGTCTGATAAGCATCTGCCTTGTCATTACGGACGTTAACCTCATCAGTTCGATTTTTCATTAATTTTTGATTGAATAAAATGTCAGCGTCGTCATCTTGCATGGAGATCGACCATCATCTCCAACCAACAGAACAAAAGAAACATCATTCTTACGCTTAAATTTGAGAAAATGAAAATAAATAAAAGAAATGCACTTGCATAAATTTGTTGATCTATTAAACAATTATCAAAATTATTGCTGCTGATTCTGGTTTTTTTTTTGTAAACTATAGTAGAAACCTACCGGACAGTGAGTTAATTTCATGATGCTGTTAGCCCTTTGAACTGTTAAATAATTAATTAATGGAACACGCTTGATGCTCATCTCCTAAGCAAGAGTCAAGATGACTGACAGGACTGTGTGAGTCATTCTTCTCTGTGTTCTGCTCCTGATAAGTATGTTTCTCATGCTGTGACACCTGTTGAATAGTTAAATGGCTGTTCCTCCTTTGCACAATGTCAGTGGAGAAGAGGAAGACAAGGGAGCGAATGCTGCAAACTGATTACACTGAAAAAGCTTCCAATACATGCATAATGTGTGCTAGGAAGAGTGTTAAACAGAGAAATATCTGTGCTGTGGATTCTATGAAACTTTCAGTCTCCATGCTACAGAGCACATAATCAAAGTTTTAGGATGCCACACTGACACTGACATTTTTGCCTTTTAGTAGGCTCAGCTTAGTGAAATAACATGACAGGGTTTTAAGAGTATTGCATTATGATAATGATAAAATGTTTTTTCCGTTGCTGGAAGAAGCACCGGTGTCACGTATACAAATTACACTTCAACATCAAAGTGTCTTGGGTTTTCGATGTGTCTCTTTCAAGTCTGAGGTGCACACTTCCTCCCTTAGATCTGAATATGTTCCCACCTCTCTCTGTGACTAAAGGCACTTAAAAAAAGAAACTCCCTGTGTGTAAAAGCACAACCACAGTTGGATGCACTGACGGGCAGGCTGTGCTTTACTTTTGCCTCATTACAGGTTTAACAAAATAACACTTTATCAAATTCAAATTCAAATTCAAATTTTATTTGTCACGTACACAGTCATACACAGTACGATATGTAGTGAAATGCTTGGACAACTGCTCGTGACCTAAAGAGAACAAAAAAGGAAAAGGCTATGAATAAGATAGGAAATAAATATGAAAAATTAAAAAGGGTAAATTTAACTAGGAAGGAATAAAATATAAATTAAGGTTAAAAATGAAATAACTGTACAACACAAATTAGAATGAAGGGTAAATTTAACTGGGAAGAATAAGATAAATATATAAATTAAAGTTGAAAATAAAATAACTGTACAACAAAATACACAATACACAATATAGAACTATATAAGAATGTATGAAGAAATCTAAATATAAATAAATATATACACAATAACAGCAGCTGTACAAGTATTAACCGGAAATGAAGAATATAGTGACCAGTGTTGTGCAAAACCAAAGTCCAGAAAGTCCAGTGTGTGTGTAAGAACCATATGTGTGGGTCAGTACTGTGTGGTTATTGATGTAATGATTGAGACGTTTGAATTTTTAAATCACACAGTGCATCTTCATGGACTGTAATTATGTACGTTCAAAGGTCTGTTTAAAACAGAATAGCTCGCACTCTACAACGATTTACTTTAGGGGAGTGCCAATTTAACTGACAATTACCACTGTGAAAATGGCTTTGACAGGATACAAAACCCAGCACTGACAGTGACTGGCGCATGAAGTAGCGCCGGGGCAAGTGATACCGCCAGGAAGGCAACGTGAGAAAGCACTGAATTTAAAAATGGAAGAAGGTGAACAAGGTGAACAAGCAGCTTTTATCACAAAGTGAACAAAAGACTTTCAGGGAAGGACAAATGAATATTTTGACCCTAAACTCATAATACAATCACACTTTTGTATTACTTCACAGTGATTTACAGTGCATGCCTGAAGTGTCACAGTCAAAAATCAAATTTGCATGAATGACAATTAACATGTGAATGAATGTAAAAGGTGTACCCTGCCTCTCGCCCTATGACAGCTGGGATAGGCTCCAGCGCCCCCCGCGACCCTGAAAAGGATAAGCGGAAGCGAATGGATGGAATGGATGGATGGATGAATGTAAACACAGCACACAGTCTAATCTTTAACTATCTCTGCAGACTTGCCAGTTCTTTACTGCTTCACTTGGGGGGATTTAAGCCAACATTACTGTCAGTTAGGTGAGCGGCTGTATCTTAATCTATTATTTGTTTCACCGTGGTGTAAATCTGAGCTGCTCTTTCATGTTACACTTTTTAAAAAGCTTTTTATCATTATTTTCCAGTGTTTGCTAGCAAAAGGGGGCACAAGAAGCACAAGCAGTGGACATTTCTTGGAAAAAAAAAAATTTGCTCATAAATATAGACAACATTAGCACAAATGCAATCGTTTATCCTGTCTGCTCTTTAAACTACAGCACTACATGTATATGTACATTCAAAAAGGGAAATTTGAAAACAAAAAAATGACGCACACTCTGTGTGTAGCTATAAATTTCTAAGTGCATGTGGGTGTTTGTGGGGAACTGTTTCCCTGCACGCACACAACATTTTGGGTGTTTGTTGAGCGTGCTGGTGTGTATGTGTGTCAGTGTGAGTCAGCAGTGTGATCACGGACACAGTGTTGGTTGTGGTGGTGGTAGTTGGAGGATAGATGGTAGCAACAATGGATTTTAACAAAGCTCCTAAATATGACAAATCTAAGGTGTACATGTGAGGCGGTGTGCATGATGGCAAGATGAACGTTGGTCCCAGCATGACTAGAGAAAAAATGTTTCCATTTTAAACTTGATGTTAATTCTGACACTCTTTAAATCCATTTTAATGACAATAAAATATTGATATTCAAGCAAAGTGTGGCCAAGGATGTGAACACCTAGAGATACAGCTCACAGGACAGCAATCGGAAGCTTCCTCCCAAAAAATTTTCCCTAATTTGAGAGCAAAACTTGTGTTTTGCTCCGACTCAGAACTAACAAGGCCTTGTCAATCACAAACAATTTGATTAACATATCTGCTGTTTTTTGCTTCTTTGAAGAAATTGGATATACACCAAAGCCAAATGTGTCTCTGTATTGAATATCTTTATATTACAATAAAATTTATAATAATTTGAGGTTAAGCACATCATATATCATCACCACACTGTGGAAACATGTTGAAAAAACAGTAAAAAGACATCTCCAGATGGTTTGTAATGCCATATTTGCTATTGGAAACCATTAGGAAAACTCAGCACAATGGAAAAAGTGTACATCAGTGGTAATGTTACGTGTCTTACCATGACTAATGGGAAAACTCTTTACAACACGTGTGAGGTGGACACCCGCTGGGCACATGGGGATGATGATAGTATATGACTAGTGCAGCAGATGGAAAGAAACCGCTGACGACCAGATGTGAAGCCAGACTCTTTTCAGAGCTTTCCTCAGTCTGCTGCTGAAGGTAGATTGGTTTAATTCTGGCACATTAACAGTTTTTCACATCTATCACCAGCACCGCCTTAATAAGCACCTATTAATAATAATCATGATACTAATTCTTGTAATAAACCGATGTCAGGCAAAACAAGACAGACTAATTAATACGTGCAGAACTTTTTGGTCATGAATCTTTAACAGGTAGCCACAGCGTGCGTGAAAAGACAAATTCAGAGCTGACATAATATCACTCGTGATTAAATCCAGTTATTTGTGAAGGAAAGCCGTGGTGTCTGTTGGACTAGAAAAGAAAATGTCTACACTCTCGAGCAGAATTTCCCTGAAGAGACACGACAGGAAACAACCACTAATGACAACTGTAGCTCCTGCCTGCTGGGATGACACATCCAAAGCTATGCATAATGTTTCCATCCAACACAAGTTATCACATAGAAATTCTTCTATTGTCATACTGTAGCTTGTGGCTCATTCTATTCTGGATCAAAATGCTGCTATCCCCTCTCTCTGATGTGGTGACTCATATAGCATCAGTTAGCAGGTGCTTATGCATCAGCCTTAGGCTGGACAACTCTGCCATGCCAAGCCACATACACAAAAACACACACACAAACCAGCCACAAGGCGAAAAAAAAAAATGCAGCGATTAACCAGTGTATGTGGCCGAGAGCACCAGTTGAATTTATGAATCCGGGGGGGCCACCAAAGTGGAGAGAGCAAGCAGAAATCCGACAGGCATGGAGCAAGTGCGCTCATAGGCTGTACTGACTGGATACAGGCTGACTGTATGTGCTTTAACAGTCATATACATCTGGCAGATTGTTTTTAAAGCAGCGAGGAAAAAAAAGGTCTTGACACCCAACTGTTACTCTTATGTCATACATGTACAACACATTAAAATAGATATAAAACCATAAAGCGTTAGAAGATAAACTCACTAAGAAGGACCACTGTCTACACAGGAGTTATGCAGGGATATTTCATTAGAGGATTCTCTGTCAAAAAATAGAATACTGACTCAAATATAACCTTGCTTCGGCGTGACTTTGCATTGCGGAGATGCCGGCAGGTGGAACTCAGTGTCCCACCACATGAAGCGAGTGAATCACTAGAAAATCTGCGGAGGAGACAGATGATACAGTGCACGGCTCTGAGAGACTGGCTGTCGCACAGTGTATCAAACTACATCAAAGCCTGTTATCTACTGGTTGCATGGTGGATGAGGAGTGGGCTACACATGAATGACTGGCAGCTTTATGAAGGGAAACTACTGCACACTTGCCAGGAACAACGGTGTCCAACTTTTTCAGGGCAACCTAGCTGCTTGACAAGAACCCCAGTCAGAAGCTCGGTTTTCGAGAATGTAATCTGATACATCAGGTTGTGAAAATTAATCAAACGATGTGTGGAAGAACTGTGGAACCGTTCAGTATGTTAGCCTCTGGCAAAAAATGTCATTTTGTGGAACCTGCAAATAAATATTTGGATTTGTAGAAGCCAGTTTTTTTTAAAGATTTTCAAAGAGTCAAACGTGAAATTAGATTCTCTAAATGACTGTAAATGGGTACACTCCCACAGGCAATAACTTAACTTGATTTAGTATTATTGATTTATTCATATTGTTTTCAAGATGTTCATTATGCTGGTCTGGGAGTTTGTTTCGGCTCCACGTCTGTCTTGTGCTTCGTGATTCACGCTGCCACAACCAATAAAACTGTTCCTGTTTTCACAAACAGGCTCTCTGTACACTCCAAAACTACTTTGCAAATTAGGTTATGTTTCTATTTGGCCTGCTGAGACAGTGCTGCTGAGCCATGCAGCAACTGTAGTTGACTTGAAATACCAAACAGAGCATGACAGGTATAGGCTACAACCTCAGCCACTGACTCTGCTATTAAAACAGCCTTATTTAGAGAAGGATTTACCCCTCTGTGCTATTATTCCACACTGGAGAGAGCAGCGTGTGTGCGGGCTGACTCCAGATTTCATACTCAGCTTTGGCATTTCAAACTCAAGTCTGGACACGAGTGCGTTCATTTAAACGGACGTTCAAACGGTGCAGTGTGGCTCCAGACCAAAGCGAGCATCCAGCCGAGGATGCCAGTCTCCCAGCACTGGTAGAGTAAAAAAAAAAAAAAAGGGCTCGCTTTGCATCTGACATCCTATCATTTCCTTGCGAGACAGCCTTTGCTCTACTGACAACAATTCAAACACTCATTTGGGCCCTGCCGTGTGCGTGGAGATGTTTGACCTGCCTGCCAACCCCATTCATCCCCGGCGAGACAGTCTTTTTTTCGCGGGGGATACGATATGAATACATCGGCAGCGCCTCTGTCTTACCGGCTGCTGTGTGTGGCGAGACCCCCCTCTCCCAGGCGGAGGGAGATGCTGCCGCTGCTTGTCCCCGTGCTGGAAATAGTGGCTGCCAGCGGCTTTGTTGCCCGCGACCCGGTCCCTCTTCTCCCGCACGTTTGACCCTCCGTTTTCTCTTTCTTCCCCGGAGTCGAGGGTGCTGAAGTTCCACACAATCAGCGTCTGCACCAGCAGCACCGTGAGGGCAGCTATGAGCGCGGACCGCGACCGTCGGGCCAGCCTGCGAGCACACAAGCCGCCGACCATCTTCGCACCGGGCTGCACGGAGCTGGAGGACCGTCTGTGGCTCTGCGCAGCGCGACGGGAGGAAAGAGTGGAAGTAGAGGGAGGACGAGGAGGAGGAGGAGGTCGTGGTGGAGAAGGAGGGAGGGAGTCTCGGTTTTACGGCGGCTGAGGCGAGGAGAAGCGTCGAGAAGGAGACACAGGGCCACCGTGTGGTGAAACTCGGTGAGCTTTCCAGCAGCAGAGGATGCTCCCGGCATCTGTACGGCTGTCTCTGCTGTTCACTGTCCGTGAGAGGAACTGAAGTCTCATTTTTCATCTTTTAAAGGAATTCAGGTAATGACCAAATAGCTACCTGCAAATGTTTGAAATGGCCGATGTCACTATCATTAGAGGGCAGAAAACAGCCGTAAGGCTTAAATGGGTTCTTGTCAGACACTGGCAGCTTTTATCTAATGCACCCCAGTGGAATTTTTTAGGGCCTTTCTGGGTTTTAGAAAGATTATCTCCTTTGCACTACATTTGCTGCAGCCCAGCTGGGATCCAATAGGAAAATTACATTTGTCCTCCCCCATGTGCTACAGCTGAATAATGAAGCTGGTGATTTGCCCTCAGTCCAAAATGAAATATAATTTTCATTATGGGGGCTGGTCATCTGGTCAACTGTCCTTTTAACCAATAGACCCACCTGCTTTTAGTACTGGCTGTGTGATTATGTCCACACAGCCACTTTTTGTTTTTTTATTGTTACTGTGTGGAAGAGAAGTGCTCATTGACTGGTTACTGTAGCACACCTTCTGCCATGGATTTAATGAGTCTTTCGCTCTCTCTAACGTTCTTCCTTCATACCAGCAACATAATTACGATTTCAGAATAGACTGAGAGCAGGATTCACCATCTTACCAAGGCTTTTCTAAACCCTTTGATAGATTCAAGATGAAACTATTTTCCCATCCTTCAGTTCGTTGGTAGTTTATTTTATTTTGACTTGTACAGTATTTCTGAGGAAACCTCTCTTTGGCCACTCTCTCTGTCTTACACTTTCTTTCTCTCTTCTAAAACGCTCCATGGTTCCCAGGTTTTTTATAAATGACAGAAAGAAAGTAATAATATCTCCTCCAACAGGCCTTTTTATACACAGCAGGCATTTTGACTTGCCATTGTAGAAAAAGCGTAGGTGTTGCTAAAAACATTAAAAATGGCTCAAGTGTTCCAGTAAGTCACAACAGTGACCCAGCATGAAGAATACCAGGAGCCTGGAACTGAGGAAGCTGAATAGAATTCAGTCATCAATAATTTTATTCTTTTACAGCTGTGCTTTCCCTGCTGTGACATGCCAAAATGACTTATGTGAAAAATGCCTGTGTTTGGAGAGTGGAGCTGTCCTAACAATCAGCAGGTGGCGAATATTCATGCAAATGGCACCAGTTTGTTGTTATTATTATTATTATCTTAAATTTACATGCAGCTTATTGCGTTTAACATCTCACTCATGAGAAAAAAACAGAAACCACTAGAGACAACCAAACTGAAAGTGAAAGCACTCAAAGCTTTTAAAACAGCAAAATTAGCAAACATTTTAAACTTTTTTTTTGTTTTTTTGTTATCGGATCAGATTTGACTGATTATTATTTTTTTACATATTGTTTTTTTTTTTAATGTCCACATAACCATTAAATTATAAGTCAATTTTTAGACAATGCTGCTACATAACTACACAAAAAGTTTCTGTTATTGTTCCAGAATGGCTTCAAAATTAGGAGAATTTAAATACATTTCAAAACAACTAGAAGTGACATTGAAATGCTCAAATGATTAGCATTTTCATAAAGAAGGACATATCTTTAATGGCTTTATAGTTTAGCTTTACCCCTCTGGCTCTCTTCCACAGCATGTCTTTTATCCTGTTTTCCATCTCTCTCCCCAACCGGTTGCAGCAGATGGCCCCGCCCCTCCCTGAGCCTGGTTCTGCCGGAGGTTTCTTCCTGTTAAAAGGAAGTTTTTCCTTCCCACTGTCGCCAAAGTGCTTGCTCATAGGGGGTCATATGATTATTGTGTTTTTCTCTGTATGTATCATTGTAGGGCCTACCTTACAATATAAAGCGCCTTGAGGCTACTGTTGTTGTGATTTGGCGCTGGTTAAATAAAACTGAATTGAATTGAATTAACATGTGATACAGCTAGTTAGGTAAGGTATTATGATGGGTTAATATGAAGAAAGGAAATCTTGCCATTTGAGTTCCAGTGACAACGCCACAGTGTCACTGATTCTCTAGCAACTGTGTTTGTGTTTATTTCACTCCAGTGACACACTTATTCAGTAATTTCATAGCCTAATTTCAAAAAGTTCTCCTCAGACTGGTGACTCATCTTGGATAGGTCACTTAATCACTTACATAAAACCATTTCTTAAGGCGTACGTACACCTTAGAAATGAATCCATGAAAAAATCCAAAGCTCTGTAATGCTGACGAGTAACCAGAAGCCCGCACCAAACTCTGCACCTACTGTTACTAATTACCATTTACATTCAGACTAAGAAAAAAGAAAAAGAATCTGGCACTGATGATGTCATTCACACTTAAAAGGAGATTCGCTCGCTGAGAGTTTGTGTAGGAAGCTTCACAAATAACTCTCATGTCCCACTCTGAGGAGCGAATATTTTTATACCAATCAAACTTTCAGTTGAACTCTTCGGAGTGATTCAGAGATGGGTGTTAAATACGCTTCCTGAGCTCTACTGGCTCTTCTATCTCTGAGTAACAGAGATAGAAAGCTTAGATACACAGCCCCATACTTCACCTACACCTGCAGTTTGGTTATGCTCCGTTTCTACAGTAGGATTACATTCACGCTACCACGGTTAAGACCTGGTCCTGTTATAGAATAAATGCAATATATCACTAAAAGCAGTCACAAACCTTCACCTATGAGTCAATAAAATAAAAAAATAACAAAAGTAGGGCTGAGTACTGTGTAACAGGGTGCAAAAACTTAAAGCTGAATCCAAACTAATCTTGAAATCAAGTTCATTGAGTGTTGAATTTCAGCAGTGGCCTACCCACTGGGCTCAGTGGGCTCCGTAGGAAGTGCTACCACACTCAGTAAATGTGCTCAGTCAATCAGCCAATCACAGGGAGATGAATGTATCAGGGCTTCATTACACCATCCAACATGGATTACAGCACACCTATGGGCGGCCACTCACTATAAAACATCCAAACTGTTTTAGATTTTACATTTTCTGTTGGTTCTTTTGGGTCAAACCCAGGAAATGCAAATTCTGATACGTCCTAGTTTAATTGACACACAGCCATTGAATTTCCTTTGTTTACACGAACAGACCTTTCATTAAAAATGATCATTCTCCTTTAGAAGTTATTAGACATATGGTCTCTATATATAATATATGCATATTTCTTTGTTTTGCATATTTATTTTATATTAGAACATTTATGTGCACTTCCTGCCTGCATTACAATAAATTCCTTGCTGTGCCCTAAATCATATAGGGGATGAGAATAGTTTTAACATGTTATATATGTAAAGATATTATGTAACATTTTTAAATTATATGCAGAATGTACTCTCAGATTATTTCATTAAGTCCACTGAAGACTGTAATTTACGTGGGTGACTGTATACTGGCCCCAGTATTGCAAACTGACCATGAGATGAAGCTGCAGTCCATCCACCAGTGGTGACTCAGAAAACAAGGCTCTCTCTGTTGGTTAGTTTACTATAGAGAGAAGAAGAGGACAATCCCTTCAATTTCCCACTAGATGTTTAGCCTTGAGTTTCCCTGTGGCTGTGATATACATCTCTTTAAGAGAAGAGTTCTGAAAAATTCACATTTCCCAGTCAGATGTTTTATGATAAAGGTGCCTGGCTATCTTACATAATTATGATCATGATTAGCCTTCATATTCCTACCTGTTCTTGCCTTAACTCACTAATTTTGAGCATTAAGGGAGAGTGAAAAAAACTAGAGAACACCGTTAAGCCTAAAAGTTATATCTAACATTAGCAAACATTTACACAGACTTATTTCTATACTTTTTTTCCAACTCTAATAAAAAGAAAATCTAGCATATTTGGGGCCTACTTTCAGGTACTTGCCACAAGGGCTGACCACAGAAGGTAGCTCTGCATGTTTGAATTGGCAGACTTCTACTAGATCCTCTTCCAAAATATTCCTAAGGGCAGATTTTTGTCTCTGGCTGGAATTGAACCAACAACCTTAAATGCCCTAACAACTACACCATGGGAGGCATCCCTCTAATTTCAGCTTATTTTAGCCATGGTGGGGTCAAATACTTGACAGTGTTTATTAGCAAGTCACTAATTTTGTCTTGTTTTTTGGTCTAAAAGCAACACCTTTTACATAGCATACAGCTGTTTGATCCACTCACACACTGATTATTAAACTTAAATTTGATTAGACACATCACAAGAATGAGTGATGATGAAAGTAAAACCCTCACAGTGTTGTGGCTTACAACTGCGACATCGTGATCAACAATTACTATTGATCCAACATACCGAGCCTGTTGATGTTAAAGCTCAAGCAGCCATACCATTAGTTTGTCTAATCACTCAAAATGAACAGCTCTATTTGATGTAACGGTTCCAGTTTCATCTGTCTTACATTCAAGCATAAACTGAAGCTTTTAATGCAAGCTGCTGGGCTATGCGGGGAGTATTTTTCAAGACATAACACACCAGGGACAGTTACATCAGACCCTGAGAATTGGTAAATGAAAAAATAGCCTGCTGCCTACTTGAAGCATTTATCATGTTTACTCTGTGGTGTTGAATAAGTGATTGAGCTTTAGGCGACTAAAGAAAAATGAGGATGACTATTAAAAACATTTCAAAAGGCAAATTTAAAATGGTTTACTGTCCGGAGAGTTTAAAAAAATTGTGTCAAAACATTATGTCTACCAAAACCTACTGTGCTATATATCAAAACAGTCCAGGCCCACTTAGGCATGGGCTGTTTGAGACCTCTAAATGTGTCCTGTATTATTAAGGATCTACTTTAACAGCAGTTCCATTATGTCCTGTAAGCTGGGAGTATGAGCTACCGTGGACTCCAGCATCCCCCAACACCCCATCACTTGTTTGTGCCTACCTACTTGAACCACTGTTAGTAGGCTCTTATCCCTGCTGCCTGGGAGCACCCCGCAGGCCTTGCAGTTTGGCTCCAACCCAATCTTGTGGCTCATGTCAAACTTACTTAGACCTTTACACCTTCCCATTTGTCCACATCCAAGAAGTTGCACATGAGATCCACTTCCTCGGTTGCACGAGGGCTCTCGAGGTAGAGTGGTTTGCCAAATTATTTGAAGGTCAGTCGTTTGATCCCCACCTCCTCTTTTTGATGTTTTAAGGTATCCTTGGGCAAGATACTGAACTCCAGATTGCCCCCCTATGCTGTTATTGGTGTGTATGCATGTAAAATAGCTTTGAGTGGTCAGGAAGCCTTGAAAAGAGATATTTAAATGCTCTTTTCAAGGCTTTAGTGTTGATTTTCAATACTATGTTGAATGCATATTGAAAGAATAACTGTTCCCAGCTGGAACAAGATTTTCCAGCATTTCCATGGCTGTGTCCTACAACACTCAATGTGCCCAATATTGAGGGAATACACTAATTATCAGACTATCCTCTGCACTAAAGAAAAATGACACAAAACTGTATCCAATTATATTCATCATCCATTATAATCAATTTATTTGAGGACCTGGGATTGAAATTGGGTTAGTTATTCATGTCAGTTAAACATGTCGTTAAACAATAATGTACTTCTATAGTGCTTTGATTTTTTCTTTGACCCTGGCTAAATCCTAAGTGCTGGTTGTGCACTAAGGATCAGAAAGCTTTTGGATATATGAGACATCACTAGCGACTTTATTTCATAATCGAGTCTTTCGTGAGAGCTATTCATTCTTCTTTGTTTTGGAGTAACACAACACCAAGGTGAATAAATAAGAAGACACGTGGGACACAGACAGTGGCTATAGCTTTCTGGCAACTTGGTAGCTAAATGAAAGTCAAAACAACATAATTGAAGTAGAATGGACAAAATATTCTTGATAAAAATTCTGACACTAGTCATTGTGTGAATATATCCTGCACAGAATTGGAAAGTAAAGTATATGCTGTAGTGGGTTTGAAATTATCTTTTTGAGGTTCACACTGCAGTTTTTCATCTTCAGGAATGCCTTGACTGACACAGACACAAAGCACACGCAGTCCCAAACCACAGCTTGATACAAGACAAAGAATGTGAGCTGTTAACGCTGTGACAAGGCAATAAGACATTCTTACCATCCTCAGGCTTCCATCTTTATTTTCAGCTTAACTCCAAGTTTGTCTTGTACAAGACTTTTCGCTTAGGAAAGACTTTTAAAAAGAAGCGGGCCATTTCAAGGAAAATGTGAGGAAAATGAATTTGTTTTGCTTCTATCATGCAGTTAGATGGGAAGAAAAGTAATGTCAATGGAGCTTGAGTGAAGTCCTTGTCAAAAAGTAAAGTTCGGTAGGTTTCTGCATTTTGAAACACCTAATCTGTGTTCTGATCATACAGATTTCTTGAAGCATTTGAATTGCCATGCAAGTGATTAACTTGGTGACATTTCTGCAGGCAAACAATGCGAACATTTCAGAGATAAGGGTCCAGACCGCAGACTGTTGCACTGAATTTCAAAATCTCTTTATATGCACGCAGGCACTCCAAAAATATTTGAGCATCTTATAAATGTTAATTCTTACTTTGTTGAGGAGTGAGAGACAGGAGGAGGGAAGAGAGGCTGCAAACTGCAGAGAAGTAAAGGTGTTAATTACGACAGAGATGAGAACAAGGAAGGAGGAAGGAAAGGCAGTGAGGGAGGAGATGCACATACTGCAACAAATGAGAGCAAAATGAAAGAAGAGCCAGATGAAGAATAGTTAAAGGACGAAAATAGATGTAATTGGAAAGTAGGGGTGAAGTCAGAAAATGGAAGGGAGAATAGAAAACATAATCAAAGCATGGCAAGTGTGCCTATAGGTCTACTAAATTAGTAAAGAGTAAAAGAGAGAGGTAGAGATTGGTTTTTTTTGTTGATGAGTGAGTATAGGGGTGGGATTTAATAAGTTTTCTTCGTCCCACTCCTTTTTCAGGCAAGTTTTGTTTTTTGTTTTGTGTATTTTATGTTCAATATAGGTATTTGTTGTGCCTGAAAATGAATAAATAAATGAAATGAAAATGAATGAAAGGTAGATGATGTTATAATCACTGGAAGACAGCGAGCAGGAAAAACAAAACCATTTATGAACTCAATATGAAGAGATTAAAGCCAGAGAAAAGAAAAAAATAATATGAGATGGAGAGCGGCACTGCTCCTCTGGCAGCAGAGCCATGTCTTCCCGTCTCATTAGCTGTAGCTCTGTTGCTTAGGGGACCAAGTGGGCTGACTATCGCCACAACGATGGTTACCATTCCCGGCGGCAACAAATGCTGATTTTAATTAGAGCCGACCTCTTTGTCACTCTACCAGACAGGCACACACACATCGACTGACCAGAAGAACTTGCTGGGATATTGAAGCAAGCATGCAGTTGTCCTCTCAAACAGCCCGCCTGTGTCTTTTGAGGAATAAATAACAGCGAGGCAGAGAGGAGGACAGATGAGCAGACAGCTGGTGGAGTGAGTCTGGGACAGGAGGGAGAGGAACTTGGATGGGCCCTGCACAACAGGACTGGTGAAGCCTTAGGCGTCCTGCTGTAGGACACTTTATTGCACTCAGTGTTTTATGTAATCAGCCAGCGTGCTGACTGGAGTGCAGTCGAACACAGCGAAACACAGTAGCAGACAGGTGTCCTTGACAGAGCTGCCCCAGGGGACCAGTGGGAGTCTTTTTTCTCTCACCGTGATATGACAAGAGACTAAAGCAGCAGACATTGTTCATACATAGCTGAGGCCACGGTATGCACAGGAGAGAAGAAGCTGCTAGACTCTCCGTGTAATGTTTAAGATGCTTAAAAGAATAAGACGTGTCATCGCATGTAATCACTGCTGTGTCAAAGCCTGAAAATGGCATCATCAAAAAGTTGAGAACACCTTGCTTCTAATCCAGTTTTATATTTGCAAAAAAATTTTCACAATCAATAAAGGTTTATTTTAATTTACTTTACTTGTTTAACATGTAATAAAATGCTATATGGTACATGGCCATATGGTCTATGGTACACATTTCAGGTGATGTCAGTCTTGAGCTCAGTATTAAGCGATACGCTTTTTGTTCATTTTGGTTTTAGCTATCCCACCGACTAAATGGCCCTCTACAAACAAAAAGCTTAGCATTATGCTTATTATTTGATTCAATAAAGCTATTGGTAATATTATCAAAAAAGAAAGGGAAGGAAGGGAGTATCTGCATAATAGAATCCAAGACACTCCCTATCAGAGATATGAACAATGTTAGCTGCTCTTTTCTGCTCTTTATTTGATTAACTGATTCCTCTTGACCCAACTCACATTCCAAATATTACAGTGGACACTGTCCTGAAAGCTCTTAAAAACACAGATTTTGTTTTAAATGTTATTAAGACAAAGAGGCTATAAGGTCTGGTGAAAACCATCTCCCAAGCTAACCCAGGCATGCCTTGATGCAGACAATTAGTCCAGACGTGACTCTTGCATTGCCAATGCAAGGGCAATAGGGGTTACAGAGAGGCACTACACCATAAAATCCTTTTGGTGAATAGACACAGCTTAGAAACACAAATGCTAAATTGCAAATATTAGCTCTGTGTTGTCTATATATGCATTCAAACATTAAAACCAACCAGGGGTTAAAAGACAGTTGCATTTCTTTTTCTAAAAAAGACTAACAGCTCCACTTTGCAAATTCATGAACAATGCTGCATGCAGTCTTGTTGTTTTTTTTCTTCTCTAGATCTCCGTGTACTCTTTAATTACTGTACATTCCAAGTTTAAATATAGCACCACATTCACTGTAAATTACATGTGTGTTGCAACACTAAGTGGGTGAGCTTAGCAAACGGTCACTGAGAGGATTTACAGAATCGGACACAGGACGAGGTCAAAGAGTCCCTCGTTCTTCTACAGGAAACCTCCTAACTGTGAAATGACCTCTTATCTAAATGCTAAGGAAAGTTGCGTCTTTGTGGAAAAGGCAAATACTAATATGTTAAGCCTACCCCAAACAAGATGAGGACTTTTTTTCATATCGTCATATAAGTTAGGACTTAAATTATTAATATCTGTGAAAAGGATGAGGCAATCCTTCTCAAAAAGACAGTTAACTTGTGCCTTTAAAAAAAAAACAAAAAAACACTACAGTGTAGAAAATATGTGAGTTGGATTTTTAGTTAGTGTTTTTTAGATTTTTAGATGGTCTGCTTTAAGAAAATGGCATACCTACTTAGCCGAAAGGCCGATTTACCTCTAAAACTGTCACATTTCATATTGCTTTGCACTTGACAAAAGGCCACTCTAGTGACCATTCCAGACTGTGGTTGTATAAGTAACCATCTAAAACATTTCAGACTTCACCAGAGTTAAGACCAGTTTAGCTCTGGACTTGTGCAGTCTGTGTCGCTAACAGTTATTTCATCTCTCATTGCTGATTTATTTCTGGCTGCAACATTGCCATTAGTATCTTCCTGTGCACCCATTTTATAAGTCCAATCAGAGTCTCTTAACACTGTGCCTGCCTGTTCAACACAAGACTAGTTCTTACCACTTTTATCTGTCTTTTATCTTGTCATCCATCTCTAACCCCAAGTGGTTGTGGCACACGCCCGCCCCTCCCTGACCCTGGTTCTGTCGGAGGTTAAAAGGGAGTTTTTCCTTCCCACTGTCGCCAAAGTGCTTGCTCATAGGGGGTCATATGATTGTTGGGTTTTTCTCTGTATGTGTTATTGTAGTTTCTATCTTACAATATAGAGCGCCTTGAGGCGACTGTTGTTGTAATTTGGCGTTTTAAAAAATAAAATTGTATTGAATTGAATTATCCTAAAGCATATATAACAACAATAAAAGAAAATATAGTTGAAGGCAGAATCAAAATATTGCCTTTGTAGAAACCTACTTTGTGTGAAGTGCTTGTGGTAGATAAGTACAGATTGCTGTTGAGATTGGCTTATTTGGACCATAATTTCAAGTTGTTGTATTCCTTACAGTGAAGAGCTGTAGGTTTCCTTTGGCGTGTGTGCTCATGTGTATGAACGTGAGTGTATTTCCTGAGGAAATGGATGTATTCCAGGGTACTAAGCTTCTCTCACATCAGACAGCTTACCCTGGAGGAACACAGCACTTCTTATCAGGTACAAAGCTGAAATCACCTCCAGGGAAAAAGACCATCCAGTACAATGTGAATCCACAGCTTCAAAAGGGCAAATGGATAAGAAAAAGTGAAGTCGGGCACAAGAAAATTTCTACAAGACAGTGCATTAATGCCACATAGCTTCTAAAGTGGGAGACCATCAAAAGATGTGGAAACATATTTGCACATCAGAGTGGTGATTTCATGTGTTGCTGGAATTGGGCTAATTTTCGTGTTTGTTATATCAAGATTTTTGTGCGCCTTTGGTTTCCGATGTCCTCTTCAAAGAAAAACTGTCAAATCAAAAGTTCAGCCCATCATTTTTGCAGTTCCATAAAATCTTTTTGTTGCTAAGCAACAAAGGTAGATGCTGTGTATGCTAGCCAACATTAAGACATTTTTTGATCCAAGAGAAATGTTGACTTGCTTGGGCAACAGGGTTTATATTTAGCATGCTATATATATAGTTAAAGAAAAGACCCACCTACTTTGGTTGTTTTGCTATTAAGAATAGACTCTGTTCCCCTTTAAGTTCACTGTAACTATACAAACTTGTATTAAAATGCAAAATCTTATGGTATTCCTGTTTCTTTATATAACAGGAATTTATAGTGATCTGTAAGACCACATTAGTTGATGACAAATGACAAACATAACACACCATTTTTAAGGATCCATAAAACGAATTCATTGCTGCCACTGCTTTGGGAGAGCTGGAAAAGGTTAGCACAGCTTGTCCTTCGTGTTTCTATATATCAGTGTGGAGTTGGGGTGCATTTTTATCCTTCCCACTTTTTTGTTTTACTTTTTCACAGTGTTTCCAATGACATTGAAAAAAAAGTGAATTAGCACAGATCATGTCTAGTCCCTGCAGAAATAAAAACTACATTTAAAATGATTTTCAATAAGTTAATATAGACCTTATTAAATTAACCGACTACTTAGTTATTATATAAGCATAATGGGACTTGAATGTGGAACAGACAGTGAACTGTGAGAAATATGGATAGTGTCGTCTACAGCCTGCAAGAATGCATACGTTTCAGCCAATTATTGGACCTCAAGGTAATTATGACTACCTTTCTGAAGGCTGAAAGGGCGTATATGTTATCAACCAGTACAAGGCACATGTTTGTGTTTTTTAATGATAACTGCTTGAAAGTATTTTTTCTAGATTAAAGTCTGGAATATCATGAGACCTTCTGTGTTTGTCTAAATGCAAACAGACATTAGACAAATAATAAATTCTACTGTTAGATGTAAAGTTTAAATGATCTTTCAAGTTAGATTAAAAAAGAAACATTGGTCTGACAGGGATGATCTTTTTCTACTAAAGCCCCTTTGCGGATTAACTACTGATTCTAAATTGGCTTAAGGTGTGAGTGTAGATAGATGCTCTGAGTTTTCATAGAAACTGGAAAACGCCAGTTTGTGTCTATGTAAGTGAAAAAACATAATTTAAAAAAGTTTTAATATTTTATTATTTCATATTTTATAATATGCCCATTTTGTAAATAATAACCTACAAAATTCCTTGTAAGTAGATATCACCTTGTAGAGCAAAATTTAGTATTTCATTGAGTAATTTAACAGAATACGTTACAAAATACATTTTGGGGCATGTATTCTGTCATCTGTAGTGGAATACATTTTAAAAGTAACCTTCCCAACACTGACTGTACGTCTGATAAACATAACACATCCTCTCGAGTTCTTCTCTCAGGTCTTAGCCTTTCTCCAGCTTCTCATGTTCCTTCTTCCTGATGTTGCTATCACTCAGTATGGCTGCATCTATCACTACGGCCATCTTCCTCTGCTTGTCCACCACTACTATGTCCGGTTGGTTAGCCATCACCAATTTGTGCATCTGTATTCGGAAGTCCCACAGGACTTCTTAGCTTGGCCATTCTCAACCATCCTAGGGGGCGTATATCATTTCCACGTCGGTACTAATTACACATTGTACATATTACTAAGTATTGTGTTTTCAGGGCAGTTAAAGCATTTTACAGTTTTCTCGGTCATGATAATTGATTTGTTCTCACTCATAGGTGTAAACCATTTAGAGATAAAGAAGAAAAATTCTGTTTTGGTTTCTTGCCTGTTAGAACAGCAGATAGAGAATAAAGCAGCTCATGGTGGTAACGTGGTTTGGGTGAAATCGCATTGCAGTCTCCCACCATGTTAACAATAAATAATTGTTTCCTGTTATATTTAGTCCTTACTACTTTGTGCATTAAAGAGAAGAAAAAGAAGAAAAAAAGCTTAAAAAGTACTGCTGATTTTGTCCTAGGTCGTTCTCTTAGGATCTTAAAGCAAGTTAGGGGTGCTCTGTGCCTTCCAGACCTATCCGTTTTTGCTCCCATAACTGAAAACCTTTCTTTTTCACCTGGCTTGATGGACCCTGTGTTTAAGCTTTGGTCAGAATTAGGTCTTCACACTATTAAGGACCTCTACATCGACAATTGTTTTGCTTCATTTGCTCAGCTGCAATCAAAATTTATGCTCCCCTCTGCTCATTTATTTAGATACTTACAAATTAGGAATTTTGTTAAACACTCTTTTACCCATCTGAATAAGCCCCCTGCTCATAGTGACTTTTATGATTATTTGAATAAAAATCCCACTTCCAAACACCTAATCAGCCAATTTACTTTACTTTACTTACACTTTTTACACTTATACCACCTACTAACCACATCAAGGATGCTTGGGTTAAGGACTTGGAAGTAGACGTATCGGATGCTTTGTGGGCCAATGGGTTGAAGAAGATTAAAGAATGCTCTGTTAATGCCAGACTACAACTTATACAGTTCAAGGTCCTTCATCGTTGGCATTTTTCTAAAACAAAGCTATGCAGCATTTTTCCGTCTATTTCGTCTTTGTGTGATAGATGCAAAGCAATGGATGGAACCCTTGGTCACCTTTTCTGGTCTTGCGCCACACTCAGGAGTTTCTGGGCAGAGATATTTAATATATATAACTGGATTTATGACTTAAAATTAGAGCCGGATGGTGTACTTGCAGTGCTAGGCTGCTCCCTAACCTCATTGGCACTCAGACGTCCTCTTCAGAAAGCCTTAATGTTTGGCATGATTGTAGCTAGAAGACTTATTCTTAGAGCCTGGAAATCACCATCTCCTCCATTGTTCAGGGTTTGGCTACGTGAGATGATTGCTTGTTTGTATATTGAAGAGGTTCGTTATCGTTTGGCTGACACCCATTTTAAGTTTGTCAAAATCTGGGGCCCTTTTCTCAATCATATTAATGGGAATTCAACATAAACTTTAACCCATTTGACTGCACTTTGTGTTTGTGTGAAACTGCACTTCTGCCGGACCCTGATTCCTTCCTGGACTTGTTTCCCACATCTTTTGGTCTTGGTGAACTCTCTGTTGCCCTGTCTAAACTCACACAGAAGATCATCTTCTTTGGACAATGGTGTTTCTTTTGAACTTTTGATTTGTACTGGCTAACTGGTGTATTTTAATTTATTTATTTTTTCCTTTTCTTTCCTGTTTGTTTTTTTTTGTTGTTGTTGTGTGTTTGGTTTCTGGTTTTTCTTTTTTTTTCTGTGCTTAAATGTTATTGTTTTTGAATCTTATGTCCTTTGTCTGGTGTGACGTTGTGTAACTTTGAACTTAAAATCTTATAAATAAACATTTTAAAAAAAGAAAAGTACTGCTGTACTAGCAGCACAGTCTATCTGTGATTAATAAAAATACACTTTTACTTCATGAACTGAAAAATTGCGCGACATGTATTCTATTTGTAAAACACTTAATTCACTGGTTAGGTGACTTGTCATTAAAAATTGACAGTGAATGACATTTACAGAGCATGAAAATTTATCTGACTCTTCAAACTTTGCGGTAACGCTCAACAACCATGAACTCCTCTTGCTGCTGATCTGAAAATGAAGCTAATTGATGCCTACAGAGCAGAACAGCTATAAAAAGATATGAAAACACTTCTAGCTTGTAATTTCCACTGTCCAAAATGTCATTAAGAAATGGCAGTTAAGGGGAACTGCGGCAGTAGAGACCTGAAAGAGCAAGAAAACTTTCCAATAAAACTGCAGGGCAGAAATGGAAAGTTAAACCCTCATATGACTGCAAAGGCGGTTCAAGAAGGCTTAGCTGTCATAAGAGTAATGGTGCGCAGTTCCACTCTGCAGTATTATTGCACAATCAGGCTCTACATGACAAAGTCCCCCAGAAGGAAGGGAAGAGTCCAATTTTGACAAGAAATGAAAAGAGGCTAAGGCTTTTTACACTGGAAAGCAAACTTTTGTTTAAATGTTTTCATTTTTTAAACAGCTCAAAGGATGTTGTGATGGTTAAGAGTCAGAGGATGAGCAGGGTCACTCGGAATTATTTACCAGACCACGAGCAATCATACATTTCTATTAATATTAATAGCTACTGAAAAAATGTAAATTACTCTCACAAGATTAACGCCAGAAAATATTGGTAGAGTTGGATCTGGCTGTAGTCCATTGTTTTCATTCTCACAAGCAGCACATGACAGTAGATAATTTGTGTCAGCTGTTTTCACATCAGTAAAAATGCTCACTAGTACCCTGGAAGTAGTTTTGCAAAGCCAAATCCAATGTTGAGCATTTGGAACACAATGTGAATACCATTTGAACACATGGCAGTATCTTTCCATCATGCCATCCTGTAATTAGTTGTGCCACAAATTGTCACCATAAGGCACCAGAAAAAGGGCACCTTTAACTACAGTTTTCATCTTTAGCCAGACTGTATGGATGTTATGTCATGTATCCTGTCAGTAGCATTAACCTTTGGGGAATAGCACAGCTCTCTGTAGTTTTACATCTATTAATATTGATATTCTATGACCTTAAAGGTATTCTGTTTGTCCCGAGTCACTCAGTGAATTTGCTTTCCATTTTACAGAAAAATCTGCTTCTATGCATCTTCATTAAAGCACCAAATAAATTGTCTTTCCCAAATCCAGCCTCTCTCATCTTTTTTGCTAGTTTGACATAATACAGACCACATTTAAATTGATATGACTGGATCTCCATGTCTGACAGGCAAAAAATGATTTTTTTTTCTGCACTGGAATCCGCTTCTCTGTTTTTTGAGAATGATTATTCATATGACATGGAAGCCAGAAGTGATTATCAGCTGGACCATGTGTGACCTCTATGTAAACAGGAGGATATTGGATTTCATAGAACCTGATCGTGTTAGGATGCCTGAGCCGGTGACCCAGGGCTTTGAGTTTATTATATTATTTATCATTTCTAGTCTTTGGTTTCTTAGAGTGCTGTCTTATGGTTTATGTCGCCGTGTTCTCTAGTTGCTCTGTCTCCCCTGTCAGCTGTATCCCCTTGTCAAGTTCGCGTCTCTGTGTTATGTTTCCTGTTTTACTTTGAAAGTCCGTGTTTCATGTAAATGCGTCTGGTTTTGCTTCCTTTGTCTCGTTAGGCCTGATTTGCCCCAGCTGTGTTTCCCTCCTGTTACCCATTCCCTGATTGCTCCCTCTGTGTATTTAAGCCCTGTGTTTCTGTGTCCGTGTTGTGATCTACCCTTATCTTGCTGTGTGTTCTTTTTGTGTAAGTTTACCTTGGAGTCTTAGTTTTGTTAGTTCACCATTAACCGTCTCAGGCTCAAATTAAACTTTTTGTTGCTAATGCACAACCAAGTCCTGCAGTGGTACCACATATGTATGTGGGGTAATCAGGTTGTTAGTTTTTAACTGTTGCAAATCGGCAACGCCTGCCTTGAGAGGGTTAAAGCTGTATTTAAGATCACCTTTTGTCTCCGAGTGTCTGCCCTTTGAGTCCTTTTCCTGCCTGCACACAGCCTTCACATGACAGATACTTGCAAAGACTTTTGGACAGAGTATGTCTATAAAAGGGAAACCATCAAGTATCTAAATGTTCTTCATTGTATTTGTCACCAAAGCCATTAGCAGAAGGACACTAAGTCTTCTAAAGATAAGATTAGAATTGTTTCAAGTGAACAGTACTGATTGCATGTTCTGCTGTGAGATACAGTGGGGCAAAAAAGTATTTAGTCAGCCACCGATTGTGCAAGTTCCCCCACCTAAAATGATGACAGAGGTCAGTAATTTGCACCAGAGGTACACTTCAACTGTGAGAGACAGAATGTGAAAAAAAAAATCCATGAATCCACATGGTAGGATTTGTAAAGAATTTATTCGTAAATTGGGGTGGAAAATAAGTATTTGGTCAATAACAAAAATACAACTCAATACTTTGTAACATAACCTTTGTTGGCAATAACAGAGGTCAAACGTTTACTATAGGTCTTTACCAGGTTTGCACACACAGTAGCTGGTATTTTGGCCCATTCCTCCATGCAGATCTTTTCGAGAGCAGTGATGTTTTGGGGCTGTCGCCGAGCAGCGACTTTCAACTCCCGCCACAGATTTTCTATGAGGTTGAGGTCTGGAGACTGGCTAGGCCACTCCAGGACTTTCAAATACTTCTTACGGAGCCACTCCTTTGTTGCCCGGGCGGTGTGTTTTGGATCATTGTCATGTTGGAAGACCCAGCCTCGTTTCATCTTCAAAGTTCTCACTGATGGAAGGAGGTTTTGGCTCAAAATCTCACGATACATGGCCCCATTCATTCTGTCCTTAACACGGACCAGTCGTCCTGTCCCCTTGGCAGAAAAACAGCCCCATAGCATGATGTTTCCACCCCCCATGCTTCACAGTAGGTATGGTGTTCTTGGGATGCAACTCAGTATTCGTCTTCCTCCAAACACGACGAGTTGAGTTTATACCAAAAAGTTATACTTTGTCATGTGGTCAGCTGAAACCATTCTCCCAATCCTCTTCTGTATCATCCATGTGCTCTCTGGCAAACTTCAGACGGGCCTGGACATGCACTGGCTTCAGCAGCGGAACACATCTGGCACTGTGGGATTTGATTCCCTGCCGTTGTAGTGTGTTACTGATGGTGACCTTTGTTACTTTGGTCCCAGCTCTCTGCAGGTCATTCACCAGGTCCCCCCGTGTGGTTCTGGGATCTTTGCTCACCGTTCTCATGATCATTTTGACCCCACGGGATGAGATCTTGCGTGGAGTCCTAGATCGAGGGAGATTATCAGTGGTCTTGTATGTCTTCCATTTTCTGATGATTGCTCCCACAGTTGATTTTTTCACACCAAGCTGCTTGCCTATTGTAGATTCACTCTTCCCAGTCTGGTGCAGGTCTACAATACTTTTCCTGGTGTTCTAGCCCCGGGACGTCGGGCTAGCGATTTTGCAAGCCTGATTGAGGAATCACTCATCTTTGGAAAAGAGAGTTTATTACAGAGAAATGGCTCTTTCCAAAATAAAAGCTATACTATACGCTTCTTCTGTAGCGGGTCAGGGCTGTTCGGGGTTCTGTTTGTACAGTTATGTTTTGTTTATGTTGCCATAGTGACGGGTGACGCCCTCTCGCTGCGACGGTGTGTCATTCCGGGGTCAGAGGGCGCCCTGTGTGTTTTTGTTGTTGTTGCTGTGTGGTTGCCGCGCTGAGCAGTTAGCTAGCGGCAGTGTTCTTCTGCAGATGTCAATAAACGGCTGTGCTCCCTGGCTAGCTCACGGGAAGCAAGACCAAACGACACCTCCGCCCCCTCCTTGTCTGAGCTCGCCACATTGGTGTCAGAAGTGGGATGATGGTGGCACCCTATGTTCTGACCCGAGTGACTTTTCCCCCGCCGGTCGTGACCGGCCGGTGCGCCAAAAGAAGGCACCTGGACATTTGCAGGACTTTGTGTGGGGTAATGGGGTCGTCGGGGACGACTGACCCCTTAGGTGGGGGCTATGTAGCGGGTCAGGGCTGTTCGGGGTTCTGTTTGTACAGTTATGTTTTGTTTATGTTGCCATAGTGACGGGTGACGCCCTCTCGCTGCGACGGTGTGTCCTTCCAGGATCAGAGGGCGCCCTGTGTGTTGTTGTTGTTGTTGCTGTGCGGTTGCCGCGCTGAGCAGTTAGCTAGCGGCAGTGTTCTTCTGCAGATGTCAATAAACGGCTGTGCTCCCTGGCTAGCTCACCGGAAGCAAGACCAAACGACACCTCCGTCTCCTCCTTGTCTGAGCGAGCCACATTGGTGTCAGAAGTGGGATGATGGTGGCACCCTATGTTCTGACCCGAGTGACTTTTCCCCTGCCGGTCGTGACCGGCCGGTGCGCCAAAAGAAGGCACCTGGACATTTGCAGGACTTTGTGTGGGGTAATGGGGTCGTCGGGGACGACTGACCCCTTAGGTGGGGGCTATGTAGCGGGTCAGGGCTGTTCGGGGTTCTGTTTGTACAGTTATGTTTTGTTTATGTTGCCATAGTGACGGGTGACGCCCTCTCGCTGCGACGGTGTGTCCTTCCGGGATCAGAGGGCGCCCTGTGTGTTGTTGTTGTTGCTGTGCGGTTGCCGCGCTGAGCAGTTAGCTAGCGGCAGTGTTCTTCTGCAGATGTCAATAAACGGCTGTGCTCCCTGGCTAGCTCACAGGAAGCAAGACCAAACGACACCTCCGCCCCCTCCTTGTCTGAGCTCGCCACATTGGTGTCAGAAGTGGGATGATGGTGGCACCCTATGTTCTGACCCGAGTGACTTTTCCCCCGCCGGTCGTGACCGGCCGGTGCGCCAAAAGAAGGCACCTGGACATTTGCAGGACTTTGTGTGGGGTAATGGGGTCGTCGGGGACGACTGACCCCTTAGGTAGGGGCTATGTAGCGGGTCAGGGCTGTTCGGGGTTCTGTTTGTACAGTTATGTTTTGTTTATGTTGCCATAGTGACGGGTGACGCCCTCTCGCTGCGACGGTGTGTCCTTCCGGGATCAGAGGGCGCCCTGTGTGTTGTTGTTGTTGTTGCTGTGCGGTTGCCGCGCTGAGCAGTTAGCTAGCGGCAGTGTTCTTCTGCAGATGTCAATAAACGGCTGTGCTCCCTGGCTAGCTCACCTCACGGGAAGCAAGACCAAACGACACCTCCGTCTCCACCTTGTCTGAGCTCACCACAATATTAAACATATCAGGTCCCCATAAGGAGAATCATGTGCAAACGGCTGTCTAAATGACTCGGGTAAAGTTTGTAGCATGCATGCTTGTTGTTTTGTCTGCTTCCACTTGTCTTTGCACTAGGATGATGTCGGCGTAAATGTGCAGTCATATTAGTTGTGTTCCCACTAGTGCTGTCAGCGTTAATCTCGTCGAAATGACGTTAACGCCACAACACGGCAAATCTCCGTTAACGAGCTACCCCTGATCGCCCCGTGCATGGGGCTAGACGGCCAACACGTTAACGAGCTAACTGCGCTAACACACTAGTTCCCACCCATGTAATTGAGCATTGCGTGGCACATCCAACATACTGTTGTACTTTAGTCCATGACGCGCTTACCTTCAGGGTCATACGTCACATGAAAACCAAAATAATTCCAAACACCAGATCTGAATGAGGGTGGGGGAGGTTCAATTTGCCATGTTGCAAGGAGAGCTTAACTTCTGTCTCGCTAGCTTGCCCTGCGCTCTTCCTTCTGACGATGCTGTCTGTGTTGAGCGCTCAGTGGATCTGCGCTCGACAGTGCAGCCTAGGCGGAGTAGTCGAACTCAGATTCACTGAGCGCTCAACACAGACAGCATCGTCGGAAGGAAAGTTGATAAAATCAATTACAAATTTTGTATTGTTCAATACATATGCGTACCGAACCGAAAGCACTGTATCGAACAGTTCAATATCGATACGAGTATCGTTGCACCCCTACTTTCTACAGATATTCACTCACTTGGATCCCTCCCTTTGAAAAGAGCCATTTTAGTCATATATTCAACAGAAATAAGTTCTTTGTTTTTTAATTTTTTCTGTGCACAAAAAATTCAGCCAACTTCCCCCTTCCATAATTGTCCAATATTTTCTAATATAAGCCTGCTGATTTTTTCCTCTTCGTCCATTTCTATAGTCTTTCCCATTTCAGGGTTTTAGCAGGGCTGAAGCTCTCTTGATGTTGGTCAAGAGAGCATATAGAGGTCACCAGTGTAACGCAGGGCTAATATGGGCGATCGTGGCTCAAGAGTTGGGAGTTTGCCTTGTAATCGGAAGGTTGCCGGTTCAAGCCCTGGCTTTGACAGTCTCGGTCGTTGTGTCCTTGGGCAAGACACTTCACCCGTTGCCTACTGGTGGTGGTCAGAGGGCCCAGTGGCGCCAGTGTCCGGCAGCCTCGTCTCTGTCAGTGTACCCCAGGGTGGCGGTGGCTACAATGTAGCTTGCCATCGTGAGTGTGTGTGTGTGTGGATGACTGGATGTGTAAAGTGCTTTGGGGTCCTTAGGGACTAATAAAGTGCTACAATACAGGCCATTTACCATTTAATATAAAGAGACAGCCATTCACATGGTAATAATCTTTAGATTGTGGGAATAAACCAAAGTAAGAGAACTCTTACATTGAGCAAGATAATGGCCATCACATTCAAACCCTGGACCTTCTTGCTCTAAAGCACTAAACATTGGACTGTGCCAAGGTGCAGCCCAGAGGAGCTAAACCTATGGGCAGAAATCTGTGCCATCAGAAACTGAATTTGAACAAGTTAAATTTGAATTTGAATTGCTCAGATTGAATCTGAATTGTAACTTGAATAAATGCTTTTAAAAACTGAATTTGAATTAGCCTAATTTGAAATTCAATTTATTGGTTTGAAAATGATTATCACTAAATTGAAATTGAATTTTATATTTTGAAAATGAATTCATTTGCTTTGAAACTGTATTTTATCCTTTAAAAATTTAGTTCTCGAATAATTTCATATTCACTTCCCACCATTCAGTTTCAGTTCTACAATTCATTTTTTGGGACTTACATCCGGTTCCGGTTCAAGAGTAATGATTAATAGAACTAAGTTTTACTAGAAAGTGTTACTGATGGGAATCTACAGCGTCTTGAGCTGAATTAAGACTTCAGAAGTCATTCGTCATGTCGAATGACCAGCGGATAAACTCTCAGGTTGGTAATAAATGTATTACATGTATAAGAACAAGCGTCATGTTAACAAATGATAGCTGTAAGGTAACTTTTATGCTTATTGTAGCTGTTAGCTAAAAACGCTAATTTAGCGTAGGTTGCCCTGGATTCAGCTTTGACAAACAAATATGATCGACTGTTTCTAGTAGAATTCCAAAGTTGTCCTATTGTTCCCTCTCAGAGCCCTGTATACTTGCAGAGACCCATACAGTAGGGAAACATGCAAAACAATGTCCAAACCTTTGTATTTTAGCTTTATTTATGTCTTACACAGCATCCCAACTCTTTAGCTAACTTAATAACTTTAGCTAAAGTAAATAGTTAGTCTAATTCATGCTAATTCACATTCAGTTTTTAAAAGCAGTTTTTCAAGTTACAATTCAGATTCAATCTGAGCAATTCAAATTCAAATTTAACTTATTCAAATTCAGTTTCTGATGGCACAGATTTCTGCCCATGTAAACCATTCTTCCATGAAAAATTCCCCAGATGCAGGATACTCTCAGGTGTTTTTATTTGTTCCTCTTTTCAGTCCTTGCAAGCCACCAGCCTGGGGCAGTTTAGCCACATAGGCATTTATAGCTTTTGCTTTCTGAAGGCGTAGACCTTGTCATGAAAACACCTGAATTTAGATGTAGAAGTTCTAAACAGAACATCATCCACCTATATTCTAATCATTCGTACTAATGTAGAAGCCCTAAATTTAATTTTAAGAATTAGAAAGCACAGTAAATACAAGGGCACTAATTGCTTATTTTTTCTTCCTATGACTGATTAAAGAACACACTTCAAATATCTTGCATACCACAGGGAATATTTGAGCTCTCAGAGTGAGGTTCCACTCATTTTAGGCAAGTGCCATGATTAGACTTCGTTTATCTGTTTACATGTATCTGTATAACACAGAGGTTTTTAACTCTCATAGTTAAATTAAAACTAATCTCAGGCTCATATCATTTGTTAAATACAGAGAACTATATAGGAATGGGTAATTTCAAAAGTTAAAAGCAAGCAGAAAACATATAACACAACTCTGTGTAAACAAAAATATTACAAATTCAATCATTAAATCACCTGATGCTTCTGGATGGCATTAACATGGTCAGAGGGTAGGAACAATTCACACAAGTTCCACTTCACTTAGTAGCTACATCAAAGTCTTTAGTCCTTTTAGTTTTTTAACTGTTCAAAGGTTCCAACTTTTCCTCGCCAAATGAAAGGACACAAGTCTGATTTAAACTGTGATTTTCCTTCATATTCACTCAGCTCCAGGCTGATTCTTTTCATCTGTCTTCAAGGTTAAGAGTTTGACTAACCATCGTCTAGACAGTAGCAGGAGCTAGCGCTCCTGCTCTGTGTTCTTTTCCTCCCGTCTCTCTCCATCTCAGGGGCTCTACTTTCAGCCCCAGGGCCATTTGCTCTAAGGGCAGGCATAAGAGAAGTTCCATGTATTCGCCTTCGATCACAGTGAGCATTTTTTTCTTCACCACTCCCCACAGTCCTCTGCGACCAAGCAACCTTGTTAGATTGGTAAAAATAGTAACACCGGCAATGATTCTGAAGAAGCAAGACTCTGTTTTTTTAAAAAACAAAAGAAAGGCAAGAGGGAAAGCAGGAAAATAATGAGGGAGACAGTCTGGAAAATATACGCACAGGCTACAAAAGCCCTTAGAGTGGCCAGACTTTCTGCTGCTTAGGTGAGAGAGATTAAATGCCCCGACTGGTTTGGGTGATTAGCAATGACCTCTCCTACAGAGGCTACAACCTCACTGCCTTAGGCTCCCTTAGACAACAAGCACACAGTGTGCATTTCCAAGAGATTTTTAGAGAATTACTCATTTAAATAATAGCATTTATTTCTGGTTGTTCCAGGAAGTAGCATTTCCATTGTGGATAAATTATCCATCAACATGTTCTTATAGAGTCCTTCTAGCATAAGTAATGCATTCATGAACGATTAAATTAAATTAATCTGAAAGACATAAAAAATAACATGCTCCCCATTAAACTGACAACAGATGTCCTGAAAGAGAAGTCTAATTCCCGATATTTACAGTAAGTACAGCCTTGCACATAACATGCCTTCAAAGTTTCATCTAAAGTGTGGACTAAACTTTAGCCGGAACTAAGGTCGAGCTTAAATGCCATATGTGATATTTTTGGCAGCAGTAGTGGCGGCACTGCAGGGAAAGCTCTGCTGAATTCAGCATTAAAACACTGACAGAATAGTTTCCACCCAACTTGTCCTCAATCAATAAGATGCCATTTTAAGTGTTTGCTCTGAAATAAATTGGGAATTCATTTTGTTTTGTTCCTCCTCCCCCTTGCTAGTCTCCACTGATGCTGTGCTCCCACTGTTGGCGTTGGTGGTTAACTTTTCTGCCCGATAATGGAATAGAGTGGACTGCTTATCGATTTGTTTGTCTAGATACAAGTCAACGCCCGCTCTCCGTGGAGCAGCGCTGTTACATTTCTGTGCATTGTGCGGCAGACTGCGGCGTCGATGCTTCAAATTACAGAGTGACAAGAGGTGGTGGAAAATAGGCCACATGTCAACTAATGATAAACCTGCTACATTTTCAGACAATTTGTTTTTCTTTGTGCACTTGATGAGGTCAGTGACGAATCTTGTCTGCGAATTGCCTCTCACACTGACAACAAGCAATAAGTCAATGCAGGGAGAACTGCATGCATAAGGTTGGCTTTCCTTAGTGAGCATTGTGATAAATGAGCACTATTAGAGATGATGCATGTGATTTTGTGATGGTGACTGCTACTATTACATTGACCTGGCAAATATGTGCATTCTTTTTATCTTAGTTCTAACTCCCTGACTGAGTCATTTCTTTCACTGTGTTGCACAACGGTAGGAGGATACGTTTTTTAGTTCATCTGATATCCAGGTGGCTCAGTTCTAGCAAGAGTTCTAGCAAGGGGCCAAAGATCTATCGTGTAATAACTGGAGCCGGCTTTTTAGCAAAAGGAGTGCAGGTGCATAAGTGCAGAGGTTGGTGTATAGATTTGCTTGTGTGTGTATATTAAGACTGGGGCTGTTGGAGGCATTTAACTCAACAGTGCCTTAATAGCAATATACTGTATAACACTAGTGTGCTGTTCTACACTCTCTCCATCTGTCTCTCTCTCTCTTTAATCTCAGACTCTCCTGTCAAGGTCCTATCTTTTTCTCTGTCCCATCACTCAATTAGGCTTTCCTGTCTTTTTATTCTATCTTAGTCTTTTCACTTTAATGTAAAAAGGAAAAGGAAAAGAAAAAAAAAAGACTCTCCTCTTGTATTTGAAAAATGGCCAACTTGCTTCTGAGCCTGCGTTTTAGATGGTTGTCTACATTTCAGCCAGTTGTCTCCCCCAAGCCTTATTTATCCAATTCTACGCTATGGGAGCAATCATAATTGTCTTGACAGTCATGTGGTGAAAGAGGCCGACCAGTCAGTGTGGGTGGAGGCATCTTTACACTCACACAGATTCAGCGCTGTCAAGGTCCTTCTGTCCTTAGCCCATAGCCCCTGGACCCGGCTGGTCCTGTTGTCTGAGCAGATTAGCATTCAAAGCACAGCAAAACCACACTCAAACTGTACAGTCTAGCACACATACATTAAAATATGCATGCTGCAACATATGTGCCAATGCTATAGGAGCACGTGACTCAGGCTACAAGGACGACAAGTTTCAGGTTGCCACGCTGTTGCAGAACACCGATCGAATATGAATATGATTTATTCCTTTGTTTATTCCAGGTAGAACCAAAGCTGTGTTTTGGGTTGAACTATGGTTATTTGATAAGGGAGTCCAGCTGAGCATGTCTGTTGTTGGCAAACGACTCCCTCATTAATTTGACAAACAGCAGTCTATTTCTGGTCAGTGCTTCGGCAGATTTTTGGAGTAGAAATTGAGCACGTAATTCCGTTATCCTTTGAATCTGGAATTGAAGAACAACTGGTGCTTGCAAGCCTTTCTAAACATAAACAAACAACAGCTGTGTTTATGCAACTGTTGGAGTCAGCTTGGCTTATAATGAAACCTAGCTTAGACATAGCTATTACAGTGTTGTGTATCACATTATGATGAATGGAAATCCCATTTTCATATCAGATACATCTGTAGCTGAATAAGCTCAGATATATGTACAGTATATCATGCTTGTAACACGAATGATAATTATATAAACTGCAAAAGGTGTTTTTTTTAAAATTATATTTATATAATGTTTCAGGAACCACAGTGTTCCTATATACTCTTGCCTTTAAGGGTTTTTATTACCACTGTCAATATAACAATTCAGAACTTAAACTAATTAAGTTAATTTCTTAAAAATATACGACTTAAAACCACGTCAGATTTGAATATATGACCACAGGTCAAAGCAATGGAAGATTGTAGATACTTAAAGATCCCTATTAGAAACCAGTTAACAAGTGGAGTTTAATGTGTTTTGTGTCACCTTGTGTTTCAAAGTGCTGCCTCAAAAGTCAGCTTTTGATATTTTGAAAATAATTCCCTACTAGCACATGAGAAAATTAAGTCATGATTATGCAAGTACTTTCCAAAAAAACAGCAACAACATTACGTGAATGCATTGTGTAACACAGCAACTTCTGCAAGTGTTTCTCCTTAATTTGGGTCTGATGCTGATCGACATCTGCACAGCTGAGTTCTGCTCTCAGAAAACTGTACTTATACTT
This sequence comes from Rhamphochromis longiceps, assembly GCF_057381845.1. Lineage (NCBI taxonomy): Eukaryota > Metazoa > Chordata > Actinopteri > Cichliformes > Cichlidae > Rhamphochromis > Rhamphochromis longiceps. The sequence goes on along the minus strand of NC_140562.1, from coordinate 38,092,637 downwards.
ACAGTAACTATGTTTCTAGGACCAGAGAGTTTCTAGGTTCTGAACTTCCTGTTTGTTCTATCTTTTGTTCCCTAATTCTGTAATTGTCATGGATTGAGGATGTTCTGTCACATTTAGCTGTAAATTCTTAGCAGACCTAACAGCATACAGAGCAGAGTGCTAGGGCTTTCTTGGCTACAGGGCTTTCCCTAGCTAAACTGATTTAATCACATCTATAATGAAAGCTATGTCTTCTGTGATGTTTTATTTTGTCTAAAATCAGGTGTGAATGCTTTTATTTACTTCTATTCATTTATTCCAGTACAATGGCATTAAGGATAGGAATAGACATAATTGGTATTCCTTTGCCTCATTTTCACTGAACATACAGAGTAGATAAGGCTTGAATCTTGAATAGCAAGTAAACACAGCTGTTACTAATAACTAGATCCAGCAGATCCTTCATTTATGTTATTAGTAACACCATGTTAAAATTAGTGCTGTAAAAAAGCCAGTGGAACCTTTCAGACAGAGGGTGAAATGTGGTACATTGTGGGAAGAATACGGTGGTTTTCACAATCTAATGTTATAAAGCTATTCTAGTACATGCCCAAAATAAAATCATGCATAATTGAGAATTATATGGACTGGAAAACTAACTTAAGAGCAACTTCAGAATGGTAAAAGAACAGACATATTAAATTCCTAAAAAGCTATGCAGGCTGTTGAAAAATCCTGCATTCCAAAGTTTCCTTCCAATATTTATTTACTCTACAGGGAACCTGTGATCAGCATTAAACACTGTTGAAATTGACTCTTTAAAACCCAAAGTCTGTCCTTTGATTGTCACTATCTATGCTCCAAATTACCAGCTGAGACTTTTGAAGCTTTCTGAGTGTGTGGTGCTAAATGGTTGTTGTTAGTAGTTGACTTTGAAGCAAGATAATGACACAAACATCGCTCAAAAGGCAATTACATCCTACCCTTTTCTTTTTGAGACTCAATGGCGTGTTAATGTGAATGAAGGGGAATGTAGTGTGAAACCAGTGAGGCTGCATAGTCCGGGTTAATGGAAGCTACAAACGGTTGGATGGGAACTAGTCTGTTTGTGAGGGCTCTCTCCTCGTTCTGCTCTTTTAAAAGTAATATTACACCGGAGTGTGGCAAAAGGATGCACTGAGGACTCAATCAAAGTCAGATAAGAAACACAGAGAAACTGAGGATACTTTGGGGTGAAGTGGTTTGAGAGTGGGAACATTTATCCTAGGATGTGTTATCCTAGCTAGATGTTCTAAATGAGTTGTACAAGGTGTGTGTGTGTGTGTGTGTGTGTGTGTGTGTGTGTGTGTGTGTGTGTGTGTGTGTGTTGGGGGCATGTCACTATTAATTTCTTTCACTTTAGACACTGTCTTAACTTACAGGCTGAAGCAGTATTCTCTTACATGCAGTATATCCCTGACTGAACAGTCATTTTCTACATAAAGCAAGTTACAGAGAGGAGAAAAATGTGGATGTACACGCAATACGGAGAAAAAGAGAAGAAATTACAGAGGATGGAAAAAAAGGAGAAATAAAGAAGACAATATTAAGGCTTTTGGAGAAGCGGGCCTCGGAGAACCACCACGGGACAGAATGGAAAGAATAGCCTGTATTGTTTTCTCTTCCCTTTGATTTTCTGCCCTCAGCAATAACATCCTCCTGCATACACATACAACCACACACACATATGAGCTTGTTCACATATACAGTGGCAGAAGTACTCCAGCATTGTTCCACCTGAAACTTGAGCTATTTCCATCTGAATCAGTTTTTCTGTAATCAGAAAAATGACCTTGTTTGCCTTTTAAGGTCTCTAATGTCTTCCAGAAATAAATACCTCTTTGCAGTTAGTAATTGAGACCCTCAGCAAGTATGTGGTATCAGTAATGAGGCAAAACAAAACTGTCTACGTTGTGAAAAAATAAATAAATGAGAATAATTTGGTTACTCATACTAAAATATGATGCCGTTTTTTCCTCATCCAATGGGAATCTAAGGTTCAGGCACATATTTCATTACCTACAGCTGACCAGAAAGAAGTCTAGCCATGTTTTGCTTTTTAGCAGTTGTGAGCTTACACTACTGTTTTCTATCTATAGCAGACAGATATGTGGGGAGAAAAACTCTTAAAATCTTAAAATGATATACAGAGAAGACACCAGAAGTTTTTCTGATTTTCATTTGCAGTCTGAACAATATTGGAGAGTCACGTTTAGCAGGCTTTGGATCCATGCAGGAAGAAGACGGCCCTGGCCAAAATACAAGCTTCAACATAAATAGCTTCTATTTAACAAATATTTTATTAACATTTATCTACATTACAGTCAGACGATAAATAATAACTGGCTTAGCTCAAATATCAGTTTTCTTATTCTTCCTGGCTACAATTAAACCCTCTAAGCAACACTTGTGGTTTTCCTTACAAGCTATAACTTAATAGCAAATGTTAGCTGATCCTATGATTGAAGCATCAAGATGTATCAAGATCCAGACAAGTAAGCTTGACTAAAAGTCAGCGTAACTGAAGGCCAGGTTACCAAAAATAAAATACAAAAATCACTTCTTACTGAATACCATCCACGAAAGGTTGTTCTGACAGGAATAAACTAAAGATGTATATAAAGTACATCTAAGGACTCTCAGCTCACTCTCCACACCTTGTGAAGGCCAGGTGGAGCTCTAAGGGATGCTGGGCACGCGGACTGGAAGCTGTGCTTCTGAATGCCAATCACAATCTCTGGAGACGCCTGATCCCCCAATCCTTCTCTCTCCTTCTCTTCTCATCGCTCCTTTTTCTCTTGTCAGGTGGAAGTGAATGCTCAGGGCTACATGTGTTAAGCAGATGTGTGGGAATTGGAGAGAACATCAAGGTTAAGAGGAAAGGTGCACCGAAAACCCCAGGCAAATCTGCTACCTAGTAAGTATTTATGTGGAGAGTCTCAAGGGAGGAGGGATTTATTTGCATATACAGGTGCGTGTGTCAGCGAAAATGGTGGGTATTTCTATTCATGCTTAATGTGCTATCACATTGTATTTGCTTATATCTACTGTATTGTTTGTATGGTGGCTGGTGGTCATGTGTATCTTTTTCTTATAGCATGCTTGTACATATGTCTAAACTGTACATATTGGTGCACAGAGTATGTAATATTTTATTTTTATAGTATATTATTAATAATGCATTTGTATTGTGTTCCTCTGAGGACGTGTAACTATACAGTCACTAGACACTTCATTAGGTACACCTTGTTATTACCAGATTCAACCCTTTTTACCTTCAGTACTACCTTAATACTTATTAGCAGCACAGATTCGACAAGATGCTGGCAGCATTCCTCAGATTTTGGGCATACTGGTATGATAGCATCACACAGGCGAGCTGCAAATCCATAACGTGACTCTCCCTTTCTACCACAGACCAAAGGTGCTCTATTTGATTGAGATCTGGTGACTGTGGAGCCCATTTGAGTACAGTGACCTTAATGCCATGCTTAAAAAAAAGTTTAGAGATGATTTAACCTTTGTGACGTGGGATGTGATCCACCTGGCACATGGTATGGTGTGCTGCTGTTGCCCATCTACTTCAAACTTGTCAGAGATCCTCTCTTGCATATCTTGGTTGTAAGGAGCAGTTAGTTGGGTTACTGTTGCCTTCCTATGAGCTCAAAGCAGTCTGTCCATTCTCTTCTGACATCTGTGGCATCAACAGGCATTTTCACCCCAAAACCAGCCGCTTACTGGATGTTTTCTCTTTTTTGGACCTTTCTCTTTGAAACCTAGAAATGGTTGTTGAGTTGTTAACATGTGTTCAGCTGATTAGAAATGTGCATTAAAGAGCATTTGAACAGTTTTACCTAATGAAGTGGCCGACAAGTGTATATAGCACATTTCCATGTTATTTCCACGTCATTTATAACTAACATACTGATCATAAACGAACATAAAAGAAATATATAACTATGAACCCTCGATTATGAGAATGTTTTATATTATGAGGATGTAGAGTCAGAGCACTGCACTCTTCTCCATCATCTGTCAGAAGGATACATGTAAACAGTGTGAAGCCTGCTTGCAAGCCAGCATTTCTCTGTGTATGTTTCATGAGGATGATGATATGATGATACAACAACTGCCGTTCAACCGTTTAATTTTAACAAGCTTCAAAACTTTCCCTCCTGTGATGAGAAGTTCTTTGATGTCTCCATAGGAACAGGCAGCGCGGCGTAACCATGCAAAGCTTCGCTACGCTCAGTTCTTCTGCCTTTTGTTTTTTAATATATTCCGAGGTGCAAAAGTTTTTATGCAAAATCCTATTCTTCTTCTACAATGTTGTAAATAATTCAATAAAAATTGTGCACAATAATCCTAGTGGGGCTTCAGAGCATTAGATTTGGTCCTGGTTGCAGGTGAAAAAAGATAAGATATTCAAATGATCCTGATACGTATTCCACTGCGGCCGTGCTAAGCGTTTTTTAGGTTTAAGTCTTCTCTCTAGCTAATATCTGCCCCAACTGTGCATATTTGTGTGCGTATCTGTCTTGTAAAGAAGCTGATCATGATACTTTTGTTTTTACTCACTTCCTCTTTTGCTCAAGTGAAAACATTATCCAATTTTTTTTGACACAGCTGAAAAAAATTAATTGCGGATATTTTTCTTGTTTGTAACTGTAACTACACCTCATACAATATGTGACTGCTGCATGTAATTTATTCATTTTAGTCGGTAGGCCCGTGCTGCAGATTTCTGTATATCCTGCAACCATGTGGTATTCACAGATTATGGAGATGTATCACTCATGTAAGGAGAATTCCCTAGAAAGTGCCCACAGCTGTCCCGCTGCACATCTGATCCAATGCTTGTCTGCTTTTCTGCACCAGGATTATTATCTGCATCTTAACAATATGTGGAAAGAGTATAAAAAAAAAAAAGAGTATAAAAAAAAGAGTATAAAAAAAAACTGTGGTAAGAATGTGCCAGAATATTCAAACACCACCATAGCAGACGTCTTGGATGTCAACTCGATAATCTACCGCTTATCATACCTTGCTGTTCTTGTTTGTCACAAGTATGATAAATATCAAAGCAAACTTTGTGCTGCCTCTGGAAGTCAAATACACAGGAAAGGTTATTTTAGGAGCAGATATAATGCAGATTTGGCAGCGTGGGGTTTATTAGAGCAGTTTCTGTTCATTTCCAGTGCACCATGCCAAGATAATGGTAATTAGTGAATCGGTGAATCATCCTCAGTCATTATCGGTAAATGCTTGAATTTAATTTTTTGGCTTTAAAGGCAGATTTTATTAACAGATGAACTCAGATAAGATCCTTCTCATTTCCTGAGGTAGACTTTGAGATCGAAAACATGTCTCTGTGAGTGATTGTGTTTTGCTGATTGCTCATTTTTCTTGCTTTGGCAATGCATGTGGGTACACACACACACACACCATGAATGCATGTACACAGATGAGTTATGATTCCAGACACTAGTATCCTCACACATCTCTTGCCCTCCCTTCTGTCCTTTTCTACTTTTACTTAACACAATAGACTGTTATTTTTGGAGCACACACACACACAAACACACACACACACATGCACACACATGCACGCACGCACACACACACATACGCAGTAGGTTCTATTGATTTCTTTTGCTGCAAAATCGAGCTTGGCAAACATAAATTTTAGGAGCAACGTGTTATATTCAAAATTCCCCAAGTGCCTTTTGTGAATATGGTTTACCAAAGGGCATTCATAGCCAAGCCACATAACACTCAGAAACTCTCATCTCTTTCCATTTTTGGAACAAAACATGAGTTAAACCAAAGGAGCCCAACTTTTCTTGCCAGACAGACTCAAAGCCATGCACTGGTCCCAGTTGTCATTCTGCAGCCATGCGTAACAGAGACAAACAAACAGTGGGGGCTGCTCTGTCTCCGAACGCAACCCATCGATCATAACACAGCACCGCACATTTCCTGGAAGAGGGAGACAGACAAGCTGATGCGGAGAGAGAGAACAGTGGAGCCGATATACTTCCTTGTGTGTGTGTGTGTGTGTGTGTGTGTGTGTGTGTGTGGAGACTGCATGGAGACTGCGATGTCCTCAGAGATCTCCACTGAGACATCTGCCACCTCCCAACCCAGTCTCCTGATGCTTCCCTCGGTCTGTGGTCAGACTTTCTCTCACACCTACCACATCCGGGGGAGGATGTGCAGCATTGGTGGAGAACAAATATAACACAAAGTTCAAAACGAAAAAGTGGATGAAATAAATGAAAAATTAAGGCGATAGGGAATAAAGAGAAGATAAGGGGGGTATACTAAAAAGGAATAGTGGGATTAAAAGCCCAGCGATAAACTCTGTCTTCTTCCTTCATCACATCCAGGGGCTATCTTCACTCACTGACTCCCCCAGCCCCTCTTCCCCTCCCTCGCACCTCTCCAGGCTGTCTTTACTCTCATCACTGAGAGTCCTGGAGAAAAGTTCACCTTTGAATTTTCATTGTGGTTGCCCACACCAACCCTGCGTGTCATGAAAGTTTCATCTCTCTTTCTCTTTCTGTCTCTCGCCCCTCGTTCTCTTTCTTGTCGTGTATGCATCCATGGCTGGATGCAGCTCCCCAGGTGAGGAATGATGATGAGAAAATGCGAGATATCCAGCAGAGGTTTGCCATGCTGGGCTGTGTGGAACTTTGCTTGGGGCTGAATGACAGCAGCCTCCATGAAAGAAGGCTGGAATTGCCTTCATATCAATGCCACGTAGCCCAAAGCAAAGACTGCAGCTACACTGATTTGAGATTTAAGGCCTGTGCTTCACTGGTATGAAGATCTTCTGGGAAAATGCCTCTAGCGGACAGCACCAGATAAATCTACTGAATGCTCAAGAGACACAGCTGAAGATGCTAATTTGACTTCGCAAACAAAAGCAGAAACTCTGTGTGTTACACACTCACATGTCAAGTGAATGCAAACCACAACTGCAAAGCCATAGATACAGATTGGCTTTGAAAGGCTATACATAAAATAATATATGTAAAACATTTCATCTGAGTCTTTTAGGTTTCTGCCTAAAAGTTTAATATCTCAATTTAATGTCCTGTACATGCAGGACATACAAAATGTAAACATGACATAAAGTGTAACTTTCAAGTCTATTGTCCCATGTCTAAAGTGTCTCTGTACAGCGCTCCAAATTTATGCTAAAATGTGTGACATATATGGGGATAATACTGTACCTAAATGCACTTAGCAGCTATGAGCGTGCTCTTAGTATTCTTCATAGTTAGTGTCTTTCCATTTTACACCAACTTTTTAAAAAATTCATAAAGTGCATGGTGCAGATCTTATCATCTCAAATTTTATCGTATCATCTAACATTTTATGATTTGAGAACCACATAAAACACACACAAAAAAACCAACAGTGCCATGCAGTCCTATACATAAAAATAATAATAATTTAAAAATCCCAAAACACACTTTGCTTTTTGTGATTACAGTGAATGCTCATAGTTGAGACAAATGCAAAAGGCATGATGTTTACAGGTAGCATTAGATAGATAGATACAGTAAAAACTACTACTAATCAGACAGTTCATTCAAAACCATAATTCTCACCATGACCAAACATTAACTTAGTGTGATGTTAGGTCAAGGTGATGTCTAACTGTAACCAAATATAAAAGTCTGTGGACCACTGGGTGAAATATGAGGGCAAGTCGAAATGTATTAAAAAATGGCCTGTATCTGCGGAGCGCACACATTCCCAGATCTCTGATGTTGAACTTCTACAACTGTGCCATCAGCAGCGTTCTGACGTATGGATTTCTAGTGTGGTTCCCCAGCTGCACCAAGGCCGATCAGCAAGCACTCCAGCGGGTGGTGAAAGAAGCTGGCAGAATTATTGGAACAAGTCTGCCAGAGATCAGTAATATCTTCCCCACTCGCTGTCTGAGGAGGGTGCACAGTATCCTGCGGGACCAACATCACCCTGCGCGCCACCTTTTCCATCTGCTGCCCTCAGGGAGAAGGTACAGGTCTATACAGGCCAGAACATCCAGACTGGCCAACAGCCTGTATCCACAGGCTGTGAGGCTCCTGAACTCTCTGCCCCCCTCTCACGGACAATAACCATATCCAACTTCTTAATAGCAATGAACTGGTCTGCATTGGTGCATCATATCTTTATTCTCTTCCCCCTCCTGCCCCCCCCCCCTTTCTTAAATAGATAACTATCATATCTGATATCATATCTCACAGTACAATAATATTGAATGGGTTGCATTGTTGTATTTTGTCATGTTTCTCAGGTCTTTGTCTGAATTTCTACGAACATTATTGCTAAGGATTGTCTTATTGCATTGGAGTCACACTGGGTTAAATATGTACACTTGGGTTTTAAGGGGTATTTATTATTTTCTTCTTTTTTGGGTTGTATGGAAGCCCCAAACGCAATTTCATTGTTCTTGACAATGACAATAAATAAATACTACTAAAAACTACTAGACAAGTGGGGGACCAACCAACAAAACAACATTGAGGCTCAAAAAGAAAAAAGACCCACTACTACTTAAAACATCTTAAGGTAAAGTATTTTTTCCTTAACCCTTTAGACCCTCACCCGTCGCGGGTGAGGGTCTAAAGGGTTAACGTTTAAAGCAGGGGTGGACAACTCCAGGCCTCAAGAGCCAGTGTCCTACAGGTTTTAGATCTCAGCCTGGGTCAACACACCTGAATCAAATCATTAGTTCATTACCAGGCCTCTGGAGAACCACAAGCAGTGTTGGGAAGGTTACTTTTAAAATGTATTCCACTACAGATTGGCTGCAGTGGTTATTATTATATTTTCATGCTTCCAGCTCCCGTTTCTGCTCAATGACAACTCGTACTTTTCCACTCTCCTTTTTCTTCCTCCTCGCGCTGACAGACACATAACAGGTATGGCAGTCCATTCTCCCTGCAGCACGGACTACACTGCCCATGAGGCTACATTCTTTAGGGCTATGCCTGTAGCATTCTGCCTATTAGCTTAGCACAACAACAACAAAAAGGAACTCTCTCACCCAGGAAACACAGTCGCAGAGAGAGAGAGAGGGCGTGTCACCCTGTAACCATGGCAACCATAACGCTGCCGCCTGGAACAACAGAACATAGCTGTCAAACAAAACCCAAACAGTCCTGACCCGCGACAATATGAAACAGGAAAATACCGCCGTGTAATCCCTTTGTTTCAACAAAGTACCTGTATTCTAAATACCACCTTTTTAAACGGTAACTGTAACGGAATACAGTTACTCATATTTTGTATTTTAAATACATAACGGCGGTACATGTATTCCGTTACTCCCCAACACTGACCGCAAGACATGTGGAGGAGGTAATTTATCCATTTAATTCAGCTGTGTTGGATCAAGGATACATCTAAAACCTGCAGGACACCGGCCCTTAAGGCCTGGAGTTGTCCACCCCTGGTTTAAAGGGTAAATTAGGTTAGGGTTTAAAGGGTTAAATCTAACAGATGTGTGAAATATACGAAATCCCCTCATTGGACTGTATGTTTTTGTGCACAATCTAGAGCTACTGTGCACAGAATCTGACGTAGCGTCTAACAGATGCATGAAATCCCCTTGTTAGACACTACACACGTTTCTGTGAACAGCAGCTCAGGTTTCATAGATTGTTTAAATCATGCCACCTATCTGAACAAGCAGCATGACTGTCAAGTCTCGTTGTAGATGTTCTTTTAAATCCCTGAAAGCCAGTTTCTAATGCACCTGCCTTTGCAACCTGATGTCGTTTCATATTAAATAACAGAGTTTGTGGAGCCAACAACGATATCTCCCCCAATACAAATAAACCCAGATAGTCTTTATCTTGCTTATTTACAGTACCTGCTAAAAGTTGCATGTCATTGTGTAGATTACAAAGAGCAGGAGGGAGAAAAAGAAAAAGGATTGTTAAACATCACTTACTAAATACCAAATTACTGTAGGCCATCAGAATTTAGAGGGAAATATTGCTGTCATATATCAGGGTGACAGCTGAGTTTCTCCGTGTTGAAACAGGCACGGTTGCCCATAATAAATCTTAAATGCCAATGCCTACTGGCAATATAGCGTTCACTCCTTCACTCTTCCTTCCTTCCTGCCTTACCATTTCTGTGTTCACTCGTGTTCATACCCCTGTCAGGCTTCTCCCAGCTCTCTGGTTCTATCTCTCCCTTTAATTCTTGTTCAATTCAGCGTATCATAGGCCCATAGTCAGACATCCTGTATGACAGCAAGCTGAAGAGCTCCGAAGGCAGTTAACCAGTTCTTTTCTCTCTCTCAAACTCTTTTCTCCACACTTTCACTTTACTTGTTGATAGTTTCAATTGAATATTTTTTCCAGACTTCTATGTGCACAATTTAAAGATACCACCGTTAAATAACTTCTTTTTGCATTGGTCCCCTGAAATATTTGCCTCCATCTACACTTTCAAGATAGATGTGTTTCAAACTTTTCCATAGAAAAGAGAGACAAAGGGCGAAGAAATGCATTTTACACAAATATATATTCAGTTCAGTTCAGTTCATTTTTATTTCAAACATTTCAAACATGTGCCTTCACAATGATTACAAAATATCATTCCATTATTTGTTTGAAAAGGAGTAGGCTGAAGTATTTACTTATTTGTCCCTACCCCCTCAAGTTTTACCTCTCATTCATTTAATTTTTTTTTGTCTTAAATTAAACAAACAACATATGAAACATATAAACATATGAAGTAAAACAAAACATAACATACATAAATCAAAAACAAGAAATTAGCAAGCCCCACCACAGTATAGTTTCTTTCATATGAAAAATACAGAATGTGTATATTTGCAGATACACAAGTTATGGAAAAACAACAAACCAAAACAAAACAAAAAAACAACCAAAAAAGAACCGCAACACCATTTCCAGCAACATTACCGTCCTGGGTTAACCCCGTTTTCTTCATTCTTATACTTATTTAAAATTAGGTTTTTATATTTTACTTTAAACTGTTTTATGTTTTGACTGTCTTTTATTTCTTCTGTTAGACTGTTCCATAATTTAACTCCTGCAATTGAGATTGACATAGTTCTTAAAGTTGTTCTAGCACTTTGTATTTTTAAATTCCATTTCCCTCTTAAGTTATACCCACCTTCTCTTTCTATGAACAATTTACAGATTTCTTTGGGAAGCAATTTATTTCTTACTTTATACATTATTTGCGCTGTTTTAAGCTTCACCAAGTCTTGGAATTTAATAGCTTGCATTTTGACAAAGAGTGCATTTGTATGGTCCCTGTACCCTACATTATTTATTAATCTAATGGCCCTTTTCTGTATTATAGTTATTGTTTGTGTGTTACTTTTGTATGTGTTTCCCCAGACCTCTACACAGTAGCTCATATATGGCAGTAGTAAAGCACAGTATAAAATGTGCAGTGCTTTCTGATCCAACATATGCTTTGCTTTTCCCAGGACGGCAATGCCCCGTGCCAATTTCCCCCGAACATAAGTAATGTGTGGCTTCCAACAGAGCTTGTGGTCAATGATCACCCCAAGAAATTTTATTTCATTTACTCTTTCTAAATATACATTGTCAACACATATTTCTACTTCGATGTTTTTCTTTTGGTTTCCAAACAACATAAATTTGGTTTTATCGAGATTCAATGATAATTTATTTATATCAAACCACTTCTTTAATATTGTTAATTCCTGTGTGATCATTTCCAAAACCTGTGGCAATTCCCCACCTGCACACAGTATATTTGTGTCATCTGCAAATATTACAAACTTTAAAATCTCCGATACTCTGCAGATATCATTTAAGTACATAATAAACATTTTTGGACCCAGTACTGAACCTTGAGGTACTCCACAAGCTATATCCATCAAATTAGATTTATATTCATTTATTTGTACATATTGTTGCCTATTCCCTACATAGCTTTTTAACCATTCCAAAACCACTCCCCTGAACCCGTACTTTTCCAGTTTTTTTAATAGAATTTCATAATTAACAGTATCAAACGCCTTCTTTAGATCTAAGAAAACTCCGAGCGCATACCTCTTATTATCCATACATTCCGTTATCTTTTCCATTAGATCTATCAGTGCCAAAGCTGTTGATCTGTTGTTTCTGAACCCATACTGACTATCTGTCATTAATTCATATTTTTCCACAAAACTGTCAAATCTTTTTATGAAGAGTTTTTCCAGTATCTTAGAGAACTGGGAGAGTATTGACACTGGTCTATAGTTTGTAAAATTATGTCTTTCACCGGTTTTGTAAATGGGAATAACTTTAGCAACTTTCATTTTTTGTGGAAAAACTCCTTTTTGAAACGACAAGTTGAATATATATTTTAATGGTTTTACGATACCATCAATAACTGTCTTTACCGTTACCATATCAATATCATTCCAGTCTGTACTGGTTTTGTTCTTAAGTCCTCTAACCATGTCATAAATCTCTTTCTCTTCCACTGCTCTTAAAAACATTGAGCTACTATTCCTTTCAATATTTTCACCAGTGTCCCTTTCTATTCCATCAACCTTTATTTCTTCTGCCAGTTTTGGCCCTATGTTTACGAAGAATTCATTAAAGCCATTTACTATCTCCTCCATGTTATTAATACTTCTTGTCCCTTCTATAAAGTACCCAGGGTAATCATTATTCCTTGATTCATTTTTGATTATTCTGTTTAATACATTCCATATATCTCTTGTGTTATCTTTATTGTGTTCTAACCTTTTAATGTAATACTCTCTTTTACAGGATCTCATTATATATATTCATATATATCTTTTGCTGCTGTAGTAGACTAGCATGTGATTAACTGTCTGTACACTATATTAGCTATTACATTGTCATGCTTGCTTTCCAAACCCCTAGCTGTATAAAAGTGGAATTTGGCCAGTGACAGTGAAAGCATCATCAGCTTAATTTCAGTTTGATGATTGCTGCCCTCGAGCTAACCTAACAGTGACAATGAATACCACAGCTTGCCATTGCACCATGCCAAATTATTTTACTACTATAAATTTTACTGCTCTTCTCATATCATTGTGTAACTCTCATCCTATCGACATATTTGACATACACAAACTACTAATGAGTCCCCGGGGACGCAAAAAATAATTTACTGCGAGAACCAACTATGATATCAAAACATATGTTTTCTCAGATTATTATTATTGTTTGTGCAATTAATGTCAACCAATAGAGAAAAATATTATTATAATTATTGCTTAGTTACAAAATTATTTGCACATTTTGTAAATTTTACTTGATTATAACTTGTAGCTTTTATCCATTGTTACTTAAAAGCCTGTTTGCTAGCCTTTAATTCAGGTATCAACTATTTTTTCAGTAATTTCATTTAAACATTATTTATGTCGTATTTATGTAATGAAACAAATCAGAAACAAAGCAATATTAAATGTATACACAGCTAGGACTGGGCCATATCATACTGCGATAGAATATGGGCAGAGCCTTTGTTTTCATACGCACATGGCGGAAAAAGCATGGCGGCGACGGAGAGTGAGAAGGGCGAAAGCGGATCATTGAATGAAACAGATGAACCAGAACTGGTTTGTAAAAATGCTGCAACTTCAGTGGTGTGGCACTGGTTTAGCTTTCGTCCGTCAGATACACAACAAAGCACTATTTTTGGTAGCGCATGCTAGCGGGCCGTCGTTATTACTGTGTGTTTTGTAAAATACAGCACACTTAAAATCAATCCTTTGATTTTTCTGAAAATCGACAGTGCCCCTTATAATCCCGTGTGCCTTATGTATGAATTCTGGTTGTGTTTACTGACCTCGAAACGAGTTTATGTACACGGCGCTCGAAAATCTTTCAAATGTTTCAGTACGACTTTGCTAAGCTAGGAACCCGCACCGCTTGATGGATTGTCGGAGCATTACGGCTATCGTAGGCAGGCACCTCGCGGAGTGATACGTACTGTGCTTCAACATAATATTACCGTATTGTGTGTGTATATATACTATTTTTAATTTTTGCGGATATTATACATGGTTATGCTGAGGATATGTCAGCCAGTTTCCACTGGAAATGCCTTTTGGTTAAACTGCCAGCAAGGAATTTGCATTTGTACTGTTACATTTTTATATAACTTTATAAACAGCTGCTTGTTTAAGTGGAAATACATTGATGTTTTTTTTGCACTAATAAAATTGTGGAGTTGTAAAGTATTTTGTCTAGTGTCAATTATATCGTCAGTTATATCGTTATCGCAAATTTTGATAAATATTTTTGGTCATATCGCCCTGCTCCATACACAACATCAGGTAACCTAGAGATCTCTCCAGCGTGTTCTGAGTCTGCCCAAAAAGCCTTCTCTGTGGAAGGTCATACCAGAAACACCTACGAGGTGTCCAGGAGGAATTCTGGTCAGCTGCAGCTGACACCTTTTGATGAAGAGGAGTAGCTGCTCTACTAAGACATCCTTCGGAGGAAACTTATTTCTGCTGCTTGTGTTCTCATTCTTATTATTTCAGTCACTACCTACAACTCACAACCACAGGTGAGAGCAGACTGACCTGTAACTCAACAGCTTTGCTTTCGAGCTCAGCTCTCTCGTCACCACAGCAGTACAACATCTGTCTGTCAGTGTCCAGCTCTACTCTCCCCTCACCCATGAACAAGACCTTAAGGTACTTATACACATCCACCTGGGGCAGCAACTCATACCTGACCTGGAGTGGGTACTCCATACTTTCAGAGGACCTCAGAGGATGGCTTGAGAGATGCTAATTGTGTGGATGCTTTAAGCATCCACACTATTGAGTTCCTGTTTCTCTTTATTAAGTGTGCCTATGCGAAGGCACACTTATTATTCTTTATTATTATTGTGTGGATGCTTTAAGCATCCACACTATTGAGTTCCTGTTTCTCTTTATTCTTTATTATTATTATTGTGTGGATGCTTAAGCATCCACACTATTGAGTTCCTGTTTCTCTTTATTAAGTGTGCCTATGCGAAGGCACACTTATTACTATTGCTCGGATTTATTATTATTGTGTGGATGCTTTAAGCATCCACACTATTGAGTTCCTGTTTCTCTTTATTCTTTATTATTATTATTCTAGTTGCTTCCGTACACTTTTTGGCACTTAACTACTTCCACAATTTTCAGCCGATTTTCACCGTTCAAATTTTAAACTATTCTGCTATTTCTGCTAATGTGCGCTATGACTTTTGGTATTTTTTGCTATTATACTTTTTAAAATATTAAGCTTTTTTCCTTTAATTTGTCCCATTGAAATGAATGGGAAACTTCTGCAATTCTGCTAAATTTTGCTTGTTTTTGAAACTTAACTACTTCCTCATACTTTCACCTAGAACAACCATTCAAATTTTAAAATGTTCACAAATTATTGGGCTATTCAGGTATGATTCAGCTTTTTCAAATGTTTTACTGTTTTACTTTTATGCCTCTTAAAGTTTTGAGTTGCAAAATTGTGATTTTTCACAAAATACATGCGTTGTTATGGTTGCTATGCTCTTGGCTTCCAGTGCGACACTGAAGCTTTTGCAGTCTTCTCTTCATGTCCGAACAACTGTTTGCTACTTGCTCAATTTTCACTCAACTTCCACAAATTATACATCAAAACGTAGGTATTTTTGCTGGCTTTCAGGAAATGTCACTATTATTGTTGTGGGATTTATAGAATTTTCGCAAATCTCCTCAGACCAACACAATGTCAGAAAACTCTCCATATAAAGTGAATGGAGAGCTTGTTCAAAATCACCGCTGGATTTCTGTAATGAGAGGCATATTCGAATCGTCATATCTCCTTAACGAAGCAAAGTTAAGACATGAGGCTTGTCCCCGAATATCTTCAGACACCCCTGACGCTCACAATTCAAGAATTTCTTTCTCACCTATTACCGTTCTGAAATGAGTTGGACTTGTTTGAGGGTAGGAAATTCGTCCTTCGCTCAGATTTCTTCAGATTTCAAACTGTGGAAATGAACCACTTTTTTCTCTCGTCATAACTTTTTGTTGGATTTCCACAGAGACCTGAAAATTTCCATGATTGTTCACCAAAGCCTGCTGTCTCTTACGGTGAAAGAATGATATCGATACTCCAAATAGATTTCAAGTCACAAAGCGTTGTTTGAGGGCAAGTCAAGGCAGTTTTTGCTTCGCTCTACTCAGTTATGGTGCATTAGAAGTCAAATATCTTTAATAATTCATATTTTAATGATAAATTGTAAACACTGGAAGATTCCCCCATCTCTTCTGAACAAAACGGTGTAAGAATGACCGCTCTAGCCCCTACGGTTTGGAAATTATGGTCATTTGTTTGAGGGGAGTCCTCACTATGAGAAATAGGCTGCAATAATCCTGTGCCTCTCTGTGCTGCGTGTGTAAAAAGAGGCACATGTTTTGGCGGGAAAAAGTACACAGGCTCTCTGATTGGTGGATTCAAATTCAGCAGCTCCCAGGCTGACCTAGAAACTTACTTCTCTCTCCCTGTGCATTTTTTTGCTGATTTTTTCATTTAACAAGTATATTTGAGGGACCCTCAGCATGTTCAGCATTTTTTCAGCTGTCCATTTTGCTTTTCCAATTTTTCTGTTTAACTTATTACTATTGTGCTAAATCATACTGTTTCTGCTATTTTATAAGAATTGTGCTTAATATAGTATTTCTGCTTTTAATAGGATTTGTGCTTAATATAGTATTTCTGCTTTTTATAGAATTTGTGCTTAATATAGTATTTCTGCTTTTTATAGAATTTGTGCTTAATATAGTATTTCTGCTTTTTATAGGATTTGTGCTTAATATAGTATTTCTGCTAAATTATAGTATTTCTGCTTTTTATAGTATTTGTGCTAAAACATAGTATTTCTACTAAATGTAGTATTTATGCTTAATCATAGTATTTCTATATATTTCTGCCAGGTCCCCAGGCAGCCAATCCTCTGTGAGGACTTAGACATTCAAATTTTCAAATCAGGGCCTGCACAGTTTCCCAGCCAATCATATATGTGTCCTGAGGCATTCAAATTTGCATATTGGGGCCTTCATGGCTTCTAAGCCAGCCAATCATATCTGAGGGCTGAGGAATTCAAATCCACAAATCAGGGCCTGCACGGCTTCCCAGCCAGCCAATCATATATGTGGCCTCAGGCATTCAAATTTGCATATTGGGGGAATTCGTGGCTTCTAAGTCAACAAGTCATCCATGTCGTATATCTCTAAAAATTCACATTTTAATGATAAATTGTTAACACTGGAAGATTCCCCCATCTCTTCTGAACAAAACGGTGTAAAAATGACCGCTCTAGCCCCTACGGTTAGGAAATTATGGTCATTTGTTTGAGGGGAGTCCTCACTATGAGAAATAGGCTGCAATAATCCTGTGCCTCTCTCTGTGCTGCGTGTGTAAAAAGGATGCACCTGTTTTGGCGGGAAAAAGTACACAGGCTCTCTGATTGGTGGATTCAAATTCACCAGCTCCCAGGCTGACCTAGAAACTTACTTCTCTCTCCCTGTGTGTGTGTGTGTGTGTGTGTGTGTGTGTGTGTGTGTGTGTGTGTGTGTGTCTGTGTGTGACAGGGAGAGAGAGAGAGAGAGAGAGAGAGAGAGAGAGAGAGAGAGAGAGAAAGCCTTTTAATGGGATGATCTCATTGTAAGATTCAAATTCAATATATTTAGACTGGGTGACTGAATTTGATCTTGTGTGTGTGTCTCTCTGTGCATGTGTGTTTCCTTATGTGTACATATTTGTGATTGTGTGGCTGTTTTAGATTTTTTTGCTGATTTTTTTCATTTAACAAGTATAGTTGAGGGACCTTCAGCATGTTCAGCATTTTTTCAGCTGTCCATTTTGCTTTTCCAATTTTTCTGTTTAACTTATTACTATTGTGCTAAATCATACTATTTCTGCTATTTCATAAGATTTCTGCTTAATATAGTATTTCTGCTTTTAATAGGATTTGTGCTTAATATACTATTTCTGCTTTTTATAGGATTTGTGCTTAATATACTATTTCTGCTTTTTATAGGATTTATGCTTAATCATACTATTTCTATATATTTCTGCCAGGTCCCCAGGCAGCCAATCCTCTGTGAGGACTCAGACATTCAAATTTTCAAATCAGGGCCTGCACGGCTTCCCAGCCAATCATATATTGGTCCTGAGTCATTCAAATTTGCATATTGGGGCCTTCATGGCTTCTAAGTCAACAAGTCATCCATGTCATATATCTCTAAAAATTCACATTTTCATGATAAATTGTCAACACTTGAAGATTCCCCCATCTCTTCTGATCAAAACGGTGTAAGAATGACCGTTCTAGCCCCTACAGTTAGGAAATTATGGTCATTTGTTTGAGGGGAGTCCTCACTATGAGAAATAGACTGCAATAATCCTGTGCCTCTCTGTGCCGCGTGTGTAAAAAGATGCACCTGTTTTGGCGGGAAAACATAAACAGCCACTCTGATTGGTGGATTCAAATTCAGCAGCTCCCAGGCTGACCTAGAAACTTACTTCTCTCTCCCTGTGTGTGTGTGTGTGTGTGTGTGTGTGTGTGTGTGTGTGTGTGTGTGTGTGTGTGTGTGTGTGTGTGTGTTTGTGTGTGTGTGTGACAGAGAGAGAGAGAGAGAGAGAGAGAGAAAGCCTTTTAATGGGATGATCCCATTGTAAGATTCAAATTCAATATATTTAGACTGGTTGACTGAATTGGATCTTGTGTGTGTGTCTCTCTGTGCATGTGTGTTTCCTCATGTGTACATATTTGTAATTGTGTGGCTGTCATAAATTTTTTTGCAGATTTTTGTCATTTAACAAGTATATTTGAGGGAACCTCAGCATGTTCAGCATTTTTTCAGCTGTCCATTTTGCTTTTCCAATTTTTCTGTTTAACTTATTACTATTGTGCTAAATCACACTATTTCTGCTATTTTATAAGATTTGTGCTTAATATAGTATTTCTGCTTTTATAGGATTTGTGCTTAATATAGTATTTCTGCTTTTTATAAGATTTGTGCTTAATATAGTATTTCTGCTAAATTTAGTATTTCTGATTAATTATAGTTTTTCTACTAAATCATAGTACAGTATTTCTGCTTTTTATGGGATTTGTGCTAAAACAAAGTATTTCTACTAAATGTAGTATTTATGCTTAATCATACCATTTCTGCTTTTTATAGGATTTGTGCTTAATATAGTATTTCTGCTAAATTATAGTATTTCTGCCAAATTATATTTGTGCTAAAACAGTCTTAATTTAAAATTACAATATTCATAGTTCATCACAGTGTCTCTGGTAAATCACAATATTTCTGCTCTGTTGTACTATTTTTCTAAATCATAGTGTTTCTGTAATGTTTAAGTATTTTTGGCTAAATATATTCTTTCTGTTATCTTATACTATTTCTCCTAAATTCTTGTATTTTTGAGAAGTTATCATATTTCTGGTAAGTTACAATATTTCTGCTAAATTCTGCTATGCTATTGTATTTCTGCCAAGTATTATGTTTCCTCTAAGATATTGCAGTTCTGCTAAGTTATTCCATTTTAGCAAACTTCTTTTGCTTCTGCAAAGTTTTTACAATTTCTGCAACTTTTCAGCTTTTTCAGCTACTTTTTGCATACAGCTTCAGCTTTAAGCATCCACACTGCATTTTCGCAGGAAATGCAAATTTTTCTAGTTATTATTATTATTCTTTTTCCGCCTGAAATTTTGGACCTTAACTCGCCCCACAGTTTTGAGACAAGGTTCACATATGATATATCATTGTGTGCGGCTGGAGCTGGAATGAGTTGCTATGACTTTTGGTGTTTATTACTTCTATAGTTTTTTAAATATGAATATTTTAATGCAAGTTTTTGCCCATTCAAATGAATGGGAACGAACGAAAGTGAAACTTTACTTACTTTGTGGTGTGTTTGCTCACTCACTTAATTTGTGGTGTGTTGGCTCACTCTAGTGGTATGTCCCCGTATTTGGATTACCATAATGACAACAATACGAACGGCGCGCACAGCGTTGGTGCTTTCAGGAACCATTGGAATTCTTAAGGTTGCACGAAGCATTGAATAGTTACGGTAACGGCAATGGTGTACGCTTGGTGGAAAACTGCATATCCCACAATTCAAAGCACGCCTCTACCAGTCAAACAATGGCGGCTGCCACTTGGTTTAATATATTCCTCTTATTTGTGTTTCTAGGTCACAAAGTAAACTTTTAAGATATTTTCAGGTGAGAATGTAGGTGTGTAAACGTCAAATATCTGCTCGTTTTGTCAAAACATCCCATATTAGCAACAGATTTCTCACGATGTTGCTGCTAGCCGGCTAGCTAGCTCGGCTAGCTAGCGCCGCTTCGCTCAAAAGCACCCAGGCTTGGCTTTCAGTGAGGCGTCTCTAACTCCTTTCACCCCCGATCGCTCCGCAAACAGTCTTTGTCTTAGCTGGACTTATTTTTCGTTTATATGGGCCGATGATGCTGGTCGATGTGGAAAAAAAATAACTGAGTTGTTCATATACCGGTGGCTAGCTAGCTCCGCGTTAGCCACCGGTATATGTCTCTTCCCCTCGTATGCGGGGAAAGAAACACCGATCGACCGGTGGTGGCTAACGCGGAGCTCAATCGTGGATAAGGGAAACCCAATGCAGGAGAAGCAGGCGGCTGGTGAACTGAATTTCAGGTAAGACGTTATTAACTGCACTCTATTTGGGTCAGATATAAACCGAGTTTAGGTGTAGTTTATTTTCGTTGTGCTGACAGTTACAATAACTGTACTGCGTGCTAGCTAGCACCACGGAGTTTCTATACAGCTGTGCGCGCTAAGTTACTGATGTTGAACTTTATGACAGCCTCCCCTATTTTCAGGCGAGAATGTAGGGGTGTAAACTTCAAATATCTGCTCGTTTTATCAAGAAGTCCCATATTTTATCAAGAAGTCCCATATCTCTCACGATGTTACTGCTAGCGCCGCATGGCAGCTAGCTGGCTAGGGCGGCTTGGCTGACACCTAGGCCGGGCTGACTGATACCCAGGCCGGCTCACGCTCACGTTTCACCGCCGCATGGCAGCTAGCCGGCTAGCTGGCTAGCGCGGCTTGGCTGACACCCAGGTCGGGCTGGCTGACACCCAGGCTGGGCTGGCTGACACCCAGGCCCGCTCACGCTGTCGTGTTATTTTTCATTTATATGGGCTGGTGATTCAGTATGAGTGTCCGGTGAACTGAATGTCAGGTAAGACGTTATGTATATGTAAGGTAGTGACTGGAATAAGTCACAAGGTGTCGCTGTTGAGCTGCATATATGTTGTAAATTTTAGCAATTTTGACCATTTGTCCTCTGCAGGACACCGTAGTTCAGATTTCTCGTTCGCGTGGGCGCCATCTTGGTTCAGTGTTTACTGTGATGTGCAAAGGTAAGCACTGTCAGTGGCGAACTGCATTGGTTTTGTTTAAAAATAAGTGTTCCACTGTGTAAAATAGCGGTTTGTCATTTAAGCCGAGCAAATATTTTGTTTATTGAGAGGTTCATGTATTGTCTGATGAGAGTATGAGACAAAGATATACTTTTCTTTCTTACTCTCATATAAAATATTTAGCTTTTATTAAATAGTTATCTGAATCTTACAACCAAAGTTTGTATAATAATACACAAGATTGGCTGTAGACCATTGTTAATCATTCAGAACACTGTGTAAAAATAACAAAAAACAAAAAGTGAATGAAAAGTGCATAAATATTTATTTTACGTGTTTGATGTGTGTGGCAGGGCGTGGTCTGCAGTGCCGCTGCAGGGGAGGTGGACCCACCTCAGCGGCATCTGCAATCACGCCTCTCAGGTGTAAAGTCTGTGCTCTCTCTGCTTTTGTGTTTTTTTTTTTTTTTTTTTTGTATGTGTCGGGCTATGAGATGAAAAGCTACAGCCGGCTGTGTGGGTACAGCAACTATGTGTGAAAAGTGGTCCATAACGTAATGCTTCAAAGTGTGTTCATGCAAACATTGTCGGGTCTGCTTATGAACCTCTGCGCACAGCGTCTACAAATTGGGGCTGTACAAAGTCACCTCATCTTTACACAAAACTGTAAGCTGTCATCTGTGAGGCGCGAGCGGTGTTTGGTTTTACCATAGTTCATGGTGGAGAATGGCTGCTCCGGTGAGTTTTGCTCTCTGTAGCCGTTTGAATGGCAAACTATACTGATTAGCGGCGGCATAGGCACACTTAAAATTTCTTCAGAAATTTTCGCTTTCTAGTTCTTTATTATTGTGTGGATGCTTTAAGCATCCACACTATTGAGTTCCTGTTTCTCTTTATTCTTTATACTTTATTATTCCAGTTGCTTCCGTACACTTTTTGGCACTTAACTACTTCCACAATTTTCAGCCGATTTTCACCGTTCAAATTTTAAACTATTCTGCTATTTCTGCTAATGATCGCTATGATTTTTGCTATTTTTTGCTATTATACTTTTTAAAATATTCCACTTTTTTCCTTTAATTTGTCCCATTGAAATGAATGGGAAACTTCCAAAATTCTGCTAAATTTTGCTTGTTTTTGAAACTTAACTACTTCCTCATACTTTCACCTAGAACAACCATTCAAACTTTAAAATGTTCACAAATTATTGGGCTATTCAGGTATGATTCAGCTTTTTCAAATCTTTTACCATTTTACTTTTATGCCTCTTAAAGTTTTCAGTTGCACAATTGTGATTTTTCACAAAATACATGCGTTGTTATGGTTGCTATGCTCTTGGCTTCCAGTGTGTCACTGAAGCTTTTGCAATTTTCACTTCATGTCCGAACAACTTCTTGCTACTTGCTCAATTTTCACTCAACTTCCACAAATTATACATCAAAACGTAGGTATTTTTGCTGGCTTTCAGAAAATGTCACTATCATTGTTGTGGGATTTATAGAATTTTGGCAAATCTCCTCAGACCAACACAAGGTCAGAAAACTCTCCATACAAAGTCAATGGAGAGTTTGTTCAAAATCATCGCTGGATTTCTGTAATGAGAGGCATATTCGAATCGTCATATCTCCTTAACGAAGCAAAGTTAAGACATGAGGCTTGTCCTGGTATATCTTCAGACACTCCTGACGCTCACAATTCAAGAATTGTTTTCTCACCTATTACCATTTGGCCATGAATTATGTTTGTTTGAGGGTAGGAAATTTGTCCCTCGCTCAGATTTCTTCAGATTTCAAACTCTGGAAATGAACCACTTTTTTCTCTCGTCATAACTTTTTGTTGGATTTCCACAGAGACCTGAAAATTTCCATGATTGTTCACCAAAGCCTGCTGTCTCTTACGGTGAAAGAATGATATCGATACTCCAAATAGATTTCGAGTTACAAAGCGTTGTTTGAGGGCAAGTCAAGGCAGTTTTTGCTTCGCTCTACTCAGTTATGGTGAATTACAAGTCAAATATCTTTAATAATTCATATTTTAATGATAAATTGTTAACACTTGAAGATTCCCCCATCTCTTCTGAACAAAACGGTGTAAGAATGACCGCTCTAGCCCCTACGGTTAGGAAATTATGGTCATTTGTTTGAGGGGAGTCCTCACTATGAGAAATAGGCTGCAATAATCCTGTGCCTCTCTGTGCTGCGTGTGTAAAAAGATGCACCTGTTTTGGCGGGAAAATGTAAACGGCCACTCTGATTGGTGGATTTAAATTCGGCAGCTCTCTCCCTCTGTGTGTGTGTGTGTGTGTGTGTGTGTGTGTGTGTGTGTGTGTTTAGTGGGAGAGAGAGGACCCTGCCCTTATTTGGCCGCATGTCATTGTAGGATTTAAATTGAATATAGTTAGACTGGTTGACTGGATTAGAGCCTGTGTTTGTGTGTCCCTCTGTGCATTTCTGTTTCAATATGCCTCCATATTTGTAATTTTGTAAGTTATTACTATTCTGCTAAATCATAGTATTTCTGGTACTTTTCGGTACTTGTGCTAAATACAGTATTTCTGCTAAATCATACTATTTCTGCTTTTCATAAGATTTGTGCCTAATATAGTATTTCTGCTAAATTATAGTATTTATTCTTTTTATAGGATTTGTGCCTAACATAGTATTTCTGCTAAATTATAGTATTTCTGCTTTTTATACTATTTGTGCCTAATATAGTATTTCTGCTTTTTATAGGATTTGTGCCTAATATAGTATTTCTGCTTTTTATAGGATTTGTACCTAATATAGTATTTCTGCTTTTTATAGTATTTGTGTTAAAACATAGTATTTCTACTAAATGTAGTATTTATGCTTAATCATAGTATTTCTATATATTTCTGCCAGGTCCCCAGGCAGCCAATCCTCTGTGAGGACTGAGACATTCAAATTTTCAAATCAGGGCCTGCACGGTTTCCCAGCCAATCATATATGTGTCCTGAGGCATTCAAATTTGCATATTGGGGCCTTCATGGCTTCTAAGCCAGCCAATCATATCTGAGGGCTGAGGAATTCAAATCCACAAATCAGGGCCTGCACAGCTTCCCAGCCAGCCAATCATGTATGTGGGCTCCAGGTATTCAAATTTGCATATTGGGGAATTCGTGGCTTCTAAGTCAACAAGTCATCCATGTCATATATCTCTAAAAATTCATATTTTAATGATAAATTGTCAACACTTGAAGATTCCCCCATCTCTTCTGAACAAAACGGTGTAAGAATGACCCTTCTAGCCCCTACGGTTAGGAAATTATGGTCATTTGTTTGAGGGGAGTCCTCACTATGAGAAATAGGCTGCAAAAATCCTGTGCCTCTCTCTGTGCTGCGTGTGTAAACAGATGCACCTGTTTTGGCGGGAAAGAGTGCACAGGCTCTCTGATTGGTGGATTCAAATTCAGCTGCTCCCAGGCTGACCTAGAAACTTACTTCTCTCTCCGTGTGTGTGTGTGTGTGTGTGTGTGTGTGTGTGTGTGTGTGTGTGTGTGTGTGTGTGTGTGTGACAGAGAGAGAGAGAAAGAGAGAGAGAGAGAAAGCCTTTTAATGGGATGATCTCATTCTAAGATTCAAATTCAATATATTTAGACTGGGTGACTGAATTGGATCTTGTGTGTGTGTCTCTCTGTGCATGTGTGTTTCCTTATGTGTACATATTTGTGATTGTGTGGCTGTTATAGATTTTTTTGCTGATTTTTTTTCATTTAACAAGTATATTTGAGGGACCCTCAGCATGTTCAGCATTTTTTCAGCTGTCCATTTTGCTTTTCCAATTTTTCTGTTTAACTTATTACTATTGTGCTAAATCATACTATTTCTGCTTTTAATAGGATTTGTGCTTAATATACTAGTTCTGCTTTTTATAGGATTTGTGCTTAATATAGTATTTCTGCTAAATGTAGTATTTATGCTTAATCATACTATTTCTATATATTTCTGCCAGGCAGCCAATCCTCTGTTAGGACTCAGACACATATCACATATCAGGGCCTGCACGGCCTTTCAGCCAGCCAATCATATCTGAGGTTTTCCGTTTCCTCTCTCGTCATATCTCAGCGACGGATGTACATAGAGCAATGAAAATCGCAGTCAAAGTACACCAAAGTCCGCTGATTCACCCAGTACAAGAATTATGCTTCTAGTCCACCTAGTTTTTGAGTTACACAACGTTTTGTAACTCCAAAAAACGGCGTTTGTCGCCTCTCACCGCGATCTAATTCTGACTACTCATCACCCTGTTTTTCCAAAGCGGCTGCTCTCTTTCCCAGTGGCGCAGTTGGTAATGACACGGGTCTGCAAGCCAAAGATCGTGGGTTCGATTCCACCTTGGTCAACATGTTTTTTTCCCTACAAATTAATACACTGTCACAGACCAGTAATTCATATTCATCATTTATTACAATTCTGCAAACTTTTATGATTTTACCAGCTTTTCTAATATGGACCTCACATTCTTGTTAACACTCCATGGCACAAATACTCTTCCCTTTAGGCTATTTCTCCCATTTTAAAGTATTACTCCTCCATAATTGTAATTCTGTTAAATCAAAGTACTTTTACTACATCTTAGTACTTCTGCTCAATCATAGTATTTCTGCTAAATGATAGTATTACTGCTACTTTTTGGTACATGTGCTAAATACTGTATTTCTGCTAAATCATACTATTTCTACTATATTATATTTTTCTTTCTAAATATAGCATTTCTGCTATATAATTATATTTCTGCTATGTTATAATATTTGTGCTAAACCAGAGTATTTGTGCTGAAACATAGTATTTCTGCCAAATGATAGTATTTCTGTCAAATTATAGTATTTGTGCTAAAACATAGTATTAATTTAAAATTACAATATTCATAGTTCATCACAGTGTCTCCTGTATATCACAGTATTTCTGCTATGTTGTATTATTTTTCTAAATCATAGTGTTTCTGTAATGTTTAAGTATTTTTGGCTAAATATATTCTTTCTGTTATCTTATACTATTTCTCCTAAATTCTTGTATTTTTGAGAAGTTATGTTTCTGGTAAGTTACAATATTTCTGCTAAGTTCTGCTATGCTATTGTATTTCTGCCAAGTATTATGTTTCCTCTAAGATATTGCAGTTCTGCTAAATTATTACATCTTAGCAATGTTCCTTTGCTTCTGCAAAGTTTTTACAATTTCTGCAACTTTTCAGCTTTTTCAACTACTTTTTGCATACAGCTTCAGCTTTAAGCATCCACACTGCATTTTCGCAGGAAATGCAAATTTTTCTAGTTGTGTGGATGCTTTAAGCATCCACACTATTGAGTTCCTGTTTCTCTTTATTCTTTAAACTTTATTATTCCAGTTGCTTCCGTACACTTTTTGGCACTTAACTACTTCCACAATTTTCAGCCGATTTTCACCGTTCAAATTTTAAACTATTCTGCTATTTCTGCTAATGATCGCTATGATTTTTGCTATTTTTTGCTATTATACTTTTTAAAATATTCCACTTTTTTCCTTTAATTTGTCCCATTGAAATGAATGGAAAACTTCCAAAATTCTGCTAAATTTTGCTTGTTTTTGAAACTTAACTACTTCCTCATACTTTCGCCTAGAAAAACCATTCAAACTTTAAAATGTTCACAAATTATTGGGCTATTCATGTATGATTCAGCTTTTTCAAATCTTTTACCGTTTTACTTTTATGCCTCTTAAAGTTTTCAGTTGCAAAATTGTGATTTTTCACAAAATACATGCGTTGTTATGGTTGCTATGCTCTTGGCTTCCAGTGTGTCACTGAAGGTTTTGCAATTTTCACTTCATGTCCGAACAACTTCTTGCTACTTGCTGAATTTTCACTCAACTTCCACAAATTATACATCAAAACGTAGGTATTTTTGCTGGCTTTCAGAAAATGTCACTATCATTGTTGTGGGATTTATAGAATTTTGGCAAATCTCCTCAGACCAACACAAGGTCTCAAAACTCTCCATATAAAGTCAATGGAGAGCTTGTTCAAAATCATCGCTGGATTTCTGTAATGAGAGGCATATTCGAATCGTCATATCTCCTTAACGAAGCGACTTTAAGACATGAGGCTTGTCCCCGAATATCTTCAGACACCCCTGACGCTCACAATTCAAGAATTTCTTTCTCACCTATTACCGTTCTGAAATGAGTTGGACTTGTTTGAGGGTAGGAAATTTGTCCGTCGCTCAGATTTCTTCAGATTTCAAACTGTGGAAATGAACCACTTTTTTCTCTCGTCATAACTTTTTGTTGGATTTCCACAGAGACCTGAAAATTTCTATGACTGTTCACCAAAGCCTGCTGTCTCTTACGGTGAAAGAATGATATCGATACTCCAAATAGATTTAGAGTTAGAAAGCGTTGTTTGAGGGCAAGTCAAGGCAGTTTTTGCTTCGCTCTGCTCAGTTATGGTGCATTAGAAGTCAAATATCTTTAATAATTCATATTTTAATGATAAATTGTTAACACTGGAAGATTCCCCCATCTCTTCTGAACAAAACGGTGTAAGAATGACCGCTCTAGCCCCTACGGTTAGGAAATTATGGTCATTTGTTTGAGGGGAGTCCTCACTATGAGAAATAGGCTGCAATAATCCTGTGCCTCTCTGTCCTGCGTGTGTAAAAAGATGCACCTGTTTTGGCGGGAAAACGTAAACAGCCACTCTGATTGGTGGATTTAAATTCGGCAGCTCTCTCCCTCTGTGTGTGTGTGTGTGTGTGTGTGTGTGTGTTTAGTGGGAGAGAGAGGACCCTGCCCTTATTTGGCAGCATGTCATTGTAGGATTTAAATTGAATATAGTTAGACTGGTTGACTGGATTAGAGCCTGTGTTTGTGTGTCCCTCTGTGCATTTGTGTTCCAATATGCCTCCATATTTGTAATTTTGTAAGTTATTACTATTCTGCTAAATCATACTATTTCTGCTTTTCATAGGATTTGTGCATAATATAGTATTTCTGCTAAATATAGTATTTCTGCTTTTGATAGGATTTGTGCCTAACATAGTATTTCTGCTTTTTATAGGATTTGTGCCTAATATAGTATTTCTGCTTTTTATAGGATTTGTGCCTAATATAGTATTTCTGCTTTTTATAGGATTTGTGCTTAATATAGTATTTCTACTAAATTATAGTATTTCTGCTTTTTATACTATTTGTGCTAAATTATAATATTTCTGCTTTTTATACTATTTGTGCTAAATTATAATATTTCTGCTTTTTATACTATTTGTGCTAAAACATAGTATTTCTACTAAATGTAGTATTTATGCTTAATCATACTATTTCTGCTTTTTATAGGATTTGTGCCTAATATAGTATTTCTGCTAAATTATAGTATTTCTGCTTTTTATAGTATTTGTGCTAAAACATAGTATTTCTACTAAATGTAGTATTTATGCTTAATCATAGTATTTCTATATATTTCTGCCAGGTCCCCAGGCAGCCAATCCTCTGTGAGGACTGAGACATTCAAATTTTCAAATCAGGGCCTGCACGGTTTCCCAGCCAATCATATATGTGTCCTGAGGCATTCAAATTTGCATATTGGGGCCTTCATGGCTTCTAAGCCAGCCAATCATATCTGAGGGCTGAGGAATTCAAATCCACAAATCAGGGCCTGCACGGCTTCCCAGGCAGCCAATCATATATGTGGCCTCAGGCATTCAAATTTGCATATTGGGGGAATTCGTGGCTTCTAAGTCAACAAGTCATCCATGTCGTATATCTCTAAAAATTCACATTTTAATGATAAATTGTTAACACTGGAAGATTCCCCCATCTCTTCTGAACAAAACGGTGTAAGAATGACCGCTCTAGCCCCTACGGTTTGGAAATTATGGTCATTTGTTTGAGGGGAGTCCTCACTATGAGAAATAGACTGCAATAATCCTGTGCCTCTCTCTGCTGCGTGTGTAAAAAGATGCACCTGTTTTGGCGGGAAAAAGTACACAGGCTCTCTGATTGGTGGATTCAAATTCAGCAGCTCCCAGGCTGACCTAGAAACTTACTTCTCTCTCCCTGTGCATTTTTTTGCTGATTTTTTCATTTAACAAGTATATTTGAGGGACCCTCAGCATGTTCAGCATTTTTTCAGCTGTCCATTTTGCTTTTCCAATTTTTCTGTTTAACTTATTACTATTGTGCTAAATCATACTGTTTCTGCTATTTCATAAGATTTGTGCTTAATATAGTATTTCTGCTTTTAATAGGATTTGTGCTTAATATAGTATTTCTGCTTTTTATAGAATTTGTGCTTAATATAGTATTTCTGCTTTTTATAGAATTTGTGCTTAATATAGTATTTCTGCTTTTTATAGGATTTGTGCTTAATATAGTATTTCTGCTAAATTATAGTATTTCTGCTTTTTATAGTATTTGTGCTAAAACATAGTATTTCTACTAAATGTAGTATTTATGCTTAATCATAGTATTTCTATATATTTCTGCCAGGTCCCCAGGCAGCCAATCCTCTGTGAGGACTTAGACATTCAAATTTTCAAATCAGGGCCTGCACGGTTTCCCAGCCAATCATATATGTGTCCTGAGGCATTCAAATTTGCATATTGGGGCCTTCATGGCTTCTAAGCCAGCCAATCATATCTGAGGGCTGAGGAATTCAAATCCACAAATCAGGGCCTGCACGGCTTCCCAGGCAGCCAATCATATATGTGGCCTCAGGCATTCAAATTTGCATATTGGGGGAATTCGTGGCTTCTAAGTCAACAAGTCATCCATGTCGTATATCTCTAAAAATTCAAATTTTAATGATAAATTGTTAACACTGGAAGATTCCCCCATCTCTTCTGAACAAAACGGTGTAAGAATGACCGCTCTAGCCCCTACGGTTAGGAAATTATGGTCATTTGTTTGAGGGGAGTCCTCACTATGAGAAATAGGCTGCAATAATCCTGTGCCTCTCTCTGCTGCGT
Source organism: Rhamphochromis longiceps (assembly GCF_057381845.1). Lineage (NCBI taxonomy): Eukaryota > Metazoa > Chordata > Actinopteri > Cichliformes > Cichlidae > Rhamphochromis > Rhamphochromis longiceps. Next base: position 38,062,217 of record NC_140562.1, on the reverse strand, counting down.
GTGTAAAAAGATGCACCTGTTTTGGCGGGAAAAAGTACACAGGCTCTCTGATTGGTGGATTCAAATTCAGCAGCTCCCAGGCTGACCTAGAAACTTACTTCTCTCTCCCTGTGCATTTTTATGCTGATTTTTTCATTTAACAAGTATATTTGAGGGACCCTCAGCATGTTCAGCATTTTTTCAGCTGTCCATTTTGCTTTTCCAATTTTTCTGTTTAACTTATTACTATTGTGCTAAATCATACTATTTCTGCTATTTTATAAGATTTGTGCCTAATATAGTATTTCTGCTAAATTACAGTATTTCTGCTTTTTATACTATTTGTGCTAAAACATAGTATTTCTACTAAATGTAGTATTTATGCTTAATCATACTATTTCTGCTTTTTATGGGATTTGTGCCTAATATAGTATTTCTGCTTTTTATAGGATTTTTGCTCAAACATAGTATTTCTACTAAATGTAGTGTTTATGCTTAATCATCCTATTTCTGCTTTTTATAGGATTTGTGCTTAATATAGTATTTCTGCTAAATTATAGTATTTCTGCTTTTTATAGTATTTGTGCTAAAACATAGTATTTCTACTAAATGTAGTATTTATGCTTAATCATAGTATTTCTATATATTTCTGCCAGGTGCCCAGGCAGCCAATCCTCTGTGAGGACTTAGACATTCAAATTTTCAAATCAGGGCCTGCACGGTTTCCCAGCCAATCATATATGTGTCCTGAGGCATTCAAATTTGCATATTGGGGCTTTCATGGCTTCTAAGCCAGCCAATCATATCTGAGGGCTGAGGAATTCAAATCCACAAATCAGGGCCTGCACGGCTTCCCAGGCAGCCAATCATATATGTGGCCTCAGGCATTCAAATTTGCATATTGGGGAATTCGTGGCTTCTAAGTCAACAAGTCATCCATGTCATATATCTCTAAAAATTCACATTTTAATGATAAATTGTTAACACTGGAAGATTCCCCCATCTCTTCTGAACAAAACGGTTTAAGAATGACCGTTCTAGCCCCTACGGTTAGGAAATTATGGTCATTTGTTTGTGGGGAGTCCTCACTATGAGAAATAGGCTGCAATAATCCTGTGCCTCTCTGTGCTGCGTGTGTAAAAAGATGCACCTGTTTTGGCGGGAAAACGTAAACAGCCACTCTGATTGGTGGATTTAAATTCGGCAGCTCTCTCCCTCTGTGTCTGTCTGTGTGTGTGTGTGTGTGTGTGTGTGTGTGTGTGTGTGTGTGTGTGTGTGTGTGTGTGTGTGTGTGTGTGTGTGTGTGTGTGTGTGTTTAGTGGGAGAGGGAGGACCCTGCCCTTATTTGGCAGCATGTCATTGTAGGATTTAAATTGAATATAGTTAGACTGGTTGACTGGATTAGAGCCTGTGTTTGTGTGTCCCTCTGTGCATTTCTGTTTCAATATGCCTCCATATTTGTAATTTTGTAAGTTATTACTATTCTGCTAAATCATAGTATTTCTGGTACTTTTCGGTACTTGTGCTAAATACAGTATTTCTGCTTAATCATACTATTTCTGCTTTTCATAAGATTTGTGCCTAATATAGTATTTCTGCTAAATTATAGTATTTATTCTTTTTATAGGATTTGTGCCTAACATAGTATTTCTGCTAAATTATAGTATTTCTGCTTTTTATACTATTTGTGCCTAATATAGTATTTCTCCTTTTTATAGGATTTGTGCCTAATATAGTATTTCTGCTTTTTATAGGATTTGTACCTAATATAGTATTTCTGCTAAATGTAGTATTTCTGATTAATTATAGTCTTTCTACTAAATCATAGTACAGTATTTCTGCTTTTTATGGGATTTGTGCTAAAACAAAGTATTTCTACTAAATGTAGTATTTATGCTTAATCATACCATTTCTGCTTTTTATAGGATTTGTGCTTAATATAGTATTTCTGCTAAATTATAGTATTTCTGCCAAATTATAATATTTGTGCTAAAACATAGTCTTAATTTAAAATTACAATATTCATAGTTCATCACAGTGTCTCTGGTAAATCACAATATTTCTGCTCTGTTGTACTATTTTTCTAAATCATAGTGTTTCTGTAATGTTTAAGTATTTTTGGCTAAATATATTCTTTCTGTTATCTTATACTATTTCTCCTAAATTCTTGTATTTTTGAGAAGTTATCATGTTTCTGGTAAGTTACAATATTTCTGCTAAATTCTGCTATGCTATTGTATTTCTGCCAAGTATTATGTTTCCTCTAAGATATTGCAGTTCTGCTAAGTTATTCCATTTTAGCAAACTTCTTTTGCTTCTGCAAAGTTTTTACAATTTCTGCAACTTTTCAGCTTTTTCAGCTACTTTTTGCATACAGCTTCAGCTTTAAGCATCCACACTGCATTTTCGCAGGAAATGCAAATTTTTCTAGTTATTATTCTAGTTGCTTCCGTACACTTTTTGGCACTTAACTACTTCCACAATTTTCAGCCGATTTTCACCGTTCAAATTTTAAACTATTCTGCTATTTCTGCTAATGTGCGCTATGACTTTTGGTATTTTTTGCTATTATACTTTTTAAAATATTAAGCTTTTTTCCTTTAATTTGTCCCATTGAAATGAATGGGAAACTTCTGCAATTCTGCTAAAATTTGCTTGTTTTTGAAACTTAACTACTTCCTCATATTTTCACCTAGAACAACCATTCAAATTTTAAAATGTTCACAAATTATTGGGCTATTCAGGTATGATTCAGCTTTTTCAAATCTTCTACTGTTTTACTTTTATGCCTCTTAAAGTTTTGAGTTGCAAAATTGTGATTTTTCACAAAATACATGCGTTGTTATGGTTGCTATGCTCTTGGCTTCCAGTGTGTCACTGAAGGTTTTGCAGTCTTCTCTTCATGTCCGAACAACTGTTTGCTACTTGCTCAATTTTCACTCAACTTCCACAAATTATACATCAAAACGTAGGTATTTTTGCTGGCTTTCAGGAAATGTCACTATCATTGTTGTGGGATTTATAGAATTTTCGCAAATCTCCTCAGACCAACACAATGTCAGAAAACTCTCCATATAAAGTGAATGGAGAGCTTGTTCAAAATCACCGCTGGATTTCTGTAATGAGAGGCATATTCGAATCGTCATATCTCCTTAACGAAGCAAAGTTAAGACATGAGGCTTGTCCCCGAATATCTTCAGACACCCCTGACGCTCACAATTCAAGAATTTCTTTCTCACCTATTACCGTTCTGAAATGAGTTGGACTTGTTTGAGGGTAGGAAATTCATCCTTCGCTCAGATTTCTTCAGATTTCAAACTGTGGAAATGAACCACTTTTTTCTCTCGTCATAACTTTTTGTTGGATTTCCACAGAGACCTGAAAATTTCCATGATTGTTCACCAAAGCCTGCTGTCTCTTACGGTGAAAGAATGATATCGATACTCCAAATAGATTTCAAGTCACAAAGCGTTGTTTGAGGGCAAGTCAAGGCAGTTTTTGCTTCGCTCTACTCAGTTATGGTGCATTAGAAGTCAAATATCTTTAATAATTCATATTTTAATGATAAATTGTAAACACTGGAAGATTCCCCCATCTCTTCTGAACAAAACGGTGTAAGAATGACCGCTCTAGCCCCTACGGTTTGGAAATTATGGTCATTTGTTTGAGGGGAGTCCTCACTATGAGAAATAGGCTGCAATAATCCTGTGCCTCTCTGTGCTGCGTGTGTAAAAAGAGGCACATGTTTTGGCGGGAAAAAGTACACAGGCTCTCTGATTGGTGGATTCAAATTCAGCAGCTCCCAGGCTGACCTAGAAACTTACTTCTCTCTCCCTGTGCATTTTTTTGCTGATTTTTTCATTTAACAAGTATATTTGAGGGACCCTCAGCATGTTCAGCATTTTTTCAGCTGTCCATTTTGCTTTTCCAATTTTTCTGTTTAACTTATTACTATTGTGCTAAATCATACTATTTCTGCTATTTTATAAGATTTGTGCCTAATATAGTATTTCTGCTAAATTACAGTATTTCTGCTTTTTATACTATTTGTGCTAAAACATAGTATTTCTACTAAATGTAGTATTTATGCTTAATCATACTATTTCTGCTTTTTATGGGATTTGTGCCTAATATAGTATTTCTGCTTTTTATAGGATTTTTGCTCAAACATAGTATTTCTACTAAATGTAGTGTTTATGCTTAATCATGCTATTTCTGCTTTTTATAGGATTTGTGCTTAATATAGTATTTCTGCTAAATTATAGTATTTCTGCTTTTTATAGTATTTGTGCTAAAACATAGTATTTCTACTAAATGTAGTATTTATGCTTAATCATAGTATTTCTATATATTTCTGCCAGGTCCCCAGGCAGCCAATCCTCTGTGAGGACTTAGACATTCAAATTTTCAAATCAGGGCCTGCACGGTTTCCCAGCCAATCATATATGTGTCCTGAGGCATTCAAATTTGCATATTGGGGCCTTCATGGCTTCTAAGCCAGCCAATCATATCTGAGGGCTGAGGAATTCAAATCCACAAATCAGGGCCTGCACGGCTTCCCAGGCAGCCAATCATATATGTGGCCTCAGGCATTCAAATTTGCATATTGGGGGAATTCGTGGCTTCTAAGTCAACAAGTCATCCATGTCGTATATCTCTAAAAATTCACATTTTAATGATAAATTGTTAACACTGGAAGATTCCCCCATCTCTTCTGAACAAAACGGTGTAAGAATGACCGCTCTAGCCCCTACGGTTAGGAAATTATGGTCATTTGTTTGAGGGGAGTCGTCACTATGAGAAATAGACTGCAATAATCCTGTGCCTCTCTGTGCTGCGTGTGTAAAAAGATGCACCTTTTTTGGCGGGAAAACGTAAACAGCCACTCGGATTGGTGGATTTAAATTCGGCAGCTCTCTCCCTCTGTGTCTGTCTGTGTGTTTGTGTGTGCGTGTGTGTGTGCGTGTGTGTGTTTGTGTGTGTGTTTGTGTGTGTGTGTGACAGAGAGAGAGAGAGAGAGAGAGAGAGAAAGGCTTTTAATGGGATGATCTCATTGTAAGATTCAAATTCAATATATTTAGACTGTTTGACTGAATTGGATCTTGTGTGTGGGTCTCTCTGTGCATGTGTGTTTCCTCATGTGTGCATATTTGTAATTGTGTGGCTGTCATAAATTTTTTTGCAGATTTTTGTCATTTAACTAGTATATTTGAGGGAACCTCAGCATGTTCAGCATTTTTTCAGCTGTCCATTTTGCTTTTCCAATTTTTCTGTTTAACTTATTACTATTGTGCTAAATCATACTATTTCTGCTATTTTATAAGATTTGTGCTTAATATACTATTTCTGCTTTTATAGGATTTGTGCTTAATATAGTATTTCTGCTTTTTATAAGATTTGTGCTTAATATACTATTTCTGCTAAATGTAGTATTTATGCTTAATCATACTATTTCTGCTTTTCATAGGATTTGTGCTTAATATAGTATTTCTGCTAAATGTAGTATTTCTGAATAATTATAGTTTTTCTACTAAATCATAGTACAGTATTTCTGCTTTTTATGGGATTTGTGCTTAATATAGTATTTCTGCTAAATTATAGTATTTCTGCCAAATTATAATATTTGTGCTAAAACATAGTCTTAATTTAAAATTACAATATTCATAGTTCATCACAGTGTCTCTGGTAAATCACAATATTTCTGCTCTGTTGTACTATTTTTCTAAATCATAGTGTTTCTGTAATGTTTAAGTATTTTTGGCTAAATATATTCTTTCTGTTATCTTATACTATTTCTCCTAAATTCTTGTATTTTTGAGAAGTTATGTTTCTGGTAAGTTACAATATTTCTGCTAAATTCTGCTATGCTATTGTATTTCTGCCAAGTATTATGTTTCCTCTAAGATATTGCAGTTCTGCTAAGTTATTCCATTTTAGCAAACTTCTTTTGCTTCTGCAAAGTTTTTACAATTTCTGCAACTTTTTGCATACAGCTTCAGCTTTAAGCATCCACACTGCATTTTCGCAGGAAATGCAAATTTTTCTAGTTATTATTCTAGTTGCTTCCGTACACTTTTTGGCACTTAACTACTTCCACAATTTTCAGCCGATTTTCACCGTTCAAATTTTAAACTATTCTGCTATTTCTGCTAATTTACGCTACGATTTTTGCTATTTTTAACTATTATACTTTTTAAAATATTAAGCTTTTTTCCTTTAATTTGTCCCATTGAAATGAATGGGAAACTTCTGCAATTCTGCTAAATTTTGCCTGTTTTTGAAACTTAACTACTTCCTCATATTTTCACCTAGAACAACCATTCAAATTTTAAAATGTTCACAAATTATTTGGCTATTCAGGTATGATTCAGCTTTTTCAAATCTTCTACTGTTTTACTTTTATGCCTCTTAAAGTTTTGAGTTGCAAAATTGTGATTTTTCACAAAATACATGTGTTGTTATGGTTGCTATGCTCTTGGCTTCCAGTGTGCCACTGAAGGTTTTGCAATTTTCACTTCATGTCCGAACAACTTCCTGCTACTTGCTCAATTTTCACTCAACTTCCACAAATTATACATCAAAACGTAGGTATTTTTGCTGGCTTTCAGAAAATGTCACCATCATTGTTGTGGGATTTATAGAATTTTTGCAAATCTCCTCAGACTAACACAAGGTCAGAAAACTCTCCATATAAAGTGAATGGAGAGCTTGTTCAAAATCACCGCTGGATTTCTGTAATGAGAGGCATATTCGAATCGTCATATCTCCTTAACGAAGCAAAGTTAAGACATGAGGCTTGTCCCCGAATATCTTCAGACACCCCTGACGCTCACAATTCAAGAATTTCTTTCTCACCTATTACCGTTCTGAAATGAGTTGGACTTGTTTGAGGGTAGGAAATTCGTCCTTCGCTCAGATTTCTTCAGATTTCAAACTGTGGAAATGAACCACTTTTTTCTCTCGTCATAACTTTTTGTTGGATTTCCACAGAGACCTGAAAATTTCCATGATTGTTCACCAAAGCCTGCTGTCTCTTACGGTGAAAGAATGATATCGATACTCCAAATAGATTTCGAGTTAGAAAGCGTTGTTTGAGGGCAAGTCAAGGCAGTTTTTGCTTCGCTCTACTCAGTTATGGTGCATTACAAGTCAAATATCTTTAATAATTCATATTTTAATGATAAATTGTAAACACTGGAAGATTCCCCCATCTCTTCTGAACAAAACGGTGTAAGAATGACCGCTCTAGCCCCTACGGTTTGGAAATTATGGTCATTTGTTTGAGGGGAGTCCTCACTATGAGAAATAGGCTGCAATAATCCTGTGCCTCTCTGTGCTGCGTGTGTAAAAAGAGGCACATGTTTTGGCGGGAAAAAGTACACAGGCTCTCTGATTGGTGGATTCAAATTCAGCAGCTCCCAGGCTGACCTAGAAACTTACTTCTCTCTCCCTGTGCATTTTTTTGCTGATTTTTTCATTTAACAAGTATATTTGAGGGACCCTCAGCATGTTCAGCATTTTTTCAGCTGTCCATTTTGCTTTTCCAATTTTTCTGTTTAACTTATTACTATTGTGCTAAATAATACTATTTCTGCTATTTTATAAGATTTGTGCCTAATATAGTATTTCTGCTAAATTACAATATTTCTGCTTTTTATACTATTTGTGCTAAAACATAGTATTTCTACTAAATGTAGTATTTATGCTTAATCATACTATTTCTGCTTTTTATGGGATTTGTGCCTAATATAGTATTTCTGCTTTTTATAGGATTTTTGCTCAAACATAGTATTTCTACTAAATGTAGTGTTTATGCTTAATCATCCTATTTCTGCTTTTTATAGGATTTGTGCTTAATATAGTATTTCTGCTAAATTATAGTATTTCTGCTTTTTATAGTATTTGTGCTAAAACATAGTATTTCTACTAAATGTAGTATTTATGCTTAATCATAGTATTTCTATATATTTCTGCCAGGTCCCCAGGCAGCCAATCCTCTGTGAGGACTGAGAAATTCAAATTTTCAAATCAAGGCCTGCACGGCTTCCCAGCCAATCATATATGTGTCCTGAGGCATTCAAATTTGCATATTGGGGCCTTCATGGCTTCTAAGCCAGCCAATCATATCTGAGGGCTGAGGAATTCAAATCCACAAATCAGGGCCTGCACAGCTTCCCAGCCAGCCAATCATATATGTGGTCTCAGGCATTCATATTTGCATATTGGGGAATTCGTGGCTTCTAAGTCAACAAGTCATCCATGTCATATATCTCTAAAAATTCACATTTTAATGATAAATTGTTAACACTGGAAGATTCCCCCATCTCTTCTGAACCAAACAGTGTAAGAATGACCGCTCTAGCCCCTACGGTTAGGAAATTATGGTCATTTGTTTGAGGGGAGTCCTCACTATGAGAAATAGGCTGCAATAATCCTGTGCCTCTCTGTGCTGCTGCGTGTGTAAAAAGATGCACCTGTTTTGGCGGGAAAACGTAAACAGCCACTCTGATTGGTGGATTTAAATTCGGCAGCTCTCTCCCTCTGTGTCTGTCTGTGTGTGTGTGTGTGTGTGTGTGTGTGTGTGTGTGTGTGTGTTTAGTGGGAGAGAGAGGACCCTGCCCTTATTTGGCAGCATGTCATTGTAGGATTTAAATTGAATATAGTTAGACTGATTGACTGGATTAGAGCCTGTGTTTGTGTGTCCCTCTCTGCATTTCTGTTTCAATATGCCTCCATATTTGTAATTTTGTAAGTTATTGCTATTCTGCTAAATCATAGTATTTCTGGTACTTTTTGGTACTTGTGCTAAATACAGTATTTCTGCTAAATTATAGTATTTCTGCTTTATTATACTATTTGTGCTAAAACATAGTATTTCTACTAAATGTAGTATTTCTGCTTTTTATACTATTTGTGCTAAATTATAATATTTCTGCTTTTTATACTATTTGTGCTAAATTATAATATTTCTGCTTTTTATACTATTTGTGCTAAAACATAGTATTTCTACTAAATGTAGTATTTCTGCTTTTTATACTATTTGTGCTAAATTATAATATTTCTGCTTTTTATACTATTTGTGCTAAATTATAATATTTCTGCTTTTTATACTATTTGTGCTAAATTATAATATTTCTGCTTTTTATACTATTTGTGCTAAATTATAATATTTCTGCTTTTTATACTATTTGTGCTAAATTATAATATTTCTGCTTTTTATACTATTTGTGCTAAAACATAGTATTTCTACTAAATGTAGTATTTCTGCTTTTTATACTATTTGTGCTAAATTATAATATTTCTGCTTTTTATACTATTTGTGCTAAATTATAATATTTCTGCTTTTTATACTATTTGTGCTAAATTATAATATTTCTGCTTTTTATACTATTTGTGCTAAAACATAGTATTTCTACTAAATGTAGTATTTCTGCTTTTTATACTATTTGTGCTAAATTATAATATTTCTGCTTTTTATACTATTTGTGCTAAATTATAATATTTCTGCTTTTTATACTATTTGTGCTAAATTATAATATTTCTGCTTTTTATAGTATTTGTGCTAAAACATAGTATTTCTACTAAATGTAGTATTTATGCTTAATCATAGTATTTCTATATATATCTGCCAGGTCCCCAGGCAGCCAATCCTCTGTGAGGACTGAGAAATTCAAATTTTCAAATCAGGGCCTGCACGGCTTCCCAGCCAATCATATATGTGTCCTGAGGCATTCAAATTTGCATATTGGGGCCTTCATGGCTTCTAAGCCAGCCAATCATATCTGAGGGCTGAGGAATTCAAATCCACAAATCAGGGCCTGCACAGCTTCCCAGCCAGCCAATCATGTATGTGGGCTCCAGGTATTTAAATTTGCATATTGGGGAATTCGTGGCTTCTAAGTGAACAAGTCATCCATGTCATATATCTCTAAAAATTCATATTTTAATGATAAATTGTCAACACTTGAAGATTCCCCCATCTCTTCTGAACAAAACGGTGTAAGAATGACCGCTCTAGCCCCTATGGTTAGGAAATTATGGTCATTTGTTTGAGGGGAATCCTCACTATGTGAAATAAACTGAAAGAAGCAGGTCTATGTCTCTGTGCTGCGTGTGTAAAAAGATGCACCTTTTTTGGCGGGAAAACGTAAACAGCCTCTCTGATTGGTGGATTCAAATTCAGCAGCTCCCAGGCTGACCTAGAAACTTAGTCCTCTCTCCCTGTGTGTGTGTGTGTGTGTGTGTTTGTGTGTGTGTTTAGTGGGAGAGAGAGGACCCTGCCCTTATTTGACAGCATGTCATTGTAGGATTTAAATTGAACATAGTTAGACTGGTTGACTGGATTAGAGCCTGTGTTTGTGTGTCCCTCTGTGCATTTGTGTTTCAATAAGTTATTACTATTCTGCTAAATCATAGTATTTCTGGTACTTTTCGGTACTTGTGCTAAATACAGTATTTCTGCTAAATCATACTATTTCTGCTTTTCATAGGATTTATGCCTAATATAGTATTTCTGCTAAATTATAGTATTTCTGCTTTTTATAGGATTTGTGCCTAACATAGTATTTCTGCTAAATTATAGTATTTCTGCTTTTTATAGGATTTGTGCTTAACATAGTATTTCTGCTAAATTATAGTATTTCTGCTTTTTATACTATTTGTTCTAAATTATAGTATTTCTGCTTTTTATAGGATTTGTGCTTAATATAGTATTTCTGCTAAATTATAGTTTTTCTTCTTTTTATAATATTTGTGCTAAAACATAGTATTTCTACTAAATGTAGTATTTATGCTTAATAATAGTATTTCTATATATTTCTGCCAGGTCCCCAGGCAGCCAATCCTCTGTGAGGACTGAGACATTCAAATTTTCAAATCAGGGCCTGCACAGTTTCCCAGCCAATCAGATAAGTGTCCTGAGGCATTCAAATTTGCATATTGGGGCCTTCGTGGCTTCTAAGCCAGCCAATCATATCTGAGGGCTGAGGAATTCAAACCCACAAATCAGGGCCTGCACGGCTTCCCAGCCAGCCAATCACATATGTGGTCTCAGGCATTCAAATTTGCATATTGGGGAATTCGTGGCTTCTAAGTCAACAAGTCATCCATGTCATATATCTCTAAAAATTCATATTTTAATATTAAATTGTCAACACTTGAAGATTCCCCCATCTCTTCTGAACAAAACGGTGTAAGAATGACCGTTCTAGCCCCTACGGTTTGGAAATTATGGTCATTTGTTTGAGGGGAGTCCTCACTATGAGAAATAGGCTGCAATAATCCTGTGCCTCTCTCTGCTGCGTGTGTAAAAAGATGCACCTGTTTTGGCGGGAAAAAGTACACAGGCTCTCTGATTGGTGGATTCAAATTCAGCAGCTCCCAGGCTGACCTAGAAACTTACTTCTCTCTCCCTGTGTGTGTGTGTGTGTGTGTGTGTGTGTGTGTGTGTGTGTGTGTGTGTGTGTGTGACAGAGAGAGAGAGAGAGAGAGAGAGAGAGAGAGAGAGAGAGAGAGAAAGGCTTTTAATGGGATGATCTCATTCTAAGATTTAAATTCAATATATTTAGACTGGTTGACTGAATTGGATCTTGTGTGTGGGTCTCTCTGTGCATGTGTGTTTCCTCATGTGTACATATTTGTGATTGTGTGGCTGTAATAAATTTTTTTGCAGATTTTTGTCATTTAACAAGTATATTTGAGGGACCCTCAGCATGTTCAGCATTTTTTCAGCTGTCCATTTTGCTTTTCCAATTTTTCTGTTTAACTTATTACTATTGTGCTAAATCATACTATTTCTGCTATTTTATAAGATTTGTGCTTAATATGCTATTTCTGCTTTTATAGGATTTGTGCTTAATATAGTATTTCTGCTAAATTTAGTATTTCTGATTAATTATAGTTTTTCTACTAAATCATAGTACAGTATTTCTGCTTTTTATAGGATTTGTGCTTAATATAGTATTTCTGCTAAATTATAGTATTTCTGCCAAATTATAATATTTGTGCTAAAACATAGTCTCAATTTAAAATTACAATATTCATAGTTCATCACAGTGTCTCTGGTAAATCACAATATTTCTGCTCTGTTGTACTATTTTTCTAAATCATAGTGTTTCTGTAATGTTTAAGTATTTTTGGCTAAATATATTCTTTCTGTTATCTTATACTATTTCTCCTAAATTCTTGTATTTTTGAGAAGTTATCATGTTTCTGGTAAGTTACAATATTTCTGCTAAATTCTGCTATGCTATTGTATTTCTGCCAAGTATTATGTTTCCTCTAAGATATTGCAGTTCTGCTAAGTTATTCCATTTTAGCAAACTTCTTTTGCTTCTGCAAAGTTTTTACAATTTCTGCAACTTTTCAGCTTTTTCAGCTACTTTTTGCATACAGCTTCAGCTTTAAGCATCCACACTGCATTTTCGCAGGAAATGCAAATTTTTCTAGTTATTATTATTATTCTAGTTGCTTCCGTACACTTTTTGGCACTTAACTACTTCCACAATTTTCAGCCGATTTTCACCGTTCAAATTTTAAACTATTCTGCTATTTCTGCTAATTTACGCTATGATTTTTGCTATTTTTAACTATTATACTTTTTAAAATATTAAGCTTTTTTCCTTTAATTTGTCCCATTGAAATGAATGGGAAACTTCTGCAATTCTGCTAAAATTTGCTTGTTTTTGAAACTTAACTACTTCCTCATATTTTCACCTAGAACAACCATTCAAACTTTAAAATGTTCACAAATTATTGGGCTATTCAGGTATGATTCAGCTTTTTCAAATGTTTTACTGTTTTACTTTTATGCCTCTTAAAGTTTTGAGTTGCAAAATTGTGATTTTTCACAAAATACATGCGTTGTTATGGTTGCTATGCTCTTGGCTTCCAGTGTGCCACTGAAGGTTTTGCAATTTTCACTTCATGTCCGAACAACTTCTTGCTACTTGCTCAATTTTCACTCAACTTCCACAAATTATACATCAAAACGTAGGTATTTTTGCTGGCTTTCAGAAAATGTCACTATCATTGTTGTGGGATTTATAGAATTTTTGCAAATCTCCTCAGACCAACACAAGGTCTCAAAACTCTCCATATAAAGTCAATGGAGAGCTTGTTCAAAATCATCGCTGGATTTCTGTAATGAGAGGCATATTCGAATTGTCATATCTCCTTAACGAAGCGACTTTAAGACATGAGGCTTGTCCCCGAATATCTTCAGACACCCCTGACGCTCACAATTCAAGAATTTCTTTCTCACCTATTACCGTTCTGAAATGAGTTGGACTTGTTTGAGGGTAGGAAATTCGTCCTTCGCTCAGATTTCTTCAGATTTAAAACTCTGGAAATGAACCACTTTTTTCTCTCGTCATAATTTTTTTTTGGATTTCCACAGAGACCTGAAAATTTCCATGACTGTTCACCAAAGCCTGCTGTCTCTTACGGTGAAAGAATGATATCGATACTCCAAATAGATTTCGAGTTACAAAGCGTTGTTTGAGGGCAAGTCAAGGCAGTTTTTGCTTCGCTCTACTCAGTTATGGTGCATTAGAAGTCAAATATCTTTAATAATTCATATTTTAATGATAAATTGTAAACACTGGAAGATTCCCCCATCTCTTCTGAACAAAACGGTGTAAGAATGACCGCTCTAGCCCCTACGGTTTGGGAATTATGGTCATTTGTTTGAGGGGAGTCCTCACTATGAGAAATAGGCTGCAATAATCCTGTGCCTCTCTGTGCTGCGTGTGTAAAAAGAGGCACATGTTTTGGCGGGAAAAAGTACACAGGCTCTCTGATTGGTGGATTCAAATTCAGCAGCTCCCAGGCTGACCTAGAAACTTACTTCTCTCTCCCTGTGCATTTTTTTGCTGATTTTTTCATTTAACAAGTATATTTGAGGGACCCTCAGCATGTTCAGCATTTTTTCAGCTGTCCATTTTGCTTTTCCAATTTTTCTGTTTAACTGATTACTATTGTGCTAAATCATACTATTTCTGCTATTTTATAAGATTTGTGCCTAATATAGTATTTCTGCTAAATTACAGTATTTCTGCTTTTTATACTATTTGTGCTAAAACATAGTATTTCTACTAAATGTAGTATTTATGCTTAATCATACTATTTCTGCTTTTTATGGGATTTGTGCCTAATATAGTATTTCTGCTTTTTATAGGATTTTTGCTCAAACATAGTATTTCTACTAAATGTAGTGTTTATGCTTAATCATCCTATTTCTGCTTTTTATAGGATTTGTGCTTAATATAGTATTTCTGCTAAATTATAGTATTTCTGCTTTTTATAGTATTTGTGCTAAAACATAGTATTTCTACTAAATGTAGTATTTATGCTTAATCATAGTATTTCTATATATTTCTGCCAGGTCCCCAGGCAGCCAATCCTCTGTGAGGACTTAGACATTCAAATTTTCAAATCAGGGCCTGCACGGTTTCCCAGCCAATCATATATGTGTCCTGAGGCATTCAAATTTGCATATTGGGGCCTTCATGGCTTCTAAGCCAGCCAATCATATCTGAGGGCTGAGGAATTCAAATCCACAAATCAGGGCCTGCACAGCTTCCCAGCCAGCCAATCATGTATGTGGGCTCCAGGTATTCAAATTTGCATATTGGGGAATTCGTGGCTTCTAAGTCAACAAGTCATCCATGTCATATATCTCTAAAAATTCATATTTTAATGATAAATTGTCAACACTTGAAGATTCCCCCATCTCTTCTGAACAAAACGGTGTAAGAATGACGCTCTAGCCCCTATGGTTAGGAAATTATGGTCATTTGTTTGAGGGGAATCCTCACTATGTGAAATAAACTGAAAAAAGCAGGTCTATGTCTCTGTGCTGCGTGTGTAAAAAGATGCACCTGTTTTGGCGGGAAAATGTAAACAGCCTCTCTGATTGGTGGATTCAAATTCAGCAGCTCCCAGGCTGACCTAGAAACTTAGTCCTCTCTCCCTGTGTGTGTGTGTGTGTGTGTGTGTGTGTGTGTGTGTGTTTAGTGGGAGAGAGAGGACCCTGCCCTTATTTGGCAGCATGTCATTGTAGGATTTAAATTGAACATAGTTAGACTGGTTGACTGGATTAGAGCCTGTGTTTGTGTGTCCCTCTGTGCATTTGTGTTTCAATAAGTTATTACTATTCTGCTAAATCATAGTATTTCTGGTACTTTTCGGTACTTGTGCTAAATACAGTATTTCTGCTAAATCATACTATTTCTGCTTTTCATAGGATTTATGCCTAATATAGTATTTCTGCTAAATTATAGTATTTCTGCTTTTTATAGGATTTGTGCCTAACATAGTATTTCTGCTAAATTATAGTATTTCTGCTTTTTATAGGATTTGTGCCTAACATAGTATTTCTGCTAAATTATAGTATTTCTGCTTTTTATACTATTTGTTCTAAATTATAGTATTTCTGCTTTTTATAGGATTTGTGCTTAATATAGTATTTCTGCTAAATTATAGTTTTTCTTCTTTTTATAGTATTTGTGCTAAAACATAGTATTTCTACTAAATGTAGTATTTATGCTTAATAATAGTATTTCTATATATTTCTGCCAGGTCCGCAGGTAGCCAATCCTCTGTGAGGACTGAGACATTCAAATTTTCAAATCAGGGCCTGCACAGTTTCCCAGCCAATCAAATAAGTGTCCTGAGGCATTCAAATTTGCATATTGGGGCCTTCGTGGCTTCTAAGCCAGCCAATCATATCTGAGGGCTGAGGAATTCAAATCCACAAATCAGGGCCTGCACGGCTTCCCAGCCAGCCAATCACATATGTGGTCTCAGGCATTCAAATTTGCATATTGGGGAATTCGTGGCTTCTAAGTCAACAAGTCATCCATGTCATATATCTCTAAAAATTCATATTTTAATATTAAATTGTCAACACTTGAAGATTCCCCCATCTCTTCTGAACAAAACGGTGTAAGAATGACCGTTCTAGCCCCTACAGTTAGGAAATTACGGTCATTTATTTGAGGGGAGTCGTCACTATGAGAAATAGACTGCAAAAATCCTGTGTCTCTCTGTGCTGCTGCGTGTGTAAACAGATGCACCTGTTTTGGTGGGGAAAAGTGCACAGCCTCTCTGATTGGTGGATTCAAATTCACCAGCTCCCAGGCTGACCTAGAAACTTACTTCTCTCTCCCTGTGTGTGTGTGTGTGTGTGTGTGTGTGTGTGTGTGTGTGTGTGTGTGTGTGTGTGTGTGTGTGTGACAGAGAGATAGAGAGAGAGAAAGCCTTTTAATGGGATGATCCCATTGTAAGATTCAAATTCAATATATTTAGACTGGTTGACTGAATTGGATCTTGTGTGTGTGTCTCTCTGTGCATGTGTGTTTCCTCATGTGTACATATTTGTAATTGTGTGGCAGTCATAAATTTTTTTGCAGATTTTTGTCATTTAACAAGTATATTTGAGGGAACCTCAGCATGTTCATCATTTTTTCAGCTGTCCATTTTGCTTTTCCAATTTTTCTGTTTAACTTATTACTATTGTGCTAAATCACACTATTTCTGCTATTTTATAAGATTTGTGCTTAATATACTATTTCTGCTTTTATAGGATTTGTGCTTAATATAGTATTTCTGCTTTTTATAAGATTTGTGCTTAATATAGTATTTCTGCTAAATGTAGTATTTATGCTTAATCATACTATTTCTGCTTTTCATAGGATTTGTGCTTAATATAGTATTTCTGCTAAATTTAGTATTTCTGATTAATTATAGTCTTTCTACTAAATCATAGTACAGTATTTCTGCTTTTTATGGGATTTGTGCTAAAACAAAGTATTTCTACTAAATGTAGTATTTATGCTTAATCATACCATTTCTGCTTTTTATAGGATTTGTGCTTAATATAGTATTTCTGCTAAATTATAGTATTTCTGCCAAATTATAATATTTGTGCTAAAACATAGTCTTAATTTAAAATTACAATATTCATAGTTCATCACAGTGTCTCTGGTAAATCACAATATTTCTGCTCTGTTGTACTATTTTTCTAAATCATAGTGTTTCTGTAATGTTTAAGTATTTTTGGCTAAATATATTCTTTCTGTTATCTTATACTATTTCTCCTAAATTCTTGTATTTTTGAGAAGTTATCATGTTTCTGGTAAGTTACAATATTTCTGCTAAATTCTGCTATGCTATTGTATCTCTGCCAAGTATTATGTTTCCTCTAAGATATTGCAGTTCTGCTAAGTTATTCCATTTTAGCAAACTTCTTTTGCTTCTGCAAAGTTTTTACAATTTCTGCAACTTTTCAGCTTTTTCAGCTACTTTTTGCATACAGCTTCAGCTTTAAGCATCCACACTGCATTTTCGCAGGAAATGCAAATTTTTCTAGTTCCAGCTGCTTCACACTCAGCTGCAAACCTTGCCAGTGTAAATTGGAAGTCATCACCTGATGAGGGCAAAAGAACATCATCTGCAAAAAGCAGAGATGAGATCCTGAGTCAGCCGAAAGGGAATTTTCCCTTCCAGAAGGGTGGAGACGTTTCATTTTTAAAATGACTGACAGAGTAGCCCTATCCCTCTTGATACTGCGTGACATTAATTATGTCTCACGGCAAACATTAACTGAATAAACACTTCCATTTATTTAAACTGCATAGGTTTAATTTGGTGCTTTTCCCTGAAGTCCACTGGGACCCAAAACATTTGCAGTTTTAAAAAGCACCAATAAAAGCAGAAATAAAAAAAACAACGGTGTTTTGTTCCATTAGGAACAAATTGACTGACAAAGTCATACAAACAAACAAAAAGCCAGAACTGGAATGATAGAAAAAAATCTGAGATATGACAAAAATATAATGCTGTGGTCTAAATGCACCCCAATATGTAGGATGAGGGATAAACACAGTATTATGATTCAGACACTGTTTTACTAAAAAGAGTAAGCATCCAAGTTTCTCTCAGGCTGAGATAAGGATCACTGACTTTCATCATCATTTAACCCTAAGGGTCTTCATTTTTTAAGGCCATCAGCACGCTCACTTGTTAATGCATAAACCAGCCACTAGTCTGTAAGACTTCCATACACTTGCACATAAAAACACATAAGGACAGACACAAACTCACAGCCATGTACCATCATCTGTCTCTGACATGAAGTGGGCAGCCGCACTGAGGCATGTCTAGGGTTGGAGGGCATGAATCAAGATCACCATAAACAGAATTAAAGAGAATAAATACTCAGCTATCATAGAGGCCGAGTGATTTATTCTGCACTTTCACAACACTAGCAGAACAGCAGCCCCCAAGAAATCAATATGTAATTATAGACATCCTACCCTGGGCTGTTCCTCTCCAAGCATCAACCACCCACCACCTGCCCTGCACCGACACCACCGCCCTCAAAACAAATGTCAGAATGGGACAAGTCCTGGAACAAGAAATAAAAGGCTTCGCCCTGCTGAGAATAGCCCTCTGTTTTAGTGTGTTTACTGTCTGTGCATGCAAAGTCTTGCACACATGTCCTAGAGCCATTTTTCATTATGGCTTCTTCCTCTGGATTCGATTTTAACTTTATAGATAATTCAGATTGTTATACGTTTGTATATACAGAAGGCGATAAAGTAGGAAATGGAATTCAGTTCATTTCCAGGCTTACATTTATCTCTCCTTCCTTTTTCTAATGGTAAAAGAACCTAACCATATCTCGGCTACAGCTTCTTATGTAGTGTACCGATATTAGAGTGTTAGGCAGTGTGTCTTATCTCGATTTTGACAAGCAAATGGAGGTATTCCCACAAAGCGAAATAGACGTAGAGTTTCATCCATCCATCCATCCATCCATCCATCTTCTTCCACTTCAGCTGCCATAGGACAAGACAAACAGTAAATCCTGGACTTTAGCAAGGCTAACAGAGACACACAACTATCCACACACACATTCAAACCTACAAGCAATTTACAATCACCAATTAACCTATCTCTGGTAACTGGGTGTCTGGACGGTGGGCCAGAGAGAACCCATGCAGACACAGAGAGAGCATGCAAAGGACCACGTGCTGAATTTGAATCCTGGACCTTCTTGCTGTGAAGCAACAGTGCGGTTGAGCAGTAAAAGTAATCCAACTAGCTAACTAAAGAATGTTTCTAATAGTAGAAAACTTACTAGTAGGTTTTTACATCAACTGGAAGCCAATCTGTTGCCAATATGTCATGCAGCTCTTTTGCTTGTTTGATATATTGAGATACTGCTGTATAGTTACATTGTTTATGCTACACGAATAGCAAACATTAAGCCAGGATGCAAGCTAGACTCCAGCACACAGCTGTTTAATTCCAAATATTTATAAAACCACGGACATCAGAATATTTTCCAGACTTACAGAATGCAACATATTTTGACTATTTTGATTTTGAGTCAGCACGTGGTGTAGTGCTTAGCCCTGCCATCTCACAGTAAGAGGTTCCTGGGTTTAAATCCACTGGCCAGCTGGGGCCTTTGGTGTTGAGTTTGCATGTTCTCCCCATAGCTGCATGAGTTCCTTCCGTTTACTCCAGTTTCCTCCCAAAGTTCAAAGACATGCCTATTAGATGAACTAGTGACTCTAAATTGGTCGTTGGTGGAAAACAAATTGTTGTCCCTGCCGCCTGTCCAGGGCATAGCCTGCATCTTGCTCCATGACCCATGTGATAGGCTTCATCCCCTCTGCAGAGTAGCTCCACAGGATAATTTACAATCAAAAATCTGGGGTCTGCCCCTCCCTTCCTTCCCTCCCCATCTCCAGCTGCCTCCCTCTTCCAGCTCCACCACAATCACCCACACATGCAGGGCCTTGGGGTAAAGATGTGTCACCGGGGTGCAGGGGAGGCATCCCCCCTGTCCCCTTCTGGCTTCCTGTGCCTCAATTTTATCTCACAACTTAGACATTCACATTACTCACACTCTCATAACACATACATATAGGATCTTGGGGGTGGGCACGCTACACGGAATCCAAATTACCATCAGGGTGTACACCTCACCCCTGGCGTCGTTGCCCAACTCTCAATTTTAAATACACGTAGACATTGAGGGCTAGCAGGAGGGGCTATGCGCTTACCTGCTGCTCTCTGGCAGGTAGCTCCATGCCCTCCTGGGTTTTAAAGGCACCTTAGAACACACATGCATCAACACTACATATGAGCGGGCGGAGGGAGGTTTGGAGTCTTCACACACCCCCGTTCTCTGCGGCCTGCTGGAGCGGGGGGGCTAGAAGGAGAAGTTAGCCGTCTGACTGGGGTCTGGAATGTGGGGCCTCCCTGCTGCTGCGGAGTCGGGGCGGTCTGCTTCTCCCCATCCCAGGAAAAAGGGTAACACCACCTGGGTCTGGGTGCAGTTTCCCCCTCCCGGGGCAAGGGTACCTAGAACCGGGGCTTAGAGTACACTTGGGGAGTGTGATCGTGTGTACAGTGTCTCTCTATGTCTGTCTCCACGTTAGGTGAGTGTTGAGTAATTGCATATGAGAGCATGAGGGTGGGAATGGATGTTTGTATCTGTGTGTGCCTGTTTGTCTGTGTCCATATGTCAGGTTGGGTGTCAGGCGCCACCTCTCTGGGGACATCTCAGGTACTCCAAGGTATGGAGGCCTATCTCCCCCTACCACCACTTCCTCTGCCAGTGGCAGACGCCCTCAGACATCGGTGCGTTGGTGGTTCTTTGTGTCTGGGGATGGGCGTCCAGGTACACACTGGCTCACTCCTTGGTGGCTGCTTATCGGGGCCTGGAGCCTGGGGCTCGCTCGGGCCACTTCGTGGGTGGGGTGCCCTCGGCCTCTTGGCCTGGGGCTCGGTCACTCAGGCACAGCTGGCTGCCAGCGGAGCTCACGGGCGCGTCACTGCAACTCCCCCTGGCTTCTGCTCCGCGGCTGCTGAGTGAGCCCTCATCTGGGACTCTCGTCAGCTCTTTCTGGGACAGTGGCGCCGCTGCCCCTCTGTTGGTCTTCATTGGTCTCTTGTGTTCTGGGGGCCTCTGGATGTCTGGAGTTTTGATCTCCTCCATACCTGCTTCATGCCCTGGAGGACGGGGCTGTGGCCCCCCCACACCCTCTAGCAGATTATTACATGAAGGAACCTTTTAAAAAAAACAAAAAAAAAACAAGCGCGTTCATGCTCACAGGTGTACACACGGGTGCTCACACACACAAACGACGCCCTTTTTTGGCTCCTACCTCAAAGCACACTGTGTGCTGTCGATCTTACGTGCTGCACAATAATGTTTAATATTTAGTATTTACAGTTATATTCCCATATATCATTGTGATGTTGTTTATTCTATTGCTCTCGTTTTCTTCTGCTTGTTTTCTTTTTTCATTCTCAACAGGTGAAATTAAAAAAGTATCTACTGTTATCTATTGTTAGCTAGTTTATTGTGATGGTGTTGTTTTTATTATGTTGCTCTTTGTTGTTTGTTTTCTCTTCTGGTTTTTTATCTCCATACAGGTGATCCAGGTGTTTTGTTTGTTTTTCTTTCTTTTTTTCCCCCCTTTCTCACCATCTCTTCTCCCCTCTATTTTTCTTTCTTTCTTTCTTTCTTTCTTTCTTTCCCTCCCTCTCTTTCTTTCATTCTTTCTCCCTGTCCTATTCCCCAGTCATGTCTGTCCCGTCTTTAAAAAACGAAAATAAAATAAATACATAATTATAATAAAGGTCAATCAAATGGACCAATATAGCAAGGCCATGAAGATCCACTTGGTAAAGTAAATCCACTTGGCATCTTTCTTGGCCTTCAGACAACAATTCTGATGGCTAAAGATCCAAACAGGACAGGCAAAAAAGAAAAGAAAAGAAAAATCAAAAATCTGAACTTCAAAGTAATTTTATACCAGAATAACTGCTGTCTTTAAGATGTTTGGATATTTACCAAATTTCCCTGATGCATTTGTAATACATGTCAAAAAAACATGCATGTTATGTGCAGACTACATGTGTATTTGAATAACTATTATATAACACATCTGCGCACTTCAAAATATGTTATCAAGAAACAAATAAATATCTGGGTTTTGGAATGTCATTCAAAGATGTCATTCCAAGATCCGGGATAAAAAATAGAAAACAAAGTTGAGCTCTCACTGTAGTGTCTGATGACTCTAGTACTTGTCAGTTTCTGTTGAAACGAGCACCATTAGCTCAGCTGATATGGTCACACACACGGGCCTCGGTGGGCTCCGCATAGGCCCTGACACATTGATAAACAGCTGTATTAGTATGAACTCTGCTCATCGCTCTGTGGTCTCTCCCAGTTAAATCAATGAGGTAACCAGTCAATTCTTGCCCACACTCAAGCTATTGCCAAGCCCTTATCTGGCCCTTGCAGTTTAACACTGACCCCCGCACAGGTAGCAGGAGACACACTAATCCATCTCTCGAGTCCAGACAGACTCATCTCATCTCATCCCAGCTACTCCTACCCCGTCTCTCCACACTTCACCCATTCTGTTATTCAAACACCTTTTTCCACCCGTTCCTTCACTCACTCCCTTGATGTCTTGCACAGTTTCATTTTCCCCTTATCTGCGTTCTCATCCATTTCCCGGCTGCTGAATTTCTCTCTGTATCCTGAGCTATCTCTACCCCCACCCACTGTTTTTCACGCCTTGTTCATAGCTCTCTCCCTTTCTTCTTCCCTACTCTCACTGCGGGTGCCTCTTGGTCTGGCCATGGGGAAACAGCTCTGGTCAAATTAACACACACATCATTGCCTATCAATATATGCTCTCAATGAGGGCAGAAATTATTTAGAATTTGAGCTGTTTTGATTCACTTCTCCTTCCTATCACCTCAGGCTCCAGTATTTGATTTCCAAGAGCTTTGGTTGAGCTGCATGTCTGAAAATATCCATAATGGCCAAATGGAAGTAAAGTCATTTGATACAACACACCTCTAGGATAATTGCAGAGGAAGACGTGTGATAGCAGATTGAGGCTCCAGACATATAATGTTATCATACAAGCAGACAGTAAATTGGAAACATCATATCACTTATGGTGTTATCCTTGTGAAAACAATTAGCTGATGTTGTAAAAACAAAAGACTTACATGGCCTAGCAGCTAAACACAGTTTCTATGGTGATAAAACGCAGCCAAATGGAAGCCTTATGTGAACCTATTCATTGTGAGAAAATCCCATACAAGAAAGCCATGTAATTATTGAAAACACATTTGCATATGGCTGCAAAGCTTATCTTGTAGCTGTATGAAGTGCTTAAATGACAAATTAGAAAAAGAAATCTCGTCAGTGCCTGCAAGACAAGGCGAACTCAAAATCAGTCAACAATTTGAATATTTTTGGATGTGGTTACAGGGATCATCTTAGGATTCCTTATTCATCTGTGACACGTAATGTTATGAAGATGAATGCTCATTTCAAACATGGCAAAAGTTTCACATAACGAGGTCAGTGAAAAGCTCAGGCTTTCGACTGCTCTAAATGCTTGATTTCAGATAGCTTTACTCTTGATGCTCTTGGCTTTGTATGATGTAACGAGAACAGTTATCTATAATATGGCCATCTCAGACACAGAGCTCTGTGAACCCAAAATCCCCACTTACATGCTGTGCAAATCTTTTGTTTGTGAGGGGCAGACAATCAGAAAAAGTTGGCTCGGAGGTTGGGAAAGGAGCTAAAATGGATTGTTTGAGACCTTGACTTACTTGGGGGGCTCCAACAAATCACATCACATAATATAAGTAGGGCACTTATCCAAACTGACATACATTTAAAAGAAATTTTAAATTCAATAGGAATAAGAAGACACTTGAAAAAATATCATCAGGAATAAGAGCGAATCCAAGTTTAAATCATCAGTGTTGCCCTTTAGACGGCCACTATCGGAGCACCAACCCATGTTAACTGCCTCGTTCTGATTTATGGGCCTCCTCCTTCACTGTGCTCAGTAAATAAATGACAACTAGCCCTGAAGTATTCTCCTCTGTGGTCCTTAGCTTGTGGAAAAAGTTACTTCAGAATGTGAGCACTTACCTCTTTAAACCTAATACGTACTTTTTCTTTCCATCTATCTCACCATTCTTTTCTTTTCTAAAATCTCATTTAGTGGAGTACTTGTAGTCCAGAGCCAGAGCATTTGAACAGTTTCACATTTTTAAGGCTCTGAGCTTCATCACATTCAGTGTGAAATAAAACTGATACTACATTCAATTGCTAAGTGGGAGTTTTATTTTAGCTAGCTTCACATGAATACAAAGAGACTTGTGTGCAACAAACTCCTGCTAACATTTCATTTTAAAGCTTTCTTATGTGTATAGCTACAGAGATGCATGCAGTCACACAAAATTATCCTATTTAGTAATTTGTTAAAAATTATGCTGTGGATGACCCCCAAATAGGAAGATACTAGATGCTTTGTATCTTACTGTGGTCTGCTGTCCCAGACCTTCACTGCAAACACCCTTAGGCTTTGTTGGTTGTGCAGTGTCTCTGGCTTCAATCTGCTCTACAAGTGGAATGTATTGTGTTGAAATCAGGGGGCTAACCTTTACGAGGATATGTTCAAACTTTTCCCTTCTCTCAATGATCACTGTCCTCAATGATAGTTTATAAAGGCACTTTAAAGTATTTCAGGACCTCCAGCAAGAAAACTGTAAATCTGCCAGCTGCCAGAGAAGTTCATTTGTAGAGTTTGCATGTTCTTCCTGTGCTTGCAAGTATTGTCTTAGCTACGACACATAATGGCTGATGCTATTGAGGTATTCATTCACAAAATCAGAAAATAATCCCCCCCAGCATACAACCTGTCTCTGTTTCTGTCCTTTTCATGTGGCTATGCATAGTTATCTTCCAAATCCAGCTACTAAAGAGGAGAAATGGCATGTGGTTTTTCAGAAGTTGTGGCAAGACATTGAACTAAACAGACAGATTCAGAAACAGACGGGGTGACACCATAGACAGACAGAGATACAGATGCAGACTCAGAGGCAGACCGAATATAACACGTAGAACTCAAACGAAAATCATCATGATAATAAATTGGAAAATGATAATAATAAACTTAAAGCGCTGGGTCACCGACCCAGGACCATGACATTGGGTTAATTTTTTAAAATGGAAATTTAAAGATAATTACTTTTTATCTCCGTAACAGACTGATGATGCATCATTCTGATAGATGAATAATTGCTTTTATAAAGGCTACATGAACGTACTGAACACAAAAACAGTGCTTGAGTTAATATTTCATTATTTGGGCCAAACAAGTAGAGGGACACACACAGCATGGCTGACCTGTCAAAGCTTAATTACTGATCAGCAAAAGCGCAAAAAAAAAAAGAAAGAAAGAAAAGAAATTGCTTTATGGTTTGTCAGAAAACAATAACAATTGGATACACTGAATCTTAAGATGACATAATAATTCTAATTATTTCTAATTAGCTCAAAGGGAGTCTCTGTTAGTGGAATGCTTTGTACTGCAGCCTTGTGGCGTGAGGGTTAAGGGATGCTGTTGTATTGCATAAAAAACAATATATATGATATGTTGCTTTTTAAAGCTTTTGAACTCCCAGCTATGGTAACTGTTTATAGATATAATAGCTTGCATTTATGTAGCATGTGTCACTTATGCTTTTCAGATTTTGAAGCAGATATGATTCTGAATGTATACATTTATGTCAGTGGTGTTCTGCCACTGGAATCTACAAATAGACATTAAAAAGGACCTGAAATGAAAGTGATTCCTCTCTCCAACAGCAATCTGTAATGAGGCTTCTTGCATATTTGGATCCATGGTTTAAATTGCTGCCATCTTGTGGTCATACTTGGCTGTTATCTCTGGAAGCAGACTTGCCTCCACTTAACTCCAATTCTTCTGACGTTTTTAGCATGTCTCACTTACACGGGCGAGTCTATTTTCCATTAATAATGGCTTGAGCTTGTCAAGCTGAGAGGCCAACAGCTTTTCCTGGCTGTTTGCGCACGTGCACTGTGGAATAATCACTGCTCATCTCTGCTTCTACACAAAGTGAAGATAACTGAACTCAGAGCAGTGAAAGCAGCTTGGTCGACCATCAGTTTTCTGTATTTTTCCAATAAATTTTTTGACAAAGATGAATTAATGGATTTAAACCAGGAAGTGTTAGGAAAAGTAGGGATCACTGAAAATAGATAATTGATTTTAGGAAGGATTAGGAATGGTTTCAAATCATCTTGTATTTATTTAAGCAGCGGAGTAAAGTTCAACAGTTAATGGGTATATATTTAATGTTTCCTATCCGAAGATAACACTGTCAGCCACAACCCCCTCATTCAGTCAAAGTGGTAAAATGGTAGACTTTAACTAGTTTATTGAGTAGCTGGAAACTTTGGAAAATGAATCAATAACCCTAAATGACTGTGGCAGAGGAGAATAAAGATCCTGAAGGAATAATAACACATCGTCTGCATAAAGGACACTTCTGCGTTCTGTATTAAATGTTGAAATGCCTTTAATATTGCAATATTGCCGGTAGCAGCAACTGGCTCTACAAATAACACAAACTAATAGAAGTCTCCTTTTGCACATAGCAAGAATGCCTTGAAGATGTTTGCAACGGTACAAAAGCTGCAAGCTGCATTAGTGCTTTGAGATTGTCATGAATGAGAAATCAGTTGGTTGACTGAATGTATAAAGTGTAGCCACATATTTTGCCAATAGACCAACTTAATTTTTCATCAAGATATTAAATCCCCTTGTAGATATTGACTATTAACCATGTCACATGGTGCTCACAGCTTTTAATTCAGTTGAAATTTTTTTGTCTTTTTTAAATTTCAAATGTACTTTTTAAGATCAAGATCTTGGCTTGTGTTTCAAAACTCATTATTGCCTTTGCTTGTGTTTTCACCCTGCAAAAGTCGCCTCACACATACTATTGTCCACATGTGACAATAGACTGCAGTATTTTTGCTCTCTGTAAATATAAAGCATGTATGTACATATCTATATCCACTTTGTTTGCACACTTCTCCTTAGTCTCAGGACACTTTGAATCTCAAGCACAGACTCTGTTTCTTCTGTTACAGTTACTGGCAACAAAGAAAGCACCTATAAACCATTTCATTTGCATTTCATCTTGCCTCTGAACACCTCAGCAGTGACGGGCAGCTTTTAAAGATAAAGCCATTACAGCAGTGAAGAAAATACGGCTGGCACTGGAACCTTCTGTCATCATTCCTTCTTTGCCGACAGTTTAGGCAGCACTCTGGGCATCGCCCCATCATCTTTTCAGTACATGAATTTGATCAAGATTTAGACACAATGAGAGGCACCATTAACATGATTTATAGTTGCAATCACGGTTGTTGTGGCAACCCAACTTTCAATACTCTCACCTCTGTGGAAGCAGTTTGAATCCCTATTCCTTGCCCACTAATGCTTGTGCACATTATATACTGGATGTGGAAACACTCAGAGACCATACTCATTCACGAATGCACACAAACACAAACACACCCACACAAAAGATTGCTCAGTGAAAGCGGCACAGTTCTCCCAAGGCCAAGGAGCTTGTGTAACACACTTCATTTGACACATTCATCGTGCAGCTTGAGCTAAAAGCATCGCACTCAAATATAAACTGAATTCATTTGCACGAAAATAAGAGAACAAAAACATTTCAATAACCCACTGAAACGACACTCGTTTTCTCCATCTACTGTGACTCGGTGCCTGCATGGGCAGAATGAGTTATGGCTGGAAAAGAGACAAATCCAATCCACTAGAGCTGTCGTTGTGCAGATGAGTATAATGCCACCTAAGCTCATCCCTCAAACTCTCACTTGCTGTTTCTGTAGCTGAACCACAGCCACTCATTGCTGTTTTGCTCCTGTAGTGACCCATCAAAGTCAAGGCAAGGTTTCAGTCATGTCTTCCTGTTTTCAGCTCTTATGTCTTTGCCAAGGTAAGGTTTAGCAGCCCCCCCTGTGGCGTTCATCAACTGCATCATGACAAAAAAAAAAAGGGGGGGCAATCCACAGCACAACACTTCACACATGACAAATAGAGAGATCCAAGTGGATCGAATGTGTAATCTGTGAGAAGCGTGGTGGTGTTGGGGAGCGGAGTAATGAAAGACTATCACATTTTATGATGGATATCCTGTCAGTGAGAAGGCAGGGCTGCAAGCAGCATAGAGGCATTACAGTACATGTTCCATCTAAACTGATGCCTGAACATTACCCGTTGTAAACAAAAGGACATTCCCCAAGAAAAAGTTGCTGCCATCATGTGTCAAAAATCTTTTCTTTTTTTTGGCAACGTCTTTGAAAATATTTTGATTTGAAAACACTGACGCTGAAAAAACCCCCTTCTTTCAACACATTTATCAAAACGTTACCAAACCATCAGCAAAGTCAGTGTATCGCTTCACATTGGAAGTTGCAACCAAGGATTGCATTTCAAACAACACTGCAGTTTATTGTGTCTTTTACCACTTAAGCATGATGCCATCCGTGACCACCTGCCTTAAACTATACTGGTCAGCTTCATGCTCAAAAGACCATGCGGCTTTTCTAATTTTATGGAGTGATGCAGGGATTTGTAATTGTGTTGATGTTTGACAAGTGAGTCATGTTGCTGAAAGTAATGAGACATGATAGAAAACAAATGTTAAATTGATTTTCATGCCGTGTAATATAATAAGTATGTGATAATTATACAAAAGAGTTCCCTGACAGACGAAAACAGACGGCCAAGAAGAGGAAAAAGGTAAGGGATAGGCTGATAACCATACTGACTTTTTCACTTAAAGACTGATTATGTTTATTATTGGCTGGACGTTTGTTTTAACAAACCAATTAGTAGAACAGCAATGATGAGTTATTTATTACTATCTGGCACCAAAAGAGTTACATCTTACAAAATAGTTTCTCGTGTAATTGAGTGCCCATGTACAACCCTATCTTTAAACACAATGTCTTT
Source organism: Rhamphochromis longiceps (assembly GCF_057381845.1). NCBI lineage: Eukaryota > Metazoa > Chordata > Actinopteri > Cichliformes > Cichlidae > Rhamphochromis > Rhamphochromis longiceps. The sequence goes on along the minus strand of NC_140562.1, from coordinate 38,033,310 downwards.
TCATTAATGTCTTTGTGTAAACCCAAGAAGTTCCAAAAGGTTTACGCTGTCTCCCAACCTGAAGATTGTTGCTGCCATCAAAGTCAAGATAAGCTCATATTTTTCTTTAAATGCTACATTGTCTCACTTTGTCTCACTTATTCACAAACTGCAGCTTGTTCAAAATGCTGCTGCGCGTCTTTTAACTGGGACTGGTAGGTTTGAGTCTATTACTCCAGAGCATTTGCCTCTGTTGCACCCTACCTCAGCAATAATCTCCCTCAAGCTATTCGCGTGTCTGATTCAATCCAATCTTATAAATCTCGATTAAAAACTTATTTATTTAGCCTAGCCTTCCCGGCTTCTTCGAGCACGCATTTGTAAGTGTACTGTAATTTATCTTTTTGCTCTGATTAATGTTTATAATGATTTAACCTTCAGCCTTTTGGCTTGTGCCTACTGTGCCTGGTGTATTATTGCTTAGTTATGTCTCCCACCTGTCAGTATATTTGTATTTGTATCTGTTATTGCTCTTAATTGGTTCTGTGAAGCACTTTGACATACCTCTGGTTTTTAAATGTGTGATATAAATAAAGTTGTATTGTATTTTATTGTATTTAAACATCAAGCATTTTTTCTATGTTCTAGTAAAATATATATGTTTATGACACTGGCAAAACTTTGCATTCATTTTTACTCAGATACCTTATTTTTCAGAATCAGGTTTGCATTATGTAAATAAGGATGTGTCAAATGTGGTTGGACACCTGACTAAGCTGTGCCATGTAATAAACGTAAGAAGCTACTGTGAATAATTATTAGATTCATCTAATTAGTGTGTGTATATATATATATATATATATGTATGTGTGTGTGTGTGTGTGTGTGTGTGTGAAGAGAAAGAGAATTACATTCATACATACATAATGGTAGTTAATCTTTGTGGATTAATATTTGTAGCCAAATAATATAAAATCTTTTATACTACTTCATAACATACATGATGATTGATCTGAATAGAACAAATACTCTTTTCCCTTCCAATGTTTTGCATAAGTGCAGATTTTCGTGGGGAGGGTTTTTACTCACAAAATAACATATCTTTTGTCCAGTATGCTCCTTTGTATTTTCCTGAAGCATTTGTTACACACACGTGTTTAATGGAAATGTGTCTTTGGCCAGATGGATTTGGATTGGTTGATGATTTCAGTGCATCTTTGTGAGCTGGATGGATACACTGATGTGCTGTACAGCCTTGGTTTTATGGGCATCTGAGCTGATGTTGGATGACTCACGTTAGCAACCATTGCATTGTTTTTCTTGGCCTTCATGCATTAATTATATCACAGTGTGTGTTGTGTTTTCAGGTGGCTGAACAAGTTAGTTGTGTTGCTATGCACCACAGACACAACTCTACAGCAGTCGGTGCATATAATTTCTTCTTGGTTAAATCAATTGTGCTAAATCCAAAGTATTTCCCTGCAAAAATTATTATCCACCTTGGGAGACAAGCTCTTCAATTTCTGATACACCAAGCCTTTACGTTTTCTTATGTACTGCTCTTAGTTGCCATTTTCATGGCAAAATATTAAAAAAAATGTGTGGTATCTGAAGACCTCTGCACAATACTGTAATCCTTGTGAAAATTGCTGCCCTAGCATGCAGAAGTCTATGATTTGCTATTATAAGCTGTAATTCAAAATTCATACTTCAAGGTCAAATGTTAATGCATCACGGAACATAAAAGGTAAAGCACGGTTTAAGACTAAAAAGTATTATTTTATAAACTCCTAAATAATTTACTAGTTATGAAATATTGACTGGGTCTGCTGGCATGGCAGGTTAAGCATGCAACAGCGCATAGTTAATTAAGCCTTCTTAACATTATCCCAAGTGTGATGTTATTTGCAAAGGCAACTTTATTTAAATGCAGCTGAGGATTTAATATTCCTGTAGCAACATTATATCTGCCAAGTGATCCATATTATTTAAATGAATCAATGCTAATGTGACGATTTTTCACTGACACAAGCCCCATGGGCATACCTGACCTGCCATCCCTCTTCTTCTGCTCTCTGCACACTCCATCCATCTCACCTCACCCCTCTCTTCCTACTCCTCTTCCTGCACTCCATCTTGTTTTGTATCTTTTCTAAATGTCTGGCCGTGACCTATTTTCTATCATCACTTCTAGCGGCTTCACCATTTGAAACAGAGACGGTGGATAAGGACAAATAAATAAAACATCACAAGATAGAAACATTAGTGTTTCAGTTAATATACGAAAAGTACAATAAGTTGACAGAAAAGGATGCTCGGGAAAGGGTGAGATGAAGGCAGGCGATCTGCTGTGATTACTCCCAAAGGAGACAGCTGAAAGAAGAAGAAAGAAAGATATGAAAAGAGTAAGGGTAAGTCAGGCGTCTAAAAGTTGTAGACAATGATTGGTGCCTTTTGACCAACACTTCTGACTCCTCTCTTTCTTTGGCCCCACTCTGTATTGGATTTCTTCTGTTTTGTTATTGCCAGCAAAGTAATTTCACCTCAGCCTACAACTTTATTTACATCTCCTCCAATTCCCTCAGCAATAAAGGCCACAGCTCAAAGCAGCTGCAAGGACATGCGCTTGAATGGGGCCTTGCTTTGTACGTGTATGTGTCTATGCATATCTGTGTGCTTGTGTTTTGAATTCCAAAAAGTTTTCAGACACATTATAGGTGATGTTTAGAGTTCCTCAGATGTCTAAAAGGAGGATTTGGTGCTTACAGAAAATTTGGAGTTATACGAAACAAATTCGACTCTGTGCAGGCCTTTAGTCTTTCAGTATCTCTTGTGTCCCTCAACCACAGCTCTAGGTCAACATCCCCCCCAAAGCCCTATCAGTACTTTACAATTAGTTGATTGAACCTGCCTCCAGTGAGCCATCTGCCTGGGCACATGGTGGAACTGATGTCCTCACCTGCCAGAGGCAATTAACTCTAAATACGACTGTCTCCGCTCGTGCACCACAATTCTTCTCCCAGCTGAATATAATAAGGTTGAACTATGTTGAAGATGAAGAGGGGGTGGGAAGCCTGCTCATGGCCCCCAGAGGGTGATGGGTAATTACTTCCGTCAGATTTATACTGGCAGTCATGCGGAATGGTGGACGACTGTCTTCGACCCTCGTAGGCAGGAGAAGCAGCAGAGGTTTTCTCTGCCGCCTTGGGTCAACTCGAATTGGAGGATGGGACTGAAAGATGGGGGAGGAAGGCAAAGGAAGGGCAGCCACTTGCGTGAAGCCAAGGTTAGGTGATTAATTGGAAGAGCGGCTCAGGGTCAGCCTCTATTGTTGGGGTGATGGGTCAAACGAGTGCAGCATTGAGAACATCACCTGATGCATGGCTGACCCTCCTGTCCTCTGATATGGCAGAAAGATTATGTTGTAACTCAGAGCGGTACGAAGAGAAAGATAGATGAGAAATAAGAGAAGGAGAAGGGATGAGGACACAAAAGAGACAAAACAGAGAGATTCTTCAGATTTGGAGTCCCTGTCTCTCAGCTGACATTTCAATTAAATTGGTATCACAGTTGCCAAGAGTATTGTTGACTTCATATCTTTTTTCACACTGAAGGATTTGAATTATTTGAAAAAGTGCAAGAAATGTGCCCAGCTAAAGCAGGAAAGGATAGACGTGCCAGAAACTGTCTCAGGTTTCACTGCATTTGACAATAATGAGATGTCTACTTGTAGAAAAGAGCAGTCGAAACAAACAAAGGTAGGGAACAGCCAGGGAGCGTGTTTGTTCACAAAAATCAAAATTCACCTAAAAATTAAGGTAATTTCTCTTCACCGTTCCACACGTAGAAACTGACATCTCTAGTTTTTTTTTTAATCTTTTCTTTAAACATCCCCCAGGTTTCTGTGAATGTCACTGCAGCCCAGTTCTCCTGTTCACCCATTAAAGTCAGCCTGGAACATGACAGATCTTTGAAGCTGCACCCCCCCACTCTCACCGGCGATGTTCCTCTCCTTACTGCCTAAAACAATGAGATCTGTGCTGTGCTGTATTTCAAAACCCATTGTGGTAACATTGTTGACAGTGGTGTATTTCTTCAGAGTGCCCTACCTTTATTTCTTCCATTCCTTCTATTGCATCTCTCTTTCTATTATTCAGAAATGGCATTTTATATGGTGTTGTATACCCCCAATGTCCTTGACGAAAAACAATGGAGATGTACAGAATGCTAAGAGGCACATAGGCGTATCATTGATAGCAGCAGAGAGCTATCAATCTTCGAAACAGATGGCCTATCAGTCGCATGGCTTTGTCCTCGACATGTCTACACTGCTTAGAGGTGACCTTTAGAAGATAATTCACACTAAAGATGATGGTATATGCTTGATTCAACTTAAAGTAAATTAACTTAAAAAAAAAAATAGGACACCATTGTATTTTACTACTTTCAGAATTTTGATAATCAATACTAATGTACATAATTAACAGTACTCCTTATATTTTCATGCCCTGCTTTTTTTGGAAGCTAATGAAAGCTCGGTTGAAGTGTAAAATAAATGATTAGGCTATAACCAGCTGCCCATTGTTCCAGCAGCACATCCCGCTTATCAACTGCTCCATGTTGGCTTTCACTGCACAAGAAAGAGCAGCCATGTCAATCCTCATTAATTCTCCCAGTGAATTAGAAGCAAAGTAGATGATAGGAAATTAATGTCTGCAAGGAGATACTTAAATTATTCAACAGTAACAGGATTATGATGAAAGATCCCTACACTGACTTCTTTCTCTTCTATCCGCATCAATTCTTCTCTCACTCCTCCACCACCCCCTCTTCCTTTTTGTGCTTTCTTCAGCTTTTCTTTCATTTGAGGCACATAGCAGCCATTGCTTGGGCTATATGCATGTATGAGTGAATACATATATGAATCAAACAATCCTGCCTAATACTAGTTTTGTCCCCATTGTTGGTTTTGGTGTTACATCTTACCATGCATTAAGTTATTCTAACACTTTTGTTTTCATCTTTTAATCCTTAAAAAATCAAGCACATGCATTCAATTTTTCCTCCAGGAGGAGATTAAAGTATATTCAGAGTCCAGTCTCGTTTGTTTGCATGGTATTCAAAAATAAAAAGAAATAAGGAATATTAGCAAAATATGGTGGAATATGACTTACATGACTGAGAAGCCAGACTAAAACCCCAAAATGAACTGGTGTATAAATGTGTCTGCACATGTTTGTATGTGTGTGCGTGTGTCTGTATGTGTGTTTGTATGTTTGATAGAGAGAAAACAGGAACCAAATAGACACACTGTAGATCTTGATTTAAAAACAGCATATTTTTTCATTGGTGAATGTCATTCATTTAGAAATACAGTCTAGTATTTTTTTTTAATTCATTATGTTTGTTGTGCAGATTTCAAAGATATACAGTGTTGATTACTCAGATGCTTATCTACATAACCAGCCAAGCTGTTCCCTCCTAGTTTTAGTCTTAATGCTTAGTGGTGGTAAAGGTCGTACGACAGAGATCTGCTGTATTTTTAAGCGATAACATTATCATTACCATTTTATGTGTATGAATCTGTGTTGCTAGATTCTAGCAACACAGTTGCCAAGAGTATTGTTGACTTCATATCTTTTTTCACACTGAAGGATTTTGAATTATTTGTTCTTGTTCTAGCAGCTAGAACAAGAACTGGAATAAGTGACCCACGGTTACTGTTTACGAATTTTTATTACATTTTTTATTATTACATTTTGACATTGACTCGTCTCTGCGTATTATCAGTGACATTGTTGATGATGATAAAATGGTAAATTGACTTTTCTACTCCACCTGAGCACTCCAAGAGATTTATCCAAGGAGTAAACATAGCTCATTTCTGATTGATGACAGTGATAATGAGGTGAGTTGTTGAGGATATCTGTAATTTTCTGTAAGAATGCGTTGCTGTTTTTGTCTCCATCAGCTGCGGTTAGCTTCTGTTCGCTGCTCTTACTGAAAGTTTTGTTGAAATAGATCTTACATGGGTAGACTCGTACTTAGTAAACAAACTCTCATATGATATTAAAATCTAATCAAACTATTATCTGACTATTAGCAGTTAGCAGCAGAGTATTAGCAGTTTTAGGACATTCGAGTCTAACATTTGCTGTCATAATGTTAGCTTATAGCATTATGTTGTTGTTGTTCCATCCAGCTCTTGTCAGCTTTCCAGGGATGGGAGGGTCACATGTCTAATCTGCTGGCAATAACTAATTGTGACAACACCAAGAATAAATTAGCATACCCATGTAGGTTTTCTTATATTAGAGCTCTGGTTTCATTCAGGACATAACTACCTGTCTGTTATCACATCCAATATAATATGGGGGACAGCTCGTGAGCGATGTGCACATGGCTTTACATGCAAAACCTCCCATTTCTCAGATGTATGTGTCTTGAACCCTTTTTCCCTTTCGCTCTTTAGGGCTGACCTTGCAGTTTATAATAGCCGATGTACATCACCAGTTGTACAGGTAAAATAAAGCCATTATTTCATTTGTTTCTTGGGTTTGGGGACTTTGGATTGATCTTTCCTCTTTGTTTAGAAAGAGGAATCAGAAGCATGTCATCCTGCTCAACTACAATTTAACCCGAGGAGTCAGCAACAGATGTAACAATATATCAGAAAATACTGATATTAGTGAAGTTGTTCTAAAAAAACATCTGAACTGTAACTCTATATACTATGGTGCAGCAGCATTCCACATTCATTTTAATCAGAGTACTACTCAGCCTTTTCATTCACTGAGCGATGCTTTGAAAAATGATGCCGGCTGAGTTTCTATAAAAGGTAGATCCTCCAGAGTGGAAGAAGTTATGATCTAAGTTTGAGTTATTTCTGTAGAAGTAGATGGCACTTTTTTTTTGCAACAAACAAATACCAAAAAGTTTTTTGCTGATTTTGGAGACAATGACAAGCAGTAACTCCAGGCAAGAAGACAGATTGGAGGGGCTGTGGAGACATTTGAAGATGTTATTGTACTATGACACCAGAGACTGAAAAATATACTGTATGTTCTGCCCATACAGTCTGTGCCTTGAATAGAGGAATGTGCCACTTCCGCTTAAACATAAGCATAGTAAAAGGAAGAACATTGTGTCCTAGTAATGATCAGTGAGTTTAAGCATAGATGAAAAATAAAAGCATTCTGCCATGCAGAAGCAAGCACAGTAAAGTGAAACTGAAGAAGAAAAACAGCATCTGAATATGAAAAGGAATTAATATAACATCAGTTTCTTCAAAGTAAATAATAAATACGTAAATGTTCTGGGTATTACATATTTATTACACAATCTAAACTTAAATTAGAGCTCTTCTTGTGTTGTGACTGAGGTCTCTCTGTACTTTTAAAGCTATTTAAAACAGAGTGCTTTGATGAACCTGAGCGATGCCCCAGTGCTTGCCATCTCATATTATGTGAGAGAACATTTCCACCTTGGTTACCAAATGTGGCAATTTAATTGGGCCTGCTGCATCAACAGAAGTGCATGGTACCTGTTAGTGTATTCATTCTCTTTTGCTATAATGAACACAGTTATCCAATGAAAAACTTTTTTGTAAGAATATATTGAAAGAACATGACTGTATAAATGAAAAGCAAACCGGTTCTCTGTAGTTGAAAGGCCTTGATTATGAGTTCCCTCCCTAAAGTTTCTATAGTGTATATTCTTTTAGCACGAAGTAAAATATGAGGCAATTTTTGGAATGCATAAGTTATAAAGCCAAATGTACTCACATCACATTTTGCTTTTACACAGTCTAGAGAAAAAGGGTCCTTAAATGCACCACAGCTGGCTCTCCAGACTGAAGCATGAATTTGTTAAATGAAGCCACAGAACAATTTGTCCCACTCACCAACCGGTGCTTTGTCCTTAGCTGGCGCTGCAGGACGACCTCAGAGCAGTAACCTGAGGCCAGGAATATACAGCGACTGTGCTCTAATTATCAGTTGCTTCAGGTAATGGTCAATTAAATATTCATCTGTGTGGATTATAGGGACATGACACCAGACTTGCATGAGTGGTGCCTGCGTTTAACCTCAAGCGATTGTATAAGCAGGGTGGGTCTGTAAATGTTAATGTTAACACCATAATGTGCCCAGACATAGACTATTAATATGAAATAATATCCAGTTCTTTTCCCAGTCACAGCAGGAAGTACACATTTTCCCCCTCAGCTTGTCCCTTAAACATTATTTTGAGCAATAGCACTTCTAGACAGAGTGTAGACTTGGTGTAAATAACTAGGGGAATGAAAACAAAAGGTTTCCCTAATGTCACAAAGCCTGAGGACGAGGTTAAATGTGAAGCATCTGATGAATTTGCTCTAACGAATTATGCAAAAAAAGAAGAAAAAAAAAGGGAAAAGGCAAGTGGAACAAAAGGATACAGAACAGTCGATTCATTGTTTCTCCTGGGGTCATGGAGAGAAACCAGAGCAGGAAAGAGGCAGAGAGAAGATGTACAACTGGAGCCGTAATTAGACACTAAGAGCAAGGAATAGTTTACAGCACATAGTGGACATAGCTTGTATCAAAGCTATTGCCATGACCCAGCTGAACAGAAGGACATATTTGGCATCATGTGGATCTTTCCTACTCTACTGTGTATGTGGGAAGCATAGGTTAGGACAAGCAGCAGCAAGATTGCAGAATAAGGCAGCAACTAAGGAGAAGCTGGGTTGTAAAGCAGCTTGAAGATGGGAAGTATCAGAAGGCTAAAGATACTTAAATACTACGCCCACCTATATGAGATTTGCAAGTAGGATGTGTGAAAGGGTAACAGCTCAGCCACAGCCTGATGTGGGCTGGCAGTGGAAATCAGCTGATCTGCCTGGATTGAAGCTGAGCTTGACCTTACAGGATGCTGCTGTGCTTTATTTTTAGAAAATAAGAAGAATAAAAATTCTCACCACAGTGTAAAATTTTAAATAACTATAGACTATATTAATTTGTCTCTGCTTTTATATGCCACAACTGGAAAACCTCTGGGCTTAAAAGTAATATGGAAATGTCACAAAAATGATATCTGTACATGTTATTGGCATAGTAACACTCAGAACAGCATCATATGTGTTTACTTTAAGTAGGCATCTCACCCTCTGCAAAGCGTTCACTCCGTAGCTCCCAGACACCGATCAGAGAAGATGTCGTCACACTGAAAGAAAAGAGCGAATGAATCCTTTACTGACGCCAGCATCTATTTAAAACCAGCAGATTGAGTAAGCCAGATGTCAGATGTGTTTTCATATTAGTCACAGCTCACTGGCAAAAGGGATGAAGTTGGCCACATCAACAAGACATCATGGCAACCAGCCAGGGCTACTCAGGCAAACACAGGCGACAGCCCCATCAACTGAATGACAAAGCTAGGTGGCTAAGATAATGTGATGTAATTCATTGACAGTGCATTTTCCTACTGAGCCATTCAAAAGCTATCTATATAAAACTGAGCTAACAAATGGCAGACAGGACTATTAAGCGCTACAGAAATGAGGCTCTTTGTCATATTCATACTGATGTTTGTATTCCAGCTTAACTTTTTCTCCCCTTTTCTCTTTAAACACAGGTCTCCATTGTATCAAAGAGAATAGAAAACAGGGCTACGGCTGTTTCAACTGAGACCTCAGGCAGTGTGTCTTGATTCCTGCCAACACTGCATCACATCCATTTTTTGCTCTCACCTACTTTAACTTGAAGAGCTTTGAAAAAAATGTGACAGAGCATGTTGAGGGAATAACCTCGTGCAACCTAAAGGGGTTACATGTTAGGCTCTTATGTTATTTCAGTGATGGTATGCAGCTTTTTCTTCGTGTAGTGTTTGACATGATTTTGTGCTTGAAAGGGCACTTTTGAAAGACGTGATACTACAGCACAAATACTTGTGGCTTTGATTAGAAGCTTTAGATGTTTTTCTTTGTATGAAACTATTTGATTAATGTCATGAACTGCTATTTTTATCCCAGAACAAAAAAAACAACAACTTTTGTTCTGTCAGAACAGAGAAATATGCCAAACATGCTGTGGCGTTGGTTCCCCGCCACACTGTAGGTACTACTGGACACCAAGAAATAACAGTTATCTTTTAAGGAACTACAAAACCCACGTTAGAGGAACTTGGAGTTCAGTGGGATAAGTCACAATTTTAACTGAACATGCTGACATTGATGTTTACTTAGTGCTTTTAATTGTAACATCAATAGGACTTTTAAAAGCGTCCATTGTGTCATTATAGGCCACATCAATGGATCATTTGCTTCCCACCATTCTGTCACTATTCTGGCCCACCAACCTTCTGCATGTCCTCCTTCACTATATCCATCTTCTTTGTAGTCTTCTTTTCCTCTTCTCTGGCAGCTCCATCCAATATATTCACTATTCCTTCGCTTTACAAGCCAAACCAGCCACTCTTGTCCATTGCCTGTGCTTTGGATGGTTGAACCCAGATATTTAAACCCGTCATCTTTCATAGCCTCTACTTCTTTAATTCACACACGTGTTACTTCTTGCATTTACTGAATATCATTCTTCTTCTCTCTAGAACATACCTCCACCCCACTCTCACTACAGATCACAAACTCATCTGTGAACACCATATTCATACTAATGCCTGACATCATCTATTAACCGGTTCTTCACTATTTCAAGTAAGAAGGTGCTTCTAGTTGATCTCTGGTGTAATCCACCCCCTGTCATGAAACAGCTGTGTAAAGCAAGCAGGATAGAAGCCCCACTGTAACTCATAGGCTGAACGGAAAGTACTACAAAACTAAACTGGGGAATTACAGGAAACTAAACACACAAAGAGACACACAGAGAAACACACAGCCATGAGGGAGATCACAACACTGGACAGAGGGAAACAGAGGGCTTAAATACACCAAGAATGACGAGGGAACAGGAAACACATGGAGAACACAGCTGAGACCAATTAGGCACAATGAGAGAGAAGAAGCAAAACTGAACACACTGAACATGGAAGGTGAGACTGTCACAATAAAACAGGAAACGATGGAACACAAGACAGACACACGAGCCTCACACAGGAGTGGAGGAAAGGCAGACGAGAGAGGGAGAGAGGGAGGACAAGAGAGACATGATGGGCTGGGGGTAGGGCTGTTCGATATAACGATATATATCGGATGAGATATAAAAATGTCTATCGTTTCATTTTACGCTATCGTTTGTTTCGTGGTGTCGCAAAATAAACTGTTTACGGCAATATTTTTCCATTGTTTTGATGGTCACTGTAGTGGCTATATTAATTTCTTAAAGTTCTCTCTTTCTTTTATATTTTATATAACCACACTAGGGATGGACAAGCGCCTGTTTTTATGCGTTGTGGTTAGCAACAACGACGGTAACAGCATCGTGTGTCCGCTTGTTTATGTTCCACATAAACCTTTCACAATAAAGCTCAAGATCCTGTTGAGACTTTTCAAACTAAACTGAATCACGTGAAAGAGCAGATTATTTACAGATGAGAAGTAAAAAAGAGCCGCCAGGTGTTAAAAAATAAACCTTAGACTCAAACATTAGAACAGATTTTTCCAGTCCCGTATCTAGCAAGTGAAAATAAAAAAATAAATAAATAAAATAAACAATAAAAGGTGAATCAAATAGACCATTACGGCAAGGCTGGGATGGTCAGTTTGGTAAAGTAAATCCGTTGGGCATCTTTCCTCGCCTTTAGACAATAATTCTGATGGCAAAAGAACCAAACGGGACAGGCCAAAAAAGAAAAGAAAAAAAAGAACAGGCTTTTCCCCGCAGCACGCCGTGTAATAAATACTCACAAAGAAAACGGCGGCCTTTACAACTAATGTCTAAAAATGTATCGTTTCATGCATCGGTTAAAACACTCGACTCCAGCCACATGACGCGCAGCTGGAAACACTTCCCGCAAGACGAGCTGCCCGAGATTCACAGAATTTACAGAAAATGTTACATTTTTGTGATTTATATCGTTATCGGACGATAGAATTCTTATATCGGGATATGAGATTTTGGTCATATCGCACAGCCCTAGCTGGGGAACATGGATAAACATGATAGACGGTGTGAACATAGAATGAAACACAAGGAGAGGAACATGGGAACAGAGAGGGAAACAAGACACAAGGACACACACATGAAAACCGAGAGGGACGCAGAGGACAAGGACACAAGGCGAACATAATAGACAAGAACTAAACAGGGAAACCTGTTTAGGTCCCTAACCTTGTGTAACCCACTGTGGCTGGGTTGACATACAGCACTGAGAGGGTCATAAATGGCAAATGGCTTGTATTTGTATAGTGCTTTACCAGTCCCTAAGGACCCCAAAGCGCTTTACACATTCAGTCATCCACCCATTCACACACACATTCACAAACTGGTGATGGCAAGTTACATTGTAGCCACAGCTGGCCTGGGGCGCACTGACAGAGGCGAGGCTGCCGGACACTGGTGCCACCACCAGTAGGCAACGTGTCTTGCCCAAGGACACAACGACCGAGACTGTTGGAGCCGGGGCTCAAACCAGCAACCTTCTGATTACAAGACGAACTGCCAACTCTTGAGCCACAGTCGCCCCCATAATTATAATTATTCCGAATTTAAACAGTCTGGTTTATTGTTCATTTATTCATTCAAAATGTATTTTACTGTCAACCTTGCACAGTTCCTACTTGTTTACTCTTAGGACAGTAATCAACATTCTGATAGAGTTTTTATATTCGCATGAGAAACACGAGGGTGAATTGAAAGGCCAGATAGTTCTAAATTGGAATGATATGCCAAGCTTATGTCTCCACGCACAGACAAGGCTAAATAACAAAATGATTGATGCTTGAACGAAGTTCTGCAAGATCATGTGTTTCCACACACAGCATTTCATTTATACAGGCATTTTGCCAGTTTAGCACTGTGTGTACAAAGATAGATAGTTTGAAAAGCAGCAGAATCTCAGATAGTTGGAGTTTTGATTCGTAATATAGGCCAAGAACAAAATTACTGGATCCTACTTTCTAAATAAGCTGAATGTCATCAAGGTCAATGTCATTTTTTCACATAAAAAACACTATACGTCCATGCCCACAGGCAAATCAAAAGCATAAAGCAAGTCGGCATTGTGCTTTTCAGAAAATGTGTTAAAACATCTGAGCAACAAGTCAATTACAAGCAGTGTTTGACTTGCAGAGGTGAAACAGAGGCTATTGTAGTGAAAAAAGTCATGCCCCCTTTTTTAATTGCCCACAATGCTTTGGAAGGCTGATATAGCAGCTAATTTAAATCTATCTAATGTATTCATTTGAATTCATGGGCGTAGCTAGAATTCATTGAAAGAGTCTGGATGACCTTCAGGATTGGTACAACAGCTCAAAATCAATCCAGTCCACTCCATTGTTGCTTGTTAATGCAAACACATACAGCACTTCTTCTGCAATCTAAACAAATAAAAACAAAGAAATAAACTGTAACACCTGCTTAGTATAGTAGGGTTAAACTTATAGACTAGATTCGAGAGGAGTAAAATAAATTTGAGAGAATTGAGTGTTGAACAGCCGGCAGATTTATTACAATGTTACAGTGGTGCAATAACCCAATGTAAACAGCATAGAAAATTAACAGAAGATCAACAGAGAAGAGCGCTCTTTTGAAAATAACAACAAAATAAAATAAAATAAGTAGTCTCTTTAGACCTGACTCCTGATGAGCAGGATATTGGGAGTTCAATGGTTTCCCAGAGAAACAATCCATATGAAGTAAGCAGTTTTTGCTCTTGCTTATCTGAAATCCTGCGATTTGAAGTAATTCAGACTGTAGCTCTACTCCTGCATCCAGAACAGCTGGCCACACTGCTTTTGGATTCGCCAAGAGTTTTCACAGGGTCTGGCTTGCCATCCATATCCAGAACCACTTCAGATCCAGGATCACAAAAAACCAGTCTGCACATACAGTACAGAGCAATAAACAAAATAGTTCTTAACAGTTTTTCTAAATAAAATGAGATCTCATAAAGTTTTCAAAATCAAGTACACTGTTGTTTTAACATTGTTCTGTCTCTATGAATTCCATTTGTATTGCTTTACAGCATTACAATCAATTGTATTTATATACCCCTTTTTAAGGCATATGTAATCACATCATGAAATGTTTGTAACGTAAGTAGTTTTAAATAACTTATTTACACGAATTAACCTATAACTGAAATGACAAAGTGCAGAAAAGGCACTGGACAACATTTATGGCTAAAAGAAAAGTGCATCCTGCATTAGTTTTGCGCATTTGTGAAGATGCCCAATCAAATAGACAATAAAATTAAATACGACATTCCATTTCACACACAATTCAAGTACTCCGACTGGTTTTAGCTTTTTTTTAGACAATACAGAATTCGCACTGTTGCAGTGTTTACCACATGTAAAATTAGCATAAGTTTTCCTGCTAACTTATCATCTCTAGTAACTCACCGGAATTCCCAAGAAACAAATACACGCTCTGCCTGGTTTTGGTCAAGAGTAAAACACATAAAGGCCTCTGAAAAGTACATAACTTTAAGTTAGAGACTGTTGAAAATACTTTATAACACTTATTTTATACCGAAAGACTCACTGTGTAGCTTGTTAATTGCTCTCTTTTGCCTAGCTTAATGCAGCAACGTGCTTTTGTTGCATTCACTGAACTACGGAAAATCAAAGTGTGTTCAAGGGGTGTCGGAAATAATAATACAAGGTAAAAAACAAGAAAATACTAGTAACCATGTCTATAGGGGTTACAAAACAAAAAATGGAGAATTAGGATTTGATAAGCATTAGGGTGATATAGTTCCAAGAATGCTGTAAAGTAGACTTAATGACAGTATGACAGTATGATTCAGTAAAAAGGACTAGATGTTAGAGTCCCTGATAATGCATTGCTTTAGATCAGGGGTGCCCAATCCCGGTCCTCGAGAGCTACCGTCCTGCAGCTTTTAGATGCATCCTTGTTCCCACACACCTGAATCAAATGAATGGCTTGTTATCAGGCATTTGCCAAACATGATGACATGCTGAAGAGATCAAACCATTTGATTCAGCTGTGTTGGAGTAGGGATGCATCTAAAAGCTGCAGGATAGTAGCTCTCGAGGACCGGGATTGGGCACCCCTGCTTTAGATGGAGAGACTCTTGAGGGATGGCTGATATGAGGAAAGGCAGCCCAGAAGCTTTACCAGCAGCACACATCGTTGTGTGCCTCAACTTTCGGTCTTTTACCCAGGCTAATCTGCCATTTTTTCTTCCTTGGTTAGGTTTAGGGATTAGAGATCTGATCTAGATTATCATTTTAAAGTCGTCAGTAGTGGACCCTGGATTCATCGGGTGTTTCGGCCATTATCACTAGACACCCTCATCCAAGGAGGCCCTGCCAGGGTTGATCAGGCCCTGGAGTGTGTCACTGGTTTATGTAAAATTCTCTTCTTCTTTCTCCTATTTAGTTTTCTACAGTTTATTTTCTATCTATTCACTGCAACTGAGAAATAATACTTACCTCTTTAGCATTTATGGAGCCTCACTTCTTCAAAGGGATAGAAAAGGTGATGGAGAGAAGTAAGACAAAAGGGGACAAGATGGGAGAGAGCAGAGTGGAGAGCCGGAAGTGGGGATATGGCTTCCCACACCTCCCCGCCGGATCAGGCTGTACACTCTGCCTCCCCACTGCCTCCCAGAAAAGGGGAGATGAGCAGGGTATTTATTTTTTCCTCACGGTTAGCTGACTGCTTTAGCTGCCCAAGTGATGTCAACCCTTTTTAGCCATACCCAGTGACTAGTCCTCTCAGCAGTGTTAGTTAATTCTCTTATAGCTATTAACTATTAACTATGACTATTAAGCCAAAGGAAGAGATGGCCAATAAGGTACATTGGTTATTTATTTAGCTCTGACAAGGTGATTTTTATTGCTGGTACAAGACTCATATACTTTGAGAACAAAACGATGAAACAAAAAGCCACTGCATAACATCTGGATTTAAAAAAAGACAAGAGCACAAAGAGTCAAAGGTCTGTTTTTGAACTGGAGGACAATTATGGCTTAGCAGGAAAACAGCTGAAGTTGAGATGAAGGTCTGCGCTTCGGTTACTAAGGTCATCAGAAGGCAGAGTCAAAAGTGCAGCCAATCCACAGCCAGACATGTGCTCCACTTTAATAGAAGGCGCCCATCCAAAGGTCAAATCACTGGCAACAAAATTTGTCAGAGCTTCATTTAAAATGATTTTTTATATTATGAAAAAAAAAAAAAGAAACCACACACAACAGCACAAGACGCAGACATTTTCCAATGTCACATAAGATGGAAATTTTTTAACAAGTCTTGAAAGGGTCAGACGGGTCAGACTTGTCTGGACAGAGACACTCGAGGAGGAGTGATCTCTAACAGAGATCTTTTCATTTCTACAGTTTAACCCTCTCAGGCTCAAATTAAACTTTTTGTTGCTAATGCACAACCAAGTCCTGCAGTGGTACTTCTGAGTAAAAAAAACTCATAAAATATGTATGTGGGGTAATCAGGTTGTTAGTGTTTAACTGTTGCAAATCTGCAACGCCTGCCTGGAGAGGGTTAAGTGCTCTTTGGAAGACAGCAGGCTTTTTGTAGATGGTCGATTAAATTGTTGTCTATGGGGGCACGGTTTAAAACCTTCAGAGTACATTTCATAACCCACAGATAAGAGTAAAGTGGTCTTTTCTACTGGTTTACACTTTTAACCATTCACGCTTCCCTTGCATGCAGACAGCACTAATGTCCTTGGAATTTATCCATTTCCCATTTGTAGCAAAAAAGCAGCAAAAATAACCAAGAAGGGCACCAGTAGATCCTCTGATGTAAGCAGTAAAAGTGTTTACATAAATGTTACTGAAACAACTGTTTGAAAAAGCAAGATGTATTTATTACCACACCCATCTGCAGCCAATGGACAGGTTTTTTAATCTTCGAATTGCACTATACTGCACTTAAAATAGAGAAAAGATGAGTCACTTCAGCGAAGGAGTGGAGGCAGCGTTTTAGTCTTGTTCAAAGAAAAGCAAGCACAAAGTGTAGAACATAATGTGGAGAAATGGCTGTGATGTTTGTTTATGACAGATGATGTTTTCTGTTTAATAACCAGAGAGGCATGAGTGAATCATAAAGATGAAGCCTCTCTCACCCTTGTAACTGAAGTATAGGAAGGAGGGTGATACTGAAAAGCACACTCATCTGTGATGACTTCAGCTTTTGGACTAAATACTAAACAACCTCCAAACTCACATGTATTCTTAATGATTTATTACCCAGGTGTTGCCTTATCTCCATATCCATGACACTGGTTCAGCCTGCCGTAAATAACCTTGTGTCCTCTCATTAGTAGGACAGCCATGTCTCCCTTTGGCCTCGTTGGCACATACCCACACACAAACACACACAATCCCCTGTGAGACCTGGCCAGCCATCACCATCATAAATCCATGGGACGCACAGTCTGGCAGCGAGGGCTGGGCAGCTAATTATCCAGACACGAAGAGCTGGGCATGGAGGTGACCCAGACGGACAGATGGGGAAACCCAGATATGCATATGCAAGCTGGTGGCAAAACGTCGCGGGTCCTCCGCATGAGAGGTGGACACCCTAATCTCACTTCATGACCGAGAATTAAGTAATCAATTGGCTTTACCCACTTGTTGCTAATTAGGGTCACTTAGGGTAAGCATTTGGCTTACACTGGATGGAAAAGAGCCTGGACAGGTTTCTCCTCATTGCAGGATCTCACTGCCGAAAGGCCACTGTGATATGTGAGGTTTTTTTAAAGTGCAAAATATAAAATGCTATACAACCACTGCATGTTTTAGTTTCTAGACTCTAGATGCCACAGCCAAAATCTTTTACTCATTCAATAATAGTAATAATTATTATTATAATAAAGAACTGAAATCTTGACAGCTTGAAAAAAAAAAGCAAATTAACTTCTTTAGGTTTGTGGAGACATTTCACCTCTCATCCAAATCAAATCAAATCAAATCACTTTTATTGTCACATCACATGTGCAGGTACATTGGTACAGCACATGTGAGTGAAATTCTTGTGTGCGAGCTTCACAAGCAACAGAGGTGTGCAAAAATACAATAATGTAAACAAGCAAAATACAAGAATGGCTACATCTGAAACTAATAAATATATGTACAATATATAATAGTATATGCATTTCTGGATGTGTATACTAAATATTTTTCTACGTGTGTGTGTGTGTGTGTGTGTGTGTGTGTGTGTGTGTGTGTGTGTGTGTACACATATTTTACAAATTAAATAGAGTAAACAATAAATAAAATATATAAAAATATACTGAGTTGAGACATGTGCAAAACAGTGGCATTACTGTACAGTATGGAGTACATAATGTTGAAGCTCCAGTAGTGAAGCTGAGGTGTCTATGACGTGTTCAGCAGTCTGATGGCCTGGTGGAAGAAGCTGTCTCTCAGTCTGCTGGTACGGGACCGGATGCTGCAGAACCTCCTTCCTGATGGAAGCAGTCTGAACAGTTTATGGCTGGGGTGACTGGAGTCCTTGATGATCCTCCCCGCTTTCCTCAGGCACCGCTTCCTGTAGATGTCTTGGAGGGAGGGAAGCTCACCTCCAATAATAAAGGCTCACTTTATCAATAGTGCATCAGATATCTCAGACTCTCCACCATTTGTTTTCTATTGAAGAAGCTTCTTGGATCAGAGGTGAAATGTCTCCACAAACCTAAAGAAGCCTGTTGGCTTAAGAGCTCTTAAAAGCTCTTAAGATTCCCATGACCTGTGAAAATACTTTAAAAGCCAAAGAGCACAAATTGAAAAATGATTAGCTATGAGAGGTGCAATGAATGAGGCTGGAAAGGTGGGGTGTTATAGACACTGTAATATACTGGTGGAAATATTTAAAGTATACATGACTCATACATTTATACATTAACCCAGTGGTTAAGTATCTGTGGTTGGTATTTCTGGAAGAAACCTACAAACACCTAGAATGATATTTACACCTGTCGAAATGCAAAATAAGAGGTAACTCTGGATAATCACAATGTTACAGTGCAGTACAATTACAGTACCCACTCATATTTAATAAGCCCGATTCATACTTAAAGGAAAGGAAGAAACTATCTTGTCAAGTGAAAGACAAAATGAAAATCAGTTCAACTTGTAACAGTCTTTGGATATTTTAGAACAATAATCCATAAATGTAGACTTACAAATGAGTCAGACCACTTCCATTCAGAGCTGGCACTTCATGGCTGTCTCCCACCTGGTGTAGTCACGCTCCAGTGGATCGACTCAGTGGGGGAGAGATCAAAGCTCGCCAGACTCAGCCCAGCTGCTGATAGAGTCATACTACTGCTGCACTGGGTATGTTAATGGGGGAGGCACTGACAGACAGGCGATGGCGTCCTGCTGTGCAGCAAGGTGCCAGAAAGTCAAGGTGCATAGATGCAGGATGTGTGTGACTGTTTATATCTGTATGTAGTGGACTTGATGAGCAGACTGTGAGTGGGCTGTGTGAAGTGCCAGGAAAGGTTGGGGTGCTTTAGTATCAGAGTGTCGCACTAAAATATTTGTCATATGAAATGACTTGGTAATTTCTTAATGGGGAGGAATGCATAAGACAGATAGTTGTTTCTATTTCTGACTCTATTTACAAGAATCTGTCAAAAGTCTGCTGTTGGGAACTCAGCTTGAGCTTGACACCAGTCAGTTTAAATAGTGTAACATCAGAGATCTATTGAAAATTATAATTTCTTCTTGGACTATCAGTTTATAGCCCAGAGTAGTGTTTTTATTTTTTCAAGTGAAGTTGTGTGCCATTTATTTACGACTGTGAAATATCCAAGGGAGTGAAGTTCAGGGTGGTAGATGGAGTTGCAACATGACTTGGATGCAGGATACCAGGGTTTGTGCCAAAGATTTTCAATAAACATTTGCTCTTGTTTTAGCTATTTTTCCTCACCCTGGTTTATGTGCCAAACCAATGTCACAGGACCATAACAGTTGATAAATACGAGTCAATAAATATTGGAACTGAATGTCAAAATGAAATAGTGATTAAACACAGCTATTGTTTTACAGAGTTATGCATGTTCAATGTCATTTGGATGCTTGTTTTTACAAACAAAATTCAATTGGCCTAAAGTTTACCATTGAGTGCATTCATGTGCAAAGGTTATTCTTTTTTTTTTTGTTTTTGTTTGTTTGTTTGTTTTTAACCACCTGGGACAATAAAAAAAAAGTTAACAAAACCTAATGTGTTATCACAGTAAAGTTGGGGTCAGTGTTTCAGCAAACTTTTTGATTTTTGTATTTACAAATCAAGTGAACAATGCTGGAGTGGTATGTTTTAAAGTGTAATATTTTGTAATATTCTTGCTGTCTTGGCTGGTAATTTGGCTGCACTGATGGCTCACATAGTTATCGATCCAGGGTGAGTAGCAGTGAGTGAGTATGCAACTGGATGAATATATCTGCAGTCCTTTATGCAATTTTGATTTTTTTTTTTATTTAGTGGTCTGCGTATCATCATGTATGGTTATGATCGTAGTGCTGTCGAGGACTTGCAAAGTTGAGCACTTTAAAACAACACGCTCAAAAAGTGTTGAAACTTCAACATTCTGTTTCACTGGTCTGTTTGTTACATTGTTTCTCAATATATCCCTTCTCAGAAGTCTCTGATTTTTATTTCATAAAAACATGTGAAACTCAAATCAAACCAGGGTCAGAACTCTGACGTCATGAAGCTTTAACATTTGTCACATCTCTCTAACACCCAACCCGTTCCATCGGCTTTTGTCAGCGCTGGTTTCCAGTGCAATCAGGTTTGTGTTCTGCATGTCACCTAGCAGCTGGCTGCATTCTGACAACCCAATCAAGAGCACCAGCGGGAAACCAGTAGGACCTAGTCACACTCAAAATGAGATTACAGTCCAGTTAGCAATACACCTGCAATCATGGTCAGAGTAACAAAGAGCAAATAGCATGATTTCTGTACTAGTGAAATCACTCACGTGTTTTTGGGCTCTGGTATAGTGTTAGCTTGCACATATTAAAACGAAAAGTTACAAATTTAGCTACAAATGCTTCAAGTACATGTGCATGAAATTCCTTATGTAGGCAATGCAAACTACCCACTACTCACAACAGTCAAGAGTAGCTGTATATCAAATAAATAATAATATACACAATATTGTATGAAACAGTTAAGATTTCAGCAACAAAAAAAAGCTAAAGTTGGGGGGAAAGCAGTGCAGAGTAACTAAGCAGACAAGCATCTATTCCTCACATAAACTGGATGTAGGTGGAAGAAAATACAAGGTTGACTCCAGCCACCCCAGCAGTCATCTGACAAATTCATTCTAGTAACACTGTGTTGTACACGATGGATGGATCTGCCAACTGCCAACCTCTCACCTCCCGGACCAATCAGAAAGGAGAATGAGGTTCATTATTCAGGACAATTAGCCAATGGGCTGAGTGTCCTCTGTTGTTACTCATGGCTCATTTGGTCACAGTCAGATGACAGTGCCATGTCTACTCAGGCTGCATGCCACTCAGGGGAGCTGACACAGAAAGAGTAGACAAGCAGCCAGTTCAAGATCTGCTCAGTCAGGAATACAGCCCTGCTTTCTGGTGTAAGGTGTGCTATATGCTCATGACTGTATTCATCCTCTTTATAGCAGATTCTGCAAAATGCACAAATACTGTAAAAAGTGACAAGAAATAGAGAGATGGGGAGTCATAGCTAAAGACAAGGTAACAACATAATATAGCAAGCATTTGATGAGGTAAATATTTTACAGCTTTTATCATAAAATGTATGTGGGATTAAGCCAACACATTAATTAATCCAGAAGTCTCCTCTCCCACAGTATTATGACAACAGTCTGTAATGTTGTAATCAGTAAAGTTGGCTGTTGTATTTTTGCATGTGGGATCCTAGTTATCTACAAAGGAGACAGCATTTATAATTTTTGATTTATCAGTGTTGTGGCGTGGGCTCGTATGTATGATGTGTGGTACTCCCATATGGGATTCTGCCTGTGCATCAAATTAATGATTAATCATCAACCACAAATGCTGCTGAAATAGCTGATAACTTCTGAAATCTGTTTCTAGTCTTTATAGCAAATAAGAGTGTTATTCTTCACTAAAGAGGGGTGGTTGTGGACTAGAGGATGGGGGTATTTAGTGATGACTGCCCCTTGATGACCGTTTTTTGACTGGCTTGACTTTGGACTTTACTTTTTAAAGCCAAACCTCTAGATACCTCTAGATCTTCTCATATCATTGCCAAAGTTTTGTCACATTTATCAGTGTATCACAAGTACAACTTTGCTTAACCACTTTCAGCAAGTTTTTGATGTATGTATGAAGGGTCCCTGCTCCCTCCTGAATAGTAGCTCTGACACCTGCCAATCCTGCCCACTCCTTTAACCCATCATTATATGGCTATAAGAGTCTCAGGGCACTGGGTTTTGGTTGGGACCCTCCATGCAATTTGAAGAGTGTTTGGTAGTATCCATCTCCTCCCTGTGATCGCTTGGATAATCATCCAACCACTGAGCTGACTTCTCTGCCCCCATCCCATGGAAATGTTGGCTGACTTTCTTGCATCCTTGTAGTTCTTTCTGGACTATAGGATACACAGGTTGTATGTTTTTATGCCCAGTCTTGCTTTTCCAGTCTCAGTCACCTTCCCTTATATGGCAAATTATATTCTTGTATCCTCTCCCTCTACCCTGGTAAGGTAGATGAGTTAGTCAATGTTGTTTACACCTCTTGCAAAGCTAAATGTTATCCAAACACAGGAGGCGGCTGATGGTCATTTCATTGCTAAATCTGAACCCATATCTATGCTCTGTGCATATGCAATGGCCTGGGAGCCAGCCACATTAAATTATTGATGGAAGTTATCAGGGACCATTTAACCTCTAGTACTAGTTGCTTAGTCGTAGAGTCTTGGTTGATTATGCTGATTGTGCTTACTAGCAGTTACGATGCTTGATGTGTGCTTCATTGATGTAAAGAGGCAGTTTATGGGCTTGTAGGTCAAAGGTGGTGTACTCATATGTCTGTGTGAGTGCCTGCTGTTAGCAGTTCACTAATTATGCTACCAGGTAATTATGGAGTGTTGTTAGTTGCTTCAGACAGTAAGAGTGATTTATGTCTGTTTTTGGTGTCCATTCAAAATGCAACTTTCTCATTTTGAACTTATTTGACCGTTTCTTGTCTGAAGAGTTTGCTGTGATCTGCTCTTAGATCCCTATATGGTTGCTTGTTGAAACTCCCTGAATGGGGTCTTGAATGGGAGAACAGATCTTTGTCTTCTTGGTTTCTGGTGTTTCTCCTCACATTAGTAGTCATAATCGTGAGTCTTGATTTGCAAGTTCAAGGTGCTAGCACGCTAATGGGACTCCCTTGTGCGCCTGTTTTAGCCAACTAACATACACAGTTTCTTGATGGTGATTAAGCACCCTGACATGACTGCTTTTCTGATTTGACAATGTATAAATAAAACTGAGTTAGGGTTAGGGTTACGGCATGCAAACCCCTCTTCCACAGATGACACTTCGATACTGTTTTGATTAGTGCTGCAGTGTGGCATACCAACACATTTTATTTCAGATGCTAACAAACTTGATCAGTGGACAGATTGAGTTGACTAGTCCTGCTAAAAGCAGGCAGCAATAGTTCCTGATTAATTACTTTGACTGACCATGCACATTACAACTCAGCAATACTTCATCAGTACATCTATTATTCAAGGATAGAAAGCTGACTTAGTTTTATAGATTTGTGTGTGGCAGCCGAACGAATTGATTCCTAAGAACAGTGCATAAAATTCAAGTCTTTGCAAAGTTTTGGAAAGCTACTCAGGTCTTTAGGTACAAGGTTTACTGGATTTTGAATTGATTTAATTCTTAAAATATTGAGACTGAATCATGTTCTAGAAATATACCAAACTTTTTGACTTCTACTTGCCAATGTAAATCATTTACACTGTATGGCTGTCTAATCTCATGAGCTGGTGGGATCTTATGGTACCTGTGGGTGTTTGAGCAAACCTGAAGTCATTATTAAATCTACTATTTTTGGTTTTTACTCAAGGAGTTTCATACTTGAAACTAGGGCTGAATGATTATGGAAAATAATCTAATTGCGATTTTTTTTGCCCCAATATTGCGATTGCGATGCGATATGCGATTATTTTTTAAGGTCTTTGTCTTCTGTATTATTAAACAAAGACAAGCAATACATCATATAGTATGGCCAATACTATATTACATTAATTTTAAACTGTTCTTTCCTGGAAGACAGACCTCTGTTATGATGACATGAGGTGATGCATGAATTGATGACTGACATTTTTATTTAACTTCTTCAATCACAACAGTATATTTGAACATACACAATAGTTTATTTTTAGCTTACAAACATCTGAGCATAAAGTGCTGACAAGGAACCCTGGTGTAAACATTAAAATGAAAGTCAGTACAATGTGCAGATTGCAGAAATATACATAAACAAAATCAGTGGCTTTACCACACTCAGTTTTTCGACATCTGTGAACTACTAGACAGTCATTCAATTAAAAAATAATATTAAATAAATAAAACTAATAAATAAAAAATACACACATCTTACTGATCTCTGCAGTCAGTAACATTACACATAAAGTGCAAACATAATAGCAATTGTATAAACACACACACAAACACGCCTTTAAAATTTAAAGGCGTGAAATTGGACGGTTCTGATTAGCGTCACCGCTGTCTCGGTGGAGTTTATTAAACTCGGCCGTCTGCTTCTTGCTATCTAAAATATAACCAGACACTGGTGTAAATTCTCGACTGTCTCATATTTCTGTTTAATAAGTTTTCTGTTTGACGTTTAGTCAGCTGTGTGAAAACCAAGGAGGAACCCACCCGGGGGATTAATAAAGTTTTATTTTATCTAATCTAATAACTTTAATCTCAGCCAAACCGATTTACTCACGAACAAACAAAACACTGAAAAAAGCCCAACAATAACATTTTTAGGTTGTCTAAGTGACTTATATATTACGTTTAACCCGAGCAGCGAAACTCCGCGGTGATCTGAAAATGATGTGCCGGGAGTTGTGCCGTTCTCGGCCGCATCAGTAACACTCGAGCTCCCGGCTAGCTGTCGAGCTGGTGGGTAGCAGACGCCTCTGAAAACGTCGAAGCACTTTTGCAAATATGGGATATCTTGATAAACCGAGCAGATATTTGATGTTTACACAACTACTTTCTCGCCTGAAAATATGTTAAAAGTTTATTTTGTGACCCAGAAAGATTAGTATGAGTAATTTTAAAACTTAGTAGCGGCCGCCATTGCTGGAAACTAGAGTTTGGCTGGGCCGCGCTATGAATTCTGGGATATGGTAGTAATTTGGACAGCCTTCGGCGCGTCGCTGTGACGTAATCGGTCTACAAATGCGGCCTCAGGAGGATGCAGCCCATGAATTTGGACATGTCCAGAGTATAATCGCAGCCTTTGCGGTTAGAAAATTGCACTTGATCATGTCGCGATATTATCGCAAATGCGATATATCGTTCAGCCCTACTTGAAACAGACGGACGTCGTTCTTTTATAATTTTCAGCTCTGTAATGAGGTTTAGGTTAAGTATACAGAGTTGTATAGACTACCTAATGCATGACTGGTCTTTAACACCTCTGTTTGTGTATAGGAGAATTACATAATAGCTTTAGTGGGAGTGTCCAGAAAACACGGTTTAATCTGTAGGATTGATAAGCAGGTGAATATATAAAATGACTCCGGTTTCCATTAGGCATGTTCCACCAAATTGTTTATCGACCCATATCTCAGCACTGACACTCTCTGATTAATGATGTTATTAGGGAGGGAGGAGCAATGGGGGCTAGGACATGACAAGCCATTTTGAGACTGCTCAAAAACACTGAGCATGAAAGCGTGTGCTTGTGCATTTGTGCATTAAGTTTAAAACATGCCCATTCTGCCATGTGTGTCAGCATAAAAATGTACATTTTAATGTGGCCCTCATCATTCTTTCGTGTTTATTCATGCTGTTTGTAGGTCTCCATCACTGACTTTAATGAGCTTTGTGGATATTAAAGTAAACATGCATGGATGTACAGTATGTATTAACAAACTCATCAAAAACAGCGTAATGTATTCTGGCAGTGAAGTGTTTTCGTGCTGTTGTACCAGTGTGGGGTAATTTCTCGGATAAAAACGCACATTCTAGCAGATTATTGCATCAAATACTTATTTGTGAATATCGTCTCCACTCTGGATTGCACTTTTGGCCAAATGGAAGTGCTTTCATTAAGAACGACAATGGCCCTTTCAGCCTGGTTAAGTGTTCAGCCTACATTTTGAACAGCTTGCTAATAATAGCAACCAAATGCCGCGGTTTTTGCAAATGACAAGCTATATTCCAAATTTCCGCGTTTATGCTCTGTTTTACAATGAGTCTATGACATTGCAGAAGAGGCATTTTCCCCCACTTCTGTAATGACAAGGGAGATGATTTCTCCGAATCATATGTTAGGAGTGATTAGTAGTCCAAAATCGTCACTACCGCACCTCGTGTTTTTGCACACACACTTGTATCACAGAGGAACGTTTTTTATTTATTTATTTCCATCTAAGGCTGAAGGCAATTCCCATCACTCTACCCGCTTCTTGAAGTACTCTGTCAGCCATCAGTCCCCCTGGATGGAGCCTTGTCCACCGGCTGTGAGCCCAGTCAGACAGCGGTACTGTAAGTCTAGGTGACCTTTGAGCTGTGGCAGGCAGCAAGTCATCTGACACCTGTCTCATTCACATCTGCTTCAGGACCCATGGGCTGCTGATTTTTAGTATGTGTGTGCTTGGACTCATGTGAGTGAGACAGAGTGAGAGAGAAAGAGTGAGAGAAGCGGCCGTGCCTCACTACACCTCCGACGGATCAGTCGGGAGGAGGAGAAAAATGAACTAATCAGCCTCTCCAGTGGTGGAATCTCACCCAATTTATTTCCAAGCTAACAGGCGTTGGTTAATGAGCTGAAGCAAAGCATCCTCTCTTTTCCTTCTCTCTCCTTTCCTCCTGTCCTCTGCTGTTCCACTGGTAATTCTGCAGACCAAACCAATTACTCCTGAGAGCATCTATTCATTCGCACACACGTTCACATTTGTGTTACCAGTCATACATGTTCACAATGCAGTTTGAAGAGAGAAAAATAAAGCACACTGGTATATAGGCAGTCATTTTGAAGCCCTTTGTGCTCTTTGAGCTCTTTGTGCGTCAATTACAAAAAGTCTTAGCGAGGGTAAAGTTCCTATTATTTAAAAAAGCTGTGAAATTGAGAGAGCGCCTCTATCTAAAGATCTTACTATTGAAATAACACCTTGCTGACTTTCTGTTAAGGTGTAGTTCAGACAGCTCCATGACTGAGCTATTGTGGAAAACAAATCCTTGCAAACCTACTGCGCCTTTTTGGTTTTTATGCTCACGTGGCAAAATAATGATTTTGAAAACCTTTTCTTACTGTACCTTTGTTTCAGCAACATCTCATGAATAGGCACATCTTACTAGCTCTATCCCTCTTCTCAACTTCTCCGACTAACTAGAGGAACAGTCAAAAAAACATCTATCTCCACACCTTTATATACCAAGGCACAGTGTGTATTCTCTCATCCATCAATACCTTCCAAAACTATCACAAATTACTGTCTGAGAATCAATTTTTTGGTGTACAAACAATGGTTAGAATTAGGCACAAAAACCACCTGGCTGGGTTTAGGGAAGAATCATGGCTTGGATTCCAATAAGCACTTAGCTGATGTGGGAAAAAAACATTGTGGTTTGGGTTGTGGATGCAATACTAAACGTATTTATGGTCATGCATAAAACAACATTGACTGTAAGTTTGAAATAGGAACTGCACATCTGTCTCCTCTGTTAATGTATAATTCATTTTTCTTACAACCTTGTGCATTCAAGCATTAAAACATTCAAATGCTTGTCTCGGAATCTGATGGCGGGAACATCATGCTCGACGTCTCGACTAAACGTCCAGTCCTCTTCCGCTTATTTAATTGAGGGTTGCAGGGGGTGAGGTAGGGGGCTATGTGGGGTCAGCTGGAGACTAGTTGAACTGCCACAGGGTGAGAAACTGACCTGTAACTGTTTCCATGGTGTTGTATATCTTCCAAAACCATGTTTGACATGTAGGAAGAAAGATAGATATAACAATACTGCACATTACTGTGAGACTAGTTTTTCTTCTCTTTCTTCACTTCTGTTTCTTTGGCTTTGGAATTTTGGCTCAGCACACACCACCTAGCATATATTCTGCAATCAATAACTATAATAGTTATGGGCTTGTCTGCTGATATTGTGCCAGTATCACCAAACATATCTGTGAAAAAGCATGCTCTGAAAGTTGTACAGTATAATTGAACAGTGAACAGCTAAGCTGACCTTTTGAGAAAATGCCAAGAAAACCTTCAAGCAAAATCCCACATTCCTGGAACAGCGGTTCTGACATTATGGATGGAGATTTGTAAAATATGTGGCAGTGAAATCTGACTTCCAGTGCAGGAAGCTAGCTGACCAAAAGCCATGGAGTAATTAACCCATTACAAACATCCTCACGCTCCAAACCTCATTTATATGGAACTGAGAAGGGCTACAAAGGTTTATAGGAAGCTATGATCCACTGTTTTCTAATATAACACAGTGATTGTGAAAGTAGTGGGAAAAAAAAAAAGTCCATGCTAAGTTACATATATGTCAGCAGTTGGTGCGGATAATAGAAAATTAGCTTTTGCATTAGCAGCAGTCTGAATATTAATATACTTAAAATGAAGGTTTGACTCAATGACAGATTCATTGTGCTCCACTAAGTATTCATTTACATAAGAAAATTATTTAGAGTATTCAATAATAGATAGTGATGGATTTTTGTATCCTAAGCTCTAAACTGATAAATGTGCTAGTTTGATTAAAAGTGACAACATAACTGTAGTTAAGCTGTCAAATGTTACATCCGTGACAGCGTTCATAGGAGGATAATGTAACGATCAAAAGCATATACAGCAAAATTTGAGCCGAGAGAAACTGATGTGTCAACTCTGATCACTTGATAGAAGAGGAGAGCTTAAATTAAGTTACACGAATAGTTTGTGCTATTTTTAAATGTGGAGGATGAGTTTCATGTATCCTCAAACTGCAGAGTAGTCAGGTGGGAAGCAGTAGGACGCGGGAGTGACAGTTTTCCCCTTGTCTGACCTGTGACACATGATGTTTATGATCTTGACCTTGGGGATTTCAAAACCCATGCCTTTTAACCACACGATTAAGTGATTTAACATGCATTTTGCATTTAATCTGAGCTCATTAGTGTGAACCCGAGTTTGCTTGTCACGTTTGATCAGCTCGTTTCTGAATATTCATCCAGAGACGTGGGAGGAAAGGCCAAGAGTTTAAGCCCCGCAGGCACCGACACCAATCACTCATGAGGACAAGGCACCTGCTAGTCATGTTCCCATGACAAGTGTCTTTTCCCTCAGTGCTGTGGAAACCAGGCGTCCCTCTGTGTGCAGAGAAAGAGAGAGTCAGAGGGAGCACAGACTCAAGCTGAATAGCTCAATATTCTATCTGAGCCTTGTCTCATAAAGAAATCAATAAAGTCAGAACATATTGGAGCACAAACGCTTTTCAACACAGTACAAGAAAAATTCCAAGTGATGGCTCCCATTCAATAGCACACTCTAATAGACTGTTACACAAAATCTAGGACATAATCTAAATTAAAATGTGCCTGTGGATCTTTGCTTCATTGTGAGATTGTTTATTTTTTTTTATCTTTCACTTAGCAGTTTTTTGTGAGCTCTCTTTTTCCAAACTTAAAGAGACGCTTCTTTTCTTAGAGGGGAAATGGCAACAATTAAAAGAAAAGTGGCTTTAACAAATTCCGAGCATATCTCTGAGTGCTGCTTGGGTAGTAATTAAGTCCTCCAGAGTGCTGCAGCCATTAGACTCTGAGCAACCAAATGAGGACACACCCAGCCCAGTGTGACCAGATTAAAAGAAGAGAAATCAGCCCCTCGCTGCTCCCAAATGTCCGCCATCGCTTCGGGCAGTCCATCAGTCTACAATGTACGACTTGAATCACGCTCCGTCGGTATTAAAGTGACATAAAGTTCCCAGCTGGCTGCTTAACAACAGTCATATAACTGTATTTACACCAAGCTGCTCCCCCAAAATATTGTCTCAAAGCTTTTCAGGACAAATGTGTACTGGTCTTTTGGGTATATTTTGTGGGATGATAAATGGCTTGTAAAAGCATGACAACACTAACTTTCTTTTAGGCACCATCACTTTCTTGGCAACATCTAGCAGAGGAACAGATGCTGCAAGTTCAGATAATGTTACCTCTAATACCCATGAGAAACATCATCACACAAAATTGAAAAACAAACAGTGCTCTAATGAAAGCGATATTCCACGTTTAGCTTCTGTGGTCTGTTCAAAATCATTTTCCAAACAAAATACAAAGGTGTAATGGCTGGAAATAGATAAAATTGTGTTTTTTCTTCTCTGTTTCAAGCTACCTGATAAGCTTTCTACCCTCAGTAGAAAAACAAGCATAATTTAGGCAGGCCACAAAGTCAAGCTGAGCCACAGACCCAGCAGCTCAGCTCAGTGCCAGCCGATATCAGCCCCCATACTTGTAGATATTACAGTGAGAATGTACAGTATATCTCTCAGATACAGTTTATGACTTTTGCTTGAATAGGTGACGCTACTTTGTAGCATTGATTCAGCAAAGCGCTGGAAACATTCCTTAGAGATTTTGGTTCATTTTCACATAACAGTCTTGCAGATTTGTCGGCTGCACATGCACAACGCTAATCCACTCATTCTCTGATCACCCCAAAGGTGCACTATTGGAATGAGAATAAAGCAAGATCAATGCCTACATGTTGTTTACGCCTAATCTCATCCTGAGTGTCACAAAAGAAATCAAGACTCATCAGACCAGACGACGTTTTCTGGTCTTCTGGTGTCCATCTGCAGTTTGGGTTTTCTGTTCTTAACTGGCCATTCCTGTATGAGACTTGCTCTCCTGCATTCATTTGTTGTAACGCATGTTTTTTTCTATCTGTTTGATGGAGTCTGGGCTTTCTCCTCTGATCTCTGGCATGAACTTAATTCATATTTTCTATCAGTGATGTTTGTAGTACAAGTCAAACACCTCACTGATTACCTTGAACATATCAGACCAGTACAGTCTCCACCACCAGTGACATAGAGTCCAGTTCTTTCGATTTGTCTTTCACTTGAAGACCTCCTGAAGAAATATGACGCGAGTCTACTTGGGAGGAAACAAGGAAAACCCTTTCATTATCTCCTGTGTCTGCGGTGTGGGAGAAATCAATAGAGGTGTCCATGCTAGATTCATCTATATTCTACTGTGTGAACCTAATACCCTCACATTGGGAAAGGAAGATGAGTGGGTGGTTTGAGGGGAAGAGGTGAAAGAATTTGAGAAACAGGGAAACACACTGGAGGGGAAAAGGACATTTGAGATGGAGAGGTCACAGAATTGTTTATACACAAAGTTTTTTGGTGCACTCACACAGGTACGAGCGACTTGCAGCTTTGGGGAAGTTTTCTAGATTTAGATGCAAGTGGGACAGTGGCTGTGCAAATATCACTCGTGAACTGGTTTGAACTGCAGCAGAAAACAAAACCTCTCCTAAGTCTAAGAGATATAAATGGAGACAACAGCATGTGGAGTTTTTTCTGAAAAAACAAACATATGAAACAGAAACATAACAGACATAACAGGCATTTCAGCTGTGGGAGTCATGCTAACGAGGCACTTGTTCAAACTCTGTGAAAATCCACACCCGCACACGTTCTAACAACCACATCACCTGTCACTGGGAGCCTCATTAAGCTGACAGGCGCTGGCCTGTCAGGGCAGGCCAAGACGTCAGAGCCCTCTCCTTCCTGTCATGACATGATGGATCTCTCCACCACTGGCTGCCAAGCTGCCACTCAAGTCCACCTTCCTGTGACCGTCCATCAGGAAACACTCGCAAAGCATCCTGTTGATCAGCTTATTTGTATATCCACCACCACCTTTCACTCTCAAGTCTGACTGCATGTCCAGGAGAAGATCAAGATTAGCTCTTTTAGAAAGTTCTTCCCCTGTCCCCACTGTCAGCATGTGCACCAAAGTATTTGCATGAATGGAAAACTTTAAACTGTGCTGTATACCAGCATTGCCTGAAATAAGTGGCAAATAACAGACAAACTGAATTTCTCACCAAAAATCAGATTTCTTCAGTGTTCTGAACATCACAGCAGAACAAATTATTTTCCAGATAATTCCAGTTGCTAGTTACACTTGCTCCAAACAGGTGTAGTAGCATTTGTTTGGAATAATCTTATTTACCCTTGTTTGTCTCCTAAACTGCCAGATCTCTATTGAATTCACCTGGTAGAATACACCTGGTACTGGACAGGTACACGGGGTGCAGAGTTTATAAGCACAGCTCATAGGTTATTTGAGAGTGAAATATCTTCAGAAAGTTTTGTAGCTTCTGCTCTGTGAAATAAAATAAATACATAAGAATCCACAGTTTCTGTCAGAAGCATTTCAGGATTTGGATTTCCTTAAAGGGTGATTACTTTAATCTGTGATGTCAAACTGTCTTTCAGCATAAGCGTTAAAGTAGCATTAAAATCCTGAAATGAGTGAATTTTGCTGCAGACTAGAGAAACATTCAACTGCTAATGACGACTCTGACTTTGATGAATTCCCTCGTGAGGTTTGGTATTTTAAAGTCTTTGAGGAGAACCAATAGACTGTCAGTACAAGTGATGATCAAGCCTGACTGGACAGCTGTCAGCAAATGGGTGGCAGTGAGAGCTGCATAAAGATGTGGTGCTGTATTGATGGTAGATATAGTTCACTGGTTTCAGTGCTATTAGGGTTTATATGGCGTTTTTGATGTGGGTTTTGTAGAACTAAATGTCATAAAGGATCATCCATACTATCTTTCAAATTCTTCATGTGATCGGCTACAGATCTCAGTTCTGTCACAAAATCTCGAAAAATACATGGTTCGATGAATGTTCTCTTGTTTTAAGGATCTTGCTGGCTGCCTGCAAAGAAAACTAAGACCTATTGATTAAAGTCATGCTTCATTAGGTGTGACTTTGTACTTTAGCTTAGATCAATTTCAATGAATTAACTTGTGACTTCACTAGAAAGGAATAATAAAGTCAGATTGCTGTGCACAAGGATGTATAGCTTGCGTAATTTAGGTGCCCCCTGAAAAGAGATACACTGCACCAGTGTCAGTGCTATGACACAGGACCAGATGCTGCATTCATCAATGTTGAGCCTGTGTGCCAAAAAATCACAGTTACGGCAAACTGTTCTTTTATGTAGTTAATGACTATTTCTGAGATCCACTTTCACCATTGCAGATTTCGCATCATGAGCACAGAGGTCCACCTAGGTCAGCCGGCCAGTTGGTGCATTTGTGTGCAGAGTTTGCATGTTCTCTTCTGTGCATTTTCCTTAGCTAATCCTGCTTTCTTCCACATTTGAAAGACATGCATGGGTTAGACCATTTAGCATTTCTAAATTGGCAATAGCTGTGAATGTGAGCAGGAATGGTCGTCTGT
This sequence comes from Rhamphochromis longiceps, assembly GCF_057381845.1. Taxonomy (NCBI): domain Eukaryota; kingdom Metazoa; phylum Chordata; class Actinopteri; order Cichliformes; family Cichlidae; genus Rhamphochromis; species Rhamphochromis longiceps. The sequence continues at coordinate 37,999,566 of NC_140562.1, read as the reverse complement.
AACTCTATCAGCCCTCCAATAGATAGGTGGCTTGTCCAGGTGTAAGCTGCCTTTTACCTTCTGATGGCTGGGATACAATGGATGAACTGGGTATATACAAATGTCACATAAATGTGTGAGATTTAGCCATATAGACAATTTTGTATCTGCAGTAGCTGGCATGTTGACAGTAAAAGAATACATATCTGCCCCCCCCGCACACACACACACACACACACACACACATATAATAGTTGCTTTTCAGTTGGTATTACAGATTGAGTAGGAGGTGGCATCTCAATTCCACGTCTCCCTTACAATATTTTGGTTTCACTTCAGGGGTGGCTGTCATGTTGCCCAACTTCAAACAATCTATGACGTATACCTGCTGGTGCCTGAAGTCTGTGAGCCCAGCAAATCTGATACTGAGATTTGTTGACTGTCAGCCTTACACAGAGCTCTTTAAGTAGTTATGCAAACACCTTTTAACCATGCTGAAGCTGAATACACAAAGACGGACGTTAATATCAGACAACCGTTAACTACCTAGAGACACAGGACATTGAATTGTATGATTAACTGAATGTATTTCTTCAAACACATCTCCTGAAGCACATCCACACCTCACAAAGTGTAAGTACACAGATATTGTCAGCTTTGGAGATAACAGTATCAGACACCTGACACCTCCAGTGCTCGATCCCTCCATCCAACATTCCTGTGTGTCCCTTTCTCTGTTAGTATCATCAAAGAGCAGCTGGTGGCAGACGGTGTCCCATTGAGATGTGTATCCATCTGGTGGAGCCATTTGACAGCAGACAGCTAGTGAGGCACACGTACGCTCAGCCAGTTTGTACCAATTTAATGCTGCATGGTCTCATATGTGAGTCCCAGCGGTGACCCTGTGACCTGCCCACAGCAGAGCAGGCGGGGTTGTAAATAGCTTGGTGCACATAAGTAATGAGGTTATCAATTAGAGGGAGGCTTGCTTGCATTTGTCCCTGTTATGATGCCGTGTTGTCAAAAGGGCTTCTGGGAAAAGGGAATCTAGGTGTGAATTTGTAATTTTCACTTCATTTAAAGACCCAGAAGCTTGTTTCCTATTATGGGATGTTTTATTGTGAGCAGATGTTTTCCACTGCAGAGAAGGTTTGAGGATTTGCACGATAAATTACCCAGACAAGGCTACAAGTGATGATGTCCCATTATCTAGAGAAAGATAAAACTGTGCCATCAAACATTATATTTGCTTTCTGAGCTCATCCTCATGCACACAGAGACCACATATTCAGGTTTGCTGTGGATTTCTGTTTATACGTGGTGACCCACCGATAATGGCGTGTGTACTATGGTGGGTCACTCAGTATTCCTCTCAGCAGCTGGCCAGATGAAGTGAGCCAAAGGGTCCTGGGAGGTGAGGAGACAGAAAAACAGCCCAGGCCAGGGATCTTATACTCTCGTCGCATCCTTACCCTCAGAGGCCATGTATTATTCACAGAGGAAGACAAAGGATGTACCTCAGCTTGAGGCTTGGCAAGAAGAAAGAGGAAAAATGATGAAGGGAGGGACAGTAGCAGCCAGAGATGTGATGATGGCAGCAGTTGGGGGATGAGAACTTGTGAGAAAGAGATAAACTGATGCAAAGTGATGATATAAATTTAGTCAGGAGATCAAAAATGAGATGAAGATTGCTTGCTAGTATAAAAAGCTGTGCATCTACAGCAGCAAACACTTGAGCATTTGATATCACTGATTAGCACTCCTTCAGTCAGAGGGGAGGAACTAATCAGTGAAATCACCTGCTGTTGTGTGTGGCTTAAACAAAATCGTGCATAAACATGATTTCAGTGGCACAGGGTTGGAGCCTGAGGAGCTAGACAGGAAACGCTCTTTTGATTGTGGGAACTTTTCGGAAGCAGCCTTAGACTGCAAAAAAAAATCTATATTTTTTCACTGACAATCCATCTTTTGACTGCTTATATGAAAGAAAAAAAAATCCCATATCTCAGCATATACATCCTTGATTCCTCTACTCACATCCTGACCTCATGTTTTAGTCCCTCATAACACAGATTCAAGATCAGAGAGACAAGAAAGAAACATCGGGGGGAGAAGTGGTGGCAACAGGCATATCATAAAATTTGGAGCTGTAATTTTAAAGCGATGTAAGCTAAAAAAAAAAGAAAGAGACTTGGTTTAAAGTGCCTTCATTTGTCAGTTCATTCATAATGAATAACAGTGTTCATGTAAACGTTGAGATTTCAGACCACTTTGAATTCAATTCTGAAAATAGGACCTATTTAATGCATCATGGGTAAAAAAAAACCAAACCTATGCATCCTCAGCTATAGATGCTCCAGCAAGTCTCCTGATTCCTCGCTCCGCTCTCCTCTTGGTGCATTTTAAGAAGCGAGAAATTCTTCAACAGGGCATACTATCCCAATTTGCATGGGACAAGAGGCAGGGTACACCCTGGGCAGGGCTAACACAGAGACAGACAACTATTCACATTCATATTCACGCCTATGAGCAATTTAGAATCACGAATTAACCTAAGCCCCACTTACTTCATGTCGTTGAAGCTGGAGCGATGAGAGAAAACCCACGCAGGCGTGGGGAGAACATGCAGACTCCACACAGTGAGGATCATGTGACAGTTTGGTTTAAAAGTCCCCTAAAGTTACTACTAAAGTAATTATGTTAGGGAATAATTTCTGTAACATGTGGATCTAAATAAACAGTGACACACCTGCAATTCACATTCTGGGCTTCACCCTTATTCCATGACTGGTCTGCAGTTATTACACTGAACAGTTAAGACACAGATTATTGAAATCAGCAGGTACGGAGTAACCTGCCAGTATTTTATTTCTCTACTGTCCAGGCATTAAGAGAAAGGAAATCACTTTCTGTTTATAAAACAACAGATTTTCTTTTAATGCCTGCACAGTAGAGAATTACTTAAAATATGTGTGTGTGTGCTTGCTTTCACAATAAATACATTTATGTCTTTAAACTTATGTGGTAATGATTTTTTGATGGTAAAAGCTGTGCACAGCGCATTTAGATTCTGACAGCGTTCCATCCATGTGTCTTCCGTCTTGCACCAAAGACCGCCCACACTAGCTTACCCATTCCTCCTCAGGCTAACCAACAGTAGAGGTCAGTGAGGATTTCACACTGTCTCACACACATACCTTACATGCCTCTTTTTTCTTTTGTTTTGCATTCGCACGGCTCTGCTAATCATATGCACCAAACACCAGTCAAATAAAATTTGCATAGAAAACCCTCTCGTGCTGCCCCTCGCCTGACTGTTCATGTACCTAATTAATCTAATTCATCAGAAAAGGTATGTCTGTGTAATCAAAACCCATGTTTTGTATCTGCCAGCACCATCATTATCCTGACACCAGAGCTCAGCAACGTGTGAAGGGTGAGACAAGACGATGAAACTTTAATTCTGGTTTTCCTCCTTGTTTCATTATCCTCAGTTATTGTGAAACATGACATTTTCCAAAGGCTGACACTAGAGCCACAGATTCCTCAGTATGTTTGGACCAGACATTATTGACAGACCAAGTCCAGAAATGAAAGTTTGATTGTTTCGCCGTAGCTGTAAACATAATTAATAAACACCTTATTAAGTCGTGCATTCGTATTCGCTGGATGTGTAAAACACAGATACATTTCTCCTGACATTTTAGCAAATCCATACAACTAAGTAACACAGCTGAATATCATGAATAATTTTGCATATATATTGAGCAAATCTTTGATTTAAAAATAAATAAATTTGCTCATCACTATGCTGCCCTGTCCTGGAAGGGCAACTTTAATGACTAGTTGGGTGCTAATCAATACTAGTAGCACTGCGAGCCAATGTTTTAGATTTAACATTCAAAGCTCATTCTGCTGATGTACAAAAGAAAGGTCTTAGTATACGGAAGCTTTTTGGTCAAGGCTTCCTCAAGGGGTGTCGGCAGCCATGCCTGCTGCTTTTGTCCTTCTCTATAATGTGACTTTGCTCAAAGACTTCTACAACTCCAGACTGATCAACTTCTCCAATGCATACACCAGACATCCCTCCGTCTCTCCACACCCTTTGTGTCAGTCGTCCTCCCCTTTCGTCAAGCTCCAAAGCCCATACACATGACAGTATAGACTACAGCACCAGTCTGTTGGAACCAAAGGCTGAGCAGAGCGATGAGGGGAAGGGGAGGAGACATGTGACAAACGAGATGGATAGAGAGGAGGAGAGAAAAAGAGTCAGTCCTTCCCAGAACCTGTCAGCCTTTTTATTACCATGATGTCTGTGCTTTTATCACCGTACCCGCCAACAAAAATCTCTTAAAGCCAATGGGCCGGCAGCTATGCTGAGACCTTGTTGAATGCGAGCGGGCCTGAACAGTCCATTGATCCGTTAGGCATTTGAGCTTCACTTGTGTGGGATGTAGGGAAGGGCACTGGAAAATGTGTAGAGGACAGGCAGCGGCAGTGGTCAGTGAGACTCATTTGTTCAAGGAGAGATTTGTGGACAGGCAGAAGATTAGAAGACACCGCTGGTACATGGCTCACCTTACACTGTGAAGAGCTGTGCAGCAGACACAGACTAATGCTGTGTCGTAGTAAAACAATTGTCCCCTTGGACTAAAAAGAAAGGAAGGCAGAAAGAGATAAGAATCAAACAGAGATCATGCGAGCTTTAATTCATTTTAATCTACATAACTTAACATAACGGAATAAAACCAAATTATTGGAATTCAAATGTATTTGCATAGATATAATTACATATCTTTGGTGGCCATTCAATGTAATGAGCGATTCATAAGCTTCTCTATTTCAAGTCAGGAGACTTTCTTGCATGGACCTGGCCTCCATTATCCTCCCATATTTAAGATACACAGCTAAGAGCATCACAACTCACTGAAGAATTGCTAAATACTTCCAGACAAGCCAGTGTAAGGCATATTGAATTATTGATATTAATATTGATTAATAGAACCTAACTCAATTAAAAAATGCCTGAGCACTGGAATGCTTAAGCATGTGGAACCACATGCATGATGACACACCTGCAGTTCACATTCTGGGTTTCACAGTTGTTCTACTGTTGGTCTGCATTTACTAAACTGAACAGTTAGTTCATTTACAATCATGTGATAAATGTAAGTCTCCAACATCTTCTGCTGGAACTGTTTGGCTCTTGTGTTTCACTGTCTTTACAGCTCATTTCTCACTTTGTTATTTTGAGCTGGGCAGAAAGTATAAGAGTACAGCTGGTTTTCGATGGGTTTTGCTAAATAAAAGATTTCTGCTATGGCTCCAAACAACAATGATGATAGTGCTCAAAGTGACTCAAAACATTAAAGTTGCGGTCCAGAAAACTTAATAAAAAGAGCATGCTATAAAGGCTGCAGATTTAACTTGCACTTAAACACAACTGTAGCGAGAGGCAGCCTTGGGGATAAAAATCCTGTTTTCGATCATAATATGTATGAATGACGGGAGATTTTTAAGGCTTTCTGTGCATTCTTGCTCTCTCTGATTACATTAGTGGGGACACAGCCACCTCAGCTGTCATTGCATCTGGCATGCAGTAAGTAGGCATTAGGTTTCATAAAAGGGTGACATGACACACCTCTTTGTACAGATAGAGACTGGCACTTAGAGTCGGCCTGGTTTGCATCTAGGCTCACACACACACACATACAGGCTTCAGCTCCCACAAAAAGCAGCCAGTAGATACTATTACACATCATCCCCACCGCTGCCCGTCTTGTCATCATTCCTAATGAATATTTAATTTCCCCCCACCCCCGTGCCCCCTCTCTCTGGCCTTCTCATCAAACGTCTGGTATTAATGTGCCACAGACGGTGTGCTGCGCCGCTCTCCCTCCACTGCTCTACGATGACTTGTGTCCTGGCCAATGCACTATGACTGGTATAGGTGACTCAGGCTGGGCAGTGAGCCACTGCAGTGTGGGACGACATGAATGGAGAGAGTTATGTTAAGTGACAGCGTGATGCAAATATGCAGGCGAAGGCCCAGGAAATTTGTATAAATTCACTTGCTGTAAGAACGAAAACCTCATTGGAAAAAAGGTTTTCTATAATAAGAATGGAGCTGTTTAACTGTGGGAATTTACAGATCATCTGGTTTATAAAGTTCACACTACTCCACAGTCTGCTGTTGTCATTAGTATAAGACCTCATGGGTCACTGAAATACAACCGGGAGCTGCAATAACACTGTTTAAGATGCACAGGCAGTGTTTTCTAAGCATAAGCAATGACAGCGTGTGATATATGCAATGGAACGACCCATAAAATCACACTAGAATGTCAGCAGACTAAGATAAGGATCCCTGCTTGCAGAGGTACCTGAGGGAAAAACAATTTTCTCAAGAAATATATAGAAGTAATAGTAACTCATGTCTATAGAAGACTGCCATGTGTATTGAAGTTGAGTGACAATGTTATGTGATTAAACTGATGACACCGGTGTGTGTTGTTGTTGCAGCTTTTATTCCCCAGGTTGTTGCAGACAGACGCTGAGCTGAGTGGCTCACACTAATTGGCTGCATCTCAATCTCATCAATTCAAAATGCCAGCAGAGGAGCCCCAGTATGGCGTCTCAGCTGCTGTCAGAACGTTGTGCATTGAGTGACAAGACACCGGCACTCCTTTTCAATGAAATGGATGGAGCAAAAGGAGGTAGTCCATCCAGGATTCACATAAGCGTTGTTGTCACATGTACAGTGTGTAGGTGGGAGAGGAGACAGCCTAACAACTGTCACAGATATAAAAAATAATACTAATAATAATGATGGTCAAAAAGCTCTCTATTTAAAGCACAAACTGATGAAGAGGAAAAGGGCAGAAAAGTAATTTTGCTTGTCATCAACTATGCATTCTACCTGTATAAAGGTTCTTTTAGGCTAACTTTTGAATAAATGCCTTCCAGCTTACCCATATACACTATGTTATATACTGCATGCTGTAGCCATTGTTACTGCCATTTATGTGATTAATTAAGCTTCATAAAACCTCATTAATTTGACTCTGTTAGCATCCTCCAGGGCTAAACAGCAAAGCCAATCAGAAGTGTTCAGTAGCCACTAGAGGCTGGCCCAAAGGCGAGTACATCCCTACAGACTCCTGTGTTAAAATGCCCAAAATTATGTTATTAAAAAGCATGTTAATAGCCTGGGACAAAAACAGGTTTTGGTCTCTGGATAGTGAACTGCATAATGAACTTTATTTTTTTTTATAGTTCATCTATATAGCATGTTTGCTTTGATTGACAGGCATCTCAGCAGTGGCAGCTGTAGCTGAATACTGTCCATCAGGTTTTACCTTTGCTAATTGGAGTCAATGAACTGGTCTTGACAATGTTTGTACTATTAGGAGCTTTTTTTAAATGAAGACATACAGTATTGTGCAAAAGTCTTCCATTACCTCTCATTTCCTTATATTTTGCTTCCAAGGAGCTAGACTTGTGGTCGTTTGAAGGTTTTCTTTGGAAATTGACTGTTTTCTCAATCTTTCAGTCCAGTCCTTGTACATGACCATTTTCAGTGGTGTTTGTGTTTGGCAAGCCATTTAACACTTAAAAGGCACCTAACTCAAGGGATGAACCAGCATGTTGCCTACACATAACAGATGACTTAGTAAAGAACTCATTTTTAATCATATCTTAAGGCATTTTGAGATTTTAAGCAAAAACAAACAAACAACATAATTTGGTTCCACGTCTTTAGTCATAGCCAGAGACGACAGTTCGACAGGTCTAAAATAGTATTTTTGACTCAAAGAGCTATTAGCAAAAACTTGGCATATTTTGTGTGCAATGTGTTCTTAAAAAATCTGAGGAAACTCAACAAAAGGGGAAGGACAAGAGAAAAAGTCACAACCCTAAAAAAACAAACAAAAAACTTTCAGTTGATGTATGTGTTTGCTGAAGCCTCATCAGAAATGGTCTCAGTGGAAGGGTGTCTGTCAAGCAGCTATTCTTCAGGACGGAAACCAGGGACATGAGGCTGAGGAATGCCAATTACACAAAAAAAACCATGGTTTGGGGCCGGCGTTTTCAGCCAGTGGTGGTGATCTCAAAACTGATGTAACATCACTGTCAATATAGTAAAAGCATACCTGGACAGACAAACACACTGAGAACACTATCAGTCATGGATTGGCCTTCCCAAAGTGCAGAACTCAGCATAACTGAGGCAGTGCAGGGTCTTTACTGAGAACGTTTTCATACCAAATACTGATTTTCAAGGTTTTGGGAGTTTTTTGGCTTTGTGTTGGCTGAAGAATTTTGCGCAGCACCGTAATATATCTCGCTGTGCGGTCCAAGGCGTTTATGCTCCATTTTTGTATTTTAGTCATCTGCTAATTGCACTAATTTTCATGGTTAGCAGCTTGCTAAGCAATCTTGTTGGTGTTAGCTGATAACTTAGTCCAGAGTTTTGTGCAAATATGGTAAATTGTGTCTGTGAGAATTTTCTGAGAAAAACCAAACACATGCCAGAATACTAAACAAATGGGTGATGTAGAAAGCTACATGAATAACTCATAAAAATAGTGCATTCAGTTAATTTTAGTGTTCCTGTAAGCCATGCCAGCACACCAACAGGCAATTAACCCAAGCCTTGCAAGTGCTGCACCTTAGAGGTTGAAGAGGCATGGTTAATGCGATCTGTTCCCCCTGATGTTTCCTCTACTGCAGGTCAAAATGCCAGATGTGAGGTCATAAACCTGATCAATAATGTGGTTTGTTTATTATTAGTTGGCAAAGGCTAGTCAAAAAATACGAACTGTGATCAATTTAGCTTGTTTGTTATATTATCCTATAGCATTACACTGCCCCCTACAGGTAAAGCCATAAAAAAGGTAATCTTATTCCAGTCAAACTTTATTGATTATCTGAAAAATTAACAGATTCTGAACAAATGACAATTACACCCCACCTCCCTCATCTTCCGTCTCCCACCCCAACCAAAGTAATCAACTTCTGAATGTAGACTAATTGGAATATCTTTCAACTCAGTAAATAGTCAGTGGCCTTTTCATCTTTCTGTAAAAGGCAGCCACCGCTGAGTTCAGATGAATTCAATACAGAAAAAAAGAGCTGGGGTACATAGATTTCACAGTGCATTAAACTGCTCTGCAGTAAGACAATGAGCTTATGAAATCACAATCCTGTCTCATCAAGTTTATCTAAAGGTCATGAACGACCCTTTGTAGATATTCATTTTCGATTCAGTACATGGGTCTTCTGAAATTTAATTTAGCTTGTCACACATATTTAATCTTATGGAATATAAATGAGAAAAAAAATGAAATCAACCACACTTCTGAAAAAACACGTCATAGCATTCAGACTAGGTTATCGTTCACATCCGATTAAACATGTTAATAAATTAATCAACTCTTAGTTAGCCCTATCACTCCCTACCCCGCCACCGCAGCCCATCCTTCAAAGAAAACAAAAACACAGTATTCAAACCAAAATTTCCCGCATCCTGTACCTGAGCAAACGGAGGAGTCAAAAAGTCTAACATCACACTTAACGCCTAATAAAATGCCATCAGGAGTGAATGCATTACAGTATTTCATTGGTGATTGACATTGTGTGATGTCATTTGACTAACACCCATATTAGCTCGTTAACATCTTTGGTTGTCTTTCATTTGTAACTGGAAGTTACAGAGTCCCTTGTTTGTGATGGGATTATAAGGCTCAGTTCAGTCTTAGATCAAGTCCATGGGGACACATCAAGTTAAAAACATTTTAAGCTTGTGAAAAAACCAGCACATAGTTTGGAAACCTTAAATATCCTTAAGCCAGCGGTTCTCAAACTATGGGGCGGGGCCCCCTGGTGGGACATAAATCCACTGCAGGAGGGTTGCGGACGACCCAGGGAAAAATACAAAGTTAAATTAAGCTTTATGGCTATAATTTATGTACGGTATGTAAAATAATCAACTTTGCTGATGCTGAGAAAGTGTGTGTGTGTGTGTGTGTGTGTGTGTGTGGCATCTAAATGGAGGCATGCCAGGGAAAAAAGTTTGAGAACTGCTGCTTTAAGCTAACACTTTATCAAATTAAAGCCACGTTTCAATGACTTGGCCCCAGTGCTGATAGGCATACAATGTCTCACGGACCCAAACATTGTTAGGACTATTAAAATAAGCAGTGTACTCATTTAAAAAAAAAAAACAACAACAAAAAAAACCCACAAAACGCTGTTGTTGACCTGGATAAATTACAAATATAAAAAATGGCTCATATTCTATTACAAATATCAACAATTTTCTTAGACTAAGATTAATTGTGGACAAAAAACAGTCTGTAAAATGTCAGCTATCGGTCCAGTGAATCAAAGTGGCAGATGAGGTGGAGGTGGTGGTGGTGGTAAAGGGTGTTGAGTGGTTCATGTTGGGCTTCACCTGGGCCCTGTTTCAAACACACCTTAGCAAGCTAAAAAGTTCACTAGCACACACAGCACTTGGTTGGTAACAATGAAGAAGTGTAACCCTGGTAACCCATTGCTTTCCGATGCTGGGGTCACGGATGCTAGCGGGCAGTTTAGTGTACGAAGATGTGGCTTAATGTGCACCTCATGTTCGCCTGGCTTTCTGTCTCTTGGCCTGACGTTTGGCTTCATCCATAGCAGCACTTTCGCTGCTGGCTTGAGCCATGCTCCTCACTCCCTGGATGCGGCTCCCCAACTGTAACAAAAGGGGAATCACCTGCAAACAGGTCAGGAAAAGGCATTAAATGAAGCTTACTGGATCAAAAACTTTAACTATAAAAACCAACCATGCGACAACTATTAGAATTACAGGGTATTAATACATTATAGGCTTGGCCTGGACAAGGCCAAGCCTATTGACATTTATTCCTCACATTTAGAAATTGACAAATCAAACAAAAGCTTGGTTGAATAGTCTGCCTTGATTAGATGCAACTTGTTCTGTACCTTCTCATAATTGTAGGCCGCTAAGAGGAGAAGTAGAGTGAGCGGCAAAGCTACGTAAGACCCCTGAGCAACATCCTGGTCGGGCACTTTACGCTGTGGGAAAGTGCACACACATTTATATAGAAACATACTGTTCTGTAACAAATAAGACAAAACAAATATTCTTTGTAGGAAAAATATATACTTAAAAACATCTGTATCTTACAGTAGGGTGGAAGGTAAGAGTGACATGTTTGTAGTAGCCAGTGGAAGTGAAGGAGACTTGAGGCAGTGTGAAATCATATTGGGAACGGGACAGTGTGGAGTACAGCATCAGTACGTAGCTCTAGAAAAGAGAAGAGAAAGGTGACTATGGATAAACAGCAGTGTATTCTGGGTCACGTTTTACTATGAATTACGTAAAATACGCAATTAAGGACTAAGTAAATGATATTTCAGTAGTGCTGTCAGCATTAACGTGAACTGACCCACGTTAACGCGTCAAAATTGGCAAATCCCTGTTAACGAGTTAACGCAGATTAGTGTGAGGGGTCACTCGGCGTTAATGCAGCTTAAGCACGTTAATGTTGCGTTAACACTGACAGCACTATAGTTTAATAATACTGGCTTAAAAACCAAAAACCATCAAGTTGCTTTGCATGTTTCACAGTCGAAAAATAATCCTACTTTTATCTTATACTCGGCCTCACTGAACTGAGGGCCTGCACCACCTTCAGAAAGGTGTTTTACCTCCTCTCTCTTTAAAACCGCTCTCCCTTTAAGCCAGGTTTCTTCTGATTGGCTACTACTGCTAAACAGAAGGTTTGAACAGCATGTGGGTGGTAAATTTGCACATATGAAGAGCGCTGTCCCTGACATAACCATGTTAGGGATGTCCTCTCACACTGACATTATACATGTCTAATAGTAGGAAAGAATTGTCTTAGTGGTCTGAAACACGAACCTTTTGGCTTACTGGGATTACTAAACGTACACTGACCTCATTACTCAAACCAGTAAAAGCATAACAGGAGCTCTTTAAGACTGAATTACCTCGCCATCTCTGTCCAAAGGAGGGAAGTGAAAGAAAAGGGACTGTCCCAGAGAGACGCTGTTGATTGGATTGTCCAGATTGTCACTCTTGTACAATTTCACCTGGGGGGGGGAAAGTGTAAAGGTAAAGCAAAATGATTACAGGTCTAACTTATCTACAGCTAATGCAAAAGCCTTGTAGAGACTTAAAAGTTTCAAAAGAAAGACAAAAATGCCGGGTTTTAAACGTCCTACTGATAGTGTTGGAAGGTGTTCAGGAGACGTGATGATGTTTCCACTGAGGTCAAATTGATTGATCTGCCTGAAGGCGATAATGTTGACCCCTTCAATGTCACTACTGCCAACCTGAAAGGGAATATAGAGCTCATTATATAGATGTAACAATGAAACTTGTGAAGAAAATATCCAATGTGAACCACGGATCAAGTTTTTTGTTCAAGTCACACGGTGTGATAATAACAGAGAATTAAAGGGAATTAAGGCATTTCCAGCCTTGCGAGGGAGATTAGGAGCGCTGCACTTTTCAGACAAGCTAAAATTATGAAGTGAGAGGTTTAAACTTTGGCAATGGGATTATCGCTGCTTTTGTTCTGAATATTGAAAGGACCCATGTGATGAGGGTGCCGATAAGTCATAATCACAGGGTTCCCACAGTTATTTTAACAATTCAATTACTAAAGTTTTCCATAGCCCCCTTAATAGTTTTCAGAAGTGTTAAAGCAGTGCGAGTACGACTTGAAAATGTGTGCAAAATTCCTGAACTTAAAGCACTCAGTGAGCTTCATTTAGTAGCAGCTTTGCCTTCAAGAGTAATCCAAGTCAACTCTGACCCACAGCTTTTAAGTCAAAACAACATACTTCCTAAACATAGATAACTGCACCATTAGCTACTGACAAAAAGTCTAAATATGTAGCCAAACATGTAAAACTAACCAGTTATGCTTAAGCATGTGTGCCTTCATGACACTCAAGTGACCCCTCTCATATTTAAAGCTCTAAGAAACTTGGTATAATTGTAATTTCTCCACCCCATTAAAAGCCAAAGATGCTGAACATCTGCACCAGACAAACTTGAAGCAAGCTGCTGCCTACCTCTATAGCTCTGTGTTGCGGCAAGGCCCTCTCTATGTGGTCGTTGCCTTCAGCTCGCAGTTGAATGAGATATTTGCAACCCGGCTGCAAGAAAAACATTAAATGAGTTAGAGGTATAATCACATACACTCCATTACAACTGAGCAAATCATATACAGCTTACAAATCACACTTTGCAAAATCACCAGTTTCCCTAGTAATCCAAGACAACACCTAGAGGCCATGATCTGTTTCAATTCTCAAGTCTGGTCTTATTTTAACAGCTCATCCCGTCCTCACCAGCAGACCCCTGAGTCTGAATCGGCCCTCCTCATCAGTGACCGTGTCCTCGCTGTAGAGGCTACAGTCTCCCTGACCCACGGCCTCCACAGCCACGTCCCACTCTGCATCCCCGTTGAGAGACTGCACCATTCCGTAGCAGCTGAGGACAAGTGTACAAGACTGCAATGAGCACATGTGCAAGCTGCAGTACCCACCAGCAGATGAGTATAGGCTCAGTAATTTGCACACTGAAAGATATTCCTATGCTTGCAAGCTAACAGTGGACAATGTACACTCATTTACCTGTACGCAGTTTTGATTCCAGTTATATCAATACTGAGGTTTTCACCCTCCTCCACTGTAATCATTTGAGATGCCGGCTCAAAGCGGAACTCCTTCATCATGGGCTTGAAGTAGTACTGACCAGGACTCTGAGGAAAAAAAGGTGGGAAGCAGAAAATACAGGATGGACAAGTGAACCAAGACACAGGGCAAAGCATCCCTACAATTACCGTCAACCACCAACAATGTTTGGCAGTCTGACATACTACTAAAAGAGGTTTCTTACCAAGTTATTGAAAGTGAGGATGCCAGTGTCTTGAGTCAAAAGGTTGGAGCGAAACTGACCCCCACTCAGAGAAAGAAGCACGCCGGCGAGAGGCTGACCGTCCTCCGATTTGATCTACAGCACAGACAGAATACTTGTTGATTTTACTGCTAGACAGGGACCAAATCAATTAAACCCCTTTAATCTTTTCACAATAAAAGATCACACGGAGAAAATATAATGAAAGCCCGTGGCTCGAGTGAGCGCCAAATTGTGGGTGTAATCAGGCTGACAGGTGAGCTTAATTTCAGAGAAGATGTACAAGTGAAAAATAAACATGGGCACAAAGCTCTGTCAATGCTGAGCAGAAGATTTCAAAGCAATTTATCACACAGTGTGAAAAGGAAACTAATACTGATCATTTGTGTCAGGATCTCACGGTCGCAGTAGGTAATTGCAGATCCTTTTAACAAAGGGCAGCACAAAGGCAGTGTACTGACAGCACGCGGCAAAACACAAAAAAAACATTTTTCCAAAACATACAGTAACAAGTACTTTTCATTATGTCACTTCTTTATCTCATGTCCAACCACCATAATCACTGAGGGTTAGTAGTTGTGAACAAACAGCTGGACAAATATAAAAAGTACCTAAACGTCTGATGATTACTGGGAGGTAAAACATGCACGTGAGGATGGCTGCATATACCTTGAAGGTGACGCCAGCCAAAGCAAATGCCTTAAAATCTCCCTGGGTGCCCTCCACGGGACTCAGCACGAAACCTTCTTTACTTGCACTGATGTCGTACTGCCGGTCACTGTGGAGCGGACCCACACTGAAGAAAAGCAGGGGAAAAGTTAAGTGAAGGTCGGAATTTCTTCAAGATACTTGTTTATTACTAAATGCAACGTGATTTGAACACAAGCCAATCTATAAAGCCTATTATAACGTCAATACTAAAACAATGGAACAATGTCAGCGTTAATCTCATTAAAATGACGCCATAACCGCCAGCTGCACGGCGTCAACGCGCCTCGTTAACGCCGTGCAGCCTAACGCACGGGGCGATCCGCGTTAACTCGCTAATGGAGATTTGCCGCGTTAATGCGGTTATGGCGTTAACGTCATTTTAACGAGATTAACGCTGACAGCACTACATACAACACAAGCTTTACTCATGTGAAAGAAAAGAGGCATGTTTCTTTGCTCTAAGGACACAAAGTCTACTTGCAGCCCTGTGAGGCTGTCCCCGTGACCCTAATTTTACAGACTAAGATGCTTACAACAGCATCAAGATCGCAGATCACAGGCTTGATAATGTATTGCAAGCCCTGCTTTTCTGCATACTGATTCAGCGCCAATGTCTCTAATGCCACCTGTGCTTTCGCTCTTATGACAAGCCAAAAATATCTGCTGTAAAAATGCTAGCCTGGCTGATGCTTCGTAAGTTTCCAGGGTTTTTTTTTTTTTTCTTCAAATAAAGAAAAGAGGAATAAACAGGTGAACACAAAAGTCATTGAAATTCATCCTCTGGGCACCATGAACATCTGGGGCTCCGAGGTAATGAATCCAACAGTTGTTGGGTTATTTCAGTCAGTAACAAAATGATGATGGCTGCGCCCACAGCCATGAATCTCAAACCTTTTTTTCTTTTTTAACTTTAACTTTTTGGTCCTAAATAGAAAAGACTTCACACCTCACTCCAGGCCAAAAACCTTATTCTTTAAAAAAAAAATGCATTTATGAACTACCCTGTTAGTATAATGACTTGCTAAGGCAATAACATTTATAGCAGAACCCGAAGGCAGCATTACCCGAATGAAAAATGCTTGAATATCCTCGCTCTCATTTTCACACACCCTATTTTTATCACTGTGTTCTCATACCTGTATGCTCCCATCTCATTAGTGGCCACAGTAATGAGTGGTGTAGCAGCGCCTCTCTCAGTGATAGATATTTCCACACCTTGTAGCTCTGGTGACACCTTGCCTTCTAAGAAAAGACCTGCACGACCGGTGATGTCCACCAGCCGACCTGGACACGACTCTGTCAACAGCAAAGATGCGGTTTATTTAGAATAACCTGCGTGGGTTGTATCAGAGTCCGTTTTAATGTTTCCAATAGACTTTCTTCTTGTGTGAATTTACCTCCGGTGATAGTTGCCTCTACTTCAGGAGGGTAGAACAACAGCTCCTTCGAGGAGGGAGTCACTGTGATCTTCTCACCAGCCCTGCATATTTACACAGAAAGAAAAAAATCACTAACAGCAATGAACAACAGTTCTAGACTCAAGTGAGCCTCTGATGGTTATTATTAGCAGATGTCAGAATTCCACTCTTAATTTCTCTCAAGTCCTGTTAATTTTCTACAGAGATATAAAGCTGGAATTTCCAAGTTAACACTAAAGTGAACAGAAGTTTTGCCGTCAGCCCTACATGGTATTTTAAAGAGCAAAAACTGACCTAGCCCAGTAGGAGAACTCATAGTGGAAAGGGCCTGTCAGTTCATCAGCCTTTTCTTGGATAGGAGGACTATCGTCTCTGGCACCTCCTTCCTCTTCAGCTGCACGGCGTTCTCGCTCCTGACGTCGCAGCTCGATCTCCTGCAGTTGCTGCTCCTGCCTCTGCTCCTCCAGGCTCCGCAGCGGACCCAGCACGAGCGCCGGCTCGCTCTCGATGGACGACCTGACCAGGGGGATGAGGTTTTAAAAATAAATAAAAAACGCTAAAGCTGGTCATTACCAAACACGCAAATGCACGGCAGCATTTGAGCATACGAGACTACTCATGCAGAGTCATAATTACTTGATCGTGACTGTGACGTCTAGAGTCTTGTCGGTGGTGACGAGTCCTGTCATGTGATGCCGCACTGCAGTCAGGGTCAGAATGCTGGGGGCTGAACTGTTACACACAGGTCAACAGCAGTCATTAGAATGCTTTGGCTGCATGGTTGCACTGCATTAACCCAGAAATAAAAACACACGACGTTGCATTACTTACGTATCGTAGGTGTAGAAGTCCTGCTCAAATTGGTGGCAGGAGCGAGGGGTGACTTTGTAAACACCTGGACAAGCCATTTTTGGCTGATTACTTATTACGTTCCAGTGGTATATTTAGATAAGTCGGACATGGTACAGTTGGTACAGTCTGATATTTTTTGATTATGCTAATTTCTCCTATGTTGAGCTAATGAGAGGTCAGAATAAAGAAACTCACCAGGCTTGGAGAGGCAGAAGCGGTTGACTCCCTTAGAGAGGTTGTACACGCCAACGTTTTCAGGTTTGCTGCCATCTTGGAAGAACTCCTGTGCAGCACCACACATTCAATAATACATATGGAAGTGTAAACATCTGATCTAACAGGCAGCATGTAGTGCAAGTGGAGTGAGCTACTGATTACTAACCAAAGTGATGGCATGGGAAAGGGAGCAGCGCAGGATGTAGCCAATCTGTCTGAACTCCACCCCCAAGACGTCCGATTCCAGAACCTCCACCTCCACTGACTTATGTTTCCAGCACCACTCCTCGTGAGAAATACTTACTACAAGTGGTAAAGATTAGAGAGAATAAAAAGTGAGAAATACATTTTAAATGACAGGGGGAAAAAAGAAATATGTGAATTAAATATGTCACACTATTATAGGTGGAAAAATATCACAAGTTCCGTTCAGGATCTTTGAATAAAAAAGAATTTAAAAAATGATTGCACACATATTATATATAAAAACTGTCCCAGCAACACTATAAACTGAATAAACATGCATGTGTGCAGATCATTTGCAGGCAGTGAAAGAGTTTGTGTGGAATGAACAGATGGATCCACATTACCAGAAGGTGGGGAAACACTAGTTGAGTAATGGCATGCCTGCTGAAAGCTGCTGCTATAAACCAGTGATTGAAAGGCTGATGATTACCCGCTCATTTCTCTATTTAAGAATAACTACTATAACTTTCAAATAGAAGTGTGCATAGATTGAGGGGTTTATATTGTACAGAATGCTTGACTCAGTTGTTCCAGTGAAAACCTGACTGCATGCAGAGTTTACATATAATTTAAAAAAACTAGAAGTATACTTAAAACCTTTGTATTTCCCGGGCAAAACGTTGTCAAAAGAGAAGCTGAGGATGTCGCTGCTCCCAGACAGAGCCACTGCCCTCCTCTCCCCCTGCCTACTCGCTGGCTGCAGGGTTACAGAGAGGTCGTCACAGGAAGCTAAAGGACAACCAGAGAACACAAGGTTGGCTCGTGTGAAAACATATTTCTTTATGGATTAAAGCTGCATCTTTGGTAAACTTTGTCTTCTCAAAAAGACTGTAAAGTGTAAATTACTAAGACTTTTACCTAGACAGTACACCTTTCCAGAAACAGAAGCCATGAACTGGGTGAAAACTAGGTCTGTGAGTGGTTGATCCACAAGGGAGATGTCCAGGGCCTGAGGCTGCAGAGCCAGGCCTGCTTTCACCTCTGCTTCAGGCAGAGATACCTGAACACACAAACAAATATCCTTTTGCTTAAAACCATATTTTTTAATCAAACAGCTACATGAACACTAAGCTTAACTGCTTTGGTTTGATGACACAGATGAATCTGTATTTCTGAATAAAAAAAAAGTTAAAGATTTGGGTTTTTTGCTTTCCAATGAAAAATGAGTTTTTCAGATGATGATCTGTTGCAACTGTTAAGCCGTAAATGTGCAAATATCATAGAATATGGGTAAAAAGCACCATCTGCGCTTTAGGCAACATGACATCTGTTCATCTTTTAGGAGGCTCACCAATTAAAATTTAGTATGCGTGACATATGTCGGTTTCTTGTATATATTTAATACCATTTGAATTAGCTTTCAAACTGATTAAATAAGAGGTTATAAAAATTAAGATATGGATATGTCATATAAAATAAAATGCTGCTCGAGTCTTACATGGACACTGTAGTCTCCGGGTTTGGCCTGAAAGCAGAAGGCCCCCTGATGGTCAGATTCAACAGTCCGAATGAAAGCCTTGTCTGTGCTCTTGTGCGTCAGAGTGACCTTGTAGCGACCTTGCTGCTTCATGCCTTCAGGCAGGCGGCTGATGGAGATCTGGCCACAAACACTGAACCTGTGTTGGACCAAAATGAGGAAGTCATGACAATATGAAGAACTACACTGCAGCTAAATTTATGTAATAAGCTACTAATTCTTATAACGTACCCTGCTGTGACGATATCAGGAAGTTGAGGCGTATTAGGAGCGATCTTCACTGTGACTGGCTCGAAGAACATGAGCTCTTTGTTGACACGGATGGTGTAGGTACCAGCTGTCATGTTCTCCAACCGGAAAGAGCCATCTTCTTTGCTGACAACTGTGAGGACAGAGTGGTAAAGCAAGCTACAGTTTAAAGTGTGACAGAGAACCACTTCAAAAACTATAGTTAGATATTCTACTGAAAACATGAGTCTTCTTTTGCGATTACCCTTGATCTGGTTGTTTAGGTAGACTGTAGCATCGGGCACACCTTCCCCATCAGGACTGTTGAGAACCCGGCCAGTCACAGAGAAGCCCATCACACGGAAGATGGGCTACACATAAAGAGACAGAATGTCAAACTTGAATATTTTGCACAAAACTTGTTTCCTTTTGAAACTTGCTGATACACATTAATAATAACTATTTTAAAAAAATTAAGATATAACAGTTCTCTTTACCTCTAGTTTCAAGCTGTTGTGTTCCACCTTGAAATTCATCCTAGAAGGAGCAACATCAAAAGTGATCCTTTCTCCTCTGTAGAAAGGTATCTGAAGTGAAGGATTTCACAGAAGCACATTTAGATGGAAAAACGATTACATCTCTAAGATAGAGGAGATAGAATTTCATTGTTCGCAAATAAAAATGATGCTTTCATAAAACCCATCATTCATACCACCTTGTCTCTTGTAGTTATATCGGTAAAAAAAAAAAAAGTTCATACACATGTAATTCCTGCACTGGATTCGGATTACCTAGCTAAATGTGGGGTGGATTAGAAAACAGGAAACATAAAACATGTTGTAGTTGTCATTACAATATATTGTAATACAATCCTATGAAAGTCTTTGTTTGGTTAATTTAAGTAAATCACCCAAACCTCTTTAAATGGCGTTAGAGCTGTTTAAATAGTTCAAATAGTACTGTTGAAGTAAAATTTGTGTGTGTGTGTCATCAAGTTTAAAAAAGCAAGATTTAAATTTGCGCTGTTTTTGAAATACTGAGAGGAGTAATGGAATAACGAGTACCTGCTGTGAGTGGTTGGATAAGGAGCTGTGAGTTTCATCACCTCTAACTCCTCAGCAAGATAACAACTGACTTTACCGTGTCTCGCTCCAACTCTCCTGTTTACTTTCTATTCAGGCTCCAATGTATTCAATTAGGAGTGAAGCAGCTTTGACTGATAGGTGGACACCTATGCAGGTGGCTATTCTGGCAGCTGTCTGCTAAGCTTGACCTCAGCCAAGCCAAGTCACTGAACATGAACTCAATCATTTTTGTGCTCTTGGTGCTTTTCAGAGATTAATAAGGCTGTATTTGTGGTCCGGTTTTCGGATCAAATTGTAGTACTCATTTGTATGTTATGCAGCGCTAATTAGCGTGTATCTATAACTGTCTAATGCCCTGTTAGAGTTAATGGATGTAACTTGCTGGCGCTATCTGATAATTAAACACTCCACCCTCTCATCCAGAAATAGGAAACATGGAAGCAGCCAAATAGAGGCTTCAACATAGGAATTCACAAAGCAGAAGATGATGTAGCTAATCTTATGGCACAAAGGAAAAGACTTCCTTATTAAATCAAAGTAGCTGCACTGTGTACTTATACATCATTTGGTCTTCTGTTGTATTTCTGACACAATAGCTCAAATTGACAGCAGTCTTCTGTTGGCTTTTGCGACAATAACTCACCACAGTGTACTCGCCGCTGGCTAACGAAGGAAAGACAAAGACACCATCATCTCTGGACAGAGCGCTGCACAGGTATACCAGCGTGCTGTCTCCAGAATCTGCACCCTCCACTGGAGAAGTATTACAACCACTTATGTCCTGGAAATGACAAACATTCAAATTGAACCAATGGAGCAATGCGAAATTCAGCATATTCCAGAAATTAAAGGACGTGGAAAATGTGTTAAGTTAAAGTAAAGTGTTAAAGTGTGATCATTTACATATAATGTAAGACGGATATGAAAAGTCGACATATTTCTGTGCAAAAATGGAAATTATGGAGGTTTACCTCTCTCTTGACTGTGGCTGAGTAAAGCAGGAAGGTGACCTCTTTCATGGGCTCTCCATCACTGCGGACCTCCCCCGAGACATCGTAGCCTCCAACCACCAGATGGTCAGCGGCCGGGGCATTTGCATTGGAGACGTGCACTGAGGTAGTACTCTATATGAAGATGGCAGAGGTCACCCATAAGTTGCATTAAGAGATGGAATAATGGCCCTGTCAGGTTCACTGTGATTACTGCTGGAGCTCATTAGTTATAACCTTGCTCACCTGACAAGGAACTGTATCAGCTAATCAAGTAGGTGAATAATGAAGTTTTCTACCCTCAAGCGATACAGAATCAAACAGACCTCTGAGATCATGCATTCTCTACAGTATTAATGACAGTACTTTAATTGGAAACTGGGATGCTGTGGTACTGAGCATGATGGCAGGTGGGTATGGGGGGGGAAATAATGTGGGAGAGCTTATTCGCATCATCAGTTACAAATCTGACAGTGTATTTTTGTACACAGAGATTTTAAATCTTTCACTAAAAGTTTACCACACTCTTTTTTCATCTAATTTTAACATCAGATATGAACCAAGTTACACTTTGTGTCATTTATTTTACATCTTGCAAAGTCCAGCTTTCTTCAACAGTCCAAAGACATGCATGATAAGTTGATCATCAATTCTAAATGGGGTTTGGCGGATGTAAGATGTAAAAAACTGACATGAGGCACTCATAATAGAACATGGACAACACGTTTTTAACGCAACGTGCAGTTTAATATCGATTGCTAACGTGAACAAACCTGTTCGAGAGTCCAGGAAGGATGAGAAGCTGTGATGTCATACTTTCCTGGTAGTACTTTAAAGAAGGTATACCTGTGTAAGCAAAAAACCACAAAAAAAAAAGAAAGAAAGGGGCAAGTTCATTTCAAACATCTGTATAATGCAGAAACAAACATAAGGTGTGAGTAACTTACTTTCCTCCAGGCTGTGTGGTGACACTCTGGAGCTTCTCCCCTGTTCCGGCTCGGCTGAGTTTGACTTCCACGCCAGCTGGGCCCATGAGATGGCCCTTACTCAGAACCTGAGCAAAACACAATATATTTGAGGAAACTAGACACTAATCACCACTTGATACTACCATTTATTTTATCAATAACCTGTGTTGCATTGGTTAAAGAAGCTTTAAAGCGCTCCAAAGTTTTCTTGCATTTAGATAAACCCCATCAAATGTGTCAAAGCAGTTTTTTTTAAATCACACATTTTGCAAAGTAGACAGTCTTGACTCTTAAACTTTCTGTCCACATACTATAACAATCTAAATTTCTTTTCAAGAAGACCATTCTCACCGTTCCTGACACTGAGAATCCCGTAAAAACAAAATTGATGTCTTCTTCTTTCGTACAAATGTCACTGACTCCATCCACATGCAGGTCGACACTGGTAGGCTCTGATGACAGTTAAAAGTCCAAAAGGAAAAGAGACCAGAGAATATGGGACAATGCACAATGGCTTTTATATGATAATTTGTGAATTATGGGGATGTTTCTGTGAGAGTCTTACCAAAGCTCCACCCAAGCGGAGGCTCGATCTTCAAAACGAAATCTCCCTGCGTTAAAGTGACAGCTTGATTAAATTCACCATCAGTGAAAGAATTAGTTAGAGCTAATCAAATCAGTTGCTGGCATACCTTGTCATAGAGAGGGATCATGAAGTAACCATTGATTGGAGCACAATCCGTTTGATATTTCAGTGATCCTTGTTTGGTATATAGTTTAATCTGAGAATGAAGAACACACAGTGATCATTAATCATAATGAAAGTTATTATAGTGTTCATACTATAATAACTAAACTGAGCGATTTATGTCAACTAGCAACAAAGAAACAATCTAGTCTGTCGGATTTAGTTCATTTCAATATCTTAATTAACCAAATTGCTAATCCCATGTAGCCCGTGAAAAAGAAGGGATTAGGACGGGAGCACTTACTCATCAACGCCTGCAGGTTTTAGGATTAGCAGTGAATGCCTTGTGTGATATATGGATATTAATGCGGAGTTACCATCAGCTATCAAGTAAGTAGCTAAATCAATGTCAAACAAGACCAAACTCACAAATGTTTGCGAGCAATCAGAAACAGATTAAACACAAATACACTGCTTTTGTATTCATTTCATTCAAACTGTCATTGAAACGAAAAACTCCGCCCAACCTTTAGCTTTCTACCACAAACCAGCTAGCTGCTGGTTAGCTGCTAGCACGCTAGTCGGGACATTTGCACTCTCACCTCGATCAGAGAGTAATTGATTTCAACGTCGGATTTCACGAATCCACCGCATGCCACAACTATGTCATCAGAGGATACGGCCAAGAACTGGGAGTAGATGACACCGAATAAAATCCAAAGGGATCCCATTTCTGCCCGGATCGTAATTCTGAGCATTTTGACTGGTTGAGCCAAGCAACCGCACGCTGCCTCCGGTTCCGTACCAGCTGAGGGGCTGTCAATGAACTGTCACAGGCGGCGTCTGCAGCGACCTCTGGCGGGTAGGAGGTGCCATTTTCTCATTCGCTCACGGCCGCTTGTAACGTTTTAAGTTGTATCACTGCCCTCTTCTGGTTAAAGTTACAAACGTCTACGTTTTTACCGAACCCTAACATCCCTGATCCATTTTCTAACATCTCGGTTGCTGGAGAGGACATTGCTTTTTCATATTCTGGAAGTATCATACCCTGCAAAATACTATACTTAAAGTAGGAGGAGAAAAATACCAATTAACTCATCTATAGTGTTAGCGTATTGTGTTGGCCTTGTAATTATTCCATTTACTTTTTCAATAGCCAATTCGTAATCTTATTATTACCCTCTCCTTGATTACCCTTTATCACTTTTTATATATCATCCAACTGCCTTTTGTCATAGCACCATGACAGAGATTTTACCACCATCTGACTATTCAAAACTGAGTATTGCACATTCACTTATATCAGTTTGTTCCATAAAATATCTGCATACCCTTCATGTAAGAACATGAGACTAACAGAGTGAGATTTAAAAAAAAAAGAAAAAAAAAAAAGGAGAAAATATACTTAAGAAAACATTTATTTTATATGTACAGTACCCACAGTCACATTAAGGCATCATGAAAGTACAAGAGTATTTTCACCCAAATCTGACAAAAAAAACAACAACCCCAGAGCAGGGACATTGTTAATAACATGCCCACAGTCCAGAAGATATTTTAAAAAGGTACTAAAACTAAGTAAAAAGTAGTGTTAAAAGTAATTTCATTCAAAATGTATTAGGCACAGTCATAAATATTCATTTGCATATGCAACAACACCCACAAATAAACAAGTCAACAAGGAAGCTGTAGTAAAAAAAAAAAAAAACAAACCCCCAAAACCCTGCGTTAATACATTTAAAGTGCATGAGATTGAGAAAAGTTTTAAAAACAAGTCCAGTAGTTTAAAAGAATCGAAGTCCTTCTCAGAAGGAAAAGATTACATGCAAGTAAATACTCTACAGCTCAACAAAAATAAAGTTTTGATTAAAGGAAAAAATTTTTTTTTGAGATTGTCAATTCATATATTCACAAATATTCAGACTGTTTTGTTGGACAAACAAACAAACACCAAAAAAACCCACTGAAAAGGTCAGAAGCACTGTGAACAGGATATTTGTTTACAATGCAGTGTTTTCACAGTTAATTAAACACATTTAAGATATTAGTCTGAAAAGTTCAATTGTCTGCTTAGACAATTGAAGAATTGTCTAAGCATGCACCTCTGCTTTGTTCAGTAAAATAAGGCCTTTGCCTTAAACTTGAGTGGAGGAGCTTGGAGCTGCATGGGCCAGGAACACCGCATCACTGAAATTGGTGGCGAAGCTAGTGTGGTAGCTAGGACTGCTTCTGCTGCTGCTGCGGCGGGGTTGGAATTTGGATTGTGGGGATCTCACACCTGAGCGCTTCTGGGCCTGGCACAGCTTCTGGATCAGGAAACGCCGGTCGCGGCCCTCCTGATTGACAAATTAACACAAACAGATTTCAGTTCACACTGTATTTGGCAATAACTGAATTGATAACAAGAACACTCAGAGTACGCAACTCCCCCTGAAGGACAAGAGCTATAATAAAACTTTGACTTTTTATGATGTTTTTAATTACTGATATCGTACAGAACATATTGAAAAAATAAGGTGTGTAACTTCGACTAGATTTTCACCAACAATAAATTAAGCCGTTATCTGTACCTACAATCACACAAAATTTGAAAACGATATCTTTAAAAGTGTGGGCACTAGACTTCTAACAAACGGAACCAATTACATACTCCCTCCCTTGGGGGGGGGGGAGAGAATAAGACCTACCATTTCTAGCTGGTGTCTTAGTTCATTAATGACCCTCTTGTGTGCTCCAGCAAGTGCAATCACATAAAACATGGCCAAACTGGAAAAAACATGGAAACAAAGTATAAAATTACAGCAGAGGAAAAACAATGTTAAAAAGGTGAAAATATATAATAAGAGGACCAACCATGTGATAACAAAGAAAGAGACAGCAAAGGCCTCTGAAGAGAGAGCACGAAGAAGCTTTTCGACTCCTTTGGGTAGCTGAGAAACTGTAGCTGGCACCACGTACCAGGAGGTTTCGTAATTAACAAAAGGTCCACAGGCCCGAGAACAGTTTATCCTGAACAAAAAGGAAGTATAAGTGAGTGCATACAAGTAAGAGTTCCTATATTTATCCATATTAAGAAAAAAATAATTATATGGCAGTGGCCAGATTTTGACCTTTGGCATGAATATTTCTGCTAGAGGTTCTTTTAAAGCTCCATACAAACTATACAAATATAATTAGAACACAGTATGAACATTACTCACTGTGCTATACTAGCTATGACAGGCACACAGGCAAGAGTCAGGCCGATCAACAGCACGCCGAGGAAAAAGAAGTTGGAGCTGGATGCTCGGAAAGGACGTGTGGCTGGACGACAGTTTTTGATTAATGATACCTAGCAAACAAAAATTTGCAAATGAGGCTTACTAGAATATTTCATGCTTTTTTCCTTCACTCTTGCAAGGAAAAAAACTACATGCATTCAAACCAAAATGTCACCTTCTTGATGTAAAAAATAAAGAAATATTTGAGGGTGCAGATAGCAGGCAGCAGTGGGCAGTAGAAAGTGCCGATCCAGCAGATGGTCTGACCATAGACGATCTCCAGTACATTCTGAGGAATAGAAAACTCCTGTTGGCTCATCCATTTAGCCAGGGCAGAATTACTGTACCTCAGAAGCAGTCTGGGTAGGATAGAACAAGAAGGACAAAAATGACTAAAGCAGAAATAATCAGAGAAAACAAAGCCTTCAGTGACAGAATAATTTTAGCTACATTTATTTAGACTAACTAAGCTAACACTAAAACTACCATATTTTTCAGACCATAAAGTGCACCGGATTATAAGGCGCACTGTCGATGAATGGATCTGTTTTCATACATAAGGCGCACCGGATTATAGGGCGCATTAAGCGAAACAAAACAAGTCAAACTTGACTCAACTCATTCCTCTTTCTTCCTCCACTTCCGTACCATTGATTCATTAATGCTGAATTCTCTCACAGCTGCTCTATTCCCATGTTGTTGCAGTATATTAATGACTAACCTTGTATTGTGGATGGATTGTCTCAGTTGTTCTCCTGACTGAAGTTTGGTGCATTTACAGCATCCTGCCATGCGATTGCATTTGTCCCTAACCATCGGGAACCCTAACGTTAACTTTTATCGAGTGGAAAAAAGTTAGCGTTCATCCTCCAGTTTCACTGTGTTTATGTTATGCTAACATAGCTGTGTCATTAGCGATCACGTAGCACATCATTATATACCAGTTAATCCAACTTCAGTAACTCTACAAACATCACTGCTGTTTAGTTTTCTGTCCTTATTTATGCTGGAAGTGATAGCAGAGCTGTACATTTTAATTTTTTCAGAAATCTCAGTCAGAACATGCTATATCATGTTTCGGTGTAAACTAGCGAGCTAACTTCATGCTAA
The DNA here is from genome assembly GCF_057381845.1 of Rhamphochromis longiceps. Lineage (NCBI taxonomy): Eukaryota > Metazoa > Chordata > Actinopteri > Cichliformes > Cichlidae > Rhamphochromis > Rhamphochromis longiceps. Next base: position 37,972,379 of record NC_140562.1, on the reverse strand, counting down.
CTTCTAACTCTGTTAAATTTAATAAATTCTGTTTTGATGGATGCCTGGATGTTAAACTTAATTGTTCCACCTGGTAAAGCAGCAACGCTGATCATTTTTATTAAAGATGAAGGAATTTAGACAGTTTCTAACTCTCAGTGATGTCGCAGTATTCATCTAACTTTGGGACCTGAAGCGGACGAAGTTTTAGACCCAGATTACTCCGCGAGGCTCCTGACTACAGTAGCCGTAATTCTCCGACAATCCATCCAAGCGGTGCGGCTCTGTAGCTTAGTCGAACTAAAACATTTTTGACAGATTTTTTAGCGCAGTGTACCACATAAAATCAGTTCGAGGTCAGCAAGCACAACCAGAATTCACACATAAGGCGCACCGGATTATAAGGCGCACTATCGAAAAATACGGTAGTCCAAGTCAGCTCCTGTAACTGTTACATTAGAGATTCTTAATCTTTTATGAAGGTGACATGTTTACACCTCTTCAAATGTCATGAGATGATCACAAAACTAGATGAACTGTACTTTTTTTCTACTGTGGATAAATGAGGTCTTACTTTCGAGGAAACTCCACAAAGATGGTGACGGAAACGATGACAATGAAGTCAAAGATGGTGAGTTTGTACATCTCTTGGCCCACATGCGTTTCCCAGCACTGTCGACAGCAACAAGGATATAGAGACTGGATTTTACCATACATACAATGTCACGATTTAAGAAATGTATTTTATAGGGTGATTAGGAATATACTATTTTTTTAATACTTTTTAAAATTAAAAGTCTAAGAGACCAAAATATGGGCACATATTCGTGCAGTTACACTTAACATATGTAATATTCACATTCTAACACATACAGTGGGGCAAAAAAGTATTTAGTCAGCCACCGATTGTACAAGTTCCCCCACTTAAAATGATGACAGAGGTCAGTAATTTGCACCAGAGGTACACTTCAACTGTGAGAGACAGAATGTGAAAAAAAATCCATGAATCCACATGGTAGGATTTGTAAAGAATTTATTCGTAAATTAGGGTGGAAAATAAGTATTTGGTCACCTCAAACAAGGAAAATCTCTGGCTCTCACAGACCTGTAACGTCTTCTGTAAGAAGCTTTTCTGTCCCCCACTCGTTACCTGTATGAATGGCACCTGTTTGAACTCATCATCTGTATAAAAGACACCTGTCCACAGCCTCAAACAGTCAGACTCCAAACTCCGCCATGGCCAAGACCAAAGAGCTTTCGAAGGACACCAGGAAAAGTATTGTAGACCTGCACCAGACTGGGAAGAGTGAATCTACAATAGGCAAGCAGCTTGGTGTGAAAAAATCAACTGTGGGAGCAATCATCAGAAAATGGAAGACATACAAGACCACTGATAATCTCCCTCGATCTGGGGCTCCACGCAAGATCTCATCCCGTGGGGTCAAAATGATCATGAGAACGGTGAGCAAAGATCCCAGAACCACACGGGGGGACCTGGTGAATGACCTGCAGAGAGCTGGGACCAAAGTAACAAAGGTCACCATCAGTAACACACTACAACGGCAGGGAATCAAATCCCGCAGTGCCAGACGTGTTCCGCTGCTGAAGCCAGTGCATGTCCAGGCCCGTCTGAAGTTTGCCAGAGAGCACATGGATGATACAGCAGAGGATTGGGAGAATGTCATGTGGTCAGATGAAACCAAAGTAGAACCTTTTGGTATAAACTCAACTCGTCGTGTTTGGAGGAAGAAGAATACTGAGTTGCATCCCAAGAACACCATACCTACTGTGAAGCATGGGGGTGGAAACATCATGCTATGGGGCTGTTTTTCTGCCAAGGGGACAGGACGACTGATCCGTGTTAAGGACAGAATGAATGGGGCCATGTATCGTGAGATTTTGAGCCAAAACCTCCTTCCATCAGTGAGAACTTTGAAGATGAAACGAGGCTGGGTCTTCCAACATGACAATGATCCAAAACACACCGCCCGGGCAACAAAGGAGTGGCTCCGTAAGAAGCATTTGAAAGTCCTGGAGTGGCCTAGCCAGTCTCCAGACCTCAACCCCATAGAAAATCTGTGGCGGGAGTTGAAAGTCCGTGTTGCTCGGCGACAGCCCCAAAACATCACTGCTCTCGAGAAGATCTGCATGGAGGAATGGGCCAAAATACCAGCTACTGTGTGTGCAAACCTGGTAAAGACCTATAGTAAACGTTTGACCTCTGTTATTGGCAACAAAGGTTATGTTACAAAGTATTGAGTTGTATTTTTGTTATTGACCAAATACTTATTTTCCACCCTGATTTACGAATAAATTCTTTACAAATCCTACCATGTGGATTCATGGATTTTTTTTTTCACATTCTGTCTCTCACAGTTGAAGTGTACCTCTGGTGCAAATTACTGACCTCTGTCATCATTTTAGGTGGGGGAACTTGCACAATCGGTGGCTGACTAAATACTTTTTTGCCCCACTGTATGTATAACAGCTAATGCAAAGATACAAATGAGTTTGACACTGGTACCTGTGGCACTACCCCTGCAAACCACTGTATATTACATTATGGCAAAAGAGGATTACTTACAGGGTAAAGATCGTGGTTGTAGCCACAAATACAGGGATCATCTTTACATTTAGTGATCCGAGACCAGACAGAAAAGAGCAAAACCACAATACTGGTTAACCGCATGAAGACACACCTGTGAGGATAGGAAGAAAGAAGGCAAATCAGAAATACTTTCAAGTTCAAATCTGCATCTATGAGTAAGCAGGTCAAAACACAAGACTCCATTTTACCTCATAAGAGTGAAGCGGATCTCAAAAGCAGGAGAATAGTCCTCAAAGTTGATGATAAAAGAGAAAAGTACTGGGGTAATGAAGTTGGCAAAGGTGATAACAATTGAAGGTAGATACTCAAAAATGAGATCTACTATGAAATTCACCTGCAAAAGAGGAGAAACAACAAATACCTTTTATCCTGTGTTGCCAACATTTACCAGAAATTTCTACATAAAGGTTGAATCAAAGTGGGTGGAGAGAAAGAATATTAGAAAAAATTGTCTTACCTTTTGGTCATTCATTTGGGCTTTCTGGGAGAAGATAGTGGCTAAATAAATGCAGTAGAAGCAAGCAGCCAGTACACCAATGACGAAAAGATTCAGGATGAGACGGATGAAGTAAAGCCGACATTTTTCTTTGTGGGTGCGCTCTGCTATTTTCTGCTTGATCTTCTCATCCTCCAAATCAGTCTAAAGATATAAAAATATGAATTTTAAAATAAGGCAAGACAACAAAATGATGGTGTTTGATTATTAATTTTCTTTACTTTAGACTCATCAGTAAGACTAATGAAGTTTTTTTTGTTGTTGTTGTTTTTTTAAACTCGCTTTTGGTTGATTTTTATTTTTATGTTTTAGCTTCTGTGAAGCACTTTGTGATTTTTATCTTGAAAGGTGCAATATAAATAAAATTTTTCTTTTACTTTACTTTAAGGAACATCAAGGGACAAGTGTAAGCAATTCTCAGTGATGTATTGCACCCTCTCTAACATGCATATGAACTACTACCTCCAGGACACAGGTACAGGGTAGAGCTGCATCAACACTGAAAACAATTGGCAGCTATGTGGCAACCAGGGGCAATAGAAAGTGAATGACATTCAGTGACTTCACGTGGTTAGAGGCTAAATAACTGCTGGCACTGTGAAGCAGGCGGGACCTGTGATAAATTTATTTTAAGCTTTTAAGCTCATTTTAACTACTGATTTTATCTATTGTTCTGATTTTATCTGTTTTGATTTTACATACTGTTTTGTTTGTTTGTTTGTTTGTTATTTAGTTAGTTAGTTTGTTTGCTTGTTTTAATCAATTTTAAATCATGCTTTTTATTTGTTTTTGTTTCTAATGTCTCTGTAAAGCACTTTGAACCACCTTGTTGTTGAATTGTGCTATACAAATAAACTTGCCTTGCCTTTAACTTCCTGGTGAGGATTTGAAGCGACTACCAATGATAGCACAGAATACCGCTGATTAGCATGTGACCCCGGTAGTAATGCATGTGGGAACTGGGGCCTTGAATGTCACTAAAGCCATAAAAGTAGATTATATTAAAATGCACATCTTATTTTTACTTTAGAGTAATTGTATGTAGCTGCTGGGGTGCCATGTAAGCACCCATTTTTTCAAATTAGTTTAAAACAAATTTGTAAACTGGCCATTGTTTTGACTAGCCAGTTTTACAATCATGCTTCTGATGTATAAACTAACCTTCAGCTCATAGAGCAAAGTCTTTTTCTTCAGCTTTGCAGCATTCTCACTGGTGATGCAGAAATCCCAGCCAGCAAAGATCTTGTTGCAAAAACTCTGAAAGCAATCCTCATCCTGAATCAGATTATGTTTGAACCCGGTGGCAGACCTTCGAAAGAAGAAAACACTCAAGACCACATCTCATCACATAAATGTTATTTCTTATGAGTTTGCCTTTTTCATACCTTTTAACAATCCAGATAAGACTGAGGAAGAGGTACCCTATAGTGACCAGCAGGTATGCCAGTGCCAAATTATAAGTTATGTGGGAGAAATGGATTTTTTCCACATTGTAGAAGCCGTAGAAAAGATAGGTCTGTTCCAGAAAGCCCTGCAGATGAAGCACAGCAGGTGAGTACAGAAACTACAGAGTGGACTCTTTCTCAGGAGACTAATAATGTGACAACACTTACTTCACCAGAAAGCAGATCAGTAATATACTTATGATAGTTAACAAGACCTCGACGACTGCCACTTTCATACACGCTGCAGTAACCTGTAATATAACAGATAAGCTAAGCTTTTTCATCTTTCTTGCTTAGTATATGCTTCTAATTGAAACAAACAAACAAATAATCCTCTCACTATCATTCTGGCTGAAGGTGATATTTCCTGAAACATGGGGTGCAATGATGATGGGCAACATGACAAAACCGAACATGAGCAGAAAGATGATAAAGTTGAGTGTGACCAGGAAGCGCAGAAAGGAGAAGTAAGACAGGATCCCTGTTCCAAACATCCCTAGTGACAAGTGAAAGAGGCAAAAAGGGAGAACTTAAGTCTGACATAACACAAAGGTACACTTTGTCTTAGCAAAATTATAATTACCGATTAGCACCATCTGAACAGAAATCCAAACAAGTCTTTGAGACCAAAGAAACAATTTCTGTCAGACAATCTGTTTGTCTTTCTTTTACCTTCTATTAGGTGGATGTCTCCCCTCCAGAGCTTCAAAGAGCTCAGCCATTCTTCGCTTTCATCTCTCATCCTCCTCAGATACTTGCGGGTGCTTTGTCGCCACTGTTGCCAGCTGCTCAACTTTTGAGCATCTTCTGCACACCGTTTCCTAAAACATCAAACAGTCAAATAAACTCCTGACACACAAAAACGTTATTTAGCTATTAGTGAAAGAAGTCATAACAGACTACAGTTTCCTACTGTTTGCGTTTCTCAGCCATGGGCTTGGCTAGTTCTCTGATGTGTCGCTTCTCAGTCTGACTCTTCTGTTTCACGGTTTGTCTTACAAAGGTGTTTATACCCCATTTCCCACTGCCAGATGAGCCAACCCTTGCTCTAGAGCTGCCTCTTTGTTTGGAGCCAACAGTTGACGACTTCCTGCGGTACAGCAGGGACTGGTAACTGGGGAGCTGGTCCAGCAGAGGGTTACTGCTGATTCGCCCACTGTGATCAGTGACAAACACTTGAAAAGACAAACAAAGTAATGTTTCTTACATGACATTTATTTTTGCTCTTCTGGAACAGATGCTAATATTGCATCTGTACAGAAAACAAAACTCGATGAAATATACATAATACAAAGTAATATGACTGTGTTTAACACTGAGCTAATTACCCCTGCATTTTCACAACAGTCACTTCAAATCAGGATCAACCCATCCATCCATCCATCCATCCATCCATCCATCCATCCATCCAATCCATTCACGTCCACATAAAAAGATGGACAGCTACACGATTCACTTGATATTGGGCTAGCACAGATATATTTCTAAGGATGTATATGTTGTCTGAGATTTGCATAAATTAAACTTTTTTTTATTTGCAGACTCAAGTTGGATTCAAGTTGAGATAATAACTACATCACCATGCAAAAGACACAAACCATCCCTCATTTCTTCATGTTTTGCTATGAAATTGAGAAATAAGTGCAGAGATCTACTGACAAGTGCAATCATGCATAGAAATAGCGTAAAAATGCTATATTTGTACAGCTGTACTGTACAAATACAATGCAGCTTGAAAGTCAACATTTCATTTGACCACCTTTATTCTTCAGCACAGTCTGAATTCTCTTAGACAAGTTTGCTTTTTATTTTTTTCCCTCCATATATTCAGTTTTATCAAAGGACCACCACACACCATGACAAAAGAAATGAGAACAAACTGATATTAACATAGTGACTAAAGATAAAATTTAAACCATGAAAAAAAAAAAAAAAAACTCCAGAAAGGCTAAAAAAAATGCTCATCAACACCATTTAAAAAATAGGTTGTAGCAGTGGAGAGAAAAGTACTACCTAGAGCTCCAGCAGGAGGGGCCCTTCCAAGCCAGGAATGAAAAAAATGCTTTTGTTTACATTTTTTAATCCCTATGTAAATTATGTCATAATTAAACTGCCTGAATAAATCTGTTGGATGATTACAAAAATAATAGAAGCTCTCTCAGACTTACAAATTTAGAAATGGTTTAGTCCAACACACATTGAGGCTCAACCTTATAGCACAGTTACTTTATTCTCTCCAGGTGACTGCTAATGAGTCTCATTACTCATGTCTTTCTCCAAGAAAGCAAAATTGAGAAATGGCATTAAAACAAAAGAATTGAGAGGCAAAGGAGGTAAACTGAGTTCACTTGTCAGCCATTAACACATTTCTTTCAAAAGGAAGGTCAGCAAAGATAACAGCTAACAGGTTAAGAATGGTTAAGAGGCTGTTGAAAACGTTAAATCAATATAGGATGTCTCTCAAATTTACCAAGCTAAACTTAACACCATTATAACATGTGGCCATGAATTTCAGAAACAGCCAGATAACCAGAAGCAGGTCTCCTCCAAATTATTTGACACATGATGAGCTCGTATCTTGAGAACAAAAAGTTATTTCAAGTAATCATTTGTTTCGATAGCAGCTTGAACTGAAACTTTACTAAGACTAACATCAAGTAGAATTCTGCTTCTGTATGTGGAGCCAGCTGTTAGGCAAGCAAGGCATTTTGAGGAAGCTGGTATATCTTAAGGCTTAAAATACCGAACTGACACTTCTTCTTAATCTAAATAAAAAAAGAATGAAAAGGAAAAAACATTCACATGCCAATAGTTTCGTTAGATGTAGCTTTTTCTACATCTAGAAAACCCTCTGGTAGCATGTCTGTGGAAACCATTTTTACGTATTACTGAATCACCTGGTTTATATCTGCAAGACCTTTAAACTGCCATATGACTTCTGTTTGATAACATCAAAGTAAAACAAACAGAAAATGGCTGTCACAAGTTCAAAACATTGAACATATCATAAATCTAATTTAATCTAATGTATTTTTAACATACTTTAACATACTGATATCAGGTCTTCTCAAGGTACTGTTGTTATAGTGTTGGGATTCATTTAAAATTTCACAAATATAAAGATAGCTACATTATTCGCAAGAGTTAAACTGTGCCTCAATGATCAGAGTTGACCTCTGACATGAGCCCCAAAAGGATGAAAACTGAAAAATTATACTTCAAGTAAGAGTTTGTGTAGCAGGGTGAGCAAGAACATGTGATAGAGGATGGTGGAAAGGAAGAGAAAGGGGGAATTGAGGTTGCACTGACTGAGAGTGGTGAGAAGAACGAGAGGAGGACAGAGTTTTCTAACACTTTTCTAAGTGACAGAAAACTGAGAAGCTGTTTTATATTATGGGAATAATAATAAAAATCAATACAAATGAAGAAAATGATGCACCCTTAAACTCGACATTCCACAAAAGTAATTAATGATAAATTGTAGATCACAGGATACTGATATTTCAAACTGTGCACACTTATGAGCTTTTAATAGATTTTTAATAAGTACTGTATACGAACAGGTCACTACTGGCTACCCTAATGTCCCTAACACCCTGCGCCTTATAATAAGTTTACACATACAAACAATAACATCACGTCACAACTCAAGTATATGTATCTACAGCTAACAAAAACATTGTTAAAATTCGACACTCCTTTTTACGTTTGCCTCCCAGGAGAAAAGACAATGGCTAACCAAGGGAGCAGACTGTTTTATGAGCCGACAATTGAGTTTCGACACCGTAAACACACTCGAGCCAAACCAGACAAACAAAATCTCTTCCTGCTCTCATTTGAAGGTCTTCCTGTAATCGTTATATGACCCTCTGTCAAATCATTCACCAGCACAACAAACTTTTAGCTACTTTTTAGCGGCTAGCATTATTAGCTAGTTAGCTAATGTAGAAATAAATTGGGTTAATTAATGTTCTGAAGTAATGCACGAACTTCAAAAATACCTGAGTCGACTTCCATTGTTTCCTTTCCGACAGAATAAATACAGCTATTTATGTATTAGCTAACAATTAACCATCAGACTTCGTCAAAAACAAGGAGTTAACTCTCCCAGCTGTCAGGAAGATAATAGCAGTCTTTCCCAACATCTACTTCCTGGATGTGGATACAGCTCCGGGAGCGACACTAGCTATTATTTATTTATGTTATATCTGGGTGTCGTGTTTGGTTTCATTTTATAATAGTCTGTGTTGCTAGTTACATGTTTAATATTATATTCTATGCTATGTAGTCATTTTTGTAGGATTTTTTAAGCGAATGTGCTAATTATACTAATATGACAGGTTTAAGTTTAAAATAGGTTTTAGTTAACTCACAGTCTCAAAAGAAAAAAACAAAATTATGAACATACAGATTACATATTATATTAGTTAGTTTCACAGTCACACAATATATTCCCAGTTTGTCTATGTTTGTCCTTTCACTTCATTAAAATGCTTGCTCACAACTCTTCCTTCCCTGTGTGGAGCATAGTAAACCCAATTCGCACGCTTATTTTTTCCGGTTTCCGACTATTTGTTTATTGGTTAGGTTTCATTTATCTGTCTGTAACAGGATTCAACCCTATAGGTCAGCCTTTTGAGCCTTATCACCTTAAGTTTTAATAAGGATGCTAAATAATTATTAGCACTGGCGGTTTAATTATTCATGTCACAATCTAGCGTAACCTTTCAATATCCAAGTGCCAGTCCAAAAGCAGCGGACTTTTACCTTTGTGAGCTCAGGCTAAACTTCCTGGTAGGAGGACAGTCCTTCTTTTTATGTCACTGACGGTAATTCAGAGATACTCCTCAGACTTTTAAGCTGCAACTCTGTATTGTCAGGACGCCCTTTTAGATATATTCTCTCCATTACAGGACAGTAACCAGGTAAGCAGAGGCTAATAACAGAGCAGAATGTCATTTGACAAGTTCTTTTAATCTTTACAGGTTTGTTATTATATGAGAACCTAACTCTAACTACACATTTCTTATAGGTTTCCTGTTTCCATAGTTCAGCCATCAGTCTGTTGTTTTCTGTTCATTGTTATATAAGACCGAGGTGTTCTCTTGCCATAATATAATGGTTTTTGTGAGAACCACAGAGCTATACCACTGCAACCAAACCTCTTTCCACAGGCTGAAACCAAACCTCCTACATGAATTTATAATGATCGGACCGAGCGCTCTAGAGATCAAATTGCACATGCTTTCTATGAAGCTGCCTCTATACAGAAAACTATGTGGTATTAACATGTTATACTACTTGTTTAGGTTTAGTCTTTAGCTTGATAACTTGACTTCAAGCACAATTCTATTGCTTTATTTTAATATTTGTCTTTTATATTGAATAAGTCGTTTACATTTTGCCACTTGACACCGAAATCCTCATATTGGGAGCGACTGGGGCATACTGAGCTGAGGAATCACTGCTGTCTCCAAAGAAAAGCAAACGGATCGATTTGAAGGATCTCATGACAAGTTACAGGAACGGGGGATTTTTCAACCATGCATACCATGACACCGAGACTCTGGAAATTGATAGAAGGTTTGTGTTTATATTATAACATAAAATTTGTTTTTGTCCTCAAATGTGCATCAGAGAAATCTTTTTTCCTGAAAAGTATAGAATTACAATTTGTCAAAGAATGTGTTTGTGAAGGAGTTTGAGTGGTGTGTTGTGTGTGCTTGTAGTAAGAGGAAGTACTGTGAAGAAAAGGTCAGAATGTCAAGCAAGCAAATGAAAAACTAGATTCAACAGGATCGCCTCAAGAAAAAGGCAACAGCGCGAATTTGTTATATATCTTTGCTTTATCCTCGGCTGGTTCATTTTAGTGTTAATCTTTTTGGTACAAGATTTAAGGTCTGAGGATTGTGGATGATTATATGAGAGCCCTAGAGTAAACTTTAGCATACTAGTCTCTGCAGTTTACTGTTAAAATGAGTCCAATACTCTATAAGACTGAATGTACTTTAAATTAAATAAAACCTCCACAGTTTAAATTCAAATAACTATATCGGTGACTTGAAGTTTCTGTTCTCTTCCTGATGTGATAACGTCAGTGCTCTTAGGTGTCATACATTTATATAATTTATTAATAATTTAATTTATTCTGTTTGGGCTCTAGGGCTTCCAGCAAAACCCATCATACTAACCCCTATGACAACAAAGACCCAACCTGGTGGGGTGACAGGGCTAGCAATGATGCTGCTATAGGGAGAGTGCCTCAAGGTGGCTGGCAGGAACAAAGCTGGAGGGGTAGAGAAAACATCCCAATGGATGCCATCTCCATACGCCCAAGGAGTCCTCCAAGGCACCATGGACCCAGTATGTGTATCACCTCTTTGTGGCCATGTTAAATTATTTAACTATAAAGCAACATAAAGTTTTTGTACACATTTGTGTTTGTTTGATTGAAAAAGTTGTGTTACTTGTTCAGCAGCTTCGTTTTTTGTATATGCCAGTGGATGTTGCTAAGTAACCTTTTGTTGATACTTCCTCTCTATCTCCTCTACATTTTAGATCACAGTATATTTGGGATGGACCCTGAATATAATCAGTCAAGATCTATTCCACTTCCATCGTCTTCAGGTAATACGCTTCATGACACTTAAGATTACACAGTTCCTTTATGGTATAACTAAACACACATTAATCTGTAAAGTTTCCATCACAGGATAATCATTTCACTCAAAAAAATCTGTTGTTGGATGAACACAATTTAATCATGGCGCCTTTTTCCACGTGATTTAACCAAGTACAATAACCGATTTTTGACCATGTCAAACCAACACATTTGGCATTTGGTGGCTTAATGTAATCAGATTATGTTGGATCAGCGTAGTATACTTACATTGACTTGAAGTGATTTATTTAAGTATGTAGAGTGAAATTTGTTTTAATTGATTCTACACAAGTTAAAAACTTTAGGAAAACGCAATGAAATCTTGTTGTTTGAACAACTACTTTGTTAATCAAGGCAATTACTGCTAGTCGTGCTCAATGAACCAATATGGGGGTTGATGATTTCATGGAGACAAACAACCATTTGCACTTATATTCATGGGTAATTTAGAATTCTTGCTGTGAGGCAACAGCACTAACCATCACGCCACCAAGCTGTCAATCCAGGCTTACCAAAACTAGGAAAGCTATGATTAGAAGGCTTGATGCAGAATTTTCTGTATGTTTTTGTCCTTGACAGGTTAAACCACAATAAATAGCGATAGCATACACGTGGTGTAGTTGTCTGCCTCTTAAAACTCCAGCGATTTTCCTGCAGTTTGACATCTAATGTGATCTTGTGAATTTTGTGAGTCCAGGCAACTAACCACTCTTACTAGATTGTATCATGTCATCTCAACAAGAACAAATTAAGTTGCTGAATTTCATGCAGATGCTACATGATTTAATTACATTCACCATTGAAACATGAAATTATTTAGTTCAAATTACAAGTTTGAATCTTGTACATGTAACAACCACCCAATTTCATTTTTTTTTGAGTGTTCAAATAACATTGCCATTCATCCTCATACTCATGTCTTCACTAGACTGTATCCTTAATTGTGGATATAATGGATGTCAACAATAAAAGCTACAAGGAAATTGGCATAGAAAATAAAACAGAGCAAAGGGGATTATTTAGTAAATGTTTTTTGCATGAAGTTGCATGTTTTTTGCATAAAAAGTTACAGCATACAGTAGAAGTGTTTGTTGGTCGGTTTTTCAACTACACTGAAAAAAAGGGATTGGCCAGCTCTTGGATTTATGTAAGTATCTTGTGTGTATTTAACACAAGTGCCTCATGCTTTAAAGTTAAGTGTAACTCTATAGTAACTCTATAGTGTAGAAACTACATAATATGCAGAGAGGGTAGATTAAATTGTTCATGTTTGAATCAGAATCAGAATCAGAAAGGGTTTTATTGCCAAATGTTGAGCAGGTTTACAACATTAGGAAATTGCTGCGGTGCTTCAGTGCAAACATGCTGTCATAAATTGCGCTTAAATAGACATGAAAAAATAAAAGTAAGAATAAGACTTAAAAGTGCTACGTAGAAAGATATATGCATGAGATATACATGAGATATATACATGAGAATAAGAATTAAAAGTGCTACGTAGAAAGATATATACATGAGTGCAGGTGGTGATCAGTGCCAAAACATGGAATCATGCAGTGAACACAGCGTAGGGTCATGAGCTAGTGGTGGGAACAGTCATACGGTTATTGTTCATGTGACCAACAGCGAGTGAAGTAAGTCAATAATATAGCAATGTTTACATCACACAGGATTTCAGTCTCGCACGCTTTGGATCGTGGTTTGACGAAGGCATCCATCTCAGTCAAGTCGAGCAGCCGCCTCTACTTTTTTGGTAAACCGAAAGAAGTAAATTGGGTGGTTGTTACATTAAAAAAGCCTACCTTTTAATTTGAACACAAAAATTTCATGTTTCTATCTTGAACGTAATTAAATCATGTAGGATCTGTATGAAATTCAACAACTTAATTTGTTCTTGTTGAGATGATCTGATACAATCTAGTAAGAGTGGCTAGTTGCTGGACTCATGAAATTACACAGACAACTACAAACACACCACATGTATGCTATCGCTTTTTATCATGGTTTAACCACATGTAATGGTGGCATTAGTGCTGTTGCCTCACGAAGGTCCTGGGTTCAAATCCACAATTTAATGTGAATGGTTGTTTGTCTCTGTGGTAGACTGGTGAGCTGTCCAGGGTGTTCGCTGCCGAGTGACCTATCACTTCAGGCTTATGCCCCTGAAAGATAGGAGGATTGTAGTTGTTGTAGACCCGTTCACTTTTTATAGTAACCAGACTCTAGACTTTGTTGAACATTATGTAATATGAAGACAACATGTAGTATTTAAGTGACCAAGTAGTACTGGGGTAAAAGTTATTGAATAGTGTTGAAATAAAATGACAAAATTGTGAAGGATTAAAATATTCCAAGAGCTCAACTTACTTCATCTAAACATGTTTCAGTTGTGTTTTCTGAACACAAAATGCACAGGTTTATTGAATAGGAATAAGTTGTGTTGATTTAACTCATTTGTCTAAGTTTCTGCCAAAGCAAAACATTTGTGTGCAACCAATGTCCACTATTGAATCAAGTAAATCCAACATGGCCTTTTTTTCAGTGTATAGTTTGATTACCATAGAACATGACACAGATATACAACTTTGATTTACATCTGTTTTCACTTGTCTAATATCTATTTCATCACCTATTACATTAAATACACAAGTAAACTGTATTAGCAACTGTTGGATGGACTGTCATGGAATCCATATAGATAGAAATTCAGGATGAATTATAACTATGTCTTCCATTTCCTCCCATTTTATTTAATCTTTATGCTTCTGAAAGACTAAAAAGAAATTCCAGAGTCATACCAAGACTAAAACTAATGCATGCAAATAATACACACAGACTGATACTCTGACAATAACTGCAAAGTAATACAGTTTGGTGGGCAATGGCACCAAGACCTTCAGTATCATAGCATTATATGAAATGAAAATAAATATGAAATCATAAATTCATCAGAAATAAAGATTTTGAACAAACAGTTGCATATTAGGACCCACATTAGTTTGTATATGGTGCTGTGTCCTGTACTATCAGCAGTGCTTTCTGTCAGTGTTTTTGCAGTCGATATTTATCTTTAGATTTATAAATAAGTAGCAGCTTATTGTTATTATAGAAAAGAGTAAGTGATAAAGGCTGCATAAACGGCTGCAGGTGTTACATTTAAAAATGCTACCCAGTTCATTTGCTGACTGTCACTCTGTTCTTGTATCAATCTCATGCTTTTGAGTTTGAAAATCCACAATAATCACAACAGAAGGCTGGCTGTCTTTTGCTTGTGTGCAAATCCAGGAAAAATGACAATGCGGTGGAGAGGAATAGCGATGAGAAGGATGAGCATGTTTCCTAATGCAGATCATACCCAAACAGCTTTCACAGAGGATGCCATCTGGAATGAGATGCAAAATGGTAAGCACACCTGAGGGGTGTCAGATTATCCTGTGGATTTTTGGATAGTGAATTATGACACCTGATATGTATTCTGAAAGGCAGTACTCGCAAAGATTTAACAGCCAGCACTTGTCTTGTCATCTTGTGTCTGGCAGAGCAACAAAACTTGCTCGAGGAACTTGCTGCTCTGTCAACACGAGACAGAATCCAGGCCATTCGGGATCTTCCAATGAGCTTTAAAGACAAGAAACATATCAGGTGGGTGAGCCACAAACAAATAAAGATGATAACAAAATCCTTCTCAGTGTCATTCGAAACATTTAGTTAAACATTGCATCCTGCTGGGAACCATAAACTAGGCTGTATGCAAATGCTTGGAGGCCACAGGTGTTGCAATAAAGATCTCTGAAGGAAGTATTTGTCCAACACAAATTACACAAGAAAGTACTAATTGAAGTCCAAAGGGGCTTCTACAGCCTGCAGAAACTTGTGATGCAGGTAATTTGCTTGACAAGGATCCCAATGGTTTTACTCTTACAGGAAAGAATTGGAATTACAGTCTTCCAAGAAGTCTCGCCAATTCACATGTTTGGCAGATTGCTCTGAAAAGCTGTCTCTGGTGAGTGTTTTATCTGTCATAAAAGCAACAGCTGCATCTCTTTATGAGCCTAGCTCATTCATAATTTGTGCTCATATGCTACATACAGAATGTTATGATCTTTTTTCAGTTTTCACGAAAATGCGGGTACCATGTAAAGTCAGCCAAGCAGACCCTGAAACTGTGGCAAGGCGCTATGAAAAGCATTGGTGGGAAGTTTGGGACCAGTGTTCTCACCTATTTTGTGTTCCTGAAGTGGCTTCTCATGTTTAACATTTTCTCATTCCTGGTCAACTTTGGCTTTGTCACCATCCCTCTGCTTGTTTACAAGCAAACCCCAAACATTTCTCAAATTGTGAACAACGTACCCCAAAATGTGACCTTCAGAGGACTGGAGATACTAACTGGAGCTGTAAGTAGTACATGCATTTATCTTCTGTTGAAGTCACAACCATCCTTATTTTAAAATTTAAAGCTAATTTAATAATTACCATTTAATTAAATGACTATGTAATATTTAAAGAGCTAATTATTTGGTTTATGCTCATGTCTGTGAAGGTTCTCAGTCATGGCTCATGCTCATGGCTCAAATCTGCATTATTTTGGATGCAGTTATTTGTTTTCCAACTTTGGATACAGTCTGGACAGATCACCAGTCTCACATCCACACCTATAGCCAGTTTAGTCACCAGTTAACCTAACATTCATGCACAAAGAGCACATGCAAACCCCAACCACAAGTGGGGTTTCGTCAAGTGGAGTGACAGTGCAACAGCATTTGTTTTCACAAAAGAAAATCTAAAACATGAATCTGCTCTAGATGGCAGATCATAATCAATTAGAACTAGCAAACACTGTTGATATGTATTATGTAATATCATGTTAGATGTTTTCTAATTCTCTCTGTACTGAGTGAACAAGAGTTGCATATATTTTGGATTTCCTAGGGTTACTTCAAGTATACGGTCATGTACTACGGTAGCTACAGCAATGAATCTCTGGTGGGTTACAACATGCAGCTGGCCTATTTCTTCACCATTGCAGTCTATATGGTGCTATGTGGAATTTCACTTATTTTCAGGTTAGTTAAGTCCTCATCATGCTAAAGATTTTACTCAAGTCCACAGGGAATTTGCTTTGTTATGACTCCTCAACATGCATGTGGGAGAAGAGGAGATAAGTTAAAAGAAAAAATTGATAAATATAATAATAAATTATTAGGAAATGTGAAAATTCTAATATAAGTATGCCAAAACAAGCAATCATAACATTGATTAATAGTTGTAGATATAAAAACTCTCATAGCTGCTCCAATAGCTCTGATTCTAACAATGATTCTGAATCTTGATTTGTCCACGTGCAGCATGGCAGTCAATTTCAAGAACAACTATGTACTAGCAGACTCGACATCAAACAGTGCATGGCAACTTCTTTGCACCTGGGATTTTAGTGTAACCAATGAGAAAGCAGTGAAACAGCGCAGGAACAACCTTTGTGTCCAGCTCAAGGTGACTTATAGCTTTTTTCTTTTTCTAAAAAATATCAAATGCTGAATTAACTGTGACAGATTGAAATTCTGTATTTTACACCTACATACACATCAGTATTTCATTGTTTGTCCTCTTGCTGCTCACTCAGGAGTCTTTATCAGAAACGGCCCAGCAGGAGCGCCTTACAGTCTCTGAAAAACTGAAGCACTATGGGATTAATTTTAGTTGCTGGCTTCTCTCCACAAGCTTGGCTTTTGGTTGTGCAGCCAGTATTTACTATCTCTGCGAGTATGAGATTGAGGTACATAAGTTAAAATGGAATAATTAGACTTTGGAATTACTTGTGTCTGTTAAATGTAGACTACAGGCAATGTGAATGCATATTTTTTCTCTAGAGAAATCACTTTTCTTGTTAGTAAAACTAGTAGAAACTAAAAAACATGTAAAAATATATACCTCACCTGTACTCTCAGAGCGTGAAAATCTAAACCAGGTGTCATAAATTTACTGAAAGTCTTGTCATTTACCAACAGTGCAGGGTTTTTATTGTTTCATTGCATACAGTATTTGTCATTATCCACTATCTTTACCTGTTTTATGTTTTACAGCAGGCAACAGAAAATGACAATTGGTCTCTGCTTGAGGAGGCAAAGACACTCCTGGTTCCCTTTGTGGTGTCTTTAATAAACCTGGTTATTCCACTCTTCTACTCCCTCTTCAACAAATTTGAGCATTACTCCACCCACCGCAAACAGATATATGCTCTGTTGATCAGGTGAAATAAAACAATATATGTATATAAATATGTCTATGTCTATGTCTAGATAGATAACAAAATACAGATATCTTAGTTTACCATTAGACCGGAAATAAGGAGGCAACTAACCTTGTTTTGGTGTGCCTATGACATCATCACAGAGTCACCAGCATGGTAGCAGGCTCCCAATCTTGTTAGAGTTAATTGCAGTGTAATTTGTGGGCTGTGTTATAAAACAATGTAGGACTTCCTGAAGTATAGTGAGAAGACTGGGAGTGCTAGGATCTAGGAACAGTTCTAGGACCAGGCTTAAACAAAAGTATATATAAAGTATAGTGGTATCTATGTAAAGCCATGACTGTATATATGTAAAGTGGTGCAGCTATCGACACATCTATAAATTTATAGACCATAAATGCCTTAATGGTCTTGCTCCCCCATACCTTTCCGAGTTACTTCAGCCTTATATTCCTTCGCGGACCCTTAGATCAGCTGCTTTTGGTTGTCCCAAAATCTAGGCTAAAACAAAGAGGAGAACGAGCCTTTTCAATTATGGCTCCAAAACTTTGGACTACGCTGCCTTTAAATATTAAACAGGCATCTTTGTTTCCTGTTTTTAAGTCGCTTTTGAAAACACACCTTTTTTCGATTGCGTTCAGACTGGTGTGAGTTGATATGTTTATTATGTGTAGTATTGTGTTTTTATGTGAGTGTCAGTGGCTTCATCTTGTGTTTTACTCCTTTGTTTCTGTACAGCACTTTGGGAAAACTTTCTGTTTTTAAATGTGCTATATAAATAAATTGGATTTGGATTTGGATTTGGACATCTAGCACAAAGCAAATATAATTATTTATTTAACCAATAATAAAAATTGAAATACTTTCTTTTTTCACATACAGAAATGTCTTTCTCAAGATGTCCATTCTGTCTGTTTTGTGTTATTATTGGATGAATAAGGTGCCTGCTAAAGGTTCAGTAAGTAATAAATATCCATTTATCTATTTATTTGTGTTTTTTAAACACAACATACGTTTATTTTATCTGTCCCTACTTTATTCATTAGGCATAGACATTCATTTGTGAATTTGTTTCATTCATCAGGGTTGGGAGTCCATGGTAGGGCAGTCTTTGTACCGTCTGGTCCTTTTTGACTTCCTTTTCCTGATGTTGGGATCTTTCTTTGGAGAGTTTCTTAGCAAGTGAGTTATAGAATTTCAATTCATATTTTATATTGTTAGATGAACCTATGTTTAAAATCACATACTCAATTTCTGTCTAATAGTGTGATCGGGACAAAATTAATACCACGCATGGGGGTTCCTGAGTTTGACGTAGCCAGAAATGTGCTTGAACTCATCTATTCACAGACGCTGGCCTGGTATGAACCATATGAACAATACATTCGACATTTCATAAGTTCTAGCAGTGTGTCAGTGGATTTTAGTCAAATCTTATGTTATCTATCTTGATCTTGGACCTTTTTAAATTATTTAAATGCAATCGTCTATTTTCTCTCCACAGGATTGGAATCTACTTCTCTCCTCTGCTACCTGCCATGCAGATTTTCAAATTCTTCATCCTGTTTTATCTAAAGAAGGTAAATGCTGCTACCAGGACTGCTCCATGCTCCATAAGGGTCATGTTACTCTATTTGCACACCTCAGTCAATAATTAATTAAAATCCTTTCATCACATTGAATGGATGCTTTATTTTGGGTAATGGAAAAGACAGCCTGGGTTTCGGATTTAAGGAGTAACCATTATGGTTTAATGGTACCAGACAAGATCAATCAATCACTGAAATTTAATGAACTTTGTAGGATTTGTAATTTGATCTAGGCCGGATCTGCTGATGCTGTGTGTTTCATGAACCTGCTGAATGATCTTTTAAAAAGTCAATTCCAAGCTCTGTTTTCTGTTATGGCTCACAAGTTTATTAGCAAAGTTACTACAAAAATAAATCAATATATTTGTTTATGGATGTGTATTTATGGGGTAGTACAAGTTTGGTTTTTGCACTTCTCAGGTCAGTCTCACACATAACTGTCAGCCCCCACGGCGATCTGGCAGAGCAGCTCAGATGCAAACCATCTTCATCTTCCTTCTCTTCTTCCCGTTCTTCGTGGGAGCCCTGTCAATTGTTGCATACACTGCCTGGAGGTAAGAGGACATGACTTCAACTGTTAAAAAAGAGAAAAATATATCCATCAATTCTATTTTATTCTTTTCTAAGCTAAAATAAAATAATATATTTATATATATTTGTCTTTGATTAATAATGCATTTTGTACTGAAAACACAGAAAGGTTCCAGTCTCAGTCTTGTTTTGTTCACTCTGTCTTGCTCCATAGCCTGACTCCCTCAAAGTCCTGTGGCCCTTTTCGTGGACTCAACAATTCCTTCAGTGCGGTTGATGTCTGGATAGATGATCTAAAAAACATCACTGGCTCTCAGTGGGTCGTCGAGATTTACAATAATGTCATCCGGAGTGAAATCTTCTATTTTCTAATCACACTCATCATCCTGTAAGTGCATAGTGCAAGTGCTGTCTTATGTACACAGCATGTACTTTGTAACGTTGACCGAAAAAGTCCAAGCCATGTTTTGCATATAACTGAGCTTTGCATATAAATGCACATATGTACTGATGCAAAATTTGTGTCATTAAGCAAATGGTTTTCCTGTGTGCAATTTTACTGCTCAGTGTCATCATATACATATTGTGGCAAGTCACTAATGGTCGAAAGGAGCTTATTCGTCATCTGAGACAACAGATTGTCAATGTGAGTTTGTTCTAGAAACTGTTTCCCTTAATATATGTTTCACCAGACATCAGGAACAAGTGGAACTTATCTAGTCTTGAATACATTTACATTTTTTTTATGTTTTTGTTTTTGTTTGCCTGACTGCTTCTGTTTCCCTCCCACCAGGAAGGGAAAGACAAGTCCTTCTTGTTAGAAAGGTTACAGGACCTTCAAAAATCTATCCCAAACAAAAACACCAAACAGAAGAAACAAAAAGGGGTTTGTTGTTAAAATTATTTCATGCTGACATCACTTTGCATGTAGAAGCTTGTTATCAGCCTTACTGAATATTTTATTTACTGTTTAGAGCATGAAACAGCATTCATATGATCACTCATCTGGTGATCAGTCCAACTCAAATGCCATGGTTCAAGCTTTACTTGCACGTCAGCAACTTGAAGAGGAGGAGAAAAGATACAGCATTGGTGGAGTACCTGTTCCTTCTGAAATGTCTAACTCTAGTTCTCTGATGCAAGCCATGTTGGCCCGTCAACTAGCTGACCAGGAGAATGAAGATCAGTATCCGATGCATGATGAAAACCCATCATCTTCCAGTGCACTTGCTCAGGCCATGGCAGCCAGAAACAGGGTGGAGGATGAAGACAATAATCAATATGACATTTTCAACAGATCCAGTGCCGTCACACAGGCCATGCAAGCCAGAAGAAGAGCAGAGGACACAGAAGATGACATGGGTGACCTGCCGCATCCAGTGTCAAGTGTCATGATGCAGGTCATGCAGGCCAGGCAGCAAGCACAGGAAGATGACAGAATTCAGTGGATGACTGCTCCACCACAAAACCCTGGGCCTTCAGGCTCTAGTGCTCTTATCCAGGCCATGCTAGCCCGGCAGGCGGCCCAGAATGAATACGATGATGGTTACTGAACAAAATGCTGAGTTTTATCTTACAGTGATGAAAAAACAGATGTATGAAAAACATCCACGTGGCTTTTTAAGACTGAATTTGCACTTTGCGAAAAATATATGAAAGAGATGAGTGTGCAGGTCCACCTCTTAATTCAACTTTTATACAAGTAAATTTTGAAATCTTTCTATGATGGTATGTCAGCCTTGTGTGATGAGTAATCCTAAACATAAATTTGTGCCATTTGTAATGTAAATGTTGTATAAGTTGTTAATTGTTGCACATAATGAAATGTGAGCTAGAAAAGGCAAAATAAAGGCAAATGTTAAAAAAAAAATGCCCCTGCAAAATTTGTTACAGTTGTTACTGGAGTGAAATGTAATTTTCCCAAGTGGCTGATAAAGACAACACTGCTCTTCAGGAACTATGCATACATTGCTACATTTGATTTCCCCCCCCCAAACGACAGCTCTTGTTCTGGACATTTTTAGAACACTCTCCAGAAACAGGAAAAAAAATACTAGGTTGAATATTATTTCTTTTATTTGTGCAAAAAAAAAAAAAAAAGCTTCACTAAAAAATACTGAAATCAACTTTGTACTATTTTTACAGTTCAAAAATGTAACTGAAAAGGTTTAATAAACTGTGTGTTCTATATTTGTATCATACTAAAAACACCAGATGTGTTTTGTGGTGAGAAAGTAACAGTCAATCAAAACACAATTTTGAAATGGGGAACTTTAATAGTCATCATACTTGCTTGAAACACTCCGCAGAGCCTTTTTACCGTCATGAATTTTCTACTTTTCTCCAGTTAAAGCAGAATCATCAAATGAAAATGACTTACACTGTTAGAAATGTGGTGTACTGACTGTGATTACTCCAATAGTGCTAGTGTTTAGCACTATTGGAGTGTTGGAGAGTTGGGAGTTCGCCTTGTAGTCCAAAGGTTGCTGGTTCGAGCCCCGGCTTGGACAGTCTCGGTCGTTGTGTCCTTGGGCAAGACACTTCACCCGTTGCCTACTGGTGGTGGTCAGAGGGCCCGGTGGCGCCAGTGCCCAGCAGCCTCGCCTCTGTCAGTGCACCCCAGGGTGGCTGTGGCTACAATGTAGCTTGCCATCACCAGTGTGTGAATGGGTGGATGACAGGTTGTGTAAAGCGCTTTGGGGTCCTTAGGGACTAGAAAAGCGCTATATAAATACAGGCCATTTACCATAGTGTTTATGGGAATTTTGTTCTCTGCGGTAAATTTCTTTCCAGTTTAAAAAAAAAAAAAATTCTAGTCCATCAAAAGTGTTTTGCAAATGATCGTTTGACCTTTATGACACCATCAAACTTAGCCAAGGTGAACATTCAAAAGAAAAATGATACATTATTACCAACAATCATGCTGTGTACAAACTTTACATCTATTTTACAATAAATAGTACCATAAATACTGTAAACAGGCACATCATTTGCAGTATACATTTATGGCTTTGATTCGCAAGAATGAAAACCCAGTTAGATTTTCTGACTGAACATGTCTAATAAGGCTAGAAGCATTAAAGAGACACTCATTCTTTTGAAACAGTATAGATACACTTAACATTACATTTTAAATCTACATCGTGGTAAGCTGCACAAAAGAAAAAACACCTTCATGTCCACTTTTAGCTGCAATTTTCCAACTTTAAACTTCTATGACTTAAACTTTCATGATGGGTTTTCATTAAGGCAGTACTTAAATGTGTCAGACAGGGCTAACACCGCGGCCTGTTATCTTTGTAGGTGTTTGTCCCACAGTGAAAACTTACCAAAGACAACTATGCGTCAGTCCAATGAGATGCCACATTAAGAGAAATGCTGCCACCTACTGTCCTTTCTCACTCAGCACTGCTCTTCCCCCAAAGAATTTGCAATGTCACTGAAGTCCAGCGAGTCACCTGGTATAGGAGTTTTCCTGCCACTTTTTATGGTCTGACTAGAGTAATAATCCACAGATTTGGAGATTGAGTGCACAGAGTGCTCCCGGAAATATCCGAATGCCTCCCGTGCGTCCTCCTCCCTGATGCTTTGCTCGAAGGTCTTGCGTTTGTGTCTGAACTCAATGACGGTCTTTGTATAGGAGTTGAGGGTGGTGACAGATGCACCCATACAGCAGGTGAAGGAAGCCCAGGCCATGCTGATATAAAACAGCAAGAGAATTCATATTTTAATAAACAGATGTGGTAGCTGAAAAAAAAAACTAACAAAAAAAGTGAAAACCTAATGGTGCGCTTCAGTGTGGTGAGGCATTCTGACGTTTTACCCTCAATACCGTGACACTGTATTTGGTAAGATTAGTGCCAATCACTTTAAGTCCCCCTGGTCTCCTCAAACAGGCTGGTTCGCATGTGAGGTCAGACAATCAAATCATCATCCCATGTTGTTTTCATGCAGACTGGATAATTCCCACAGAAGGTCAAGAATTGTTTAGCCTCCAAAATGAATTTTCAGCATACTGTGCACATTGTAAAGGAGTAAAATATTATTCCCTTATGCAATTCTAATCACACCCGCACTGGGGCTTTGGACACCAAAGCCTAATCCTACCATAACACGAGAGCTTTGGGCTTTTTTCATTACAGACAGTGATGCTGAAGAGAGGTGAGATCAGCGCTTCTGCTGACAGTGTGAGGCAGCACAGACATGCAGAGTGGACTTCTTCATCTTGTTTCTTAAAGAACGATTTGACTTAACTCTATCTATGTAACACTATAAATAACACAGCGTATAAAATTATCTGTATTGAGGTGGATGTTTGCAGAGTCTTACCAGAACGACCAGCCATAGTCCCAGTTGTAGGGCCTCCAATCTGGTGGGCCAAGGCTGACGGTGACCTGGAAAACCTGTGTGTACATGACATGAGCCACCATGCCAAGAAGACCTGAAATCATATGCACAGTATATTGTTAGTAAGCTTTTCTGATTGATTCAGTGTACAAACAGAAAAGAAGAACAGTATTAAAAAAATACTTCGATGATTTCTTTCGAGTGCAGAATCAACCCTTTCCATGGGTATGGAAATATGAATATCCTAAGTAAAAACAGTGATGTTATCCAGGTATAGATAACCTTAAATCCCCATCCATGTAATTTACTAAGGTTCATTTACAAACTGTTATTTTGGGAAAAGAAGTGAAAAACATATTCAGCTGACCCTCTGCTTTCTTCTCAAGGCTTCTGTTTCTTTTTTAGATTTTGAATTGAGTTCAGATTTACTTCTGATCATTACAAGGAAACCAGAGGGATGTTTCTCTGGTTCAAGAACAACAGCTCCCTCCTTATTAACAGATTAACCAGGATATGTGTGTTATGTTGTATTTCAAAAGCTGGCTTACAAAGATAAATGACAATCTTAGAAACCAGAAGCAAATACTTGAATACAGTACACTGCAGGAAATGTCACAAAAGCATTAAAGTTAGTGAAAAATAGAATCAAGCACATACCTGAAAGTACTGTAAAGATGGCAGCAAAGGCATTGAGTTTGAGTCCATCAATGACATTGCTGGAGTGCACTAGCTCCAAACACATGAGACTGAAGCCAACCACCAGCAGAATAATGTACAACATCTCAGAAACAAGTGACAACCACAGCATCCCTGAAAAATGCCCAAAAAGCAAACAAGAAATGCACAATAACATAAATTAAGATGGAGATTCTTTATCAAAGGGAAGATTTTGATTTATTGTCACCTAACATCTCAATCTCACTGGTTAGTCAGACTTAATGTGGGGTGAAAGTAACATGACGATCTCATATGAAGTGCTACTTGAACTGATGTCAAAGCTTTCCGGTTTACAGAAAGCTTTATTCAGCCTTCCAATTAATCTAGTGGAATATAATCTGGCTGCACATGATGATCAGACATTTCAACTCCTCTTCACTCCGCTTCTCGATTTTTTGCTTTTCTTGACAGATTGACAGGAACTAAGCATTTCTCAAGTGAAAGTGTCATCGCAGCTAAACATCTGTGAAACTTTAAACTGAATGTGTGAGCCCTCCTTCATGATTTCACATTAAAACATTCTTGAACTGACAGTTGCTGATTAGATCAGAACGGACCAAGATGTTACAGTGATGCAGAAATATTCACAAACATGGGGAAGTACAGCTCAGTGAATGAAAATAGGGTAAGAATTAGAGGGCTTAAAGAGTTGTGATAACCAAGGTAACGCAGATAGCACTCACCTTTTTCTGATGCAGGGGCTAAATCAATAAAACTTCGACATCTCTCACCTAGAAACACAGCAGAAGATGACATGCTGTCATGATTTATTATTTATTACTGATCATATATATATATATATATATATATATATATATATATATATATATATATATGGACTTTAAAAACACAGGTAGGCTCAAAAACTGTGGCATAATGACAGTCTGTGACAAACAGGATACAAAATAACCATTGACACTAAGGATTCCTGCAGACATGATGTTTTCCATCTGTTGACCAGAGCATGCCACTGGATTTGTTGCAAGTGGAACGCTTTAATCAGGTAGAAGGAGGGTGGCAACAGCTGTTTTGAGGAAAAACTCATCAAGGCCTCTGTTACGTAATCCTTATTAACTCAAGCTGTCTCAGCACCCCCTTCCTCCTCACCATCCCACAGTCACTTGATGAGATAAAAATGTGTTATTGCAATTGCTTCTTGGATATTTTGAAACTCTGGTTTGTTTCTAGTACATCACAAAAACACAGATTATCAGCACAGGTTGTCATGGCGTATTACAGAGCTGACAGACAGATGCTTCAGTAATTCCTTATCCAGCTGTAATAAACTAAACAGAGAGAGGACTAATCTGGGCTGATCACACCTTTTGTCCCTGAACTTTTCATGGTCATGATCACTCCTCTGACACACGTATAATCCACCCTCTTGAGCCCTCTGTTATTAATTTACAATACTCCATAATGGTCAGACTTAGTGAGTAACTCAAGCAACACACCATTCAAGTCCCAGGCAGCCGGCCAGCTGGGGATCTAAGTGCTATTTTGTCTCCCTTAAAAAATAAATAATGATGAAAAAGTGAATTAAATGATTTCAGACTCAAGTGCTGCTGCTTACTTTTCTAAGGCATAATGACACAAATGGAAAGCCATTAAAAAAATAAGGAAAGAAAATCTCTGAAGGAGCAGCCAATCTCCATTTTAACTAAGTGTTGTATTTTGACAAAGGAGGAGATTAAAATGACAAGTTTATAAAAATTACTATTTGCTGTTTTTTTTTGTTTTTGTTTTTATTTCTTTGGCTATTTTAAATGTTGAATGGTTGTTCATTAATGCTTACATCAGCTCAGGTGTTGTCAAGTTTGATGACAATTATAAACAATTAAAACTAAAGATTAAAAAAAGATTATAAATAATAAGAAAAAATAGCTCCAAATGGTTAAAGTCTTTACACTGATTTCAAAGCCATTCCTTCGTAATCATGAATTGGCGCATGTGCCATTTTTCTTCACTTACAGAAGCTTTTATTGCCGAGATTATCGTTGTGTTACATGAATAGTTATGTGTTTCTCTTAAGTTAGGAAAAAGAACCAAAGTAGTATGTAATCATTCCAGCTGCTGTGTTAACTAATAAAAAACATTCACGCACTACACACACACACACACACACACACACCTTACTTTCATCGTGAATATTTTCCTCGCATGAGATCCAGATTCCAGTGTGGAACTGACGGAACAGGAACCTGTCGTCGCCTGTCTCCCAGCTGTACACCACTTTGTTGGGGTCCGTTTCGTTCACCCCGTAGTCTATACACTGGTGCGTCCGCAGCTTGCTGCACTTTGGCTTGGGCACTCTCTGCGTCCCGACGCACCAGTAAGTAGTTATAAACGCGGTTATGGAGAAAAACAGCGCGAAGAAGTTCAAGCTAAGCGACAGAAGGGTCCTGGATCGGCGGCTCATCCTCATTGTCTGCGTAAAGGATGAGGCAGCGCGCGGCGTTCCGAAAAGTTCATGGGTGCGAAGTAGGAGGGACGCGCGAGCCGCAGCTAATTTCCAAGCACAACAGGTGAGGCGATGATCACATTCGGCACTCGGCAGTTTTCAACAACTTCCACTGGTGCACAAAGTGCAAACATCATCTCCGAGAGAGCTGAGCTGTGCGCCAAAATATCACATTTCCGTCATTTTCACACGCGCTGCCCCACGAGTGTCCACCCTATAGGATGTCACGTTGCGTGAGGATTTGTCCAAGTTTGACCAAGGATTTTCTTATGACGCTCTCTCTCCCGGACTCCCTCTCGCGGTCATTTACGCCTCCCCTCCCTCCATGCCTAAAATTTATCAGCTGCAAGACGATTATCAGACTGATGCGTAGGAAGTTACCACGGAAACGTTGAAATAAGATGCAGCAAGAGTTGAAAAGTGAAAGCTGTAAGAGGCTATTCAGGGATATGTGAGTGTATTTTCACGAAGCGGAAAATTAAAATAAAAAAATCTCAGACCTATAAAACAGTTCACATGGAGAGTTCAGCTTCAACAAGCTATTTTAAAGCAATACGGCAAAAAGAGACTTTCTTCTGACATCTCAATAGTCCTCTATTTGGAAACCACTTTGTAACTGTATTCTTTAATATAATAATAGTGGCTATTTTGCCTTAAGATGAATGATAATAATGCTACACCTAGAGGACAATAGCCTATTTAGCACAATGAAAATTACTGACGTGAGGACGTGAAAAAAATAAAACTCAACAATAAATGAACCTCATGAAGTTTCGGTTAATTTTATGTTGTGACCAGTGACAATAACTGTAAATAATCAGTCAATTAACTTAGCAAAAGCTGTTAAAACTTATTAAAAATGTAATGCAGGAAATGTTTTCAGATGTGTATCTGTCGATCTTAATTGAAGAAGACTCAGTGAAAGAATTATTTTTAATTTATTTTTGTTTGAAAAAAGAGTATCAGACTTAAAACATTACAGATGAATAAAGAATATCTATGATGTCCTCACCAGTTCATTCAGTTCTTAAAATGAATGAAATCTAATAGAATTCAGTTGCATAAGAGTTCATTTGAAATTCATTGCAACACTTTCTACTTCTTGCCTTCATTTCTGAGAGTTGGTTTTGTTTTCAGAGAAGCTGACCTGCGCGCTTGCATTTAGAGGGAGGTCATGTGGGGAGGATGATGAGCCTGCAGCTGCTCCGGACAAAATCAAAAGTGAGCAGAGCTCAACAGACTTGAGCTCTGCTCACTGATATAAGCAGAGAAAACTGCAGACTCTAGAGGCGAGGTGCCGAGTCCTCAGAGAATGACTTCTAATCTGAATTTTGCCGGAAACGTGCTTATCAAACAAACAAAAAAAAAAAAACTGGTACAGTATATATTTACTGTACAGTAAATATTTACAACCCCAGGGGAAAAAGAGGGCAAATAGGCCTGCCATCTCTGTTAGCTCAGCAACATGCTGTCATTTTCAGCCTGGGAAGCTAATCCGCACTTCAACATGACTATGAAAACTGATAAAATAGGCCAGAGCATGTTTACCAGAGTGTCCCAAATACTCATGAACAAACTGCTAGTCATACTAGAGTAGCAGGGCAAGGTAGTAAACACCTTATAAGATCAAAGATGATTAAGACGTGAGGAAAACATTTGTTGTTGTTGGTTTAATCTTTAACTGACATCTACCAGTCCTCAAAGGGTTACAGGCTCTGGGACTCCAGTGAACCACAGTGGGAGCCATTATCCACAAATGGAGAAAACTTGGAACAGTACTGAGCCTTCCCAGGAGAGGCTGGACTACCAAAGATTCAGAATGTGTTGATAATTAATCCAGGAAGCCACACACACACACACACACACACACACACACACACACACACACACACACACACACACACACACACACACACACACACACACACACACAAAGCCAGAAAAACACCTAAAAAACTGCAGGCCTGACTTTCCACAGTTAATGTCAGTGTTCATGATTCAAAAATAAGGAAGAGACTGGGCAAAAATGGCGAATTGGGAGAATTCCAAAGAGAAAAGTCAAAGTCAAAGTCAAAGTCGACTTTATTGTCAATTCTGCCACATGTACAGGACATACAGAGAATAGAAACTTCGTTACTCTCAATCCCTAGATAAAATAGAAAATGAACATTTAAATATAAGAGTGATTAAAAATGCAAGTAAAATATTTTAAAGTAAAAAAAAATTAAATAATATAATACAATTTTACATATAACAAGAAAGCTATACAATATACAATATAAGGGTAAATGACATTGAGTGCAAACCAGGCAGAGTAGTGCAAATAGGCAAATAGTGCAAATGGAGATTTGGTAATGTACGGTATGAGATAGTGTAACACAAAGTCTTATGAGGTAATGGCAGTCCAATGCTCCACAAAGTGACTGGTAACTGGTGCAGGCCAGTGAGTGAGTCAGAGAGTGTGTGTGTGTGAGTGTGTGTGACAGAGTTCAGTGAGACCGTGGAGGAGAGAGGGGAGAGGGGGCAGAATCGGGAGGGAGTTAAGCTTCCTGACAGCCTGATGGATGAAGCTGTCCTTCAGCCTGCTGGTCCTGGCCTGGAGACTCCGCAGTCTCCTCCCTGACGGCAGCAGCTTGAAGAAGCTTTGCATTGGGTGCGTGGGATCAGCCGCTATGCAAAGGGCTTTTTTAGTCAGACGGGTGCTGTAAATGTCCTGGAGGGAGGGGAGAGAGACACCAATGATCCTCTCTGCAGCTCTCACTATGCGTTGGAGGGTTCTATGACAGGACTGCTGACCAAGAAGAACACAAAGGTTCGTCTCACATTTGCCCAAAACAATCCCCAGGACTTTGGGGAAAATATTCTGTGGACTGATGAAACAAAAGCTTAATGTTTATTGGAAAGTCGGAGTCCCGTTAAATAGGCATAACCATGAACCATGAATGTGCTACCATAAAATCCTGAAGAAGAATGTCCAGCCATTAGTTTGTTCCCTATAAAGCATAGCACACTTGGGTTTTATAGCAGGACTAGAATGGCGAGTCCATAGCAAGTCCACCTAAATGAATGCTTTGGAGTAGCCTAGTCAAGCTCTACACTTAAATTCTATTGAGATGCTTTGGCATAATCTGAACTTGGAAAGGCAGCGACTGTCTTCTTGTAGTATCTCGAAGACGTTTCACTCAAGAAGCTCCCTCAGTTCTTCTCGGATGAGAAGTAAAAGTCTTCAAGAAAACTTAAGAAGTCTAGTTATTTTCTTTCAAAGCTACTTAGGCTAGAATGACCTGGATAACTAAGAACCTACACGGACACTTTGGCATAATCTTAAACAGACAGTTAATGCTTAAAAAAACCTTCCAAAGTGGCTGAATTAAAATAATTCTGCAAAGAACAGAATACCAAATCCCCCCTACCATGATGTGAAAGACTCACAAATACTTGATTGCAGTTCTTGTTGCCAAGGGTAACACAACCAATTATTAGGTTTTTGGGGCAATTACTTTTTCCACATAGGTTTGGATAACTTTTCTCTCTTAATAGATGAAATCATCATTTAAAAATGGCATTTTGTATTCATTTGGGTTGTTTTTTTTCTGCACTACAGTTCTTCAATCTGAAACATATTGTTGCATATGTGAAAAATGTGCAACAAACTAAGAGCTCAGGAGTCAAATAATTTTTAAGGCCCTGCACTTGTCTACAGTATGGTAAACTGCTTATGACATCTCTGTGATGGTCATAGGCCGTCTCTTAAGCTCGTGACAAGAAGTTAATCCACGCTTTTAAGTTAACCAGTCTTTTCCTGTAATGTGGGAAATCCAATCACACATCCAACCAAGACTTTGAGCACAATAATTCAGTTCGTAAATGTGTCAGAGAGTTTTGCTATGCACACGGCATCCACCAACGGAAATTAAGACTGATTCAGTATTCATATCAACATAGTATAAAGCTAAGCAAAATAGATGTTCTCTAGTTTTCTTGTACTTAAAGTCCAGCTTTTTTTTTTAAAGTATACTCTTGGTTAGGAACTATAACTTTGGAACAGCCAGGGCTTTCCGTTTTTGGATGGTAGCTGAAGTTGTCAAAGCATGTAAAACAAAGCAGTGTTTTTTTTACTTGTGCACATTGGGAATGGCATTTCTCATTCTTTGTTAGCACTGGCAAATGTTTAGGGCATTAAGGCAAATGGCTAAGCACAATTGTTCAAGCACTTCAACTAATTACAAATTGTGATCAAAGTAGATACTATTTCAGATAGTTTTACTCTCCAAAATATATATTTTTTATTTGATTTGATTTTTTTTTTTTTATCTTGGGAGGCACTGCATGGACAGTAATCCATCTACAAGTCAAAATCTGCTTATGCCACAAGTGTAAATATGACTATTGTAAAACAAACCCCCTCACAGAAGAGAAAGAAAAGTAGCAAGGCAGTGTAGCAAGGAGGAGACCACAGAGTAGATCCAGAGTAGATCCAGAGAATGGATGTAGTGTACTCTCACTTTAGCCAAATTATCTGTGGCCAAACAGGAGTGACAGGATGTACAGTGGTTCATAGCAGTACTTCTGTGGTATAATACTGCACTTAGCAGACCTATGTAAGTATCTCATTGGTATGCAAAAACTGGAGACTTTCATCTTTAATCCAAGGGATTTAACAAAAGTATTGCACTGACTGTTTAGGAATAATGAACATTTTTATACTCATTTTTAGAGGCTCAAAGGAAATTAGACAGATGACTGACAAAAATACTAGTTCCCTCATTACTTTATGACAGATTAGACATATAAAAGATCTGGAGTTAATTCCAAGTGTTGTACTTGTAGTTGCGTTGTTTAATCCAGCTATTCCCTGGAACTCTCAAGATGAAATCCAAAAGAATGTCAGTGAGAATGAAGGAGGACATCATTACCCTGAAAAGTCAAAATCAGATAGATAGCAAAATATTTAGGGGTGCCCAAATCAATTATCTGGTACATTCTTAAAAAGAATGAATGCAGTGGTCAGCTCAGCAACACTAAAAAGCCTGGAAAAGCAGGAATGGGAGCCAAAAAGGATGATCACAATACTCTTTTCTTTGGTTACCGCTTCAAAATATCCTGCAAATTAAACGTCTGTGACCAAACAGGAGTGAGAGGATGTCACAAGGAGGTAGGTATATTATTTTCAGAGTCTACAATCAAGAGACATACATGAATGGAAATGCAGAGATTTCATAATAAGTTGCAGACCAGTGATTACATTGAAGATCAGGAAGATTATATTTAGCCAGAAAACATCTAAAAGAGCATGTGCAGTACTGCAAAGAAAAAAATCTCTGGACAGATGAAACCAAGATTAACTTGAACTAGAATGATGAGAAGAGGAAAGTGTATAAAAGGAGAGAAACAGCTTATAATCCAAAGAATACCAAATTATCTATCAAACATGGTGGCAATGTTATGGAAGGGCCAATGGAACCGGGTCATTAGTGTTTACTGATAATGTGATTGCTGATAGAAGTAGCAGGATTAATTCTGCAGTGTCCATACTATCTGCTCAGAAGGGATTACAGTCCTAATGACTTAAAGAATACTGTTAAAGCAAACCAGGAGTTTCTTGAGGCATGGCCATACAGCAGCGGTCCCCGAGCCACGGTCGTGAGTCGTTTGGTACCAGGCCGCGAGAGTTGAGGCTCGGGTGTGAAATTTATGCTTTTCAGGAGTTTTATCATTTTTTTTAAGCGTTTTTATCGTTAACTCGGTTTCCCTGGGTCTTTTCCTGTGTGTTATGAATAATTCTTCTTAGGTACCGGTACTGGTTTTATTTTGTTGTATTTAAAGGCCGGTCCGTGAAAATATTGTCGGACATAAACTGTTCCGTGGCGCAAAAAAGGTTGGGGACCGCTGCCATATGGCATACTTTCAATCACTGAAGACAAAACTGAGTTGAGGAAGAGTCACAAACAATCAACACCTGAAGGCAGTAAAGGCCTGGCAGAGTATCTTAAGGGAAGGAAATACAGCATTTGCTCATGTCCATGGGTTCTTGGCTTTGACCTTGTGTCCACAGTTGTCGCCATACTCTTCACAGTCATAGTCAGGATGCTGTAAGAGATACTAAATGCAAAAAATCATCTTGCAGCTGAGGTAGTTCACACATTGTCACTGCTGTTCACTGGATGGCGTGGCATGTTGCTGCAGGATGCTGTGGTAGCCATGTTGGTTCAGTGTTCCTTCAATTTTCAATAAATCCCCAACAGTGTTAGAAGCAAAGCTCCCCCACACCATCACACCTCCTCCATGCTTCACAGTGGGAAACAGGAAAGTAGAGACCATGCATTCAACTTGTCAGAGTTGCACAAAGACACGGCGGGTGGAACCAAAGATCTCAAATTTGGACTCATCAGACCAAAGTACAAATTTCCACTGGTATCATGTCCACTCCGTGTGTTTCTTGGCCCAAACAAATCTCTTCTGCTTGTTGCTTTTCCTTAGTAATGGTTTCTTTGCAGCTATTTGACCATTAAGGCTTGATTCGTGAAGTCTCCTCTGAACAGTTGATGTAGAAATGCGTCTGCTGCTGGAACTCTGTGTGGCAGACAACTCTGTGTGGGGCTCTAATCTGTTAACTTGCGATTTCTGAGGCTGGTGACTCGGATGAATTATTATTTTTTTTTTTACCCTTTTAGACCTTCAGTTCTTAAAGTAATGATGGACTGTCATTTCTCTTTACTTAGCTGATTGGTTCTTGCCATAATATGAATTCTAATAGTTGTC
Organism: Rhamphochromis longiceps; assembly: GCF_057381845.1. Taxonomy (NCBI): domain Eukaryota; kingdom Metazoa; phylum Chordata; class Actinopteri; order Cichliformes; family Cichlidae; genus Rhamphochromis; species Rhamphochromis longiceps. Next base: position 37,938,536 of record NC_140562.1, on the reverse strand, counting down.
AAATAGGACTGTCTACTGTGCACCAACCTGACTTCTGCACAACACACCTGCTGGTCCCAACCCATTAAGAAGGCAAAAAATTCCACAAATGAACCCTGAAAAGGCACACCGTGAAGTGAAAACCATTTCAGATGACTACATCATGAATCTCATCGAGAGAAGGCCAAGGGTTTGCAGGGCCGTCAACAAAGTGTAGGGTGGCTATTTCAAAAATATAATCTAAAATATAATTACTTGCTACGTAAATCCATATATCTTGCTTCATATATTTGATGTCTTCAGTTTGTATATACAATGTAGAAAGCAGTAAAAATAAAGAAAACCACGAGAGAAACCATGAGAAGGTGTGTCCAAACTTTCGACTGGTAGTGCATAGACATCTTAGCTTTCAGGCACAGAAGCCAGAATGGATTTCTCTAGTTGCTGGAATATAAAAATACAACTGAAATGTTAGGATTCGATAGGAGAAAAGAAGTTGGCACATTTCCTTACAGCTTTTCCTAAGCCTAGGGCACAAGCGTCATGAATTATCATTGATGGAAGAAGAGAAAAAAAAGGAAAAAAACTAAAGCATTAAAAGCAATTGTAATGTTCTTTTGTCCCTTGGAACATCTTTGGGTGACAGCTTTTGCACGAATCAAGATGACCAAGTATATAGACACACAGATTAACAGACACAAATTTTCCTTCAGGAGATTATTTCATATCTGTGTTCTATATGACCACAAAATACATGCAGCATAGCAATTTTTAACTGCAAAATGCATAGATTTACAAGGATATTTTGATAGTATGCACAGCTACCCATGTCAAAAGAGATTAAAAGTCATTGCACTTATGTTTTGATTTGGTCATGAATACCTTTAAAGCATATGCAGTCTCATAGCGCACATAGTAAGGGCTAAGCTCTTGACAGACACAGCATTCATTTGTATTTCCACAGCAACTTCCACTTAAAGCTGCTAAGAGTAGAATGTGCCTCTAAACAGATAGCCCCTAAGGATTAGTCTTCATAATCTGCCGTTCACTGATCCTCGAAATCATACGGTCTGGGTGCTCTGAAATCAGCTTACAGTGATAGTAGATGGTGTGTGAGTGGTTTTATGATTGGGATTGTGTTCTATGTGGGCTTTTCATACAGTAGCAGTGAATGAAAAAAAAAAAAAAGACAATTGTTTGGGTATTGGGTGTTGCGTCCAATCTGCACAGAGGATGTAGACTGTAGCAGCAGCACGGTTCATGCCATTCCAGTGCTCACACTTGCACGCAACCTTTCATATTTGCAGTGCTAGACAGTAAAGAGTATTCTTTATTCTGTTCAAGAACCTTGGTGTCTGCACTGAGCATGTTTGCCAAGAGAAAATCCAGAGCTGATGACAAAACATGATTTTACACCTAATATACAAGTGCAAGGAAAGACTATGCGGTTTCCCTGTTCTACAAAAAACAGCAACAGTGTTTTACACAGCTGTACAATATAATAAAGTTTGAGTTCAGGAGACACCTGACAGTGCACCTGGGTTGTGGAGAATGAGATAGTGAATAGGACAGGATTATAGTACACTCTAAAAAAGAATATCTAAATGTTTGTCATAGAGAACATACTCAGTCACAGCTGAGCTGAACTGATTAACTTCCTGTGGTGGGGCGTGGACTGCGGTTCCGTGTGGACGCACCTGCACGGAGGTAACTGGAGCTGCAAGTTGCATTGTGGTGTGATGCATGTGCGGCTGGCAGCCGCAGTCAATAAAGATGGCTCAAAACTATGATCTCTGGACCCGCCGTGTCTCATTCACACCCCACTTCCATTACTCAGAATTATTCAGGGAGAGAAAATCCACAGAAAACATTTAAGATCTTCCTGATGCATGCTCAATCACCCAGGTAAGTAAATCTCCAAAAGTTGATTCTGTTCATCTGGACGTAGCGTTTTGAGGGAGAAACGTTTCGTCACTCATCCAAGTGACTTCTTCAGTCTCAGCTGACTGCAGGTTTCCCCAAATCGCATAAACAGTACATTTGCATAATGAGTGAAACCAGCCCACTGAAGGAACAATGGGCTGGGAGGTCAGTTCCTTAATCTTAATTATGCAAATTCTCATGACCATTGATCAACAACGACTGATCAATGGCCATGAGTACCATTCACAGAGAGTTGGGGAATGGCTGCAATCACAGCATTGTAAGATGGCGATAGACGTACCCTTAGGCCCCTCCTCGATTCAGAGATGGTCTTTTCCTTTACACGTAAATGGGCTCCTTGACTCCGCGCTCAAACCAGCGTTCCTCCCTGTCCAAGATGTGTACTGGCCAGGACTCTGCAGTCTATTTACACCTACAGGCCAGTGGACACTCTTTCAAGGATGAGGATGTACACATCTTGGACAGGGAGGAACACTGTTTTGAGCGAACTCAGTTTTTCACTGGAAAGCACTTTGGTCAACCACGTTGTTTTTAAAGTGCTGTATAAATAAAGTTGGATTGGATCGGGACAAGAAATCAGCACCAAGACGGTACAGCATTGCGGATATTTTTTAAACAAGTGGTACCATTATAATTTATTAATGAAAACATTTCTAGACATGTCAAATTTAGCTATAGACAAAAGCAGACACAAATAATCATCTTATTAAACCTTATACACAGTCTGATGCAGTAGATACATATTTTATAAAAAAAAAAGATGAAAGTATTAGTCTAATCATTCTGCATTTCATAGGTAATACCAAATATTAAACAGAAGTAGGGATATTATTGATATGAGGACAGTTTGGTTGAGGAGAACTCTAAACATTTCTCATAAATAAGCTGTTTATTGAAAATGAGTAGACATGTTATTACTATCTTTTTTTTTTTAATATACCAATGTGCCATCACCCTTTTTTGTGTCGTATAAACATCACATTGGCCTCCAAACAGCAAACTGAAACAAGCACAAACAGTAGACTGTCTCGGTTTGGCTCCTTTACAAAACTGCAGAAATGTTAATGGATCCCGATGGAAGAAAAATGCTGTATCAATTCTTTTCTCTTTGAGGTGGAATAGCGAGTTCTATGCTGAGCTGGAAACAGCCAGTTTCTTCAAGTGGTCCATGAAGACCTGCAGGCTCACGTCATCAGTAAGGATTGGGGCTCCTGTCTCCTATTGGAACAAGGGAGGAGCAAAATGGTGATTTACTCACTTTGCAAACACATCTCATCACAACATAACTCTGACCACTTTAATGAGCAAAATGCTCGCTTTGAAGATTGGCTTATGCAAGACCACGCTCTGGTGATAATCCTATTCTCAGACTTCCGTAGATTTTCTCCTTTTCTTGCAGTATTTGTACAAAGCACTTCCTTGACTTGGGAAATAAGAGATTAGTGCTATTTTCAGCTTGCAATCTTCTACAGGTTAGCTTATCCAAGACCTGTATTTACTGACAGTTTGCCTGTCCTGTGGGTGAAAAACAATCAGGATGGATGTCTCAGAAGACTTAAAGTCAATCCTGGGATTTTAGTCTATACTTGTACAAATAGATGAAATGGAAACTTTATGGAAAATAAAAAAAAAATGTATGCATGAGGCAGGAGACAAATCCACTACATTTGAGAATTTTACATTTACATATTTGAATGTAGCGCAAAAGATATAACTATAGTAAAACTGCAAATTTGGTGCCTTTCATTAAACTAAAAACAAAACAGGCTAGTTGAGAATTTCAGTCCAAACGTTTCAAATACAAATGCAAATAAAACAGTATATTTTAATACTGTACCTGTCCCCAGGCATAGAGGTTGTTGTGGGTCTGCGATGGGTTGACCTTGGAGAGCAGGAAGCGAGCCTGGGAGCCTCCGTGCTCAGTGTCAATGTAGCGTGGCATGGGGAAGCGTGTCTGTAGGATCTCTTGAGCGTCATCCAGTGGAGCCTGCAGCAGCTGTTTGAAGTTCTCATACTCTGCCATTTCTTGGTAGCCTGCTTTTCGCCATTGAGCAATGGTCTGGAACAAAAAGAAAAAAATCCAAATGCATCACAACATACAGAGTTTTGTGTAAATAGTTTAAGCATATAAAATAACATTTTTAATGGATAATTTGTTGAAAAATCTGCTGCCTTACCTCTCCATGGTAGATAACCAGCTGGAAGAAGGTGTCCATCAGCAGGATTCGATCTGGCAGGATACTGCTACTGTCCAGGAGCACAGGCTGTAACACATCCATGACACAATGCACAACAATTTAGCACCAAAAATATAAACACTTTTGCTAGGAGCTGGCTGTTCAGCTGCCAGTGAGTAACACAAAACATTGATGATAGGATGATAGTGTTGAGCGTATGAGGCTGACCTCTGGTGGTCCGTGGAAGGAGTACGAGTAGAGGATGGGCTGGATCATGATCAGGGACTGGGTCAGGTCTTGCCTGACAAAGTGATGCCTGTAGTAGGAAGACTCATCTGGGCTGTTGTTGAAAACTTGCAGGAATGGTGACCGTCGCAAGTGGAACATAAACTGTAGGTGTAGGAGAGAAAAATGTTCACACAATGTTCACATTGTTTTTCCTAGCAGAGTATTCCAGCATAACTGAATTAAATTAGGGGGGAGTATGATAATCATAATAATGGCTACATTTGAAAGAAATTACCTGTGGATAGAGGGACAGAGACTCTGACAGTCTAAAAGATGTCGGATCATCTTTGTTGAACTGGCCAAATTTCTGACACTGAAACAAAGGAACAAGATAACGTGGTTTAAATACGTACCATGCATGACGTTCACATCAGGAGTCACAATAGATAAATATCAACACTATTCACAACACGGGTATCGGAAGTATTCCAACTATGTATTGTTAACATGTTGCAAACTCTGCTACGTAGGAGTGTCACTTACCAGGCGGATGAGCTGCCTGTCAAGCCAACGCAACACATCAGGACCCTCTTCAGACTCTGCCCTAAAGACGCCCAAGCGGGCCATGAGCACTGCAGCTGCTTCTTGGTCGAAGGATGATTCGATGTGCTGAATCTGAGATTGGGCATCTGCCCAGCTGGAGTAGTTTAAGAAAGAAAGAGAAGCGAGAAAGAGAATGGGAGGGATAGAGATAAGAAGAATAGAAGAAACCAGAGAAGCAGAGGTCAGAATAGGTGTGGTGTACATGACGCACATGCAAACAGGTCTCAAAGGCGTTGGTCTAAATTGCAGGAATGCAAACATCCTTTCTAGAGAGGAAAATATTTATGCAGTTGTCATTCTCTTGGCCTCATTAAACCAACATTTTACACTCCCAGCAATTACTTTATTGAGAACATACCAAATTTAAGTACATTTTAGGTGCAGTCTAGTTGGCCATGGTTCACATCCATTTAGATGAACAATGAAATGGTGGCAGCTGTCATTCTCTTGGGTGTATTGGAGGCTCATTAAACCATCATTTTACACACCCGACATTATCTTTATTAAGAGGAACCGGTTTGGTAAGAACATACCAAATTTAAGCGCATTTTTAGGTGCAGTCTAGTTAATCATGTTTCATATCAATTTAGATGAACAATAAAACAGGAGTCTTACTTCCTGGCGATGGTGGTGACCCGTATCCTTCTTTGTGTGTTTGAGTGCTGGTACTGGGTTACAAACTGGACTGCCCCACGTCCACCCTGAGGGACTGGTGCATTGTGCTGCAAACACAAAACAGTAGAAACAGTAAGAATGCAGTCGACAATCATTTCTATTTTACTGGGAAAGGGGGGAAAAAAAGAAGAAAAGAAAAACCCATACAGAGACACAAAAAGCCTTTGTCTGAAGAATCTTTTACTAAACAAAGCCACAATTCTTCATTACAACTATTCATTGTTTGGCCTCCTAACATTTCCACTCTTATCAGCTTACTGTAATTCTATCTAGCTAAAATGCTGAGGTTCAAGTTCTTATTTTACCTGATTCACAACTTCAAAATAGATGCCCAAAGTAGTGGAGGGGTTGAGACCGCACACCTTCCATTGGCTGGTGCCACCAATGCCCAATTCCTGCACAAAACAGAGAGTGCAATTTGATAAATATCCCAGATTACTCAACATGACAGTAAAGAATCCAAATCATATCTGGCTCAGTCACTCACATTCTCTGATACACAGGGAGACTTTGAGTTGAGTGAAACACACGGTCCAATTGCACCGGAAACCTTCAGCTCTCTCGAGGTCTATAAAGCCAGACAGAGAAAGAAATACAGTTAACGTTTTCAACAGCTAATATATGTTACCTTTGTTCTATCATTACAAATCCCAATATAGAAAGTAATCACACGTATAACTCAAAGGACTAAATCAAGCCTTTACCTTGACTTCCAGGACACCTCCAAAGGCCATGCGGAAGTCACCATTGTAGTCCTTACTAAAGACTCTCTGGAAGGTTTGTTTGAACAATGAGGTATTGAAGGAGTCTCCCATCACAATGTGCCCCCTGAAACACAGCACAATAAATTGTCAAGATTCTTAATTATTTTTTTAAAAGGGCATACTAATGCAATTACACACCTTCAATGAATGTAATAAATAGTGCTTACTTACCCAGTGAGATTAGATAAGCACTTCATTTCAAGCAGTCCAGTCTGGTCTAGGGCGCAGGCATAGATATCAATACTGTGGCCATTTGTTGCTGAACGATTGGCCAAGGCTTCATAATACTGTGAAAAACAAACAAACACGTTAAATTTATGTAATATGCAAGGAAAGGTTTCAATAAAATACAAGTACTACTGCATGCTTACCTTGGTGGCCTTTTTCAGATGGCGAGCATTGTCTTTCTGGATGTCATGCCAGGAACGAATTGGAGTTTTCAGCTCATCTCCCACCACCATTCCAGGGCCCTGGGTGGGTGGTCCTCCAATAAAAAGCATCACACGAGCCCCTGTGTTGGGGAATGTACCCTGAGGAGACAGGAAATGGACTTCAGTTGGGGTATAATGATACTTGCACTAAGTTAACATTCAGCAATTCTGTGATCTCGTGTAAAATATATCGTCAAAACTTTTTTGCTTTTATAACAACCAATATGTGCAAGTGGAATTTACATCACAAAATAAAACATCATTAACCAGTCCATTTGAAAATGAACCATAAAAGCATAAATGTTGAATTAAGGGAACGAGTTAGAATAAATGGTTCAAGGAACACGTGTAAGCAAAGGGCAGACGTCATAACCAACTCTTCCAACAGTGAGGTCCAGAGTCCAAGAGTCTGGGAAGGTCTGAGATAGTGAAATATTTGGAACTCAACCAAGTAGCCACCAAGCAGCAGGAATTTGCTTTAAATATGATGTCTGTATTTGATAACACATTCTATATAAAGGCTGATTCATTTACCAAAGGGACAAAGAGTTATCATTCAAAGAGAACAAACAAATGAGCCAGCTGATAATTGATGCCAAAAGCTGTTTGCGGTTCTCCTTTACATGGAAAAAATAAATAAATAAAAGACTCATTCATTTAGTCATATCCCTTAAGACAAATCAGTGAATCTGAAGTCAGTGAAAGAGCAAAATGTATTCTAGTACAGCTGGGGAATGTTCTGTTGTACTATCAGTTATATAACCACACAGATTAGCAGTACAAAAAGGGTGGTTGACAGTGGAGGGAAAAAAAAAAGCACAAGGCAAATAGGTAATATTTACTGTTTGTCTGATCATTATCAGACAGCGTGTGCTGTTCGGAAGAGGTACATGTGGCACAATTGTCTTTAAGAAGCTAAAGTTCAGGTTGCTGTGAATTACTGTATTTGCTTTAGTTGTAGATAAACCTTGTAAATGACTGTTCCTGTGATCATAAATGGCTTTATGTGTTCCATTTCAGATTATTGACAGTACAGCATCACTTGTATGCACTTAATGTATGAGATAGTTTTTTGTCTTTCGTACCTCCAGCAGGCCGACAGCGACAGACAGCGCAACACCAGTGGATCGGAGTGGCCGTTTACCCTGAGGGACAGGCCACGGGTCTCTCTGAAGCTCTCCCAGCAAATCTGTCAGATTCATATCGACTCGATGCACAGGCTGAAGAAACCTGAATATAAGACACACACACACGTTTTAGAAAAAAAAAAGTGCTTTGCTTTTTTTGTAAACAATAACCATCAACTGACAAACATGAATTGTTTGTGCTCCGACGTACTTGCAAGTGGCAGCAGCATCCTGAGGGGCCAAAGGACGACCTTGTTGTCCTGTTACAGCTGGCTTTGTTAAACCCAGCATCTCCTGAAATGAAAAGCAAAGGTTTTACACGTTTAACAATAGCTAACCTTGTTTTTTGTACTTTTTAATCTAAATGGACTTCCTGTTTTTTCCCCCCTAATAAGTGTGTCACTCACACCAGACTACCAAAGGCCTTTGGCTGGACTTACCTGTATCTGTTTGGCGGTAAGATCCTTGGTGCCTCGGAACACATAGCTCTTAGCAATCCCCTCGCAGCTCAGCTCATGAACTTGAACCATGCGGCCAAATGTGATGAGGCCCACAAGAGCGTTGGGGGGCAGCAGACTGAGAGACATCTGGAGAGACTCCTTGAGAGCCTGGAGATCTTCTTCTTCCAAACATGTGTCCACCACATACAGGAAGATGAGAGGAGCTGCAGGACCACGCTGTAAAGAGGCAGGAGACTAAAGTCAAAAACTGATGAAATCACATTGTATCCAAACAGTCATAATCACATAGTGAAAAACAATTGAGACTATTGTTTATGTTTTCATGTGGTGCTGTGTGGTTTGCTGCTTGCTTCGTATATATTTCTATATTACCGGCACTAGCAGAGATGGCATGTGAACATCAGAAGCTCATAGTCATACTTTCTGAATACACTACACATTATAAACTAGTAGTAGTATTGTTACAAATGCCAACCACAACAGACATCAGGCTCAAAGTGGTTTTGCTTTTATAATTACCATTTAAAATGTTTATTACAGCTACCTGTATAATTTAACTTAGGTCTACTTTTCTGTTATTACATCTGTCACTGTCAAAAATAAGGCATCCCTAAAAAAACATATGTGATACTACTGAAAACTGTTAATGTTGACCTTTATACCTTACATCTTCTGGACTTAATACAAATTGTTAAGGTCAGAGTGCAGACATGTATGCAGTATTTACCTGTACTATGTACTCAATTGTAGAAAACTGTGGCATAAGCTCAGCTGGCTGGTTCACGTCTGATATGCCTGCGTAAGAGGGAGGGAACTGCGCACACACACACACACACACACACACACACACACACACACACACACACACACACACACACACACACACACACACACACACACACAGAAAGATATCAAGATTAACCAACCTAAAAAAGGAATGTAGCTCATCAGCATTAAGTTATGAATGCAGAGACACGTTTTGGCAGCGATACGTTTCAAATAGCAGCAAGACTAAACTATGCTCTCAGCCACAGTACTTACAGGGTTTCTCTGGAAGCAGAAGTTGCAGGCCCATATTTTTGCTCTGAAGTCAACTTGACTGTAAAAAATAAGAATAAAAGTAAGAAAATAGAGGTTGTATCTAATTGTCACAAGTGTGGCTGTGACTGAAATATACACAAGGTGTATTTAGTGTTTGCAGTTCTCATGCACCACACCCAATACTAAGAACACCTCAGCATTTAGAAGTGCTGATGTGTTAGAAAAAAAAGTCAAATTCAAATCCCTGCATCTCCTTTCACTCACATTTACATTTGCAAATATAACACTTTAGTAAATAAATGTCAGGAACAGACATCTGTGGCTTTAAATGATGAAACTAAAATACTAAAAGTCAAGGAAATTATATCACATACATATACCAAAACACATGATTAAAATAAACATTCAAAAGGATACACTTTATAAGCTAGAGTACTGTTTTTCTGTGAAACTCACCATAGTGGGTTGAGCACTGCCTTACAGTTGGCCCGGCTGCAAAGAACTGGCTCATACTGGACCGGTGGCAAGTTGGGCCTCTCTTTGAGAGGTGTGAAGAGGCAGGAGACAGGGACTACCAGCCTGGTGGCTTCAAGGCGGCTCGAGGGCCAGAGGTTCCAGCTGAATCTCACCCCATCTCTGTCCTCATTTTGTTGAATGAACTCCTGGTAGGTTGTCATCACTGATCTTCAGAAGGAAAAGATCCCCCAAAATAACACAGTGAGGTTATCAGTCCCGCTGAAGAATTAAAATAATAAGCGTGGAAGTGGTAATCCAAACGGTACCACTCCAGATCTTCCGATGTTCCCTCTCTGCTGTGTACCGGCTTTCTTCTGCTAGCTGCAGTCAGCGCCTACTCTTTATACCTGTGATCTTTTCTCTCGTGTGCTATAAAAAGGAACGGATTTTCGAAAGCACGACGCACAAATTTTAACATTAGAAAACCTGACCAGCAAGTTTTCAAAGAGTGCGGAGGAATCCTGCAGGTATTTTAAAGCTCTACTTTTGTTAGCGGACGTCACTGAAACATTGGTGACGCCCTTTGCAAATCATTGCCAAGCATGCTGTTGTAGCAACTGTATACTCTCATTCTTTCTCATGACTATGTGAAGCTGCATAGTCAAGAATAAACATCAAAGGACTGCAAAAACATGCAACGTGTTTTTATTATTCACACATTACATTATCTGTTGTAATTTTTTCCCAGTTCAGCCAACTAACTTATGTGTTACAACATACCCCAGAGCCAAGACTGACAGCACAGGGTCCAGAAATTCTCATCTCATAAAACAAACAGAAAAGGTAGTATAGATTCACACAACTAAGATGAACTTGTACAACTAATTTATATTCACAGGGAAATCTATTGGTTTTTTTTACTCATTTGTTGTATTGCTCTAAGCCACTTTGCAGTAGTTTAGGTATACAGGCTATTGTTATTCTTTGATTAACTAATCTATTGTTGTAAATTATTGAAAGCATGCACTTTCATTGTTTACAAAATGCGCTTAATACACAAACTTTCCTTACTGACTGTAATATTTGGGAATGACAACTAATTTCTGCAAATACTGTTTTTCTGTGTATTTTATTTTTATTAATGCTGTCACCAAATTAATGACTCGAATTTCTCTTCAACTCTATTACTACTACGCCTGACCGCTTAAGATTGCAATGCTTAAGGCAAAGAAACTAAAAAGCCCCCGCACAATCTAATGACATATTCAAGTTTGGAATGAGGAAAAGATTTTGTCCTTTTTAAAAAAAAATGTATATTTTTTTAAACAAAGTACAAGGAAATACGGAAAAAACAAAAGAAAAGTCAAAATTTTAAGCAACTTTTCGAATTTTATGAATCTGAATAGATTTCAACACAACACACAGGCCACGTATTATCAGCAACGAAGCCACCAGTGAGAGTTGGTCTTTATCAGAACTCGTACTCATTCAAATGCTTATTTACGCTTTGTATGCTGATAGCCAAAACACAACATAACAGCAGTGGCGTTTATAGAAGACAGACTAGTTTAACAGTTGGCCTTATTTTATTAATCTTCGCTGTAAAACCGTCTCTCTTTACTTCTCTGGCACTCATCTGCATGCTAACGACACCGGGTTAGCTAATGGAATGTAGCATTAACCTACTTCCTGTCCCTTCGTAAATGAAAGTTGAATTCGGGCGGTCTACTTTCGAAGAAATTTAAGGCGAGCTCTTACCTTTTATATTAAGTTGAGCTTAGGTATGGACAACAATAAAGAAACTGTTCGGTTCGAAACGAGTTACAGCATCTGGAGGTAAATGGAGACGGATGCCCGAGAGGACACAGAGACGACGTTGACGAGATCACTCCCTATCAGCCGGGTATGCACTCCACTAGAATGACGTGTTACTCCAAGATCAGGCGTATCCTATTGGCTCGTATTTCCATGACGTTCGTACGTCATGCTTAGCGTATGCAGCGGAAGCGTACAACTATGGGAAAATGAGTTGTTTAGATCCGCTGCAGCAGTAACGTAAGCTCCGATAATCTCGGAGTTGTAGAAAGTGTTATGTCCACCGAAAATTTTGTACTGTGTGATAACGTGTTGTTCGACAGTTGTGCGGGACTTGTATTATCTCACTGTACTGACACATGTACATTGATGTACTAATGAGTATTTCAGCTGTATGCCACTTTTCTTCTACTTTACTAAATTTCAGAGAGAAATAATGAACCACATGCTTTGCCTTATATATATTTCGAAAGTTACTGTTAATTTCAAATATATGATTTTTTTTAAAAATTGTTTCCTACACACAGTCGTCAATATGTTCAAAAATGAACAAATGGTTAACGGTTACTACCCATTCTTGGTTTTTAGAGTTCATTACTATTTCTACTACTACTACTCACTTCTATTAACGTGGTGTAGTTGGGGTGTATAAAAGAAGAAAACAAATAGATGAACATCAACAAAAGCATTATTACTATTATTATTATTTATTTTTTGTGCTCAAATATGGGGACTTTTGGTCCAAACCACTTAATATAGCTACACCATACCTACCTATTTCCCACAGAGGAAAGTTCCGGTATCTAAAATATCAGCGGCTTACAATTTGAAAATCACAGACAGTAATTTAAACTTAAAGGACTACACGGTGCAACATGAGGCAGTCGAGTGAGGTTACGGACATCAGTGGATAGCCTGTTGTTAAGTTTTAGAGTATAACCTGTAAACCTGATTATTAATTCATTTATTATTATTATATTTTGGCGCTTATACAGCCTATGTTTTCTCCTAAATCGTCACACTTGCAGAAATTATGTCGTTTGGAGAAAGTACCAGAATCTTAACTTCAGAGTACCCCCTGTAATTTCAAGCGAATCCGAGAGGTAATTAACGAAGCATTTCAGAACAGTTTGCAATAATTTTGAACGTTAGGTGGCGCTGCAACCAAACTATGATTTCGGTGAGGCTCAAGCCCCCGGAGGGAGAGACCTGGAGAGAGAGAGGGAGAGAAAGGGGAGAGCTGTTTCCTCTCCCTGTGTTTCTGCTGTGCACAGCGTACTATCTCCTCTTTCTCACAGTGTGCTGAGCCTAGATGCGGCAGGTGTGTGTGTAAACCGAAGCTTTTCTCACTTTGACCACCTGACCGACAGAATCTGGATTCTAATGCATATCGGCTGCGCACAGAGTCCATTTCGGCTGTGAGGATGTTGCAGTGATAGTAGAGCATCTTCTCCGCTGTATCGCGCCCAGCCGGCATCGTCAGCTGTTGCTCTAGGAAGAGAGTGGAAGAGTGGGGAGCAACAGAAAAGGCCAAACTATGCGACTGATTTACAATCCGTAACCGTTTCCACCCTAAGTCGACCGGGGAGCGGATGCGAGCAGAGGTTGCCAGCGAGCCTCTAAGTATTTTCTGCTCTTTGTCGGTACCGGAGGAGCTGTGCCAATGGAGAAAGCGACTCCACCGCCCCAGCCTGGGCTTCAGCTCTCGATAGCGAAGACTGAAAGTCCAGCAGAGGACATCTCCGGTCTGACTGACGAGGAACTGCTCAAGTGGACCAAGGAGGATCTGGTGCGCCGACTCAGGCGGTCTGAGGCCGACAAGATGAGCGTGATTCTGGACCACGGGAATCTCATCCGGGAGGTCAATCGTAGCCTCCAGCTGCACTTAAACGAAATCAGGGGGCTGAAGGTGAGGGGGCGCGCATCGGTGAAGGATGAGATCATAGGCTTGGAGCACACCTGAGAACGCGCATAGCAGGAGCAATGCTCTGCTGTTTAGAGAGCGCCTCTGCAAACATGGTGTGAGAATAGATGGTATATCTGAAGTTCAGTGTGCCATTTCATGGGTCATATGCGATCATTTGGGTTTAGATGGATGTAAAGTATATGTGCAGTTTTGCACATGCAGGAGCTAATAAAAGCCTCTAGTTTCCATTTTAACTTTTTTGAGGTGGGAAATACGGGCTTTTAAAGTGAACTAAAAAGGGAAGGGATGTTTGTGCTTGTTAGCAAAATCAATACCAAGCTGTGCCCTTTCCACTCAGATAGAGCAATGACGAGTAGGTTTCACTTAAAAATGCTTTCTTCTAACAGTAATGTCCGTCAATAAATCAGTGGATTTGTTCATGCAGTGCTCAAATCTGATCTTGTCTTCGCATACTTTAGATTCCTAAAAAAATTCCTTCACATAAATCTACAGCAAGTGGAACACAGAATCGAGTGGCAGATGCTCTGAAACTGTATGCAGGCTTTCTCCATTTCAGTAACCTTTACCCAGTGCCTTCATTTTCTAATAAAATAATTATTGCACAGTGTCCACAGTGTTTACAGTTAAATTCTGAGAATCAGCCTGGGGTTGTCTCAGCTGAAGCACATCGGGATCATTTGCTTTTCTTGGAGACCTCGTCACCTCTCCACCCATCCAAGCAGCCTAATTACACAGGAAAGAGCTGGAGGGTACAAAAGGGGGAGTAAGTAGGAGATGGAGGATAGCGGAGAGTTAAGTTGTTACAGAAGAGGAGAAAAGAAGGAGGTCTCTTGGAGGTGAAGAAAGAATCCTTAAGTAAATGTTGCTTAGTATGAAATGTTTATGACCTTGCCTCATTTCTGTGTGGCCTTTTCCTGTCCTCCAGATGATTCTAATTTACATTATGTATTTCACATGGTACACAGTGAGTCACTGCATTTATGGGAAAGGACGTAGGATTAGGATTTAATTTCATTATGATTGCATACACCATTTGATTGCTATCTGAAAGAGCAGTGAAATGTATTCAAATTGCACAATGGCTTGAGTGATTTAGTCGAAGTTAAGTAACCCATGAAAAATGACTTTGTTTTGCAACATTTCAAAAACTAATTTGTGTTCCTTAAGGAGCATTTTTTTTCCTCAGGCTTTCTGGTTCATACACGTAAACTGTGTGTCGCTCTTTTCTAATTTCTAAATTTCTATTATTTCTCTTCTTGCTTTCACAGGACATTAACCAGAAGCTGCAGGAGGACAATCGTGAGCTGCGGGACTTGTGCTGCTTCTTAGATGATGATCGTCAAAAAGGAAAGCGTGTGTCCAGAGAGTGGCAGCGTCTCGGACGTTACAGTGCCAGCATAATGCGTAAAGAGGTGACCCTCTACCTCCAGAAACTCAAGGAGCTAGAGCTTCGACAAGAAGAGGTAATCCGGGAGAACCTGGAGCTGAAGGAGCTCTGTCTTCTACTGGATGAAGAAAAGGGGGTAGTAGGTGGTGGAGGTGGCATTGGAGGAAGTGGAGGTGGAGGCAGTGTGGGAATGGGAGGGTGCCGTAACTCCATAGACAGCCAGAATAGCTTGCTGCTAGTGCCTGGCCAGGGGTTGCTAATGAGAGACGTAGGGGATGGAAGCAGCACTTCCAGTGCAGGGAGTGCTGACAGCTCTGATCACCTTCACCATAAACAGCCTCACCTGGCTGCAGGAGTGGGTGGGGTTGGCAGTGGTGGGGAAAAAGGAAGCCCTGAGCTTCTACATAAACCCAGGTGTAGCAGCATCAGTGGAATAGGAGGTGTAATTGGAGGAGACAGGGAGGTGTCCAGTCCTGATCACCCAGCTGGGCGCCATCGGAGTACAAGCCTGGAGTACCCATACACCCTCCCTCAGCTCTGCCGGCCCCGCTGCGGCTCTATATCTGTGCCTGACCATAGTCGGGTCATGCGGGGCCTTAGTCCCGAAAAATATGGAAGGAACGTGGGCCACCGAAGTCCGGAGCAGCACCCCAAGCACCACAGCTCTGACCTCGTCCTGGGCCAGAGGCAGCACTTCCTAGGTCAGGGAGGCACCGGGGAGCTCTATCAGCGGCACAACAGGAGCAGCATAAGTAGTACAGGATGCGGAAGCCCAGAGCCCCGGCAGGCACATTTGGGGACTGGAGAGCACCATGAAAAGGGCTGTTTCATCCAGGGGGGCAGCCCGGAAACTCACAGGCACCAGTACAGCATGAGCCCTGACCATGTGAAGTTTGGCAGCCCAGTGAGAGAAGGGCAGAGGAGGCCGGCTGGAGACGAGCTGTCACCACATCATCGGAGCATCTATAATGGCATGAATGGTAGGTTTATTTGTGCCTTGTGATGTGATCATATATACTGACCTTCTATTTAACACCTAGTTTTTCCATGCACACACCCCCTTAAAGTCACGTGGATGATGTTGCCCTTGCTTGTCTTTTAAACATAAAACATATAGCAAGCTGAAATAAACTGAATTATACACCTGAATGAGTGGCAGGTTCATCAGAAGGAGACACTATATCAAAATAAGTTGAACTGCCAAACATACCGTCTTACTTATTGCACTTATTATGAGCATATATAAAGGCTAATATATATTCAAGTGTTTACATGTTTTCTACACCTTAGTCACTAAGTTACTAAATCAATGTCCATACTCTGAAGACTCTGGAGCTCCAAAACCCCATACTTTTATTCTCTCTAATTGCTTTGCATGATTTAACATTGAAAATAATACCTATTTACCTCATACTGGGCCTTGATGCTTCTCTCTACTCCATATGAAATTAGCTGTTTTTTGTCATTGTCTTCCCTTAAGGTCAACTTAGCTTTTTTTTTGCCTCTCATAAAGAGAAAGTTTGGATAACAAACTCATCTCTTCACAGCTGAGTGCCCAGGATGGCCATATTAAGGATATTCCCTCTCAAGCATTTAAAACAGCCTGAAGCCTGAAGCTTTTAGCTCACAGGGATTACTTGTATATAGAGTGACCTAATTATTTGAAACTTCGGCCAAGCTACGTATAAGTCAAAAAGGAATTTAGGCTAAATACAGTCAAAACTCTTAATTTTTTCTGTATCAGACTATTTGTTGATATTGCAGAAAATTTGTTTTAATATTTACCAGTTTCTTCTGTTTTATACTTAAGATTTATTACCATTAAATTTATATACTATCAGTGCTACTTTTGGGGGGCATATTGAGATGCTTCCTATACAGATGGTGAAGGTTGAATAGTGTGAAATATTGTAATCAAATAAATATCTCAACATATATAGATATACAAATATACAGCCATGTGCCCAGACATACTTAAGGATGAAAAGTGTAGCATTTCAGGGTTTAGTGTTACAGTTTGTTATAGCATAGAGGTGTTTTTTTCTCTGTAAACGCAGACATTTTCGAAAATGAGATTTACAGGTTAGTTTGGAATTGGAATGCACTTGTTTGATTGAGAAAACTGAGATACTCATGCTTATTCTGACTGCTGCAAAATTTACAGCATTATTGATTTTTTTTTTTCATTTCAAGAGAAATGTGGGCTGACTCAGGACAAACTGAGAAAAAACACAGGCGTTATATGAATCTTTCCAGCTCGAATGATCCACGCACAAATTTGAGTTGTAGCATTGCAACTGTTGCCACACAATGATGAATAAACCTATTAAATGATGAATTACCTCTAAATCTTTGCTCCATTTGCATCCATCTCTGAGAGATCGTGGGGAGCTAAGGATGATGAGGAGGACGAAAAATCAAAGTACCAACTTGGCTGCTGTTTAAATACCCCACAGTGGCTGATAATGATTTCTGGAGTCCGGGGGAAAAAGTGCTGAGTGGCACAGAGCTCTCAGATGCTAAAGGACAAATTCCTCAAGGTGAAATATCTACCTGACTTTGCAATATAAGCTTGAAATTACAAGAGAAACAGAAACAATTTGCACAGAGCAAACTCAACTTTTATAGCGAGGATTTTAACTGTTTTTGTTACCAAATGATGAGTCATTTATGCCAATTGGATTATTATATGTTTACCTAACAATATGCACTTAAAAACTTTACAACTTCAAAGAGGTAGTACACAGATCTTTACATATGAACCTCAGTTTACAAGTCACAACATTTGGTTGCTTTTGAGCAGTTTTGTGGGCAGGGATAGCTTAGTAAGTAGAGTGGTGATCGGAAGGTCGGGGGTTTAAATCCACTACCCTGAGGTACCCCTGAGCAAGGTACCATCCCTACACACTGCTCCCCTGGTGCCCAGTGGCTGCCCACTGCTTCACAGAGTGAATGGGTTAAATCCAGAGAGGAATTTCCCCACGGGGATCAATAAAGTATACATAAAATAAAATCTGACAAGTGACCTATTGGTGTCATGAGGGCAGCATGGTGGCACGGTGGTTAGCACTGTTGCCCCACAGCAAGAAGGTCCTGAGTTCGACGTAATCTGGCCGAGGCATTCCTGTGTGCAGTTTGCATGTGGCTTTTAACTTTTTGTGGCACTGATTATTTGATAATACTAACAATGTCTGCCTCCAGAGACACCTGAAATTAAAGCACTAAATGGCCAGTGAATGCATTTTAAGATCCACAGTAGAGCCATGGTGACCTCAGAAACTACTGTACAGTATCAAGCATGCTCTCTTCAGCCATTTTGCAATCTCTATGGATTGCGCTGGATTATTATAAAGACACACACAACTTTGATTTGGATCATAATTCTGTTTCTATTTTAAGGCTCAGCGCAAACTGTAGCTCTATGAGAGATTTCAATCTTGATGTAACCTGAAACCCATATGATGTCTGCAAAAGCCACGCCACATTAATGCCTCACAAATCCTTAACTGGAAAATGTTGTGAGTGCACAGGGCCTGGTAGTTTGCCAACTGTGGCATAACTGTTGTGAACTTAGCTCGGAGTGAAATACATGCACCAAATAGCCGTTAACCAGGGCCGTAAAGACTTCATTAGGCCTGTGTATGACAGCGGTTGAGTATGTGTGTGCCTTGTGTGAAGTCATATTGGTATATCATAGTTTGTCATCTGTCGCAATTGATGTTTATCTCCATCATGAACTTGTCGCTACAGGGCCTCCATGCCTCCACTAACCTGACAAGGGAACTAACTTTAAGTGTCACTATAGGATATTTACACTTAGATAGAGACATGCAATCAACACGTTGCCACAGGATGATGCTTTTTCTGAAGTTAACACAAAAATATCACCCATCTGATGCTGGCGGATTAGGATACACTAAAATGCCACTTAAACTAATACAACTGAAGGAGAATGAAAAAGACAAGAAAGATGAGTAGATACAGAAAAAAAGATGTGTGGGGTAGGAAACGTAAAGAGAGCAGATTTGTTGTGATATCCCTTTGTGTCATACACTGACCTAACCTTGCTGCCATGTCCTTTTTTGGATGAAGAGGAAATTTAATTCCTGTTACGATGTAGTACACTCCACTCGCTTGGATTATCCTCTAAGCCCTTTGCACAGCATTATTTCATTTTTTATGATCTTGCATGTATGCTTGTGTGTGTGTGTGTGTGTATGTTTGTGTGATTTGGGTGGATGTGCTAAAGTGTCCCAGGGTCAGTGTAGCGATGAGGGTTTATTTTCTGACAAATGAATGACTCATATTGATGTAAAACTCAACAGTAGCGAAGCTCAGGCCATTTAAATTCCTGACAAAATCCACAAAGAAAGCAAAACAACACTCTGACCTCTGTAGCCTTTTAATACAATCTGCTGCAACATCTTTCAGGAAGCTTATCACACATAGCTTATTCTCTCATTGTTACAGTCAGGAGGAAGGAATACCAACAAAATGAAAGTACTCGTGCTTTTACTTTGGTTCAACTCCGAGTTTCTGCTTGAAGAAAATAACCATTATCTTATTTTCTCATCTTGATGACATATATCCAAAAGTATATTGACTCATTTATATATAAAAAGGGCATTACAAGAAATTACAAATAAAATCAGTGCATGGCACTATAAGCTTTAACCTCCTAAAACCCGAACTCTTCCATAGCATGCATTTTTAATTTCTCTTTGATATTTGGTCACACTGGGGCCCGATGAATGTAAAAACAAAGAATTACCAGATTTTTGTTAACCTTATTTTTGTTTTTAAGAAAAGTAAGAACCACATATGAGCATATTCGTTTAACATTTTGATAGAACAGTAGCAGTATAATGTCCTCATAAGTGGATATCAGGCCTTTGTAGAGCAAAATTCAGTATTTTGGTCTAAATAACCCAAAATGTGATGTCCACATATGTGGACGCCAGGTCCCACGAGGTTAAAGCAGCAGTAATTATTGGCTTGCAAATATTAAATTGCAGTAAAAATTAAAGGCCGTTTTGACTTTGTATGCGATGAGGAGCTTTACAAATAATCAGTAACAGCAAAAGATCAATTTGACTCATAGCACAAATATCTGCCTCGTGATAAAATCCCTCTCTGATACTAATCAGCCATGAACACTACAGTCTCCTGACCCAGACAGCAGGGATGAATGTTCACTAAGCCTACAGGATCTCTGCACTGCAGAGGGTCTTCTTCAAAAAAAAGAGGAGAGACTTAATCATGTTTTCTGCTTTAGCAATCACATGTTCTGCATATTAGCTTAAGCTGCTCAGATGATCAGGAGGAGAAAAATAGGCTGCATGAGAAAAGAAAAGATGGTGCAGTGTGTGGGGAAACCTTTGCTCTATTTTCTTACAGTACATACAGTACTGCAGATGTGTGGCACTCTGTGTACTGTATTTGTAGTTTGCTTGAAAAGTGTGTGTTTGTGATAAAGACAAAGCCATGCTTTTTTTAGCCAGTGACTGCTACTTTATTCTTAGTTGTTTTAATGAAATAGCTCAGTTTGATGTGATACACGCGTTGCCTTCTCAGGTGACAGATCAAAATAAAGATACAGTATAATGTCTAGCATTGTAATGCAAGCTAGTGCTACATAATGGCTAAACCACAGATATATGAGGCTCTCATGTAATATTTGATATCAGTTTAGACAGAATATTAGTAAACCCATATTAGCCTTCCAAATATCAATAAAGCTTCATTTTTTTTGCTAGGCTATAGTGTTATAGTGCATGCATTTAATTTGAATGTCAGCAAAATATAATTCCTGTTTGGATGATTTGCTTACACTCGAATAAGAAACAGCATATAGGTGTAATATTTTGGTGTTTTATTGTTTATATATATAATAGAAAGTCTAACCCATTAGTCTGACAAATCTAATGTTATGGCAGGTAATGGGTTTGGTGGAGCATAAAATTTGTACTAAAGAGCCGCTAAAGTTAGCTGAAACTCTAATATAGTAACATCCACCCCCCACACAGTGGGGAAAAATAATACACAGTAGAAATGCTGAAGAAAGCATTTTCTAATAAAACCCCATGAAACAACCATAAAATAATAAACAGCAACTTATTCATTCTCTCAAAGAAAATGGAAAGAGCTCAGATAATATCTTTTAAAGTCTTGGATTTAGCTAATTAGCAAGACATCAGCTCAACATTACCCTAAGTTAGAGTACATACACAGTTTATTCCAGCACCTATAGTTTAGTGTTGTAATTTTTTTTAATTGAAGAAACATAGAACAGATTTATGGCACACAACTACATACCTTTACATGTTTTCCTATTTAGGTATCAAATAATGTTCCATTTAGGATTTCTCTTGGGTACTCCCAGCCCGTTCACACTCCCGAGGCGTAATATAATGATGATTTGTCAAGTCCCGCGGTGTTCCTGAGGAACGTGAAAGGTGACCGCCTGCGTTCTTATGCTACGCGCCGGGTTATGGACGAAATCCAGTAGAATAAGGCTCCTGTGGTAATACACATTCCAGCCATGTATTCCATCCCTAACCTTAACCAGCACTTTAATGATGTTAGATAGTGTTTTCCAAAGCGATTTAAGTAAAACAAACATACATGTGTAGATTCATTCCAAACGGTTTTCTCATTTGTCCGATCTTGTAATCTAGGGACGTGTTGGGTACCCGGAAGCGTAACATATTGACGATTTGTCACCTAGCGTAAAATGTTACGCTTTGGGAGTGAGAACGTGTTGGTACTCCACATTTCTAGTGAGAATTACTATCCGGGAACCACATGACCATCCAATGGCATACAAATTGACCAATGAGGTCTATAATATTTTTTTTACAAATAACTTGATGAATGCCACAAACTGAAATAATTCAGTCAAACCCTAAAGTTGTTTTGTATTCTGCAAGTGCTGCTCAAACCTTTACCTTGTGATTACATTTAAAAAAGAAATAGTTTTCAAAATACTCTCAACTAAACACATTTTTCTATCCTACTTCAGGCTTGTGGCTATTTTATAAAATCTCTCGCTATAAACCTCTCTTATTTTTCTTTTTTATATACTCAAGAGGAACTGACACGCTCTGGTCTTCCATTCTCGAGCATGTGATCGAATTAGCAAAGACCAATCCACTCTTTCATTCCATCTGTTAATCTCTATAATTGTGGCATTAGTTCAGACTGTCCAGCTCCTCTGGCTGCTGCTTAGAAGTGCTGCTGCCTGTCAGTGCAACAGGAAATCATCACTGAAGCTGTGGTCTCAGATAATGTTCTCCCTCGCCAGTGTCGTTGAAAAGCTAGTCTCTCTCTCTCTCTTTCTCACTCTCACTCTCCCTCTCTCACCATCCTAATTGGCTGCCAGTGTGAACAACCAGCTGTCACAAAGAGAGAAAACTCTGATTACAAAGCCCTGTTTCGGGAGGATGTAGTGTTTGCCAGACTGAGCTAAGGAAAGAGGGTTGAGGAAGTATTTGAGTGGATTACTGGCTGTTTTCTTCCCCTCCTTCTCTCCCTCGTTCTGTCTTCCTCTCTATAATACATCTTTTTTTGTTCCTCTTGCTCCACTCTATCCTCTTCTTCCTTGCTTGTCTGCCAAGGCGATGGATGGAAAGCATCCCTTGAAAATTTGTCAAGTCTCGCAGTCTAAGCGGCCTGGGGAAACTCAAATGTTTGTCACAGCTGCTTGGTATGAAAGGATTTAGGGGAGCATTAGGCTGGTGTAAGTCAAATGGAATAATATTATAACCAGACAGTCTCATCTGCCCTGCCATTCCAGCGTTACCTTTCAGGACTTCTTGAACTTGCTTACACGACAAATGCCGCGAAGACCAACTAATTCTTATTCTAGCAGTTTTTTGTTTTACATTCTATAACTCATTTTAAAATCCCATGGCATTGGATCTTTCTGCAAATAAGAGATGAATGTTTAATTTACAAGTTGAGTAGGCATCCCCTTATTGATGTCTTCTATCATTAAAAAATTGGTTAAAATTTCAAAGATGCTTTAGAGTTAAGGCCATCAGAGACATTCAATTCTCAAGGTGGATGACTTCATCTGCAGAGGGGAAAATGTTACTTTTAAATGTTATCATGGCCTTTGAATTTGTAATCACATCTGAGACCAATTATCCCAAACACCCTTGCCTATAGGCCATCAGAGCAGCTATTAACCCAGGAGTGCATGATTAGGCATTTTGTTTATCTTCCACTGGTGCATATCATTGTCATTTTTAATCAAGCTGCTCTAAGCTTTGTCAGTTTAAAGCCTCCTCCTCCTGGATGCAGCAAAAAGCCGTATATTGCCTCTGCAACTCTCAGACAATGCCAGATCCACACAAATACTCATGACAGTGGTAATGTCAATGGGAAATGGGGTGTAAAATGTGTCTAACATAAAAACAAAAATTGTTTTCAGCAGACTAAATTATAAATTAGAGAAAGGAAAGGAGGATGATTTTGTGCTGCAGATTTAGAAGAGAAGAGCACATAATCAAACGTCTTTCCATGCATAGAATCACATTGTCATACACTGTGGCGTGACTGATGTTATGATTATGGGTTCATAAAGAAAAAACCCATAAGAAGATAACTCAGAATTTTTGATTATGTCGGGCATTTAACTATTCGAGGATTCTCCTAAACATTTCCCCCGCAGCAGCTCGTAAGTGGCTCTTTGAGTTATGAAGGAGGCTGCTTGGCGCATACTAGCGTTGCTCCGGCTCAAACCCCAGAGGTATGTGACAAATGTTGCACAGTAGCCCCACTCATCCGGTAGACATGCAAACCCAGTGGAATGGAGAGCAGTCTTTGTCCTCTTACGCCATGCCAGTGGGGAACAGCCCACTGAGCTGAGAGGAAATTAGCTTGCTAGGCCAGGTAATTAACTGAAAGTTGAGTGGCTGCCATGTATGAGGGCAAGAGTGGGCCTGAGGGAATTTCTCACAGTCCCAGAGTCACCAGCAGTAACCACATTTTGCTACTGTTACATTTACTTCAGTTCTAGCTGTGTGCCATTCTGAGAGCTGTCAGTCTGAGGGTATCAGGCAATGAGGTGCGAGACAAGGAGGAAAGTGAAGCTGGACAGATAGACCTAAGTGAAGCATGGGAAGTATGCAGGTGAGGCTGCGAGAAGAGGGCTTGGTACATTTGCATACATTTTGTGAGCATTAGCTTAGTGATCACATAAATTACATATTAAATTAAGGTTAATTTACCTTCATGTTCGCTGGCAGCAAATCTGTGGCTAATGTGGTCACATATTTCTGGACAATGTTAAAAGTATAGCAGTGTAATATTAATCAGCAAGTCAGGGGTGCAAAGTCAGACAAAATGCTTTTACTTTCTTTCTGAAAGTAACATGTGACAATTTCACATTTCTATTAAAAATATCTGTCATGTTGCTTATTAATTATTTGTTTTAAATGATTTGAACCTGTCTTCAATTGTTTTAGCCTGCTTTTAAATGCTCATTCGATCAGTTAAATAGATTTTTTAACTTCTTCTCCCCCAAAAAAACCACAAACAAAAGTTCCATTTTTTACTTTAAACAAAATTGGCTGCCTTAAAAACTACAAGTAGTTAAATCAAATTAAAATTCTTTGGTCCCCCCTTTAAAACACAGAAATATTCTGAGATGATTTAACAGCATCTCAGAATCAAGCTGTAACAGCACGTAGTAAGTAGTGAGGAATCCTGTCTTCATTGCAAAAAGCCACATTTATGTTGGTTGTTGCGTAATCAAAATATAAACCTCTGTTTTGGTTCATCTGTCATTATCACTGGTCATGCCCGACAAAGTATGCCTCCGTTTTTAAAGCCCCTGATTGTGTTCCATTACACAACTTAAATTTTATGTTTGTGAATTCAACTTTTAATCTTCAAGAGAAACAACGTATTATTAATTCTTTATAAGGGCTCAAAGTCTTGTGTAGGGCTCATATAGCTTGTCTGTGGTTTATGTCAGTTGTTGTGCATTGTCATTGGTCATAGCACGCTGCTGCTCCTATCGGAGTGATGGCTTTTATAGCTCAGCTGTCTGTTAAAAATGAGATAACTTATCAGGAATATAGCATGTTGAAAGGATGCAGTTATCTACTTCCTGGGGCATAAATTAGCTAATGCCCATTTTGTGTGTTTGAGGTAATGGTTTTCCTGATTTACAATAAGGCACGTGTGGAGCTTCCATTACTTTACATTATGTTAGACCATGAAATGATTGGCACCACTGTCATTATATTTATGCCGTTATCTCTTACTAGTTCTCTTTCAGCGATGTCTTTTGGTCTGTGAGATTTCCTCTCCGAGATATTTAAATCAATTTTATTACCCCGACCCCCCACTGCTCCAGACTGACTGGCTCATTTCCTTTACAGTTATACTAAAAGGTACATTTAATCATTTAATTACCTGGCTTTGTGAGAACTTGAGCTGCAAATAAAGCATCTAGTACACAGAATTTCTCTGGTTGCTTTAAATGACAATTGATGGTCAATAGTGACCTGAAATGATAACACAATGATGAGTTTCCCAGTAGAAACATCCTTATTTCGATCTCTTAATATTCCGCTAAGCCCATCTTTTTATCCTTTATTAATAAGTGCTAACAAAATCTTATTTTCACTTGTTCATGTGAGAAGAGCTATGTGAGAATATGGGGGGGTGTAAGAGCAGAATGTAAAATCACATCCACACGTCGATGTTAAAGTAGACTTAATACTGGCTCATCCTTAACACTCAAATTGACAGATGGTTACCTGTGCTCTATATTGCATTATATTGTTTTGAAGAAAATGCACAAATTGTTACAGTGCATTGCATTATTTTCAGCTAAATCTAAAGGGCTTTTAATATGACACAAATGCAAAAAAAGCATTATTGTTGTTTTTAATAGCAAAGGAAGGGACAGCCTGAAAATGTGTAAACAAGTTTCAGCCCCAGGGCATGGGTCATCGATGTCCCAAGGCTTTTGGAAGATGAAAAGCAAGACCCTTTAAATGCAGACCCTTTGTGTCACGCAAAACCGCAAAGAATTCTGGGATATTTGAATATCTAATTCAGAGCTGATGAAATTACCAGTATTGTTTCCCATCCCCACCCCTCTAACTGGCACACGCATCGCAATCCTCTATACGCTGCTCTGTGCCCGGTCTGTTATATTATTCATCAGCACTGTGGTGTGATGGGTGGTGACATGTTAAAATAGAGCAACAGCAGTTTATCTTGTGAATGTCTGCTTAAATATTTAATTTGCCTTTTGAGGATCATAGCAAAACACTACGGCAGTGCATGGAACAACAACCAGCTCTTGTAGAACTCGAGGATGTGGAGCTTCAACACAGAAGACAAAAGAGGCAGAAGAAAAATTAGAGGCTACAGTTTCTATCTATAAACCATCATGAAAGAAGTCTCCTTCGTTCATAAAGTTAATGTCTTCAATTTAACTACATTTTGCCATAATTTAAGCACTGCTCTGTCAACGTAACTGAACAGGCTTGTGATTCAAGAAGCGATGTCTTTGCACGTGTTTGCACGTTGTTTCGTGAGTATGCACCGTCTATTTGATGTATGTATTTCTTTCTGAAAGCACACACAAATGCAAACACACACACAGACATCCCTCGTAGGCTCGATCAGCCAAAGGGGCGCCAATTATTCACCTCTATTCCAGCGAGTTTCATGCTCTCGTGTCTCTGTGGTCTATTTCAGCTGAACGGTGAGCCATGCAGCAGACACATAGGCTTCAAGTTATTTGCTGTTTCTCCCTGCTGCCGTCACTTACTCTGTTACAGGTCTCATGCCTCAGTTGGCCATTGCAGATTTATCATAGCAACGCGGTAAAAAAAGGCAGCTTAAATTAGGGAGGTATTGCTAAAAGCCAGAAGTAGATAAATGTATATGTTAAAAAAGAAGAATAGAGAAGAACAATCTCAACCAATAACACTAGACTGAAAAATCTTCTCTTAAAAGTAGTGAGTGACTGATTTGTAGGTTACTGACTTACTACTGGGTTTAGTGTCACCTAAAATTGAAAGAAATACTTTATGTTGAAAGTAAGTATTTTTTTAATATAGCATTAAATTGATCAGGAATGTTGTCAGTGACAGTTAATAATTATTGATATCACTAATTACATGTTCTCTTTGATTAGTGACATTTCAGGCCAAGTTGCAAAGAAGGCAGTCATATCAAGGCACAGGCATTGGCCAGTCTCAGGTATTATCTTTTATGTGAAACTCTACCTAAAAAGCCTGGAATCACTTCTTTACTGTTCATGCTGAGACCGGAGTTTGTCGGTACCATTACTGAGAACCTGTGTGGCCTCTGTTTTCCAAAGTGCACACTGTGATGTTTATGCCCTCTTGCTCAGTTGTGCACCATGTCCTCCCAATTCTCTTGCTATTCTGGTTAGAGCCAGTTTGTACCGTTCTGTGATGCGTGTAGTGCACACTGTTTTTAGCAATATCTCTCATGGCTTTATTGCTTAGAACAAAGATGCTGTGTTGATTTTCAGAAGTTCTCCTTCTTCCATTTTAGGAGTGCAATCAAACCTGCAAAGGCAGCTTCTCCAGGTGCTCAAAGAGCTGAATTTATTGCTGTGATAGAATGATTGAATTCATGATTTAACTAGCATTAGGCCTACATTGTGTGCTGAAAAACAGGGGCAATATTTGCTGTGTAAGGTGTTGATATGCCATTAAAAATCACGTATGATACGTATATGTTATTGTATTAAACATGCTTTGTCGTAGATAAAAACAAATGTCCTTTTATTGAAAAAGACAAAAAGAAACAAAACAATTTCAATTTCTTGGTGAATCAAGCTTTTTGGTGTACACTGTCACACCACGAGCTCAGTTGTTGTTTGTGAAATCTAGTAAGCAGATTTTTTTTTTTCTAATAAAGCTAATTTATCTTCTCATCTAATGCTAATCTTTTTTGTGTGAATTCTAATAACATAATTCATTATTTTCAGGCAGTAATATTCAGATATTTAAAGCAAAGTTCAAAACTATGTTGCTGTGGAGTGGCTGGAGCTGTCATAGGGCCAAAGGTGGGGAACATTTTGGACAGGCTGCTAGTCTGTCACAGGGTAAGCACAAGGACGGGGAACCACACACTCACATCTAAACCTGTGGCAAATTTGCAATCACCTATTCACCTAACAAGCAAGTCTTTGAACTGTGGGAATACCTTGGAAAGAATCCACACAGGCGCAGGGAGAACATGCAAACTCCAAACAGAATGGTCCCAGCTCGGCACCAGAACCTTTCCTTTACTGTGAGACTAGCCACTGCACCACTATTTAAAACACAGTCTTTAAGCGTGACAAAACAGTCCTGCAAAACAACAAAATTCAGTGTTGTTCTCTCGTTGTGTAATTTTACTGATTTAAAAGATAAGAACAGGCTGTGATAGCCTGGTGAAACCAAGCGTAACCAATTAGCATGTTGTTGCTGCTATATAGTGCTGCAGGGATGACCAAGCAGAACTGAAGTGGTACGAGCTTGAAGTCTGGTCTCACAAGACTGGGCATGGCCAAGCACAGACTTGACTCCACAAATACCCTGCATGTTCCTCTTTTCATTTGGTGTATGTATTATGGCCATGCATAATGTTATGCATTCTGAGCTTGCCATCACGCTCCAAAGTCGCACATAACAGCACAGACTTCAGCTGCCTGAGGGACATTAAAACAAGCTGCTCTCCTGCCAGATAGCTTCACTGACTGACTGACTGACTCTAGTTGTCTGTCTGACTGCCAGCTAAACGGAAGGTCACTGATCTACCATGCATCTCAACGGGCTTTCCTGCCCAGCCAGCCTGAATAATTTATATGGCAGATTTTTAGAAGATCTGAGGGAATGGCCACGTGAAATTACCTTGCATTGATTCTGTAAATTGAGAGAAGGAGAGAGAGAGATGAATAGAAAGCAACAGATCAAGGAGGACTGCGAGATGAGTAGTCCTGGGAGCAGGTTCATGTGTTTACTGGCTTGATTCACATGTCAATAAAAACTTGATTACCGGTTTTGATAAATTATACAGATACCGTCATTCTGATTTGTTTTTGCAGCTCCTTTATTGTTATTGCTCAAAGCCAGCCTTCTTGAATAATTTTCAAGCAATTTTCATCAAAAAAGAGTCTTTATTTTGTTAACAAAGTGTTAAAAGGTTTTGCAGCTTCTTTATGAAGTGCAGGATTATGAGTTATATAAAGTTAATAATTTGGTGTCTGGTTGCTAAGGGAAAAGGGCTATATTCAGTATGGGAGCAGCTTCTCCCAAGTCAATCTTGCAGATCTCTTTGAGGGGAAATTTGGAGGCTTTGGTGTACAGAAGCAAAATTTATGAGAGCTTACCCCCCCCCCCCCCCCCATATTATTCTAGACTAATCATATTATCTATATACTTGACCCACTGTTAACCCCCTTCCCTCTACACATCTCTCGCATGCGGTTAAATCCAATTTTGGTTTTAACATCAGGCTTCCCCATAACAGAAACAAACACCGCCTAAGTTTATTGCATGTTTTCTCACATCGTAACTTTCCTTGAAAAGGTCACAGGTGCTGGTTAGAATTCAGGAGGAGCAAGTTTAATTAGACGCTAATCAAGTTCTTTTAAAGGGATTCTCTGAATTTTGGCACACAGCTGGTGTGTAAACTGACCTGCACCATCACAAGGCAGCAGTTTATAATCCTGTGACCTGTGTGTGTGAAAGCTGACCTTGAGACAGCAAATCCATTCAAGCCAATTGTTTCTGTGAGTTACGCAGCTTGAATCGAGTTACTTCAAGCTAACATGGTTGAATGGTTGAACGAAAAACTTTTGTTTCTCCTGTGTTTTTTCCAGGAATATTCTTCACTTCTAGTTGTCTTTATAGTGTGATGCAATTGAATTCAATTTTATTTATCTAGCCCCAAATAACAACCACAAACACCTCAAGGCATTATAGATTTATACAGTGACTATATATCATTTGCTAACATAACCAGCCTGAAAGAGTCATGTAAAGATGTGTATCGATACTGCCTTTTAATGCTTTTTCTTGCCACTCTTGATCCTGACTAGATAAAGAATAGTCAAATTGTTTACATTAAAAAAAACCTGAAAATTCGATTTTATAATTGTTCTATAGTAACAAAGCCATTCTGAGTGGGAACATGCCACATTGAAACTCATGAAACACATATCCTAGGCATCCTAAGCTCTTAGCTCAGGAACAGAGGTGGCTTGAATAGGGAACACATGAAACTAATCATATGTAGTATGTGTTTGTATGTAGAAGTAGTAATAAAGGGCATATTAAATTTTGGGCTGATACAAACAACAAAAATTCAAGGCTGACCTTTAATGACTTTCATCCTTAGATATATGCTAAAGTAAATTTTAGCATTAATACAAACCTGGATTCTGCAACTGCCCACAGACCATGTTCAGAGTAACATCTTTCAAGTGTAGAAAAAGTCTAAATACAGTAAATATTGGCTTCACCTGTGTTAGCTGTGTGAGTAGAGAACAGTGCATGTGATGATGTACTTTTTTTAAACCCTGTTTGTGAGCTTTAGCCGTGAAATCAGTCCCATTCCCCACATGCTGACCTCCAAGTGAAAATACCCCCCAGCCCACTGCTGCATCTACCCAACACTTTAAAGGAGTTTTCATATCTCTGTGTTATCCTGCCTTGTTCCCTGATGACCACACTAAGGGAAGGGGCAGGGAACATAGTGAAAGTGGCTACTGGAATCTTTTGCACAACTTGGCGGTCACAAGAGCATTATAAATCTTTAATGTGAGATGTTAGAGCGCCAAGGAGAGGAAATGTGCTGAAAACATGATTATGGACTCATGGGGAGGAAGAAACCGCTGGCTAGGAGAGAAAGAGATAGAGATATCAAGCAAGGGAGCAAGGATAAAAGAATTTTGAAGGGCAAAAGAGGTAAAGAGGGATAACATTTTTTTTTTTTTGCAAAGTTTGGTCTGCTTATAGCAAAAACATTATTGCACTGCTTTACCGAGTTGTGATCAGAACTTCTCACAGAGCCATTTAAGTATGACAGGAAACCCAGGAAAAGGATTTCAAAATGACGTCAAGAGCTTTCCTTGTGTTTAGGAAGAGCAAAGTTGATTGCAATGGCGTGTTCTCCTTTGAAGGTGCAACAGTTTCACTTGCAGAGAGTGAAGTGAGCTACAACCCGCATAATCTGACAGTGGGGTAAGCAAAAATATGCTAAACTAGCACATCTATCTAACCATTACAAAGAAAAAATAATCAGCCATAAAAAGGCTTAAACCTCTGTTTGGAATTTGCCTTCCAGGTCACCTCAGTCTAGATGTTATCTTATAGGAGAGAAACTACCCTGAGGTACCCCTGAGCAAGGTACCCTCCCTACACACTGCTCCCTTGGGTTTGGATTGGTAGCTGCCCACTGCTTCACTGAGTGAATGGGTTAAATGCAGAGCGTAATTTCAGTACAGGAAATTAATAAAGTATACAAAAAGTAAGTGACCGTCTGATTCATATTTGTTTAGTTTACGAAATAAAACCTAAGAAAAGATATTATTTCAAAAGGCGCTGTCTCCATGCTGCTTCTGCTTTAAATAGGTCACAGCAACAAATAATACTTCATTTGGATCTTGTCTTATGTGGTCTAATCAGAGACGTCAAGCGTGCACTGTGCGCCTCCGTTGTGAAGTACAATCCACCAGTCAAACCTGTTTCGTGTGAACTTGAGCTGGAAATTGATTGACTGCCTCACTAATCCAAATCATGCCTGCTCACCTTGAAACAAGTCTAATAACGCAGGTGCATTTTGTCTTCTGAACTTGCAGCAAAAAGGTGATTGTGTTTTTTCTCTAAAATGCCAAATTTTCCAGAGTCTCTCATTCTGCTCAGTCACTATGCAGGGTGGGCATGTGCTGATTGGCGCCACTGTTCTAATAACAAACTTGCTGCATTCCCAGTTTGATTTCCGACATATAATTTAGCTAATAACAGAAGCTGCTACTCCATTAACATGTTTTATTTATTAGTCATGTTTCCTTGCTTTTGCAGTCTAACCAGACAGACATCAACTCTAAATCATTAGACTAATGAGACAATCCAGTCTTGTCAAAACAACACATTCAAGTCTCTTCCTCTGTCTCGTTCCTCTTCCTTTTTTGTCACAGCTTTGATATCAGCCGGCTGCTGCACCAACAACTGTAGAAATGTCAAGCTATGGGACAGGTAAGAATCCCTCTCCACCTTGTTTCTTTTTCATAAACTTTTTTTGTGTGCGTTAATTAGAATCTCTGAAAGAAGAAGAACAGCTAATGAAGGTCATTGTCTCTTCTTTCCACAAGGGCCCATAATCCTGTAATTAGCTCCTATTATTCTATTTTGCCATACAGTGTGCTGCTTCCTTTAGCTTGCGTCTTGAAACCTATTTAGTCGGATGGAGGGATTTACATTAGAAGGATTTACATGAATAAATAATGGACTCTTTCAGTCAGGAGTGTTTGAAATACATACAAAACTATTTGGACTTTATTCTCTTGCTAATCAGTAGGTAATCTGGATCTGAACCTGATCACAACAGATCCTGTGTCATTGCAGGGTCATTCCGTGACTTAGTCTGGTGCACTCCCTCCAGATGAGTAATGTGTTGGCATGCTTGATCTAGCCCAGGTGTAATCACAGTGGGTTTGCTGTGGGACTACAGAGTTAGAGGTGACCTTCTTCTGTCCCCGTATGCCATCCTACATCTTCAATCAGGCCCAGCGGGAGGCCGAGATGGTTGTGTTAATATTTAATGACCGCGAGACAAGACGTACCTCCCCCTAGAGGACAGTTGGGGCCCCCCTTGGCCACCCTTGTCGTTGTTTAGTACACCAACACACACAAACTGTAACTACAAGCCACATGCGTGCTTATTCCCCCACACATGAACTTCTCTAACATGCATATTAAGGACTGTTTGTCCTTTTTCTTTGCATTCGTTTTTTTCAATCCATCACCTTCTACAAAAAGAAAAGAATAAAGTGTACTTTTTGTCAGAAGATGATTTGCAAGCTCAGAAAAGGCAACAAGGATGTGCTAAGAATGCGGACTGCAGTCAGGCCTTCTGGTCGTCCCTTGGCTCTCCACTGAGGTGGAGACAGACGCAGGCAGGAACAAAGGAATCTGTCACTGATAAGTAACACAAAAACCTGCAGAGATGAACATCTTACTCGCTCAAACTCTCTCTCTTGCTTGCTCTCTGTCCCCCTCTCTCTCTTTCAGTCGGTCCCCTCAACAGACTAACAGCTAATAGCTATTTATTTATGCATCTTTTTTTGAGAACATGCAAAGAATAAATGGCTTTGAGAATCAGGGCTCAAATTTCTTTGTTGAAAGCTCACTCACATTTACAACTGTCGACATTGCAAACTATTGTAAGAAAAGACTGCCTTCAAGGTTAAACAGTGGAAATAAGAAGCTGGTGACCTGTACTTGTCCAGCAACAAAATACAGGCAATCGGGCCTTTTTCCACACAACAAATATTGACAGAAAACAAGACTGTGCGTAAAATGTGTGATGATTTTATTCCATTTAACTCTGTCATGTTCATTCTTGCTCACTGTCATGCTGTCATGGCTTACTGGGACTCTTAGATAGAACTGAACCAGCATTATCATTGTTAGAAACATCTGTTTTTCCTAACATAACAAGGAAAACTGCAAATATAGAAATAATTAACATAGCAATATATCTGTTACAGCTCCTATTTATCATTTAAAGCCGTATATATATTTTTAATTAATGTCCTGTTCCGTCACCTGCACACTGAATAGGATTTTGAATTACACATGCTGTAACGCCCAAGCTTGAGATTAGTGAAACACTATCCCATACCACTTGAAAAATTCCTTCTTCTCAGGCAAATGAATGTGTTGCAGTACAGTGAATAAGAAGGATGTTATGTTTGCTGTTTGTTTTTTTGTTTTTTTTTTTAATTTTTGTGGATTTATATATTAAAGTCAATGTAAAAAAAACAACTTTATTTATCCCCAAGGGGCAATTAAGATAGATGATACCTTGCATACAATACATACAATACACAAACATCACATTGGGGAGACAGGTCAGGCTATGTAGCACTGGCTGGTTGACCACATGAGCAGTGACCCGAACTGAAACCACAGAAAATGCACAACATGAGGAAAGACGAGGAGAAAAAAAGAACTCCCCCCAAAATAAACTACAAGATTTTGAGAACTTCCAAAATATAAGATACAAAACAGCTAGGACAAGCTACAAAAACACTGCAGACACTTCTGCCCAAACAAACTGGTATACAGTGCGTATATATACTTAGCCCTTAGCTCTCAGGTTTATCAGATCGGTCTGGGATGAAAAATGCCTTCCAAAATCAATCCGGTTGGTTTTTGACATTTGCTTAGGTGTTTCTGTTATTGTGTTTGAGATTTAAAAAGTTTAAAAAGATTTAAAAAGTTAAGATATTCAATACTAAGCTATTACAAACAAAGAACTCTTGAAATGAAGAGTCTCACAACCTAAGCATACCCCAGTCACAGCGAGCACAGTCACCCCTGTGACCTCACACTCACTGATTTCAGATATTTTCCCAAACACACATCATTGTTTCAGTTCGTTTTTATTTGTTCTAAAATGTCGCTCAGTTTGATAAAATGTATGTTTTCAGACCTGCTTTTAGTTTTTAGTTAACTGCAATGGCATGTCTGTCTTTTCCTGTGCAGCTTTGACGCTTCCTCTTGACCCCAACTTGGCGACCCACGCCTCTCAAAGGGAGGACGGGTTGCAGTGAGACAGCCCTCCTGCATCTCAGGCCTTGATGGACACAAGCGCCCCTGGATGCCACCTTCCACAGCTCCGGATGGTCTGTAGTCCACGGCCTCATCCATTTGCTACAGCCGTTAAACAGCCTGCCTCCATGTTTTCATTTCTACATATCGAGAGTTTGAGCAGACAGGGGTGGGAGTTTTTTCTTTTTTTTCTTGAATGATATCAGTTTAGTTGGTAAAAACTTGTGATGACTGCTACACCTAAATGGAAATCTCTCCCGGCCAACCGAGACATGGCTACCTCCTGGAGAGCACCCAGAGAGAAAGTGAGAGAGGCTGTGGATTGGTGTGAGTAGATGAAAAGGACTTTGCACTGTATGTGCTGCTACTCTCTGTTTACAAATGCAGATCACTGGTGGAGAAGCACATAAACCTTTCTATATCCTGCTGTTAAAAAACTTATTTTCCTACACTCTCCCATTTTTTTCTGCTCCCGCCTCCCCCCGCTGTCATCGTTAGAAGTGATCTTCAGTATGTGTAATGAGACTGGTGTAATCTAATGCTCTGTCTCTCAATCTACAAATCCAGATGATCACATGATTGCCATCGTCTCCTCTCTCATTCATACTAAAAATTCAGAACTCTTTCAGCCATTTCAACTGACGGTAAAAATAAGACAAAATTGTATATGTCAAAGATGTTCTAGCAAAGAAAAAAAACACATCCTCTTCCTGTGTCTTAAACCAAGATGGTCAACATTACTAGCTGCTGACAGATGTTCTTATTCTATGAGATGCAATGTTCAGGTGTAATTTTTCTTTTTGTATTATCTTCTTTGCTCCCTCAAAGCGCCTATATTTAAGCTGGGGAGAAGATTATACATTTCTCCATGTTGTTTTTTTTACAAGTCCAAGTAAAAAGTAGATTATTGGATTAGTTTTCTATATATCTATATATATAAATACTATATGACTATTATTTTTGACTTACTGGTATTAGAACTATTATATGAAAATGCATATGATACAGTATATCAAATAATAAATAGACTTCTTTATCTAAAAGTGGATTGTTGGTTCGATTTTTATTTGTGTGCTGATTGCGTGAGTGAGCTTTGCAGTTAAACGTCAGGTTGGAGTATAAGTTGTTTCACAGCTGCTGTAAATCAAAAGTTAACCCTTTAAACCCTAACCCGTCACCGGTGACGGTTAACATTTTTAGTAAGGGTGGGCAACTCCAGGCCTCGAGGGCCGGTGTCCTGCAGGTTTTAGATCTCACCCTGGGTCAACACACCTGAATCAAATGATTAGTTCATTACCAGGCCTCTGGAGAACTTCAAGACATGTTGAGGAGGCAATTTAGCCATTTAAATCAGCTGTGTTGGATCAAGGACACATCTAAAACCTGCAGGACACCGGCCCTCGAGGCCTGGAGTTGCCTTCCCCTGGTTTAAAGGGTAAATTAGGTCAGGTTTTAAAGGGTTAAATGGAAAAAATCATTCATCAACATAAATATAAGTTTAAATTAATCAGTCGCTTGCAATACTATGAGCAGCTGCAAGAAATCACATGTTAAACATGATAACCCGAAATGTAGCCACATCTCATTCAGTCAGATGGTAGACAATAGTGTAAAAATGGAAACAATTTCCTATTGAATCACAGTTGCAGTTTGCTCTTCCTTCCTCTGCAGCTATAACCTTTCCTCATATCCTGCAACATCTGCTACACTGCTAAGAATTTCTGTTATAGCTGTGTGCTGGTCAGTGTTTACAGTAAGGGTACGAGTGACACACCGGTGTCCGTGACACTCAGGTAAAAAAAACCTTGGTTTTAAATAATTATGTAAGTATTTAATACTGAGTTGCAAATAAATTGTCTAAAAGACAGCTGGGCATTTTCGCGAACGTCAGCTTAACAGAAGAAAGCAATGTGCTCGTTAGGTGCTACACTCAATAGTGCACTGTTCCATATTTGGGGACAGTATGAGAACAAGACAGTATGGGCAAAAGACAGAATGACTGGGATTATCACAGAAAAAATAGATGGTCTGTGTTCATTGTAATAAAGGAAAATGTCAGCATTTGCAGCACTGTCGTTCACTGTTTTAATGTATCCGTGATAGAGTAAGGACAAGAAGGCTCTTAGGCACAGGGGAATAACTTCTTCCGTCTCTGGCTACACAGACAAAGTATTTCCAGACTTCTTATTTGATATTAGTCTTGGAGTTATGTATCCAAGTCAAGGTCAAAAAAGGTCAGGTACGGGTATAAATACAGTTGTATTAGACTCTCACTGGGTTGAGCTATTAACAACACTAATAGTGAAAATAATTGACGTTGATCTGGTTTGATATGATTGCTCAGAGTCATTAGGGTTTACTAATATGTCCCAGAAAATCTCTTTAATGAGGGTCTGTCTTTAAATCACATATCTTTACACTGCACATATGGGAAGTCCTGCTAAGTAGATGGAAGGATCTATAACCTCTGATGGAACTGAGTGATTGCCTTATGTAGTAAGTGTTAAAGTGAAAAGGAAAAACATACGATGCAAACAAACAAATACATCAACGTGTGCACATCCTGTCTTGGTATGTTGTGTGTGTCTGTGTTAATTTATAAAGGGAAGTGTGTATGTGTGTGTGTGTGTGTGTGTGTGTGTGTGTTGTTCCAAATACAGTCATCTATGAGGTGTGTGCATTTCAGCCAGCCAGTCAGCAGCAGGTTGATTAGGACACACCCATGCCTGTTCGTCCAGTGTGCGAGCTTTTATTGATTTGTGTGCATCTGTGTATGTTTTCCCATTTCATGATATAAAGCTGCAGGTTATGTGTTTGCGTAAGTGTGTGGGTGAGAGCATGCAGCGCCCTGATCTGCTCTGCTGCATTGCAGCACGTCCTGCCCAACCCGAGGTCGCCGTCGTCCTCCGCCAGGGCATTCTTCCAAGGTCGCAGCAGGTCAATCCTCCCCATCTGCATACCCAGCCACTGCAAGGGTAAATCTATAAACACCACACCAAATCTGTTAGCTGTTAGAGCAATGAGACACCAGTAAGAACTAACACAGAGATCAGACATGTAATCTACCCAGACGACCAGTCAATCAACCAGGAAAAGCTATCAACACAAAATGAACTACTGACACAAACATTTTTATATGCAAACACATGCAGCTGGAGTCAGATACAGTGACACTTTAACTGGGAAGGTGTTAGCCTAGAGGAATTTAAACAGGGGAGTGCTTGGTTTCTACAGTGCTACTGTATGTGTGTATTCTGCTTTAGACTTGGCAGAATTTA
Organism: Rhamphochromis longiceps; assembly: GCF_057381845.1. Classification (NCBI taxonomy): domain Eukaryota; kingdom Metazoa; phylum Chordata; class Actinopteri; order Cichliformes; family Cichlidae; genus Rhamphochromis; species Rhamphochromis longiceps. The sequence goes on along the minus strand of NC_140562.1, from coordinate 37,900,417 downwards.
ACAAAATTACTTGCAGAGATAATATGACTTCTACATGACTAGATACTAGATTATATAAGGTTGAAACTCTGTTTAAAATTTTCTGGGAAGTGTACAGAATTTATTATTTATAAGTCAAATGAAAAAATTAGATTGTTCATTTGTTACTGACAGAGATCTGGCAGAGTAAGATTCATAGCTGTGTTTTGACCCTACAAACCTTTCTACTCAATGTAAAAAGTACATTTATTACTATGTCTTGTATTGGGCAAATTTCCCCCGTGCTCCACATTAAGCTCTTTTACATTAAAAGACTGGTATTACTGAGAGCCAGAAGTAGGTTGTCTGGATGAGGATTCAGTAAAGAGTTTTAGGATAGACAAAAAGCTTTTGCAGCCATGCTTAGAACTTTGGGAAATCCATCCATGCGACTTATGCTGTCATTACTGACTTAACACTAATAGTAATACATATCACAACCATGCATGCTTATTTAAGCCATCTGGGCAAAAAGTAGAAAAAAAAACTTTAATCGGAAAATGTCATAGCAGCCTATATGCCATTTAATTGTTTATATTCTAATGTTTTGTGTACATAAAGGCAGTTTGGGGTTGTGTTTAGTTTCATATCATCCCTGTACTCGCAAAACTTAGCCCAACTTTAACTTCAATACCATAAATTATTTTGGTAACAGATAAATAAAGAGCGTGAATTCACTAGAACTGAGAATGTTATATGTACCAGTGGTATTTATCCTCAAAACATTCATTAAATTGGCCTAATAATTTTTAATTTACAAGTATGCATCTTTATGTTTAGCTAGGTAAATGTGAAATGAGTTTAGCGATTTGCAGAAATGTGAAAGCATACAGGGAAATACAGTATTTAAGGAAAAACAGAATCTTATCCATTTCAACCTTGAAAGTCAATATTTAGTATGACCACATTTATTTTTCAAGGCAGCCAGAACTTTGGTGACCTTGTAATGTTTTAAGTAGTGTTGAGAAAAAGTTCTCCAGGCTTCTTAAAGGACACTGCAAAGCTCTTCTTTGGATGTTGGCTGCCTTTTGTTTTATTTTCAGTTAATATGAATCCACATACTGATAACAGGCTAAACCAAAACTTTTCAACTTGGATTCATTCATAACTTCATAAAACCTGTTGCCACTGAAACACAGATAGCTCAAACAAACTAATTTGGTATGTAGAAATGTGTTGAGATGGGTGGGCTATAACTATCTGACGCTCAAACACAGTATGACAGTATCCTGTGAGTCAACTGGTAAAAAAGATAATTAAATGGAGAACAATAACAGAAATTAACCAGCATGCTAACATATTAGCAATATGTTAGCATGCTGATGGGCAAATTTGTAGGTTGTAGCTAAAAAAAAAAAAGCTTGCCAAAAAATGCTTTTTGAGATTGCATTTCAGCAACTGTAATATGTCTTTTCCTCCCTACAAGTACAACCAAAACCCACTTCAATGTGACTGATATCTAGAACTGTTTATAGCGATAAAGCAAGCAAACGGGAAAGGTGTAAGTTCTGCTTTTCTGAGGAAGACTAATCAGACATAAAACAAATCTTGTGCTCAGCCCCTTGTTCACCTCACCACGGTTGAATGATCAGATTTCTTCTCTGAAGTATTTTTCTACAACCTCCTAAACAATGTTTATATAAGCCCTTGCCTATCAATTAAAAACACACCAACAAAGGATTCTGGCTGAAATATATGACATCAAGTCCTTTTCTGCTGTTTTTTTTTTCTATTAATGCATTGAAAGCAAAAAGTATCACACGATGAAGAGTGAGAGACAAGATTCTTCAGGTGACAGCAAACGAACCCTCATTCGGACCATGCATCTCACCAAGTGTGACTTTGGGGAGCTGTTTGACAAGGAGTGGCTTGTTGTACAAATACTCAGCCTCAGCTCATATGCCAGGATGTTTGGGGTTTTATTACATTTTTGCAGCAGAAGGATTTCAAAATCAGGATATCAATGATTTATCATCTAGATACAGCAGAAACAAACAAATAGATGGCTTCTATGATTTAGTGTAACACGGCAAACTGTCAAATTTCTCCTGCATGAAAGAAACTTGTTTGCTTATGTAGGTGGTTGGTGTCCCAGCGAGCACCTTAGTATAAAATGTAAAATCTGTCAATAATAATAATGCATGCTCTGCACACTCAAAGAAACATCCTCACTGATATGATTAAGTACACAAATGTTATTTTCATTTCATCACCATATCTGTGATTCACAAAATTACCATGTTCTGTCAGCATAAACACTTCTTGAATATTTGTGCCTGTGTTTGCATATTAAGTGCGGAAATAAAGTGCTTTGTCTGCATTTTTAAGGCGATCATAAAAAGAGAAATGCTTCACAGTGAATGCAGCTTTACGAAAAAGCTTGTTTAACTTCCCACTCCTTGTAGGTCACCATCATAAGCAAGACAATGAAGTCAATGCTACATACGTCTTAGACTCGTTTGCTAACGATCCATCTCTAGGACAATGGAGCTTAATTACGTCCTCTAATTACTTCACACACAAAGGCTAATGGCCAACATAGATAACAGATCTGTCATTACCACTGCATATATCTTGGTTGGAAGCTTCATTGTAAGGACACTCGCCAAATTTATCTGGGTCCTACAGCGAGAATGACTAATAGGTGTGTTTAAAATCCACTTTTTACCAAATTTAATTATTGACAAACTGAGAGTCAGCAAAAATATTTCAAATTCAAGACAATAATCTGTGACATTTTTTTCTTAGAAGAGTCTAAAATGAGCAAATCTTGAAATAATCAAATATTAAATGTTTGTTTAAATGTCCACAAAATGCAGCAGCTGTTACTGCTATCTGTCAGTGTATGTGGTGAGAGGCTGTCATGCGGCCATGTAGAGAAAATGTGTATTAGAGAGAGAGAGAGTGACAGCCAGAGAAAGTGTGGTCAGGTCTGCTTTTTATAAACTAAGCAATCAGACCCTGATAAAAACCAGCTGGCTGGGTCATGTGACCTACCAAGACTGAAAGTAAAGTCATCACATGAGAAACTGTTGAAAACATGAACAAATAATGCTTAAGTGTCATATTTCAGGGGTTATAAGCAAGACTGCAGAAAGCTTGGTAAAAAAAACTAGAGCTAGGCGTTATCTGTAACAGCATATAAACCACACAACCACACTTTTTAAAATAATGTCATTTTGACAAACAACCACAAATGGACTAAAGTGCTTCCCTGCAGCAAGAATAGGAGAAGAATGAAGTATACAGTGAAGAAGAGCACAGGGTCACCTAACTTGCTTTATTTTAAAACTATTCTGACTACAGTTGAGACACGCAATGGCCTTGCTCAAAAATAATAATGTTTCAATTGCATGTGTATGTTTTTTCTAGTTACACAAATATCCCTGATCATCCATGAGCTCTAGCTAAGCCTCAGTGCTGTTATTTTTACACGCAGCCTGCTGATACCTTAATTTATATAGCATCAGTCAAACCTTTGCACCTTTGACTGGTACAGCAAGTGCAATTTTGTAAAAGGTGTTCACTTTAACTGTCTGGTTAGTAAATATTTATTCAACCTTCGAGCCAATCGCACTTTCGAATTCTCTGTGACCATTGTCTGTAGTTGCATAACTCTAACCCTCAGGCAAAAAAGAAAAAGCCTGTAATCCTTGATGTCCTACACTAAGTGCACAGAGTGTTTTCTTCTATTGAGAGCACTGAGGCAGAAAAATAAAAGCAATTTACTCCTTCACTCAGCTGTAATCATGCCTCAAGGTTGTGTGCCTTAACCAGCCAGTCAAAACTGCTCATCTCAAATCAGCATCTTATCAAATTTAACCTTTTCTATTGATGTCTGGGTAAAATTTTGTCATATTACAATAGGAAGTATCAACTTATGGCCCAATGTATTTAATTTTTCGAGGTCATGGTTATCTTTGACGATCAAAGTCTAATCAGTTCATAGTGTTTGGCTAAACTGGAGGAACCCCCGCCATCAACTCTACACCAGAAATGCCAGCACATGAATACTATCACTTCAAAGCCTGCATTCACAAGAATAAAAGATAGGAAAGCATTGGACATACATCATAAGGTGGTATACGTACTCGTGTTATGGGCGCTTGGTAACTTGCTCACGCAGACTGAGGGGTGGGTGCACTGATTGATGGATGTGCAAGACTCATACCAGGAAGCATTCAATCTGTTTGCAGTAGCAATCTGTGTGTAATTAGCATCTGATTTATTAAAGGCAGCAGATAATTAACCAATCAGTGGACTGAGCTGCCTTTTTTAAATTCACTCTGTAAATCAAGGAACCTGAAAAGGTGCAATTCTGCTTTGAGAATTATGTGAGAACTTCTGTTATGATCCAAGTTATCTAATGACTTTTTGTAATCTATTTACTGTTTGATTTTTATTCTCACTTTTCACACCAATTAGAACAACTTGACAACTATACCTGATTTTTTCATTTTTTAAAAATGTTGATATTTTTTTCTTTATTTACGGCATGTTAATATTTAATATAAAATATTATATTCAATATAGAATATTTCATATATATAATAATATAATTTGATTATGAAAGATGGATATTATGATGTATTATCTTAATATTTACCTGGAAACTATTGGGGTTTCTGGCGCTGAAGTCCCTATCCATCTTTCTTTGTTTTCCTTTCTTTCTCTCTTTTTTCTCCATAGTGGTTGAGCAAAATCAAGAATGGTGAAGAGACATTTTAGTATTAACACAAAGCTGATATGCAGTGACAGCAGTAGAGGCAAGCAGAGCACAGGGTTGAACACAGAAGGAGACCTGTGACTGACTCATTGAGACAGGGTTGAGAATCTGAGACTGACCCTTATGCAGAGCTCCCAAATGAATCTGCCTCGATTTCTGTGACCTCTTGCCCATGTGCTGTTTTTCTGTTTTCAGTGCTATTTTCTCTTTCTCTTTGTTTTTAGAGGTAGGAACCACTATTGCAATGGCAAGGTATAGTGAGAGTGACACCAACACTGGGCTGACGTTCGGTACTGTTCTCCAGATACTGATGAGCCTGATTTATATGGTTAATGATTTTATTTTATTTAACTTTGTTGTTGTCTTTTTTCAAATTTGCTGCAAGCTGGCTATAAAGCCAGCTTAATAAACTCATATAAAAACAACAGACACAACATTATGGTCAGATAGATGAGTGAACAGTAGAGTGATAAAATGCTGAGTGGCACCACGATAGCGACACTGTGTGAAGTGTGTTATTTTTTTCTAACTCGTTTATTTTGATACTGTGACGGTTTAAAATGAGGGGGTGAAAAGTTTGTCAAATGAGGCAACTGTAACTGATTGCTGTCAGCTAAGCTTCACCTGAGCTAATTCCAGTCTCTAAACTGTAGACCATACAGGTGGTGTTGCACATGGATCATTTTTAATGGAATTATTATGCGCTGCATGGTACAGATCATTCAAGAAGTCTGCATCCAGTTTTGGTGAGTGACATTCTAGTGTTTTCTCAGTCTAACGTGATAGCTGTCCACTACAGTGTCTGTTTATTGCACCTGTGCAAACCAAATTTCTCCAGGAATTAATGTGTGAAACCTTCTGTGTATGTCCATCTTTTACAGTAGACAGAATCTGTGCACTGGACATTTATGTTCCTAGAATGTGACAGAAAATGAACTACTAAAGAAAATCCACAGATGAAAATCCACAAAGTCAAGAAGCTAACTAGGACAGCCTCAGCTGGATTCGGCTATAGAAGGAAGTCGATTTGAATTCACTGCACTGCTGGAAGGCTTGCCATGTATTAGATGCACAAACAGCACCTGGTACAGTGACAAATTCTCAGATGAAAGAAAGAAGTCTGCTTTTGGATGATCATATGCTGCTTGTTATCTCTCAGATAGTGTTGAAAAACACATCAGGTTTGCAAATGTGAATTTCTAATGTCCAACATTAGGACTTTCAATCTATCTCTGTCAAAGATCAAATTAATACAAGACCAATATCACAGCAGTGATGCCAGTAATAAGCCCTCCAACACACACACATGCATCCACACAATGTAATTATCATTTGACCCCTTACAAAAAGAACATTGGCCAGCCGAGCTGGATGGGTTTAGCGTCACCAACTTCAAAGAGTTGACAGATGTTGATCGCTGTAAGCTTTTGATGATATTAAAGTCCCGTCTCTCTTGTCCTTGCTATTTTTTATGCCTCTTCCTTCATTTCTATTTTGTCTTTTTTCTAAAGCTGAAAAAGCTAAACTATATAACAATAATTAACCACATCATTTTGTTAGAAATGTAGTAGTACAGTACCTGACAATGCTTCCAGTGTCTGCTTTTGTACGAGGCTAGCAAAGTTTAATCTCGTGCTGAAAGCGAGTTTTTTAAACTAGAGGTAAGAAAACAAATTAGACAGCATTTCACTTCCTCTTCTCACAATGATCAGGCACAAGGGTATATTCGTATGCATGCATGCACACACAGGACATGTATGCATTCACCCAGAATATGAGGTGAGAAATACAGGGCCGTCTTAGATCACTTCACTATATCAGTTTAGCTACAGGGCTTGAAAATAAAGGATGAGACGACTCCTTGGAGATATTCTTGATGACTTGTCCCCTCCTGCTCTTTACCAGATTGACATTTAGAGTCCCCCTTTTTTTCCTCTAGTTTTATTATCACTTTAAAAATGGCCCCATCAGCCATCGGCAGAAGCAGACTGCTGGAAAACTGTCGAATAAAAAAGATGTATGTGCAAACATAAGTACAATAAACAAAAAGGGATTACACATCTCTTTGTATAAATGTATAATGCATGATAAATCAGAGGTGGGACCAAGTCATTGTTTTGCAAGTCTCAAGTAAGTCTCAAGTCTTTATCCTCAAGTCTCAAGTCAAGTCTCAAGTAATGTCAGGCAAGTCAGAGTCGAGTCTCAAATCACTGGTGTAAAAGTCCGAGTCAAGTCACAAGTCTGAAACTTTGAATTTCAAGTCCTTTCGAGTCTTTAAAAAAAACAAACGAAAAAATAATGTTGCAGTTATGCTAAATGTAAATATTAGACCATGTAATTTTAAAATCTGTGTTTTTCTCAACACATACAAAATAGTGAACTTAGAAAATATACACAAATTGTGAAATTGCACCTCTTTAAAATGCAGCTCAATTAAACTTAGCTCCAAGAATAATTTTCACCGACAGTTCTGAGATACGCTGCATGTTATTCTTGGATGCGGTTGTAGGACCAGCTTTAAAATCGCATGACAAAAATATCATACACATTAAAAAAAAACTGTATCACCAACGTAGCCTGGACAACATTTGCTAGTTAGATGAAGTCAGCTATCTCATCTTAGCATATTTATATGCATATTTATAATTATACGGTTCTTGGAGTGAGTGCATACACTCATGAAGTTTAGTAACTTCCGGTCACTGCAACAAGCCCAGGTACAGTTTACCGACGGATGGGTACAGGACCTTGAAATGCACCGTGTCGAACGAAAGACCATCGTACGCAGTGGCGGCTCCTGAAAAAAATCTCAGGGGGGGCAATTTTTATGATATCGACTAAAATGACCCATTTAATGAGTACATCAAACAACACAATTTTAATTTAAATTTAAAATGAACAACCATATTCTGGCCATTTGTATAGATTTGTAAAAATGAACATGAACAGATTTTTTTTTTTTGAATGAATGAATGAAAAATAACTATTGAAAACAACAACTGTAAACTGATTGGGGGGGTGGGCTAAAGAGAGAAAGAGAGAGGGATGGAGAAAGAGAGTAAATATGGTTAAGGGTTCTTATTTGTACAAGAACTTTGCTCGTCTGTCTTTCTGAGTGGCAAATTTCTCGATGACCCTGGTGTTGAAATCAGGAAGTTCTTGTGTGAGTTTTTTCTCTATGGACAGCATAGCCAGAGCGTTGAGCCGATCCTGAGCCATATTGTTTCTCAGGAAAGTTTTTATCCTCTTTAAAGTAGAGAAACACCTCTCCGATTCTGATGTTGTCATTGGTGTGGTGATGAGGATGTTAAGAAGACTTACAGTTTCGGTGAATGTGTCTTGAAGGTTGTTTTCCATCAGAACCTGATAGAGCGCCAGCGCCAGCGTGGCTGAGTCGTCAGCCACGACTTGCGCTGGAACCAACTCCGACAAAAAGTCCTGTTGTATGCTTTTGACTTCTCCTTCGTTGCCTGGGTTAGTTGAATTTCGGGCTTGTCAGGTCCCAACTCTTTAACTTGCAGTTTTTCTGCCATTGTCCTTCTGGCAAAAGGGTAGGTTAGAAGCGATCTAACCGAATTTGGGGGAGGCTGTGCCTCAACCGTTAACAATACCGCTGCCATCGTCTCTCTCTGACCTTATAGCTCACTTAGGCTACTGACTGAGGTAAAATTCTAGAACAGCAAATCTTCGCGCGTTTTCTGCAGGGGCGCAATTTTAAGCGCCCCCAAACCATTTAATTCAGCGACGCTGATAGGTCAAATATTTATTATTTTCCCCTGGCAACCATTTAATGATAGGCTATTTCGCTGCATATCAAGGGCGCTTTGACGAGCGCCCCAGAAGAAGAAAAACACCGTTTGTTGGTTGAACTTTAATGAGTCAGCTGGTGAAAATGTTAAAATACGCCTGGCTGTATATGGGCACACACATAGTAAAACTATCATTGATGAATTTTTTAAAAATATATATTTTTACTCCTCCACATTTGGGGGGGCGGAGCCCGAGCGCCCCCTATGGGCCAGCCGCCACTGATCGTACGTATCATAAATTTACCAGTCTCACAAATTGTCGTCATAAATACAGATTCGTTAACAGTTTATTAATAGGACCTTTGAGCTCAACGGTAATTAATTAGTAGTGGAAATAATTTCTGGTACCCATCACAGAAATGTAGCAGTGACAATAATATTGTATGCTGTAATCTACTGGGCAATTAGTGATACAAAAAACCTGTTTTATCCTGTGAATAAACGTATGTGTTTTTGTCAGTGTACCATAATAACAGAAGCGAAACGCAATATTGTGTCAGGATAATTTACTATTTATGCACAATAAATAAAGGAGCATAGCGCGACAATTTCTGTTCAGCGCCAGACTTGCTTGTAACCTATATCACCAATTATGTTAAGAAAAATGACGCATTAACTACAACAGCAGACTGACCTTTGTGTAAATGCTTGGAGCAGACTAACCTGTGAGCTGGAGTGTTCTAGGACGTTATATTTGATCTTTGAATGGCTGCAATCCAGTCGCCTCTTTGTTACTTCGGAAACATGGCTCGAACAATTTCTCTTCCACGACGTAATCCGATAACAACCGATCTCTTTACCCGTCGGCTTCCCGTGGCTGTCATGCGACCGGCTATTGCAGTTAATAATACAACAGCTTCTTGACATTTTTGTGTTTCTTTTTATCGCTGTATAACTGATTTTAATTGAAAGCCTGCGTGCGCTAGTACCGCTTGCCATGAGTTCCCAGAATCCTTTGCGGTTCTACCCGTGAATGACGTCACATTTTCAATCTCTATATAATATGCATGTTAAATTTTATATTTGGGGTGAAATATCAAGTCTTTTCAAGTAAACCGGTTCAAGTCCAATTCAAGTCCCAAGTCATTGGTGTAAAAGTCCAAGTCAAGTCACAAGTCTTAGAACATTTTTTCAAGTCAAGTCTAAAGTCATAAAATTAATGACTCGAGTCTGACTCGAGTCCAAGTCATGTGACTCGAGTCCACACCTCTGTGATAAATACCTGTACATGAGCAAAACAATAAATAATTAAACTATGGTCTAATGTCTGTGAATTGCTGTTTTCTGTTGCTTTCAGTTCACATTGGCAAAAAGGTTTAATAAAGTTTTAACAAGATATACGTCACTTACTGACTTCATGTCTATGAATGCTAATTTATCCCCAGGGGTGGGTTTTGATTATCGATTTTTCGATTAAAATCAATTCTAGAAATCAGCGACGATACCCAGCCCTATTTATCACCAACGGCAAAAGGGCAAGAAGAGAATCACCGAATGACCTAAAATCCTAAAGGAGGGTAAAAAAGTTGGATTAAAATAGACTGATGATGCACACTCACCACCCAGCATACACACATGCAAACACAAATACAATAATCTGTTAATCTGCCTGCATGTCAATATGCCATTAGTGTCATTCGAAATAAGAAGAAATAGGTATCGTTCTATGAGACCATCAGCCCATCAAAGGCTTTAAGCAGATTTGTTTGGGCTTATCCTTCCTGGTAATGGAGAGACGGAGAAGCAATGAGACAGAGTCAGTGAATCATGGTTAAGGAGACTTGTGGGTGTGCATTGCAAACCATCACTGAAAAAGGAAATTTTGTTTTAGAATTATCTAATACTTTTGTTTTGGTTCACTTAGTTCAAGCATTGTCTCTTCTTACTAAGTAAAAGTAAATACTCTTCTTTGAATATTTTGAAACTATCTGGGTTGCTAAAATATAAAATAGCAAGACAAAGAGCCCAGAAAAGATGAGTCTCACTTTGGCACAATGGTATTATGTAGTAATATGTGGTAATATCCATGCTTTCATCTTACACATGTTGGAAACATTTCCTCATTACCTTAAAATGTACTTGTTACAAAAATAAATAAATAACATGTTGAAATTATGGTGGCTTTATTGATTTGTAGTATTTGAGCAACCAAAATGGTAAATGGCCTGTACTTGTATAGCACTTTACTTAGTCCCTAAGGACCCCAAAGTGCTTTACACTACATTCAGTCATCCACCCATTCACACACAGATTCACACACTGGTGACGGCAAGCGACATTGTAGCCACAGCTGCCCTGGGGCGCACTGACAGAGGCGAAGCTGCCGGACACTGGCGCCACCGGGCCCTCTGACCCTCTGTTTTGATTACATTCTGTGCCTCGACACAGCATGGTACTAACAAAAGTAAAGCTCCTACAAATTTAAATAAATCAGATTTTAAAAAGGGCTCAAGGAGACAAAATTGCACAAAAGACAGCAAAAAGATTAAATGGGGTGTGAGGCTGTTTCGTTAAAAAGATACATTGTTTCTAATTCATCTGAAGAATTAGAAACAAATTCTTTATGCATAAAGGTGAAAAACCTTCCAGGTAGGTTGCAACACAGAGAGATTTCCACTCCTCTTACATTTTAATGCATTTTACAGAGGCAGTATCAGACAGAAGGTAGCTATGCACCATCCAAAATCAATGCATTTCTTAAAAATAAAGAACAGAGGGTTTAGCCCAAGATAACAATCACAGGTAGTACTCCAGAACAATATAAAAGAGGGTGGAAAAAGAAAAAGAAGGGTTTATGATCTAGAAAGTTGCATCTGGCGAATATGTTGGAGCAGAATTATTACATAGGAATATATGGCTACTAGTTTAGCCATATATTTACAATATAATACAATACAACAGAGATAATATAATATTTACTGTAGAAATTTACAACCCCAATTCCAAAAACATTGGAAAAAAGTAAACAGAAACAGAGTGCAATGATGTGTAAAGCTCATAAACCCTAATTTTATTCACAACAGAAAATATATCAAACATATAAATTGTGAAATTTTCCTATTTCATGAAAAATATTAGCTGATTTTGAATTAAATTGCAGCAACATAAGTTGGAATTGGGCAACCAAATCTTCATAGAACACCCTGCAGGTGCTGAAATGGCCCGTCTTTTATCAACTGAAAACAATTTCACATTATGAAGCAAAAAGTAGAGCAATGAAGACCCAGGACATTTGAGCAGCAATAATTCTATATCAGACAAGATTGCTCCTCTCCCAAAAGACCATTAACTGGTTTCCAGACCATTGTTAAAAGACGAGACGTTAAACTGTAGTAAACATGGCTCTGTCTCAAGTTTTGAAATATGTTGCTGCCATCAAATTCAAAACTGCCTTAATTTGTGTTCTTAAATGCTACATTTTTCATTTTTGTGGTACATTTGGTAACTTCTGCGCATAATGTGTAATGCATTACAGTTTGTTGAGTATTTCTGTAATTCTAGCCTTTCGATGCGAGAATACTCTGCAGAGTCATTGGTAGAAAGCTGTCAAGAATAAAACAGTGTGGATAGTGTGAAACAGTGGATGACACGTGAGGAGCTTTGGGATGAGAATCAGAGAGCAAGAGACAAGCTGCAGCAGCCGTTCTGCTGCCCAGCAGGCCTCAGCCTCATTAGATTCAGCAGCAGTTTGGTTTCAGAGTGAGTGTGTGTGTATGTGTGTGCGAGTGTCAGTGTTTGCTTGCACTAGCTGGGAGGCCCAGTGGGCAGGAGCAGATGCTCCATCCTCACACTCAAAACTCCCCCAACAGAGTGTGTTAGCTTTCTCTGAGTAAGGCTTTTCTGTGCTTTGTCTCTTGCTCTGTCACCGCTCACTTGACCTTTCAGCTTCTGATACGTGATAAATGTACACCTGAAAACGTCACAGTGCAAAGCTTTCACTTTAGCTGCTGACCCAATAATAGCGCATTGCACTAAAAACTAGAAATCAGTCCATCTATCTTCTGTCCCAGATCCTGGTTTAGGGGGCAGCAGTCTAAGACCTCTCACTCTCCTGCTCCTGCTTCTGTTGGGTCACCAAGGCCACCACGTTCCCAATCAAGACTTGACACTCTCTCAGTGTGTCGTGGGTCTGCACTGAGGTCTTAGACTGGATGAGACACTCCAGAATGACTGAGCTCCTCAGCCTATCTGTAAGGGAAAGCCCAAACACCCTTTGGAGGAAGCACACTGCCTGTATCCACTGTGTCATTCTGTCACTACCCACAGCTCATGACTATAGAGCGTGGAAACATAAATCAACCATAATCAATCATAATCAACCATAATCAACCATAAATCAATCATAAATCAATCATAAATCAACCTGTAAATCAACAGACCTGCTTTTAACTTTGTCACTGGCCTTCTCTTGTCAGATGTTAGCATGCTAACACACTGATGCATGGTAAAAGTGATGCCACAAAACACAGAGCTATTCAGACAACAACAATGCCCAAAGCGAGCCATGTGCTTGAAAATAAAAAATGCCTGGAGATTATTTTAAGGGTTTATTTTGAAGCATAAATTTCAATTCCTGTGGGGATCATTTGATTGACACCAACCACAGAGAAAAAAAAAGACTCAGTCACGTATGCAGTATGAAAATATAAAGAAGCTTTTTTAAAGTTGTGGAAAGACCATGAAGCAACTATTAACGTATCTTTTGAACATAGGAAGCAAGTCCTTATGGTCAAGGATATTTATGATTACAACAACCTTGAATATCAGCCTTATCATGAGAAAATAATTTTCAACAAGGAGGATTTTGATTTTTTTACCTGCATATTATTATTTTTTTCTGGAAGAATGACTCATCCTCATCCGAAGGAGACTCATCGGTGCCTTTGAAAAGTTGAAAAACCAGGCAGGCTTTAATGGGACACAGGTGGCAGACAAGCACACACTTTACAGCATACATGCACTATGTAGTCCTTGCCCTAGATCATCCATTACATCTGGTCTCGTATGCTTTTCTCTACTATCCACTCTCCTGGCCCACCAGCTTCTTTCTATCTCCCACAAGAAGCTTTATCATTTTGTCTCAGCAGCAGTGTCAAGAACCCAGGCTAAATGGCCTTTTCCAGGACCCGTTTGGCTCTACATCGATTAAAACTCTGCCGGCCCAATGGGTGATATCAGCAGGAGTAGGAGGGGAATATGTCAGCCTTGTGATGGAGCGACTCAGCTGGGTAGAAACTCGGGTGTGGTAGATAGAGGACCGCTGAATCTCAGCGCCAACACTAGGAAGAGACTGTTTAGTAACCTGTCAGTGAGCAACAATGATTTCCCATAGTATGCAGAGAGGTGTACAGAGGTAAACAAGAGAACAGGAGATGTGCAGCGTAATGCTTATAAGGCTATGAATTCATGAAAAGTATAATATACCTTCAGCTTGAAATAAATACTACTAATACTAAATAATAAGAACTCTAACTAGCTATCTATCCATGGACGATCTAGGGCAAAGACTACATAATGCATGTGATTGCTAACAAGAAAGACTTTAGAGCCAATATAAAGATTGCGTTTGAATATACTGTGTAGTTTAAGCCTAAGAATATACCGAGTACATCTCCTACAGGACTGTGCCAATCTTTATCTCCTCAGAGAGCCAAGTCTGGAAGGTCTGTAAAATCAGGCCAAGCTGCTCTTAAAATGGCCACCGGGTGTGGAGATTTATCACACCACCTGCACACTAGTAAAAAGAGATCATTTGCTGCCCTTCCTTCATACATAAACTGGTATGCCATGCTGGGGGGGGATAACATTTATCATGACACTCTTTTCTGCCAGTTCTGTAGTCTGACATGGTGTTGTTGTGCAGTCATAAGGAAATTTATTGCTCAGTTTTATGCATCAGTACAGATGTCTTGTCAGACAAGAGTCACAATGATGTTTAATCGTATAAAGTCAGTTACAATTATCATCAGATTTGCATAATGTGCACAGGTCAGGTTTGTATTGACTTGTGGGCAAAAACAGAAGTTAGGTAAATCAGAAAACGGTCTTTACTTGGGAGGCTCATGCTATCCCAAGCAAGAAAAGCAAATCGCAACAGACAGGCTGTCCTAAAAGAACACGCAGCATATCACAATACCAATCCTGAAAAATCAGCTGTCTGTTTATATTTGCCCATATGGACCCCTCAGTGTTTATGGCATGAGGGTGGATTTTGTACACGAGGCCTTTGCTGTAGTGTTTTGCAGTGATACTCATGTTCAGCAAAGGTTGGGTTTAAGCATGTCAGCCTGAGTTTAACTCATGCAGTAACCTGGAGGACTTTGCTCAAGGGTACAACAATCACTGTGCGGCTGCAGCACAAAAGGCAGGAGAGCTCTCCAGCTGCAGCCTCATGAGCTTCTGAAACTCCTTTAAATAGAAATTGCGGTTGTTTTTGACAAAAGTGGGCCTTGACATGGTGTGGAGTGTGAAGATGCACACACAGTTCCCTTCCATTTTCAAATACACCCCCAAATCAATAGCCTGATTGAATCTGGTTCTTCCCTTCTTGCTCCCCAGGGGTCCTGTTGATTGGACTTGGCAAATTCCGTGTGTGTGTGTGTGTGTGTGTAAGACAGCAAATATAAACTTCTGTTTTCTTCACTGTACACGCAGCAAAGTTGTGACTCTGATCTGTATTCTGAGAAGACGTCTAGCCCCTAGAGCAACATCTAGCCAAACACTCTCCACCCATCTTGACGGATTGCTTTTCATGAGGTCGAAAACCCGTCCGAAAGCCACGACTGTCAGCAGATGAAATCGCCTTCAGCTGATGTATCTAATTAATCTGGTAAGTCAGTGCTATTCGAAATGACTGTGAGTCAATGGATCGCGAGTTGGCTGTGCACTGACCTATCCAAAGCCTGGCCTTTGAGTGAAATTCTCTGCTACAGTGTTTTTAAGATTCTCTTGAAGCAAGTGAAATAGGGTCAGTGTGCTTATTTAATTTGTCAGGACTTGTGTTATATTGTCTGTAAATAAGTGAAATGATATGTGTGGTTTAGTTTGATGAGTGCAATGACAATCATTTTATCCAAAGGCAAATTTTACAGAACCAAATTGTTTTAGACTTCAGTTGTTTGCTGTCTTTTCAAATAAGTCTCCATATTTTCATTCTTGGACTCTACAGTAGCTTTGCATTATTCAAAGCATCAAATAATCCTTATTTATTTTACAGTAGGCCAGTGAAGTTTCTGCCTGAAACAAGCTGTTTCACTTTCTGTTCCTAGTGTTTAATAGCAGGTGGGTTGGACTGCTGTAATCAAAACCAGAGCCATGTGCCTAAGATGATCATATTTGGAATATCCTCTCTCATCAGCTGACATCATCCAGCCCCAAGAGCAAAAAAGATAAAACAAAATCGACTACAACAAAAATTAGTTGAAATATATGCATTTTTTAATCAAATCTCACTATTATTTATAATTCTTTTCTCCTTTTTTAGAAACAATCCATGATTGAAATTCAGATTAAAATACCACTACAGCTTTTCTGATGCTGATATGCATCCTATCAATCGTATAAGTGTAATGAACTGAATGAATCAATTGATAAAGTAGCTTTATTATAATGTGACAGCTACTTTTAAACATAGAACTAAAATATAACATTTTATTTATTTTTTTCCAATTTTTGGTTATTTCTCTTAAACAAACAGTAGCTAGCTTATTGTGTTAACCAGTTTTCTCAGCAGTTAGCTTGTTGAAGCAGCTTTGGAGCAGAAATTGTAAACAGCTAGATCTCAGACTCTGCAGGCTCCGGTTAGCATGTTAAATGTTAAAAGTTCTTGACGGTATAAAATGAAAAAGACAGAACAAGCATGGTTTGTTTGGAAGTGTCACCAAGACAAAATGTCTTTTCTCTAAAAAGAACATGGCAGCACATCTTAGGTTAGCAAAATTGTATCTGTAAAACTTACAGCAGTTCTGCAACAATATCTTTTGGACAGACAAGACCAAAAAATAAGACCGTTTGTGGTGAAAATCAAACACAGCATGTCAGCACAAGCATCTGATATCCCATCATCCCTCCACAGCGGTGGAGGATGATGATTTTGGCTTATTTTGCAAGGACGGGATCTGGGCAGCTTGCAGTCAGTGAGTCAACCATGAACTCCTCTATATACCGAAGTATTCTGGAGTCAGATCAGACCAGATCAAATCATGCAAAATGGCTGAGAAAGAAAACAATCAAGATGTTGCAAAGACCCAGTCAAAGTCAAGACCTCAACTTGCTTGAAATGCTTTGGTGGGATCCTAAAAGAGCTGCGCATTAACAAATGCAAGCAAACATCAGTGAAGCGTGAGCCAAAACGTTCTTTTTCACACCATTATGTATAAATTATGCTCTATAGTACAGAGAAACATTTTTTCTGTGGTTTTATCTTAAAGTTATTATCCAAAGAAGATAAATAGCCTTTACTTCTGTCCTGCTCCTGAAAGACTGCAAAGCTATGAAGATAATCTGCAAACATGTGAAGTGAGTATAACTCTTCCAAAGGCGGAGCTACTCATCATGAGCTTAATTTTTAATAACGTCAGCCAACATAATTAGAATTATAACTTCACGTTAGAGATTTGCAAGTGGCAAAACTTCATTAATTATTCAGAACTATCATTTAGTTATAAATCAGGCAAGATCGATCAGATGCTCCGCAGAGCTGTCACTCAGAGTCACAGTTTTACAGTTAAATTATTTGGTAGGCAGATGCTAACTGAGCAGTCAGAATATTGTTATTTTTAAAGTGTGATTGATTAACTAAATATATTTCTATTTGTGTGTTTATTATTTTATAGTTTTTAAAGAGTGTGTCGTTTTTAGATAGATAGATAGATAGATAGATAGATAGATAGATAGATAGATAGATAGATAGATAGATAGATAGATAGATAGATAGATAGATAGATGACAGAAACAGCAAGGATCTGTGTTGTGCTCCCTCTCCTCTTCTCTGTGACTTTGCAGTTTTCTCCTTATTAGGGAGGGAAGGAAAGGCAGACCTGCCAGTGTCCTGTTGGGGACAGCAGCAGCAGTAACAACTGCAACCTAAAAGTGTGGGCAGAATCTCTAATGAGAGGTCTAGAAAGATAATTGATGGCAATTTTGAATTTGCTGGCCATTATACGGGCCTTGAACACTTTGGTTTAATGAGAATTAAAGATTCAAAAGCAATGCATTTTATATCAATCAGGCAAACAACCCAAGGGAGGAGAACAGCAGAGAGGGGGCAGTTATGTGCCTGAAATTAGCAGTGAAGAATGAAAACAAGATTAGTCACAGTGGATAATTATTGCATGTATATTTTTTTTTTAACATACTCAATGTAATTTGTTTTTTAATGTTTCTTCAATGCATTATCAAATTGTATTGCTATGTTGTGATTCATTTTGTTTCTTTTGAAAACAGTAGTAATGGATTTTTTTAGTGATTTCTTTTCATATAGTCTATACTTCAGTATAATGTTAAAAAAAAGCTAATTTATATAATTTTTGTGATATGAAAATGATATCTAATATGAAATTTGAAGTAAAACCATCATAAAACTTGCACTTATGGTTCTTGTTGACCAAACTGAACAACGTCTGCACATACAGGTAGTGTCCCTCTTTATTAGCCCACCTGTTTGAAAAAGAAACACAATATCCTGCTTGCAGCCTTCAAGCAACCTGGGAATGCCAGCCAAACTGTTACTATAAGAAACCATATAGATGCGGGATGGTGCGGAGGAGGCACAGGGGAAGGCAGAAGGGGAGGACAAAGAGAAGGAGCAAGATGAGAAAAGGAGGATGCGACAGCAATCACTCTGTGGGAGAGTGGTGATGACTTCAGAGAAACAGCAGGAAAAGCCTGCTGAGTCTCACCATGCAGAGACAAGGTATTTTCACCTACTGATGAGGGCAGAGCATGGTTCCCTAACACACCAATACACATACACAAAACATTTAGGAGTGCCTGGGCAAATGACAAGTTTTTTTAGCCTCTCAAAAACATTGATAATGTTAATGAAAAATAACCAAACAGAATTGATGGCTGTGCAACCATTACTAAAGCTTCACACCAACTCGTTTTCCCTTCACGGACTTGTTGGGACTTGTCGGCATGTCAGTAAATGGCATGCGATGATGGCTGAAGACCACTGTAAATTTTTTGACTTTTCAAACCTTCACTTATCCTAAGCAACTGAGTGAGGCTCTGTAATTTGATGTAATTGATGCCTATAAAGCAGTTGAGGGCTATAAAGAGATATTAAAACATGTCTATGCCATAATTTAACGCGTGAAATGTCATTAACAAATGGCAGTTAAGGGGAACTGTGAATGGTAATAAACACTCTGGAAGACCAAGAAAGTTTTCTGATAAAACTGCATATCCGCTGGGCAAAAAAGGCATTTCTGCTTTCTGTGTGGCACATTGCATGGTTAGAAAGCAACAAATTCCCAAGCTGCAGATTTGTTACTTTGTAGCCATAAATAATTTTTTCTTTTTATAAAACTATTGATTAGGATGGATTTAATCTGTAAAGTAATTATAGATATTGATCTGAGAGATCGTGTGGGCTTACCATCTTTAAACTTTAGGTTTCTGTGATGTTCAGTGCAGCCTTTGTTTGAAGGGATAAGCTGGTCTCTGCTGTGTCCATGAAAAGCATTTCCAACTGAGATCCTGTACTAAAAGAACCCCAAATTACTCTTGTGACCTAACTGAGCCCACTTCGATAGATAATTCCCGTTATGTAACCATCTTAACATGATTAATAGACTGTGAGAGCCGTCTAAGAGGTGACTTTCGTTAACCTTTTATGGGTATTTCCCTCTAGAGGATCCATAAGAGGCTTGGTTATTGTCTGTTTCACCATCAGGGCCAACGCTGTTTGCCAGAGTTGACATACTTCTGTGACGTACTGCCCCTTTCAGTTGGAGGGGAAAATGAAGTCCATAAAGTCAAACATATTTTCCAGTAAGCACATGAAAAAAGCTGACGATGTTTGTTGCCCTCAAGTTTCTTACAGAGACGGGCTCACAAAAGACACACAGTAGACACACTGCAGAAGAGCATTCCAAAGATAGATGTATATTTGTGTACATAAAATGCTGCATACATCAATACAAACACAACACACCTCTATCTGCATGGGCACATGCATAAACATTCAGAGAGGCTCGTGACAGCAGTGGGTATCCAATAACACTGTAAGGCTGCACAGTAATTACTGCAAAGGCATTTGAAACCTCCCCTTTGGAGATTCAGATGCGATGCTCTGACAGCACGGTGAGACACTAACTCAGGCTCCCTGAGTTCCATACTTTACATTATACCATTTGTTCTGAATGCCCTGCTCTAAAGGCTGACCTGTCATCATCTTTTTTTCTTTACTTTATGTGTGCCATTTCACTAAAAGCACTGGTGCAAGTGTGTGTGTGTTTCCTGCAACATTCACAGCTTGCCATATGACATCTGGAAAGGCATTAGGTCCACTAGCAGACAAGCTTAGGGTATTATAGAGCAGAGACTCTAATATGCCATTCTGTATCTTCCAATTACTGGCTATTTCATGTGCAAATTTTCACACTGAACCTTGCCAAGAACCTCAGACAAGAAATATAAATATTAAAACTTCAGGTTATTTTGTCAGAAAAGTAAACAGAAAGGCCAGATGGTTTTTTGGGGGGTTTTTTTGCTTTGAAAGTAGCCAAGCATCGAATGAAAGTACAATAAGAAGGCACAATGCAGTCACTAGAGGACTGTAAGACTGGTATTTTTTGGACCTACAAATATTTAACTGTAATGCAATCAGAAGGCAGGAATAGTCCACTAATTTAGCTTTATTTCTTTTGGACAATAAACTGTTTAAAAAGTTTATGAAAATATTTTACTCCACATGGTCATCCTCCTTCTCAAAACCTACAAACACACAATTAAACTTTCTACAACTACTCACAGTTTGTTTTAGTGGTTTTGCCAGTAGCAGCTACAGTAGCCTTGTGGCTTTATCCTTAAGTAGCAGGAGCGGGCTGGAGGGTATGCCAGCTTTCTTTTCCAATACAGTCCCTAGATTCTTTTTCTTTTTCAGTCTTGTAACATAGAACAAAAAGTATGAAAACAAAATATGAAACAAAAATGATCTGTTAGTTGTGTCAGAATATAAAAAACCCAAATCACTTTACATGGCCAAAGTATATATACTTTAGTAGTACTTCGGTCCTTTCCATAGAAGGGGTTATATAAGTAATACAATTCCTTAAGCTGGTCCTTGGTAACTATAATATTGTTTAAATAAAACTTCAGTCTATGTAAAAGGTAAAATTGCATGATATGACTTAGTCTGGATATGATAATATGCTTAATCCAAAATTATCTTATTTGTGAATGTTTATTTTACACAGATGGCATGTAGACATGTAATAAAATTATAATAATCATCATAGAAAAAATATAGGCTTCTTGCTCTTACTTAGGAGGAAGCGCAACAGACAAGGTGAAAAATTTTGTTTACATACTGCTGTGACCTCTCACACTGAGCTGCTGTGTTGTCCTAATACAAAACATAATCGTAAAAGCAAGGTGAAAAGTGAAAGTGAAGACACTGCTGAGCCTACTGCCTGCTTGTACGTGAAAAAAAAGCTGTTCCATATGCTGGCTTTAATTCATTAAGTCAAGTGATCACCATTAGACTAAAAGATAACTTAGAACCAAAGCTCCAGTCTGTAAATACATGATGGCATATTGATGATCGGATTCTCTGCACCAAACGTACACAACACATAAAGAGTGCTACCACCCACATGTCTACACCCACAGAGTGAAACATGATGCTGCCTTCTTAATCTGACTGGTCATCTCTGGGGTCAAGGCTGACACACATCTCCAGCATTCTGACAGTGATTTCCCTTGTGTGCTGTAATGCAGCTGTCACCTCAGTGTTCCCCCGCCCTCCGCAACTCATACAAAACAGTGGACAGACTGCTTGACAGGTCACTGGCACACAGACAGAGCTCAGTCTCCTTGCACACATGCCTCTCTGGAGTTCCTATCCCTTCCCTTCTACTTGGCTTTGCATGTTTAAATAGATGGCTTGCTTACTATTCAAACCCTAATTGTCTGGGAGGCTGGTTTATCTCCCCAGATTTGCTCAGAGAACTGAACAATCTGTTCACTAAACTTTAGCAAGAAACAACTCTTTGGTTCCTGACTTTCTAACCCCTACCTGCCTGGAACTCCATACCCAGCTCTAAGAATAAGAGTCTGGCTGTGCACCTGCTAAGCCTTCTCCCTGCAGAGGGACCTGGGGAATGCACAACAGAGAGCCTTTTAATACGAATATTCAGACAGGCACCTGCAGGGACAGCTACTGCGAATCACCACTGTGCCTTTGGGATCAAGAGATCACTAGCAGCGATGAAAGACACATGGCTACTGACACAGAGATTCTCTCATAACCACACATTTTTTTCAGACGAACATCATCTGTAGGTAAATTAAAAACAGGAGATTTTATTTTTCCTATAAGATCGTCAAAAGTTTTTAAATTCAAATAAGTAATTACACCCAAATGCATCAGAAACATTGTTTTTTTTGGTTACGAGATCACCACTTTGGTCCAGACTGAAATAGCCAAATACTTTTAGAATAAGATTGGCTGGATCTAAATGTATGAGCTATTATAAGAGATGTGATTGGTTCCCAGAGGATGAAACTTCCTCACCTCTCATGTAGCACTAATTACACTTTGGCTAAAGAAACACAACTGTAGTGTGTTTACTGCTAATTAGCAAATGACATTAAGATGCTATGGCGAATGCAACCCCCCCATCTTTTATGTATCATTAAATGTTGATGTTTGCACTTGCCTTAAAATGCACTCTCAGTACTCCATATTCCAGCACATTTTACAACAACAAAATGCCTGGGAACTGATCACTAATAGCAAATTCATGCCAAATAGTATATAGCTAACAAAGTGAAAAAAACAAGAAGCTAATGAATGAATTTTGTTTTTCATTTTTTTTCATGTGCCCCTAAATGAAACTGTGCATAAATTAAAAAAGCACTTAAAGGGTATTTTTAAACCAAACTACTTTACATACAGTATAGTTTTAATTTTGAGTGCTTTATTTCATGTTCTTATTTTACTCTTATTTGTTCCAGCACAAGAACATGCACTCCGCACATATGAGCACTCCCACACCTGCAGAGAGCACCCAGAGGGTGTCCATATTGTTGCTGGGGACTTTAATAAATTATGTTTTAAATCTGCATTCCCCAAATTCCATCAACATGTTAAGTGTCCTACCAGTGGGGACAGGACACTGGACTATTTGTACAGTAACATCAAGCAGGCCTACAGAGTAAAACCCCTGCCCCACCTAGGACAATCTGTCCACCTCTCTCTGCTCCTCATCCCTACCTACACCCTCTCAAGAAACAAGCCCTGTACGACTGCAAACCAACCAACCCACTCAACCAACATCATCATCAAGTATGTTGATGACACCACCATGATTGGGCTAATTTCTGATGGAGATGAGACAGAATACAGTTTGGAGGTAGAGAACTTATCCTGCTGGTGCTGAGAAAATAAACTGAAACGGAACATCCTTAAAACAAAGGAACTCCTAATGGACTTCAGGAGGCACAGACAGGTTCACTTCCTTCTCATTATAACTGAAACATGCGTGGACTCTGTCTTCACCTTCAGGTTTCTGGGCACCAACATCGTCCCTGGACCCACAGGCCGAAGAGCGGCTGCACTTCCTCCGTGTCCGGAGGAAGAATAACCTGTACTAGAAGCTGGAGAACGTGCTTGCCTCCTGCCTGGGTGTTTTGTACGCAGGGGCTACAACTGAGTAGGCTGCCCTCTGCCACCCCTGGAGGCCATCGCCAGATCGTCCTATCTCAGGAAAAGCAGGGCCTCTGGTCAGTGCCTCAGGTCAATCAGGTCCCACACCTCCAGACTCTCAAACATCTTCTTCCTCTGGGCCATTTGGACTGTCAATAAACATTATCCCCACACACCCCACCCTTGCCAACCCACCTCACTAGTCTGAGCCATGGTCTGAGTAACCCCCATCACCGAGGCCACTCACACATGGACTCTATTCAGAATAAGTCTTTTCTTTGCATTACTTGCAAGCACTTCACTTAACACTACTTAACATTAACTGCACTGGCAGCACCTATAAAACCCAGAAAGGGTGGCGGATGTAGAACATCGTGAGTGCAAGTAGGGATGTGCCATATCATATGGTCCATGATAATGACAGTATAAATTTTTATCTGATATAAAAGTGTCATATCATGATATCAATGACATAGCAACACCATTAATTTTTGTTCTCGAGTGCACAGAACAAAGACACATGTCAAGACATGTCTGACAGCGAGAGCTACGTGACAGCCTCCAACATTGATTTAGTAACAATTCATCAACCTTCAACAAAGCAACAGACTTTGTAAAATATGCAAGAAAACTGTTCCTGCTAAAAGTGGATGCAACAAACTTATTTCACTACTTGAGACAAAAGCACACCAATGGGTGCATTTAGACTAAGAAGGTACATGAGAAGAAGAAGGTAAGTGGGTAATCAAACAATTCCACCAAGCATCTCTGGAACAATTGCTACTTGCGTTCACCTGCTTTAAGCAGGTTGTTAAATTCAACATCCCAGGTGGAAAATATTTTTCAATTCCAATTTTATTTTGTCTCAGTATTGTATTTAAGTATTGTTTAGGTATGTTAATCAGTTATTCGTTTACTTAACCTCCTAAGACCCGAACTCTTCCACAGCATGCATTTTTAATTTCTCTTTGATATTTGGGCATATTGGGACCCGATGAATGTAAATACAAAGAATTACCAGATTTTTGTTTCTAAGAAAAATAAGAGCCACAAATGAGAATAACCCAAAATGTGATGTCCACATATGTGGACGCCAGGTCCTAGGAGGTTAAATTTCCAGTGAAAAAACTGCCAATGCTACTTTCATGGTAAAATCTGACTTCTGCTGCATCAATACTATCGCACTATAATGCTGCTGCTGCTGGCACCTTGTGGCAATGGATTCACACTTTGAATTAGGTAGTCTGTCATCAATGACAGCAGCTCATTGGAAAAGAAGGATGGAAAATGCCATTCATTTTGTTTGCACAAATGAATGCTGCTTATGGGCTGCATTCAAAACAGTGTTCAGTCTTTTTTTTTAATATATTGTCAGAAATATCATTATCTCAGATATAATTTTGAGGTTACGGTGCCCACCCTTGGGTGCTGATGCACCTCTGGTAGGAGATACAGGATTAAGAAAACATGCACGAGCAGATTGAGGAACAGGTTTTTTGTTTTTGTTTTTTCATTTTTCCCTGTGATCAATAAGACTATTGAAAAAATAACACACAGCAGACACACAAGTTTACAACATACTATCTCACAAACAGGTGATTTCCTTACAGTTGTGACTCAGGACTTTATTTCCTTTTTGCAACGTCATATTTTCTAGGTTGTTTAAACTGAACACAGGAAACCATCATCCTGCCAAGTCTGTAAATTGTAAGCTGCTCAATTCAAACAGCCACAGTTTAGTGCAAACTTTACACCTTCACTCAGCAATAACATCAGCTCTCAGGTAGTTAGTCACTATCTCAGTCACTATTCAGGATGAGAAATCAATGGCAAGCTGCAGTCTGGGTTCACTTGGCTGAGGTGGGCAGGAGAACATTTAGGTTTGCTTCGACAAATGCTATTGTTTACCGCTGAGACACTGACACAGCTCACAGGTTGTTAATGTGTTTCTGCTTAAAATAGAAGGTTGTTTGTCTAAACTTTTGGACTTATCCCTACTGCATTTTAAAACAGCGTTTTACATGGAGTTACAGAAAAATATTTTTTGTTCGTGTTGTTTAGCATTTCTTAATTTCTTTCCTTTACGTCACGGTGACTCCTCCGTCTGACTTGAGTCACCACTGTGCCTTCATATAACTTTTTTCTCTTTACTCACTACCGATTATTCACATCTATTGGACAATATGGATGACCAGCAGGCAGTGACACTCAACAAACACCCACATGTGGGGTGGCTGTAGCTCAGGTGGCAGAGCAGATCAGCCACTAATCAGAAGGTCGGTGGTTCGATCCCAGGCTGCCTCCTGGCTGCATGCCAAATATCCTTGGGCAAGATACTAACCCCATGTTTGCCTACTGGTGGTGGTCAGAGGGCACGGTGGCGCCAGTGTCCGGCAGCCTCGCCTCTGTCAGTGCGCCCCAGGGCAGCTGTGGCTACAACGTAGCTTGCCATCGCCAGTGTGTGAATGTGTGTGTGAATGGGTGAATGACTGAATGTAGTGTGAAGTGCTTTGGGGTCCTTAGGGACTAGAAAAGCGCTATACAAATGCAGGCCATTTACATGCACAAAAGCACAAACACACACACCATTCTCCAAACACTCAAAAGGTGAACAAATATATTTCTCACCACGGGGAAAACATATTTAGTTTTATGAAAGTGAAATGAAACCACACACACAGGTGATGAGCCAATATTGTCATGACTGGGGGGAGCTGTGTTTAATAACTCACTGAGAGAAAGTGTTTCCGTAGGTGGGCGGAAGCAACTTTCTCAGTAAACTGTGGGTGGAAAGATCAGTGGCCTAATGGTTCAGCACTGAAGGAATCAGAAAGTTAGAAGGACTGTAGCCAGCACAACAGATACAGAGAAATGGAGCATGAGTGGAAGAAGCACCATCATCACAAAATTATCTTATTAAAATAAGCTTCCAACAATTTGTACAGAACATGTTTCCTTCCCACTGTTCAAAGCACAGTAAGTAATTGTGTGGATCCAGTCATCACCTCATGGATCATGTGTCATGACACGTGACCTGCAGTGTCCTTATGTATCAAAGTGAGGAAGCACGCTATGACAAGTGACACAGAGGTCCCACTCACCATGACTCATCACTTACTGCCCCTGAGGCCAGCATGGCTGTCACTCAAATGGTTTTCCAATCAATTCTACTTCAGCAGACATACTTGATTATCACTTTAATGAGAAAGCCCTGATTGATTCTCTCATCGAGTATCACGGGCTTTGATACCCAGACCCAGAGGAATCTTTTTGGTATTTATTTGACCCTAAAACTGGGTCATAGCATTCCATTTACTGGTGACGTGATTATCTCTGGTGGATATTTGTGTGGGGAAGCTCTAATATATCATGACGCAATACACAGCATAGGATCAGAAACAGGAAATCTTAAGAGACACTGTGAAAAATCAAATATTTACTCAAATACAAGAAGCCAACGTCATCACGAATAATTTATTAATGTTATCCATCCATCCATTTTGTGTCAGTTATTCAAAGCCCTGTCCCAAAGTTGCCGCTCCATCCTTTGTCTGCTGAGGACAATGACCTCAGACTTGGAATAGCTAATTCTCATACCTGCCACTTCCCACTCAGCTGGAAACTATTCCAGTGCGAGCCAACAGAACCACATCATCTGCAAAAAACAGATACGATTCTGAGCCCACCAAGGTGAAAGCCTTTCCCTACTTGGCTACACATAGAAATTCTGTCCATAAGAAACTATACATTTTGTCACAATCAGCGACAAAATGTATTTAACAAACAGTGACATTAAAAAAATCCTTAACAATCATTAGTTATGTTATAGTGTGTTTATTTACCTGACTCTATTTTATGTATTATCATTAAGTATGTATTGTAATAATAGATAATAACAACTGCATTCTGATGAAATCTGCAAAAGAAGTATTTTTATATTTTATTATGTATTTCAGTAAAGGTGTCATTATTATTACACAGCGAACCCACTGTTTACCTGTTAGTTGCAGGCATTTAAGAAACATCCTTTAGCCCTGTGACACACTACACACTGCAAAAGTGAGACTTCACTATACTTGCATCTAATTGATTATATTTTAACCCTAACAACAGTTTTTTCTCCCAAACCTCACAAAGTGTTACGTCCCCTGGCTTGCCTAGGTGATAGGAGGGACTAACGTAAAGTTAAAATAGTGAAAGAGGAGTGACGATGGAAATTTTTAAAGGGTTATTTTCTGCTAGTTTGAAGTTCTGGTTCAGACTGACATTTACCTTCAGGAAACACTAAGGCCAACATAACAAAGAAAACATCCCTGATAGAAAATAAAAGGCACTTGCCTAACTGCAGAGAAAACAACATATACAACCTACAAGGATAACCTGCCTAAGTAAAGTCTCTGTGTTAACTAAACAGCCCAGTACGCAAAAAGGTTTTTCCACCTTCCTATTATACAGTGTTCAAAATAATATATAAAATTATAATATATAATATTATTATAATTATAATTACCTATAGTCTAAATGACAATACAATTCCTAAATATTACAAATATTTAATAATAATAATATTAACAATAATAAAATTTATTATCATCATCATTTAAAAAAATAAAAACTGACATTTTTTGTGTTCAGTTGCCAGGTGTGTGCACATGAGTTTTAACATCTTTCCTAGGCACTGTGTTTTTCACAGATTGTGTAGTCAAATGCTACACACAGTCAAGAAAGACTATTTTTTTTTACCAACAGTTGTTTCAAAACTTATTCAGCAGTTAATCAGTCTATTTCTGGTGCAGACTATGCCAGTCCAATTAAATACAAAACAAATCAAGCACTGCTGCATTGTAGGATATGCACACACAAAATATAGATGCTACATTATTATTTCTTCTAGGTTTGAATTCAGTGAACTGATTAATATAGATAGTCTGGCAATTACATTTTAAATAATGTTATGGTAGAATACCATTAATTATTAAAGCAATGTGAAAACCTTTTAATATAGACTTTGTAATGAGTACGTGATTACATTTTCAAGATTTTTGTCCAGCTTAGTTTGTACTTAATATATTACTGGCCTCCCCACACCCACACTCATGTCCTGACTGTGGGTGTGGTGAGTGTGAGTAATAGCCATTAGACCATCTCTTCCTATCTTCCAGAGGGATCCAATAAGTTGAAGGAATTCTCCAAAATGATCTGGGGTGCGTGTATGTTAGTTATGCGTTGGTTATTTGTTGAACAGCATTTAGGTATAAAATGTATTCCTTGCCATTCACACACTTATGCACTAAAGGCTGTTGTGTGTGTGTGTGTGTGTGTGTGTGTCACCACACCTACAATAGAGACAGTGAGTTACAGTTCGTGCAGACAGACCTCTGAGTGCTCTCTGCCTCCACCACTGTATCCATCAGAGTTGTGATAGAGGGTTGTGAATTTGTCTCCTTTACTTAGATTTACTGAAATGATATACACTAACTGTCTGCTCTTGGCACAAATTTCAGACTGCATTTTAAAATAAGAGCTCTTTGCAGCCTGAGAGCTGCAGAGAAATGATTGGAGAAATGTTGCATGAGGAGTTTAAACACTGCACAATATACAGTGGGTGACAGGCAGATAATACTGTCTTCAGAAAATTATTGCAGAGCTCGATGATTACACTCCTATTAAATTAGTTAGATGGAATTTTAAGGGTTTCGCCTCCTCATTAAAAAGACATGAGACTCACTTCTATCTCGTGACTGATGTTTGACCTTATAATTTTGTCATTTACATATAACCTTAAGCTTTGCTGCAAAGTTATCATGGTGGCTTGTAGGATGACTGAGCGATGAGACCTCTACACCAACTAGGGCTACTCTGGTAGTAGGAGAACAGTTTTGGAAGATTCTAAGTAAGACGTAAGATGATATTTATTTATACTTTATATAATAACACAGCTTAAACAGCAAAGAATTCTGCAGTCATTAAGTTGCAAATCACAAAAAGTTTTTTAGGTCAATGAGAAAAGGCAAAATATTTTACAGAAAGAAATCTATCTCTAGTTTAGAAGACAATAATTACAGCTGCTAAGAGGAAGAAAGAATTAATTGTATTACAGTGTGAGGTCATTATTTAAACCGTGCCTGGAGGTAACAGGCCAAAATGCATTAGTATAAATGAAAAATCCCCTGTACCTTGTGATAAGACCAAAAGGTATTGAAGAAGATGAATAGCCTACAAGCAAAACCTTAATTGCTATTATGACAAAGGACTATTAATAACAATCAGCAGAGACATTTCTTGCTGCCTCTCTCCATTCTTCTTTAATGCCACAGACATAACATTCAGCGACCCTTCCTTTCTGTCCCGTGAAGACCTTTTATCATGTGACTGTCATTTTTTTAATGTACACCTACAATAACAGATTGTTATGGTCGTGTTATAGTTTCTGTTAAATGGAATCAAACTCAAACTTTTGTTTGTATGAGTCAAATTTAACCACCAAGGTGTTTGCCAAAGATCCTTCATAGTCTTTTTTATTATCAGTGCACATGCGATATCTGTATACAGTTTCCAAAATATAACGTTTCTTTTATATCTGTTTTGTTAACAACATTTTGTCTATATTTTGTAACAGTCAAGATTGATTAAAAAAAAATAAAATAATCATTTCTATGTCCTTTAACTGTCTTTCTTGATTCGCACATGTGATATGTGGTATGCAATAAATCGATACAATTTAATACCTTAAATACAGATTGATTTTCACAGTAGTAATACTTTTAACAATAGTTCCCCAGTTTTTTTTTAATTAGGCTCTTATTCTAATCTGTCCTCCCAGTTTTCCCTGTACCTGATTATTACTCTCTGCTTCCCTCACTTGGGGTGTTTATAGTCTCTGAGGAGGTTGCTGTCCTCTTGGTGACAACTAGAAGAGGACAACCCCATCTACAATGGCGACCCAGCCATCTTAGCCAATCACAGAACAAGCTAGAATGAGGGGGAACATCTTGATAGCTTGTCTGTTGCAATCAAGACTCTGACACTACAGTGAGTTAACCTTGATTTCCCCATCCTCCACCACCAGCTCAAGCCAGTTCTGTCACAACCTATAACTTGCTATAGCCTACTAAAGAGCAATCAGGTAAGACTTGCATGTCATTGGTCTGTGGGAGGAAGCTACAGTACCCGAAGAGAACCCACGCAGACATAGGGATAACACGCAAATTAGACTGGATTTGAACCCAGGTCCTTCTTGCTATGAGGCAACTGTGCTAACTGCTGCACTGGACACTGAAAACTCCTAATCCACCAATACAAAGTGAAGGCTCAATAAACACAGTTTGAGTATGAGTTTGTAAGAGAAAGATAGAAGAAATTGTATATTTAGGTTTTTGTTGAAACCAGATAAATTAGAACATATGAAATCTAAAAACATTTGCCAATAATCAAAGTGATACCAATAAAGTTTTAAGAATTCAATGTGATTTATTGTTTTGTTGTCTATCTATAGCAGTGTGTGTTTGAAATGCATTTGTTTAGATGTTTGTTTTTGAACCTACTGTTCTTATTGCTTAGCTTGACCGATTAGCTGGACTTGATTTTTGCAATCTATGCAAACAGGTATACTTTACTGTATATTTTTTAAATATGTATTTAAATAAATTATAAATCATGTAACCTCATCATAAAATGCCAAAACCAAACTGCCAAATTATTTTCACTGTTAGAATAATTAGTTGGACATTAATTTTATTTGTGGTCTGCTAACACACACACACAGCCACACACACACTTTGAGTGTTTTGTTCCTTTGTTTCTAAGACGTGGTGTTCTGATCTTCCTTCTTGTTATCTCCAGCCCACAGTCAGTTCTCATTACAACACAACACAATCACCAATAAACTTCAGTCAGATTTTAGTAATGTGAACATGTTTCAGTGAACATTGTATAGCTAAATTTCAACACGCAATTGGTAGTTTGATGAAAATTATTTTGTATTGTCATTTTTCATCTGCAGCAGCATGCCTCCTGTTTTCAGAACGTTCTGAACGTGTTCTGTACGTTTCTGCGAGAACTGTGCGAGAACTGTGGATTTCATTTCAATAACTAGATTTCTTTCTTTTCTTCTTATATTTCTGATTTTGTCAGTGGTGCAGATTAGATGGATTTTTACTCCAAGCCAGTAAAACTTTTTGAAAAGACGAATAAAAAGTTGAATTTTCCATTCAGTTTGACTACAGAACTGATTCTTTTTTATAACATCATCATGGTCAGCAAAAAAGAGCCAGAAACAGCCATTTTCTGTCCACCCACTGAGCTCAGCTTGGACTGTATTGATTTTTGCTCCGGTGGACGAGAGTGAACTCTTACAAAATGAATGACCAAAAGAAAAGAATATGGTGTTTCGAGGTAGAAATGTGATTAAGGGCAAGCAAGATTAGTCTGGCCACTGAGGTGATGGCGAGGGTCAAAACGTACTGTCTTGCTGAATTAGCAATTAATCAACAACACTTTAAAAAAAGAGAGAGAAAGGAAAGGAAAGAAATTATACATTCCCGCCCTGTTACACAGAAACTGCTTTGTCAGTTTGTTTGCCCCGAGAATTCAACTGTATTGCGCTCGAGTCTTTTACGTCATGTAAATTTTTCATCACAACTGTTAAATATCAACACTTCTCTTCTCACGTGGATGAAAGTCTCCAACATTCTACCACTAAAGGACACGTATTCTAATGCCTTTACTATCGGGGCCGCGTCCATTCAATACTACACTATATAATTATGTGACACTTATTAATATGAAGCATAGCATTGAGGCAATTCAGGGAATCTCATCTTAACACAACAGAAGAAGATGGACTCAAGTGAAACTTCTCTTGTTGCCAAGTGAAAATAGAAACAATCCCTGGTTGTTACAGTTTTTTGAATTATTGTACAGTTTAAAGCGCCTTGAGGTGCTTTCTTTCCCACCTTTCTACTTCCATCTCTGGGATTTGGCACTACATAAGTAAAACTCCATAGAAAAGAACTGAATAGAATAGAAAAGATGTGATTTAATACCTGATTTAATTTTTGTGGATGAAAAGAGAGGACATGACATTCAGAAATGAGAACTTTTGTTGGTGAAAAACATTCTTCTAATTAGCTAATCTCCCTGTTTTGTATTTGCGTCTTTAACTCTCTAAATGCTAACATTTGTCCTGTTTTTTTTTTCAGTAGTTTTTCTCTTTCCCACCTTTCCACTCCTATTATATCTATTCGCTCTCTTCTTCCGGCTAAGCCATCCAGTCCAACCCTTAAATAGAGGAAACATTGTGCATTCTTCAGAGCCACAATGCCCCAATCGGTCCTGACACACAGATAAACACAACCTCGCTCTGACAGCGGATAGAAATTGCTGTATCCTCCACTCAACCAGTAAGGAACCCTGCTCAGATGCAAATTCAAATGTCAGCTTCCTTTCTCCTCAAAGGCAAAGTCAGCTCTGCGAATGAGTGGGATCTTAAAATCAGGTAATTGTTTTTGGCAGATCATTGTATTTACTTACAGTATTGAGTCAAGCTAAGCCACTGGAAGGTGCACACCGACGAGGAAGAGATACATCCAGACACATGCAACAGAGATTTAATGAAAAAAAGCTATTTTAAAGCTCTAACTCAAAGATTTTACGTGATATTTGCGAAACTATTAAAACGAGTTGCTTCACTGACTACACTGTCTGGCAGGGTACTCACCAATTCCCCTAACAAAAGAGCTTTTATAAAATAAGATATATCACACTGTGCCTTGGTTTTGTAAGTGCATATTTTCTTATTAGCAGATTATTTGATTTTGTTTTCAGACCTGAGAGAAAAAAGGTCCTGTAGACTACAAGACTAAAAAAAGACAAATACTGGCAAATTTTCTGGCCATGCAGCTAAAGTGATAATTGCTGCAACTTTTCCACCTGAAAAACATATGAAACAGTATTACTTAAAAAGAGGGTTTTTAACTCTTGGAAGTTAGCAATGTGTTTACTAGAGTAAATGATTTTGGTTCTTGTTCAAAGAGCAAATAAGACCTTCCATGGAACAGATAAAAAAGTTCTGTCCACTAGAACATATCACTGTACATGTGTCATCTACTGTTCCTCTGACAAAAAATGATGTTGTTTTCAAGACAAAATAATTTACACAATACGCAGATTTCCACTCTCTACTTATATCTTTCACAAGTGCGTGTGCGCGCGCGCACACACACACACACACACACACACACACACACACACACACACACACACACACACACACACACACACACTTCTTGTAGCTGAAACAAAATAGCATCGCTATTCACATTTTGCTTTTATCTCACTAACAAACTGGAATAATATAATTTTAATACAACCATGCCCCCAAAGTCATGTCAAACCATATGTCACTTCATCAATTTATCTGCCTTGCCACTGCAGCAGACAGGTGATGAAGTTTGGCCTCATTCATAATCTTATTATTGCTGCTCTTTCCTGGTCTGGACCAAGGCCAAAACACATATTACACAAATAAAACAAGAGGCAGACAGACCAGAGCAAGGTGGCAGCTCTCTCCTCTCACACACCTCTGTCACCGAATGCCACTGAACAGAATGAAAGACAGTCCTTGACATTTATGTCCAAATCTAGAGGGAGCCAGGAGAACGTCGTGTGCTCAAAATATTTGACACGCTCGAATTTCTCAGCTGCACAGGACACAAAAGTTTTAAGTGTAAATACAATATCCTCTTGCAATATTTACACTAATTGAACAGCAAATTTGATGCATCCAATCCTGCCAGTGTCCTTTTAATTTAACAGTGATACTAGATGTAGTTGCTGTCAAAAGATAAATAACAACATGGGTACTTTTTTATGGAAAATAACTAATTACCTTCAATCAGACAGAAGGTTAGAGTAATCATATCATTACTGTAATCATTTTACATTTTTTGTTTACACGTTGCTATATTAAGCAATCACTTGTAATTATGTTATTACTTGTTATATACATATTAAAAATTTCATACAATATTTAATATTATATAAAAAGACAAAGTAATTCAAACGTGTTTTTACTTCCTGCACACGTGCTGCTACAATCAGATGACAAGGAGTACAGAGGACTGACTCAAGACTTTGTGGACTGGTGCCAGCTGAACTACCTCCAGATCAACGCCAGTAAAACCAAGGAGCTGGTGGTAGACTTCCGCAGGCACAAGCATTCTCCACTGCAACCACTGAACATCCAGGGTATGGACATTGAGGCTGTGGACAGCTACAGGTACCTTGGTGTTCATCTGAACAACAGACTGGACTGGACTCATAACTCAGACGCCCTCTACAGGAAAGGGCAGAGCAGGCTGTACCTGCTGCGGAGACTCAGGTCGTTTGGGGTGGAGGGCCCACTCCTGAAGACCTTCTATGACTCTGTGGTGGCTTCTGCTATCTTTTATGGTGTGGTCTGCTGGGGCGGCAGCATCTCTGCTGGGGACAGGAAGAGACTGAACAGGGTGATCCGAAGGGCCAGCTCTGTTCTAGGATGCCCTCTGGACCCAGTGGAGGTGGTGAGTGACAGGAGAATGGCGGCTAAGCTGTCATCCCTGTTGGACAACGTCTCCCACCCCATGCAGCAGACTGTGACAGCACTGAGCAGCTCCTTCAGTGGGAGACTGCGGCACCCACGGTGTGGGACGGAGAGATTTCGCAGGTCTTTCCTCCCCACTGCTGTCAGACTCCACAACAAAGACTTTAACTGAACAAACACACACATCCACACATGTGCAATAACACTAAGTGCAATAATCCTTTCTGGCATCGTTGTATTTTTACTCAGTTGTATATAGCATTCGTATTCTATTTTTATCTTATTGTATATTTTTATTCTATTTTATTCTACTGTATATAGTATATTATTTTATTCTATTCTGTACAGCTGTGTACTGTATTTATTCTTATTGTATTCTAATTTTTGCGTCATAACTTTTGCACTGTCCACTTCCTGCTGTGACAAAACAAATTTCCCACGTGTGGGACTAATAAAGGTTATCTTATCTTATCTTATCTTATCTTATCTTATCTTATCTTATCTTATCTTATCTTATCTTATCTTATGTCTTCAGTTCCTGTGCAGGTAGAAGAAAAATGATGATTTACAACATCTGAGGAATGGGGATATAAATTGTGCTTATTTTTATTGTGCAAAAGAGGAACAGTGTGATGGTAAAGTACAAACTCCATGCAGAAACAGACAGACAGACAGAAACAACATTATCCTACTAGAGAAACTGTGGCTCTTTGCAAGCATCTGCACGTACAGCATCCTCACACAAAGCTAACAAACGGGGAGGTTTAAGCTGAATGCCTGCCAACCCCAGCCAAGCAGCCAGGGATTGATCTTCAACAGATAACAAAAGTAGCGATGATCAGTCAGGCTTGCACCATTGCAGCCTCCATTTCTATCTGCAGCTGCTTCTATGACAGAACCTCAGTGGTAATCAATCTGAAATCTGTCAGGGATGATTTTCAATTTTGCTTTGTGCTGTCAGTTTTGTGTTCATACTTAAACAATAAAAGAAAGACTGGAGGTATGTAAACACTGTCTATAAGTCTTCATTAGGATGGGGATTTGTTTACGTTTAAGATTTATATTGTTAATTGTTATTAATCAGGTGAGAGGTCATGTTACAGAACACAAAACAGTCTTCAGCTCTCACTGTCCTCGGGCAGATCTGGGCAAGCTGAGAGGCCAGCAGCCTTTTTTGGTGGTTTGCACTGTGGATAGACCTCTAGTCTTTGACATGAAATGATGTGAGAGCAGCGTTTGGGGCAAACCTGCCACTGGCTCAGACATCACTGCTCTGAGATCATTTACAGCCTGCACTTCATATGGAAA
Source organism: Rhamphochromis longiceps (assembly GCF_057381845.1). Lineage (NCBI taxonomy): Eukaryota > Metazoa > Chordata > Actinopteri > Cichliformes > Cichlidae > Rhamphochromis > Rhamphochromis longiceps. The sequence continues at coordinate 37,864,100 of NC_140562.1, read as the reverse complement.
CATGGCTAGCATTTGCAACAAAATTAGCTTCAGTATTTAGCATCGTAACAGATGAGCTTAGGTTTGCGAATCACGTCTGCATGTAATATGTTTATGTTGTTTAATAGGTAAATAATGGAGGAGGAAGATATTTTTGTTGGTGGTAGGAGATGGAGTGAGCGGGTGGAGGGCTGGTAATCATCTTTGCTTGTCTTTCTGCAAAAGTCACCGGATTCCACTGAGGTAATGAATAGTGTAACAAATTACTTTCTTCTCTTGGCTTCTGTTTCTTAAGTAAAAGTAATCTGTAATACCTTAAAGATTACATTACTCAAAAACAATTACTTAGTTCCAAGTAACTATTATTCTATTATTAACTATTAACTATTATAACTATTATTTATTATCTACAATAAATATACTTCATGTATCGTACGTATACAGTGGTACAATAATTTCATTGATGTTAATCTCTATAAGATAAATAACTTTCGCTGTGACTTCATAACACATAGAGAAATTATGAAACAAGTGCATTCCAAAATGCTCACATGTAGCATATTACACTGTTTATGGGCTTATTTAACTTTTGCCAGACAGGTAATGAGTGTAAATATAGGTTACCAGTTGCCATGCAAGCTGATAATTATAGTCATCTTGTCTAAGTGATGTACATGGAGTGGATGATGCTTGACCTTGAGTATTATGTAGAGTCATTAAAGTAAAGAGAAAAATGGTAATCCACAGTTTCAGCACCTTGACAGCAAGAAAAAGTATATAGTTAGTGGAGAGCCACACCTTATATTTTGACAGTGCACACTTAAGTGGAGACAGACACTAATCCTTACAGACCATGTCCAAAACTCTAAAAGTGCACCAAGTGTTGACAAAAAAAGACACAGAAACAGACAATCACTAAGGAAGATGAAAAGAAAGGAAAAGAAAGAAAGGTGTGACAGGGAAGCACTCACCGTGGGTCTGAATTTACGGGTGCATTTAAGTGTCATCTGCAAAGGTTAGTGTTTCAAAGTTGGCAGCGGCGGGCTGGAGTGATCACAGCTCAGTCAGCCCAAGCTCAAGCTGAGTGTCACTGCCAGGGACCATCCATTTGTTATGGCACTAATGGATATGTGGGCTGCATGGCGACCATAAATAACAATTACTCCTCCTGGCTCTCTCAGCTCATTCACCATCTTTTTTTTTTGCTCTTCTCTTTTCTTTCGCTTCCTTTCTTTTTATATATTCTCCAACATTATTTTTACCATTTATTTCTCTTCTTCACAGATTCGACTTTTATTGTTTTTTCCTTTTATTTATTTATCAAGGCGATAGCCAGAGCTTTCATGAACCTTAGTGTGAGGTGAGCAAAGGAACAACGTCTGAATATCTTTCTTTAAAATGACCAAACACCCTAGTTGGCCTTGGCAGGGAGAGCACAGTGTATATTATTAGATCCATTGTCCATCATTAGGTCTCCCTCTTGTACGTAACTATCTGTGCAGCTCTTCTCTGATAGTGCGGAACAACGAAGGATTCCTAGATCACAAAGGGGAAAAAAGAGGAAATCAATGCAATCAGATGGAAAGCCATTGTCTCTGTGAGTGTCCCAGGAGATTTTACCAGGCAGTCGATATGTTATAATTGCCCTTTAAGGCTGCAGCGATTTTAAAGGCTACTTCTGAAAGCTGGTCTAATGTACAGGGAAATCACATGAGCTCATCACTACAGGGAGAACCATACAGTGTGATCACCAGAAAAGAATGAAGCTACAATATAACATTATAACCTTGCTTTCTGATTCACTGTGGGAATCTCTCTCTCTCTCTCCCTCTCCCCTCTGTGTGTGTGTGTGTGTGTGTGTTTGTGCATGTTATACATTTACCAGAAAGACCAGTGGAAAGAATCTCATCAAACTGCATTTTAACCAATGTGACACATGCAAATGTTCAATGAAATAAACATGTGAAACAATGAACAAATGCATACAAATACATTAGCAATTTGTGCACTGTGGGTGTCTCTAGCCCTGAGGAGAATTCTGCTCTGTTGCATGTAGGTCCTTAACCCATCAGAGTGTGAATCATAGTCTAACAGTCACAGTGGTTAACCCTCTGTGAGTTTCTCTGCACATCCATTCAGACAGACAGACAGCATGTTTCAGCTTCAATCTATATATAGCTTATTCGTGTCCAGGGGAAGTTAGTGGGAAACGAGAAGTGGCATCCCTTTATTTAGATGAATTTATGTACATTAATGAATGAACTTGCAGCTATAGCAGGGAAAATCAAATCCTGCTGCCACTTTTTGTCTGTTATATCACTTTAGTTTAAACAGCTTGATTTTTAAATTAAAAAAAAATTAGAAACAGCTCTGTTTAAGAGTTTTACTTTCTGTAGTGTCTTTAAAATCCAGGCCAGTCATTTGCAGTTTGTGCAACCTTGCATGTTCATTTATGAAAAATGTGTGTAAAGTTTTACTTATACTGTATATTCACTCAAATAAAACAAATGGAAAACCTAGCTATGATTCTTACATGCAGATTTGACTGCATCATCCCACACTCAGTCTAGATATCTTGCTGAATCAGATTGTCAGTGAGGGTGACAGAGGCGTTCACATTTACATGCAAGTGAGGCATCCACACACAGCAGTGAGTCACGATTATATGCCCCTGAAGAGGTATTGTTCACTCTGTCTAGTTGGAAAACATCTCTCCAGAGATGTGACCTTAGCTGCTGACAAAGACTCTGACCTTTGCATCATATTGTGTGTTAACATATCACAGACTGTTTGGTTGTATAATTTTAGAGTATTAAAAAAATAAAAATACCTGAAGGAGTTATCCTTCGAATATACAATCAAGATCTGTAACACTACATCACAACTTAAAAAAATGAATGAAACAAACAATGTTGAAATAACAGATCCAGCAATCGAACTCGAACACCTTGACTGATCCTGAATACTGATCGAATACCAATGCAACTTTATAATCAGATTTCTCCCTGTGAGGAAGGAACTGGGAATTATTCTTTTAAGCGTAAGGAAGCATCAAACACCACTTAAACAGTGTTCCCAATATTGTATAATAAAATGTAACAAATAAATACAGCCAAGAATATAAAGTAAGTCAATTTTTCAGTGAAATAACTAAAGAAAAAAGCCTCAGGATAAATGCATTGAAAAAATAAGTAATTTACTGCTAGTACTACTTATCCAATTTATTTGTGAGTCATTATTCTGCAAATAATTGGCGTAAGTTTGCAGTTTGCACAATAGTCTTGTGACTGTGCTTTTTTTCCTCACACAAACCTGTGTGCAGCTGACAATGGGTTACATAAAGTTTAATAACTTGTCTGATCTTTGCACTTAAATCAGATCACTTTGACCATTGTTTGCAGTTAATGAAAATTTTTTTGTGAACATACAAGTAGAAGCTGTTGAAATAAGAGCATGAAATACATTCAAACTGTTTGTCTTCTGCTGTTAGTTTCTTCTACATTAGCTCTGCTACTACCTACTATTGTCCCATCCCACAGTAAACATTGAAGACCAATTTGAATGGACTGAACCACTGACTGAGTCATACAGTGGATTGACCAGTGTGATTTCCAATCCAAATATCAGAAGTGCGCATGTCTAATTAAAATCATACTTTACACATAAACACCAAAGAAGGATGGGTTTATTAAAAATGTACTCAGTTATGAAGATCTACCTGCTGGATTCATTGTAATATAGGAAAAAACTGTCCTGGCACCAAAGGGAAGGAAAACGAACATATTTCATAGGCTCGGGAGCTTATATAAACATCCAATCACAGTTAATCTTATTAAGGAAAGTCCCTTCTATCAGGGCGCGACCACCAGTGAAGCGCTCAGGAAGGTCAAGCCAAAGGGGGATGACCAGACTGAAGGTGCTCGTTCAAGTGGCTGCGCCATGGATGGAGCAGAAGATGGATTCGCGTACCTCTGCGACATACACGGTTAGCACACATTCAAAGAGAAAAACAGAGACTGGATGATCTAGATTACACTAAGCCAGCAGTGTCAACAGTTAAACATGATGGTGAATAATGTTACAACTATCCACCTAGCTACCAAGCCATTTGGTTGCTAGCTACAGTGGCTACCTAACGTCATGTGACACGCTCTATTAATATTAATTATTGCAAACGTTAGACATCACTTAGTTTTATTTGTTTTGTTTTTATCTTTTGTTTATGTGCATCATCAGACTTAGTATTATATTATTAAACACCCCATTCAGGTAGTACAAATAAGGACTGTTTTTGTCTTGTTTTAGAAATGTCTGAACCACCTTATGTGCATTTATCGGAACTTTATTTCTTAAATATTATTTTATTTGAGTTTCCTAAGTTTAGATTAGAGATTCTTTTAGTATTGTCATTTAATAATTGTTTGTTTTTTAGATTCTTCTTCTGATCTTGCCCCTACTGCAACTGCCCTTCTTAACAAGGAGAGACAGGAACTGACTTTTCTTAAGAAGAAACTGGAGTCACAAAAGATGAAAATTGAAGAACTCGAAGGAGAGAGTGAGATTTTCTCCGTGGTCAGTTCCTCTGAGGTCAGCTATCGTCCCTTAGAAGTATGAAACTAGACTAGTTCCATAAGCATTATTTTTTATTTTACATTCTTCTAATAAACATCAGGTAATTTATAAATCCCAGTTAAGTTCCCTTATTGTCATTGTGTTGATTAAAAGACTGCGTTTTAGTCAGTTAACTTGAAGTGTTGTGTCAGTTCATTCCTAAAGAGATCCAGAGTTCCAAATTCAGTTCAGCCAGGTCTAACTTGATTGATTCATTTTCATTGTTCATAAGATCAAAGCTCCAACTTGAACTAGTTATCATTCATTTATCATAATCTTCCTGAAACAAATTTAACAATATATATTTTATGATGTCATTCACCGATTGGCATGTAGATTATGCCATTACCCTAGTATCTGTTTCTATTCTTCTCTGTTGTCTTTGCTCTCATACACAAGTTTATAATGGCTGAATTCTCTCATTCACATATTTTAATAGTTTAAAAGAAAAATGACGTTGGGAAAACATTCATTTAGACCAGGGGTCCCCAATCCCAGTCCACGAGGGCCGGTGTCCCTGCAGGTTTTAGATGTGTCCTTGATCCATCACAGCTGATTTAAATGGATAAATTACCTTCTCAACATGTCTTGAAGTTCTCCAGAGGCCTGGTAATGAACTAATCATGTGATTCAGGTGTGTTGACCCAGGGTGAGATCTAAAACCTGCAGGGACACCGGCCCACGTGGACTGGGATTGGGGACCCCTGATTTAGACTGTAGTTGTGTCACTTCTATCCTTCTTGTTACCGCCTGCTTAGCACAGATGGGATTTGCCACAATTTTTCCCCCTTTAAAAAATACACAATAATAGGTAATTACTCTCAAGTACTGAAACTTTATGTTGTAGAGGACAAAAACATTTGCTCATTACACTATTTTTTTGATAATGTTGTAGCCTTTAAAGCAGAATTAATATTGGTTGTTTGTATATAACTTTACATATAAGGGCACATGATGCTTTTCTTTAACAAAATCCTCATTCTGTTTAAGCACACAAGCTGACAAAATCATCAACTGTGTAATTTAAATACACGGGGACTTTGACTTTGAAGCGGCGGCTACTCTGCACATCTTTGTCACTCAATGTAACCTGACGGGTGTAAAATATCTTATTTCTAAAGCCAGTCATATTCTTTTTTGCATCCTGCAGAGCAACCTAAAGACGAACCATTCAATGATCCATTTTCCTTGAATGCCTCGGAAAACTCAGATTCATCTTCCACATCTTCATCTGTATCGTCTGTGTTGTCATCCTCATCTTCATCTCCAAAGAAGTGAAAGCACAAATTAAAGAAAAAGCATTCAAGAGCCAAGAAACATGAGAAGGAGCATAAGAAGTTCCGGCAGCGCTGTGAGCAAAAGACTTTGGTAGAAAAGAGCGTACAAAAGAGGATGTTATAAATGTCACATAAAAGATAGTATTATCATTTAAAATTTTTCTACAAACTAGTCTGTATTTGCTACCTCATCTTAATATAAGGTTTGGACTGATTTTGGACTAATCATTAGAAACATATACAATAAAAGTTCCCCTCTCCTCTGGCTGACTGCTCAGTCTACCAGTAGCATGGTGTTTTGCGCCTCTGGTATTCTTGCCTAAGATTGAGCAGTATATCAAGTTTTAAATAAATATCAATATACTTTCATACGAGATATAAGATGTGTCAATATCGTTTATATCGATATAGTCTATGTTGCATTATAATTATACTTGCGGAGCCACTAGTTTGTCTCTCTTTTTTGTCCACTTTTGTCTCTACGCAACGTTACTCTGTCCCGCCTCTCTCCTTCACTGAACACAACTCCCCTTCTCTCAGCGTTTTACCTGCAGGTAGCGACAAGATTCACTCGGCAGCTATCAAAGAGGAGCTAGTCGGTAAAAAGAAAACATTTGGAGATTATTATTATTGATTCGGATTTAAAGTGTCAAATGAACAGGAGAATAATGTATTCTGTAGAGAATGTTGGGAAAGCGGTCTGACTAAAGGTTCGAGCACTGCTAGTATTTTCACCATTTACAACAGCGCCATGAGGTGTAGAATGAAGAGTGTGTGAAACTGCGTGCTGTATTCCAGACCGCGAAGTCTTCCCAGCCTCCTGCCCCTAAAAAAGCCGCCTTACAAAACTCATGTACCGTATTTTTCGAACTGTAGGGCACACTTAAAATCCTTTAATTTTCTCAAAAATCGACAGTGCGCCTTATGTCTGAATTCTGGTTGTGTTTATTGACCTTGAACCGATTTTATGTGGTACACGGGGCTCAAAAATCTGTCAAAAAAAATGTTTTAGTACGACTTTCGTAAGCTACGAAGGCGCACTGCTTGATGGCTTGTTGGGGCGTCACAGCTACTGTAGTCAGGAGCCTCGCATAGAAATACGTACTGTGCTTCAATGTGATATTACTGTATTGTGTGTCTACAAGGACCCCAAAATGGCACCTGTTAAGAGATATGCTTATGAAGCGGATTTCAAACTCAAGGCTATCAGTCACATAGTAGAACATGGGAATAAAGCAGCTGCAAAATCTATCTGTCTTTGTTATTATGCTCAGCTTCATTTTAGTTTACATTTTAACTGCACAATTGTGAGCTTTTTGTTATGCACGAAAACAATATTGTGTTATTTTTATTCACGGGGCGTTAGTATTTAATAAATGCTGATAATTTATTTCTGAGCAATTTTTTATGTACATCTACCCTGTATGTTAATAAAAGTGCCTGTGTGACATCTGCAACACATAACTTTGACCAACATCTCTCCTTTTTTACTTACTTTACGTGTTTAAAAAATATTGTCATATATACAGTATATATCATATATCTGCAAAGCTGTTCATAGGAACAACCTCCCTCCATGGTGGTCTAATCTTTATTCGGATGCTGAATTGACTGATTTATGAATTTATTGTAAAGATTTCATACATTTGTCTTATTGCAAGCAGAAGGCTGTCCTGGGATTCTTCCTGCTACTCCACTTCATTTTCGAAAACTCTAAATCACACGCTTCCCATTATAATTTTCTAATTTTAGGATGATGTTTTCATACACACATCTACATCTACATCAAACCAGGCTTGTCACATCCAACCTTAGTCTTGTATATTATATCTTTGAGCAATTGTTCAACAGCAGATCTGCTACGCGTGTGCAGTCTGTGCTCAGGCAGGTGACTGCTTGCACCTGTCTGAGGTAACACTGTCAAGCACCGTCATTATAGCAGTCTTGTACAATATATACAGTACATATATTATAGTGTTGGTCTACAAAATTTTTCTAGAACACAAACCTGTTTTTTGTTTGTTTATTTGTTTGTTTTTTACTACTCTAGTACATCAGTAAAGTGCAGGAGCACATTTTTCCTCCTGGATAAAAGTCTAATACAATCCGAGAAAACAGCTTAGCCATGAATCATGCTATGTATCATATCTGTGTTTGGCACTGCCATGTATTTTTAGACTCATATTTTTAATAACAAATATTTTAGGTTGTGTAGTAGGGAAAATACCGGGGCAATAATGAAATGTATACGAAAAAAGTGTGGCAATGAGCTTGCATGCATAAAAACTAAATGTGATATTGTAGTCCATAAGTTGACCTCTGTGAAGCAAACATACAAAATGCTGTGTGCTATCTGTGAGGCTCATTTGCAATACATTAAAACCAAATCAAAACAAAGCTGTTAAGCAATGAAAGGTTCATTTTTTAAAAAACGTAGATTTAGATTTGAAAACAATTCTATGGGGTGACTGTTGCCAAGTCATTTTGATGTCATAAGCTTCCATTCCATAATGTCACAGTTAGGTTTGATTTGGTGCTCAGAACACTTTAAGACAAACTGTATTGGATTGTAAGACAAACTTCAGACAAAAAAATAAGAAAAGCAGTCACAAAACTCAAGATGAGGGAAGAACAGCCTCCATACAAGTCGAGCTCGGTGTATAATGAACTCCGTTTTGGGGGAAAATTTTGTGATGCAATCATCAAAGTGGAGGATGTTGAATTTCCGGTCCACAAGATAATCCTGTGTAACTGCACCCCGTACTTCAGGTGAGTTGCTTACCTGATAATGGGGAGGAATGATTACCGATTTATGTAATTCATGGTCTTAGTCTGTGAAACAGTGCCAACAAAAAGGAATCATGGAGCTTTTGTGATAAAAAGACAGTCACAGTCAACTGACAGATATACCCAAAACATAACGCAAACATTTGCACTTGGTGATTGCATGAACTAAATTCAGACTGTGTTGAGCTGAAGTTTCATTTATGTGTTTTATTAAGTTACATTAAAATCTTATCAAGTGTTATCCACACAGTAAAACACACCAGATTTACTAATACTAAAAAGGTTGAATGCTATTATGCAGTTATATGCTGTGCAAAAGTTTTGAGTTGCCTCTCGTGTCGTTATGTTTTGCTTTGAAGTAGATGATTTTTTAAAGGTACACTTGAACAATAGTTGTCAGAGGCTTTCAAAGGTTTTGACTGGACATTTTTCACCCTTTTCGGTCCAGTCCTTGTACCTGACCATTTTCAGAGGAATGCTTTTGTTTTGTTTTTGTTTGTTTGTTTATTTGTTTGTTAAGCCATTTAATGTTGACCTATGAAAAAGGAAACAGGCTGAGATATGCCAAGTTACACGATAACTAGACTGAAGATCAGTGGAAACAGGCCTTATGGAGTTGACTTAAACATTTGTCATAGAGGTACAACACTGAGTGTCTAGAATCAGCTGTAAAACATGGTGGAGGCTCTGTCACTGCATTTTGTTTGGCAATAGCTTCATATACATACTGCCAGTGTAATAAATCCAACACTCAAGCTCACTAAACATGTACAAACTCTGTTTTGGAGTTATATCCTCTACAGCAATATGGACTAGACATGAAAAGACTATCACAATAATCACATAGTAACACATGCAATCAGGCGATCATTTCCATTCCAGTCAATTGATTTTATATATTTATCCTACTTGTGCTTGACATGGTTTATTATCTTGTTGCTTCCACACCTTTTAAAATTCTCTGCTCTGTGTCCATCTCTACCCTCAGAGCTCTCTTCACCTCTTGGAGCGACCCAGACAAACAGGTCTTCAACATACCTGGCTTGTCTCCTGAGATGATGGCACTCATCATTGACTTTGCATACACTGGCAGTGTTTCTGTAACGGAGGAAAACGCAGTGGAACTTCTCATGGCAGCTGATCAACTCAATGTAATGGACATTGTAAAAATCTGCAGTGACTTCGTGGGGGAGCAACTCTGCGCAGAGAACTGTGTTGGCATTTGGCAGTTCACAAAAGTACACTTATCACCCGAACTACGTGCCAAGGCCTTCCACTACATCATCAGTAACTTTGAGCAGGTGGTTCTTCAGGAGGAGTTCCTGCAGCTAACTGTGGAGGAACTTGGTGATATTCTTGAAAGAGATGACCTCAATGTACAGTGTGAGAGCACTGCGTACGAAGCACTTATAAAGTGGATTAGCCATGTGCCTGCAGAACGGGAACAACACCTCATCGCTCTGTTGTCTAAGGTGTATAAACTTCCATTACTACATTTAGTTTCGACTTAAATCTTCAGCATTTAAGTCATAGATTGAGTCAATCCATCTGGGTATAAGGATGCTTTAATCGCTCGAGATGTTGGTCTTTTCAGCTGTAGCCAAACCACATTTAAGCAATTCTCTTCTTTTGTCTATGTTGACAAAAAGGCTAATGGTGTCTCACTTTGGTCTCCCTCTTGCTAGCAATAAGAAAATGAAATAACACTACGAGCATTATCCTAAAGAAGCTGGAGTTGACTAAAACTGATATAGTTCAAATTCAATGTTTCCATTGTCTAAGTCCTATTGTCTTCTGTCATGTCTCTGTAGGTCCGACTGGGACTGGTGACTTTAGACTACCTAAGGGACAATGTGCGGCTCAATCAGTTGGTGCAGACCAGTTCTGACCGTCTGTCCATGATAAAGGCTGCCATTATATTACCACAAAATATGACCAACAGACCCTATGTGTTTCGCCTCTGTCCCCATCTTGCTCGTCCCCGTCTGCCTCATTCCGTCCTGCTGGCCATTGGGGGATGGAGTGACCGTAATCCAACTAACGCCATCGAGGCCTATGATTACCGGGCTGAATGCTGGGTAAACGTAACAAACAACCTGGAGCATCCTCGTGCCTATCATGGAGCCGCCTTCCTCAACGGGTACGTCTACTCCATTGGTGGCTTTGACAGGGTGGAGCATTTCAACAGCGTCCGTAGGTTTGACCTGACCACTCGCACCTGGAATGAGGTGGCACCCATGTACTGCCGCCGCTGCTATGTGAGCGTGACTGTGTTGAACGGGTTCATCTATGCCATGGGAGGCTACGACGGGCATGTACGACTCAGCAGTGCAGAGCGCTATCAACCTGAAACCAACCAGTGGAGTCTTATTGCATCCATGCATGAACAGAGGAGCGATGCCAGCTGCACAACACTTCACAGCCGGGTGGGTAAAGTAAAAGAGCAGGAGAGAAATAGAGTAGGGTCTCAGGCACACAGGCCTAGAGACCTGTCAGCAACCTTTTGGTAACAACCAGTTGCTAGTGAAAAATATGTATTCCTCGGCTGGTTAGGGAGTGGTTGTAAGAAAGACACTGACTTCTACAAATAGTTTGTGAGTGTTTGCAGACAAGTCAGAGTATTCCATGCAAACCTCTGGTGTGCTCAACAGTCTGCTAATGACCAAAGCAAACACAAGGAGGTTTGTGGTGCAACACCTTTCTTCAATTTCACACTAGTGACACCATCAACCTCCAGCTACCACTTGCCAACCAGTCAGGGGATACACATTTTTTACAGTGAAGCGAGGTGCAAGATACCTCACAAACTGGTTTCTAAGCTAGAGTGATGAAGGCCTAAATTGAACAAAACTACACATTTAAAACTACCTGTATGCCCGTAATAGTGATGATAAGGAAAACAAAAGTCATTAAAAGAATTAGCTTTTTTTATTTTTGAAAGGCAGGGACTAAATGTCTAAATGTCAGTCTGTATCAGAAGAATTTATAGTGTTCATTGTTATGTTGATCATGTAAAAGAAAAAGATTTTCAAAAAACTTTTAAGTTCACAGAATGTAATAGCATGCAAGTAGGGAAAAACATCAACTCTTAAAAAGTTGAAATATATACTAATGTCAGGTTTTTTTGTTTTTTTTCTTTGTCTTCAGATTTACATTTGTGGTGGATTCAATGGGAACGAGTGTCTGCAGACAGCTGAATGTTACAACCCAGAGACCGACCAGTGGACGATGATCAGTCCCATGAACAGCCGCCGCAGTGGGATAGGTGTCATTGCATATGCGGATCATGTCTTTGCAGTAAGACCAGAAAGTAGTGCTGACACTCACGTAACATACAAGTCACATCTGTAATGTGCCTTGATCAGCAAGGCTGACAGATTTGGCAGTTTTGCTAACTTTGTTTTGTATTCATCAATAATCAGATTCCTATCCTGACCACAGGTTCAGAGAAGGCATTCTCACTCATTAATTTAACTGATTAGTGATGTTTCTGCTGCATGTATTTTTTCATTTCATGATTTGAATTTGCTCCATTCCCAAAATGATTTCACTGATGATTTCACATTTCCTCATCATTCCACTAGGGGAAATATGTTAGAGACAATTTCAAAATTATCCTCCAACACCTTTTGAAAAATAAGCCAAGTGATTAGCACTCATTCTCTTGGGACAGTACGTATTTTAGCTGTAAATTTGTCTTGCTAGTTGCCTTAAACCCACTGATTTAGTTGATTTGCTGCTATACCCTTTGGTAAAAAGCAAAGATTGTGTAGTCTCACCTTTGGAGACATACTTCTTTATTTAGCTAGCTACTCTTGAAGATTTATTTTCTATTTACACTGTCTCTATTCAAAAATGAAAAAATTATTATCAGCAGAATGCAGTGACCTTATCCTGATGCTGACCTGCTGAAGAAAGGACTGAAACTCGAAGCTCCTTTTTGAAATAAAGGCAAAAGAGCTGTGAAGACAACTGAAAACATAAATACTTCACAATCATTTCACCCATGCATTTACTTTTAGGTTGGTGGCTTCGATGGAAACAGACGTCTGCGCACCGCTGAGGCTTACAACCCGCAAACCAATACGTGGAACCTTGTGTCCTCTATGTTGACCCGCCGCAGCAACTTTGGCATTGAGGTAATCAATAATCGCCTCTTTGCTGTCGGGGGCTTCAACGGCTTCACCACCACTTTCAACGTTGAGTACTACGACGCTTCAACCAACCGGTGGTTTAAAGCATGTGACATGGGGATTTTCCGCAGTGCCCTGAGCTGCTGTGTGGTGTCCGGACATCCCAACCTGTCTGATTACACCATTCCTCGTGACAGCCTGACATGTTTAAATGTGCCAGAAGAAGCAGCGGAGTCCACGTAACACCTTTAAAATGCAATACTGCCATGTGTCAACATCTGGGACTCCAACATGAAGGACTGAAATAAATCTTTAGAACATCAAACCGCTGGTGAACTGGACATTTTTTGTAGATATTTCAAAAACTTTAAGTGTGTGCGTGAGGAGACCGTGCACTGCAGATACTGGGTTTCATCAAGAGAACGCCATTGCAACAATAACAAATTTAAAAGAATTTTTCATTCCCTGCAAGGTATGGCTGCTGAGTAGAACGGACATGCACAAAGGGTGACCAGATCACAATAAGTCACATGTGGGACTTTTCCAAGTCCTCCTAGGTAAACACAACAAGAATAAAGGGAAGCTTTTACTCTCCCTTCTTAATTCAGCTGGGGTTCTGTCTAGTAACAGACTTTACACTTGAGTAGGAATGTATCCACGGGTCATTTTTGAGCAATTTCTGACAATTTTTGAATCTTTAACAAATATTACACACATATACTGTGTTGCTTAACACCATCTTTTCTCTTGTGTGAAACAGAAAAATAACTCTATTTCTCAGTGTGTATTTAATGTGCTTTGTGGTATTTTCCACTATATTACATAGAATTATATATTTGTTTATGATAAAAAAGCATGACCTTCATATTTACTAAGGAAAATCCGGTCTTTATGTGTTCAGGGAGGTTGCTGTGATCTGCTCTCAGATCCGCTATCCACTGAGCATTGCTGTTATGGGTTGCGTCTTTCTCCCACATGCTCTTCCAGTATTGCTCCGTCTCCAGCCTTGGTGGTGCTGTTCTCATATTGTTCCCCTGACACTGAGAGTACACCTTGGATTGTTCTGTGGAGAACAGCTGGCTTATTCTCCTGCCTTCGATCTCTCTGGTGTACCTCTTCAAGCGACTGGCCAAGGCTTTGAGTTGTTGCTTGGCAGTTTCCAAGACCTCAGGTATGGACGGCTTGCTGTACTTCTTAGGCATCTTCTTTGTCACTGTGATGGCATCAGCCACACATGGGTAAATCAGTCCATTTTTTCACTTTATTAGTTTGCTTTGCAGTTTTCTTCATTAATGTAATTCATTAATCATTTGGGTAAACCTAACACTGGTATTATGAGGCGCGCACATAGTAACATTGTGTGGTTTTTCTAAAATATTTTGTTATATTAATTATGTTTCTCTTTCTTTGAGTTACCTGGGTTTGGGTGGTGGCTGTTTTCTGTCTGGGCAAATATCGTGGCTGACAACTCTGGGAACAAAATGCCTGCTCAGCAGGACCAACCATGGGCTTACCAGGAGCAGGGGTGTTTTAGGTTTAGTTAGGTTATTCTGTGCTTAGTTAATATTAGTGTGTGTTTTTGTTTCCCCCCTATTGTGTGTAAATGGTTTGGCCAAATCATTATAAAAGCTACCCTCATGTGTCTTTGTAATTCGGTCAGTTTGTGAGTTAAGTTGTGTCTCACTTTGTTGGTTTAAGTTTCTGGAAATTACTTTTCGCAGAGTTATATTTAGTTGACCTCTTTTATGGGCCTGCTAATTATGATTTTGAATTTTGTCATTTTTGAACTTTTTGAGGGTTAAAATAAAGAAAACCCTTTTTGAAGATATTTTTTGCCTGTGTCCTCTATGCTTTGGCTGCTTGGTCCCTCACAGTCATACCATTCTGCAGCTCAGATAGTTGGCTAACCTCTCTCCGTGCTACCTTGAGGGTACTGCTCCTTGCGACTATTCAACTTGTAGCCAAGCATCTCACTGATCACTGCTGCCGTGTTGTAGATCAGCTTGTTAGTCTCGGAAATGGTGGCGGTATCGTCTATAGTGCTGCATTCACATGTTCTAGTAGATCCTCTGAGGGTACTTCACGTACATGTTCATTAGTCGTTAATAAATAGTGACACGTTTTACATTTTAAAATAAGGCTCCCATTGATAGTTGCAGATATTTATAATGCACTGATAAAATACAATATTATATGTTTAAAATATATCTTTACAAATGCCTATTGTGCTTACAAGGTAGTAACTTAGTCTGAAATGTTTAATATAGCAACTCTAGATGAAATATATAAGTGAATAGATCTCTATTTGGCAATAAACTGGTCAGGTTTTTCTCTTTCTTCTCTCTTTCTTTAATGCGTAACATTTATTAATGGTTTATAAAGTGTTTGAAGCTTAATTAATAACATAGCTATAAACGATTTATTAGCCATCTATAAGGGGAGTCTTATATTCCCCTATCCCACATTTGGGACAGGGGGAAAAAGCATAAAATGCTGTGCAGTCCCCCTACCTGCACAACATGAAGGTTGAAGCAACACCAACACAGCACCTTATTGCAGTAAACCAACGTGTAGACAGTGATTTGCAAAGCTGTTCATAGGAACAACCTCCCTCCATGGTGGTCTAATCTTTATTCTGATGCTGAATTGACTGATTTATGAATTTACTGTAAACATTTCTTACATTTTTCTTATTGCAAGCAGAAGGCTGTCCTGGGATTGTTCCTGCTGCTCCACTTTATTTTACAAAGACTCTAAATCAAACTCTTTCCATTATAATTTTCTAATTTTGGGATGATGTTTTCATACACACCTCTACATCTACATCAAACCAGGCTTGTCACATCCAACCTGCTTTTAGTCTTATATATATATTTTGTCTTATATCTTTGAGCAATTGTTCAACAGCAGATCTGCTACGCGTGTGCAGTCTGTGCTCAGGCAGGTGACTGCTTGCACCTGTCTGAGGTAACACTGTCAAGCACCGTCATTATAGCAGTCTTGTACGATATATACAGTACATATATTATAGTGTTGGTCTATAAAATTTTTCTAGAACACAAACCTGTTTTTTGTTTGTTTATTTGTTTGTTTTTTACTACTCTAGTACATCAGTAAAGTGCAGGAGCACATTTTTCCTCCTGGATAAAAGTCTAATACAATCCGAGAAAACAGCTTAGCCATGAATCATGCTATGTATCATATCTATGTTTGGCACTGCCATGTATTTTTAGACTCATATTTTTAATAACAAATACTTTAGGTTGTGTAGTAGGGAAAATACCGGGGCAATAATGAAAAGTACACAAAAAAGTGTGGCAATGAGCTTGCATGCATAAAAACTAAATGTGATATTGTAGTCCATAAGTTGACCTCTGTGAAGCAAACATACAAAATGCTGTGTGCTATCTGTGAGGCTCATTTGCAATACATTAAAACCAAATCAAAACAAAGCTGTTAAGCAATGAAAGGTTCATTTTTTTAAAAACGTAGATTTAGATTTGAAAACAATTCTATGGGGTGACTGTTGCCAAGTCATTTTGATGTCATAAGCTTCCATTCCATAATGTCACAGTTAGGTTTGATTTGGTGCTCAGAACACTTTAAGACAAACTGTATTGGATTGTAAGACAAACTTCAGACAAAAAAATAAGAAAAGCAGTCACAAAACTCAAGATGAGGGAAGAACAGCCTCCATACAAGTCGAGCTCGGTGTATAATGAACTCCGTTTTGGGGGAAAATTTTGTGATGCAATCATCAAAGTGGAGGATGTTGAATTTCCGGTCCACAAGATAATCCTGTGTAACTGCACCCCGTACTTCAGGTGAGTTGCTTACCTGATAATGGGGAGGAATGATTACCGATTTATGTAATTCATGGTCTTAGTCTGTGAAACAGTGCCAACAAAAAGGAATCATGGAGCTTTTGTGATAAAAAGACAGTCACAGTCAACTGACAGATATACCCAAAACATAACGCAAACATTTGCACTTGGTGATTGCATGAACTAAATTCAGACTGTGTTGAGCTGAAGTTTCATTTATGTGTTTTATTAAGTTACATTAAAATCTTATCAAGTGTTATCCACACAGTAAAACACACCAGATTTACTAATACTAAAAAGGTTGAATGCTATTATGCAGTTATATGCTGTGCAAAAGTTTTGAGTTGCCTCTCGTGTCGTTATGTTTTGCTTTGAAGTAGATGATTTTTTAAAGGTACACTTGAACAATAGTTGTCAGAGGCTTTCAAAGGTTTTGATTGGACATTTTTCACCCTTTTCGGTCCAGTCCTTGTACCTGACCATTTTCAGAGGAATGCTTTTGTTTTGTTTTTGTTTGTTTGTTTATTTGTTTGTTAAGCCATTTAATGTTGACCTATGAAAAAGGAAACAGGCTGAGATATGCCAAGTTACACGATAACTAGACTGAAGATCAGTGGAAACAGGCCTTATGGAGTTGACTTAAACATTTGTCATAGAGGTACAACACTGAGTGTCTAGAATCAGCTGTAAAACATGGTGGAGGCTCTGTCACTGCATTTTGTTTGGCAATAGCTTCATATACATACTGCCAGTGTAATAAATCCAACACTCAAGCTCACTAAACATGTACAAACTCTGTTTTGGAGTTATATCCTCTACAGCAATATGGACTAGACATGAAAAGACTATCACAATAATCACATAGTAACACATGCAATCAGGCGATCATTTCCATTCCAGTCAATTGATTTTATATATTTATCCTACTTGTGCTTGACATGGTTTATTATCTTGTTGCTTCCACACCTTTTAAAATTCTCTGCTCTGTGTCCATCTCTACCCTCAGAGCTCTCTTCACCTCTTGGAGCGACCCAGACAAACAGGTCTTCAACATACCTGGCTTGTCTCCTGAGATGATGGCACTCATCATTGACTTTGCATACACTGGCAGTGTTTCTGTAACGGAGGAAAACGCAGTGGAACTTCTCATGGCAGCTGATCAACTCAATGTAATGGACATTGTAAAAATCTGCAGTGACTTCGTGGGGGAGCAACTCTGCGCAGAGAACTGTGTTGGCATTTGGCAGTTCACAAAAGTACACTTATCACCCGAACTACGTGCCAAGGCCTTCCACTACATCATCAGTAACTTTGAGCAGGTGGTTCTTCAGGAGGAGTTCCTGCAGCTAACTGTGGAGGAACTTGGTGATATTCTTGAAAGAGATGACCTCAATGTACAGTGTGAGAGCACTGCGTACGAAGCACTTATAAAGTGGATTAGCCATGTGCCTGCAGAACGGGAACAACACCTCATCGCTCTGTTGTCTAAGGTGTATAAACTTCCATTACTACATTTAGTTTCGACTTAAATCTTCAGCATTTAAGTCATAGATTGAGTCAATCCATCTGGGTATAAGGATGCTTTAATCGCTCGAGATGTTGGTCTTTTCAGCTGTAGCCAAACCACATTTAAGCAATTCTCTTCTTTTGTCTATGTTGACAAAAAGGCTAATGGTGTCTCACTTTGGTCTCCCTCTTGCTAGCAATAAGAAAATGAAATAACACTACGAGCATTATCCTAAAGAAGCTGGAGTTGACTAAAACTGATATAGTTCAAATTCAATGTTTCCATTGTCTAAGTCCTATTGTCTTCTGTCATGTCTCTGTAGGTCCGACTGGGACTGGTGACTTTAGACTACCTAAGGGACAATGTGCGGCTCAATCAGTTGGTGCAGACCAGTTCTGACCGTCTGTCCATGATAAAGGCTGCCATTATATTACCACAAAATATGACCAACAGACCCTATGTGTTTCGCCTCTGTCCCCATCTTGCTCGTCCCCGTCTGCCTCATTCCGTCCTGCTGGCCATTGGGGGATGGAGTGACCGTAATCCAACTAACGCCATCGAGGCCTATGATTACCGGGCTGAATGCTGGGTAAACGTAACAAACAACCTGGAGCATCCTCGTGCCTATCATGGAGCCGCCTTCCTCAACGGGTACGTCTACTCCATTGGTGGCTTTGACAGGGTGGAGCATTTCAACAGCGTCCGTAGGTTTGACCTGACCACTCGCACCTGGAATGAGGTGGCACCCATGTACTGCCGCCGCTGCTATGTGAGCGTGACTGTGTTGAACGGGTTCATCTATGCCATGGGAGGCTACGACGGGCATGTACGACTCAGCAGTGCAGAGCGCTATCAACCTGAAACCAACCAGTGGAGTCTTATTGCATCCATGCATGAACAGAGGAGCGATGCCAGCTGCACAACACTTCACAGCCGGGTGGGTAAAGTAAAAGAGCAGGAGAGAAATAGAGTAGGGTCTCAGGCACACAGGCCTAGAGACCTGTCAGCAACCTTTTGGTAACAACCAGTTGCTAGTGAAAAATATGTATTCCTCGGCTGGTTAGGGAGTGGTTGTAAGAAAGACACTGACTTCTACAAATAGTTTGTGAGTGTTTGCAGACAAGTCAGAGTATTCCATGCAAACCTCTGGTGTGCTCAACAGTCTGCTAATGACCAAAGCAAACACAAGGAGGTTTGTGGTGCAACACCTTTCTTCAATTTCACACTAGTGACACCATCAACCTCCAGCTACCACTTGCCAACCAGTCAGGGGATACACATTTTTTACAGTGAAGCGAGGTGCAAGATACCTCACAAACTGGTTTCTAAGCTAGAGTGATGAAGGCCTAAATTGAACAAAACTACACATTTAAAACTACCTGTATGCCCGTAATAGTGATGATAAGGAAAACAAAAGTCATTAAAAGAATTAGCTTTTTTTATTTTTGAAAGGCAGGGACTAAATGTCTAAATGTCAGTCTGTATCAGAAGAATTTATAGTGTTCATTGTTATGTTGATCATGTAAAAGAAAAAGATTTTCAAAAAACTTTTAAGTTCACAGAATGTAATAGCATGCAAGTAGGGAAAAACATCAACTCTTAAAAAGTTGAAATATATACTAATGTCAGGTTTTTTTGTTTTTTTTCTTTGTCTTCAGATTTACATTTGTGGTGGATTCAATGGGAACGAGTGTCTGCAGACAGCTGAATGTTACAACCCAGAGACCGACCAGTGGACGATGATCAGTCCCATGAACAGCCGCCGCAGTGGGATAGGTGTCATTGCATATGCGGATCATGTCTTTGCAGTAAGACCAGAAAGTAGTGCTGACACTCACGTAACATACAAGTCACATCTGTAATGTGCCTTGATCAGCAAGGCTGACAGATTTGGCAGTTTTGCTAACTTTGTTTTGTATTCATCAATAATCAGATTCCTATCCTGACCACAGGTTCAGAGAAGGCATTCTCACTCATTAATTTAACTGATTAGTGATGTTTCTGCTGCATGTATTTTTTCATTTCATGATTTGAATTTGCTCCATTCCCAAAATGATTTCACTGATGATTTCACATTTCCTCATCATTCCACTAGGGGAAATATGTTAGAGACAATTTCAAAATTATCCTCCAACACCTTTTGAAAAATAAGCCAAGTGATTAGCACTCATTCTCTTGGGACAGTACGTATTTTAGCTGTAAATTTGTCTTGCTAGTTGCCTTAAACCCACTGATTTAGTTGATTTGCTGCTATACCCTTTGGTAAAAAGCAAAGATTGTGTAGTCTCACCTTCGGAGACATACTTCTTTATTTAGCTAGCTACTCTTGAAGATTTATTTTCTATTTACACTGTCTCTATTCAAAAATGAAAAAATTATTATCAGCAGAATGCAGTGACCTTATCCTGGTGCTGACCTGCTGAAGAAAGGACTGAAACTCGAAGCTCCTTTTTGAAATAAAGGCAAAAGAGCTGTGAAGACAACTGAAAACATAAATACTTCACAATCATTTCACCCATGCATTTACTTTTAGGTTGGTGGCTTCGATGGAAACAGACGTCTGCGCACCGCTGAGGCTTACAACCCGCAAACCAATACGTGGAACCTCGTGTCCTCTATGTTGACCCGCCGCAGCAACTTTGGCATTGAGGTAATCAATAATCGCCTCTTTGCTGTCGGGGGCTTCAACGGCTTCACCACCACTTTCAACGTTGAGTACTACGACGCTTCAACCAACCGGTGGTTTAAAGCATGTGACATGGGGATTTTCCGCAGTGCCCTGAGCTGCTGTGTGGTGTCCGGACATCCCAACCTGTCTGATTACACCATTCCTCGTGACAGCCTGACATGTTTAAATGTGCCAGAAGAAGCAGCGGAGTCCACGTAACACCTTTAAAATGCAATACTGCCATGTGTCAACATCTGGGACTCCAACATGAAGGACTGAAATAAATCTTTAGAACATCAAACCGCTGGTGAACTGGACATTTTTTGTAGATATTTCAAAAACTTTAAGTGTGTGCGTGAGGAGACCGTGCACTGCAGATACTGGGTTTCATCAAGAGAACGCCATTGCAACAATAACAAATTTAAAAGAATTTTTCATTCCCTGCAAGGTATGGCTGCTGAGTAGAACGGACATGCACAAAGGGTGACCAGATCACAATAAGTCACATGTGGGACTTTTCCAAGTCCTCCTAGGTAAACACAACAAGAATAAAGGGAAGCTTTTACTCTCCCTTCTTAATTCAGCTGGGGTTCTGTCTAGTAACAGACTTTACACTTGAGTAGGAATGTATCCACGGGTCATTTTTGAGCAATTTCTGACAATTTTTGAATCTTTAACAAATATTACACACATATACTGTGTTGCTTAACACCATCTTTTCTCTTGTGTGAAACAGAAAAATAACTCTATTTCTCAGTGTGTATTTAATGTGCTTTGTGGTATTTTCCACTATATTACATAGAATTATATATTTGTTTATGATAAAAAAGCATGACCTTCATATTTACTAAGGAAAATCCGGTCTTTATGTGTTCAGGGAGGTTGCTGTGATCTGCTCTCAGATCCGCTATCCACTGAGCATTGCTGTTATGGGTTGCGTCTTTCTCCCACATGCTCTTCCAGTATTGCTCCGTCTCCAGCCTTGGTGGTACTGTTCTCATATTGTTCCCCTGACACTGAGAGTACACCTTGGATTGTTCTGTGGAGAACAGCTGGCTTATTCTCCTGCCTTCGATCTCTCTGGTGTACCTCTTCAAGCGACTGGCCAAGGCTTTGAGTTGTTGCTTGGCAGTTTCCAAGACCTCAGGTATGGACGGCTTGCTGTACTTCTTAGGCATCTTCTTTGTCACTGTGATGGCATCAGCCACACATGGGTAAATCAGTCCATTTTTTCACTTTATTAGTTTGCTTTGCAGTTTTCTTCATTAATATAATTCATTAATCATTTGGGTAAACCTAACACTGGTATTATGAGGCGCGCACATAGTAACATTGTGTGGTTTTTCTAAAATATTTTGTTATATTAATTATGTTTCTCTTTCTTTGAGTTACCTGGGTTTGGGTGGTGGCTGTTTTCTGTCTGGGCAAATATCGTGGCTGACAACTCTGGGAACAAAATGCCTGCTCAGCAGGACCAACCATGGGCTTACCAGGAGCAGGGGTGTTTTAGGTTTAGTTAGGTTATTCTGTGCTTAGTTAATATTAGTGTGTGTTTTTGTTTCCCCCCTATTGTGTGTAAATGGTTTGGCCAAATCATTATAAAAGCTACCCTCATGTGTCTTTGTAATTCGGTCAGTTTGTGAGTTAAGTTGTGTCTCACTTTGTTGGTTTAAGTTTCTGGAAATTACTTTTCGCAGAGTTATATTTAGTTGACCTCTTTTATGGGCCTGCTAATTATGATTTTGAATTTTGTCATTTTTGAACTTTTTGAGGGTTAAAATAAAGAAAACCCTTTTTGAAGATATTTTTTGCCTGTGTCCTCTATGCTTTGGCTGCTTGGTCCCTCACAGTCATACCATTCTGCAGCTCAGATAGTTGGCTAACCTCTCTCCGTGCTACCTTGAGGGTACTGCTCCTTGCGACTATTCAACTTGTAGCCAAGCATCTCACTGATCACTGCTGCCGTGTTGTAGATCAGCTTGTTAGTCTCGGAAATGGTGGCGGTATCGTCTATAGTGCTGCATTCACATGTTCTAGTAGATCCTCTGAGGGTACTTCACGTACATGTTCATTAGTCGTTAATAAATAGTGACACGTTTTACATTTTAAAATAAGGCTCCCATTGATAGTTGCAGATATTTATAATGCACTGATAAAATACAATATTATATGTTTAAAATATATCTTTACAAATGCCTATTGTGCTTACAAGGTAGTAACTTAGTCTGAAATGTTTAATATAGCAACTCTAGATGAAATATATAAGTGAATAGATCTCTATTTGGCAATAAACTGGTCAGGTTTTTCTCTTTCTTCTCTCTTTCTTTAATGCGTAACATTTATTAATGGTTTATAAAGTGTTTGAAGCTTAATTAATAACATAGCTATAAACGATTTATTAGCCATCTATAAGGGGAGTCTTATATTCCCCTATCCCACATTTGGGACAGGGGGAAAAAGCATAAAATGCTGTGCAGTCCCCCTACCTGCACAACATGAAGGTTGAAGCAACACCAACACAGCACCTTATTGCAGTAAACCAACGTGTAGACAGTGATTTGCAAAGCTGTTCATAGGAACAACCTCCCTCCATGGTGGTCTAATCTTTATTCTGATGCTGAATTGACTGATTTATGAATTTACTGTAAACATTTCTTACATTTTTCTTATTGCAAGCAGAAGGCTGTCCTGGGATTGTTCCTGCTGCTCCACTTTATTTTACAAAGACTCTAAATCAAACTCTTTCCATTATAATTTTCTAATTTTGGGATGATGTTTTCATACACACCTCTACATCTACATCAAACCAGGCTTGTCACATCCAACCTGCTTTTAGTCTTATATATATATTTTGTCTTATATCTTTGAGCAATTGTTCAACAGCAGATCTGCTACGCGTGTGCAGTCTGTGCTCAGGCAGGTGACTGCTTGCACCTGTCTGAGGTAACACTGTCAAGCACCGTCATTATAGCAGTCTTGTACGATATATACAGTACATATATTATAGTGTTGGTCTATAAAATTTTTCTAGAACACAAACCTGTTTTTTGTTTGTTTATTTGTTTGTTTTTTACTACTCTAGTACATCAGTAAAGTGCAGGAGCACATTTTTCCTCCTGGATAAAAGTCTAATACAATCCGAGAAAACAGCTTAGCCATGAATCATGCTATGTATCATATCTATGTTTGGCACTGCCATGTATTTTTAGACTCATATTTTTAATAACAAATACTTTAGGTTGTGTAGTAGGGAAAATACCGGGGCAATAATGAAAAGTACACAAAAAAGTGTGGCAATGAGCTTGCATGCATAAAAACTAAATGTGATATTGTAGTCCATAAGTTGACCTCTGTGAAGCAAACATACAAAATGCTGTGTGCTATCTGTGAGGCTCATTTGCAATACATTAAAACCAAATCAAAACAAAGCTGTTAAGCAATGAAAGGTTCATTTTTTTAAAAACGTAGATTTAGATTTGAAAACAATTCTATGGGGTGACTGTTGCCAAGTCATTTTGATGTCATAAGCTTCCATTCCATAATGTCACAGTTAGGTTTGATTTGGTGCTCAGAACACTTTAAGACAAACTGTATTGGATTGTAAGACAAACTTCAGACAAAAAAATAAGAAAAGCAGTCACAAAACTCAAGATGAGGGAAGAACAGCCTCCATACAAGTCGAGCTCGGTGTATAATGAACTCCGTTTTGGGGGAAAATTTTGTGATGCAATCATCAAAGTGGAGGATGTTGAATTTCCGGTCCACAAGATAATCCTGTGTAACTGCACCCCGTACTTCAGGTGAGTTGCTTACCTGATAATGGGGAGGAATGATTACCGATTTATGTAATTCATGGTCTTAGTCTGTGAAACAGTGCCAACAAAAAGGAATCATGGAGCTTTTGTGATAAAAAGACAGTCACAGTCAACTGACAGATATACCCAAAACATAACGCAAACATTTGCACTTGGTGATTGCATGAACTAAATTCAGACTGTGTTGAGCTGAAGTTTCATTTATGTGTTTTATTAAGTTACATTAATATCTTATCAAGTGTTATCCACACAGTAAAACACACCAGATTTACTAATACTAAAAAGGTTGAATGCTATTATGCAGTTATATGCTGTGCAAAAGTTTTGAGTTGCCTCTCATGTCGTTATGTTTTGCTTTGAATTAGATGATTTTTTAAAGGTACACTTGAACAACAGTTCTCAGAGGCTTTCAAAGGTTTTGATTGGACATTTTTCACCCTTTTCGGTCCAGTCCTTGTACCTGACCATTTTCAGAGGAATGCTTTTGTTTTGTTTTGTTTTTGTTCATTTGTTTATTTGTTTGTTAAGCCATTTAAGCTAGGAATGGTTATGGAAGGGAAACAGGGACTGTAATTGAGCAAAATGCACTGGAACTTCCATAAGGAAAGGAAACTGGCTGAGATATGCCAAATTACACGGTAACTAGACTGAAGATCAGTGGAAACAGGCCTTATGGAGTTGACTTAAACATTTGTCATAGAGGTACAACACTGAGTGTCTAGAATCAGCTGTAAAACAAGGTGGAGGCTCTGTCACTGCATTTTGTTTGGCAATAGCTTCATATACATACTGCCAGTGTAATAAATCCAACACTCAAGCTCACTAAACATGTACAAACTCTGTTTTGGAGTTATATCCTCTACAGCAATATGGACTAGACATGAAAAGACTATCACAATAATCACATAGTAACACATGCAATCAGGCGATCATTTCCATTCCAGTCAATTGATTTTATATATTTATCCTACTTGTGCTTGACATGGTTTATTATCTTGTTGCTTCCACACCTTTTAAAATTCTCTGCTCTGTGTCCATCTCTACCCTCAGAGCTCTCTTCACCTCTTGGAGCGACCCAGACAAACAGGTCTTCAACATACCTGGCTTGTCTCCTGAGATGATGGCACTCATCATTGACTTTGCATACACTGGCAGTGTTTCTGTAACGGAGGAAAACGCAGTGGAACTTCTCATGGCAGCTGCTCAACTCAATGTAATGGACATTGTAAAAATCTGCAGTGACTTCGTGGGGGAGCAACTCTGCGCAGAGAACTGTGTTGGCATTTGGCAGTTCACAAAAGTACACTTATCACCCGAACTACGTGCCAAGGCCTTCCACTACATCATCAGTAACTTTGAGCAGGTGGTTCTTCAGGAGGAGTTCCTGCAGCTAACTGTGGAGGAACTTGGTGATATTCTTGAAAGAGATGACCTCAATGTACAGTGTGAGAGCACTGCGTACGAAGCACTTATAAAGTGGATTAGCCATGTGCCTGCAGAACGGGAACAACACCTCATCGCTCTGTTGTCTAAGGTGTATAAACTTCCATTACTACATTTAGTTTCGACTTAAATCTTCAGCATTTAAGTCATAGATTGAGTCAATCCATCTGGGTATAAGGATGCTTTAATCGCTCGAGATGTTGGTCTTTTCAGCTGTAGCCAAACCACATTTAAGCAATTCTCTTCTTTTGTCTATGTTGACAAAAAGGCTAATGGTGTCTCACTTTGGTCTCCCTCTTGCTAGCAATAAGAAAATGAAATAACACTACGAGCATTATCCTAAAGAAGCTGGAGTTGACTAAAACTGATATAGTTCAAATTCAATGTTTCCATTGTCTAAGTCCTATTGTCTTCTGTCATGTCTCTGTAGGTCCGACTGGGACTGGTGACTTTAGACTACCTAAGGGACAATGTGCGGCTCAATCAGTTGGTGCAGACCAGTTCTGACCGTCTGTCCATGATAAAGGCTGCCATTATATTACCACAAAATATGACCAACAGACCCTATGTGTTTTGCCTCTGTCCCCATCTTGCTCGTCCCCGCCTGCCTCATTCCGTCCTGCTGGCCATTGGGGGATGGAGTGACCGTAATCCAACTAACGCCATCGAGGCCTATGATTACCGGGCTGAATGCTGGGTAAACGTAACAAACAACCTGGAGCATCCTCGTGCCTATCATGGAGCCGCCTTCCTCAACGGGTACGTCTACTCCATTGGTGGCTTTGACAGGGTGGAGCATTTCAACAGCGTCCGTAGGTTTGACCTGACCACTCGCACCTGGAATGAGGTGGCACCCATGTACTGCCGCCGCTGCTATGTGAGCGTGACTGTGTTGAACGGGTTCATCTATGCCATGGGAGGCTACGACGGGCATGTACGACTCAGCAGTGCAGAGCGCTATCAACCTGAAACCAACCAGTGGAGTCTTATTGCATCCATGCATGAACAGAGGAGCGATGCCAGCTGCACAACACTTCACAGCCGGGTGGGTAAAGTAAAAGAGCAGGAGAGAAATAGAGTAGGGTCTCAGGCACACAGGCCTAGAGACCTGTCAGCAACCTTTTGGTAACAACCAGTTGCTAGTGAAAAATATGTATTCCTCGGCTGGTTAGGGAGTGGTTGTATGAAAGACACTGACTTCTACAAATAGTTTGTGAGTGTTTGCAGACAAGTCAGAGTATTCCATGCAAACCTCTGGTGTGCTCAACAGTCTGCTAATGACCAAAGCAAACACAAGGAGGTTTGTGGTGCAACACCTTTCTTCAATTTCACACTAGTGACACCATCAACCTCCAGCTACCACTTGCCAACCAGTCAGGGGATACACATTTTTTACAGTGAAGCGAGGTGCAAGATACCTCACAAACTGGTTTCTAAGCTAGAGTGATGAAGGCCTAAATTGAACAAAACTACACATTTAAAACTACCTGTATGCCCGTAATAGTGATGATAAGGAAAACAAAAGTCATTAAAAGAATTAGCTTTTTTTATTTTTGAAAGGCAGGGACTAAATGTCTAAATGTCAGTCTGTATCAGAAGAATTTATAGTGTTCATTGTTATGTTGATCATGTAAAAGAAAAAGATTTTCAAAAAACTTTTAAGTTCACAGAATGTAATAGCATGCAAGTAGGGAAAAACATCAACTCTTAAAAAGTTGAAATATATACTAATGTCAGGTTTTTTTGTTTTTTTTCTTTGTCTTCAGATTTACATTTGTGGTGGATTCAATGGGAACGAGTGTCTGCAGACAGCTGAATGTTACAACCCAGAGACCGACCAGTGGACGATGATCAGTCCCATGAACAGCCGCCGCAGTGGGATAGGTGTCATTGCATATGCGGATCATGTCTTTGCAGTAAGACCAGAAAGTAGTGCTGACACTCACGTAACATACAAGTCACATCTGTAATGTGCCTTGATCAGCAAGGCTGACAGATTTGGCAGTTTTGCTAACTTTGTTTTGTATTCATCAATAATCAGATTCCTATCCTGACCACAGGTTCAGAGAAGGCATTCTCACTCATTAATTTAACTGATTAGTGATGTTTCTGCTGCATGTATTTTTTCATTTCATGATTTGAATTTGCTCCATTCCCAAAATGATTTCACTGATGATTTCACATTTCCTCATCATTCCACTAGGGGAAATATGTTAGAGACAATTTCAAAATTATCCTCCAACACCTTTTGAAAAATAAGCCAAGTGATTAGCACTCATTCTCTTGGGACAGTACGTATTTTAGCTGTAAATTTGTCTTGCTAGTTGCCTTAAACCCACTGATTTAGTTGATTTGCTGCTATACCCTTTGGTAAAAAGCAAAGATTGTGTAGTCTCACCTTCGGAGACATACTTCTTTATTTAGCTAGCTACTCTTGAAGATTTATTTTCTATTTACACTGTCTCTATTCAAAAATGAAAAAATTATTATCAGCAGAATGCAGTGACCTTATCCTGGTGCTGACCTGCTGAAGAAAGGACTGAAACTCGAAGCTCCTTTTTGAAATAAAGGCAAAAGAGCTGTGAAGACAACTGAAAACATAAATACTTCACAATCATTTCACCCATGCATTTACTTTTAGGTTGGTGGCTTCGATGGAAACAGACGTCTGCGCACCGCTGAGGCTTACAACCCGCAAACCAATACGTGGAACCTCGTGTCCTCTATGTTGACCCGCCGCAGCAACTTTGGCATTGAGGTAATCAATAATCGCCTCTTTGCTGTCGGGGGCTTCAACGGCTTCACCACCACTTTCAACGTTGAGTACTACGACGCTTCAACCAACCGGTGGTTTAAAGCATGTGACATGGGGATTTTCCGCAGTGCCCTGAGCTGCTGTGTGGTGTCCGGACATCCCAACCTGTCTGATTACACCATTCCTCGTGACAGCCTGACATGTTTAAATGTGCCAGAAGAAGCAGCGGAGTCCACGTAACACCTTTAAAATGCAATACTGCCATGTGTCAACATCTGGGACTCCAACATGAAGGACTGAAATAAATCTTTAGAACATCAAACCGCTGGTGAACTGGACATTTTTTGTAGATATTTCAAAAACTTTAAGTGTGTGCGTGAGGAGACCGTGCACTGCAGATACTGGGTTTCATCAAGAGAACGCCATTGCAACAATAACAAATTTAAAAGAATTTTTCATTCCCTGCAAGGTATGGCTGCTGAGTAGAACGGACATGCACAAAGGGTGACCAGATCACAATAAGTCACATGTGGGACTTTTCCAAGTCCTCCTAGGTAAACACAACAAGAATAAAGGGAAGCTTTTACTCTCCCTTCTTAATTCAGCTGGGGTTCTGTCTAGTAACAGACTTTACACTTGAGTAGGAATGTATCCACGGGTCATTTTTGAGCAATTTCTGACAATTTTTGAATCTTTAACAAATATTACACACATATACTGTGTTGCTTAACACCATCTTTTCTCTTGTGTGAAACAGAAAAATAACTCTATTTCTCAGTGTGTATTTAATGTGCTTTGTGGTATTTTCCACTATATTACATAGAATTATATATTTGTTTATGATAAAAAAGCATGACCTTCATATTTACTAAGGAAAATCCGGTCTTTATGTGTTCAGGGAGGTTGCTGTGATCTGCTCTCAGATCCGCTATCCACTGAGCATTGCTGTTATGGGTTGCGTCTTTCTCCCACATGCTCTTCCAGTATTGCTCCGTCTCCAGCCTTGGTGGTACTGTTCTCATATTGTTCCCCTGACACTGAGAGTACACCTTGGATTGTTCTGTGGAGAACAGCTGGCTTATTCTCCTGCCTTCGATCTCTCTGGTGTACCTCTTCAAGCGACTGGCCAAGGCTTTGAGTTGTTGCTTGGCAGTTTCCAAGACCTCAGGTATGGACGGCTTGCTGTACTTCTTAGGCATCTTCTTTGTCACTGTGATGGCATCAGCCACACATGGGTAAATCAGTCCATTTTTTCACTTTATTAGTTTGCTTTGCAGTTTTCTTCATTAATATAATTCATTAATCATTTGGGTAAACCTAACACTGGTATTATGAGGCGCGCACATAGTAACATTGTGTGGTTTTTCTAAAATATTTTGTTATATTAATTATGTTTCTCTTTCTTTGAGTTACCTGGGTTTGGGTGGTGGCTGTTTTCTGTCTGGGCAAATATCGTGGCTGACAACTCTGGGAACAAAATGCCTGCTCAGCAGGACCAACCATGGGCTTACCAGGAGCAGGGGTGTTTTAGGTTTAGTTAGGTTATTCTGTGCTTAGTTAATATTAGTGTGTGTTTTTGTTTCCCCCCTATTGTGTGTAAATGGTTTGGCCAAATCATTATAAAAGCTACCCTCATGTGTCTTTGTAATTCGGTCAGTTTGTGAGTTAAGTTGTGTCTCACTTTGTTGGTTTAAGTTTCTGGAAATTACTTTTCGCAGAGTTATATTTAGTTGACCTCTTTTATGGGCCTGCTAATTATGATTTTGAATTTTGTCATTTTTGAACTTTTTGAGGGTTAAAATAAAGAAAACCCTTTTTGAAGATATTTTTTGCCTGTGTCCTCTATGCTTTGGCTGCTTGGTCCCTCACAGTCATACCATTCTGCAGCTCAGATAGTTGGCTAACCTCTCTCCGTGCTACCTTGAGGGTACTGCTCCTTGCGACTATTCAACTTGTAGCCAAGCATCTCACTGATCACTGCTGCCGTGTTGTAGATCAGCTTGTTAGTCTCGGAAATGGTGGCGGTATCGTCTATAGTGCTGCATTCACATGTTCTAGTAGATCCTCTGAGGGTACTTCACGTACATGTTCATTAGTCGTTAATAAATAGTGACACGTTTTACATTTTAAAATAAGGCTCCCATTGATAGTTGCAGATATTTATAATGCACTGATAAAATACAATATTATATGTTTAAAATATATCTTTACAAATGCCTATTGTGCTTACAAGGTAGTAACTTAGTCTGAAATGTTTAATATAGCAACTCTAGATGAAATATATAAGTGAATAGATCTCTATTTGGCAATAAACTGGTCAGGTTTTTCTCTTTCTTCTCTCTTTCTTTAATGCGTAACATTTATTAATGGTTTATAAAGTGTTTGAAGCTTAATTAATAACATAGCTATAAACGATTTATTAGCCATCTATAAGGGGAGTCTTATATTCCCCTAT
The DNA here is from genome assembly GCF_057381845.1 of Rhamphochromis longiceps. Classification (NCBI taxonomy): domain Eukaryota; kingdom Metazoa; phylum Chordata; class Actinopteri; order Cichliformes; family Cichlidae; genus Rhamphochromis; species Rhamphochromis longiceps. The sequence continues at coordinate 37,832,846 of NC_140562.1, read as the reverse complement.
CCCACATTTGGGACAGGGGGAAAAAGCATAAAATGCTGTGCAGTCCCCCTACCTGCACAACATGAAGGTTGAAGCAACACCAACACAGCACCTTATTGCAGTAAACCAACGTGTAGACAGTGATTTGCAAAGCTGTTCATAGGAACAACCTCCCTCCATGGTGGTCTAATCTTTATTCTGATGCTGAATTGACTGATTTATGAATTTACTGTAAACATTTCTTACATTTTTCTTATTGCAAGCAGAAGGCTGTCCTGGGATTGTTCCTGCTGCTCCACTTTATTTTACAAAGACTCTAAATCAAACTCTTTCCATTATAATTTTCTAATTTTGGGATGATGTTTTCATACACACCTCTACATCTACATCAAACCAGGCTTGTCACATCCAACCTGCTTTTAGTCTTATATATATATTTAGTCTTATATCTTTGAGCAATTGTTCAACAGCAGATCTGCTACGCATGTGCAGTCTGTGCTCAGGCAGGTGACTGCTTGCACCTGTCTGAGGTAACACTGTCAAGCACCGTCATTATAGCAGTCTTGTACGATATATACAGTACATATATTATAGTGTTGGTCTATAAAATTTTTCTAGAACACAAACCTGTTTTTTGTTTGTTTATTTGTTTGTTTTTTACTACTCTAGTACATCAGTAAAGTGCAGGAGCACATTTTTCCTCCTGGATAAAAGTCTAATACAATCCGAGAAAACAGCTTAGCCATGAATCATGCTATGTATCATATCTATGTTTGGCACTGCCATGTATTTTTAGACTCATATTTTTAATAACAAATACTTTAGGTTGTGTAGTAGGGAAAATACCGGGGCAATAATGAAAAGTACACAAAAAAGTGTGGCAATGAGCTTGCATGCATAAAAACTAAATGTGATATTGTAGTCCATAAGTTGACCTCTGTGAAGCAAACATACAAAATGCTGTGTGCTATCTGTGAGGCTCATTTGCAATACATTAAAACCAAATCAAAACAAAGCTGTTAAGCAATGAAAGGTTCATTTTTTAAAAAACGTAGATTTAGATTTGAAAACAATTCTATGGGGTGACTGTTGCCAAGTCATTTTGATGTCATAAGCTTCCATTCCATAATGTCACAGTTAGGTTTGATTTGGTGCTCAGAACACTTTAAGACAAACTGTATTGGATTGTAAGACAAACTTCAGACAAAAAAATAAGAAAAGCAGTCACAAAACTCAAGATGAGGGAAGAACAGCCTCCATACAAGTCGAGCTCGGTGTATAATGAACTCCGTTTTGGGGGAAAATTTTGTGATGCAATCATCAAAGTGGAGGATGTTGAATTTCCGGTCCACAAGATAATCCTGTGTAACTGCACCCCGTACTTCAGGTGAGTTGCTTACCTGATAATGGGGAGGAATGATTACCGATTTATGTAATTCATGGTCTTAGTCTGTGAAACAGTGCCAACAAAAAGGAATCATGGAGCTTTTGTGATAAAAAGACGGTCACAGTCAACTGACAGATATACCCAAAACATAACGCAAACATTTGCACTTGGTGATTGCATGAACTAAATTCAGACTGTGTTGAGCTGAAGTTTCATTTATGTGTTTTATTAAGTTACATTAATATCTTATCAAGTGTTATCCACACAGTAAAACACACCAGATTTACTAATACTAAAAAGGTTGAATGCTATTATGCAGTTATATGCTGTGCAAAAGTTTTGAGTTGCCTCTCATGTCGTTATGTTTTGCTTTGAATTAGATGATTTTTTAAAGGTACACTTGAACAACAGTTCTCAGAGGCTTTCAAAGGTTTTGATTGGACATTTTTCACCCTTTTCGGTCCAGTCCTTGTACCTGACCATTTTCAGAGGAATGCTTTTGTTTTGTTTTGTTTTTGTTCATTTGTTTATTTGTTTGTTAAGCCATTTAAGCTAGGAATGGTTATGGAAGGGAAACAGGGACTGTAATTGAGCAAAATGCACTGGAACTTCCATAAGGAAAGGAAACTGGCTGAGATATGCCAAATTACACGGTAACTAGACTGAAGATCAGTGGAAACAGGCCTTATGGAGTTGACTTAAACATTTGTCATAGAGGTACAACACTGAGTGTCTAGAATCAGCTGTAAAACAAGGTGGAGGCTCTGTCACTGCATTTTGTTTGGCAATAGCTTCATATACATACTGCCAGTGTAATAAATCCAACACTCAAGCTCACTAAACATGTACAAACTCTGTTTTGGAGTTATATCCTCTACAGCAATATGGACTAGACATGAAAAGACTATCACAATAATCACATAGTAACACATGCAATCAGGCGATCATTTCCATTCCAGTCAATTGATTTTATATATTTATCCTACTTGTGCTTGACATGGTTTATTATCTTGTTGCTTCCACACCTTTTAAAATTCTCTGCTCTGTGTCCATCTCTACCCTCAGAGCTCTCTTCACCTCTTGGAGCGACCCAGACAAACAGGTCTTCAACATACCTGGCTTGTCTCCTGAGATGATGGCACTCATCATTGACTTTGCATACACTGGCAGTGTTTCTGTAACGGAGGAAAACGCAGTGGAACTTCTCATGGCAGCTGCTCAACTCAATGTAATGGACATTGTAAAAATCTGCAGTGACTTCGTGGGGGAGCAACTCTGCGCAGAGAACTGTGTTGGCATTTGGCAGTTCACAAAAGTACACTTATCACCCGAACTACGTGCCAAGGCCTTCCACTACATCATCAGTAACTTTGAGCAGGTGGTTCTTCAGGAGGAGTTCCTGCAGCTAACTGTGGAGGAACTTGGTGATATTCTTGAAAGAGATGACCTCAATGTACAGTGTGAGAGCACTGCGTACGAAGCACTTATAAAGTGGATTAGCCATGTGCCTGCAGAACGGGAACAACACCTCATCGCTCTGTTGTCTAAGGTGTATAAACTTCCATTACTACATTTAGTTTCGACTTAAATCTTCAGCATTTAAGTCATAGATTGAGTCAATCCATCTGGGTATAAGGATGCTTTAATCGCTCGAGATGTTGGTCTTTTCAGCTGTAGCCAAACCACATTTAAGCAATTCTCTTCAAGATCATTAAAACTGTATCAGAAAGCTTCACAGAATAAATTGTATTTATTTAGTGTAGTTGCTAGGCCTATGACTAAAAACTGTCCGTAACAAGTACAACCATTCTCCCCTGTTTGTGTTCCTCAGCTTTATTTTAGTTTATGTCATTTGTTTTTTATATAAAGTTAAACTTAACACATTAGATTTAAGATTTATCTTCATCAGAACTGTACAAAGGACTTTTGTCTATGTTGACAAAAAGGCTAATGGTGTCTCACTTTGGTCTCCCTCTTGCTAGCAATAAGAAAATGAAATAACACTACGAGCATTATCCTAAAGAAGCTTGAGTTGACTAAAACTGATATAGTTCAAATTCAATGTTTCCATTGTCTAAGTCCTATTGTCTTCTGTCATCTCTCTGTAGGTCCGACTGGGACTGGTGACTTTAGACTACCTAAGGGACAATGTGCGGCTCAATCAGTTGGTGCAGACCAGTTCTGACCGTCTGTCCATGATAAAGGCTGTCATTATATTACCACAAAATATGACCAACAGACCCTATGTGTTTCGCCTCTGTCCCCATCTTGCTCGTCCCCGTCTGCCTCATTCCGTCCTGCTGGCCATTGGGGGATGGAGTGACCGTAATCCAACTAACGCCATCGAGGCCTATGATTACCGGGCTGAATGCTGGGTAAACGTAACAAACAACCTGGAGCATCCTCGTGCCTATCATGGAGCCGCCTTCCTCAACGGGTACGTCTACTCCATTGGTGGCTTCGACAGGGTGGAGCATTTCAACAGCGTCCGTAGGTTTGACCTGACCACTCGCACCTGGAATGAGGTGGCACCCATGTACTGCCGCCGCTGCTATGTGAGCGTGACTGTGTTGAACGGGTTCATCTATGCCATGGGAGGCTACGACGGGCATGTACGACTCAGCAGTGCAGAGCGCTATCAACCTGAAACCAACCAGTGGAGTCTTATTGCATCCATGCATGAACAGAGGAGCGATGCCAGCTGCACAACACTTCACAGCCGGGTGGGTAAAGTAAAAGAGCAGGAGAGAAATAGAGTAGGGTCTCAGGCACACAGGCCTAGAGACCTGTCAGCAACCTTTTGGTAACAACCAGTTGCTAGTGAAAAATATGTATTCCTCGGCTGGTTAGGGAGTGGTTGTAAGAAAGACACTGACTTCTACAAATAGTTTGTGAGTGTTTGCAGACAAGTCAGAGTATTCCATGCAAACCTCTGGTGTGCTCAACAGTCTGCTAATGACCAAAGCAAACACAAGGAGGTTTGTGGTGCAACACCTTTCTTCAATTTCACACTAGTGACACCATCAACCTCCAGCTACCACTTGCCAACCAGTCAGGGGATACACATTTTTTACAGTGAAGCGAGGTGCAAGATACCTCACAAACTGGTTTCTAAGCTAGAGTGATGAAGGCCTAAATTGAACAAAACTACACATTTAAAACTACCTGTATGCCCGTAATAGTGATGATAAGGAAAACAAAAGTCATTAAAAGAATTAGCTTTTTTTATTTTTGAAAGGCAGGGACTAAATGTCTAAATGTCAGTCTGTATCAGAAGAATTTATAGTGTTCATTGTTATGTTGATCATGTAAAAGAAAAAGATTTTCAAAAAACTTTTAAGTTCACAGAATGTAATAGCATGCAAGTAGGGAAAAACATCAACTCTTAAAAAGTTGAAATATATACTAATGTCAGGTTTTTTTGTTTTTTTTCTTTGTCTTCAGATTTACATTTGTGGTGGATTCAATGGGAACGAGTGTCTGCAGACAGCTGAATGTTACAACCCAGAGACCGACCAGTGGACGATGATCAGTCCCATGAACAGCCGCCGCAGTGGGATAGGTGTCATTGCATATGCGGATCATGTCTTTGCAGTAAGACCAGAAAGTAGTGCTGACACTCACGTAACATACAAGTCACATCTGTAATGTGCCTTGATCAGCAAGGCTGACAGATTTGGCAGTTTTGCTAACTTTGTTTTGTATTCATCAATAATCAGATTCCTATCCTGACCACAGGTTCAGAGAAGGCATTCTCACTCATTAATTTAACTGATTAGTGATGTTTCTGCTGCATGTATTTTTTCATTTCATGATTTGAATTTGCTCCATTCCCAAAATGATTTCACTGATGATTTCACATTTCCTCATCATTCCACTAGGGGAAATATGTTAGAGACAATTTCAAAATTATCCTCCAACACCTTTTGAAAAATAAGCCAAGTGATTAGCACTCATTCTCTTGGGACAGTACGTATTTTAGCTGTAAATTTGTCTTGCTAGTTGCCTTAAACCCACTGATTTAGTTGATTTGCTGCTATACCCTTTGGTAAAAAGCAAAGATTGTGTAGTCTCACCTTTGGAGACATACTTCTTTATTTAGCTAGCTACTCTTGAAGATTTATTTTCTATTTACACTGTCTCTATTCAAAAATGAAAAAATTATTATCAGCAGAATGCAGTGACCTTATCCTGATGCTGACCTGCTGAAGAAAGGACTGAAACTCGAAGCTCCTTTTTGAAATAAAGGCAAAAGAGCTGTGAAGACAACTGAAAACATAAATACTTCACAATCATTTCACCCATGCATTTACTTTTAGGTTGGTGGCTTCGATGGAAACAGACGTCTGCGCACCGCTGAGGCTTACAACCCGCAAACCAATACGTGGAACCTTGTGTCCTCTATGTTGACCCGCCGCAGCAACTTTGGCATTGAGGTAATCAATAATCGCCTCTTTGCTGTCGGGGGCTTCAACGGCTTCACCACCACTTTCAACGTTGAGTACTACGACGCTTCAACCAACCGGTGGTTTAAAGCATGTGACATGGGGATTTTCCGCAGTGCCCTGAGCTGCTGTGTGGTGTCCGGACATCCCAACCTGTCTGATTACACCATTCCTCGTGACAGCCTGACATGTTTAAATGTGCCAGAAGAAGCAGCGGAGTCCACGTAACACCTTTAAAATGCAATACTGCCATGTGTCAACATCTGGGACTCCAACATGAAGGACTGAAATAAATCTTTAGAACATCAAACCGCTGGTGAACTGGACATTTTTTGTAGATATTTCAAAAACTTTAAGTGTGTGCGTGAGGAGACCGTGCACTGCAGATACTGGGTTTCATCAAGAGAACGCCATTGCAACAATAACAAATTTAAAAGAATTTTTCATTCCCTGCAAGGTATGGCTGCTGAGTAGAACGGACATGCACAAAGGGTGACCAGATCACAATAAGTCACATGTGGGACTTTTCCAAGTCCTCCTAGGTAAACACAACAAGAATAAAGGGAAGCTTTTACTCTCCCTTCTTAATTCAGCTGGGTTCTGTCTAGTAACAGACTTTACACTTGAGTAGGAATGTATCCACGGGTCTTTTTTGAGCAATTTCTGACAATTTCTGAATCTTTAACAAATATTACACACATATACTGTGTTGCTTCACATATACCATCTTTTCTCTTGTGTGAAACAGAAAAATAACTCTATTTCTCAGTGTGTATTTAATGTGCTTTGTGGTATTTTCCACTACATTGCATAGAATTAAATATTTGTTTATGATAAAAAGCATGACCTTTTTATTTACTAAGGAAAATCCGGTCTTTATGTGAGCAAGTAAAATTGAATTGAATTGAATTACGGTTGCAAAATAGCTCAAAAACTCAAAAGTGACCTGTACATGACTTAAATGTGTTTTTCCTGTAGTGTTTCACCTTAAAGCACAAATGTCAGCCTCATGATGTCACTGGAGTAAATACCAATGGGTCACCAAAGTCAGAGTCATCATCTGTGGAAGAATTTCTGCACAAAAGCCTCCGCCAATCCAGTGTCAAGACAGAGTGCATTAATTTTACAATCTATTTGAAAATAAAATCTGATATTATTGCATTTGCAATGTGGCTAGAGCCTTAGATTTACTATTTAGGAACCATAAATGTGTGTACTACTGCCACTGCTGAAGCAAGCCATCAAGCTGTTGTTGAGTCTGCGTCATACTGAGCCAAAGCGTTGGATCAAGCAACAGACAGAACAGTCGACAGTGCCATCTCTTGAGCAATGCTTTGGCATGGGTAATAAATGGTTTTACTTTGTATTCAGCATTCACACTGAAAATGGAGCTGTACTCAGTGAAACATCAATATACCATGTGAACAACAGTGTATGTGTTTTTTAAACGTAGAATTTGTTTTGAAATTACAAGGCAGAGTAAGGAAACCTGCTGCTAATACTGGCCCATTACCATATTCTTCTGTTAGCTGTCACCTGACTGCAAAAATTATTTCAAGCGCTAAGCTAATGTGCTGATATAAATCAAGAGGTCCACACCGCATCAGAAATTATACTCACTGCAGCCTGGAGGAGTGACGTCTCTCCTCACTCAGACATTGCTGTAAAATCGTGGTTTATGGGGTTGATGTGGTGAGCAGGAACTTAGGAGCCTGTCCCGTGTGACCTATGATTGATTGTCAGCTTCGAGTGCTCACCTGTGCAGCATCCAAAGATGGTGGTGGATAAGCATATTCATGGCTGCCCGTCTTGACCTTTATGAAGTAATTAAGGGCCTGAGCTCACTGAAAAGAGCTGAGTGCTCAAGTGCTCCACAAAGCTGCACTGGACCTCAGTGAGTTGCCTGCCTCACCTCCAGAAATTGGGTTTTTGAAATCCATTTCGTGTTGTCAGGGTATGGTTAAACAGCAGCATAGATACGGCATTCATTTGTTAGTAATGTTGTTAAATAATTTTTGCATTAATTCAAACAATTTTTTTTATCACAAATGAATGAAAAATGTATTTTCCTGAAGAAGAGCATTTTTAAAAGAGATACACGCTACAGAGAGCTTCTTCTCTTTACTTATGCTCTGACAGCTGTGAACGCTCAAGCGCTGCACAAACCTAAACACTGTATTTAATACTCGCTCCCTGACCTTATCTGTGAGGCTTCCAACAAACCGAACCGCTAAATTGGATGAACTTTTAAACGGGTACTTCAGAGAAACCAAGCAAGTAGATTGGGACAGGCCTTTAAATTGGAGTTGATTTTTTTGAGAGACAATTTAAATGACACTAACAAAACTCTATCAAGTTCCATGTCTATTAAGCCACTTTAAAGAAATGTTACTATTACTATCTCTGCTTTAACCACTCCCTAGAAAGATATTCTAGTCTGTTTATGAGGCTTCTGTAAACTGGGCACATAGACGCATGACAAATATCAAGCACCTGTGCCTCAAGAGCAAACAGGATTTTGAAAGTGTTTTTTTCTCCTACTAAGTAAATAAGTAGGAATGGTGTTCTTTTCTGATAAAAGTCTCCAAATACTTATGCGGGAATCTCCTTGGGACTCTCGCCACAATAAATCCTATTATTTTCTACACGCAGACTCCATCCTCTTATTCCCACCTTCAATTTAGGTGATCTGCTTCTCTAGTTTAACCATAACCCAAACTAATTACTCCTGTGGCCTTAACATGACCTTCAATAATTACTGAAATAACTGGTGACAGAAGCTTTCACTCATCATGTTTTAAGAGTCTTCCATAGGTTTCCTCCGAGAGGCTGTTAATTGCTCGAGAAACAATGGGTGAAGCAAAACTGGTGATTAAAGCAGAACATAATATTGTTTAACAACATCATTTCTTTGAGTTTAGATTGTAGCCAATTTGCCTGAATTAAAACCTTCTGTTCCAACATCATAAAACTGATCCATGGATAGTAATTTTAAATGAAACAACAAAGTAAAACGTTAAGTCAGGATTACTGTAATTAAGCCTAAGAGAAATCTGTCACTCTCTCCTGTTGGATTCCTGTCAGTTGTAAAGCTACATGTAGCCCCACTCTGCAAGTCCAGCACGTTTTGATCAGCAGGCTAACAGGCAGGAAAAGATTAGGAGTGCATCATTAATAATAGCTCTATTTGGTTTCCAGTGTATGTCAGTACAGTGAGCAATGCGAAGAAATGGTGTAACCAGATGTAACTGAGCTCAGACAGATTTACTAATTAAACTGCGCAACAGCTGAGTAAAGGGGCTACCTTTACTTTGTAAATCCAGCTGAGAAAGGTCAGTTTATTTTATTGTTATTGCAACAGTAAGCAGGGGCTCCACCAGTTTTACTTTTTACTTTTGTGCAGACTCTGATTGTAAATTTCTTATTATAATTTGCATAATATTTAGATTGCAGTTGAGGTGAAAAAAAATGCATTCTGAGTCTTTAGCTAAACTGTTTTTCTTGATGCTGATGAAAAATGTCATGAGGTTTAGGTAAGGGTGAATTCATTAGATATTCACAATGCTGAGACGTTCCAAGTCCCCTTACACTACGTATGCAATGGTGGTGTTGTTGACAACTGCATAATATGAAACTTTGAAAGGCTGCAACCTGAGGGAACTGTGGGATAGCATTATCACCTGTCCTTTGACAAAAGATGGTTCTTCCCGTGTTAAAAGAGATAAGGAAGGAAGCACCGGAAACCCTTCTTTAGCATTTAGAAAGTTCGACAACCTCTTGTCAAGACTGCCACTTAGATACTTCTGGGTCATTTCACTCAGTTAGGAGGCTTCCTAAGCAGAGGAGACTATTCAACCAGAACCTAAGGCTTCACTTCTGTGCAGAGGGAGCAGGTGGTGATGTGTTATCCACTTTAATGTACAGTTTATGGTCAACATATCTTCCTTGAAAACGGTCTAACCTAGGTCTGAAACCATTACATGTTTTAATACTGACCTATAAATGAGGCAAAAGGGAAGAATAAATGACATACTACACTGCCAAATTTAATAAGGACACTAAATAAAAAGTTTATTCTGGGTAATGGTTATTTCTTCAGTCAGACTCACTAGCCAGTTTGATCTGACTGGTAAAGAATTAAGCTATGAGTGAATTATGAGTGGACTATTTAGCTGTGGTATCATTACAAGAAAAAGGAACTACGCATCCCAGCAGGTGAACAGAAAATGGATTCAACTTTAAACAACTTCTTTCTAGAAACAAGCTAAATGCTGATCTGACATGGAGTGAATATTGTTGTGGGCATTTTTCTTTCCATGTCTGCTGTTTGTCTACATCTGTGCAACTGGGTGGAAAGCTGAATGTGATAGCCAGCCGGCCGGGGCTGTTGACCTTGGAGGACTACCTTCTGGCAACAGATCTGCTTCCTGCATTGATTTTTATTTTCATGGCTGGGTTATTTGGGTTTCTACCCTCGAGTCTCAGCTCAGCTGCCACCAAGGTCAGTTGGGGAGAGAAGGAATCTGTTTTTGTCTCCATTAGTTTCACACCATAAGTAGATATGGATATGTTGTCAGAATCTTTTTATCTGCCTACTCCACCTGCAGTTACCTCCAAAAGCTCTATACTGCCTTTCTATTTTTCTTTATGTTTCCTTTCTTTTTGACTTAGGGAAGAAATTATGCTAAATTAAGTTTCTTTATTTACCAGAGTAACAAATGAAGACTTACAGGTAAACAGTTTTAAATGTCAAAAAATTGCAAATTTCTTGATGTGGGATTTATATAAGTTACAAAGTAACAAATGCATTTTCCTAGACAGTGAAGTACCTGATGACTTCTAATTTTAGCCTTCATGCTAACTATGTTGACTTATAAAAGAGGACCAATCTCATAAACCTTTGAAGGAGATATGCAGTGCAGGAAAATCAAGAATGTAAACCAGTGGATTTTATTTCAAGGTTAGGCAATGCATGCTCTCTTTGATCATTACAATAGATTTATTCAAAGTTCTCAGATGTTTTCTTGACTATACAGTTCTATGGGAGAGATGATGACACAGGGATGTACATGCCTTGAGTTAAACAGGCACTTATGTTATCATTGCACTAAGCGCCACCTGGAAAATGAAAGACCCTGTTTTCATGATTACAGCATAGACTGAAAAGTTGACAGGGATGAGAGACAGATGTAATTAACACCAACACACACATACACCCACCAGCTAAAATTTGATGTCTTGAGAAATTACGCTAAAGCCTTTTTTTTCTGTAACACAGCTCACCGTGGGCACTGGATAAGCTTGAGCTGTTCAAGATACAAAGCATGCATTTCAAAAAGTGATATATGGTCTGATCCAACATCAGCTACTGAACAATCTGTGCGAGGATGACTGTATACATCATGTGTATCCAATCAAACTTCAAGGATGATGAACAGACCTCACGTCCTCCAGATCTCACCGACAGGGACCATAACTCTTAATAATGCAAACTGCTTCGATTTGTCTTCCAGTGGAAAACATGACCTTCCTTTGACCTTCTTCCAAGTCACAAAAATCAGCCAAAGCACAGAGTATGTCACCTTCCCACCTCTGCTACTCTTCACCTAGAACTGTCCAGTTAGGCCTAACCTCAATTTTCCATCAATACAAAAGCGGCCTGGGGCCAAGTGAGCAGGGCTAAGAAAAGATCAAAGAACATGTTGCACCAGCATGCATACACAGATCTCTCTGTCTCTCTCACACACACACTGTTCCTGGTTGTCAGGCCTTTCACACACCTTAAGGCACTGAAAAATGATACTTCCCCATGCCAACTACTATTTTATTTTCTCTGCAAAGGATTAACAAAGAAATTAGGATGCATAGCATGTCCAGTCTTTTCTTCACTCTCCTTTTTGGCACTCTCCCTTTTTTCTTACAGGTACGTTTGCCTTCTAAAAGTTACTCACAGATTCACATTCCCTTTTGTAACAGAATCAGTTAAAACACAGTAACTAAAGGACATACTTAATTAACTACATACCTATTGCAAACTGAAGTTTCTCACTGACTCGCTATTTACCTTAAACAAAACTATCTCTGTTCAGTTTTATATCCCACTTGGGCATTTCGGGTTGTGTAAAGCTGCAGCATTCCAGCACACACACATTAAACCAGACAGTAAAATTGTGACAAATTACTCCACATCGCTGATGGAATTTAAAGCACCTATACTGAAAATTTGTTTGTGTGGAGGGTGGGATTAAGCAACACAGCGCTGACTAAGGCACGACAACAAATGCTGCTTCCTTAATAATTAACAAGGCCCTAAACCATTTTGCCCCCCTGTGTGCCTCTCTTCAAACTGCCCAACTGCCACACACACGTCACTACTGTGTTCTTCTATTTTTTATACATCTACATTACACTGCATATGAACAGATCCATCAAGCCTCCATCGCCAGATGGGAGTGCATATGCTCCTGCTGTACATGTTTATATGTATACATGTGGGGTAAGAGTTTTACATACAACAATACCCTCCTAATGTCACACTTTGCATCACTCTTATGTGTGCAGGCATAAACACGTTAATGTTAATTTTCTTTTCAAATAAGTCAAATTGTTTCTATTTTTCTTATTGATAAAAATGACAAAACTCGTGAGGACAGAGGTCATTGCAATGTTATTTTCCATTTAAGGTTTGTCATGAAGTGACATGCACTACCGTTCCTGGGAGACATTAGCTAAGCAGGATCAGCCATATGGGGCCGTTCAGAGGGAGATCAGTTTTTCCCCTGGGTTATACGGGCATAGTAGTGTTGAAATAAACTTGCTGCCATCTAGTGGATGCAGAACGGCAAGCACAGCTGCAGAAATCATGGATTTATATAGTGTCAGATTTGATAGTGTCAGTGTATCACATTTGGGGCATGTTACTTTCCAATCAGAAGCACTATTAAATGGATAATTATGATGTAATAAAAAAATAATAATACAAGTAATAGTTTTGTGTCTATAAAGAACAACATTTAGGTTAACAAGTTATTAAACAAGACTACTTATTTAGATTACTTTCCAGCATTACTTGCACTTTTTTCTTACATTTATAGATTTTCATTTCTACAGGGAGATCCTTAAGATTGAAAGTCTAACAAAAAGAGATGTTAAAAAAGGGGGAAAAAAGGAAAATGAAACCCATGACATACTTTTTATTGCTTATTGTTTGAAGCAGGCCCAGCTCACCTGGGAGGTGGCGTTTTGTAATGATCCCTGGCGAGTGATTGGCCTACTGTGCCTACGTGCCAATTAACTTTGAATGGGCCAATGGATGGAGGCTTGACACCTGAAAGACAAGAGCAACCAAAAAACAACAACAGAGCCACTTATCGTGACATGTAACACTTATTAACATCTGTATCAGATTTAAGTGATTGGTTAATCTCAAATTAAGTTCTTAAACTGTACTTTAATATGACATGCCATTTTAATCCAATTACCTTTTAGGGCTAGTAAATTGTGCAACATTTGATACAGTGCAGTTGTGCTTGAATAATGTGTACACACGCATCAGTGAATAAGAGGGATACAACTGCTGCAGACATTAATAAATGGCATGACACTATTAAGTCTTATTACCACATGCACATGAGATTCATGAGCCTCAAATAAAAGCAAACCCTCACTGTGGCTGAGACATAGGACTCATAAAAATAAAGAGGTAACAAAAGCACAAGGGGTGGGGAACAAATCCAAAAAGAGACAAAGCTATCAGAAAGGAGAACATACAACTTGATGAAGGACACAAGAAAGATGACTCGGCTATATACACATACACACACAAAGGGCTGATTATAGATTAGACACAGTAGTGTGAACAAGATACTGGCGCATACATTCAGTAGGTGATAACAATCAGGGAACAGACACGATAGAAAATAAAAACTAACAGGGCACAGAATAAAAGCTTTTAAAGTAAAACTGAAAGAAAAACCTGAACGACTGACAGACATGAAATGGGAAACATGGGAACACAAGGGCCAAAGCGTAAACAAGGAAAAGTGTAAAAATAGGAACACTGGGAGCAACAGCTGAAACTAATATGGGGAATGAGGCAAAGGTAGTAAAATTAAACACAAGACACAGGAGACAATGAACTATCTCGGTAAAACAGGAAGTACATAACAACTGAAGAAAGAGAAACTGTATTAGAGAGAACTATGAACTAAAGATCCAAAATATTTAAAATGCAAAAAGTAATAAACGTGACAAAGAACTGATTAGATAAAAACTATGAAACAAGAATTTAAAGTCATTCAAAAGACTCAGATTATGTTATATTTTGTATAGTAATTCACTGAGAAAAACAAAATGATGTAAGAACAGTAAGTAAATCATCATATCACCATCCCATTGATAGCTAAATTGTAAATCATTCCAAAAATTAAAGATAAAAATTAGGCTAAAAACGTGCTCCCATCGATTGTTCCAAGTTCTCCCTTAATTTTCCTAACAGAGAACTAAGAATCCCAGACAGAAAAAAAAAATCAGAGCTTGGGACCAAATCTTGGGTTACATTTCATTTCTAAATATCTGAGTTCCTACAGTTAATTTACAGAAAAAACCCATTAAGTCTCATTTGAATAGCAGAGGTAATGTGAGTGAGAAAATTGTTGTAACATCATGTACTTTACTGGAAAATGTGTGATACAGAAAAATCAAATCTATTCAGTGTTTTGGTGTAAGCCACACTGGCTGGTGAGCTATCCAAAGTGTATGCAACTTTAATGGATGGGTGGATCTTTTAAAAAGCCGCTACTCACCTGTAAGTGGCTCCTGGACAGCCATGCTGAAGGATGAGTCTGATAGTTAATGCCTTGTCAGGAGCATCATGAGTTGTAGTTTTTGGACTTTATGCGTTTGTTTTACTGTCATAGTTTATTGTTTTGTTCAAAAGTACATGGTGTGGAAGCGATTACTCAAAAATATCTTCATGCATACATGTAGAAACAAGTTTTACCATATCATGCAGCCAAGCTTAATGACCTTATTCATTCAGATTCGTCCAAAATATCAAAATATATATAAAACCCCACAAATATTAATGGCCCATTTATTGTGTTCAATTCCTTATTGCAATTATTGTGCAAGCCTGTTTACAAAAGTCTAAACAAAATGTAAATTCGACAAAACACAATGATTTTCAAATTATTTAAACTCTGTATTTAACTGAAACGAGTATGAAGACAACATACCAAATATAAAAAAAACACATGCTCCAGTTGCCCGTTCTGTTTTTCACCATACATTTATTGCTGAGGTTTCGGGGATGACGGATGAATTAGAAGGACCCTCTTACTATGGTGTGAGCAGCGTGAGTGCAAAGCTTTCAAAAACTTGTTAAATTTAGGTAAAAATTAAGATAAATTGTTAATAAAAATGTCCCAAGACACTGAGCACCAATGCACTGCACTTTTTACAATCGTACAACAGAGGGTGACACAGGTCTATTTAGAGAAAACATGTACTGATGTCTGTCATGCATTCATATGATTGATTTGTAATCTCATAAAAATACAAAGATTGAGTAGAATATTCTTTGCTTGCGTGTATCAGAGCTTTCTTAAAATTTGCATTAATAATATCACCAAAAATAGCTGTTTATATAATCATGTAGTCACTGTAGTGGTATGTTATTTTTGTCTGGATGTCCAATATCTTAATTTACAATAAGCAAATTTTTTATTTATGTCAAAATAAAGGGACTACAAGATAATCCTAAAATTCCATGAATATACAGGGTATTTATAAACATCTATAACTACTATACTGTAACTACTAATGTACGCCGACCCCCATCTCATCAGATTTCCACAATATAAGCTCATCATCAGGTGTGTATTATTCACACCCATTTACACATGCCTTCGGAGTTAAAGCAAAATCCACACATACAAGAAAACACGCACACAAGTAAAAATGTAAATTTGCATGCAACAGTGCTATGCATGCTGATTCTGGCAAAAATCTTGGCCTGGCAAATGGAGTAAAGGAACCAGAAGTCCCAGTGATGTCAACAGGCCAACACACAGAGTCTATCTACTTACTTCTTCTTTCATAATTATTTTAAAAACTTTTCAGACGTTGCAGCCAAAAGAACCTGAGCACAGAATTAGCTGAGAAGAAGCCAGCTTATCCACAACCTGCTCATCTTGTCTTGAACCTGTGCTGTAGACATAACTGCTGAAAAAGTGAATGCATATGTAGAAATACGCATTAAATAGAAATAGGAAAGTACATCATCAGTGGCTATTCTCAGCGATGCTCCCTGTTGTTAAGATAATGCTGCAGAGGCAGTGTGTGTTTGAGTGTGCGTGAGTGTTTATATGTGTAGGGTTGAGGAGGGCAGTACGGTCACAGGTGACTGTCATGTTTAATAATGATTATCACCACACACCTGCGCCCCCCACGCTAATTAACTGGACGCATATGCAAATGAGTCCAGGGAGTTTAAAAAAATAAAAAATAAAAACTCATGGAGTGGCAGTGAGCGGTTTTTCAGCTGCTAGATTTGATCAGGGTGATGAACGGCCAGCGATGGAAGCACCAGTGGTGGCAAAAATGAGGGGAGATAAGAAAAAAGAAGGTTATTAAGGGTATAGGAGAGGAAGGAATGAGCATGAAAAATAGAGAGACTAGGAAGTGGAGGTGAAAGAGAGAGATTTTACTGAGGTACCATATTGGGAACAGGTGGACGACTGGCCTGTTGACTGAGCATATAGGAAGAGATATGGAGGAGGAGGTGTGCTGTTGTTTTGTGTGTTATAGTGCAACCAGTCCAGGGTCACAAAAGTCCTGCAGCATGTTGTCAAAAATGGTAACTCTCGTTTCCACAATTTCCAGCAAACACCTTAATACTTTTTTAGTATTTGATTATGGACGCCATCTATTCAAAATACTGAATTCACCACTTGTATCTGAACATACTGAGTTGCTTTTCCTTTGGTGTTGCATTGTAACCCAGTATCTGCTTCAGATTCACTTCACAGAGGAGTGCAAAGAAAGAGAGACAGAAAAAGAAGAGGGGGAGCCTTTGAACCTTTTTCATTTATTGCAATGCATTCCAAACACGCTTTCTATAGCTCCATACTGTGATTTGGGCCGTGCATGCATATACACCTACCTCTAACAAAGCAAATTGCAGTTCATCCAACTCAATGGCCCCAATCTCAGTCGGGGGAGGCAGGCTCGTCACTCACACAGATAAGGGTGAATTAGGGTCTCGCTCTGGGTTTTACATTTCAATTTAGCCTCCGGCTTCAGAGCCATTAGGGGCCTAATCTAAAGCTTGGTCCACAGAGCTCTCTTTCCCTACCAATTGCAATATTGTTTTATTAACTTTCCAGTATGGTGGAATGAAGCTCCAACAGATTCATTACTCTGCATTAAGTTCATATTAGGGTTATTTGTGATAGGAAGACCTCTTATTTAAGAATATGCAAGTAGTCAGTGTGTTTGTAAAGCAGTGTTGCTGTATCACCAGCTGGTTCATTTGGGCGAGTTGAACAGAGTGTTTGAGTGTAATTGCAAGTTGATAATGTGCCTGGGCATGCAGAATGACCAAGACGGCGCCTGCCACAAAGTGCGGAGGAGGGAGGGATCATTTTGCAGGTGCAAAGTCAAAAGGGGACCAAAACTCTTTAACGATAACTCTATGAACATCAGGCAGTGTTGTAGTTTCTGTACAAGATGAACTCTTCAATGCTTTCACTCGTACCTTTGGACTGTTAGTTGTTTTTTTTTCAAGTAGTTACAGCATAAAGATAAGAGTCATGTTCAATTATTTTGTTAAAATGTTTAAGAGAAAAATAAATATAACAGACCTAAAAATGGGAATAAATATGTTATATGCAGTGGGTGGAACTTGCAGAATTGCACATGGAGATTATCATTACATATTATTCCATAAAAAAGTAATTAGTTCGTTTTTTTTTACTTTGTACCTTAGCTCAAAGTGCACTTTGAAATCTCCACAACAACATGCCACGACTTCTTAATTTAATACTTCTAGAGTTTGGGTTTAGTGCAAGAGTAGGACGTATATGTGAACCAATGTAATTCCACGTAACTCTAAAGAATACCAGTCAAGTCATTCATTCATACACAACTCAATATTACAACGCTTTCCTATCTTCCAGCTCTTCCATTTGTAAGGTTTATATAAACTAACCTTACAACTCTGACCACCAAGTGCGCAGCCCAGGCCGGTCTGTCATCTCAGTGCAGAAAAATCACGCTAATTTCTTCTCTATGTAACAAACCCCAGAGACAGCCAACAATGCCTCCCCAAACGGTTGAGTAAAGTAACATTTAAACTAAAATCAGCCATGTGATAAAACAATGCAGTGGTTGTTTTGGTGGGATTGTACTGACTAGGATACCAGTGATAAAATGCTGCCAAGTTCGAGTAGCAGATGCTTTCATTTAAAGGCTTATCAGTACAACTGCTATATTTACAGACTCTGGATTTTACAACTCTGGACCTGTATCGCAGCATTAATAAAATATTAGATGGAGACAAATATGATGTAAACACAACAGAAATGCAACATTCATTTTATGACATAATAACAAGAAATGAACCTTACATGCTCTTCCCAAAGAGAATTCTTGTGGTACCAATAAGAGGATTTTCAGTAGTGATCTCAATGCATCTCCTACTAATGTGAGCAGCTCTGGAAACTGTCCCAATTTAATTTTCCCAATGTTTTTCAAAGTCTTTGTGGGAAAACAGTTTAATTATCAAATTATTCCTTACTATGACATTTGTGTGGCCTTGAGATTGGTTCTATGCAGAGTGTTGTGTGTACTCGTGCAAAGCACACTGCCAATGGAGTCATGATGAACGAATATGGGTTTGGAGGTTGCCAAGAGAACGGCACTTGTCTGGACTACATTGTGCCAAGGGTAAAGGTTGTTGGTGGTGGTGGTGGTTAGTGTGTGGCCCCTTTGTTCCGGTGAAAGCTCTTAATGCTTCAGCATACCAAGACATTTTGAATAGTTTCATGTTGGAACAGTTTGGGGATGGCCCCTTCCCATTCCAACATGTCTGCTCACCAATGCACAAAGCCAGGTTCATGAAAGACATGAAAGAGTGAGTTTGGTGTGGAAGGACTTGACTGGCCTGCACAGAATCCTATCCTCAACCTGACTGAAAATCTTTGGGATGAGTTAGAGCAGAGACTGTGAGCAAGGCCTTTTTGTCCAACATCAGTGTCTGATCTCACAAATGTGCTTCTGGAAAAATGGTCAAAGATTCCCATGAACACACTCCTAAACCTACAGAAGTTTCAGCTGTTAAAGTTGCAAAGGGTGGGCTGACATCTGAAAACTCTATGAATTAAGAATGGGATCTAAGGCAGATGAGCACACAAACAAAATGCTCCCACATTGAACACAAACTCTAATCTTCTGGATTGTGATTTGATTGAGCACTTCCTTGTTGTTTTGTAAATTGCACCAACCAGCAACTTTGGACATGTTGGACACTTTTTAGAAGATGCAGGGGGTTGATTTTTCAAAAAAGAAAAGAATAGTTTGTGTCCTGTGAATAAAAATGGGCTGTCTTTTAAATCTTAATTTTTTTTCTCACTCTGCCCTCTCCAACACACACACACACATACACACACACCCTGCCAGTCTGAAACAATTATCTATACTATCATAACTAGTCTGTCTGAACACCGTCCACACACACAAACCTCCACCCCCCAGCAAATTTTCCCACACAGATTGGGTCACTATAACTCGCTGTGGGGTTTTTGGTGTGACCAGTGCTACTGAGTCTGCTAGCAACGATGGTGGTGTGGCTTTCCAGCATTCATCTGTGTATGAAAGAAGGAGAGAAGGCAATGTAAAAAAAAAATGTTCGTGTCCACACAAAGAATTACAACTCCCAGAAATTTATATGACTGAAGAGTGGCAGCGTTTTGACCATACCGGGTCTTCATCAGGCAAAAAATGAGAGAGAAAAGAAAGAGGGGGAACATGTGGTAGTAATCTGGTTGTTTTACTGTCTGGCTCTGGTGGTGAAAGTGTTGGGCAGGGGCTATGAGCGGTCTGGATCGTGTCAGAAGCCGCCGGAGTCAGGTTACCATGACAGACCAGACTGGAACAGAGTACAGTTGGGGGAGAAAGACAGAAAAAGTGGGAGTGAGAAAGATGAGGGGGTAAACAAGTAAGTGAGGAATAGGACTGGAAAGTAGGAGAGTGAGGTGGTGGATTTGAGAGAGCCAACCTTCTGACTTATTTTCTCCTCCCTCAGGACATTTATATTAATCTCAGTGTGTGTGTGTGTGTGTGTGTGTGTTTATGTGCAGTGCTTTTATGTGTATGTGAGAGTCTCTCTCTCTCTCTCTCTCTCTGTGTGCTGTGTGTGTGTGTGTGTGTGTGTGTGTGTGTGTGTGTGTGTGTGTGTGTGTGTGTGTGTGTGTGTGTGTGTGTGAACCTGGGCCAGAGGGCTCCAAAAGACAACCACTTGAACTAGCCCCAGCTGAGAAAACAAATGGCCTTGACTCTGTCTCCCTCTTCTCTTCTTTTCCCCTCGTCCAATTTTCATCTTTTTTCCCTGACGATGGGCATTTAATCAAGCGAGGGAGCTAATCAAAGCCAGAGAAAGGCTCCTGAACCCTCAGCTATCTCCTGCCTAATCCTAAAGCTCTGTTTCTCATTTGCCATTGACCTAGAGGACCAGACTTGTCCGCTGAACTCCCGCCACCAGGGCATAGGAGGAGCTGGATTGATGGAGAGCTTAGCAGTTACCAAAAAGGTTATTCTGTGTGTGTTCATGTGTGTGCATGTGTATAAATCCATATTCTAAGGCACAGTAAAATGAAATGTCAACAAACCTCTTCGACTGCAGTGTATAAAACATGCAGAAGATGAGATGAATAGGGTCCAGGAATGAGGGAGTACAGAGGTAAAAGAAGAAGTGAGTAAAGGAGAAAAGCAGGGAGGATGTAGGAGGCATAAGGGGTCACTAGGGTTGAGGTGATAAGTCGCCTGCTGGGGAATTAATAGGGAGCAGATGGGGCTACCTTTACTTAATGTAGGGGTGTGGATGCAAGTAGAGAGATTTATCAGTCTGTATGAGAATGGAGTCTGACAATGGCTGATGGGCCAACTCCCCCACCTGAGGAGGATTTAGCACATTCTTCCTTCACTGTGAACTGGGGGGTGTTGGTGGAATGGCAGAAGTTCCTTGTCAGATAGGAGGTTTTAAAATAATAAAACATGATATTTTTTTCCTTTGCATGATGAAATGTGCTGAGGTTCCTCAATGTGAAGAGGTTTGCTATTGTCACTGTGAATGCTCAAGGTTTCTTGATAATGACTACTTTAGGTAGATGAAGGACAGTTTTTCAGTAAAAATATGTGTAAGTGCACAAGGTTATAGGTTTCAAGAGCTTACAGTTTGTGTTATCTTTTCACTTGCATGAAGTCAGGTTATCTCTTTGTCTAAAATACATTATTAAACTCTAATCTTACATCTTTGAATCATCCAAGGGAACCAATTCAAAGTAAATTGTCTCTGAAAAGATTAGCAGGTACAATGCAGTGGTAAAGTAATCCACTTTTTGATAATAGAGAACGCTAACCTCTAAATGCCACAATCAGAAAACTACACAATAACTAAAAAATAATGTCATTCAATGTTCATTAATAGCGGATTGGGGTTGGGGTGTGATGATTTTGCAGTTTTATCCTCTTAGCCTATAACTAAAGAGAATATGGTTCATCCATTAAAAAAATGCATTATACCAAAGCAAAACAGACTTTTTTGGACATAGCAAAAGCCTTAATTTTATGACCTTCATGACTGACTATGTAATGTCTTCCTCAAGTTGACCCAGTCTCAGTTATTTCTATGGATACAGCAAAGGAACCAGGGGGAGCTGAGTGGGCCTATCATTCTTATCACTTTAGTGATAATGGCCGTCACATAAAAGATGACCCCATGAACTCCACAAATGCCAGAGTGGCCCAATTAGCCACTATGCATTTCATACAATTTGCAAAGGGCAAATGTTCCCAAGCTGTAATTATGTACTCGCATTGCCCACCTTGGATGACCTGCCAACTAGTCTTGACGTCCATCCGTTGTAGAGGTCGCCATGACAGCGCTGGCAAAAACACAGAGAAAAATGAGCTGCGGGGTCTACCATTGTTGTTGTAATTGGTCAAGTTGTGCTTGTTACCTAGTAGCGAATACATAATGGATAGTGCTGATTGCACTGCAAGATGGACAGGGAAATGTCACTGTGGAGGATGGATGTGGTTGTGAGTAGGATGCTGTTGATTATGTCTACAGTTTAGCGGTGCTGCCTGTATCATCAGCAGCTATTAGTTATAAAATAGGGCAAAATGGCATTTTGTGACTTTTGTAAGACCGTGAACACCTTTTATTTGCTCCTGTGTGCAAAGGTTTGCTCTCAAGCTGACTACATCTGTTCATCTAAGAGGTAAAAGATATATATATATAGCGATAGATATAGATAAATATAGATATATATATCAGATCTTTGTGCTGTTTCCAAAATAGAACGTAACTTCTTATTTATTTATTTTATTTTTGTTTTGCTGAGCAATAAGAAAAGCAATACAACTCTGATGTATGTGGTGGCGTATAGTGACAACTATAAAAAAAAAAAGGAAAGCAAAACTATTACTCAGAAACTAAATAGACACAAAACAGAAATAGTGATATTCAGTTTTACACAAAACAAAACTTACTATCAGTAGTGTGCGATGGTTAGCCACATACATTTTGACTATAGATAAATAGTATTTTAATGATTTTGCTAACAACCTTTTATGTTTAACACATGGCTGCAATTTTTCAAAGGGCTCACAGCATAAAGGTCCTGAGTTCGACTCCACCATCTGGCCAGGGCCTGTCTGTGTGGAGTTTACACGTTACGTCAAGTCATTTGTTAAACTACTTGTTACATTACGTTACTGTTACTCTGTAAAATGATGTGAAACACATTGTCACATTATTACCAGCAAACAATACAAACTTATAGGCAATGGTCCTAAACACCAACACGGATCCCTATCTTACTGAGGACACAATGTGTGAACACAAAACTCACAATATAAAGCAAAGCTGAAAACCAGCCAAAAAGAGACTTCAGATCCACTCATTGATTCTACTTTGTAAATATGAACAGGTAGAAACTGAAGATACTGACTGCTCAGCATTGCTTTTGTTAGCTGTTTAAGATCATGGTCTGTCAAGAAAGATTCTTCCTTTAAATCACTCTGGGTTCTTGGCTAGTTTTGTGTCAGCATGCTGTCTGCGAAGA
This sequence comes from Rhamphochromis longiceps, assembly GCF_057381845.1. Classification (NCBI taxonomy): domain Eukaryota; kingdom Metazoa; phylum Chordata; class Actinopteri; order Cichliformes; family Cichlidae; genus Rhamphochromis; species Rhamphochromis longiceps. The sequence goes on along the minus strand of NC_140562.1, from coordinate 37,809,687 downwards.
CAGTTGAAAAGAACTGATATTGTGTTAGCAGTATAATACAGCATGCACTTTCCACTTTACCATTGTCCTTTTTTGCAATTAAAACAAAGTCCATATCTCCACTCCACTCAAAAGCTGCTCTGCTATTTTCCTCCTCTGGCTGGAGCTGAAGTTAGCTGATTGTGGCAGGAATGCCTGTTACTTTGTAACGGGTGACACCCAGCACTGGTTAGCATGCTTTCTGTGCAGATGCCTTCTTTCTATTTTGCCAGATAATATAAAACCTCTGTATTTTAAGAAATGCCATATTTACTGTACAATGCAGTTACAGTACAGTAATGAATCACATCACACGCAACACTGTTCAATTGTTACTCTGTTCTTATAGTTTGCTTACAGGCTCTTTAGAGGAATTCATTTTCTTACCTAATACGAAGAATAAAAGAGGTGAGAAAAATGTTAAAGCTTTTTAACTTTTACATTTTTTTAAAGTTCATCTACTTCTTTACAACGATTAAATATGGTGATATCTCTACATCCTCTTTGAACATTTCTTGGAAATTATTTGAGTTATTTCAAGTGAAAATACAGGCAGTTTTACTGACGACAGTCACAGATTATAAACAATTCTTTTTAAGAGTTCAGTGGGATGACCTGCCTTAGCTGGTTCCAGGTACTCCTGCTGCTGCGGTGCAGCAGTTTTCAAGAGATGCTGCTGTGAGGCCGGCCCTCCCTAATGTCTCCATTGCCTGCACCTGACCCTGCTAGCCAGCAGTGGCCAAATTTAGTTTGGATACATGCCACCATGGGAGACCCGACAGGCCCATTAATCAGCTGGAGTCTCCCCCCTACTCATCCTGCAGGTCAGAAAGGGAGCAGCGCATACACACATAACAAACACACACGTGTCACAATGCACTATAAAGCACACACTGACTAAACAAATGATGAAACTTTAAAAGAAATTTGACAGCAGTGGTCTTCCTCAGCCCTGTACTACCTGTCTTAAATCCTGCATCACCTCCTTTACACTCACACGTGCAAACACCTGGTCATAGCCCTCTATCACTCCCAGTCTGATCCAGTCTCATATCCCAGCTCTCTTCTTCTCATCTGAGCCAGGTTTTTTGGCAGCTGGCCCCTGGTCAAAGGAGATATCCACACACCACTACCCTTTGTTCACAAAAAGGGTATGAGGGATGAGGTATGAGGGGAACACATGTACAATGAACCAACTCACAAACCTAGGCACAAAGAGTTACAGTGACCCTCAAGTGCACAAAAACAAAGATAATAAACCCTTGGACACATAGACAATCAGCAAAATATGATGGACTATAGATGTGAAGTGAGGAAAAGAGACTTGAAATATATGTGGTTCAAGGCCAGACTGAATGTCATGTTTATTATACATGTCAGGGATGAACTTAAAGTGCTCTTGCCTTTGGGATTAGGCATAGAAATCTGTAAATATGTTGAATTTTTTTTTCATGGAATTTCTTACATCACCTGTTTTTAGTATGTGAAACTACAACATTCTGTTTAAAGCAGCAGTTAATTGGCTTGCAATCACTGTTTACCATCTTGCAATTAACACTAAGAGACAATGGGATCTGAAGATGTGCCACCAGCAGAAGGCAGTTATTGGGCAATATCCCTGAGGTGAGGAAAGATGCCAGAAAGTAACCGCAGAGAATGTGTCTGATAACTAGTAAGCTTTAATATGCAGTGTCACTGGTGCACTTATCCTTTCTAATGTGAAACTCTGCAGGGAGATGAATGGTGGGATTGGGCAAGATTAATGAAGGTTACCAAAGTCCCCAGATGTTTCTGTGGTAATTAGAGGCCTTTGTTTATCAGGAAAACAAGTCACATCAAGAGCAAAGCATTCATTATAATTTTTCATAATCTTAATAATTCAAGTGTAGCTGCTTCATTTTGTTCCTAATTTATCATGCTAATGTTATGAATAAATCTACATAATTTCAATACTGCCTGTTGGATCAGCTAGCACCACACTTTGATTAAGTAAAATATTGAATTTGTGCATCTATTCTTGATGTAGCATACATGCAACAAATAAAGAGGTCAAAGTGTACCCAGAGATAACATGCAATTCAAAAAGCACATTGCTTTATCACTATGTCGACTTGCAAAGATATTAATAATTAACCTTTCTCTGCAGTCACTGTTGAGAAGTCAACTATTCAAGGACTGTTTCTTCCTAATATAGCTGCGCGGACACTCAAAGCCGCATTAAAATGTCCATTTGATGAGGTGAACCGATGGCTGAGTGGTTCGGCGTGTTCAACTCCCAACCCAGACCTTTTCCGAATGATCCCTTGCTTTCTTTTCCAGGTTTTTCCTGATTGTCATCGCTTGGCGATAAAGCATAAATTTGCCCAGTTCCTTGATAAAAAAAAGAAAAAAAAAATCACTTTTATTATATTACTAAATATATAGACTTATTCTCACAAAACACTTGAAACCGCAGCAATTTAAAAAGTGCAGATTTTAATTGAATCCAAAATAATGATTAAAAGGTAGATGACCGTTCTGGTTTTCTCAAACTACATTTTTGTAATTTGATGTCAGTGTGAGGACTCAGGGACTGAGCTGGACAGCACTAGTTTGTTTTGTCTCGCCCCAATTGTCTTGTCAAAAATCAATTGGAGATCACAACGTGGTTTTGCAGCAGGAGGTCAGCCCTCACTACAGCGTAAATATTTCATTCCGGACTCACGTCAAGGGGCTTTTAAAGATGTGTGCTGGACCATGCTCCCCTCTTGCTGCCCTCTGAAAGTGACAGGGCTTGCGTTTTAGCCCACTTCAGGACCAGGTTAAATCAATTAAAATCTATTATTCATATGGTTGTGCAGTGACCTCACAAAAGCCCTTGTAATTTCAGAATAGAAAGGAGAAGAAGAAACTGGCACTGAACTTTGGCTTCACAAGTTTTCAAAAGAATATAGAGAACAAGTGACCTTGTTTTAAAAACCAGGCCTTGGAAGCAAAATTGCAGCTTGAAACATAGTGTGCCAGGAGAAGATCTGAGTCACAGTCCTAGGAGTGCCCATTCATAAGAAGCCATTATCATTAATACGGAACATAAATGGATGCCGAATTGTATGGAAACGCTTTTGTGATCTGAACCTCATGTCCATGCAGAGCTAACACTCCATGCATCTCTGAGAGAAAATTGGCTCCACATTTTGGATTGCAGGTAAATACAGTTTTCACTTAGGCTGGAATGTATCGTCTTTACCACCAACCTTAAAAATCACCTTCACAAGGTCACTCCTAACATCTGTAGCTGTGCTCTCAAGGCAAAGCATGGCAAGCCTTAATCGATTGTTCAGAAAAGTGTAACTCTATTCTAAGGAAGATTTTCAGTTGCTTCCACAGATGTCAGGAGGCAGTTTGGTTGGATAATAAGCAGAGAGGAGTCAGAAGGAGGGGAGTCATTAAGACATACTCACATATAATCATCCTAACGCCATCACCATTTCTCTTTTTTTTCCAACAGTCTATCCTTTTTCCTCTACTTCTCCCTCTCACATGAAAAGGATTTTTTCACTGCATGGCAAATGAAAATGATGGAGAAGCTGATAAAAAGACAAGAAAGAAAGGAAAAGATGAAAAGTGGTTTTGAAGTGGTTTGCCACATTAGCCGTCTCCCCCTACTGACCTTTCAATTTAAGCAAACAATACATTGACTCCCAGACACACCAAGCTTGGGTATTCATGGAGACGGGAGTGCAGCTCAGAAAATAGGTAAAAATTATATGGGTGGACAAAGGAAACAGTGCATAGATAGACAGATGGGCTTGATACGGGTTGAACTGGGGAGAGAATGACTGAACATGTGCAATCTTCAGTTTTTGTTGTTTTTAGAAAAAGAGAACACATATATGACCGTACATCATGCTAACATGCTCGCAACATTTCAATATAACATTGAGCAGATGAGACATCTGTGGTGATCTTGTAAATATATCTTATTAGCTTTCAAACATTTGGAACTTAGCACCAGTTGCCAGTTAACGGTTTGAGCTATTATATCTATAGGGATTCATTTACTGAATAGCGTCACAGGGACAGGAGTGTAAGCAGAAATGTCCAAATCTTCCTTTCCCAAGCCAGATGAGAGACATAATCTCTCCAGGGTGTCCTGGGTCTCTAACAAAAACTGTACCTGGTTGGATTTGACTGAAACACTTTACTTAAGAGGTGCAGGGAAGGCATCCTGGCTGGATCCTCAAATCCCCTCAGCTAGTTCCTTTTAATATGGAGGAGCAGTGTTTTCACTTGGCGACAGTAGGGAGAAAGTGATCCTTTAAAAAAGGAAGTGACCTCTAGCAGCATCAGGCTCTCCAACCAGTTAGGATGATGAAGGCATAAACACCAAACAAAGCCATCACACATGTAAATCAGTGCCTGAAAAAAGAAAGAAAGAAAGAAATCTGCCGCTTTTGCCTAGCTAGCTAGCAGTTAGCAGCACAAATAGGGGGGTCAGCTCCTGCTGGTTGAAAACTGTCTAATGGTCTCTCCTAAATGGTCCAGCTGACCAAAAAATAACTTTTTGACCATAATAAGTAGACCATCTAGGTTCTTGTCATTAATCTTATGTACAGTGGGGCAAAAAAGTATTTAGTCAGCCACCGATTGTGCAAGTTCCCCCACTTAAAATGATGACAGAGGTCTCTGCAACTGTGAGAGACAGAATGTGAAAAAAAAATCCATGAATTCACATAGTAGGATTTGTAAAGAATTTATTCGTAAATTAGGGTGGAAAATAAGTATTTGGTCACCTCAAACAAGGAAAATCTCTGGCTCTCACAGACCTGTAACGTCTTCTGTAAGAAGCTTTTCTGTCCCCCACTCGTTACCTGTATGAATGGCACCTGTTTGAACTCATCATCTGTATAAAAGACACCTGTCCACAGCCTCAAACAGTCAGACTCCAAACTCCGCCATGGCCAAGACCAAAGAGCTTTCGAAGGACACCAGGAAAAGTATTGTAGACCTGCACCAGACTGGGAAGAGTGAATCTACAATAGGCAAGCAGCTTGGTGTGAAAAAATTAGAGATGGACCGATCCGATATTACGTATCGGTATCGGTCCGATACTGACCTAAATTACTGGATCGGATATCGGAGAAAAATAAAAAATGTAATCCGATCCATTAAATATCACGAAAGCACCTCACAAAACTTGCAACACGCCGTAACTCGCCTCAGAACGTTAGCACGTCGGGGCAGTATGCATCACGTGATAGAGCGGCTGTGGCATGCGGGACCTGTCGGTGGTCTGGATAGCATTTGGAGCTTCGCTAGCAACCCGGCATTTCATCTCCGACAAAGTTATCCCGAGAGAAGTAAAGCAAGTGTGTAAGTCCATCTCTGAATGTTTGTAAAGCATTCCTGCATTAAGCTTAACAAACGATATATGGAGCGACTGCCTCTTCTTGCTGCTACTTCAATCATGAAACTGCTTAACGATCAGCTGATCGGCTTTTCTGTCGCGAGTCCGTCTCTCTGGTTTGTTTTTGGCCCACTTTGCACCAGAAAGAGGAAACCAGCGGCTGAACAACAGCAGCACGTTTAAGCTTGATCAGCTGTTGTTAGAATTTATTTATTATTACTTTCTACTCGAGGATCTTTTTCTACGTAGCTGACGCTGGTAACTGTGCAGGGGCGGATCTAGCAAAGTTTAGCCAGGGGGGCCGATAGGGCATTAACAGGGAAAAGGGGGCACAAAGACATACTTTTCTTTCTTATTCTCATTTAAAATGTCTAGCTTTTAATAAATAATTATCTGACACCCAAAGTTTTAATTTGATGCAAAATGAATAGAAGTCAATTACTGTATACACTGTAAACCCGAATCAGTTGACTGAACTTAAAACATTTGTGGAAACTGATTACCTCAAAAGTTTTAAGTACACAAACTCATCTTTTCTAAGTATGGGGTACTCAAAATTTGTATTTATTGTTAACTTAAAAATTTTAAATTATATTTTTATTTTATTAATTGAGCTTTACTTAAAAACTATATACTTTAATTTTAATATTTTTGTGTTTTTTGTAGTTTACTATTTTGATCCAACACAATGCAATTATATTACAAACTAAACGCAAATTATATGATTATTAATTAAAAGAAATTTATTATTAAATGTTTGAGTGTAGACTAGTAAAAAAAATTAGAGAAATTAATTTACATTTTGTTTATTTAACATTTTTTTATGGAAATGTAAAAACATCACTTAGTGTTTTTATAAAACCACTAACATGGACATTGGCACCATAAAGTGAGCATTATAAATTCAATGTAGAACATGTATCTTTTTATAAAATCACAAAGGACAACATCAGTCCTAATTGCATCTTTCTCAAAATATATAAATTCAAAATAAAAAGTCAAATACTAATCACTTTTGTTTGAAAAAGAAATGAAAAACAATTTTATAAAATGGGTACAAATAAAGATGATCATCTTCCAAATAACCAGAGCAAAGTTAGGTAAACTGATGGAGTTAAATCCACCCAAAGTCTGTAGTAAACTTAAAGTGCTTTAAATAAAGTGCTTAAAACAAAGTGCTCAGTAACAGAGTGCATGTCCTAACAAACATTGCCTTATATTCCTTCCAGAACTACTCTTTCAGCAACAAATCATTTTTAAGAGCATGTAGGCAGGGTTTCAGAGGTTTGCCGTCAACAAGCCCCATGAAGATTTTTTGGACAAAGGTAAATGTGTGAACGAGCTTCCTGGGGTAGTCTAAATGCAGAGCATAGATCAAGCCAAACAATAAGGCAAATGCATCTGCAAATCTGGGAATATCACGCATCACCAAGTCGCCTTCCACCACAATGGCCATGCTTGAGGAAGTAAAATGGACTGGACTGGTCTGGGAAGCGCCGTCGGTAACTACTGTGAGAAGGGCAACTGGAGTGTCAATGAGGGTCGACTCATCCAATGTGTCCGCCTGGAATAGACACAGTATCAATAAGTAAGGTTGGTTTGAGAGAATGTGACAAGCAAGACCTGTAATCTAGCAAAAAATTCAGCAGTGTAGTGGGTTACTTTGTAACGGGTTAGGGTACTCTACTTTTTTGAAAAATGTACATTAACGCGTTAGCTTCTTGCATTACATAATTAGTATGTTTGTTATTTTTCTAAAAAAAAAAAAAAAAAAAGAAGTCATTTTTTATTTTATGACTTTATCTCAAAAAGAAACTAAATCTTGACTTCAGCCTTGTTTTTGGGGCCACCTGCAGCATAGCCGAAGTGCTGTGATACGCCTGTGCCCTGCTCCTGACCCTGTGTGTGTGTGTGTGAGGGTTTTCTAAAGAGAGGGTATTTTGCTTGTACAATTTGGTAGCTGCTAGGGTATTAAATTGTATTTAAAAAAAATCCATGGTGTTTTATCTCACTGGCAGAATTTAAGTGATGCAAAAATACACTTACATTACATGTCTTAAAGAATTCTGGGTCCTCCTCCCGCAGGTATACAGGAAGGGCACGAAGCACTGCAGTGCGTTTCACGTTGATATCAGGCGCCTCCTAAAAAGGGAAAAGAAAAGTTCATTGAACACAAAGTTTTCAGGTGTCATTCTTTTGGGGAGAATACATGTTTATGAAACTGCATGACATGTGACTCTACATAATTTTGGAGACATTTCTTTTAAGACACAACCTTTCTGTCTCTTATGACAAAGAGTCTGTATCTTACTCATTTGACAAAAATCCTACACAGTATTTTAAAGTAACATACCAGATCAGAGCTGTAATCTGTATAAAACACAGATGTTCAAAGCAAGGAAAAATTGAGTTTTTATCAGTGAAACTTTTAATTTGTGTTAATTTTATCATTATCAATATTCACCTGAAGATCATAATGATTCAGGATGGTTCGCAGAGCCTCTGATATCTTGCCAGTCCGTGCAGCCTTCTGTCTGTATAGAGCCATAAGTCGTGGTGTGTGTCTGTCAAGTTCAGCGTAGAACTGGTCAGTGATAATTATATACTCAGCCATCATTACAGCTTTCAAAAATTTCAAAAGTACACTGTACATTTCATGACAAAATAAACACTTAGCATGGTAAAAAAAAAAAACCTTACAATTACTGCTGTTTACTTTGAGTGCAGTCTTGAATTCTATGGCCGATCATCCAACAGTCCAAAACATAGGTAAGAATTTCAGATGTTACAAAGTCACAGGCCATCATTCCATTTAGTCATGGTAAACAGTAACCCTCTTTTAGTTTTAAGTTTTTACCATATAATCAACATTGTCTCACCATGTATAAATTCTGTTAAGTTGGAAAAAAAAAAAAGAAAAAAAAAAAAGCACAGAATACATATGAATTTACACTGCAGTTATTTTAAAAAACCAAGCCAAACTGCGGGATAAATCTTTGCAAAGACACATTGTTATGCAATAGTACATAATACATCAGTGAGATACTTGTAATATTACACAGAACTTCTACTTACAAACTACTTCTTTTACAGGCTGTTGCTTAAGATAGAAGTTGCCACTGCTAGCTAAGTCACTTTTGAATGATGCTAATGAGAAGAAGAAAAAAACCCGGCCGAACAATGAGGCTGCTGTTGTAAAAACGCCAGCTTTCTTGCGTTGGCAATGGGTCGTTAAAATATCACTAAGACACTTTCTTTATGTGCAATTCTTATTAAAACTGTGTTTTAATCGGTTAAAACTGTAAAACTGACGATATCATCGGTTTGAAAAAGAGCGCGAACAACAGCGAACAACAATTCACTACCTGGGTCTGTGCTGTTTAACACAACGGCGCATTCAAAAACAAGTTAATGGCTGCAACATATTAATATACTTGCTTTTTTACGGAAAAAATAAACATAACGAAGGTTCCGTTTTACTTACAAGTTTCTCCAAATGTGCTCTCCGGTCGCTCGAGAAGGGCAGCCATATTGAACAGAATTTTCTGTCAACGTCGTTCAGGTTAGAGAGAAAACGTCATGACGTCATGACGTACAAATGCGGAGCTCGAAAAAAAAAAACATTTACTCAAAAATCATAATTAAAAAAGCAGTATTTACTCTTAACTTCTAAGCCATGTACAATTATAACTGTTTGAATTGTTAAGAGAACAGAAAAGTTTTAAGTTGTTTCAACTTTGTGACGCATTTTAATTGTTGTATCCACAAACTTTATAAGTCAGGTGGACTGTTGGGGTTTACAGTGTATAGTAACTATTAAGTCTAATATATATACCCTAGTAAGCTATAGTACTTTTTCCTTTGGGAAGGTACCATCTGTGCAGTCTGCAATTTTGTTGAAGAAAGATGTTGAATCTATTTAATATTTCTTGAAAAATAATTGATTTCTGTGCATTTTTTTTCACACTGCATCAAATTAAGGTTGATTACGTCGATTAAGCATCATGAGGTGCAGCGTGAGGGGTGGTTCCCTATTTTTTATTTATTTATTTTTGTTGTTGCTGGGAGTTGGAACCCTATTAGTTAGGCTGCTTAATATTTATGCTAAGTACTCTTTAAAATACCAGAATAGGGAGGATGGTGTAGGTTTAAGTTTATTAGATTGATCAGTATTGCTGAACTATGAAATATTTTTTTTTGCATACAGGTATAACAGAATAGCTTTAGTGTAGTTGTTGTTTTAAACTTGAGTATGAACTTATACAAAATGCAGCAAGATATTAAAAAAAAACAGTTTTGTTGATTAAAAAACACTATATCGGATTCATATCGGTATCGGCAGATATCCAAATTTATGATATCGGTATCGGTATCGGACATAAAAAAGTGGTATCGTGCCATCTCTAGAAAAAATCAACTGTGGGAGCAATCATCAGAAAATGGAAGACATACAAGACCACTGATAATCTCCCTCGATCTGGGGCTCCACACAAGATCTCATCCCGTGGGGTCAAAATGATCATGAGAACGGTGAGCAAAGATCCCAGAACCACACGGTGAATGACCTGCAGAGAGTTGGGACCAAAGTAACAAAGGTCACCATCAGTAACACACTACAACGGCAGGGAATCAAATCCCGCAGTGCCAGACGTGTACCGCTGCTGAAGCCAGTGCATGTCCAGGCCCGTCTGAAGTTTGCCAGAGAGCACATGGATGATACAGCAGAGGATTGGGAGAATGTCATGTGGTCAGATGAAACCAAAGTAGAACTTTTTGGTATAAACTCAACTCGTCGTGTTTGGAGGAAGAAGAATACTGAGTTGCATCCCAAGAACACCATACCTACTGTGAAGCATGGGGGTGGAAACATCATGCTATGGGGCTGTTTTTCTGCCAAGGGGACAGGATGACTGATCCGTGTTAAGGACAGAATGAATGGGGCCATGTATCGTGAGATTTTGAGGCAAAACCTCCTTCCATCAGTGAGAACTTTGAAGATGAAACGAGGCTGGGTCTTCCAACATGACAATGATCCAAAACACACCGCCCGGGCAACAAAGGAGTGGCTCCGTAAGAAGCATTTGAAAGTCCTGGAGTGGCCTAGCCAGTCTCCAGACCTCAACCCCATAGAAAATCTGTGGCGGGAGTTGAAGGTCCGTGTTGCTCGGCGACAGCCCCAAAACATCACTGCTCTCGAGAAGATCTGCATGGAGGAATGGGCCAAAATACCAGCTACTGTGTGTGCAAACCTGGTAAAGACCTATAGTAAACGTTTGACCTCTGTTATTGGCAACAAAGGTTATGTTACAAAGTATTGAGTTGTATTTTTGTTATTGACCAAATACTTATTTTCCACCCTGATTTACGAATAAATTCTTTACAAATCCTACCATGTGGATTCATGGATTTTTTTTTCACATTCTGTCTCTCACAGTTGAAGTGTACCTCTGGTGCAAATTACTGACATCTGTCATCATTTTAGGTGGGGGAACTTGCACAATCGGTGGCTGACTAAATACTTTTTTGCCCCACTGTAGTAAATTTTGTCAGTGTAAAGAAGATGTAATAGTGAACACCAATGAACAAACAATGAAAGCATGCATTTCAGGCAAACTAATATATTTATAAATGACTGGATTAAAGCAGCAGACCATGATTTTCATCAATATTGCTGGCATGGCTAAAACTCAATCCAAATCAGTAAGTGATGATTTGCGTATTCAATGACAGTATGACTCATGTACTGAACCTTGAAACAAATGCAGGTGTCGCTGTCATAATATGTGAATGGTGTAAATAGAGCCTGTCATTTAAGACTGTCTAACCCATCAACTCCTTATATGATCCTCCCCCCTTATACCCTCTGGCCTCAGTTGGTACCATGGCATTATCAGTTGAGCAAAGCAGCCACTTTCACAAATATACGCACATATTGTAAATACGAATACACATATGTACACACACACTCATGCACCACCTCCCAAAAATGGCTTCGGGGCCATTCCAGGAATGTCAAAGAGGGTTAGGGTTTCACCCTTTGTATCTGTCCTCTTTCACCAGTGCTGAATGATGGTGGTCTGTGTGGTTTTAGAGTTTCATGGCCCAGAAACCCATTCGGAGTGACTGAGCTTTTAATAAGGCCATCTAGCCTCTGAGGGTAGAATGTGATGGTAGTGCAAAATGCTAGTCAAATCCAGCATGGTTGCCACTTACAAGATATGTTGTCAGAATTAAAAATATAGCAGAAACAGATGTTGTATGTTGGTTTGTAAGGTTTCTGATTCATAGCCACGTTTAATTTCAGCTTTAATGTATTATTCACTACTTAAAAGGTACTATCCACTTACTCCAGTAGAGTAAGCATATTGTTTCTATCTAATTGACACTAAGCTCATGGCTATTACCATGTCAACACTGGATTACTGCAGCCTTTGAGCCAGTGGAGTGGTTGACTTGGCCCACATTCAGGCCTTGTTTTCCTTTCCACTCTGTCGTCTGCTGCTCACACACGTATAGCTGGACAAGCTCACATGTGCATAGTGCCACATGTGCACACAAACGCAGAGACACAGAAGCCCTCTCTCTCTCACTGTCTCTCTCTCCCACACACGCACCATGTCTTTTTTCCACCCTTGTCTCGCTCTCTGTCGCTCTCTCTCTCTCTCTCACACACACACACACACCCCATGTTCCAGCATTAGACAACTGTTCCAAGGCCAATTTCACTGCAGCTGAAAGTTGCCTCTCCCAGAAGCCCCTTTGGTTCAGAGGCTAGACCGGCAAGCGATTGGCCGGTCAGAGGCTACTCTAGTTGGTGATTGGCCAACGAAGGCCCCTGGTGCACGGTGACAGTAATTAGCACACGCCAACCATTAACAAACACAGATTAGGCATGAACCCATATGGCATTCTGCCACTGCCATGGTGTGTGGATGTATGTGTGTGAAGAGTGGTATTCCCCAGTGTGTGTCTGAGTGGTTCTCATTTCTGTGGTTTGTGTTTGCCTGTATTCAAAATTTGGCATGTGAAAATATGTTTGCTGCTGGTACATGCATATGTGTATATCTTTTTCCTTTTTTTTTTTTCAGTCTGCACATTCATCCAACCAGCCTGTATTCACAACTTTAAGTGCATTTGCAACTGCGTGGCAGCACATGCGTGTCTATTTGTGTTCAGCCTCATTTCCTCTGTGCCTGCTGGTCAATTTTGGCATTTGAGGAGAAGTATGCTGTGCGTTCCCCATGGCGCTTTCCTTTCCAGCACTGAATTAGAGATGGGGCTATGATATGTGGAAATAATTTTTTTAAACGCCACCAATCTGTGTTTCTCTCTCTCTCCTCCTTTCACTGTCTTTCTCTCTTTGCAGCCCCACCCCTCCCCTCTTGAGCTAGTGAATCCGCCCTGCTGTGTGCGCTTAATGAAAGATAAGAAGGGTCCTATACCACTGACACTGAGCCACGGACCCTCAGAGGACTGCACTAATCTGCCTGGCTCCTAATGGGGGCCACTTTGTGTCTGCAGAGGATCATTTCATATCAAACAAATTGTGTCCTGTGAAACCCATTACATTTTAGGCCCTTTGGAGATGCTTCGCCCTTAGCTGACACATAGAGGACATCTTCAGCCTGACTTCTGGTGCTGTAAATATTCCTTAAGATGGTTCTACATTCAGTATCTGTTTGGGCTTTGTGCATCTTTGAAACCTGTTCGCTCTTTCATGAAACAGAGATAGGCAGGGCGAGGGTTAAAACAATAATTCAGAGATCCAATGAAATAAGTATAGAGATAAGAATGTGGAAAAAGAGGAATAAGATATAACAGAGGGAGTGATGAAGGGTTAATGAACTCAGATTCTCATTTCACACGTTCTCAGCTTCCACTGCATTCAGGCTTGCAGCATATAGTACTGATACGAGGTAATTCAAATGATATTTTAACTGTTTAAAAATATCTTCATTTACAGTAGATGTGATCGTGACCTTGTGATCATATAATGAAAAGATGATGATGACGCAGAGCTCGCAAATGAATTGTTGTCACTATCAACATGGGTGATAAGTTGTTTATTTAAAGTACAAAATATGTTTAAATGTGCAATATAATAGCCAGCATGAGGCGATGTGGAAACACCATCACAGACAACATGCTCCTAATTCATCTCCACTCACCCTGCAAAGCACGAATGCCACAGTAAGCAGCAGCAGCTGCGACACATGTATAGTAAATTTCTATTTGTATTGACAATAGTGTAATCTGCTGGGACAGTGTTGCCCCTTGTGCAGGTCATCACTCTTAATGTTTATGTTATGTGTCTGTCCATATGTACGCATGTGTGTTTCTGTGCACATTGTCCAGTGTGTGTTTTGTGTGTGCTTGTGTCTCTAAGTGTATGTCATCAGTTCTGCAAGGGAGAAATCGGGGAGGGGGGGGAGCAGAAAATGATCTGGGGCCGATACATATGAAACAGGAGGGCTCATACATAAACATAGCTCCAAGGCCCTGGGGCCAGGCAATCTACGAGGCAAATTGCTCACCAGTCAGCCATGGAGGCCGCACTGTTTACTATGCATGAGGTCTTGTGACATGCTTTAAAGCCGCCCCTAAAACAGGATGACTGGACCAGTGGTAGTGAGGCTTCTTCTATTGCTATGGTATTTTTTCCTGTGAAGAATACATAGTGGCTGGAGAACAGATCAGCATTTTACATTGTGGAGATGTTGGGGCTGCATGAAAGACAGAATATTGGTGTTAGAGTATTCCTACTCCTGTCTCTGTGTTGAGTGTGTGTTTATTTGTGTATGAGAGGTGAGAGGTCTCTGGCCAGAATTGACCTGTTACATTGCAACTGTTATTATACTATAAGGGAAATCAGTTGTTTGTGATGAACAGCTTTAATGTATGTCCATTAAAAAAAAACTACAATATCTGAATGTGTATAAAATCATCAAAAGAATATGTGAAGTACTGAGCGGTGCACAGGAGTGCATTGAGCAATGAGTCTTCTCCATTCAGATACGTTCAACCATTACAAAAGGAGAGAATACGCTGAGACGATGTTACCAAAAAGGTCACAATCAAATGTCTTACAGTGCAATAACATGCAGACATCTTTACTGAAATATGTTCTTTGTGAAGAATCTTCTTATCACTTCACAAAGATCGAAACTTGGATACTTTACACCTGCTATGACTTAATCACTGAGTCTGTCACTGTCGCAGTAACACTTCACACCTCACCTTTTTCACCTCACCCTAACATGATACTTTCAGTGAAATCTGGACTTTGTGTTGCCACTCTTCATGACCTAATTGTACAAGCAAATAAACATGGATGGAAACACACTTTTTGGGTAGGATTTGATAAGTTTTACAAAAGTATTACAAAAGACATGGTTTTCTTTTTGTTTTGAGTTGAAAATATCATCTTAGTTTCTAACTTGTGGTATGATTTATTTTCACAAAAGGAATGATTTTTCTTGGAAAAACTGATGTTGGGAATGAAATTCTTTAAACACAAAGACAAACTCTTTGAGACCGTAGTCGAACTACCCCATCATTACATGTGAACATGAACGAATACGACTGAGCAGGATGGAATAACACGGCCAAATTGTAAGCTATGTTAACATTTAAACAAGCCACCAGTACCACAGCTGCTCCAGCCTGCATTTACCAGCCTGGTATCCCAGGGGGAGCCCTCCCCAATTTAATTTCAATCTGCTCAACCCCAAGGGTCCAAGTTCAAGTTCAAAGTCAGGCAACCGTGGTACCAACAGGAGAATTGCCCACCCACGAGTCCCTGCACAGACTGAACTCTTCCAACTATAGATTAGATCAGGACAAATCCAATACAATATCTATTCAAATGTCCTTTACAAGAATGCATTTCCGTGAGTGTGTATGTGTGTGTGGAGGGGTGGTGGGTTGGTGGGGGACTACTGTCACAACACCTTTGCTGCCTCTCTCTCTCTTTCTCTCACTCCCTCTCTGTCTGTCGATCTTTCTCCCTCTCTCTCTATCTCTCAGGCTATAATTATGCTAATAGTATGTATATAGCTGTGGCCCCAGAGGCTTGGGGCGTATTGAAGGCTCCCAGGTCTTTCTCTCCTGTAACAGTATTAGGGTGCTATTGAAAAGCGGATGGTGGGTGAGAAGGGGGGCCGGATAGAGAGATAGCACGGGGTGGCAAATGGGACATGACCACCGTGCTCTCTGTCACGACGCCGCCCATTGTCTGGACTAAGAAAAGGGCCTCCGCCGCCAGTGGGACAATAATAAAGGAGCAAGAATGGGCTGTGCATATTAAACAACACAACGGACCAAGCAGACCAACCTGCATGGGTACGATGAAAGGGGCAAGAGGAGGAAAACAGAGAGAGAGAGAGAGAGAGAGGCGGGCATAAAAAAAATGGGAAGGAGTAGATGGGAGAAAAGGGATACAAAAAAGGACACAAAGAGGCCATCATAAAGTGATAACTGTAAAAACATGGTGTATGTTATTTTCCTTAAAAGAGATAAGATCTCCTAATGTCATAGGTCTACTTGGCGTACAATAAGGGATTCAAGGGCCGACACTGTTTCCATGCCATTTGTTGTCACACTAACAGCTCACTTGATCTGGGATTTTATCTTTTCAGTTTTTGTGAAAATTAAACTTTTCCTGGCTTAATGGGATCGTATCAGAATTCACGACCGTCTTTAACAGTTTGAAAACATAATTAAAATTACTTAATTACCTTGATACGTCTGCATGGCTGATAAACACGATTTTACACGCATGAATTGGAGAATTGGAGAATGACATTTTTTTTTATCACTAAGTGATGTTTAAATTCAATACATTTTCAAATTATTTGGATTTATTTGAAGATTTTTTGTTTGTTTTTTTAATAGGTGGTAAAATCAGAAGGCTATTGAAACCAAATTATTTGTTTAATTTAGTTTATTTTTTTAAATTAAGATATATTTGGACCTGTGATGCCCATCTAACATGAAAAAATTAGAAATATTTACTACTGATGGAATTGCTTTTTTCAGTTTATGATTTATCATGACAACATGTGTCCATGCTCAATATGTGCAAAATAATGGGTTATTTTAAAAAAAAAGCTCAAAACCAAAGGAAAAAAAAAACTTTCACATTAAGCCTGGATTTAGAATACTTAATTACCAGTTAAGTAAAGTTTAAAAATCAATCCCTACACTTAAATATTTCTGTGTTACACTATTATTTTAATATTTTTATTTTAATAGTTTTATTAGTTTAAACAATTGTAATTTTAACAAATAAAGAAAGCACTGATCTGTAACCATTTTAAAGACCAAAGTTTGATCAGTGCAGTCGTGTACACACTTTTTTGTACACACCGTGTAGACCTAAACCAGAAGTTTAATCCTTTAAAGAATACACTTACTGGCCATTTCATTACTTTGCTAGTATTGGTGTTGTACTGATATAGAGTAATATTACTTGTAAGTGTCTGAAAAGTTGTTGAGATTTGGTTGCATTACACATGATAACCTCAAAGTCCCCAGAAATGGTGGCACCTGATCATGAAAGCCAGGATATGGACAGTACCTTTGTCCTGGGAGCATACAACAGGGTCTACTTGGTGTGGGAACACAAGAAGAGAGGGTGTTGGCACTTGGTCAGGTGGTGAATCAGTTGGTGGCCTTGAAATGGGCACTTCAGGTGCTGGAAGAGATGGCAGATGACTTAGTGGTACATGAGGGTGGAGGAGGTCGAGTGTGAAAACTGACTTTGAATGTGCATGAGTGTGGAATTATAAGACAAAGTGTGGCTGATGCTGATGCCTTTCATATTGTATATTGGGCCTGATCCTGATGCAAGGCAGGATGAATCCATGCTTTCATGCTGTTTACACCAAAGTCTGAAATCAAGACTCATCAGACCACCAGGCAACATTTTTGCAAATTTCCTCTCACCAAACTGTAGCCTCAGTGTCCTGTTGTTAGCAGAAGTGGCGCCTGGTGTTGTCTTCTGTTACTGTAGCCTATTTATTTAAGAGATGCTCATCTGCATACCTTGGTTGTAACAAGTTGTCTGTGTTGTCTTCCTTTCAATTTGAAGCATTCCAGCCATTCTCCTCTGACTTCTGGCATCAACAAAACATTTTCATCCAGAGAAAAAATTAAAGTTACTCAAATTCCCTTTATTCCCGATTCTGAACCTCAGTTTGAAATTCGGGAGGTTGTCTTGACCATGTCTACATGCCTAAATGCACTGAGTTACTGCCACATGATTTGCCAATTAGATATTTGCCTCAGCAAACAGTTGAACAGGTATTTCTTTGTACAAACTTGCCTTCTCTCTATGCTTTCTATCATTTTACACTTCTGCATACAGATATGTTCCACATCTAATCCAGTACATAATGCTAAAACTTTGTGTCCTGCCCCTGTACTCTCCCCACCCCTCCACTGTCCCTTCCTGAGGTGTCAACTGTATAGGCGTGGGTGTTGAAGGTTCCACCATGGTTCACGGCTATCGCATGTGCCTCAGCGGCTGCAGTGTGGCTACCATCTGTCAGCATGTCACACAGTGCGCTGCTCACTGACTTTCTCCCTTTCCCCATCTTTCTCTATCTTTATGAACAGCTTTTGCATTTCTTTTATTCTACCGATCTGTGCTCCTTTATGTTTCTTGGTGTCCCGTTTTCATTCTTCCTCATCTTCTCTGTTCATAGTTATTTCTGTTCCACAGGGTTCTTAGTTACCTAAAGAGAGTCTTTGCAGGAGTAGCTTTCCCAGACAAGCATGTGAACAAGACATGGACACCTTTATCATAGAAAATCTGCAAATACCTGACCATTTATTATGTAATCTTGAATTATTTAAAATGAAGCATCAAGCACATGGAAATGCAACTTCTCTTCCTTTTTGAAAAGGAAGCATCTGAAATCAAAACAGAATGAGGGTGTTACATAACGTGTATGAAGTAATATTTTAAGAGTGATAGTAGCTAATGGAGGAGACATAGCTGCACCTCTTACAGACCAGTGAGTGGCAGTGTGCCACAGTTAGAGCTAAGTATTATGTGGTATAGCTATAGATATGTTAAATAAACATGAGTGTGTGTCTGTAAAGCAGTTGATATCCATTTTAAACATATTGATGTATGTGCAAGGAGCTGGGGTGCTCCTTGCATATCCATCAATATGTTATATCCATACAAATATGTGTATATTTGTGTAGATATGTTTTGAATATATCTGTGTTCTAATTTGTGTGTGCATGCATGTCTATGTGTATATATCTGTGTGCACCAAGTCCTCAGACAGACAATAAGAAAGCAGACAAGCAGGGTAAAAGTAGTAGCCAGCTAGCCATAATATTGTCATTAAGGAATTCAACAGATTAATAGCCTTAAATACCTGGAAATGTTCTAAGATCTAGTGCTTTTAGCTTGTAATTTCCTCTCCAGGTCCTAAGCACTAAACCTTCTGTGTTGTTCTTGGCATTCCTCAGCCAGACTGGAGAACATCGCATGGACACTGATACCTTCCTCTGGGATCCATTCTCCTCTCCATTTGATGGAAACCAAAAAAGGGCCTTTGGCCAGGCAGGTCCCATTATGTCTCAGTGACAGAGCCTGAGGGTGAAAAGTGCTGTGTTCTTTCCTCAGCGCACCTTCAGTTTTCAACAAGATATGACATACCCTGACGAACAGAGAAGGGGGCGGTTTGCCTGCCAAAGTCAGGTCAAGTGTTTGGTTACCGTTTTCAACTTTGCTTCTGCTCAAACGTGTTTTCTTCTCCTTTTAATGAGCAGATCTTTTTTTAATTGCATCTATTATCAACAACCTTTGTTGGGAAGAATTGGCAATATAATCATTTCATTTCTTTTATTTAAATGTAAATTTACATTTTTAAATGCAAACCACAATGCCAGGTGCTGGCTATCCTCAAGTCCAGTGCCCTGTTTGCTCCATGTCACATTCCCACCTCATGACCTCATGACTGGATGTATGCATTAAACAGATGTGATTGGCTATGAGGAGCCTGAAACAGGATAGGACACTCTAGGCTGGTTTTCTCTGGCCTTGAAGCCAGGGGCCTCGGGGTGCAGAGGACAAGATAAACACAAGAAATGTGTGTCTGTATGTGTGTGCATGTGTGTAGGGCTCAGGTATTACTCAGGTTGTGGGTATGCAAAGTTTTTATGCAGTTAAATTATGTTGATATGCATTCTGCAGGGTAGTAAAAATCAGATCCCCATACCATAAGTCATTTGCATAAAGATGAAGACAAGTTTTAAGTGGATGGTAAAGTTACGTTACGGTGTTTGGCAAAGGTTAGGCAAGCAATAGATAGTTACTGTTGGGGATTAATCTTCTGTAAATATATGTAAATAAGGAAATAAAAGTCAATGTAATGTGCTTAAAATTTGTGTGTTTGTGCACGCACATGTGTGTGGATGTCTGTGCATGTGTGTATGCATGTGTGTTAAGTGCTTATGTGTGAAAAAGACAGACAGAAGACAGGCAAACCATAAACACCATAGGAAAAAAAACACCACCACACATTTTTACATGATTTTGTTTTCCCACAGTTGCAGTGTTTTTGAATATTTAATAACACAAAAAAATGTGAAATAAACTTTTATGTAATAAATCAATCAAATCTGATGCATTTTCCTTATTATGTATATTTTGTAACAAAGAATCAGAGCAGAATAAGTAATAATGTTCTCCCTTTGTCCCTCTCTCTGAATAGGTTATTAGATATTTAGGTACAAAATTACATTACATTACATGTAATAATATTTTGTATATATGTAAAAACATTATAAAAGTTCTGACATCAGTCATCCAAAATAAACCTTTTTTAAAAACTGTTTGTTCAGGTACTTATTAATAGTTTACATTTAAAGGTACACTACATACCACTGTAGTCCTTAGTGGAAAACTGTACTTATACTTGTACAGGGTGGGCCATTTATATGGATACACTGTAATAATATGGGAATGGTTGGTGATATTAAAGTCCTGTTTGTGGCACATTAGTATATGTGAGGGGGCAAACTCCTCAAGATGGGTGGTGACCATGGTGGCCATTTAAAGTCGGCCATCTTGGATACAACTTTTGTTTTTTCAATAGGAAGAGGGCCATGTGACACATCAAACTTATTGGTAATGTCACAAGAAAAACAATGGTGTGCTTGGTTTCAACATAACTTTATTCTTCCATGAGTTATTTACAAGTTTCTGACCACTTATAAAATGTGTTCAATGTTCTGCCCATTGTGTTGGATTGTCAATGCAACCCTCTTCTCCCACTCTTCACACACTGATAGCAACACCGCAGGAGAAATGCCAGCACAGGTATCCAGTATCCGTAGTTTCTCCAGTATATCACCAACCATTCCCATTTTATTACAGTGTCTCCATATAAATGGAGCACCATGTACTTTACCATCTTACCTGTCAAATATTCAGATTAAATAAATGAGTTACAGTTGGGGGAGAAGAGACCAGAATACATCATGGAAATTAGAGCTTTTATGTAGTCTGGGAGTGATATATTTGTTTCCTGATATCTGTTTATCAACCTTAGTTTATCAGTGTATACAATACATTATATCAACAAACATATTCACTCACAATCTAAATAATTGAACTCAGGTGTTTCAATCATGGCCACAGGTGCATAAAATAAGCATGCAGACTGTTTCTACAAACTCTTTTTGAAAGAATGGGTCGCTCTCAGGAGCTCAGTGAATTTCAGGATCGCACCTGTGCAACAGGTCAAGCCATGAAATTTCTACTAAATCCTCAGTCAACTGTTAGTGGTATTATAGCAAAGTGGAAGTGATGTGGTAGACCATGCAAAATTGCAGAGTGGGATCAGCGAATGGTGAGGTGCAGTGTGCAGAGATCACCAAATTTCTGCAGAATAAATTGCTACAGTCCTTCAAACTTCACGTGATCTTCAGATTAGTTTCAGAACAGTGCGTGGAGAGCTTCATGGAATTGGGTTTCCATGGCCGAGCAGCTGCATCCAGGCTTCACATCAGCAAACGCAATGCAAAGGGTCAGATGCATTGGTGTAAAGCACGACTCTCAAGCAGTGGAGACGTGTTCTTTGAAGTGACAAATCATGTTTCTCCGTGCAATGGACGAGTCTGGGATTGGTGGTTGCCAGGAGAACGGTCACTACATTGTGCCAAATGTAAAGTGTGGTAGTGGGGGGGGGGGGGGGGGGGGGACAGTTAGGGGATAGCCTCACTAGTGCACAAAGCAAGGTCCATAAAGACATGGATGAGCGAGTTTGGTGTGGAAGAACTTGACTGGCCTTCACAGAGTCCCGACCTCAATGCATCAGAAAACCTTTGGGATGCAATCCAGGCCTCACAAATATGCTTCTGGAACAATGGTCAAAGTTCCGTAAACACAAAAGCCTTTCCAGAAGAGTTGAAGCTGTTCTAGCTGCAAAGGCTGGGTAGACATCATATTAAACCCTATGGACTAAAACTGGGGTTACAATCAACTACATATGTGAGTAAAGGCAGACAAATAATTGATTTTGGAAAAAATTAGTTGATGTGTATGATATGAAAACCATTTTTTGGAAACAAATGATTTCAGATAATGCATGGAGAACCTGATAAATGTTGTCATCACATACTTTGATGGACCACCAGCACGTGTATAAAAGCATGCAGTAGAGCTGAGTAAAATGTAAAAGCATTGACATATTAATTCTTTCAACAGGTAATTCAGAAATAGTATGTTTTATATCATCAAGGATTATGGCTATTAGTGCTAGCCGAAGAATTCAACTAGTGTTGGTCTTTTGGCCACTGTAAGAACTGTAGGAGCACATTTCCTAAAAGCTGCAGTTTTTTTTATAGTGTTTTTAGGGACCCCAGTCATCAAAAAGACTATTTTAATAGTCACTCCTGATAGGAAAACATCATGAATGACTTGGCATTTTGGATAAAGTTTCTGACTTTAGATATGAGACAGACATGATAAATAGTTAAGCTTATTACTCTATTTATGAAATGAGACTATTTGACTAAGATCAGAGTCAACAATACTAAAAGACCAACAACTGCGTCAGTGACAAAGTGATGAATTTTGTTTGTAATAGCTGCTCCCCTGGAGACAGTGCTAAGATGGTACATCACTCTTGCGTCTTCAGAGTGCTTATTCATTTGCACCCATTGTTCTCCATATCTCCTTTAATAGACACATTGCTCCATAGAGTCATATAAACCATACACAATGAACATAGAAGATTTATAATGCTCTACAATGACTGCATGTAGAGCAGCCACACACTGCACCCTGCTGCAGCAAGTTCCGTTGCTATGCTAGCAAAGATACCATTAGCAAGACTATCGCCAACCCAGGCGGTAGGCTCTAACTAGCCCACGGCTTCAGACCCATCTATTTTCAACATGCCACATTTTTATTCATTTTTCCCAAAACCTGACATGGCAATCTGATGATGAACCAACCCCATTATTTTTTTTACGCCAGCAGGAAGAGATAGATCCTCTAACATTGTGCTCCATAGAACCAACATTATCCCTCTATGTCAGAGGTGGGTAATATCCTGGCGGTCCGGGAGTCCAGAGGTGCATACAGAATGATGTCATTAATCCTCCAGGGCAATCGCTTTCTCTCTACCTCACACTCTCTCTTTCTACAACTGGCAATGCTGAAAACAGAGCCACATTTGCATGCTGCATATGTTGCCAGGTGGCTCTGTGGGGCTGCAGGTACAAATTAGATTTTCTGACAACATGGTGTAAGTGAGGAAAGACTAGCGGGAGCCAGCAGTTTCTTTCTTTCTTTCTTTCTTTCTTTCTTATGTCTGTTAGTCATGTGTGATGGATTATGTCTTCTCTTATTTTTTTTTTCTAATAACAACTAAAAAACAGAACATTTTGCACCTAAAGAAAAGAAAGTGAAAAAATAGATGCTTGAAACCCTTCTCTGAGCAGTCAGCAATGTTTTCTAGTAATGAGCTTTGTTGTTTTTCTTCTTCATGGTATCAGGCCTTTGTGAATTACTCGTAGGTCACGTTTTCACTAAAAGGTGACCTATTGATCAGATGTGGACAAATGCAGCATCTAAAATTAGGCGGCATGCACACATAGACACAGACATAAGACTTCACCTTGACACTCACTGACAATGGGGTAGAAAAAAAACCTCAGCATGTGGGCTTAAACCTTTGATACCTGCAAGCTTTATGCCTATATGACCATTATGTTTACCACGTTGTCCCAAGCAGAACACACAAACAGGCTGCTGATGATATTAGCATTCTTCTATTGTCCAAACTGCCTCGGTCTCTCTGGAGACGATGATAAGGGGCAGCAAAGCGAAGTCGCTGTTTATTTGAGTGTCGTTGTACACCAAAATCAACAAGCAGTCTCTTGCCTTGTTTCCCCCAAACTGACCATTCCAGCCTCATTGATCTGTCCCTTCAATTAACGGCCAGGTTTCTCCCCAATCAATTTCTATCTTACCCGTTCTCTGTTCCACTATCTGCCCATCTCTTTTTCTGCATTCTCTCTTTTTTTTATTTTTCACATTACAACCCCTGCCTCCCCAACTCACACTCCTACCCACCGTTAGTCCTACCTCACACCCTAAGGTCTCAGGGGTCACTCCCACCAAGGTAATTCACATACAGCAGCTTGTAGAGAAATCAATACTTTATCAACAAGCCACAAGGGGCTTTTGTACTTATCCTATATGATCTTTGTGGTAAAGGCCTCTGAGTATCCATCTCCTTCTCTGGTTTGCTCCCTAAGCTCTGTTGCTAAGACAATCAAAAGAAAGGAGAGAGGGATGAAGGGAGGAGGAGGGGCTAAAGAAGGGACGGAGAAAGTGAGGGGATTGTGCAGGGTCTAGAGGCTCGCTGTTAGAGGAGGGATTTGCTGCTCTGCTGCTTTTAGCTTGATCTGCATCTGATTAAGGAGAGAGGGCAGAGCGTTGTCCTTCACCCCAGTGCTCCCCTGTCCCACCATTATGTACCCTGGCACTGAGATCCATCATCCACCTACCACAGGCCTGGCTCCATAGCCTGGGGACTTATTAGACTGGCCCTGCTCTGTTCAACATAACACTATGCTGCAAACCATTGATGGTAAAAAGCCTTTGCTTCCATGGCATGCCGTATATTAACTATGCATCCTTATGACTTGAATAAACTGAAAAGATGTACACAATGAACATGTATTACATATATATATACAAAACACTTGAGATTATGTACCTATTAGTTATTACTTATAAACCCTGCCAATGAATTTTGATTATTTTGTGTGGTTTATTCACAAGTTTTAAAAAATAAATTACCTATTAAATCTACAGCAACTGAGCCCAACATAAGTAATGTCACTATGTAGCATAGCTGTCAGTTTACAAGAGAAGTGCAAGCGAAGTCGCACTTACATAGAATTCATCAAATGCAAACCATATCTATATATAATGTAATCCACGACACACAGAGCTGTGGCACACGTGTGGCCTGCAGTACTCTTTTGTCAAACGTCAGATAGTGTGTTACCCTGCAGCTCTTTCTTTGCATTTTCCCTTTAAAGTTACGGTGAGATGTACTCTCCTTTTCTGTCATTAACCTGAAACCTCAGTTTTCTAAAAAGTGAGGAAAAAGCCCTCAATGTTGGCAATTTTACCTTTGATGGTGTAGAATCCAAAAATTTCCCTTGCGGTCCTACCATGGCCTATTGATAAGACTATTGGCTTATCAATGGGCCATTAGTGGAAAACAAATGTTAAGCTGATGTATTAAAAGTGATGCTTTGCATTCCCAATTTTGGGGCTTCTGATGTCAGCAGATGTCAAAGCCCCCTACCAAACACAAAAAAAAGTTGTAGTTTTTAAAAATTGTTGTACAAAATAGGTATAAAGAAAAAATAAAATAAAGTTCAGTTACACAGAGCCCATTTCATCTTAAGGCACTTCATTTTATTAGATAGAGACCATACAATATTATTGGTTGTAGGGTGGATTTAAAGCTGATGTCGGCATAGTACAACAGCTCTATTGTATTCAGATTTGCAGTCATCTATCACCAGCTGTGTACAATATAACAAGGCACAAAAAGTGTTATAGTGTGCTCAAACTATGCAGCATTACTTACAGCTATGTCAAAACTACAAAACACCCAACTTAACCAAATCAGAAATTTAAATGTAACTTTTCTGTGTTATGTTATTATTGTATGTGATGGATCTTATATCTTACGTTACTTTCTTGAGGTGCTGTAAAAATACAGGGTGACTAAAGCATTTTGTATCATATCATATTATATCAGATATCGTACGTAAGGTTTATGGCTGCAAAAAAGCTTTTGAATTGCTTTCATTCTTAAACACCCTGACTACTTTTTTGTGTTTGTTTTCCTTTTTGTTATGAACAAAATTTTAATCTAAATTATATTAATGTCATTAAGTTAGAATTAGTTCACCTCTAAAGCAGAAGGTTGTCTCTGTTCTCCAGGCTGTGAGTCTCCCAGTGGGTCTCTTCCAATAAGCCGGCATCAAACCCATCAGACTGAGAGTGAAAAGTGGAGGAGCCCACCATGTGCAAACATCAATCCTAAATTTCCAGCCTCAATGCCATCATGACCTTGGTTTGGAATGACATCTATTTGCTGGCTGGCTGCACACATCTCTTTGCAAATTGTATGGGCCAGGCTAATTTGTTTTTATGCACGTTTAGTCAAGAATGTGATGCCACGTTAGCTTATGGGAGCACCGCCAGTGTGGTGTGGGGTTCGGAGTGACAGACAGAAAAAGGGTGATTGAGGATGATTGTTCTGCCCGGTTGTGTTGATCTATGAAAAGAAAGGCACACTGTGCATCCTGGAATGGGTTCTCGGGAGATAGGTGTCCTTCTGGGACTACCTAAAGCTGAATATCATCATCTGTACTCAGAAATAAACAATGACCTTTAAAGCTGAAATTCAAGAAAAAAGACAGGAGCTGGGTAAAAGCTTAACAAATGTTGGCCAACGTGCTCGAGTGTGTTTAGAAATAAATAAATAAAATTAGAAATCATTTAAACATGTATAACATAATCTATACGGGAAAAAAATATTCCCTTGACCTGCAGAGCAAAGCAGTTTCTGTGCCCTGACTAAACTGAAATGTAAGCACAGTTTATGCAGGAAAATATTTATCTTCCACTCAGCTGCATTGACCTCTTAGCTCTACATATGTAACCTTAAGCTGTCATTCTATTAATTCTTTAGTACAAAATAGAGTTTCAGGTTCAGGTATCTTCCGACATGTTTCCTCATTACCGTCATCATGCTGTCTACACTGAATAATCAAAACAATGATTTACAAGGAACCGTACTGGACATATTGGCAACTTTTCGCAGCAAATAGAGATGGGTCAAGTCAAATATACCCATGTATATATATATATATATATATATATATATATATATATATATATATATATATATATATATATATATATATATATATATATATATATATATATATATATATATATATATATTGACCAGGGCAGCCACCCAACTGACAAGAAGCCATCTTCATATTACATGACAGAAATAGCACTTGGCCCTCACAAAAATATATGGCAGGGTGGTGGGACAAGCATTCAGGTAAATATGAGCCATAACCTCAATCGTCCATACATGTACTGCACATACACTAGCTATTTAAGGTGAAAGGGTAAAGCATATGTGAACCTGTCCTCACACATACCCATCTAAAGATAAATATACATAAATACTGTAGTAATCCACGCGTTGCAGCATAAAGCTCTGCGAGGATCTCTCCACCGTGTCATGGCAAAGGTTACATTCCAAAGATGGAGTCTGAATATGTCTTAAAGTATAACAGGTGTATGTTTCTTGCTCAATACAGTTCACAGTGTAGTTACAGAGCTGAGACAAGAAAACTAAGTATGTTTACCGCCCCACATAATACATCCTTGTATGTACAGAGGTGCACCTCTGGCCAAAATAGTGGATTTCAAAGAATTTTTGTTGTTGTTGTTGTGGGCTATAAAAATTTTAACATCTTAATTTATGTTCATAAATAAATAATAACTAATGTCCCTGTCACATCAGATTGTTATTTTTCTGTGCTTTGATGAGATTTCATTTTACTCTGTTTTGTTGGAGACTCAACAAAGGTTTCAGAGAATGTGGATATGTGTACCATCTTTGTGTCTGTCTACCCCAATCAAAAAAGAGAAAAGAAATATCCTATGTCATTCATATTCTCTGAGATTATTATTGTAGCACCAGCATTGATTTCTCCAATAAATTGGGACATTCATGTAACATTCCCCTTGACTGTCACACTATCCATCAGAAAGTGGCATACAAGAATGATTGACAAGTTCTATTAGCAATAGTCACTTAGTGATCAAAGTAAACTGTTTTTGCAGAAACATAATGTAACATTATGGATAAATAAAAACTCCACATATCGTTCCCATACTTTGCAAACTTTAAGTATTCCAACTTTCTGTTTTTCCCCGTCATTCTGTTGTTCATAATGCAATTAGTGGCAATATTTGATCCTGCCATGAAGTAATTCAGTATTCTTCCAGTCTTTGTACATCTGATAAAGCCTTTAAAACTAATGTATTGCTCAGAGTGAAGATATTTTAATGTTGCATCATGTCTGTAGCAACACATTGTACCAATGCAGTTATTTGATGCAGTGCAAATTCTTTCTAAAATCCAACAAACTTTGATCATTCATTCTGACTGCTGTATACAATTGCATCAAACACACTTTAGAGCTGCTGCATGCCTTTGATCTTGACTGTAGAAATAACTACCGATTGCTGCAAAAATATTCGCACCATAATTATTAGTTAGCACCACTTGAGCATCAGGTAGCATACTTGATTTAATCCTAACTTGTAACCCTTTTGTCCTTGTGTCTGAGAATCCAACATGCTCTCAGGACCACAGATAATATATGTCCTTTCATGTGCAGAGGGCCTAATAGCCACACAGTAGCCTCACACCCTTTGGCTGCCCAAGGCTACTCCTTGCCCACATCAAGTGAAACGTTCAACCAACGTTTGATTGAAACTGGAATGAAGAGATACAAGAAAATGTGATATGGCTGCAGGGACGGACTGCAGTTTTGACACAATCTCACAGACGGAGTGGTATCAGAACTATCAGGTATGCTTGTATACCCGGAGGTTATTCC
The DNA here is from genome assembly GCF_057381845.1 of Rhamphochromis longiceps. Classification (NCBI taxonomy): domain Eukaryota; kingdom Metazoa; phylum Chordata; class Actinopteri; order Cichliformes; family Cichlidae; genus Rhamphochromis; species Rhamphochromis longiceps. The sequence goes on along the minus strand of NC_140562.1, from coordinate 37,781,066 downwards.
ATAGGATTAGAAACCAGCATTATCTCTCCGCAGCCTGAATGTGAAATAGTCGACACCTGGTTTAAGTGTGTGTCAGTCAAAGCACATTCACGTCTGCCATCCTAGCAAAGGCTATCAACGATATCATTTACTATTTCAGGCAGTTTAAGCAAAATATACATAAATATCCACAATATGATTCCTTGCTTTACATACATCAATATTGTGGTGAATTAAGTTACATGGAGCACATTTAGTGACAGTATGCTTAAGTATATAATTTTGCTCAGATGGGTTTTTTTCTTCATGCAGGATTAGGGACCTAATTATCTACAGAGTTACCTGCTTACTGTGGTCATATGGACAGCACAGATCAAGCCCACATGTTTGCCTAAGCCTTAATAAACTTTAACTGTGGCCCTATGGGAATTTAGGTAATCTCAACAGCTGAATAATCACTTCTCTCATCCTTTTCTAATTCCAGTCTTTTTCTCAAGCACTATCTTTACTTCTAATTTTCCATTTTCTGTCTTCTTCTCTTGCTTTCTTTATCTGTCACTTAATTTTACCTTCCATATTGGAATCTTTTAGCTTGTCACTGATTCATGCTCACCTCCTTCCCTGACCCACAGCTCCTCTCTCCCTCCATCCATCACTCTGCTGTCCCGAGGCGAGTGGACAGGAGCCGCACTGACTGTACAAAAGGTCTTAGAGGGGTGACCGGTCTGTGTTGTCTGCTCAACTCAGTGTTCCTTTGATGATGGGACTGTCCATTTTAAAGATAAACTGGTTGTGTTTGAGCTGCAGATGGCAACAATATATTGTTTATGCTAATTTTAACTGTAATAAACAAAATTTGCAAGCAAACATTAGCATGGATCAGGCATACGATCTGAAGATATAGTAACACTGCAAAGACGTGCCTGTCTTTTCCACTGTTCTCAGTTTTTCCAAGTGGCTCACTAGCTATCCAGATAAAACAGGAAAAATATGTAACCCCCATATTTTTCATCTTTTCTACTTCTGAGACACTTTTCTTGACAATATTTCAAAGAGGTCATTCCACATGTTCAACTAAGCAGCTCAAAATTGGAAACTGATGCCTTCGCTCTAAGATGTCCTCTTTTATTCAGCCTTTTAGGTCATAATACACTCTCTCAATATGCTTTTAAATTGAATATTGGGCTCTTCTCCTATATGTCGAACAGTCAGAAAAGGATATTTTTACCGTTACAACAATTTCTCCTGGATCTCCTGGACTTAATTAAAAGGTGAAAACTAACATAATAATAATAATAATTAATAATAATTCTAAGAAAATAATAATAATAAGATGATGAAGAAGAAGTATGTGAACAAAATTCTTCCATTTATCTTTTTTTTTTAACCGCTTATTCAATGAGTGTCATTGAGGTGGAGCTTAGACCAGCAGTAACTGTGTGAGAGAATCTCCACCTATCCTAACATGCCTGTCTTTGGACAGGCATGTTAGTACCTGAAGAGAATCCATGCAAGTGCAGGGACACCACACCAACATATCAAATTAAATGAAATTAAATGAAGTTCATATATTTAATAAAATTAATTTTGAACTTAAATGCACATTTTAAATGGTTTTCACTGCCAAATTTGTGTCATGTTTTCTGACAAAATCTACATTCCTATGAGTATTTGCTTATTTTTGCAGAACTACACAATACAACTACTGTATACATTAGACACATAGAAAAATAGATATTGGAACATAGTGAATTCCAGTTGGCTGGTACAGCATATGACATCAAAAATGTTCTTGTTCTGTTGCTTTTCAGTGTGTGCTACCGCGTACATTTGCAAATGCTGTTTATACGTCCTTTTTTGTTTTAGCCCCTGCTGGACACTACCACGCATAGTCGTTGGTCTATTCTTCATCAACTATAATCACATATTCTCAGACACACACACACACACAAATACACAAAGACACACACATACAAACACATATATCTAGGTCAAGGCAGCCAGGGATAATAGGGAAAGCCTGAGGCGATTCTGCCCAGCAAATGATCTTATAAAATGATTAAAGAGTGGTTTCTGAAAACAGTGAAAGCACATTGAAGGATATGTAAGGTAATGTAGATGTGTCAATATGTTTGTACTTGTGAGTACAAACTCAATAGTATTTACTCAAAGACTCCATCAGAAGAGGAAGTGAAGAGGCTGTGGGGGTTAGGATGGTGGTTCAGTGGTTTTTCAACTGAAAATAAAGCCCATGCAAGTCCTTCAGTGAAGGTATTGCAAGAAGGTCATGCAATCTTTTTTTTTTTTTTTTTTGGGATAACCACATTTTATCCTTTAGTCAATATATGACCACAACGTGGTTAATACTGATTTTGTTTTTGATCCACACAATACAGGCAAGCATTAAAGTGGGAAGACGGTCAATATTTTTTCTTTTCTTTCTTTTAAAATGTTTTAAAACTTTACACTTTAAAGAAGAAGCCTTTTTAACTCATTTCATCTTTTAATGAGGAGGTAATCAAAGCAGTGAGAAGGTCTCATATCATTCTTTTTTTTATTGTTTCCCAGAAAATGAAATTTAAAAAATAAAATAAAATACGCAAAAATAAAGAAAAATCAAAAATAAGAAAAATTGTAAGAAAGGGGTGTTGGTATATTTTAAAGGTTAGAAGATAATAAATAATGAAAACATGAGGATAAAAAGACAGAGTATACTTATAGATGTTTGAAGACTGACGATGCAGATATTTTTAGTTTTGGCAAACTGCTAAAAATTTTCATCTGACCACTTTTTTTCTTTTTTTTTGTTAAATGAATTGGCTCTATTGAAAAGTGTAGACAGATATGCAAACAAGCTGAATATGTGTTAATGACTGTTAGCTTAGTGTGTGAATAGCAAGGTGTTGATTAGTGCTGTTGCAAGCCGCTGTAGCCAAGACAAGCCTGGCCCACTGTGGTGAGTTACAGCACACAGCTTCAGCCAACAATAACGAACTTCTGTTTCCATTAACAGTTCTCCAAGTCACTTCAACTCTTGTCCTGACAGAGGCGATGCTGTCTTACTGCAGAGCTGCTGTTTGCCCTCTGGCCATGTGGGGAAAGAAGGGATAGGATAAATGAGACCTTTCTGGACAGCGGTGAAGTGACCCACATGTTTTCTCTGGTCATCTTTCCATCTCTCTTCTTGTCCTCTCTCATTTTGTTCTATTTCCCCACTGGCCATCTCTCTTCCTCTGTCTCTCGCCTCTTTTGCCTTTGCACTAATGCTGATGCCCCACACCATTAGTGTTTCCACAGTGACGGCAGACAGATGTTTGTTGCCACTTTTGCAAAGAAGAAGCCCAGGACAGGAAGTGGAGTCCACACATGCAAATGTATCTACCAGTATGACACTGCGACAGCTGCGCCAAGCTGTCTGTGACTCCTTCTCTCTGTTATATGCAAAGCACATGGTAAATTTCCACAGATATACCCTTAGACACATACATTTAGGGTGCCCACATCAGGAAAGAGATTCTGTGTTGCTGTTCCCAGTGTCACAAGATCGCTCTCACCACAGATGACAAACAGATATAATCAGCTCTCCAGAGACCCATCCTGCTGCGGCCACATTCATTACAGCTGAATTAATACATACTTCACATCAAACAGTCAGGGGCCACTGGCCACTGCATTATACTGACGCACACACTCTTACCCACATAAGTAACAGCAACATATTTAACGCATTTTCACGCACGCACACTTATATACCCATAATTGCACACACTGTCAGCACTCATTGTCGTCACATCAACACATATCTCATATCAAAGGAATTGTCTCTTTGACCCTCCGTGGCACATAGACCAGAATAATCGCATAATCTTCTAACTAAGGAGCGATATACATATCTAAATGACTGGCTGGGCCCGTCTGTCATTCCATCAGTAAAGATTTGCATGTGTGTGATGTATTTAATACTTTCTCATGCTGATCCACCACTCCATAATAACACAGCATGTGAATCAAGTCGAGGCAGACCTGAAGCTGATTTATAGTCTTCCACCGGCTGGAAGCTCTGTCCAGGGTGTTTGAAGCAACATGAGTGTGTCTGTGTATATGAATGGGCGTACATAGATATGGATATAGGTGCTTGTGCAAGTGTCATTGTGTGTGTGTGTGTGTGTGTGTGTGTGTGTGTGTGTGTGTGTGTGTGTGTGTGTGTGTGTGTGTGTGTGTGTATGGCACGGGGCAGATGAAGGCATGTATATGTGCATGTGTGCGTGTGTGTGTGTTTGGCGGTTCACCCGTCTAATGCATGTCGTCTAGACAACATTTGTGCCCTGCGTCCGAAAGGGTGATTGTCTTATGCAAATGAGGCTACTCTAGCTGTGACATGTCATCCAGCATGTGGGTCATGTGATGAGAAACCAAGGCGAAGCGGTGACGGTTGATAGCCTGCTTTTTTTTATTTATTAGTGTGGCTATTGTTTAACATTACCTTTTCAGGCAGCGAAGACACTGGGTGGTATTCAGGCCAACAGAAAGAATACAATGTCCGATTTGTTAAAACCTTTATGTCGGCGTTTGAGTCCAATAGAAAAACTCGTTCTATTATATGGATGAGAACTGAATTTGATCACATAAATAATGTTTGGGTTTTCCCAAAAAGGGAGTTTAACCAAAAAAACAGGCAATTTACTTCCTTCCTTGTGGCCATATAATTTTAGTTCCAAAATATGTTGAGATTTTATTTGACCTTTCAGATTTCTGACACCTTGATAATGCAGCGGTGATCAGAATTTTATTTGTGACGTTCGCAGAACACAGAACTTTACATGTCTTGTCCCAGAAATTCCACAACAAGTGACTTCAAAATAAAATAAAAAGCTTTTCAAAATTATTTTTTATGTTCCTAAGATTTAGGCAGCCAAAACATTAAAACACTAAATAACACTGGCAGTGAATGGCACAGATGGTCTGCTGGGATTTTTTGGGTTCTGGCATCCCTCCACAGTAGTAGCTTTCCCTAGCAGAACAATGCTTCTTGCTGCACTGCAGAATATACTCAGGAGCAACTTAAGGAGTATGACAAAGAGCATAAGACACTCACCCAACCTCTAAATTCCCCTTATCCCAAGCTCATCGAGCATTCATACGATCTTCTGCACTCGGCACAGGGCTCCAAGGATTCTCTGCCAATGTCCTGGAGCTAGACACCACAGAAGTTTTGTCTCTATGCATCATCCAGTAGAGATCAGAGTCAGAGCTAAAGGTGCTCTTAGACAGTATGAGGCAGTTTGTTTTAATGTTTTACCTCATCAGTATACACAAATGAAATTTAATACAGACAGTTAAGCAGTCTATACGTTTCTTCTGCCATGGAGCTTAAAAATCTGAAATAAGGTTGTATGTGAGCACAGTCATATACTGCTTTAGTACTTTTCACCAAATATGGCAGCCATTTTCACCTAGTTGCCACTCAAAGTGTACTCTTTAATTATGGAAATCTTAAACGAGGAGGTTCTTGGACAGCAGAGAGCAGCATGGACTTGACAACCAAGGGCATGAATCGTGTAAATGGATTTCAAAACAGATGACCTGCATGCTGATCTTATGATCTGTGCCTTCCAGTCCTGCAAGCTTTTTACTTCTCATCTCTCTCATCATTCAGCGTGTTTTGCTCTGTCTTTCTCATGTAGGAATACCCCCCCAAACACACACACACACGCACACACGTAGGACACAGCCTGAGGTATTATCATAGGATATGTCCAGAGGTCCATGCTGACCTTTAACCCCAGTCTCTGGGAGAGATGGGGGGCCCATTCTCTGCCTGAGCATAAAGAGTGGTGGGGCCAACGGCGGTATTGTTGGAGATGGCTGCTGACTGACAGGTCATTTTTCACCCATTGTTTTTTTTTTTTCTTCAAACATCAATTTTTATCTTGCAAAGTAACGCCTTGGCAGCCATGAAAAGTGTAGCATGTTATTGTTTAGTGATGATCTGATGCCATTCCAAGCATATAGGTAGCCAAGGTTTGCTTCAGTTTCAAAAAGGTTCAAGCTGTTTAATTTTACTGATCAGCAGCTTCTAAAAAACAATAACAACAGAGTAAAAATAAGTACAGCATTTACAAAATCATTCTAGACATTTTCCTAAAACCAAACTAGAAAATAAACCATGCAGACAAACATATTTTTCAAAGGCTCGTTTACTTGCTGACACATCAACATACGTACGTCTTAGTAGCCCGGCTCTGTTTTCTGTTGATATCTGGCATTCAATCAAAGCAGGGGAGCAAGACACACTCCAAGTTTTAAATTGAATTTCATGCTGGATTAGTGGCACTCCTCTGAAATGCATGTGAGCTCGTCTTCACACTCTAGAGACATGCCGTGGATATGTGCGTGTATGTTTCTGTGTTTTTCCTTTGAATAGTACAGATAAGTTTGTCCTGGTAGTAAAGTAATTGTTGGTTCTGTTTGCCAACACTAGCCATGTTATGACCAGAGATGGGCAGTAACGCGTACTTGACTTTATTTTTTTTCTGCTGCGTTTTACTTGCATCTATTTGAAAGAGTGAGTGTAAACACAAAAAATATTTTATTTTATGTGCTGGAATGTGCAGAAAATAGGTTTAAATGTTAAACTAATTTATTCAAGTCAGAGAATGTTGCATATAATTAAATTTTTGCTTGATGCATAGAGTTAAAAGATTAAAACTGATAAAACAAGTTTAAAAAAAAGAGACTTTTCCATTTGATTACATTTTGTATGATGGATTATGCAGAAAAAGTAGAATTGGGCTGAAAGATCTATCGCTTTATCACCTATTCAGGTTGTAAATCGTGTTTTTAAAAAGTAACTAAGTAACTAAGTAATTAATTACTTTTGAAAATAAGTAATCAGTAAAGTAACGGGATTACTTTTTTGGGGAAGTAATCAGTAATTAGTTACTGATTACTTTTTTCAAGTAACTTGACCAACACTGGTTATGACAGACCAGAATAAAGAAGAAAATAATTTTATTTTATGATATATATACATATATATGTTCTGGAATATACTGAATGTTTAAGCTTAACCTGCAAGGGCTATCTGCAGTCCTGTATCTATTTCTCTAAGTCTCAAGTTCTTCAAAATTACGACAAATCCAATCTAATTCGGAAAGTCTGCACTTGCTCATGTGCACGCACACAATTTCGTGTCTTGCTCCCTCCCTCCCTTCTGTCCCTGGCCAGGTCTGATGGGGTCCAGGCAGCCTTGGGTCTGTCTGTCCTTTGCCATGTGTCCTCTTTAGCACTGACCCATGCTGGAGGAGCAGGGACCAGGGCCTCAGGGCTGAGGTGCTAAAGAAGGGAAGGAGTGTGTGTGAGGAAGGGGGGAGATGGCCTCTGCTAGAGGCAATGGGTGAGCAGAGGGCAACAGTGTGGCAGTTGAATGTAAGCCATGCAAGCCTCTCCTTTCCTGCCATCCACCACTCCACCCCTCCCTCGTGATCCTGCCCTGAATGACATGGATGAATAACAGAGATGTGCAGCGGTACAGGCTGCCCTGCTGCTGACCCTGTCTGCTCTAGCCAGACCATGGACAGAGTGTATGTGTCCGTGTGCACGTGTGTGTGAGACAGAAAGAGAAGAAGAGAGAGTTTCATATATGCAGAAAGTTTCATATATTCCTTCATGCCTGCCTGAAGTGTGCACCGGTATTAGATAGTGCAGAAACTATCTAATATCAATGTTTGTAGGCCTTGCTGTGTATTTTCTTATCGATATGTGTGCGTGTGTGTATGTGTATGTGTGGCCAGCAGGGAAAAATAAACAATGTGCTCTCCTTGTCAAAGGCAAAGCCCCGGGGCTGTGAAATATCTCGGAACCCAGCTCACACAGGGAATGAAATCAAGCAAAGGAAGAGGGAGAAAAAAAGGAGCTTCACTCCATATGGCACATGGCTAAGGCAAGTCGCTGTTCATGTGCAAGCTTATATTGTTTGTATGTGTGTGGGCAGCAATTTATTGTGCTTTGAAAATTATATGATATATAAATCTCCACCTTGAATTTAAAGGAGCAATGTCACTGGATTGTCCTATGCTACAAAAAATGTCTATAATTACACAAATGCAGTTCTTCCCTGCTCATGATTACTGTCTTAACTAGATATATATCTATTTATGTATATGAATGTGAATGGATGTGAATGTGGCATAAATAAATCTGCATTATTGACAAGATAGAAAATTGAAAGCTGTAACTTTACTTAAATTAACATTATATGGTTTTGAATTATTTTACGCTTGCACGTTTTGGTATTTAACGAAATTAATTTAAGTAATTCCAGCTAATCGTCCATGCCATGCCGAAAAAAAGCAAACAATATTTTCATCACTTGAAATTTCAATTACTAAAACATTAAAGAACACATTTTGTAACTCAATTTAGAGATTGATTTTACCTGCAAATATATTATTTAAATCAAAAGACTGGTAACAAGGATCCAAAGGGTCTTGTTGTGTCTGGAAACTTTGTTTGGCACTTGGTATACATTTTTATTCACTGTTTATTATCGTTTTTGATTGCTGTTTGGATAGGTTTACGAACCTTTGATAACCCCTATTATGAAGGGATCCTGACAAAGCAGCCACATGGTTGGTACGAGATAGGAGACAAAACTCTGAAGCAGAAAGTTCCTCTTTTGAAAGATGAAGCTAGAAAATTTTTACTAGAATTTGACAGCTATGAGCAAAGAAGAGCATTAAAATAAGTACATAATAATTAGTTTAAAGAAAGATACAAAATCAGCTTTTTCTGTAATATTTAAAGCAGAATTAATGTACTCAATGTAGCTGTTTTTAGATTTTTAGCAATAATATTTTTATTTTTATATTAAGACTTTTATAATGATATTGGAAATAATCACTTTAAGTCTTTTTCTTTCTTTTTTTTTATTTGATGTGTCCTGTTACGTACAATCGATGTTTACTCACTGCTTCTATATACTAAAAATATGATGACAGCAAACCTTACTGTGTGGTCCGGTGATTAATGTTACAATAAGGATGGACAGTTTTGAAAACTGTTGTAACACGTGTGACAGTAACGATGCTATGCAAATTTGCAGCAATCAATCTTAGCACAGAAGTGGTTAAGTTTCAGAGGGAGGTGGAACAAAAAGCCAGCCATATTGGCAGTGCTGTGTGCCAAGTGATACTCGTGGCCTCTGCCCGGCCCTCCTATTATGAGGCTGGCAATAAGTTGGCCTGCCCGCTGGGGAAAACAGGGAGCTGACACCAGGAACATATGCAGCAACACCTGATTGCTACGCCACCACCACAGCAGACCTGGCTGCCAGGAAGAGCGCAAACACAGCACATGTAGATTCAGCACACGGAGTTTTAATAAAATATCCCTACATTCTAGCACACGTTAACGATATATAGTGAACAGGATGCTTGTGATGGAATATGTACCCTACACATATTTTCACTCATCACTTTCCACGCTTTACACGTAACACCCACAAAGCACATGCATACACAAACACACACACTTATAGAGTAAACCCACTGGGGATTAATTTCCTTATTCAGAGAGTGTGTATGCCAAGCTTGGCTGGTGTGCCAGTTGCCCGCGGTGCACCACACGCTGCCATGCTGTGCCAGCAAACAGCACTGATGCCCTCCATTTGCAGAGTCACATATATCAAATGCATGCTGCTATCACTTAGCCCTCAGTAGTGTGAACCCTGCCCGCCTGCCCGCCTCGCTGTGCAAATGTGTTTGTGTTTAGCATCTGGTTTCATCCTCCGTTATGTACTCTGATGCATTTGATTGACGACAGTCCTGCATAATGCAATGATTGATTGTATGAAAATCTGAGTGAATGGAAATGTTTTCTGGGATTATCTGTGACCAGACACTCACCCCACTCTGCCTCAACGCAAACTGACGTTTCTTGGGATTTAATTTTCAGCAGTTTTATAGGACTTTATACTAATTTGCAAACCCTTGACCTTCTTAACAAATCCATACAAAATACACTCAAACTGCAACACGATTTTCTGCCCCTCTGGCCGGTAAACCCCTGTTAGTGCATCATTATAGAGCCATGTGTTTTAGATGGAAGAAAGCTTGAAAGAGAAGGAGGAGGGTGGGGGAGTTGTTAGAGACTAGGCCTGCATTGTCTACAGCCTCTCAAAAGGTTTTACTGTTGTTCATGGTCACGTTCTGAACTGGATGAGACCCTACAGGTGTCCCTGCTCTCAAAATGTGTTCCCCAGACCCTTCACCAGCCCCCCTCAAGCCGCCCGCCTGTGACCCCTGACCCCACAGACCCCGGGAAGTATGGGTAATGGCAGGCTTGTCAATAAAGTCCAGGGTCACTAATAGACCAGCTTTGTTCGGTGATGTCAGCTTCCAAAAAGGAAAAGAAGGGTAAAAAAAAAAAAACATCTCCCTCCAACCCACCATCCTCATAACGTATCTGGGTCTATTGAAATTACAAATGGGTGCTTTTGATTAAATCCCACTACCCACCACCTTTCTTTACCCCTCTCCTGCTTGTCTGCCTCTCCTCATCTTCTTCCATCACCTTGCCTGGCTCTTCTCGTCTTTAACTCCAAAGAGGTGCTTGTGCGCTGGGCTAAAAGGTCTTAATGTGTCTGCATTCATGGAGCCACACCATAGAAGGCTGTTTTTAACCCTGTTTCAGGCCTTGCATCCATTTGGCCAGGAGTCCTTCACTCCTTGTCCCTCCCCCTCTCCGTATCTCTCTCCATTTTCAACCTCCTTCACTCTCTCTTGCTCTCTTTCTCTCTTCCACCCACATCCCAATCCTTTTGTGATAGGATATGAATGCACTTTGCTAGTTGATAATTACACTCTCCTTCTCTGCCCTCCTCTCCCTTTCTGACAGTGGGATCCACAGGCAGTCCTTATTCAGCTAGTAATTTGCCTGTCCTCCTCATTCATTGAGAAGGTACAAATTATCCTTCACACGGGCACTGGCTATTCTCCCTCTCAGCCAGTGTGATGAGGACTGCACTAAAGAGAAAATAGCCAAGAATATGCACTTTGCATCTGCTCTAAGTGTAATCTGAAAGAAGAGATTTGTGTTTCATTCAGAAAGTACAGATTTCTGGTTAATATGGCAGGCAAATAGAAAAAAGTAATAATGAACGCTCATAATCGCGCTGCATTTTTACAGTAAAAATATGATCACAATTATACAAGAATCTCCAACTTTCAAACAATTTGTTTTGAATGTTTTGACCATATTAAACACTAAATGTTTAGCACAAGCATCATAATTATAGTCAACGCTATAGTTGGCCATCTTGAGATAATTCACTGTCATGGTTCCTGGCATTAGTGTCCAGACTTGGGCACATTTGGACATTTGCTCCTCATTGCCTTCTCATCAACACCCATAGCTGAGGTCTCACCACCAACCCAACTGTGCTTAAGGCTCATCCAAAATAGTCCGAGCGACAAACAGATAGTTAGCAAATGAAAGGATTCCACGACAAATTACTTACAGGACTCTGACTTCTCGAGAGCATATGTGTCTGCAACCATTTATATCGCTTTTATGAGTGTATAGTTTAGTCAGGATTTATGGCTGGATATGAAGTGTGTACAGTATAACACCCTCTCAGGCTGGAGTGTTTTGAATCCTTAGACAGTGTGGGTTTACTTCAGCATATCTGTGTGAATTTAATTATAAGTGCTTTGCTCAGTTAAAAGTGTGACAGCACTATGGGCCATTTCGGTAATTTATTTATGGGCTGCGTTGGCAGCATAGAGGAACCTCATTGGCTGGGAGCAGGGTTCAAGCAGCCGGTGGCGATTACAGGGCAAACGTGACCACTGGATAGACAACGACCGACCCAGGAAGTCAACAGGAAATGCTTTTTTAAAGACCATAATCATGTTTTGTCAAGTAATTACAGAACGAGAAAGAAAGTATGAAAACACATGGTAATAATGGGACAAAGCATTGATCATAACTGTACGAAACAACTCCTGATGGTCATGGAGGGACAATAGAGTACAAAGGCATCCATTGTTCCTTGACTCAGTGAACTATGTAGCTCGTTAGGTGGAGCTTTCCAAGATTAAAGAGATGGATATGAGCGGAGGAGTCAAGGCCTGAGGTTAGAACTGGGGGCGAAAATCGACACTCCGCCACTGCAGAAATGATCCAGCTCCCCAGCCCCTGACCCCACAGTGACCTGCAGCCTTTGATTTCTGTCCTCTTTTTTGTCCCCACATCCAGAACACACATCATTTCACCTCTTTGCATATTATTAAACTCCTCCCCACCCTCCTCATTTCTAATAAGGCCTGTCTGAGTTTTTTCGCCTTTTCCTCCTTTTTTCTTGTTTTCTTACAACTGTTGTCGTCTTCCTCCCTGTAAGGGGTCCATAATTGATGGATTTCAATGAAAGGTGTAGGTGTGTATGTACATCCACCAAAAGCATTGATATTCTCCCCGAGGCAAAGGAAGAGAGAGGGAGAAAGACAGAGAGGGAGAGAGAGGTGACCCTGCTGGCTGAGTGGCAGTGGCCGTCATGCATAGCATCTCTAAAATGGGGATGGGGGGGTGAATGTCACTTTCAAGTCTCTCCTCGGCACTCTCCCTTAATGAGAGATGGGTTCTGCTCCGCAGACAGCCAAGGGGACCAAGGAAATGCCCTCCCCCTCTCCTCCCCATTCCTCCCCTCCACCTCTCAGATCTCTAATCCTCCAAGGAGCTGACAGCTCGAAGATCCGCAAGCCTGCATCTCCTCCACCTGCACAACCTCATTTTCCAATCATAACAACAACAACAAAGGTAGGGAGATTTCTCTTCACAGGTATTCTCCCGGTCTTCGTGACACACATATCATCTTTTACATCACTCTTAATCCAAATGATACCAACATACATTCTAACACTGGCTCAAACCACAGCCCCTACTTCACTCTTCTTAAGTGAGGGACGCACACTAATGCTATTTAGCTAGCCAGGCTAGTGATTCATCCATTCCAGCTGAAAGGAAAGGTGAGAGGAGAGATCTCCCAGGACTCCTTGCAGCCCCCATCTGTCAGACACACCCGGCCCACTGATTTACATTTACCGCAAGGATTTATGGGATGCCCGCCACAAAACGAGTCGAAGCAGCAAGAATCATGGGGCGAGAGACAGAGCGGGGAAATTATTCAAAGCAGTGATTATTTTGGGACGGCCATTACGCATGCACACCTGATCAGGGGGTGTCACCCGTGACTCCCCCCATCCACCATGATGGAGAGGGGCCTCATCCGTGCTGCGCTCTTATTTTACCTGGCTTGCATAAAGGAGAATTCTCTTAGGCACCAGGAGAGCCTACTAAGGCTAAATTAGGCCCCCGGACAGGCAGAGGAGAATGGAGAGAAGAGCAGATGAGGCAGTTATGTATGCACAAGGGATTGAGATGAGGGATACTGGTCAAATTCACGATCAATCTTAAACCAAGTGTATCATAGTTATATATTTGCAAATCCAAATTTGCTACTTTCTGTGTAGTAATTGTTTACGAGGTTTTTTCACTATACTAGGCCAGATTCTTCAGCTTCAAGAAAACATTATATTACGTGCATTTAATATTAAATGCATAAGTACTGCAAACAATTTAAAGCTAAGTACAGCAGATTATCATAAATGTGTGAATTTCTGTATGATTAACAGGTGACATTTGCTAGACCACCTGCACTCTCTGTTATTCAGAAGCCCAGAAAATGTCACAATGACAGCCCTCCTTTCAACATGGCTCTTAAAGCCCTACTCACTTGCCAACTTCAGGAAGGATCATCATTTACAGTCATTACTTACAGCACTTTGCAGTCTGTAGCTGAAAAGGGTTAGCGTAGCCAGCTTTGAGCACATGTTCCTTTGCTGCAGCTTTACAACTAAGGTCAGCTCAACTGCAACTCTCGGCCCTCCTCCTCTCTCCTCTTCCGCTCCCCTTCTCCTCGCCAAGTTCATTACCAGTGGCCCCCAGGTACGACCTGATTTCAATGCACTTTGTTCAATTGCCCTACTTGGAAGATCCTGCCAAAATGGGGCCAGCTGATTATGCGCTACCGCCACTTTGCTTATTTTATTTAATGCTCAAAACAGCAGATAATTTCTATGCTACTTTAATGGCAACTATTCAATTTTTACTTCTTGTTTCATTTGCTACCTCATGTATTCAAAGCATCAATTTATTTCTCATGCTAATTACACTTCATAGCAACATTGGAAATAAGTTTTAGGATAGCTTACACTTAGCAAGTGTCAAAGTGGTGTCGAAGAGCAATTGAGAATTTCTGATTAGCTGTTAGCAGTTACCTGACCTCAAGATGAAAAGAGCAAATGTAATATCTTATTTGCAGTGATGGAGTCAACATCGCTGACCTCTAGCATACCGTTCTGCCTTCAGAATGAGATTCATTTAAATCTGTGTCAGTAATTCCACCTGCACTTGTTTTTCATCATTCTAAAAAAAGAAAAAAGAAAACCTATGTATTTGAATTACGTGCCTGTGTGTGTATTCTAAAACTATTTATTGCTTCTCCTGTAAACTTAGCAACTCAAGTTTCAATATTGTCACTCTACACCTAAGTCAATGCTACATTTTTCATTTATCTTAAAATGTAGATGTAGAATCCTTATAATATATGTAAAAGTAAGAGGTAAACAATCGTTGCTGCAAAGACTTTCTGTGTCAGAAGAACTGGGGTGTTTTATTGCGCCTCTGGCCAAGGCTGTGATCCCCTTACCTATGAGATGCATTTACAGGCATTACAGAACTGGCCAAAGTTCAGCACTGAGCAGGATAATATTTCTGTTTTACTACACACTCTGTTCCCTATTCATCTACTGCCTGACTGCTAAATAAGGTTTTTTTTACTGAGATGAATAGCAGACTGGGAGTTACTATTTGAATCCAAGTCAAAGGGACTTACTCGTTCTATGATTGTCTTTTTCCTGGCAGTGACGATCAGCTTACGGTACTAAAAATGGCCTTCTCTTTGTGCCAGCTGATCCTGGGATGATGAACCATTTCGCTGGGTCCAAAGGAAAGTTGATTTGCCCCCAAAACACAGAATCCTTAATTTGTCTGTTTGAAAGTGGAACACAGAAGGAGAATTGACTGTAGTCCATTTGTGCCATACTAAGTCTCACAGAGAAAGAGGTGTGAGCAAAGTCGACTGTAAGGCTTAAAGAGGCAGCCGGGAGAAAAGCAGCTTGGACAAGAGAAGTGCTGAACTAGGTGGGCAGATTAGTATCACAAGACTTTGTCAGAAGGATGAAACGATGATGGAACAGTCTTCTCTGCATGATATTCTCAAATGTTGTTACTGATAGTAAAAATCAGACTGAGAGGTTAAAGCAGCATACTGAATAAAAGCTGTGCATTTCAGTTCTTATCAGTTTTTCATGAACAATAACAAGTATAATAGTTTTTAGTCACAAATTAGCATACTCCACAGCGCCCAGTCCCCCGATACCATTGTCTTTATAGTGAACTGATAGAAAACTGGGGACATGGTGATTGTGAATATGTGGCATAACATATGTGGGAAATATTCGAAGGCTTTTGTGGCCTGACAGAGGAACCACCTAATCTGCGGGATAGCTTTGCCTCAGATAGCACGTCTGAAAGGCTGTTAAGCAAAATAGGACAAAAGGGAGTCTTAATTTCCAATACGGCTTCATCGGTTGTCAACCCAATTAACATATTAGAAGGGATCAGTCTGTGACAACTGTCAGAGCACAACCTCAAAACAAAACCGCCATTGTGTCCGAAGGAAACCTACATGCCCTGGTCAGATACACAAGTAGGGAATAGGTAAGAGCTAACATGAGGTGAGGAGCCAAAGTGGGCCTACAGGTGCATAGCTGTTCAGTTTCATCCAGTCTTTAGAAAGATGTCTGCTGTCATGAACTTACATGTGCTCCTTTTTCTGTGGCCATGAAAAAACATATCTCCTCAGACTCATTTCATTTCTGCAGCCTTACAAGCACATAGCAGAGGCCAGCGTGCCAGATGCACTGATGGTATTAGTGGTGAGTTGCGGCAGTGTTGAGGCTAAGCGCTGGTGACAAAGAGAGATGCCTGGAGGACTCTTCAAACGTCCATCTTCACACAAGATGAAGCGGACAGGACCCGCAGCGGCTCAGAGACAGGATGCCAGTCTAAGCATATGCTGCACAGAGACAAAGCACCAGGGAGCGACAACGGGGCGAGATGGCCACAGAGAGACAACGGGGTTGATACGCGGCATGATAAGAGGGAGACAAACAGACATGAAGAAAGGCAGACGAACAGACACAGACATGTGGGTTAGAAAAGTAAGAAACTGGGAGGTGGAGGAGTGGGGTGGATGTTGAAAGGAACAGAGAGGCTATGCATGAAAGGAGGAGGGAACGAGGGGTATGGGGGGGTATGGGCAGGGAGGGGTGAAGAGAGGCGGAGAAGTTTGAAGTAAAGTGGTTGGGACATGTGTGACATTGGGGCCCTGGCAGGAGTTGTGTCATTGGTCCATATGACTTGCGTGGAGCCTGGGTGAAGTAACGCGTTGTAACAGTGGTGGAATGGTTACTGTATGTCAGTGACCTTTCCATCAGGGCCCTGTAATGGCATGTCAAAACATGTTGAGGGGCAGCACGCTGCAATGTTGCAGATGACTAATTGTCCTTTGTCTCACAGAACCTGCTGTGTTGGTCACTTATCCACTAGTTTCATTTAAGTGAAAAAGTGTATTTGAAAAAAAAAAGGTGCCAAATCTAAACTTCCATCTTACGTCTTGCTTCACTCCTCAGCAAATGAAGCTCTGGTCTTTAGTTGCTGTGGGCTGATGAGAATGAGCAGGGTTCTTCAGTCATGTAAACAAAACCCCTCAGAAGACAAAATGCCACGGTACCCCAGACCCTCCTACCAGCAGATCAGATTTGACAAGAAACAGACACAGGCTCAAGCCTTGGCCTTCAGGTCTTGTTGCATTCTTCAACATTTCATAATACATAAAGTATTATGGAAATGCTTTTCTGTATGTGTTTCATGTGAACTTCTGACAAATTCATTGTTGAGATTACTGGCACAGTGCTATTGGTTTATATTTCTTTGGCCACATTTTCTGTTATAAATGAAATGTTCAGTTAATTTGGCTGATTGCTAACACAACACAATGCCACTGTAAACTACAAAATCCACCTGATAACACTTTAGCAGAGTTAAATGGGCACTTTACCAATTTTACACATCCAATTTATTCACTCATCTCAAGGAGTTGTACTCTGCCCATGAAAACAGATGTTTAATTTCTATTGTGGCTCTCGACAGGGCTTTCTAATGTAATGAAATCATCAGGGTTAACTGAGGTTATGATTAGAAACTAAAAACAGAAAGCCTGTAAAAAAAAATAAGGCAATTTACTAGGCAGGAAAATCAAACAAAACATTTGACCAACTTCAGCTGTTTGAACTTTATGCATTTTTTTTCTTTATTGTGAACTTCCTTTAGGTTTTAAAGCTTGACTGACCTGATAAAGGCTTAAATTTTTATGAAGGGTTTCCTATGTATCCAGCTGCCCCATTTTAACCATCAAAGATTCACTGGATTCAAACCAGCCAGGGACCCATTTTAACATATTTTTTAAAAGAAATTTGGTGACACAGCAATATAATTACTAAGTTCCCCAAAATATAATTTTAGTTGGTGACAAGCTTGCTTTTTTTGTGTGTGTTTGTTTGTTTTTTGCACTGATAGAAAATATTGTCATATGCAGTGTTACATTTATGTGTTTTTTTTTTTTCAGGTAATGGATGTCACAATGAAAATGAGCTGAAATAGGGGTGCTCAAAGTCATTCTGGGCAATTTTTAGTTTTGACTTTTCTGGACTTTATGTGCTCACAGTACCAAAAAGCTGCACCTTAAACAGTAAAAACATCATTATCAAAAGATAACTGTAGAAATACAGATATCTGTGGTGAACACACTCTGGTAAAAGTACAGATTTAATTTCTTTACCCAAGTAAAGTGGGGGAAAAAGCTCTAAAACAGAAAAAAATGCATAGTTAGGGGTTAAAGTTGGATTAGGCAGACATGGGAATCCCGTGATCAGTTGTAGTGATGCAACAAGAAAATGAGGAAAAGAATCACTTAGAAAAGTCACAATAATTTCTCTTGTGAGCTCTAGTAGATCAGCTGACCTGTTATCCTTGATTTAAGCTAATATTGACCACTACAAATGCTCTCCTCTAGTCCAGCTCAGTGTATAACTCCACCAGAGTACTGCAAACTAATCAGTGTAGCCAGCAGTAAACTGCCTAGTACCTTTGAATAACACACAGTTAGTATGTGAATATGTAAGCTTTAACTTTACAGTTAATCAAATGCCACTGAGCAGTCTTTACCTTTGAAAAATGCTTTTCTTCCTCTGCTGGTCTGTCTTTCTTACATCTTTCTCCATCTCTGAGTGAAGGAATCACTCCCACTCCCTTTCTCCCCCAGAGAAATACAGCAGCTGTACCGTTAGCTAGCAGAAACATAGCATGTGTAACTGAACAGATATTTGTGCTATTTATCTGGCTGCTGATATTTGTTGAACTGTTGGAAACATTGCATTTAAAACTACCTTCCACTTAAAAATTGTTCAGGCTTGTTAAGGTATGGGCATCTGCAGTAAAATCACAGTTCGAGCTTCCTACTGACTATAGTCCTATAATTTATGCATTTTATGCATCATTTTTAATTATATCTTTCTTCGTGCACTGGTGATGGTTATGCCAATAGGATTATCTTTTATGCTATTATTCCCTCTATGTAGGTTCAAATCTTATTTTGTAAAAAACCTGTTTTAAAAATGTAACGAGCAGAACGTAGAAACATTAGTTATAAAATCCAGGGGATAAGAATAAATAAAAGATGTCAGTATAATGAAAGTATGGTAACAAATTGCTTATACTTTACTACTTCCTACCTCTGCAAATCAACCTTGGGTGATACAGTCTGCTAAACTGTGTAGTCCACCTTCAGGGTTAAATATGACAAAAAAGAAGGAAGCGAGAGAAACACAGACAAAAAGACATTTTGAACTTTAATAAGAACACACACCATGGGCCTTCTTGAGGATTAACTCTTTGTTCCCCAAATACTCGATCAATAACCAGGCCCAGACATCTTTATTTGCAGACAGCTCAAATGCTTCTAGAGAGGGGAAAAAAAGGAACAGAGCCTCCTATTCTTCTTTCTCTGCATGTTTCAAGCACAGTGTTATTCTTCTCTCCATCCTTAATAATCTGTGATGCTTTCAACTTATCCTTCTTAGTGTGCAGCATTTTTATGTGTGTTTGTGCATTTTAAGGAATTTATACTGCACTGGGTGCACAGTTATCCTGACAGCAGATATATTAAACGTAGTAGCAATTCATATGTAATAAATAAACAGCAAAATACAGTGGTATATGTTAAAGATATAGTTTTATAAATGCTTGTTTCAAAGGACAAGGCGATTAAAATATCCAGCCAAGGTGAAAGGAACGTTTGGAAATTGCAGATAAGGGATGAGAACGACAATGAAGGGGTGCCCTGAACATGTGTTTGCCTCCATAATCCTGAGGCTTCACTCCCACATCCTGGTTTCTTAAAGCTAATCCAAACATAAACAAATAATATTTGCAATACATCTAATTAAAAGAAATATGACAGAATAAGAGACATTGCATGGAGGAAAAAACACTTCTGCTTTTAAAATGTGTGTCCTCATTCCTCCCTCCCTGATGGTGGACTCCCACAGTCCTTGGGCCTTTGTGTCTGTCTCCTCTTTATGAATAGAGGCTTAACCATGGCCTGAAGCAATGCGTCTTCTGCTCCCTCATTGATAGCCAATGCATTATTCATTTATTTTCATCATATCATCAGATGTGCATAAGCTTTACCCAGTTATTTTTGGGGAGATGCATTTATTTATTTAATTTTTTTCCTCAATTACTTTTCCGGGCCTCATCGAACGCATTCCCACAATTCAATCATTCATTGCCTCTCAACTTTATCAAGACGCCAGCTGAGATGAAAGCTAGTCTTTATTATTGATTATCAGAGGGATTAGCTCTCAGTGAAAGTTAAGGTTAGCCCCTCAATGCTGTTAGTCAATGGAAGGGAGCCAGTCCTTTTTGTCAGAAGAGTGCTGCAGCACGCTACCCTCTTATGTGCGTGTTAGACGATTGTATGAATGCAAAGGCAGCAGAAATATTTATCAAATCATACACGCGTTCCTTGTAGTCTCATCTTTTCTTCACATTCATTCAAACTACAAGCGCACAAGGAAAGAGAACGGGTTTTTTTTTTTTGTACTTTCAACAGACAAAACGAGCTAGCTAAAGAGAGATGAGGAACTAAGGATTTGAAACTATACCCTGTGTCCACGGTCCTGCATGTAAGTCAGTGCCCAGGACCAGTTATCCATAGCTCTTTCCCCTACCTTTCTTTACTTAGAATGAAAGACAAACAAAAACCCAACAGCAGCTGGCTTGCTTGGTGTTTCTCAATAAAAGCATTGCTTCTTTCTCGACCCTCTCTTCATCCAGTGCCCACAAGTCTCCAGCCTTGACCATATATTATCTTTCAGACTCAATGCTTCTCTTCCTCCTCTCTTTTTTCCTCTTCTCTCTTTTTCCCTACCTCTCCAAGAATAAAGTACTCCTAATGACTGTGGGCTCTCAAGGGCCTGCTGGTGCCCGGGTACTCGAAAGTGCGGCGCGGTGGAAAGGGGGGCACCTCCTCCTTCTCTTCCTCCTCTTTTATCACAGGTGAGAATAGAGGGTCAAGAGGGGTTAATGTGCTGCTGTTGCACAGAGGTTTGGGCTATCACCATGGCAGCAAGCATGTCGAATACCAAAGTGTATATCCTTCCTCCTAAAAGAAAGGTTTGTTTGTGACTTGTTTTTTTGGCCTTTGGGTTCAACTTCATTTTCAAATTGTAGGTTGAAAAGGTTTAACTTTGACTCTTTCAAGAAGGATAAAGGTGGAAAAAATGATGTTGTAGTAAAAGTGAAACTGCTGTTGATCCAGTTTTAGGGAAATGTTGTTTCTGTTTAGTAGCTCAACAGAGAGCACTAAATTAGCCCAGAAGCACTTTTAGCAGTCCCTAGGCCTGCAGCCCATGAGAGAAAGGTCACAGCGTCAAGGGCTTAGGTCACCTGATGGGTTCAAGGGAACATTCGTTGTGAGGTTCACTGGTGAACCATGATGATGTGCACGCATATACACACACAAAGTAAAAAGCACTTTTGGTCTTGGCATATGTGGCACAGATACAGCAAGAAGCAGAGAAATTGTTTGCTTGCTGCAGACCTGAGAAAATTAATCATTAAAACCCTGCAAGGCTTCTTGTGCTAATTTAACTTCAGCAAATAATATAGCTTGCACCTTTATTCTTGTCCCCTCAAACATGAAACAAATGCAGGCAAATTTAAAATAATTAATTTCAAAGGATGTGAATTAAAGAAAAATTCCATCTAGCCATACTGATGTAATTTACATTCTGATTTCTGCGATTTCTGCACTTTCTTTATTTTGCTCGCTCACAGTCTCTCAAGATTCTCGCTTTAATATCAGTGTGGATCAAAAGCCTTTCATTAAGGTTTTCTGCACTCCTTCCAGCATTGTTTGGCTCCTAGGATAACAACAAAGTGCTTTCCCCTACTCCAGGGCCAGGTTAGCTGAGAAGAAAGGAACAGTTATTCCTGGGCTAAGTTCACATCAAACACAAGGGGCTCCAAGTGAGAGAAGATGAAAGCGCCAGGCCTGACCCGGAAGATTAGACCAACTCTGCTGCCAGCTCTGTAGCACCCAGGGGCCATCCTCACTCTGAGATCCTACCCCTCCTCTTCGTACAACACAATGGACTTTAGCACAGAACAAGCGTAGAAGAAGAGAGTAAAAAATGAGGTGAAAAGGAGGATACAAAAAGAATAGAGAAGGAAAGATACCGAGAAGCAGTGCAAGGAGGACAAAGAAGGAAAAAGAAATGGATGAGCAGAAAAAGAAAAATGCAATATAATTTTAGGAGTGTAAAACTGCAGACTATCCCAACCTACTTTTCTCGCCTCTGCTGCCGCCTCCTCTGACAGATAGCAGTGAGGCAAAAAATAATGCCGATTATCATAATTGCTTAAAGTGTGTGTGAATATTCATGATTTCTCCAGCCTTATTATAGCAACAAATCCATGGCACAATGAATGTAAATTCATTGTGATTATTTTACATAGTGCAATGCCCCCAGTCCTTTCCCCTCCTCTGTGTGTGTGCATGCATGTGAGGACTGCAGCTGGGGGTGTCAAGGTTGGGTGCTATCGCTTACTGGCCCTCATCAGCCGGCCGAGCTGTTGCTATGCATCACATGCAGAGGAGAAAAAAGGCTGTAATGTGAAAGGAAAGGGGTAAGATGGTGGCATGCAAGAAGTGGGAAATGAGGACAGAATAATGGAGTAACAGCAAGAGTGTAAAAGTAAAGGCATTTAGTAAAGAAGAAAAAATGTAAGGAGGGGTCGTCTATTGATCTCTTCATGCATTTATAACTTTACCATCAAAGTTAGGAGGGTTTTTTTTCATAGGTTAAAAGGACAATAAATAAGTATAAATAAAGGAGAATATAAGTTCTTGATGGTGATGTGTTGAGATTGGTTGTACAAAGTGAAGTTAGGATACTTAACGTAATGAAAATATCAAGATAGCAAGTCACACACACACAAACACACACATACACATGTCTCCTCCTGCTCCTGTGCCCATGCGTATGAGGTGCCAGATGGCACAGGACAAATGCTCCTGAGGGGAAACAGCGCGGTGACCCCTCCCTCTCTCACCCGTACTTTCTCACACATTGAAGCCACATGGAAACAGAGCTGTGTTGGGGGGAAGGGGAGAGGAGGGTTAAGGTTATCGATGATGCCTATCAAAGCATACACAAAGACATACGCACACAGAAGCTATGCACTGACTAATTCCCAAGATGCAGCGATATCAAGGCATGTCTTGACATATTCTCAGGCAGGCAAAGAATATGAATAGCCCTTAAAAATTTGGCTAGTCTGTGGGCCTTTTGCACTGCCTCAAGGACGGTGCTCTACAAACATTAGCTAACTTCACTTCGTCTACCGTCTGAAGATGCTATCTCACCTCCGCCTGCATGGCACACGGTGACCCACCCTCAGACCTCTGCTGCTGTGCAACAACAGGACCCATGAATCCTGTCCAAAAACTTTCATAAAGAGCGGTGATGGTTTTGGGTGAGTGGTTCAGAGACAGAGAGATAGAGCAGATAGTAAGTTCAGGAATGAATGTGGGTGAAATTACCAGAGCTAGGGCATACTGGTTTTTTTGCTGGTAGTGGCCCTATTAATCAAAGTACCACCATGGTACTATGTGTGTCACACAAGTATAAACAGTGTAGTAGAGTTAAAAAGTGACATTTCAGTATTTACAGTCAGTCACTTTTTCATTACATATGAAACATCCACAAAGTGTCAGAGAAGGTAGAAGTATGTTAATGAGCCAGATTTTTCAGACATTTCTGTTAAGAAGTCAAGACCAAAGTTAAACACTTTACAAGTTTGACAAACAACACACAGTTACCCAGGCTAACTTCCAGTGGGACAATTTGGTGGATCACATACCGACTTCAGCAAGCAGGAATTATATTTATTCCGCCTTGCTTAAAGAAATTTAGCGTACGAGTAAGAAGTCTTTGTCTGGTACAATTATTTGATTGCACACCAGACTGAACAGCGGGCTTGTGAAATTGGTCAGAGGCACTCAAGGTACCAAGAAGATCTCTGCACTTTTGGATCTTCTACCAGAGAGGCACACTGAACTGTTTCTTAGCTTTTCCCAAAATCTGATTTAGTTCAGTGTTCTTTACTGCTTACCATTCATCCTAGTAAGGAGTTTGCTGGTTATCAAACAGAAATCTCTTATAAATCTGAACATCCCAAGAGATGCAAGACAGACAAAGAAATACAAGATTTTCTCAAGAGATACCAGTCTTATTTGAAATGAAGGCAGCTTATGACACATTTTATATTTTTGTCCACTCTGTGCTTGTCTGTTGTGGTGAAGAGAGAGATGACCGCAAAAGCAAAGCTGTTGATTTAGGTGTTGATCTATGCCCATACCTTCACCTATGGCCATGAGCTTTGGGCAATAACTGAAAGAATAAGATCACAGATACAAGCGGTGGATATGCATTTTCTCCAAAGGGTGTCTTAGTTCAGCTTTATTCATAGGGTGAGAAGTTCAGTCATTCAGTCAGTAGCTGTGCTGCTCCTCCACTTAAAGGAGTCAGTTGAGGTGGTTTGGGGAACTGATTAGGATGCTTTTGGGCACCTCTTGGGTGAGGTGTTCCAGGTATGTTCTGTTCCTGAGGTACCAGAGTTAAACCAGGACACATTAGAGAGAGAGATTAAATCTCTCGGCTGGCCTCAGAGCGCTTTGTTGTTTCCCCAGATGAGCTGGAGGAGGTGGCTTGGAAAAGATAGGTGTGGGCTACTCTGGTTAGGCTGCTGCTCCTGAGACCCAGCCTTGGGAATAAGAAAGAAAAATGCACGGATAGAAGGATGGACATTTTGGTTCCACTTAGTACTGATGTTTTATTGTAACCTAACAAATATATATAAATATATTTTAATGGCAGAATAGTTGCTTTTAGAAAGCTACAATAATCTTGAAAGGCCAATAGAGTAAACTAGAATGGAAGTGAAACCTGAAAACTGGGATGTAAAGTTACATTTTTAAAACCTTTTGGATTATCTGACTATTATTTTTTTCAGCATTGTCTCCTAGTCAGACTTTAACAACTTGATAACAACTTTCAAAAGACAATCTTCAAATACAAAATGTTCCATAATTCGATAATTAATTGACATTTCTTGGGCAATGGCTACATTTGAGCATTGCCCAAATGTCTTTGGGCAAAATACTGAACCCTAAATTGCCCACAGTGTGTCCATCACCGTAGGGATGAACATGTGTGTGAATGGGTGAAAGTGACTTGTAGCCTAAAAAGCTATTTGAGGCGGCAAATAGAAACTTGAGTACAAGCAACAGTCACAGTATATTCTCTTCTGAGCTATTCAGTTATATCTGGCCACAGTTATATCCAAAATACCTCTGTCTTTGCATGCCTGAAGAGTGACCTATTTGATTTAGTCTCACTCCTCTCTCTCTGTGGCGGCTTGGAAGAAAAGACTGCACTGGGAGGACAGGCCAAGATGTCCCAGTGGGCTCCACCACTTATCACCAGCCTTCTGAGATTCCACCAAGATTCACCCCCTTATGAATAATCTCAGCCACCGGCACAACGGAGCATTGGAAGAGGAAAAAAAGCGTCAGATTATTTAGAAAGACACAGGCAGGGATGGAGATAGTTGGAGGGGAAATGAGGAAAAAAGAGAAAGAAAGGAAGGGGAGAGAAGAGTGAGGAAGTCTTTTGATGTGTTTCCCCCTTCAGTGCAGGCATCAGGGTGGATGGTAGATCCAAAGCTAGCCCCACTGCTTGAAGGGGCTGACTGGTTTATTAAACGCTCCCACCGCCCCCATGCCTCCAAGCATGATGGGATTAATGCTGGCATAACCCTTTACTTAATTCATTACAGGGGGACGCTGGCTAATTTGATTTGATATTATTTTAATAAAGTTCTGTGATGATTTGGAAGATTGTTTCAGGCTATCAGAAATAATTTTCCAGTTATTACTGCTGTTCAGGCAAGTCCTTTGATAGCTGCAGTCAGTCTTAGTGTGCAGAATACATTAGCCGTAAGTGCAAGTACTTTAGCTACAAAGCTACTAAAGAAATACTAATAATGAGACGACTCTGAATTGCTGAGTATTGTGAAATGATGTTAAGATGTGCTGTGGGCAGGCGCTGCGTAGAACAAACATGACAGAAGAGGAAGAAGAAAAGGGGTAGGAGAACAGAGAAAGAGATAGAGCAGTGGAGCAATATTTTGTATGCGTTGAGCTTACACATGTCACCATTGTTAAATCTCCTAGGGATACATGGTTGCTTTTCAGAGGAGCACCAGTGCTTTGTGTTATTCATGTGATTACTGAAGGGACTGCTGCTAGTGTAGGTGTCTCGGAACAAAAAGACAGTCCATTTTCTTTTTTCGGGGCTGTGGATTTTGTCAGTGCACAAATGATGAGATGTAGAGCATTAAAAATGACACAATAACAATTGTAATCTTCGGAAAATAGATAATGGTTTTAACAGACTTTTTAGAAGTGTTTGCTATATATTCCTAATACAATGAGCTTATTTTATTTCCAATGTGTTTTGCTTGGCTGTACAGTAGTTTTAGAGAACAAACAGGTTTTGAATCCATCTCAGTAATATATTAGTCCCTCAGTGTTGGAATAATCCTGTTTTCCACCGAGCCATTTGTTCACCTCATCAGACTTTGCCAGTTCTATATAATCTCAGTACTGTCTCTTCACCTATTTACATATTGCTTAAGATAATTGAAGACACTGTAGATGTCTCACACTATTTCCTTAAGCCTCCTTCCAGACCTTGCAAGTTTTGCAAGTGGAGGGAAAGAAACGCAGGGCTGAGGGTTTGGGGAGGGGTTTGAACTGTATAGTAGTGACAGTGTTTTTGTTTTGCTTTTTCCTTAAACCCCAAATGACACACATTTCCCTCTGAAAAGATAAGCCCTCAGTCAAAGGCCGCGGGAGATGTCTGGGACCCTGTGAAAGAAGTGGGGGAATTACCTACCAGGGGTCTGGCATGAAGGGGAGAGTGGGTGGAGGGGTGAGGATGGAGAAAGAGGTAGGGGGGTGGGGGGGTTACCCTTATTCATTAGTCCGTCTGGGGTCCAAGGCGGGGTCACACAATGTGACGGTTGTTCTCCAGACCCCCAGACCCCAGCAGACACGTTTAATGGCCACCGTTTCCTCTCCAGACAGAAAGAGAAAAAAAGGGAGGAGGACAGAGCTTGGAGTGAAGGTGACAGAGGGGGGGGGGGATGGACTTTGACAGAGAAAGAGGAGAAGGATGAAGAAAGAAGTATAGAGAAAAAGCGAAAGGGCTAAAGAGAAAAAGCAGCGAAGGGAAAACTAAGATGAGTGATTCAAGTGGACCAGCATGAGATGCATTTTTGGATCACTGTAGTTTTCATTTGGGGCACGTTAGTACCTGCCCTGGGAGAGAAACGGTAGAGTTCCCACCTCTGTTTTTTCACAGGATCTGCAGTTCACAGGTCACAATTTAGAGCAATTATTTGTCGAGGTGCATAGTTACCATGGGTAAGTGGAATTGCGCAAATGCGGAATTTCACAGCCGATAGCAAATGTCTCCTTAAAAAAAACTAAAAAAAACATGGTCCCTACTTTACATAAATACTTTAGGAGGACTAGACAAAGGCAAGGTTAAAACCAATTCAAACTTTTACTTGATGTTCCACATTAACATCGGCAAACCAAGAGGAATGATGCTCAACTTCTCATCACTTATGGAAATGCAATGCAAATTATATGTATATCACCCTGTATTTTTGTTCCATATGTGCGTTTTAACCAAGGCATTTGATAATGTCAAAATGTCAGAGGTGCCAGTAATAGCTAGCTTTCTTTAAGTTCATTATATCCGCTGAGATATGCTGCTCCAGGTTCAGTAGTATGGCCCCAGGCAGAAATCAATGTCCACAAAAAGGTTTTTGATACCAAAGCAAGTAATCAAGGTTATAGAAAAGGGCACGCATTAACACAATTTCACTGAAATATGCAGAGTTCATGTGCATATGTTCTCAGATTAAATCAAAAACTCAAATGTCAAGTGTAAATGCATGCAGATCCAGGCAAATAGGGCAGACCTTCTGATATCGATACTGCGACTGCAAGGTTGAGTGAGGCAAAATGAATTTATGTAATGATCAGTCAGTGAATACAAATCAAATACAACTAATGCTTGATATTTAGCCTTTCCCAAGAATAACTTATTGTATCAATTGATTTTCCTCAAAACACAAATTTCACGCAAAAATATTAGCTTCTGCTCTTATTTGTTGCCCAACACCAAGTCGATACCAAAATTAACAGATGTTTGAACAGGTCATAATGAATAAAGACAAATTGTTTCAATCTGATAGGCAGTTGTTTTTTTTCAGCAATTTAGGTTGACATAAGGTTTAAGATGGAATTAGAAGATATAACATTAACTACAAAGGTATGCTTGCCTACATCCTTCTCCAGAGCTTCCCTCTTACTCCCTAGAGTGAAAGGTAGTAATTTGTCACTTTACGCTGGATCCAATTAGATTAATTGCATTAGACAGGCTAGTTTAGTGAAACCCCCTCCTTTGGAACTGAAAGATGTGGGTTTTCTGTCTTTTTTATTCTATCTGTCCTTAATACACTGTTTCTATCCCCACTGGGTTTAGCCATGATCTTGAAAGATTTTAATATCCACAATTGATTTATATATTGCAAAAAAAGCAGCGAGGAACATAAAAAATAAAATGCTGTTCTTACTGTAACCTGGAGACAAATTATTGTTTTACACTATTTAACAGCAATGAAACACCACAAATAAATACCTGACCCACCCATCCACGTGTCTCAACCATGCTGAAGGTGCACAAATAAGAGCTTGTTCCTCCATAAAACCCCTCATGTCTGCATGTTCCTCTTTAAAGTATTGTGACTAAAACACATGTTGGTGCTGTCAGAGCCTTAGTTAGTACTCTTCATCCTGCTGACTAGAGCAAGAAGATTAGGGGTCATGTCAGCTCCAGATTATTGGAGGATTTTACATTTATAAACTCGTGCTGGCTCTAATTTAACTGCACCTTCAGGGACCTTAAAGTGTGGCTGGAATGAGAGAAACAGATGTGGGGCCCTGTTAATGGGAAAATAGCAGCAATGGACACAGAGACAAGGCCATGCAGGCTCATCTTCTCCCTCCTTGTCTCTTTTTTCCTCGTCTGATTTGTCTTTCTTTCCTTTTTATCACTTCCATAGATTTTTTTTTCCCCTTTGAATCTCATCTTTCCTCTCTTGTTTCTTTTTCTCTCCTCCCCTTTCTCTCCCATGTCCTCTTCTTATGTGAAGCTTTGCAAAACCAGGCTGGGTTTCATGCCATGTACTGTTGTCAAGTGTGTTTCTTGCCAAGTGCTCAGTGTTCAGGGATACTACCCTGGCACTGGGGCACTAGCCAGGGCCAAGCCTCTGTAGCTTGTGCTCTGCTAAGCTGGCAGTGTAGTTGAAAGTTAAACACCTTGGACTGTGAAATCAAAGGCACCACAGTGATTTAACTTGCATGATCTTTGCAGAATATTATGTCACCAAGTCCTCAGGGTAAGATGGATGTAGCTGATAGAGATTATGCCGTGTGAGAGATTGCATTCTGCTGCTACCACTTTATATCTCTGAATGAAAAATGGTTTTAGCCACATTACTGTAAGGCATTTAATACTAACCCGAGTGAACGTGAGCAATGACAGGGCGAATGATTTCTTTACTAACTTGCTAGTTAACTCACTTTTATCATCTGAACCTCTGACCCTCTCAATCTCTCTCTACTGGATTATTTTAGATTCTCAACAAGAAAGAGGTCAGAGTTTAAAAAGGTTTTCTTCTCATTTATGGACCGTTGAAATCATCTAAAAGGTACTTGCTAACATTCATCACTTATCAAGTAGTTTCTGATTAGTTCCTTATTTTTTAATTATATTCAATTAAATTGAATTAATGTAATTTAATCACTTCTGGAAACTGCTCCCAGATGAGATTTGGGAGACAGATTTTTATGAAAAACAAATGTTCTATTTTTAAGAGGAGGCTTAAAACTTTCCTTTTGTGGTTAAGCCTGAATTAAGTGACACTGCTATAGGCTCAGGCTTTTTTTTAACTAATCGTTATCTGATGACTAATTAGAAACTATAAAAATACATTACCTATGAGGTCTAACAATTACTCGTTCTTCCCCTCTAACAGTTGTTTCAGTTAAATTTGTCAATTTAAAGCAGTCGGCATATGTAATGTGCTTATATATTAAAAAGAAAATATAGTCTGTTGAAATATTCATATCATTGAGAAAATTAGTTCAAAGCAAAGAACTTTAAGCAGACAAAAAGACAAAAACTGTGCTCATAAGAGGATGGAGAAACCTGTTGTTAATCTTCTTGTCACCACAGATCAAGCTTTAAAACTGCATCTTTAACTGTGGTGTTCTTCAACAGTTTTGAAACCATCAAGCTACATACGTTTATATAACGTGTGACTGTTTGTAATAATAATCTGTTCTCTTAGATCAACTTACAAATAATGCTTCTGGCAAGTGCCCTCGTCACAAAGGAATCATCCTTATCCGTATTAAATTACTGCCATAATTTGCCCCCTCGCACACAGGCATATACACCCACCCCTGTCAAACAATGGCTTGGTGTGAGAGGGGCGAAGCAATGCCTTATCAGTGGCCAATCAGTGGTTCTGTTCCATATGGCACAGATCCGCAGGCATCGCATGCTCGCTGGCTTCCCAGTCTTACTGCCAGACAGGCCTGTTAATTGGGCGACAAGATCAGAGGCAATATTACAAGCCAATTAAAGCGATTGGGACAGATTGCCAAGTGATGAGCTCCACTGCGTAATTGAGAGTGTGAAGTGCTTGTCACCTCTCTCTCCTTCTCTCTATATCTGTCTCTTTCTCTCTCTCTGGGTCCATCTGAATAAGTGATGAGACTGCCGAGGACTGAAACTAGTTAGTGCATTAGTGATGTCACTTGAGGCCCCTTGATCATTACTCTTAGAGCAGGAGGCAGTGGATTTGGGTAGAGGATTTGCTGCACCGCCTCAGTTTTGCTGTTACTGTAGTAAGTGGGCCCATGGCACAGATGTACCAACATCACAGCAGACATTATTCTGTGAAACTAAGGCTCTCTCTAGACGCAAGCATTCAAGTTTGAGAGATTAGCTGTTTCATGAATCTCAGTTGTTTGATATCTGCCATTCTCCTGTGATTTGAGATCGGCTGTGCTTGTTTTGGGTTGGTTTTGTTTTCTTCTGTGTGTGTTTGTTTGTCTGCCTGTGTGTGTGTGTGCGTGTCTGTGTGTGTGTGCGTGTGCGTGCATGCGTGTCTTTGAGTCCACGTGTCCATGTGTTTGTGTGTGTTTGAGAGAGAGCGAGAGAAAGAGAGAGCGAGAGAGTGATCCATACGACAGCTACTTTAATTTGTTCTGGGAATATTGTACTGGTGCAGTCCATTGGGTAGCACCTGCATGCCAAGTTTGCTTAATCATGCAAAAAGAACAGAAAAATGCATTACAGATGTCAGACTGTGTCCCAGTAGAGACAGAGATTTGACAAACACCTTGAACCCTGAGAGAACAGCGGTGCAAAATTCATTTTTGTAGCATTAAGGCAGAACTCCCTGTCACCATAATATAAGTTCTGCCCATGTATTTTCCACATTAGGCATGCAGAAGATAATTAATCATAGACTAGATGTTATTTTATGTTTTTATGCATAAGGAAGGATGCCTACATTAATAATAAGTATAATAATGTGAGTGGTAAATAAAATACAAAGGCATTCCTTTACCAAGGCCAATGCTATATCTTGCAGTTTTAAAGAAAGTGACTCATATCATTACCAAAATTGAATTCTCCACCTCTACACCAATTTTCATGTAATTCACCCAGTAATAAAACCTACACTTCCCACAATGCAACTCATCTTTCAACACCCATTTCATTCAAGCTCCGGTCTCATGTCTTGTATCTGAGATAATCGAGATGACATCACTATGACTTCATCTGGGTTATTTTCTCAGACTTGACAAGCAGCAGTTGCTCTCACAGGCTGAGTAATACTGTCCTTAACAAGTAATGTAAGGCTAATTGAAGTTAATTTCATACTGTCTAGATTTCGTTTTCAGAATCAGCACTAATTATTCTGTGCCAAATTTTCACCTGTAAAGATAAACTGATAGAAAATTTGACCCTAGATGAAATTAGCAATTCTAATTACTTCCAATTCATTATTTGTTTGTTGTACAATTTTCTGGGCAGAAAGGTAAAATAATATAGAGACTAAGATGAATTACAAATCTTAATGTGGAAGGGTTATGATGTTACTTGTTTAAGGATGGGAGAGGACCTATGATGTATATGTTTGTGAAGCTCATGTAAGGTTATGTAGGCACTGTTTCTATTGTGGCAAATTTGCATAACTTATTAATCTATAACTATCGATACAATTATAATGTTGGACTGAAATTATGCATAATTCATGGCATTGCAAAGTGGAAAAAACACATTAATATTCCTCTCTTGAAAATTATGCTTAATCTGTCTTAATATCTTGTCATCAGTCAAATACTATATTGCAGACTGCAAGCCAATAGTTAGGCCATTTCTCTAGATAAATGAGTTTCTCCAATAAGACAAAGTCACCATTCATATGATAAAACACTATTCATGAGGATGAAAGAGAAAATGGCACAATGTTGCAGCAACATTGTAAATTTTGGCTTCATCCTGCTTATGTAAGTTAGATCAATGTGTGTTACACACTATGAGGCAAGTAGCTTTTATCAGTGTTTAATTTAACTTTATCATGGAAAACCTTTGCATTTTTTTTTAAATTCATTCATTTTTACCATCTAACTTTTTATAAACTTCATGAAATGATTGAATTTACTCTTCCAATCTTTGGCACCCAGCAGCTATCCACAACTTATAAGGTCTAAAAATGTTTTAATATGTTGCTTACTGCATTCACTGAACTCATGAATCAACGAACTGACCACACAGATTGTTTTTATTGGCTGTCTTCTGTGAGATACAGTAAGCTTGAGTGATGAAAGGATCTTTTAGCCTTTGAAAAATGTTTTTAGGAGCAGAATATGCAAACTGCAGAGGCACCGTAAAGTTGCAGAGCATCATTACGGTGCACTGTGGCAGCCCTAAACCTATGTTCAAGTGGACAGGAGCTAAAAAGGAGCTAATAGAAAAATCACATCAACTTAAAAAATAATTGTTATAAAATAGCATGCTTTAAGCTTTCCACAGCTCCAAAGATCAACTGATCAGTTGCTTTTTGCATTTTCTTAAAAAATGGCAGTAGAGCTCAGTTAAGCGGCTTGTGATTATGTTATGACAGTTTGACACTGAAGACGTATCTTTGGCGATAGCTCCATGTCATGCGTGGTTTGGAGGTAGATGGTATTTAATGTAGCTCAAAACCAAAGTCTATGGCCTTTGCTCCCTGTCTCTCTCTCCCACTGTTGCTCTCTCTTGGTCTACCACTATCTGTGTCTCCCTCAGCCTCTCCCACATCCCTCCATAATACCATGGCAGGCCTTTAATATCCAGCGGCTGTGATTATCCAGTCAAGTCAGAGATTTTCTCTGATATTTTCCATCTGATTTTTAAAACTAATGGGGTGTTGGTGTGCATTTTGTGCATGATACACTTTTTAAAGGATTGTAGGGGCTCCTTCTAAAGGCTCTGAGCCATTTCAAATAGCAGCTAATGCTAGACTCAACTGGCTTTGTTTGTTTTAAAGAGGGGAGAGTGACATTTAGTGGCTAACCGAGGGGCGAGGGAGCGAACATGAAAGTGAAAGTTTCATTTTTAAAAAGAAAATGCCAGCCTAAGGTTTCTGTTACCGGCAGGTTGTCATGCCACACACCCTCCAAAACCACACGCGCACAAACACGACTGCAGCTCCAAAACTAACGACCATTTTCAGTTTTCCCCATCAATTTTAGATCTCCTGCAAGGTGCATCCTTGTCACATTTAAGCACACTTCTCCTTAAATGGGCCATAACTTTAAAGGGAGTTGACACCAACTTCCCATTACAAAACACAGTTACAACTTTCACAACCTTTTTTATGAGCTTTATTGACAACTCTCCCTGCAATGCTGAGCACCAGCAGTTCAGTAGTTGAATTGTCCTTCCTTCCGCTTTTCCCTCTGCTTTTACTGCTGATGTTGTTCTAGTGCTACTTGGGGAATAAGAGACCTCACACTATGGGGACTTGTAAAACCACTGTCATGTTGATGGGGGGAGTCAGAAGAGTGTGTGTTTGCATGCATGCGCGTGTATGTTCGTCTTTTTGGATGTGTGTACGAGCACACTGCAGAGACCAGTAAAATGCTGTCTGAATGAAGTCCCAGAGCAGCAGTGGTGAGTAGTGTTTCATGGCCATGTGATTTGTTTGTTCAGCCCCAATGGCCTTTTCTCCTGGCAGAGGGAGGGAGAACGAGGGAGGGAGAGAAAGAGAAACCAGGAGAGAGGGAGGGCCGATCGCTTCGCACCTTCTCCCCTCCTAGCTCCACCAATGAGCCATTTAATCCTCCTTCCTACAGCTAAATCAACACCTTTCACACACTCTGAGCTGGTTTGGACCACCGTTGCTGGCTGTCTGCTGCCTCTATCTGACTCTGTCTTGTCAACTTTTTGCACATTTATTATATTTGTTTTGGAGAAACAACACATATAAATTCAACATGCATTTCCTCACTGACAATGATGCCATTTTATTGTCTTTCCTATCTCATGAAATGGAAGCTCTTATCTCATATCACCTGACTCTAGTGGAAGAGGCAGACAGGCAGAGTGTGTGAATGAGATATAGTAATAATGGAGAGAGAAAGGCATCACAGGGAACGAGCGTTGGGGAGAGTATGGAAGGCCTTTGATGGATACTGTACCTTGTGGGCGGTATGTTTAGCCCAGTGCGGTAATTGTGTGTGGTAGGGGTGAGCTCCTTGGACGTAATCCTGGTCGAGATCAGAGAGCGAGGCAGATCGCTGCAAAGCAGTGAAGGAGAGAGCATTAGAAATGAAGAAAGAACAAGGGAAACCCCACGTGCTTGTATTAGTATGTAAATTGAAGTTCATAACAAGTTTTCTTTTTTTCAGAAAAGATGTATTTCAGTAGCTCAGTAGCTATTAGCAATATTAATGAGCCATCTTAAAAAAATAAATCAGATAAGCTGAGTTAGAGAGCGCTAAAATTCAGTGATGACTGAATTACATTTCGCTTTTTCTATTTCAGCTCTCATGCTGGCTCACCATCACACTGCTGAGGCTGACAGGGATGCTTCAGTTGAACAGCTGTGATTACTGCTATGAGTAACACCTGTGCTTTTTCTATTATGACAAGTCAAAATGTCTGTTGAAGAAAAGACAGGTCTATTAGTAACCTGTGACCTTCTATATGATTCTATACAACTTGGATCTTCTTTTTGCAGTTTGGTCATCACCATTGCTCTCAGTTGTAAAGACGTTAATTACAACATGGCACACTGATAAAAAAGAAGTCGCAGGGTGTAAACTTCACAAGCGGAGAGTTAGACAGGTTTTTAAAAAACAAGCAATTTGCTAGTCAGTCAGACGTATTTAAAAGAGGAAACAATCTAGTACTAGATAACTACATTTCAAAATGCCCTTTGTAAACTTGCATAAAGGTTTACAGTCTGGCCTTCTGGTTCAGCAGTGACCCTTTCTACAACAGCAGCGTTATATAACTTAAATGTTGTTACAGCCATAAAAACTATTCATGGTAACTGGTCACACTATCAAGACGTTCACATAACGAGGGCACGATTAGCTTATTGGCTTGTAATGAAGGTATCAGTAAATTCTAAAACTGGCTGTAATCACTTTGGATCAGTGTACTAATAGCCCCCAGTTTCTCCTATTTGGATTCACTTGTTAAATAAATGAGACTTCAATTATTTTAATATTGTTTATAACCCTTGGAATATTGCCTCAACACTCCCGTATTAACATAATGGAAGGTTTTCCTGTTGTTTCCATGCTTCCTATTGTGTCAGTATAGTGGGAATGGATGCACAAACTCATACAGTCTTACAAGTACATTAAAAAGTAGTTTCACGTAATCTTATAGGAATGAATCACAGTTTAACTACATATATTTACTACGTTTTTAGAAAACTATTTTGTGGTGATCAGTGTGCACTTCTTGCCAGGTAAAAGTTTGCTAACATACAAAACTATGAAAAAAATGGTAAATAATTGACTTTTAAAACTGCAACAATTAATTGCTTTTGCAAATAAAATTAAAATTAGTTGATAGCTTAGATTAGAAGTCACACGTCATACATAGCACCACAAAAATCAACAGATTAGCTAGCCATGATCATTACATTTGAAAATGAATAATGCTCAGTCCATTTTAACGCTCTTCGACATACTTTGTGCTCATGCTCTACTCAGCTAATGTGTGAAAAGCTTTTCTTGGCTATTTTTTTGCAAGCCAGAGTACAGAGGGGCCGCTTTTTTGCTCCCCGCTGAAAGACCAACATACTCTCGTGTGAAACACCTCCTTATCTCCCTCTCCCAGAATGACCAGGTTTGTTTCCCTGCAGGTCCACCAACACACACACACACACATCAATGCACTCATGCTCACACACCACCCAGGGAGCTAGCAGGACTGTTCGCAGACACATGCTGATGCTCACATAAAAATGTGTATGCAGCAGGACAAATTCAGACAGACACAGAAATCTTTCTGTCTTTCTGTCCCCTCTAGTTTGTCTCTTTTTCTACGTGATGGCAGCAGAGAGTAAGGGGAAACATGAGAATTGGCAGTCCAAGTGCCTTGGTGTCGACTGACAGATATAATTACAGGAGCGGTCTTTAAAACCACACCCATCCTCCCCTCACCCTAGTCCCTCTCTCCGTCTTCCACCCCCCACCCCACCTTTTTCGTCTTGCTACCCCTGTACCCCCCTACCCTCCAACGCCACTCTTACCCCCTCAGCTCTAACCATTATTTATTTTAGCAGCTCCAGCCCGCTTCAGAGGGCTCAGCAGCACTCACAGGGGCCCTGCCAAAAAGTGGCTTTCTGACTGAAAGCTTTCCAAACAAGCTCCGCTGGTCCATTTGGCCAAGCTCCAACGCTGTGCGGTCTCCCTACTCCCGCTCCCTCTCTCTCTCTAAGAAGAGAGGGAGAGAGGGAGTCTGGTTTGCATTAGGGGGAATATGTGTGTATGTGAGCAGCCACATGTGCACTCATACTTCTACAAGTTTGTGTGTGTGTGTGTGTGAGTGTGTGTCTTTCTGGCGATCTGACCCAGACCCAGAGTGATGGTCCCTGGAACCTGAAGCCACACCGCGCTATATAAACAATGAGCAGTGTATTTACACAGAGCTAAGAGAGCAGGAGACTGCGGCTCCTCCGGTGCATCACAGCAAAGCCTTGTCTATGATACTATGCAGACAACCTGTTTATAGCCTTCTATGTCTGTGTGTGTGTGTGTGTGTGTGTGTGTGTGTGTGTGTGTGTGTGTGTGTGTGTGTGTGTGTGTGTGTGTGTAAGAGAGAGAGAGAGAGTTAGAAAGAGACAGACAGAGAGACAGATAGCCTGCCTGAACCCTTTTCTGGTCTACCTCATTCCCAGGTATCTTATCACTGTCGGTGAAGATAGTAGTATATGGAGAAGCCGGTATAATGGCCTCTCAGATAAGACTGTGCACAGAAGAGGGAGGTGGGTAGATAGCATAAGACTAGTTTAAAAAGTTAGCCTGAAAATGTGATGTGCTCCAATTTGTGATGTGATGTGCTGGTCAGCACAAACATAAGGTTAAAAGGACCATTTGATCCTGGCAAATAAAATTATCTGGATACTATACATTATGTTTTTTCCTCTGCAAAACCAACAGTTCATTGAACAAAAGAAACTCTGAAACAGAAGAAGCTTCACAAGTACTTTAAAATTAAATTTAAGCAACCAGTAAATGCCAGAATTTAAATCTGAATCGGACCCTTTGTAATTGGCAAATAAACAAAGAAGAGGAAATGTTGACTGAAAGGGGGGGGGGGGGGGGGGGGGGGGGACAGACAGTTGAAAAAAATAAGTATGTGTGTGAGATCTGCGCATGTTACTCTGTGCTTGGCGTTTGTGTGTCACGGCATTTGTGTGACATGTTGCAGCTCTCCATTTTTCCAGGAATCAAGAACCAGATTCAATCTCACCTGACCTCCTACGATCTGTGGAGTGTGACCGAAAAACATCTACCATACAGATGTGTGCACACATGCACACCTGCATACACAACCCTCAGAGGAACAAAGCAACAGGACATACACTCTTCCCCAGGCCAGCAGAGAGGAAGGAAGTAAGGGCTGGTGGTCACACCAACGGTAGATCTGCCTGTCACACGCATTATATGAAAGTCCCCTTTACCAGTACAACCTCAGAAATGAAATGACTTTGTAATGAGATATGTTATTCATTCTACACCTTCTTTTTTAATCAAACCAGTTATTTCATTACTGTGAAAAATAGTCACATCAGTTTTTTGAGTCCAGCAGCACTTTTTTGCTTGTGGAAACTTCAAATCTCTTCCAAAGGACAATATCTATAAAAATCCTTGGAGGAGTTTTTGTCTTTTGGATGAGTTTTATAATGGATTTGAGGCATTATGAAATTCTAAAGCTGGAGTCCACTGGACTGTAGTTTAAATCTTAAAATTTCCTAAAACTAAAATTAGGTGGGGACAGACTGAAAGTAAATGAACAACTTATTCCATATAGACTTATCGCCTTTGTTATAGAATACCTCTTTGAAATACTGAGCTAGCAAAAATAATGTCAGATAATTGTTGCTTATAATACCTCAAAAGAGGTTTACTTACTTGAAGCTCTTATCATCAAAATGCCAGGTTAACTCTTCCTTCATTCTTGGTTTTTACACCTCCCGTCTTTGTCTCCTCTGCCTCCTTTGCCTCCTCATCTATCACAAGTAAAGTTTCTACAGTTGCTTTGTTTATTCAGTTGCTCCACCATTTCAACTACCTGTGTTATTTTAGCACTACCTGACAAATCTGTGCTTTTAGCATCTCTCATCTTTATCATGCCTTGATGACCAACTGACAACTGACCATCTAAAAAAATATTTCTTGAAAACCTGCAGATCACGACTAACAGTTAATACAGTTAGTCATAACTGAATTCTGACAAAACATTACATAAAACTGTTGCTTGTAGCAGCAGGGTAACATATGATGATTGTGATTGGTGATTATGCTGATTATGTGAATGTCGTCGTAGTTTTATAGCCCCAACAAAAAATGTACAAAACTTGAACAGCTGGTTTTATGAGTCTAAAACCATTTTAAATTACCTGCATTTACAGAAGCACCAACTCAGTAGTGTCCCATAACACAGAAGTGATTGTTCAGCAAGTTAGTTTGCAGTTGCTGTTTATCAGAAAGGGTCAAGGCTGGCGGTTATTGTTTGAGTGCAGCCACTGGTCCCAGGCTGCAAGTAGATGACTGTAATGAGCAAAAGGTTGCCCTCGCTGATAACTGTCAGCGAAGGCAGTGCCACGGCTTACATCAATCATTTCTCTGTGTGCTCAATTCACCCCTTTGTGTCCGTTCTTTCTTCCTCTCCTACATCATTTCTTCCTTTCATTTTTTTTAAGTCATTTTATTACCCTGCAATTACAGCTTATCTGCAGTAGTAAACTTGGCCCTTCCACTTCCTTATCTCTCCGGCTGGGCAGAGCAAGGGTCTCTTGAGTAAGGAGACGGGGAGGACAGAACGAGAAGAGAGAGAATTGAGAACAAGCAAACCAAGTCTGTACTCCCATCTCTACGGTAACAGCCAGCACAATACATTTTATTTTTATTTCTACCCTTCAACAGTCTCAGACATAGAGCAACTAGGTGCATTTCATTTTCTGGTTAATAAATGTGACATTTTTTAATTTGCACAAAATAATAATAATTAGAATAAAGTCCTGTTTCTAAAGTGAATTACTATGTTAATGCACATTTGCACACGCAAATTTTAACTTGCATTTTTCCATCAGTGCATTTGTCCAGAACCATCAGTTGCTCCTTTAGCCATCCCCCATCACCCCATTCTTTCACTCCCCCTTACCCCTCCTCCCTCTCCCCCCTCTCTGTTGGCTGGTCAGCCGGGTTTATTGTGGAAATGTGTATGTCTGTGTCTCTGTGTTCGTCTGAAGGGCCACTGAGGTTAGAGAGTAGACCTTGGCCTTGTGATTTGACCCCAGAGAAGAGACTGGTGTCTGGGTCTGAATGCCCTGTCTGACCTCCCTGTCACAGTGTGTGTGTGTGTGTGTGTGTGTGTGTGTGTGTGTGTGTGTGTGTGTGTGTGTGTGTGTGTGTGTGTGTGTGTGTGTGTGTGGGTGTCATCTTACAGCACATGTTATGTATCTGTTCTGCATATAAATCTGCCTGTTTATGTTTGCATGCTCATATACTTTTAGTGTGCATGCAGATATTTTATAAACTTTTGTTATGTGTACTCTCACACATGGTGCTTCACCACGTTTTGATGTGTGTGTGTGTGTGTGAAAGTCTTTGGCTCATAGACTGCCTCACTGTGTGGTGGGGGGCAGGGGAGCAGGGCCAGACGAGACCGAAGTGACAGGTATTGATCATCGTTGTTGCAGTCAAGCAAAGGCCCTCTCAAGCCTCTGTGCTTTGGGATGAGTCCTGTCTGCATCCAGGGTGAGAGTGGGAGAGAGGGACAACTGCAATCAATGCCTGATCCTTCTCTCAGTGCAGCAGGGTCAGTCTGGATTTACATGCTTTTTTTTTTGTTCCTGACTGACACAGTGGTAATTAGATATATGTCCGTAAGCCATTTGTCAAACAACAGAAAAAATGTCAAAACTCAATAAATTTTCCCTTTTTATTCAGTATAAAAAAACAGTTTTACCGTTATTATAGTTAATCTTTTGTTTTTATTCTGCATTTAAACAGAATAAAGATTTAAGAGAAAGGCTATACAACGCCAAGATTCCTTGCTGTTATATGTTAAATTTTGTTGGCTAGACCTAAACTGAAAGATGTGAACCCCATTTCTATTCATCATTATTGACCAAAGTGCCAAAATAGCAACATCCATAGGCAATAAGTGAGCATAAGCTGTGAGTTTTTAAAAATGCATATTGGCAGCTATATGCTGACAAAATAACACTGAAGTGGATTTAACCAAGTGTCAATCTGAAAAACTGAGCAGAGACATTACTTACAACTTTCATTTTAAGTCCCAACCAACAAAACCCTGCTCAACAGCCAGAAAAGCACTGGACTTTGCAAATTAAACCTCAATTTTTCAGTTAATGTTTATGTAATAAAACCTTTTTGTACTGCGCTGTCTATAGTTTGCAAACAATTTCAGTTTGATTAACTATTAAAGACCCACAAGTAACCCCACTACTAATTGGCTTCCATGACAACCTCTTCATTTGCTACCAATATGGCAAAGAATAGGAGATATTGCCATTGTTGAAGAAGTGAGACTTGCATTCCTCAGGCTTTACACCTAGTTGTCCTCCGAGCAGCGCATTTTTCCATCCCACCTCCTTGCCCTCACCTCTCCCACAGACAAATTGATTTGCGAGGGTCCAGAGCAGGCGAGCCCTCAGCAACTTTTTTGCATACAGAGAGCGCTGAGGGGGTAGCACAATGACAGAAACCGACAAAAGATGAGAGGAGAGAGGGATGAGGGGAGAAAGAGAGATGGAGGGAATGGGGGATTGTGGTTAGTGGATGTTTGGGGGTGGGGAGTTGGTTGTACCAGGCCAAACTCAGCAGGACAGGGTGAACTGGCTGGTTCAGATGTCCGTGATAACAACTAACACACACACACACCCTGACACATACACACACACATGCCATGTACACACACACAAATAAGCTTGCATGCACACACACACTCCAGTGTCCTTGTGTCCTCAGCCCTCCCTCCTTGTCCCTTTATCCCCGTCTGGTTGGAAAGGTCAGTGCATGTCTGGGAAAAGGGGTCCCAGAATCCCCAAACCCCTCTTTTACACACACACACACACACACACACACACACACACACACACACACACACACACACACACACACACACGACAGCTATTTCCATTCATTTTCGTGAACTTGCTGTAATTCATAAATGCTGCACACACACTTACAATACATTCAAAATTATAATCCAGTACACATATAATGATGTCACTTTGGTTGAAGAAATGTGCATGTGCACTGGTCAGCATCAGCTGAGCCTCCTGCCACCACCAACATTACATTCACACACATACATACATACCCCCCCCCCCCCCCATTACCCTAGCCCACTCCTACCCTACCAACCTCAGTGAAAGAACAGAGTGAACGCATTCAAATGGAAAACATAGCCCATTGTGACCAATGTTTTGTCTCATCATGATGTTAATAGCTACACTGACCAGCATTCAGAAATGTGCAGTTGTGCAGGAATAGCAACAACACAATCCCTGTCTACGATGTCATCATATTAACTGTCATGTGACTTATGGTATTTTACTTAAAGTTTTGCAACATCACTTTTCATCAAAGTATGTGTATGTGTTTCCTGACTAAAGGTTTTTTGAGCTGAATGTCATCTATAAAATATCAATGAAGACAAAAGCACTTAACTGAGAGCAAAGTAGCGTAAAATAACGCAGTGCACACATGCCTGCATGCATGTGCCTGTACATGTTTGGATGTGTAGTGAAATGATCTGCTGTCTGGCTCTCTTCCTTTTCCCTTGATGCCCGTGAGACACAGCCCCTAATACCCACCCCCTCCCCCAGTACGCACACAGAGACGCACAGAGGCACACCGCACACATGCATACACACTTACACAAGATTGTGCGCACACAGATAGAGAGGGAAACCCTCTATATCCTTTATGAACCCCCTGACCCAAAGCCCTATAGCACACCAGGACCAGGGTTAGGTTGTATAGGGGGGGGGGAAAGAGGAGATGGGGGAAGGAATATTGTAAGGAGAGGCGAGACTGCAGTCCCAGCTGGGGTGGAGGAGGAGCATAAAACCTCCCCTCCTCCCCTTGGGTCCTTCACCTCACTCTGTGATCCCTGACCTGGTGCGAGGCAGAGGACCTTCCATGTCTGGTCCACTGTATAAATTGTACAAAATGCCACACTTAACACTAACAGACAAACTTTTTTGTTATACCCCTGAGTTTGCTCTTTTTTACTATCGATGGTGCTCATGTCGTGATTTGCTCCATCATAACTTTCCAATGT
Organism: Rhamphochromis longiceps; assembly: GCF_057381845.1. Lineage (NCBI taxonomy): Eukaryota > Metazoa > Chordata > Actinopteri > Cichliformes > Cichlidae > Rhamphochromis > Rhamphochromis longiceps. The sequence goes on along the minus strand of NC_140562.1, from coordinate 37,738,014 downwards.
TTTGTTCAGAAATACAAACCTTGGGCCACAGGTGTTTTGGATTTTATGACAGTCAAGCCAGTCTGAAAGTCGATACAGCGTCTGATGAACCGGGACTAGTTATAAACTCATGCTGATGTTCTTGGTTTGATACATTGTATTTGTACTTTTTCTCTGTTATTCACCGTTTTTAGTAGTAGGCTCTCAGCTGTCATCATTTTTTGAAAATTTTAAAGAGCAAGAAAAAAGCACACTCTGATATGAGTGTGTGTACATGTACATGAGTGTACATACACCTGTTCTTCTTTAAGGAGGAAAACAACTAAGTACTTGTGTTAAAAGAAACTCCTGGGGCAAAATGTCATGGCTGTTGATGAAAAGTATTTGTCCACAAGACATGTTTTCTTAGGTGAATAACTCAACACTGTTGCAGAGGTTTGTAAAAGCTCAAAGAGACACAGCTGCTAGTTGCTGACAGCTTGAGAAGAATCATCTTCTTCTTCATTGTGAACTGTGCATGCCTGCAGGGAAGGACATAAAGACAAAACAGTAACTGGGACCAATGCCTTGAAAAAATACACAAGTCATAAAGAGAGAAAAGAGAGTGAGAAAGTGAAGGGGAAGTCTGTATTGTGTCTGAATTTACTGTTTGTCTGTGACACCACAGATGAAGTGCTATTGCTTTGTCTGTGTCTATACTTTGTGTGTCTGTACAAGAATTTGTATGTTTGTGTGTGTTTAAGTGTGCTGGTGTTTGCATTTTTACACATCAGTGCTTTCGGTGGGTGGGACAAGGGGGGGTCATCCTTCACTTGGTGCTAGGTCCCACACACCATGAGGGTTTCTACTGGTCCTGCCCCTGATCTGGGTCAGGGGACACCCCATTCAGATCCATTCCATCCCCCAGAACCCCCTGCTGCTTCTGTGCGCCATCCTCATCCCAGCAGCCTCTTACTTATCCATGTCAGGGATTGTTTCCAAAGATTAGACTTAATATGAATATCCATAAACAGAATGGGACTCCCAGACTGTGAAAGCTATCAAAGACATATTTGCATCTAATCCTCAAAGAACCCCCTCCCACCCCTTACAGAGAGCTCGCTACCCCTTTCGGCCCCCCGAAAAGATCCTACTAAACCTCATGCAAAAAAAAGACTGCCATCCCCCAGCCCCAGAAACCCTCCCTCTTGCCCCCCGGACCATCCCATCCATTCCCTAACCGTTGGGCCAGACAAGACCAGACCAATTCTGTTGGGGATTATTTGGCTTAGTGATGAATAATGGATGACCATCTCCCCTCTGGCTCTCCACCACAGTAGCACCTCTCAATTGGCCTTGGCATGGAGCCCATCACTGGCCTGTCTGGATGGCTGCTTGGTTGGCTGGCTAGCTACCCAAAGTGATTGCAATATTGGGAAAGTATGGACAAAATAGTCATGAATATTGAATTTAGGCATTCAATTTGTCACATCGGATCAAATCTTTATGTTCTTGGATAATGCAATTTAAATATCAAAAAGGGTTATCTGCAAAACATATTTACTTTATTAGAAGTGGTTTACCTTGGATTCCTTTTTCAATTCACACATTCACAAAGGTGAATCTCTTTCCTTTGAACAAATTCCTGATGGCTTTTCAATAAATTAATATATAAATTGATTGTCTTTGACATTAAGTAGACTGCGGTGAAGGAGAGAGTGTTGTCCAGAGCGTGGGAGAAAGGGTTGAACATTGTCCTTGCCCTGAAAAGCAAGGAAGCCACTCTTCTTTTATTCTTCCTCTCATCCTTGTTTTGCACTTTATCTCTTTTCATTTGCTTCGCTCTCCGTCTTATTTTCAATAGAGCACTTGGGGCCAAAGAGATGTCAGTGCTGTGGATACTAACACATGCACACACACAAGGACACACCTGGGCATGAGAGCGCCAGCTGAAAGGAGACAAGTTCATCTAAAGGGCCTGGCTAACAGTAACACAGGAGGGGCCAAGTCCCTTTGTGCCCCAGGTCTGCTGAGAAGCTTCTTACCCCTCACTCTTCTTGAAGACAGACTCCCAAGGTGCAATTTGACAAGATGGTTTTTGTACACTCATTATTTGTGACCCTTTTTTGTCTTTCATTTTCTTGTTTTACGGCTTTGTTTGTTTGTTTCTTTCAGCTCAGGATAGAGTAGCCTTGGGTCTTTTGACGACAGCTGTGCTACCAAGCGCCGCATAGAAACAACACAAGTTCAACACAATGACTGACAAGCGCTTTGTAGGAAAGGAGGCCCACAATGAATGTGTCCCCACTAAAGACTACCGGTTGGCCCCATGAAGGACAGAATATTAGAGGCAGCTTGGTTCAAGAGTGTCAACTACACTAGTGTAACCCAAGTGGAAGAGCCTGGACACTTGCAAAGTCCATCATGGCGAATGGCAAATTATGAAAAACTGTGAAGAATTAAATGCACAAACTACCTAAACAGTGACAAATCTGTAGATCTGACAGTGAGAGTGCCACACGAGAAATGACAATAAAAAAAGAGCCTAACTAATAATATCCATTAACATAAACGAAATCTTTATGATTCTCTGTGACACACACTAACTACTTTACATTACTCTGAGATAAATTAAAAAAGGGCTTCCAAAACATTCAAATACAGTTCATGTGGTTCGTTCGCAAAACTGTAAATACTGCAGGCAAAAGTAAGTATGTATAGGTTGGAGTAAGGTCAAGGTCTGCCAGGTCAAGCGTGTGACTGTGGCCCTGCAGTCCCTCTGCCCTCCCCCTCATCCCACTCTCTTTAACCCCTGGGCCTCAGGAATGAACCAGGAGTGAACCAAGAGTGGCACAGCAATTCTCAGAAACTTCCAGAAACTTCCAAAGCCCTTCACCCCTCCACCTCAATGGTTTTAGCCTCTATCACCTCTGCAGCAGCAGCTGGAGTGGCTCAGAGAGCTCTGCTGGCCCCTGAAGGGAGGGTTAGTGCCGGAGTATCGCAGTATATACACGTTCATACATAAACAGTCAGAAAAATCAGAAAGAAAATAAACATCTAAACACAAAAGAACTATATGTCATTCTCCCAGTATTTATTAGACCTTTATTTTGCCAATATGATGTGAGTCTCAGTATTGCAACCCTCAATTTTTGGTTCCTGTTTCTTGGAGGTTGTTGGCTGTCACAAGATGAAATTGGCTACAAAGGGGGTGCAGCACCAAAAACCTCCCCCAAAGCTTTGGTTGCTAGCAGATTGCTGTGAGCACCTGAACCTCCTTGGAAGACGTTGGCTTGCCTGCAACTGTTGCTTTGAAGGGAAGGTTTCCATATCCAATTTCTGTCACACCTTTCTTAGATTCACCATCATAATTCAGTCTATAGGTGACCATGACACACTCTTAGCAACCAAAAGAAATCACGAGGAAGTTTTTCAAAACTTCAGGGAATCTAAATTTTTCTTTAACAACTAATTGTTGCCAGAGGCTCACTGACTGGTCTCTAGGCCCATATGACTGGAGTATTAATACTTGATTTCCCAGCAACTGCAATCAATCTCCACCAGATACTTGCCCTCCAGTTAGGGGATATAGATTTTTCCATCATGGCCAGTGATTTCCAGATGGTTGTGGACCATCTCTAGGCCTATGTGTCTCACTTGGCCCTACACTATCACCATGATTGTCACCCAACCAAAATCGCAGACAAGCAAGCGCTATGCTTCTTCATTTATTGGCTACCTGACCTTTGTCAGCAGATGAAAGCAAAGAGATGTTAATCAATGTACATGTAATACTTCGTAGTATCGGGCTACTAAGGTCACAACTTCATCTTCTTTCTTCACAACCTTAACTTACACCTATTGAGAATTTTTACATTATCTACCAAAAATGTGTGATTTTTGCAATTATATTGCAATCATATGTTTTGTCTATTTGTTTATGCCAAACTGCTGGGAATGTCATTTTGGCAAATACTGGTTTATTTTATTTCATAAAACATGCTTCTGTACAGTCATCTGGCTGTAACCTTATATTTACTGGACATGTATGACCATGATTTCAGTGTTCTCATTTCACATTTAAAAATACAATGTAAAGATTATCTTGGTAGTTAAATATAAGTCAGAATTAATAACTCGGAGATTTGCTTCGATGGGTGACATAGTTTAGCAGCTATAAATTACTGTCCAGCTTTAACAGGCACTGAAATATGCAATATAGGGACATGAAGAGGCCAGCAGGATGAACTTTGGCTCTTTATTCACAGGACAGTAAACAGGCGCCCTGCTGTCTCCAGTTGCACACACAGCATACAGCGCACACATGCAGACACACATGCAGGTGAAATGAAAAGCACACACAAGGCAAGAGGGTATGGATAGCATGACCCTGTTTTACTGGCCATATAAATTCTGCCAGTACTGTTGCACCTGGAGAGCACACAAGCACCTAAACACAAATATGAAAATATAAGCATGCACTAAACTGGACATATATATCATGCACACCACCCCAGTGTAATACACGTAACACACACAAGTACACATATAAACACATTTTATTTGGCCACGACAGCAAAGATGCAGGTGTTTAACCGTTAAACATTGTGTCACTCTAAGCTCAATTTACAGAGGTTCAAGGTCAGATCAGTCAGTGTCTCAGATCTACTGCCCTTTTCTGCTCCATCGTCCACAATCTCTCTTCCAGTCTGACCACACTAGCTTTGGAATGAGCCAATCGTGTAGTCTTCAAAGAAAGGTAGAACAACCACATACTGATACAATGCAATAGCAGTGACTCTTACATATATAGTGCCTCCCTGTAAAGCAGTACAGACACATACGGCATTGGGATATAATTAATATGCAGAATTACAACATCTATCCTAAGACCCATATTTGATTGTGCACCAAGAAACCAAAAGAGGCCACCCAATTATGGCCAGTGCTGTATTCAAGAAATTCTTTGCTTCACCCCCTGTCCTTTTTTTTTTTTTTCGCTGTGAGGTCAAAGTTTTCACCTTATCTGGAAGCCATCAGCAGTACCAGTCCCACCTCTGTGAGTCATTTAGTTGAAAATGTTGCACGTCGTTAAAATATTTCTCTCTAGGTCTGAGAAGTAGGAAAAAGGAAAAAAAATTACACACAGAGACATTTAAAGCAATACTTCACAAACGAGGTAATCCAGGTCTCCGCCAAGATTTTCACTGCCAGTTACGCCATATATTGTCTAGCGGGCAGACTACAACTCAGATGTTGCGAAGGAGAAAGAGGAGGAGGAGAAGGCAAAGGAGGGGGTTGATTCTGCTGTGATCCAGTTTACTATTTTGGCTGGGGCTTTCTTCTCGCTGTGTGGTCATGGAGAGATCGGCAAAGCCAGCAGGCATTGAGGACACTGGCTGGCCGCAGCCCGACACAGAGGCCACATGGTCATAGCAAGAAGGAGACAGAGGGAGGAGAGGGAGAAGTGCACGGAGAAAGGCAAGCAGAGCTATCGAGTGAGGAATGTGGGTTAGGTTTTTCTGGTTTTTCTTTTATGTTCTCACATTTTCTCATTCTCATCTCTTGTTCCTCTCCTGTGCCCTTCTCAAAAACTTCCTCTTCAGTCTTGCATTTTGACTTCAGCCGTCGCTGACCAAACTTCAACTTCATCCACACATCCATCCGTCTGTCCCTCTTTTCTCCCTTCCCCCCCTCACTCTATCTCTCGCTCTCCTCAGACAGACACAGCTACCCTCCTGGACGTTTCCTTTCTGCCGGCCTGCCCCAACAAAGGTGCTCAGTCATGTGAAACCTAATCTCCAGCCCCCCAAAACCTGACCCTTGACCCCTTCAGTCTTCACACAGCCAGAGGGGGAGGGGAGCTGAGGCAGGAAAGGGAGGCTTTTGGGAAAAGGTCACATTCCCGAAGACACTTTTGTGTGCGCACGTGTGTGTGTCTGTGTGTGTGTTTGTGAGCGTGCAAGCACCCAATCCATTATGTGGTTTGTGTTCCCGAGTAAGCATGTGTGTTTGATTGTCTGTCTGCGTACAAACATGCATGGGGGTAAATTTTCCTTTATACCCCTCTGTACTTAACTGCCTTTTAAATTTTCATGCGTGTGTTCTATACGTGACTGCTGTGTAGCAGATATAAGCATCTGCGTGCATAGTCACACTGTACATACATATGTCCGTGTTTATGAGAAATCACTTTCAGCCCTGAAGCATTGCTGCCCATAGACAAAACACAGACTTTGTTTTCCAGCCAGGCCAGACCTGCAAGTCTTGTCTGGGCAGAGCTCTCTCCTTCCACCCTATAATGGCAATCCTCAGATCTTTGTGCATGTGTGAGTGTGTCTATGAAACGGTGTGTATATGTGTGAGGCACTGGGTGTCAGCTGTCCTGGGTGATTAGTGCTTTTATATTGTTCCAAGAAGTCCGGACGAGGCCCCTCTTCGCTGCACCCCAGCACAGCTGCAGTCTGCTTCGCCATCTCTGCTCTTCAGCCTTTTCTACTGACACTCGTGAGTTAGGCTCAGACCCAAGAAAAAATTAGGCTGAATCAGAGGCAAGAACAAAAATAAAGCATGAGAGAATCTATATAATATAGGGAATGAATAACGGGGGGTTGGGAGAGATAAATAAGCACAATCCAGTGACAGCTGACACAAGAAGGAAAAAGAAGCAATAAAGAAAAGGAGCAAGGTAGAGGAACAGACAGAGAGGGAGCATTGGGCAGGGAGAAGCAGCATATTGGGAGGATTACAGAGTTGATTTAGCGTCCCTGCTATTTGCTGGACGCGCTCTCCAGAGCTATGCTGGGAGGCCTTTACAGCATCAAACACGTGCGAATGAGAAAGATAAATTATAGGAAAAGTAAAAGAGGAAGGTAGTAATCTTCATCTTCACGGCACTTTTTGTGAAGTCTTTTAATTAACATAATAAACGAATACATTTCTTGCCCTCCAACTGAGAATTCTTGTAAGATTAGTATAATATATTCTTTATTTTCTCTGACATTATTTTCCCAAATTTTATGAACAAAACTAGTCTAAGATTATAAGCATTTTTTAACATGTAAAACTCACAAAAAACAAGACAAAAAACTTTGCAGTCAGAGTGCAGCGACTGTTAAATTAAGGAGTTAAGGATATATGTTTATGTATGGAGGAGGAGGAGGAGGAGGAGGAAGGCAGGGAATTGCAGGCAAGGGCCAAGAGTCTGCTATGGGAAAAGTATGTCTGCTATGCATGGGTTGATTGGTGGCAGGATTTGTGGACCAAAGCATTGTTGTACTCCTGACATTGAACTTGGGTGATCTTAGATTAGTGGGCGGGAGTAACCCCCCTGCTAAAGATTAGAAGTGTGTATATGTGCAAGAACACACACAGGGTTCCTCTCTCCCAACACCCACCCAACCAGCCTCACTTCCTTGCAACTCTGCTTTATCTCAACTGTCAACACCTGGCCTAAGCAGGAACCTCTCTCTATCTGTGAACTTTAATCTGGCCCTGCTAGGCAAACAGCACCAGGAAAGCGATTAGTCTGTCACATTGCCCTCCAGTGCTTCAGCAGGGTTAGGAGGAAACAGGGAAAGGAGTGGTCTGAAAAAGAAAAAAGAGATTTGGACACAGGCACATATATAAAGTCAGATAAAGGACGATAAAAGTGAAGACCAAAGGCAAGAAGGGCAAAAAGAGACAGAAAGAAAGCTATTGCTAGAGGTGTGGGTGGGGAAACTAGGGGGGTAGGGTGAATAGAAGTTTGCTGGAGATATAACACAGATCTTTAGCTGACCTAACAAGGCCACTGCCCACAGATATGATTGTAAACTTCCACCCTGATGACATGTGATCCAAGCTGACCCATGCAAACATATCTGTGGAATGTATTAAAATGTTTATGTAACACTATTAATTGTCTTATACAGTATTGTGACTGTGCATACTATGACAAAAAAAATTAATAAAAGCACCAAATTCAAATATGTATGTAATACTTTTTATTATTTTTCAAGACAAAATGGCTGAGTGAAGAGAATAATGCAGACAACGGCTGAAAATAGAGTGGCATCTCCATAACTGAAAAAAAAAACAACAACAATAAATTCTTTAATTCAAGCAAGAACTTGTAAATGTTGGTCAATGACCTTTGGTCATCATAGAAATTAAGCCATCACACTTCATCAGGAGAGAGAAAACTGAACAGATTTGTTTTGCAGTGACTGTGTTCTGAATGGAACATGCGTGTTTGTAGTCATAATAAATAATGTCAACCAATGCCAAAGGTCAACTTCAAGTTCAGGTTAGAACAAACAGCTTGAGAGTAAATACACAGGATGAAATAAGGTTGAAAACCTATATGTACCTTAGTACCGTCAGCATGGATAACATGTACCAAACTTTTCTTCGCATGAGTTCAGTTATTTAGAATATGCCTTGCATATGAGATGTACCATATTTAAATTATAAAGCACCGTGGATCTTTTGGCAATGAAAAAAAAACAATCTGTAGCAAAAAAAATAAAAAAAAATCTTTCAGATTAATGTTGAATTGATTGCATATGACAAAATGTCCTTTAAAAAAAGCAAAACAGCTGGAATGTTTTTAGGTGGTACATGATCAAAGACAGTAAAAACTTTTCTACCAAGAAAACCCAACAATAGCTTGTATTACTGCATATAAAATGGCAGGAGAGAAAAATATATAAAACAAACTAAAAAGATATGTACAACCACCTGTTTTTACCTCATTGTGGTCACTCCAGCGGGACTGCCTGAAAAGGCCATCATATGACCTCTCACCCTTGGGGAACACCACAACATTTTATTTTTCAGAAATACTTATTTTCAAGCATACAAATTATTCACACTATATTATCCTGCCAAATTAAGAAAATATACGGTGGCAGCTTGTTGGGATTTTTTTTTTCACTACAGAAAAAGGGTACATTGAAACCTTTAAAGAGTACAGGCAAAACAGTTAAAAATACAGGCTCCAACATAAATACTATAAGTGCCTACACTAAGTGAACATTAATTTCAAATACCATTCTAAATACAGGAAAAAAAGTAGACCATAAATGTGTTTTGAACATAGGAACTTACATGAGTGTGCAATTTCCTAAGTATTTTAAGTTCTCTCTATATATTTATATATCATAAATCTCTCCCCAATGCAAATTTTTGTTCAACCTGAAGACTTGTGTATAGTAAAGGCAAAAAACATGAGAGACATTACAGTTCATTACATAGTGATCAAGTCCTGGTGTCTCCAGGACAGAAAAGAGAAACAACAGTAAACAAACAAAATTTAAATAAGGTTCTCCCCTAAAGATATTGATGTTTTACCTTTTTTTAAAAAAAAAAAAAATCAACAGCACATTTTACTTATCTGTTTAAATCAAATTTGTAGAATTTTTATTTTTCTGTACTGAGCAGTATATTTCTATAGTTTGTAGTATGAAGCAGGATGTTTCTATGGCAGTTCCTGCATTATTACTTCCAAGATCCAAACCAATGTTTAGTTCTCAGAAGGAGACATGGCTGGCAACAGTTTCTAGTTCAACGTTCTTTTTCTTCTTTTTTTCTTTTAATGCAAAGCAATGACACCACACTAATCTGTCAGCATAAGAGCTAGTTTTCCCTTGAGCGTCCGACTGTAAACTGGGAAAATTGAACAGTGCACGTAGGCAGTACCAGACCTGAAATCCGGTACTCATTTTATACTCAACCGACTGTACCTCCGATTAGAGAGACAGATACAGAATCCAAGGCAGAGTGACAAGTGCTATATCATCAACAATGACAGGGAGTGAAAACTAAAAATTAAAAAAAAAAAAAAAAAAAACACACACATGGCTACCACGCGTAGGTCTAGACAAACGAAAAGAAAACTAAATGTGAAAACTTAAAACCTTGTCTGCGAGGGAAAATTTGCTGATTTTTTTCAATATTCTTGTCCTTTGATTTAGAATCACATTTTGGATTTCAGTGTGACTTGTTAAAAAAAATTTGGATCGCTAAACAGTTTCTAAGATCTAATGCGGTGACGGGAAATAACACTACAGCGACATAGATTTTTGAATTGTAGAGACACCTGGTAAACCCACTCCCCACTTACTACCCTGAACATCATCCACCCTTATGCTCTTACACCCACCCAACCCTCACCTGAAAAAATCTGTCTGGCTTACAACAACTAAATCCCACACTGGGGTCTTCAAGTGGCTGTTGGCGGACACCAAAGAAACATTACTCTGTGTTACTTGCAAAAAACACCTGCAAATTGTTTAATTATCAAAGAAAATAAACTCTGAAAAATTAAGAGCTTTATGTTGGTAAAACAACTCGCCAGAGTACCCCCTCAGTACGGTACCAAAAAACATATTCACCTATACCAAAACTCTACACCAAACTCAAGCATGTAACATGCCCGTAAACAGAACTGTAATCTCGAAAAAAAAATCTACAGGAGGCAAGCAGATAAATGATTCACCAGAGATACACGTAATGTTTTTTTTCTTTTTTTCTTTTTGTTTTAGCTGGTTCTCTATGCTCCACTAAGTCAAAAAAAACACAAGGGTCGTACAGGTGCTTGATGCAAGGACCTGCTTATTTCATATGTGCACAAAATGTTGTGTAATCTTTTATAGCTGAAACTCCGAGCTTATAGCAAAAAGGAGGATTAACTAATGCAGGTAAAATATCCAAGGCACTCGTTGTTGTCATTTCACACCATATTGTTAATTTCACTGCTGTTTGTAAAAGAAATATTTAATGGCGCCAGTGCCTAGCATTTCATAGGCGGCCTAATTCTCTCTATATATATTTATCATATCTAAATGTTGCATGGAAAATCTTTCACAAAGATCAGTTTTTAAGTGTGACCCTGCTTGTCTTGATGTTTTGATTATATGACACTGCCCACTATGTTTGAACTCAAAACTGTACATGATATGTAAAACAGTATGTACTGTATGCAGCATGGGTTTTAATAAGTCTTTTTTTTTTATGTTGAAGAAATCAAAAGTATAAACAGCAACACATGTACAACCAAACCCACCAGCTGAGGACAATTTTCTCTCTAGGTAGCCAAAACACACAGAGCATGCTGTCCAGTTACAAAAAATACAAAACGTGTAAATTATTGCACAATAGAAAGGCTCAAAAAGTTTTAAGTGTGATGCAATAGTATTGCCCCGGTAATGGATCATGCATCTAGCTTCTTCCAGTCGGGATGAAAACAGGGCTGTACTGTGTACTGGTGTCTAACCCTGTTGTCCTTTCCCCTTACTTATTGGCTAGTTAGCCAGGGTTGCTTTTTAGCCAGAGGAGCTGAGAGAGAGCAACCAGCATGCTGCTCTTTGCCTACTCAGTCTTAATGTCATTAGCCAGAGGGCGGTCGCTGTGCCACTTTTTCATGTGTTTCTCCAGAGTGCTGTATACACTAAAAGGCATGTGGCAGATTTCACATTTGTACACGTCCTTGCCCATCTGTCCATGGGTCTTCATGTGACGGGTGAGCTTTGAGCTCTGAGCGCATGCATAGCTGCACAGCTCGCATTTGTAGGGCCGCTCTCCAGTATGACTGCGTCGGTGCACAGTCAAGTTGCTGCAGTTCTTAAACACCTTGCCACAATATTCACAGGTGTCACTGCGGCGACCATCCTTCGAGCTCGGCCTGCCATTGCCGCTGACACCGTGGGGAGTGCTGGCCCCGCTGCCGGTGCCGCTCCGTACTGATGCGGCACGTTCCCCATCGAGTTCACCGGGTGGAGTAGAGAAGCGCAAGCTGCCGTTTTCTGAAGAGTGCTCAGATGAAGAGGCAAAGGGTGATTGTCTGGAGTCCCCACCTGTGAAGCTGATGAAGGGGTCCTTGAGTTGCCGGGAGGCAGCGTAGCCAGCAAGCCACTGAGAGTAGACGTTCTCTGTGTTTGGGATTGTGGGAGTGGGAGGGTCAAGGTCTTTCTCTACCTTGATGCGCTTGGACAGGGGACTGAGGGAACCAGGACTGACCCCTCCACCCAACAGCTTCCTGGACAGGTTGTCATTAGATAGAGGTCTCAAGCCATTGATAGTAGTAGTGGTTCCATCATCTGCCCGGTCTGACTCCATGGCTGAGTTTTCATCAATAGGCTCCCTGGATAAGCTCCGGCGATGTGGGTGCAGAGCCTCGCTGTTCTGGTGATGGCGAGCCCCTTCAAGCCTCAAGCTAAATCGGTAGTCATTCCTTCCCTCTTCTTCTACTCCAGGCTTTCTCTCAATTTCCTCCTCCTCCCCCTCCTCCTCTTCTTCCTCCTCCTCCTCTTCTTCTTCTTCTTCTTCTTCCTCTTCCTCATCATCTTCCTCTTCCTCCTCCTCCTCTCCATTTTCAGGCAGAAGGCCATTGTTCTCACTTTTGAACTTTGCCACCACTGACTTGAGTGCATCTGTGGCACTGCCCATCAGCTCACTCGTACCAGGTTCAGGTGAGCTAGCAGTTGAAAGACCATCATCTGACTTGGCATTAAGCAGTGAAGACTTACTCTGACAATGTGTCTTCATGTGACGTTTTAGTTTGCTAGCCTGTGTGCAGGCATGGTTACAGAGGTGACACTTAAATGGCTTTTCCCCTGTATGGCTACGCCGGTGAACAATAAGGTTGCTCTGGAATTTGAAGGTCTTCCCGCAGAACTCACAAGATTTTGCTTTGAGAGGGGTGGTCGATTGGACTGCATTTGTTACAGGATTAGGTGTGGAACGTGAGCCAGAAGGTGACTGAGAGGTGGAGAGGGGAGGTGTTGCTGAAAATGGAGGCTTAGAACCTGGCTGGAAAGGCTGCAGCAGCCGTTGCATAGGGTTGGGTCTGTTAGGGGAAAGAGGCGGAGAACCTCCTGTGGCATTTCCGGCCAGCTCACGTAGACGTCTAGAAAAGTCCATGGTCTGAGGGGCTTCTAATGGCACAGAGTTCAGCCTCATCACCCGGTCAAAAGCACTGGGATGGTGTGTTGCCAAGGCTAAGTCATCAGGGCTGAGGTGATGGCGCGGTGGTGGGCTGAATAGCGGTGGCGTTCGGGGATAGCGGCCCTCACGAGGCGTGGACGCTGAATCCCGACCAGACCCAGAACCCGGCATTCTCAGGAGGCTGTAAGGGCTGCCATCAGCCAAGTGTACAGCATGAAGAGGGGGCTGGGAGGAATTACAGTCACCCCCCATTCCGGGAGCTGCAGCCACACGAGGGGTGAGGGGGCTGCCGGGCTCGCTCTCCAGATAGATACGGAAGCCATGGGTGTTCTGGGCATGCTGGAGCAGGAACCAGGCACTGGTGAAAGGCTGTTTGCATGTGGTGCAGGTGTAACTGCTGGGCTCATCTTTATCTGACAAAAAGAAACACACAGAGAGAAAATAAATGTAAACTGGGAGATTCAAACTATAAAAAGAACATTAGTAATTTTATTAACACCATATATTATTATAAAAGGAAACATGATGCTTAAATAATGCAAGTAGGGTTTTAAAATAGGTAAAGTAATTATCAAAAACCAAGAGAATATAGACTAATTTGACAACAGCCTATAAAATATCTGCGATCACTTCTGACCAGAACTATTATGATTAGATGAAGGTATTGAATAACATTTTAAAAAAAAAATTTACAATTGCACTCTATTTAAACAGAGCAAATTATTCATCTTAGTAAAATTGTTATTGCTCAATATCACAGCTATAAAATGTGAAAACTGTGTGTGTGTGTGTGTGTGTGTGTGTGTATGTGTGTGTGTGTGTGTGTGTGTGTGTGTGTGTGTGTGTGTGTGTGTGTGTGTGTGTGTGTGTGTGTGTGTGTGTGTAGGTGTGTGTGTGAATTTAGATTTAACACTTAACAGAACAAAAGATAAAACACAATTACAAGAGACAGGCAACAAACACACAAATTACACGGGAAGAAGGCATAGGAATATTTAAAACAATAATTGACTTTCAATAGCACTTGCACACTGACCTGAGATTTGCCTGACAATGCACGCCTAATCTCGTTAAAAACACTCATCTCCCCTCCAAAGCCTTGTTTACAGAATTAGCAGGGCTAAAGTGGGACATGTATCTGATGCTGCATATTAACACTGAATACAAATAAGAGGTCACATGTTAATAAATTGTACCAGCGTTTATCACAAAAAACACACATTCACAGGAAAAAAAGAAGCGAAGAGGAAAATTGGGTATGTGTGTTTGTGTGTGGGTGGGGAGGCTCCAATGAAAATGCATTTCATGCATTACTTTTCTATTTCTGATATTTCATGCTTTATGGATTTATTTAAATCCTCTCAGGTGAATAGAAAAGGAGAAGAAGGAGAAAGAAGAAGTGAGAGATATGCAAAATAAGAAGCATCCGCCACTTGCAAATGTGCTCCCTCTTTCATCTTTGGGGTTTCTTATCATTTCTTCCCTTTTTTCTTCTTTCACTTGAGGGCATTTTTCTGAAGTCATTTGCCAATGCTGAACCCAAACCATGGCCATACTGTGTTTGAAGAGGGAAAACAAGGGAGCGGGAGAGAGGATGATAGGCTATGTGTGCCTGATTGAAACTATGGGTGATCCCTAAGATGGTGGATGGACAGTTTTGCATGTTTTAAGCCTTCTACTGTTGAAGAAAAAGGGTGAGAGGGGCCAGAAAAATATAGTGACAGTCTAAAAGAAAGAGGAGGGATGTGGTGGATGAGCAACATAGGGAACGGATTGGTGTTTTTTGGTTTGTATCTCTATCTTATGTGTCCAGAGTCAATGTGGCCCCCTCCGAACAATCTCACTTAAAGACCAGGACACAGCTAAAATGTGCACCCAATCAAACCTCCACACAAACCTTTTTCTCTTGACTGAAAAGAGTTGGAAGGGGGTATACTGGTAAATTATGGATCATTACAATCTGCAAAAATTACAGTTAATTGCTGCCACCTGCAAGGGGCTTTGACCCACTATGGAATTTTTCCATCATAAAAAAGCCATTTGCCCATACACATTTTTTTCTCCCTCTCTCATAAGCACAAATAAAATGTGCCCATTACATTAACTGCTATATGTATGTTTCCTTATTATGTGTGTGTTTTTATGGCTTTAAGTAGAAAGCCCCGTGTCACTTGTAAAACAGTTGCAATAACCTGGCCTCTCCCGTTCACTTTGCTTTGATTCAGTCTACACGCTTCCTCATCCCCGTCTTAATGTGCGAGCACACAGTATATATGCATGAGGGGGGAAAATAGATTAATTTTTTTTGTTATTGTGAAGGACAAGAAAAAAGGACGGGCTGGCTGGAATGTGAGACGTCCATGTTTTTAGAGGAAAGTGAGCACTAAAGGATCATGGAAGGAGGCAGGGGGAAGGAAGGGAGCAAAGGAGAGAAGTGTGGCGTGAAGGAGACATTCCTAATGACAACCCACCATATTTCTGAAGGACACAAGAGCCACAAGAATGCACTTCAAAGCCAGTACTCAATTCATTTTCTTATGCATCAAAACCAGCATGTCTTGTGCTATGCAATCACTACTCCATCTATAGACATTTGACAAACTGTGTTCATGCCACAAGCAGTGATGATAATTGTTATTCCCATCCGAGCAGTGGACACATTGATGGGCATCAACAAGCCAGACCAACACATGCCCAGATTTACAACAATGGCAGAGGAGATATCTAAATAAGCCCACTATTGTCCTTAATAGCTGTCCTCAAAGGGATGGAAGGACAGCTTTTCAAAAGGATAAAAGACATTCTGACGAGGCGTTTGATGGCCTTGAAGGGTTTTTTTTTTCCTTTTTCTGCTTGTATGGAGAAGCACGAAACTGTGCGAGGGAGGAAGGATGATCTTATAAATGAGTCTGTCCTCTAATAGAATAAAGGAAAGCTCTCCCTCGCTTTCTCAGTCCGTTTCTCTTCTTCTAGTAACTTTAAGTCTGTGATGAGTTAGGGCTGGAGAGCAGAAGAGCAAGAGAGCTGGAGCTAATGCTGAATCTACACGTCCCTTTGAAATAGGATCAGCAGAGAGGAGAAACCACACTGACAACCCCTTAGCTGCCATTTCATGGCAGAGGCTGAAAGAAGAGACTGTGAAGGAAAGAGGAGACAGAAAGAATATAGAAGAAGTGAGAAAGGGCAGGTGGTTTGGGAGCAAAAAGTTAGAAGGATGACAGAGAAAAGAAAAATAGAAAGTAGAAGATACACAGTCAAAGGAATGAAATGGGAGGTTAACAATTCCTTCAAAGCCTTTCGAAGCATTGCAACACAAAGCAGCGGGAGGCTATTATTGTGATATTAATGGACATTGCACTGATATCAGAGAGAAATGATTTGATCTAGGGGTAGGCCTGTTGCAAGGACAGAAGAGAAATTATGATAAGTCAAAGAGAAGATAAGGTAGCCTCGCAGCAACACTCACAAAACATCGTAGCCAACAATTTTGACCAAAGTCATACAGAATCCTGAAATTCTAGGCAACTGAGGAACACATTGCTTGTGCATATTCCTCTATCGTTAATGGCCCATTTCCCATAATTAGTCTTACTTGCACTCTCTCAACAACATGTACTTACACAAAGAGTAGCTATACCACCCTGTTCCACGTTGTCCCATAAGCCCAAACACTGGCAAAACCACAAAAAAAAATCAAGTAACAGACACAAAGACAACCCATTGACCAAGTGCTGGCAAGTTAAAGATGCACTGACACAAAAATGTCAACAGCTTTCTCTTCCTCACCCACCACTCACAGATGTATTGTTTACAACTATTTAGCCATACAATAAAAAGTTAGCAGACTTACCATGCCCTCCATTTTTATTTTTATTTTTGTCCTTGACCAGTTGCGATAGTGGGCTGAGCCTGTCCTGGTGTGACCATGCAGCTTTCACTGATATTGGTCATTTAGCTAATGGAGGAATGGGCTAACAGGATTAGCTTGCTTGGCTTCCAAAGGAGGAGGAAGCCACAGAGACAGAAGACACGAGGGACACAGTGTGTCACTGCCATTTCTCAAAGTTATCAGTCGCTATGGCTCGAGAGAGCACTCACACACACCTGAAAAGTGATTATGCTAATAGAAGGTCTTTGCCAATATTCATAAGTGTTTATAGGTGTTGGAGTGAGTGCCTCGGGAAGACAGAGGGTTGTCAATACAGTGCCTCTTAAGAGTGCCTCGGCCGTAACTCCTGTTAATGTGATTACCACTCTGTTTATGTCATTAGGGTATTCACAGTCAGGGACTGGACAGGGGTGAAGGGTGAAGCAGGAAAGGAGAGGTTGAGGAAAAAGATGGGGGAGTAACAGAAGCTCACAATAGGGGCCTTCTTGGTTTACATGACTTTCAGCTCAGTTAACAACAGAACTGTAATTTTTCATTAGCAGCTTTAGAGACTAAGAGAAGGATCTGTCATATGCCTCATACATGTTATCACCTTAACGTTTTTTCTCTGTCTCTGCTTTTTTTTCTTTGTGTGTGTGTCTGAAACCTGATAGAGCAAATGGACTGGCCTTGACCTTCTTTCTTACTTCTACGTCTCGATCTGTTTGTCTGTGTTTCTCTGCCACAGCCACATACACCCAGCTCTTTGTCCCAGCCAGGCTCGTTATGGTGCGCTAAGCCACTGGCCACAGACAAAAGGCTTGTTTGACAAACACTTGTTCCTGAGACAAAGCCGGATGCAGGAAATACAGTTTACTAAACAGAAAACCAGCCAACACTGACTGGTGTTGGAGTCACACATTATACAGTATGGGGAAGCTGACCACTACTCACTACATAAGGCACAAATGTAGGGAAAGTGAAAAGGAGACACACAATGAGGGGGGGGGGGGGGGGGGGGGGGGGAGAATGGAGAGCTAAAACAGAAAGGAACGGGGAAAGACAGAGGTAGACTAGGAGAAGAAAAGCAGCTGGCATGAGCAAGACAGGGGAGGGGGTGCAGATCTCCAGATAAAGATGCATGGTGGTCTTTGAAGGCCTGTGCCAGTATAAAGTAAGCTGCTGGCTGTAGCTTTGTTCCCAATCAGACTTTTACACTTCTTACCTTTCCTTTCTCCTTCTCATGAAAGGTGATAAGAGCAACAGTTGAGCTCGGGAGTTTTTTCTGAGCCACTAAGAAACCACAGATGGCACCCACACAGAGGCCAATGAATGAATGCGCCATACACAGTAGACAAATGTGTGTTCTCGTATAATTTCGTACTTTCTTTTTGTAATCAGCACGCACACTCACTGTTAGAATGACTACATGACTGTTTCCTGTAGTATCCATGCATTCATGTCTGTGTATTTGCATTCAACACACTTGCCAGAATAATTTTAAATTTGCATCACTCTACGCTGTCTGTTTCCCCAGCATAACCTTAGTCTTTTTGATCTTTTCTCAGTTGAACTGTGTTTGAACTGACCATCCATCTACCCATTCATCCATCTCTCTTTCACTCCATCTATCATTCTCTCCATCCATTCATCCACTCCGACTAAGCGCAGCTGGACAGCTTCGTGTTTGGGTGCGGCTCGGGTCCGGCAGACCTTATAATAGGCAGGGCCAGCCGTGTCTCTGATGCAGATCATTATTTGCTCTCTGCTTACCAGTGACAGTGGGAGGCCGCGCACTATTGTTTCTCATCCTAGCTCTAATAGTACAGTGAAAAGACCTCTGGGCTTCTAAGCTTAACCAGTCTAATTAAATGGACCGTCGCTTATGTAAGCATCCGCAGAGATTATTTATTGAGTTGGGATCCGTTTCACAGGATCAAACCACCGTCAACAAAAGCCAATGCTCAGTGGAGAAGGTATTAAATAAAGGACGGGAATCAAAGAAACTGCAAACTGCCAAGTGTCAGTTTAAGCACACATATCCAGGTACATAAGAAGACTTAATCAAGCAGGAGTATTTTTGGACTCGGGCAATATCCCAGATGGGTGAGAAGTCTCTGAGCACTTCAGAGGGGAAATGTGAAAAGTGTTCTGTCAAAGAAAAGATATGTCTCAATAAATTGCAGCTTAGGGGGAGGATAGCAGAATAAAATAGGCTAACAAAGAGCATAACACAATATATTAGAAATCAGTGGAATACAAAAGATTATTGTAAATACACGAACATTTTTGGGTTATACAACCTTCAACATTCACATGAGCGCATCTCTGTCATTTCTTACAAGCATCATGTGTGTTTCAAGTGCAATGTCAAGATAGCCTTCGTATAACATGAGGCCAGAGCCTGAGCTTCACTATCTCTGCAAAGCTCAGCTTATGACAGGCTGCCGTCCCTGCAGAAAGGATGGAAGGGGACCAGTGAGGTCGACTAGCTGCACATTTCTGCATAAATCTCTAGATAGATAGCATCAGGAGAAGAGAAACAGGGGAAGGAGGCAGGCAAGCAGCAAAGGATGATAAGGCCCCCGGGGCAGGGCATTCAACACTGTCAAAACTGTTTCGTCTCCGGCTATTGGATGAGTGGAGCGCGTTATGAGCCTGCATACCATTTGCCAGGACGCGATACGGCTTCACCGGAGCATACAGGCCCCTGTGTCTGACCTCCCCCCCACTACATGTCTTCACAGACATGTAGGAAGATGGACAAAACATCACAAATGCCACATGGAAGCAATTCTGAAGATCTAATGTATGCATACTGAAGTCACGTTACCAAAGAGCTTACAGAAAAGCTCTGATAAACAGAGCTATTGACTACTCTGAGCAATAAGAAGGCAGTTTAAAATTTGGAAACACAAAGTGCAGACCTGAAAAACTGTCTTACTTTAAATAAAGCCTCATATTTGTGTCTTTATGTGCTTTTGCTTCATTTGCTTCTGGGCAGAGCACAGAATGAGCCAGGCTGCAACATCCTTGTATCGTTTATGAAATAGAAATTGTTTAAAGCCAGTTAAGCAGTCTCCTATCTACCTATAAAGATACTGAAATCCATAGTAGCTTTAAGAACAGGATGCTCTCTTGCAATAAACACTCATGTTGAATTTCATGGTATTTTATCGTTTGCCTCTATTCCTCTGGAATAGGGACTAGGTTAAGTGAAATGTGTGGATGTATGAGGCAAGATCTGCATTCACTACCATGTACTCCTAGATGGACTTGCACAAACAGCCAAACATAAATAATAAATTAAAAGTCGGGGTAAAACACAAAGCAGATGAAAAATAAACACGAAGTTGGTCTAAGTTTAAGAAGAAGAGAAGATAAAGAGACTTTCTCTCATCTACAGGCACGGACCTGTAGTCTGTGCATCTCTGGACATCCAAACAGATAAAAACAGCTTCACACACTGTAACACACATACACACAGTGTATCTGTCTGGACTGAGTAAACACTTAAGCCTGTCTAAGGTTGAAGTCATTCCCTTTTTGTCCCTGATGCAGCCTGCATGCTCCTCTTTCCATCACGTTATTTTCTTAACACGCTCTGATGACAGCACTGAAAGAGGTCAGAGCAGGTCTTTCTCTCGCAATCACACACACTCTGTAACCCACCCATAGCTTCTCCCTTGCCCCTTTCAATGCATCTATTAGCTTTTACCTTTGGCCTATATCACACACAGATACTGTAACTCACACACAAGCAAAAAAATTTTCTCTAAATCCTTCTTTTCTTAAACCCCAAGGGACTCTTCACTTATAAACACCTGTGTCTCAAAATACTTCTCATTTTCTTCTCGCATGTATTTTGTGCCAGGTATATCTCAAAATGTATCCGTTCGGCCAGCGTGTGCAAATTTTTTTGACTCTCTGTTACTTTTACTTGACACAAATGAGAAGGATAAACTCTTTGCACTAATACTTCTGTAAAAAAAAAAATCAGCACTGAAGGTGCATTTGTTTGATGGTCTTTGTGGTGGTTTTAGGCTTCAGATGCACTTGGATCAACGGTAATCTATACCAGTACTATATTTTCTTTGCCTTGTGCAAAAGTGGACAGCTTTTAGAAAACACAAAGTTTTGCCTGATGTTGACCTGAGTTGTTTGTTCATAAACACACTCACAGTAGCCCCAGAAGCTCTCAGGCATGGGTCATCATTTGGATATCAGTGAACAAGGGCTGTTTTAAACATGCAGTTATTTTTCACCCTGTCCTACCACCTCAGGGTGAGAGGACCAGGGCATGTGAGCTTGGGCCAAGCATAGCAGCTCGTTATGCATAGGAGCCTCAAGGCATTGTGGAGGGACATGGCACTTTAAAACAAGAGGGCCAGTGTGTTGGAGTGTCCCGTGGCCTGGAGCTGTGGAGGCTGAGGGTTTAACACGCGTCCCATCTGGTGTGTGTGACTGTGCACACGGTGGTCGAGTGGTTAAGGAAGCATCAATAGCCAGACTCTTTAGATCAAGGGGTGTCTCAGGGTCAGATCTAGCTCACAAATCCATTTTCCTTAGGAAAAAGACACAGTTTAAGTTACAGAATTATTTGATCATTATATTCTGTGATTTTCTTTTTTAATCTTAGCACTTATTTTACCAAGAAGAGCACACTGGAATTGAAGCTTAGGACATGAAGTTCTCTGATCCCATAATAAGGACACAGGCCCTAACAGTGAGACCTCAGTGCCCCAACCAACCACCATCCATTCTTCCAAGCCTCCATTCCCCATTACATTATTAATTCATCAAGGAGAAAACTGTGTTGGGCCATTGCTCTGCCCAGGCGCTTTCCAAATCTTGATTAAAATTGCAAAATGGCCTCCTGTTCAGCCCTAAATTCAGCCCCTTACTACAGAAGCAGGGAGAGACATAAGAGAGCGAAGAAGTGGTCAGAGATCCAAAGTGACCTATATATATTTCTTTTTGGGCTCCTTTTCTAGACCTTTACAGCAGGATTGCTCTCACTGTAGTTATTGCAGCTTTATTTGTACATGGTTACCATGTTATTACCATGTTATTACCAAGTTGTAATATGAAGTGTTACAAGAGGTTAATGCCAAAAAGTCACATAACATTTGTTGATTTGTTTTTTATTTATTCATTGTTATTTGGTCTAATGCCTTAAAATAATTTGCCAAATCAGTGATTTGAAGTTTGATTGCACTTCATGCTAAATTATATTTTTTCTCAGCAACACAACTTGGAGGAGAGAAGACTGAGCAGGTTTAAGGCATTCAGTTCATGTACATGTAACGTTTACCATCGATAACAGTCTGTAAGATGGATGGGCCATATGCTTGGCAATAGCAGGCCATGCTTCACACAATTCTTCATCTTCGAGTCTCGCCGTACCAGATTCCTGCCTACTAATTGAAGACATGTGGTCTGATCAGCCACTATAGCAAAGAATGGAAGATAATGGGCCAAACAGTACAGAATGGGACTTACAGATCAGAACGCCAACACCCATAACCAATATTGCTATTGAAGACCAATTTAGCATATATATCAGTGATGGCTTCAGTTTGGCTGCACTGCATGTGCTTTTAAAAGCATGCTTAACACAGGTACAAGTTTTTTGTATTTGTTTTTGTTTTTTCAGCTGTCTTTTCAGTTACGTGCACACTCACACCATCTACCATCACGTGGATCTTTCTGCATATTCTCCCCGGAGGTGTGTCAGATCCTTGCATAGGTCCAAGCTGTAGTGAGCGTGATATTAATTAAGGTAGCCAACCTGTAGGTTCCTTTGTGCCCAGCTGTAAAGCATAAATCAGGCTTTTAACGAGGCTAGGGCCGTAAGATCTCAAACCGTGCTGGAATGCTACCTGTACAGCCATGCCAAAAATCTGTCTGGGTCTAGGGCTCCTATAGATTACTATGTTTATAAGGGGGACTATAGCAACCTACCCTGAGGATGGAAAGAGGGAGAGCAAAGCAGAGGAGCAAAAAGGGAGGGTGGCAAAAGGGGGAAAAGAACTGTTTCTATGAAGTCATCAGCTTTAAGTAAACATGTTGTGTTGGTGGGCAAGTGTGCAAAACATTAATTTACTGTTTTTACAAAGGCTGCGTAAAACCAAAGGTAACCAAGATAAAATAATCCAAGGCAGACTGAGCACATCAGAGAGATAATAGTAGTAACAAGTCCAAATTTCAGCAAGAATAATCTCCAAATAAGCAATCGTATTTTACTTTAAATCTAGTAAAAGATGTCTTCGAAAAATACCAAAATGAGCTTTTACTTCTCAAAAAGATTTGATAAGCAGGACAGGTGAAGAAAGCCTGTGTGCATTTAGTGACAGAAGGATTTATTCACAAACAGCTGCAGAACAGGACACATGCATGTACAGCTAGCTGGCAGGGAGGCAGGCTGGTTGAGTCCACCTCAAAGCCATTATTTCTTTACAGAAAGGGCCAATGAGCTGAGACATTCCTCAACAGGCAGTGGCAAGACATATTCAAAAAAAAACATAGGAAATATACAAACTCATATACTTGCTGTATGCACACTGCAGAAGCAATGCATTGAACTGTGCTTTCAGGTTATTTTCACATGTATTAGACAGTACAGAAGCACTTCACAGTGCAATGCCTACAATAGAAAGACTTCTTGTAAACATTATATAAATGCATGTGAAAATGCAGACATTTGGATTAATGGCTGATCAGGGGATAGATAGAACTGGCTCCTCAGACTGCACTCTGCAGCACCACCTGAGATTTATGGGCCAGATGTTTGTGCCATTGCTTCTCTAACAGACTATAAAACTTCATTTACAGAAGTTACTACTTGAGTAAAGCATCGCCGGCCAGTTAAAAAATTTGCTATGCTGATACAAACGTCAACTTCAAACAAGTCTTCCTTCCACAGCTTCTTCCGCATGCTACTCATACAATCGCAGAATTTTTTTCTCAATTCTCAGATTCCCGAGATCCACCTTGTCATTTTGAGAAATCATGACAACTGACACAAGGGTCAGCAGACTGGTTGTGTTTCATTCTGAAAAATTAACTTTGTTTGCAGAAGGTTAACCTGCATAGCTCCTCATTCCATACATTTCTAGCTGATATAGTGTAGGCCTATAGAAAATAAAGCCAAGGTGGCTGAGAATGCTTTGCAGATGACCCAAATGCTATCTCATGTACCTTTGACACCGCTGTATAGATATATAAAGACATAAAAAGATATGTTTGCTCATAAAACACATGCCCTTTATTGCTCTCCCCCAGTTTCATCACCTCTACAGTACATGGAGGGGTAGCTGATGAAAAGAGGAATTAAAGGCAATGAGAGAACAAGGATATTATCAGGAGAGGAAGGGGTGTAGTTGAAGGGTGTCAAGAAAGGCATAAAGAGCTGCAAAGAAGAGAAGAATGGAAAAACAAAAGAGTGGTGGACAGCTTTACACTGCAGCACCCCATTCTAGATTACATTAGTGGCAGCTGCTTCCTTTGTGTGGTTTTATGGCCTAGTCCCAAGAAAAAGCTGCTAAAATTTCATTTAATCTGCAGCACAAACTCAAGTGTCTGTCAGCCACTCAAACAAGGGGTCCTAAAAGCACCATGCTCTCATATAACTCCGGCAAAATAACGCTAATAATATCTCTCTCCGTAGCCATACAGGCAGACATTTTGTGTAACCAAAGAGGGCCTGCGTGTGCTGCCCGTGCATGGGAAACTGGCCCACTCTTTCAGTCCAGGGGCAGGCCTTTAATGGTGGGTGAGGGAGCCAGACAACATCCCCCCCCCCTTTATCTTCACCTCCTGTTCATCCTTCCAAAGTCATTAGCTTATGTTAATCACTTAAACTACCAGGAATGACCCCCCAATTTCATTTATACTTAACAGCTTTCATACTCAACAGCAGATGATGACACAGCTGCTACAACCGATTTATTTAGGTAAAATAACTGTACAGACAAGGCTGAATTTTTCGTTAATTTAAATTTGCTTCTCATCAAACGTGTGTTATATTCTGTGAGAATAAAAAAAATCATATTTTTGTAACTTAGCTTAGCTAATTTTTTTTATTTATTTTTTTACCATAGCTGTATTATGTAAGGAGAAAGGCTTCTGAATAACTTACGGCAAAAGTTGTCCAATGTCTAAAATAATTAAAATCATGGCTAAAGGAGTTATGACAAATGAAGAGAAATGTGCAAATCCAAATCCAGCGTTATCTATATTTCAGTTATCTCAATATCCTGCTCAAAAAGATCCACAAACCAAATATTTTATTAGCTGTGCTGGCCGGACGCGAGGATGGAGCTTTGACGGCAGTGCTAACTGACAGAATGCAGCAGCACAGGCAGCGGTTAGAGGCAGCTTCCTTCCTGAGCTTTGGGATCACAAAGCGACATGTCCACATGTATATCTTGCCATGTGACACCGCTGCTGAAGCTTAAGGCAAAAAAAAAAAAAACAGAGAGAGAGAGGGAGGGAAGGAGGGAGGGAGGGAGAGGATGAGGAGGAGTTCCCTCCAAGATAAAAAGATTGCAACATTGAAGAGAACTACGAAGATCAGGGAGAAAGAGGTAACTGAGAGGAAAAAAGAAAATACCAAAGTACCAAGCATACTGGAGATGGAGTACTCCTCTCCATCTGTTTAAATGAGGTGGCTCTCAGTCTCACTTGCACATTGCTCATCCACTCAGGTTTGACTTAGGCTTAAGAGACTGACATCACTGTGTGAGGATAATAACAATGAAGTATGGCCTCCATATAGACGGAAAGAGCTGTCAATCTTTCTCCTCATTTGACTGGACAGGCATGTGTTTATTTTCACCGTCATCTCATGGACTTCCTAGAATTACTGTAAAGCTTAGGATGTTTTTGGTATTTGTTAAGCTTGATTGAGTTTGAGGAAACTTTTCAAAACAAGTACACGCCCCAGTTTATCCTTCAAGCTGGGCTCTTCCAGCTGCCTGGGAGCTTTATGGTCCTGCGCAGTATCTTTGCTGTTCTTAGGACTCTCTCTTCTGAACAGAGATAGATAGATAGATAGATAGATAGATAGATAGATAGATAGATAGATAGATAGATAGATAGATAGATAGATAGATAGATAGATAGATAGATAGATAGATAGATAGATAGATAGATAGATAGATAGATAGATAGATAGATAGATAGATAGATAGATAGATAGATAGATAGATAGATAGATATGAGCAAGATTTGCAATTATCTTCTCATCTTAGTTTCTCCAAGAAAGCTGTAAATATATTTTCTTTAAGCCCATGCATCCTCTACTGAGACTGCTCAGTTAATCAAAGTGACATTAAGCAGGAAGTTGTGCGCTCAAGACTGATTGCTGAATTTAACATTATTTGCTTGGCCAAGGCTACAAAAGCACTTTGAAACCACTGACAGCAATTTAATTCATATGCTGGCTCAAAAAATATGTTAATGGACATTCAGTCTTACCTTTTCAACTTAAAGCAGTATTTACAGAAACCAAGTAAAATGAGAGAGAAAGAGAAAAGAAAGCTACACCGACACAAATGAGTGTTAATGAAGACATAGTAAAGCTGTGGGGGGGAGGCGGAAGAGATCGGCGAGGGCAAATTAACCTTTTTAATTGGAGAGTGGTAGCCCTCTTTGGACCCTGCAGTTAGATCCAGAGTGCTGACAGATGATGAGAGGGAAATGGCAGGCCTATTACAGGCAATCTGGCCCTGCAACTTGGCAGACCAATGCAGTACCAGAGCCTGGGGAGAACAGGGCATGTCCAGCACAGAAAGCACTGCCAGACCGTTCACCAGCAGAGAAGGGCTTGCCTCAATAAAGGTATAAAAAGGGAATAGTTATCTTGGCACTTTGAGCTGTGGGGCAAAAGGTTGTCATAAGGGAATCTAGTTTCTTGTCTGATAACAAAATACTACCTGGTCAAGAAAACGGAGAAGGGCTTTGCTTTAATGAAAGAGAACCAGTTTGACAGGTCTCAGAGAAGAGAAGGGCCTGAGTCGGAGGCGTGTGTGTGTGTTTGTGTGTGTGGTGGAGGGTGTAAAAAAATGCACACTGAAAAATTCACACAACATTTGTGTTCGCCTGACTTTGTTCTCGTGCACACAAATTTTCAAACCCACTACTTCTGTCCTGTGTTCACATAGGAGCCAGATGCAAGAGAAAAACATCAGCGAGGATAACTTCCTGACTGTCTGTGTGTCTGGATGCGAGAAGCATGTTTATGTCTGGGGATACAAGGAAAACAAACATCAAGGTCAGAGAAGCTGGAGTCTGTCCAAGCAATAGATAGCCCCTTCTTAACAGGGCTGAAGGCTTGCTTTAACATACACCCCCAGGGAGACACCAGGATTTAGACAGAACCCTTAAGCAGGATTTCATATTGAATATCTGGACTCCTATACCGTTAGAATTATTTGCCAAGTTGAATACTTTTTACATGACATATGAGAGACACTCGTAGGTCCTGACTCATTGTCTTGCTTCCCAGCAGACAGTTGAGGTAAACATAATCCTGACGCCTAGTCTTCAAGGCTGACCCCATTAGAGAGGTGCCCATTGACATCTCTAGGTCATCACCTTTAAAAATGACCAATCTTTGTCTCTCCTCCTCCATCCCATCTTTTTGTCCCATTTTGTCCATCCCTGAGTCTTCAAATTATCCGTTTCTGTTTTCTTGTCCATCTATCTTGAATTATGTATTCCAATGCATTTCAAACAAGATGCACATCATCCACACCCATCCAAAGGATGAATTAAAGCCTCACAGTCTTTAGATGTCTTTATGTATGCTTACTCAAGTTATGGCCATCTCTCAGCATCTGCTTGAATCTCATGCACACAAACACTCACAAATTTCTCCATCACTCAGTCTTTCTGGATGTCTGTGTCCACACACACATACACACACAAATACACACACATACAAATACCAGACACATGGCCGAAGAGAGCAGGCTACCATCTGGGAGTAGTGGCCGGCTTTGTCTGAGGGGGTGAAAGCGCCAATAAGACTCCCCTTTAACACACACACACACACACACACACATACACACACACACATAAACCATACACACAACCCTTGCAGCAGCCCCCATCACCCTCCCCATCCAACTGCTCTAAGTGTGAGAGCTCTTCTCATACAATCTGCACATATACATATGCAAATTTGCAGGGGGCATTATAAAAACAGCCATCATCTCTCTCTCCCACACATACACACACACACACACACACACACACACACACACGCACACATATAAAAGCAAGATATTTTTTTGGCCTCAGCACCAAAGTAGCCACACAAGATTTTTGGGAAAGAAAACATGTTTCTAAGAAATAGAGCAATAGCTTGAAGGCTGAAAGTAAAGGGGGAAGATAAAAAGAAGAACCTTCTTTATAAATAACAAACTAATGTGGGCATGTGTGAAATACATGCAAATAGGATTGCACACATTTACATGTAGACAATTAAGTGCATACACTCACAGTCATGCAAATATATATTATCCACATTTTTCCTGCAGCATGCATGTGATGGGTACGTATAATCACATCTATTGTCCTTATATTAAAACATCACACTTGTCTATTTTTGGATTCGAATGTGAACTTGTTTATAAAATCATTGCATTTATAGTCATCAACTGTTTCTAAACTTGGGGGGAAAAATCAAAGAGATTACTGCAATTAAGATAAGATAAGAAAATCTGCACTTGAACTTTAAAGATTTTCCCTGGTGTCCATTTGTCATAATCAAATAACAAAAGGCTCTGAGCGAGAACAGAAGAAGAGAAGAAGAAGTGAGGGAGAGAAAGTCAGGCATCAGGTAAAAAAAAAAAAAGAGTGGCAGACACCTGCAAGGCTAGCTGAAAAGGTGACACCTAATCCACTCCTTTTCTTAAACATCCCCACGTCTTCACAACCAACCTTTCACACAAGTATCACACCTTTTAAAAAAGTCAGTTTTCTCACCTTAGCATTACGCACTTCTGCTTGAGTCATAACCCCACTTTTCACTTAAAATTATGAGTATGCGAGCGGCCAAAAATGTAAACATCTTGTCAATCACAGAAGCAATTTTATTAAAATCATAAATATTCTAAAGAGGGAGGCTCTGTTTTTTTCAAAACCTGCAATCATAAAGTGACAAAAATGTGGCATCCGAGAATTCCTTAGATGTTCGTGATGTGACAGAGCCTTCTGATCTGCCACGCTGAGGGAAGGTTTGTGTGTGAGCTGAGAACATTTGAAGTAGAATCGCGAACAGCTTGCTCTCAAAACTCGAGGGACACATCCGAGTCATAATTAGGAGAGAAGTTGCGTCCACATTTTTTACAGCTCACACAGACAAACACGTTCATCAACACCGACACATACAGTATGCTATATGGAATATGGCTGCAACTGACACAGGCGGTTTTTCGCCCACACAGCACAACAGTCCATTATGTGCATTTTCCACATCAAATTCTTTCCCCCAATCTCGTGTTTGCCGTCATGTTTTCAGTACACAATAGCAGCAGTGGTGTTAAGCTAATGTTGCCCCATCAAGAGGAGAGCACCAACAACAACCAAACACTTTTCTCTCCTCTTCCCACCCTGTTTGCGACCGGATCCATTCGTCTCTCGCTTTGTTCCCACGCTCCCCCGCTTCTTTTTTCTCTCCTCTGCATTGTCCTGTGCCCTCAGGTTAGAGGTTCTCTCTGTTCCTTCCACTAAAGCCTGGAAAACAGAGGAGGAGGACGAGGAAAGAGAGAGAAGAGGAGGGCTGAGCAACAAGGCCCGTCCGTCTGCCTCCTTCGGCCTGGCTGACTAACCGGTCTGAACTGGTTCTGACATAGGTGAACCAGAGACGTGTCCTGTTTCGCCTCTGGACAAAAAAGAACCATGGTGGCATTCCATCCACAGTGAGCAGGTACCAGGAAAGTGTACATCTGTCTATGTGTGTGTATGTGTGAATATATGTGCATGTGTGTCTGTCTCCCAAGACCTTTGAGGCCTGGACCATTGCCAAGTTCATCTGTTAATGGACAGCTACTAGGAAAGCTCCCCCCCCCTCCCCTCCACCCCTCCTCCCTCCTCTCTGTCTCTCCAGCAGCCGTGCCTGCTCACGACCCCCCCTTAACCTCCCCAACCCCCATGCAGGCCTGCTCAGACACTAGCCCGGCCCGCAATCTCCCCTCTTCGTTCCCCTGAAAGCTATATCATTCTCTTTCTCCCTCTCCTGCTCACTGCCCCCCAATACTATGTGCGTCTCCTATTCAAGATAAACAGAGTGCTTCAAGTTCAGGGGACACCCTGGGACCCTTTAACAAAGCCATCTATCATGCTGTCTGCCCAAGCCTCCTTTGGACATACTGGGCCTTGCTGCTGCTCCTGCTGATGCTGTTATGTCTCTCTCTCACATGTGAATGAGACTATGAACATCCGTATGCTGCATATAAACCATCCAGGCAGCCTATTAACTCTAACTAGGAACTTGCTATAGCTGATCCAGATCTTGATCATTTCTGTAATGTGTTTGGGGCTCCTCCACAACCACGGCAAAGACAAACTGACAGCTTGCTCACCCACCCATCCAAAATGAGACAAACTCCCAATAAAAGGCATGCCACAGAGCGCACACATGTAAGCCACTTTCTCAACACACCTTGGAGACAGACATTGCTGACCTCTCTCTGATTCCCCTTAAGTCAAACTGTGGGACGATTAACCAAACTGTCAACAGCTTAATAGTCTGGGAATAAGAGACTGACAGTAGGCCTCGAAGCTCTGTGTAAACACTATGGAGATTATGAATGGTACATGAGAGGGAGAAAAAGAGAGCGAGGGGAGAGAGAAGAAGAATCATAACTGAATGAAAGTATCCCTCTTCACACAAGCAATATTTTATGGATCAAAATATCTGGGTGGTCTGTCATACAGAAAAATGCAGTGACATGACTTTTCCATTTGTAATTATATTCTCTGCTTTTTTTGCTATAAATACAGTTGGAAGCAACAATTGTGAAACTGTAGCAGCAAGGAGCGAAAAAGGAAAATAAGGTTATAATTACTTTAATTTGATTTTTTTTTTTTTTTTTTGCTTCATGTCCAGTAAACCACCTCTACAAGCTCTAAATTAGATATTTGGATTAGTTTAGCTCCTGAAGTGCTAGTGAGGACTGTGTTAGAAATATTTTCAAGTTAAGATGCATTATTTTATTTTATTTTATTTTTTTAAGCTGCTGTGACCGGAGCTGGGCAATCAACACAGTTGAGATATTCAAATCGTGGTCACAGAAACACTTCTGCATTTTATTTCTGTCTTCCTGCCTCGTTTACTCCCTCTCTTACACATCTTTCTGTTTGTTCTCATTTATTTTTCCAACAAACAGTCACAGCAGCGGCCCCGAAAGCCCAGCAGCTGCTGTCCTCTTTAGCCTTCTAGAGAGGTGGACTGGCCTGAAGGTTTTAGAGTGCTAAATTATCCATTAGATGTTATCAAGTTGTAGCAGGCTGATGCCATTCTGCTAGGAACCATCAATCTTTCATGAGTCCCAGACACAACGTGCATTGGGATGCACTATCAGAATCTCTCCGCTCCCAACACAGCACCCCTCCCTATCCAGCTGCACGCAAACTTGGGTACATACACATAGTAAAGTTGACATCCACACACAGAGTCAACAAATACGCATGCTGACATAAATGCAGTGAGGTACACACTCTTGCACTCAAGCTCTGCAGAAACAAGCACAATGGAGCTTGCTTAGGGAACATCCAATTCTACAGCTTTTACATTTCTTTTTCTTTTTTTTTTTGCCCCCTTCTAGCTCACCCCACTTTCCCCCCGAAACAACACTTTGAGCCAAGCCTCAAAATTTACGCTGCCTAAACCGTGTTTCACCACCCTTCGCACTAGGTTCCCTTGCACTCTCTTCTTACCGTATATTTTCTCATCTCTCTCTCCCCCTCCCTCCGATTCTTGCTGTGGCCTGGCAGGCAGGCAGGGCAGACATGTTCAGAATGTGCTTCGGTAATGGGCTAATCAAAAATGCAAAACAATTGGCAATTACCGTGCAGGGCCCTAATGGTCATTAGAATTTACAACAAGGTAATGAACTGAGAGTCAGCTCAGTCCATGCATATTCATAAAGCAATCAGGCCTTTGAAGATTAAAGAAGCGCTTCAAATTTAAATGAGGGCGCCAGCATGTTATCAGTGAGATTCAGCCTGCAAAAGTAAAGGGTGCCTGGGACAGGAGTGTGCATTTATGAGTGTGCGTACATGCGTGTGTCTGTGTGGAATGATGGCTGCGGGTCAGTTGTGGAAGTATGTGTGTGCATGCATGCATCCGTGCATAAGTGATCACCTTGTGTGCATCACTCTCATTTGTGTGCAAGCTTGTGCTCGTATGCTTGTGTGCAAAGCAAACTGCAGTGTGCCGATACCACCTTACAGCCTAAATTTAATCTAATGACTAAATCAAGATACTCTCAAAAGTAAATGAATTAACTATCTTCTGAATGTTTAAAAGATCTGGGATTTGAATCTAAGATGAAATGTATGGTTAATTTGAGCTATTAGGAGGCAATGCATTTCTGAGCACCCACCAAGGAATATACCAAGAATAAAGGTTGGGAATTTTCACGAGTGCAGCATCAGACAGAAAGGCCCTGTGTCCTGTAACTTTGTGGTTGAGATGAGGTGGGCAAGACTGAGGTGTCCGCAACCATCCAACCAAGTTCAAATGTACAAATAGATACACACACACCAACAGACTCACAGTTCTGACAAGTCAGTACTGTCACTGAAACCTGTAGTGAGCCAGACTGTGGAGGAAGAAACTAGATAGTGACCAGGATCAGTGGGATCAGACTAACACAATGTCCTTGTCACTGTGGCTCTCCCATGGCCTCAGAATTATCACCTTCAGTTGGAGAAAGACAAAGCAACCATCCAACAGCACTACACCCTTAAATGCTACAGTCACAAAAGGAATATCAGAGGTTGAGATGACATTCTGCATAGAGATAGAAGCTGTGATAGTGTGTTACTCTTAGAGATACAAAATTTCCAAATCTGGTTCGGTTTCAGTGACCTAAATAAAGACTTACAGGATTATGACAAAATGGGTATTTTTTTAGGAAAATATCAAAGGGAAAATTACTTTGTCAAATCTGCTCCCATTCTCACCTCAAACTAACCTGCCTACTTCCTAAAATACTACTTCTCTCCTCTCTGCTCTCATCTGCCACTTCCTGAGCAACAGCTGTATCAAAGACACTTTTTCTTCTCTGTTTCTGTTCTGTCTAAAAATAAAGTCATTAACCTGCAGGTGGTGAAGCCGGCGGCTGGCATGACAGGCCCTGATGCTGTCAGATGCCCTCTGACCCCGTGATGTGACTGCCTGCCACAGTATTGACAGGACAGCAGCAAGACATGCTTATTTCTGAGGATACTTTCTCATCCAGCATGACGTGGCTGTAGACAAACAAGAATGTTTCTGTTGTATAGCTTTGTTTGACAGTGGGTAAAGGGGATGGATGGAGGCAGTGTATGTGTGAGTGTTTATGTCTGCCTCACTCTGCAGCCAAATCTGCGAGAGTGAGAATGAGCTCTAGAGTGGACGTTGGAAGGCTTTAAGAGGTGCAGACACACTAATGTAGCCAAAACTTTCAGTTTCCACTCCCCCAAGACAAACTACTGGAGCGATGTGTGGAGAGAGGCTGTGAGCGAGGGAGGGAGAGAAAGAGATAGGGACAGAGAGGAAAGGCTAAGCGGAAGAGAGTGGGAGGGACAGAGGGGAGGGGGGTAAAATAAGGATCATATGTTTCTGACAGATCTCATCAACTCACAACACATCATGGGGCCTCTACCGTAACACATTTATTACAGACAAAACACAGGTTCACAGGAGGGGGTTTACACTGTATGTGTGCACTGTAGCATATGTGTGCATCTTTAAAGGAGGCGTGTGCACTGTTGTGTTCATAGAACAGGTGTGTGTGCATCTGTGGGTGCGTGCATGCATTTGTGGGAGCCTATTTTTGAATGTTCACATGCATGTTTGTGTGTGTAGGTGTGTGTGTGTGTGTGCATATTTCAGCTAGCCTCCACCTGAATGGCCCGAGGCTGTGATGCCGGAGTTGTTAGAAGACAAACAGAGGCACAGGAAGTCCAAGCCAGGAGGCCCTGAGGACAGCACGCACAATCTACTGCATACCTGCTCTTAACTTCACACACTCCCACTGTCAGTCATAGCCACCACCTCACCATACGTTTTGCCTCCTAAACCCACAAAACAGACACACCTCCTCTAACTCCCTCTTAGACACACACATTTAGGCCCGGCCTGTCCCTCAGGCCCACTGCTGTGTGCCAAGTCTGGCCTGGCATAGTCCTCAGAGGGGTGTCCTCAGGCAAGGCTTGCCAAGTCAAAGACTCTTTCATGTTCAGCCTGCACGCCCAGGGTAGTAAAGCTACAAACAGCAAGACACACACACTTTTACACACACACGGAAACCTATAAACATTTTAAGTGGTCAAAACCACACTTATACACACATAAATGTACACATTTACACGTACATTAGTTTCACAGCATCCGCACTCAAGATGTAAACACTCAGTAGACTTGAATACAGCCAGAACCACTAACATTTAATCCAACAACAAAGGCTGACGAATTTCCACTGACAACATTTGTGGGTGTTTAGAGCTTGGCTTCAGCATACAAAAATGTCCTCCATGAAAAATTCATCCTAAAAACCACTCCTGTTCACCTTCATTAAAACGTAGTGGAGCCCACTGCCAAAAATAGGACTGATTTTATCACAGCCCAAAGCGACTGTAGGATCAAATTAGAGTCACTTTTTACAGACAATGGAGTCCTTATGTTAAAATATTAGCTGCTGTCCAATCATTGCAGCAGCACGCATCTTTGCCTTTTCAGTATCAATTAAAGTGATCACCCAAACAAAAGCACCGGATATAAACTTGCACAGTGACCCATATGTCTGCTGACGCATATGCACACTGGACACAGGAAAAGATATCGCTACCAAGGAGCCCCCCACCCCCACCCCCCACCGCCGCCACTAATGCACAATCTCCACGCACTGCCCAGCCCCCCAGTTCTGCATGACAGGCACCCTGTGTGTATATGTATTTGCTTGGTGAAGGAGGGGATATTGGAGAAAGGTGGCACAATGCCAATATGGAGCCTGCTAAATACCTTTGTCTCCACAACACACGGGGAGAAACAGGACAGGCAAGCTGCTGCAAGAAAATGCTCCACAGCCACAGAGGTGTTGCAAGAAATGCTTCTCTGTTGTTTGAATGTTTTCTTCCTCATAGAGAAAAAAGGGTGAAAGGTGGCTGCCGTAATTGACTCAGTATCGATTCAGAGTCCAGGTTACAATGGAGGCAGGGCGCTGGAAAGAAGCTGAAGTGTGAGATGGTGGTCGATTTCCACAGTTGCAGTGGCCTCATTAACACACGTGGCTACACTGGTGAGAATTCAAAAGGGTGCTAATGCTGGGATGGATAAATACAGGGCAGAACAATGTAGTAATAATACCTCAAAAAATGTGGTACAAAATTCATGCAATCTTTTCTTGTAATTTCTTGTAAATAGGTCAAGAAGAAGACAATATGCACTGTGGTTGTGTATCTAATTTATAAAGACTAGACTCTAATTTATTTATTGTGCTAATAACAATTGCGTTTACTCCATGAAATAATTAATGTAAATGAAAACTTTGAATCCACTTTACCAGTTTGTCTCTTTAATAGCAATTTTATGCTGGGAAATAAAAGAAGCTTTATACGCTGCAATCACATTTGCTTGAGAAGCCATCATCTGCTCTATTTCTGGGACAACCGTGGTCTGTAGACAAGCTACGATGTCTCTATGCATATCTTTAATTGTTTATCATGCAAATGACGGTACGCAGGCTGCTCTGCCCTCGTCTAACAGCTCAGAGCCCCAGACTGCAGACCCAAACCCCAGCTGCAGTCATGAGACTCCCAGACGGCCTCAGCTGTCCTGTAGAGACAGACTGAGGGGCACAGCTTCATCTCGAGCTATCGGTCTATTACGTACTGCCCCTAATTCCTCAGCCCTCACCCTTCTCATATCCCCCCACCTACAAGTTCAGCCATTCTGGGTGTCAGCTCCCTTTAGTCAAGCAGCAACTTTCCTTAACCTAGCCAGAGCCGCTGCCTTCGCAAACTGCTGTCCATATGGAAATCCGTCCGTGTCAAGTGATATTTCAGGAGTGGGGTGGAGATTGGAAGGGTCACTTTCATTTGAATGATGCAGGGGAGCAAGATGCAGGGAAATCTTTAAGGGTGTAATTCATCATACACTCGCCTGGATTGGACTGGGCTTGAGGCATAGGAACAGTATATATTGAGATGCCTCAGCTCAGTGTCAGCCTCTAACTGAGCAGGGTAAGAGAACATGGCAGCTAGCATATGGCGTATGGGGTGGCGCGCTGGCACTGCCAGTCTGTATCCATCAATCTTGGACAAAAAAAAAAAGCGGTGGGACGAGGCCATCTTATATGCAATGCATATATAACTGATATGATGTCCTGCACAGACTCTGCAGCACAGACTGTTAATTTTGACCTCAGATTTTATAACAGGATGATAACAAAAGGTGAGGTGAGGCGTCACAACAGGATGCAATCTTGCACCACATACAGTCAATTTAACCTATTCATTATTAACCCAAGGAAATCCTGACTGTTACACAATGTCCAAAGAAATGAGACCTATAAATAAAGCTCTTCGCACAGTGTTAGTGACCTCATGATATCATGTGAACTCCATTGCACGATGATCCAAGTGAGCAAGGAAAGGCGTGTTCGAACAGCTGACAAGGCCAAGAGGCATGTCAGAAGAATGTGTGTTTTTTGAGCATGTGTGCGTCCAT
Organism: Rhamphochromis longiceps; assembly: GCF_057381845.1. NCBI lineage: Eukaryota > Metazoa > Chordata > Actinopteri > Cichliformes > Cichlidae > Rhamphochromis > Rhamphochromis longiceps. The sequence goes on along the minus strand of NC_140562.1, from coordinate 37,701,313 downwards.
CCCAGTTTGTGAGAAAGATTTTCAACAAACCGCACACTAATGAACAGTGGTTATTCTGTATGGCAGAGTGCTAAAACATTGACAACAAGTAACAGTAGCCCTTTACAATGCCATCTGCAAAGCTGAAGCGCTGACTAATACAGCACAGTAGTGCTCATTATTGAAAACTACCCTCTATGCATTCAGCCTGAATTGGCTTCAAATTCAATCACAACTGCCCAGGCAATCAGCACAGTCTGGCACATGCTATCAGATCTGTTAAAGGAAATGAATAAACATCAAAATGGGCTGGTCAAAATCAAACTCCACTCTATAAAACCAGTCATAAGGGACCCATGCTTGTTTGCACAGCAACTCATGTTTTCACAACAGCCTCATTTAGCCCCAGTGGACAACCAACAAACCAACTAGCTGCCTTAAGAAGTCCTTAATTACTCAAATCAAGAAAAACACTGACAATTAGTGGCTGTAGTGTTCCTCAAATAAACAGTTCTTCCTTGACAGATCAACGTAATTACATTCTTTCCTATCTCTTTAATTTTAGAATCACAGTGAGCTTCAGCAGGCGCATATTTGAGGGTACAAGAGATATGGCAGTGTAATAAGCCAGGCAGGGATAGAGATACATCTCTCGCGACCACATGAGAGAGAATGTGAAGTCCAAAGGATCTGAGCACATCTGTGATGCAGCAACAAACCAAAAGAAACTGATCTCTTCTTTCTCTGTCTTTTTATAATCTGTTTCTTTGTCTGTCTCCATGCGTCTTTTTCGGTGCCTTTTATCAATATCCTTATTAATCTTCATGTGTATTCATGACTCTACTGAGGGAAATTCGCAACTCCTAAATGTAGCAGCAGACATTTCGCCGTCAGGTTACGTTGATTGGACACATCCTCACTACTAGAAGGGAAATTTCAGCGAGTATTTGTTGTCTTCTGTGATAAACTGCCTATGAACCTTAAAAGTGTGACCCACTCCACACAATCTAGAGCTTCAAGACTCTATTCACACTTGAATGCAAATTTCTCCTGCTCATCTGTTTACTCTTGCATGGCAGCCATGTTAAGCTTCCAGTGTGTTTACCTGTCATATTCTCCTGCTTAGGGATTATTCCTTGCAAGGGTGCAGATAAACAATCCTCATCCTGCGGTGACACCTGAACAGCCACCTCGACAGGTTGACGCACCCTCCTTTGGTGCTGATGTTGGGTCCGCGAGTGTGATGAGGATGTGGAAAGAGGAGAGGCGAGTGGGGAGGATGGTGGCCTGTCCAGAGGTTTGTCCACACAGAGGCTACCGTGGCACTGCCTCCGTTTGTGTTCAATGAAAAGCAGGATGTCAGCTAAGGGGAAGCGAGAGTGGCACTGGCCGCAGGTCAGCAGGTCCTGGTCCCCTTTTAGGGGCTCGCCCTGAGCCACTCCCAGGCTGGGGGAGTCCTGAGAGTCTTCTTCTGGTAAAACACCTGAGAGCGGCTCAGCTGGATAAGGAAAAGAAGAAAGACAGTTGTGACATGTAGTGAAGCGAGAATTGATATTTTTCTGAGTTTACATACACTGTTATTATATTTTCTTGTAAAGGAATAAGGCCGAGGAGTATATGTGCAGATGGGATTTTTAGGAAAGAAAGAAGGCAGAAAGGAAGAAAGAGCACACAGACAGCTTCGATAAGGACTGACATGTTCAGCTCGCAGGCAGCAGTCAAACGATTAAGTTGCTTGACCCTCTTTATTGTGCTGCCAATCTCGCTTTTTTAATGAACCTAACACCTCTGAGAATCAAAAAATAGATTCTAATTTGAGTTCAAGATGATTGGACCCCATTTCGTTAAAAGTGCTGGGATCTCGTGAACCAAGGTTAGACATTGAGGGGTTGGATGTGGAGTAGGTCCCTGAAGTAGAGCGAGAGAAAGAGAGAGAGAGAGAGAGTGAGCAGAGAGAGCATTTTAAAAGAAGTCATCTAGCCACATGGTAAACGACACTTGGCGCCCCGACTGGGATGTTGAGATAAGATGTGATGAATTCTTGCCGCCGGTTCAAGCTTTAATTCTATATCAGGTCAGATGAGAAGGTGGTGAGGGACTATGCAAGATAGGCCCTGTTACTTGTATGTTGAGTTGCATTAAAGATGAGGGAATTCACCCCTATTTTACTTATCTTAACCAGCTTATGCCATGGACACATACAAGGTGTATGAGATTGGTTTAGGTGGAAAGATTTTCTTCAAACCAAATAATCTCATTCTGATGTCAAGCAAGAGTGATGTGAATAACTTTGAAAGCTAAAATATAATGTGTTTTTTTTTTCTGATATCACACTGTGCTAGAATTTAAAGTAGTTTAGGCGAAGGTTTCCCACTGGGTTACAGCAGCAGGTCTCTTCCACTATCAGAAAAATCATTAGGTCTTTTTTTACTGTTTTAGAGTATTATGACTCCCTGTAATACCGGCAGATCATTCATTGTATTCTACAGTCCCTCGTTGAAAACACCAAAGGGATTATTTTCATTTTAAAATAAATGCAAAAATTAAAAGGAAGTGCCTACTTAAATTTCTAATGGTGCCTTTTTGCAACACAAAAGCTGACAATTAGCACTAGAACAGAATTTTGCAGTGTTTTCATGCAGTCTTATTTATTTTGCAATAATTAAAAAAAAACAATTAATATTCCAAAGTAAATTAAACAGATTTGGGTCATAACCAATAACAGAATTATACTGGTCAAAAGCCAAATCTTCATGTCATTAAACAAAAGCATATTTATACTCTTTGGTCATTTTTTCTTCATAATTTAAGGTCTGTAACTGTTTCTTTGTAAACACTTTATTTCTGGATCCTCTTTGAATGTGGGGAATATTGTACCTTTAGTGTACCTTTAGAAAAAATATGAATACATTCAAGAGAACATAAAATATGTAATAACCTACTGCTGCTGAACCGATCCTGTGCATGAGCTTGGTCAAGCAGGACAGGATAAAGTGGATCAAGTTCAAGTTCACGAGTGGCCTGTAGGACTACAATCAAATTGCGCCCCCCACTGGCAACCCATCTGACAGCTTTCCGACAAATCATAGAATAAATGTTGCCAGAGCATAATTTGTTTCAGCGGCAATAAGAAGAGCATGCAGAAATATATACAAGAATAAAGATAAAAGAAAAGCACAGGTTGTTCATTTCGATCTCTAACTTACACTTAAACAGCCTATCTAGTCTGGAAACGTCTCCGCATTTACTGACGCGCGAAGAGTGCATTGATAAAGCAATATACTGATAAAGCTCTTAACCGACGAATGGAGCGAAATAATTCTTCGGCAAACAACAATTGGTCTAAACTGTGCGAAGAATGTGACATTCAATCAAAATCAATGCCCTGCAGTTTTACACGCGCGTAAAACGACTGTACTTCTTTTCTCTTCCTTCATCTCAAAACAGTGTCGCGCACGGAGATTTCTGCGTATTTATGCAATTTATGGATACAAATGGATTGGATATGCCGTGTTTAAACGCCAGCGGTGAAAAAATTGTTGCAAAGAAACTGCATTCCTTGTAGGTAACGCACACGAGGTCTTTGCGCTTCGGACAAGTGTGTGTGTGTGTGTCTGTGTGTGTGTGTGTGTGTGTGTGTGTAAACACCACTTCCCTGTGTCCAAACCAACTAGGACCTTTGTAAATGCATTTTTACAGTTAAAAAGGACCTGCACTGTAGTAGTGCTGTGGCTTCAAAAGGTGCACATGGAAACTTAAGTGAATGGCAGCAGTTGTAACTCTGTGCCGCCTTCATATAGGCAAAGGTCTCTGGCCATAAAGCTCATGCATGCCCTTTAATGGCGAAAGAAACCTTGAAGGCTGTGTTATACAACGCGTTAACCAACACAAGTTGAGCTTCCCTGTCACGCTGCTCCAAAACTTCCTATAGAAGACCTCGTGATGATTATAAAGATAACCTGTAGTCTTGGATATGTTTGCGATTTGTAATTTTAGTCAGGACAGCGGTGGACGTATCCTAAGTATTAAAAGAAAGTTGCCGTATACAGAAAAAGATGGGTCACCGAGAGGAAAAACCAATGAAATTAAGTCGAAATGCAATGTATCTCCACTTACGCGAAAACTCCCGTTTGCTCAAGTGCTGGGGTTTGCCTTGCTTGCGGCGAGACATGTTGGTTTAGTGACGGATTTTCAGCTGAGTTCACATTGGGAAATCCTTTCCTACAAGGTAAACTCCAAATGAAATATCTTCATTGATGCGTCTGACAGCCAACAAGGGAAAAAAAAAAGCAATGAGCTGCTGATCATACAGAGGGTGAGGAGTAGTGCGGTGCGGGCTGTGCGGAGCTCTTCATGACTTTTTTGCAAAGAGAGAGTGATGGGGGTATAGTGAAGCCCCCTGCGCTGCAAGTTCAAGTGCGGACGTGACGTTCTGCGAACTTGAACGTCAGGCGCTGGACGAACTGAGACATACAAAACATGGGCAGGGCGAAGGCGGCCAGTGGGAGGGGGACAAGTCATAATAAAAGCCAATGGACACTCATTATGGACTACCTATGGAAGAGAAGAGAAAAAAGGGAGACCCCGAAGACACCAATGGACGAAGGGGATCAAGGGGGCTGGGCTAAGAGGGAGAGCGAGGGAGAGAAAGAGAGACACTGTTTTACAAGGAAAGCAGTAAAAAGCGCGTGAACCAAAGAGCGTATGTAACAAGGATGTAGTGGTGGATAAACCCAGCTCTTGCACTCGTGTTTATTAGTTGTTGTTGGGGGGTTTTTTTCAAGCCACTATGAATATGCAGTCTTTATGCAAATTTACAGTGCAGACTGGAAATGTCATTAACACTGAATAAAGTGTTTTTATTTCAGTCGGCCTTCTTGAGCTAAACTAATTGAAATGTTATTCTCCGACAGGATGAACTAAACTCTGTTTTTTGTTGTTGTTGCTGAATTTGTTGTTTGCTTTCTTGAGAAGTGGTGATAGACCGGCCATTCTCTCTGGGCTTTTGCCTTGTATACAGGGAAACCTAAAGTTAACTACCTGCAATTAAAATAATGTGAAATGAGATTCATAAATAGTTTTATATAATATACTTAAATATAAGAATATATTTAGATATAATGTACTCGTTTTGTTTCGATGGTGGACGTGTAAAAGATAAAGAAAGGGAAAAAAGATATTAGAGTTAGAGTGTAACGTGCTTTGATTTACAAAACAATTTGTAATCTGTCAGCTTGTGTAATGCACCTGAGCCTGTATTCCAAAACTGAAGAGAAACGTGGATTTAACTCTTATCCACTCCAAAGGTCTAATTTATGTTACAGGTAAGCAACATTTCAGTAAAGCATTCTGAAATACTTAACAACAACAACAACAACAACAACAACAACAACAACAACAAAATAAATAAAATAAAAAAAAAGTAATATTATGCATTCCAGACCTAATGGAATTTTATAACTCACCGATAAAACTTAAGTCTCAGCTTCATTCATTCAGCTGTTGCATTTAAATATTGGGCCCATTCATTATGGCTGAAGCCAATGTGGGATTTTAATTTTTTCCAAGTTTTCCAGTGATCAGATTGGATTAACGTGTACAGTCAAGTGCGCTTGCTTTTAAACAAAGCTAGTAATTCATGACTAATGGAACCTATAGGGGGCATGTCCAACAAAAACAGTGTGTGTCAAGTGGATTAGGGTGGCCTGATGGGCAGGTTTATACCCTATACTCTCTCACCTGACCTTCGTATGTCGTTATGCAGTTACAGAACAGCCGAAAAGATGCTGGGCAATTCTTTTTTCATTTATTTTGGTTTCATGATGAATAAAGTTTATTAGAATCGCATAAAAGCCCCTTCTCTAACTTAACGCAAATAAAGCCGGAGGACCTTAACAGCACCCATACTTTTAAAAATGGTTTGCTTTTATTTTGTTGATTATATACTAGCTTCCTAATCAGGCTCAACAATTGAATTTACGTCGGCATCGAAATCACAGCACAGTACTTTGGCTCCATCTAGTGGTTCAACACAAGACTGACCTTTAATAGACTATCATAAGCTGTGTCCTAACATAATTATACGGAGCTGGAAACCAGTAGATTACTCACTCTAGCGCTTAATCTAAAACATTGAAATACTAACATAGCAGCTACATTGTAATTTTAAAAAGTTTCAATGCAAATATAATCAAATCGTATCATTTATATACAATGCATGCATTTAATTTCCTATTATTATACTTTCAGCGTTTCCAGTCTTACGACTGTAATTTATATGCCAACTCAATTTAATTATCGAGTCACTGCCCAAAATAAATGATCCATCATCCACCTAATATGGGCCACTCATGGTTCGCTGTCTATATTACATAACCTCATCTTTTCCTACATGAGCGCATTGCGCCACCTTGAGGCCAAGACACAGCAGTGTTGAAGGACCTAGGCTGGGCAGAGGGGTTGCAGGAGCAGCAGCAGCATCGCTGTTCATAACCTTCTACTCATCGGATGCTGTTTGCCCATAGAGCACCTGGTGAGAGACATTTTGCCATTGTTTTATTTCCCTAACAGGCCTGCGCTGATGCCTTTGGTTGCTTCCTCTGATATAAGGATGAAGACAGTGAAATGAGCTTCGCTGTTTGTGCGACAGACCTATACGTCGCCCATAATGGTCGATCGTGGGATATCAGCAGGAAGCATCCTAAACATGATTTGGTTGGCTTTAAAGCACGTGATAACAGATATCTGTCTAAATTAGCCTGTGTTTGGCTTAAAAGGTGTGCGTAAAGGGATGTACTGAACGTGACAGATTAATGCACGCTTCAGATGACATGTCGCTAATAAATGTTAGACTCATTGTGGCCAGTCTTGTGTTTATCCTACAATCTGCGCGATATTGGGATGAAATTAGATGATACTTTTTGCTTATTATTAGCTGGTCTTTGCTATCATTCTTAAATGGCTCCACGATGAACGCTGGACTGAGACATGGCCTAACCGAGCTAATTTTCAGGCTCAGTCATTGGCCGACTCTAACTCATCAGCTGCTGCCGCTTGCAGCCTCAGTTGATGTGTGGTCATTTGCAGAGGAGATTCATATCAGAGTGGGTGAAGCCGTGTGTGTGATCAAGCGTCTAAAGAGAAAATCTGGGCCACTAGGAGCCAGCCTACTGAAAGGATGGACCACGTAGTTCTCTATTGGGAGGTTGGGGGCTGTCCCATTGGGCTTGAGCTGACGTACAAAAAGGAGCCTCACATATGACAACGTGTGCGTAATTAAATCTTACTAATTCACCTATGACTCTCTCGGAGCATGAGTCAGCAGGCCTGCCTACTAATAATGCAGAGAGGGGACGGGGTGTTTGTGTCAGTGAAAAGCGCTGTTGTGCTGTTTTGTGTGCATGGGAATCCTGACAACTGCCTGGAAATCATATGAGAGAATCATGGGGAGCAGAGAAGTGGATATTCTATTTACGTCTGTATTTTCTCTGTTTCCTTGACTTCCTGTGGTCGGTGTATATGCCTGTCTTCTGTTTGGCTCAGAGTTTCTGGATCTGATTGAATTAGCTGTCATATTACATGTTTTATTATCTCTTTCTTTCTAAGCCCCATCTCCCTGTCACCCTCACATGCACTCTCTTTTTGCACAGTATCTAACTATTCTTCCTCCTTTTTCAGTGGAGTGCGTTGTGAAGCTGATGACAGGACAATCCTGCTGAGCGACTCACTTTGGGAGTTTAGAAGAATGCCTGAAATACTGTAAGCTGTCTCTTTATTTTTGGAACTTACATTTTTTTTAAATTTCTTGTTGTTAGCTGCACTACATGGACTGATAAGCTTGCCAATGTCCTCGGGTGATAACCGAAATAGCTACTGTGCATATGACACACAAGCACACGCACAAATGCTGAAATAATTTTTGCTTTATGTAATTATATGAAACAGCATGCCTCACCCACTCCTGTTTACAGTGTAAGAGTATATTTTTTCATTGATCGAAGGATAAATATTTAATGGTCTCATTAATAGATTTATAGCTATAAACTGCAGTCTAACACTGTTCTTGTTTTCAGCAGGATGCATTAAGGGGCACATGTGAACTTGTCAGGCAGAGATGAGTCTGACTTCCTGGTTCCTGGTGAGCGGTGGGGGGACACGCCATCGTCTCCCCCGAGAGATGATCTTTGTAGGGAGGGATGACTGTGAGCTTATGCTGCAGGTACTGTACTGTGAATCCACCCGACATATGATCTGAGCTGTCATTCTTACTCTGACTGGATTTTTATCTGAAGCACTGAGATTAGTGAGGATTATAGTGATTGACTGGATCTTGTATGGTTTAGTCCCGTAGTGTGGACAAACAGCATGCTGTCATCAACTATGAGCCAAATACGGATGAACACAAAGTTAAGGACCTGGGCAGCTTAAATGGGGTGAGTGAATTTTTTTTAATTTATGTGTATGTGTCTTAAAGCAACCCCTGCCTAATGTTTTTTAATGCAATAAAATCTACATCAGTGTGTCCCAAAATTAAATATCAAACATTTCCCTGAAAGTATACCTTATTTATTCTTATTTATTCTTTTTCGGGCCGTGGCTTTCTCATCTTCTACTGCTTCCGTTTTTACAAATTTTTATTAGTTTCTCTTAAGCCCTCAGTATTCAAGGAAATGCATTACTTTGAGTACTAAATTGCCAGAGTGCCCCTTAACTGCTTCAGCAATTTACTGCTTACAAAAGTAGTCGTGAACCTGTTCTAACATAATTTGGTTTTTTCTTTGGATTTAAATTATTTTCCAACCCTAAATAAACTGAAAGACGTCATTTTTGGTAGTGCAAATATTATACATAGCTTATGACAGGCAGCTTGATGGTGCAGCGGCTAGCGCTGTCACTTCACTGCTCCTGGTTCAAACCTCTTAGTCGGCTGGGGCCTTTCTTTGTGGAGCTTGCATGTTCTTCTTGTGCTTCCTGTGAATCTGTGGGTTTCCTCCAAGTGCTCTGGTTTCTTCCCATAACCCAAAGACATAAATTTTATCCTAATTAGTGATTCTAAATTGACCGTGGGTGTGTGTGTGTTTGTCTATGTTCAGGGTCACACCCATGATCCTAATTTGGGTAAGAGCTTTAAGACAGATGGATGAAAAAAGTGGCAGAGTACAAACATTTTTATGTGTGTACAGATGTTTCCCTGCTTAAATTCAACATGAAATAAGCTTTTTTGTGTTAGATCTGGTTAGGATTGTGACTAAAGGTCTGGTACAAAATTGGCAGTTGGTTTGTGTGTTATGGACAGCATCATTGTTATGCAAGCAGTACTGAGATTTCAGGAGACTCTAAATAATCTCACTTTTGTACAAAGTCCTCATATGTTGTTCATAACCACATTGTTTCTTTGTTTGTTCCCAGACATTTGTCAACGATGTCAGAATACAGGAGCAAATCTATGTCACGCTGAAAATTGATGACAAATTGAGGTTTGGATATGATATCCTTTGAATGTATTCTTGTGTTATCTGTCAAACCCAGTAGCACACAGTACAAGGTCAGTGAACATGGGGTGCACTGTAACTTTATCGGTTCTTGAATAGCCTGTGAATTCTCATTGCACTCTGCCTACTGCATAATAGATAAGGCTATCAGTGCAGGTTTCTCATCCCTGCAAAGGGCTCGTCATCTTTTACCTTAACTTGTCTCACATACCAACCTGTTTACTGTGGTTCGAGGAGAGATGCATATTCCTGAGGAGGCCCTCAAGGTTAGATGACACGCTACACAGAAGAACAATATTCATATGTTTGAAGACGGTGTAAATAGTTGTGTTTGAAACAGGATAGGTGCAAAGATCTTGTACTTTTTCATCAGTTAGGAGCAATATTGTAGAGAATAGATCAAAGAGTTCTGCTGAAGTGGGCAAAATGACTTTTCAAGATTGATGAATTTGCTGTTTCATCAACAAAAACTGCCCAGGTAGCTGCAGAAAAAAAAATAATGCAGATTTCTTATTCATGAGCTAGAGGAACATAGCACATTATCATTCAAAATATATGCAAACAGTATGGCATACGATCAGTATGCCATACTGCTATCTGGAAGATTAAAAAGCAAGAAAAAATCTAGACAAGATATACATCGTAATTATTTTGACAGTATTGTGTAACCTTTGTCTTTGGCTAATTCCCCTTGTTTCTGTTGTCTAATTTGTCAGCATGAAAAGTTTAGCAGCCAACTTCAGTTGAACCAGAAGAAACTCCCAGAGGCAGAATCATCCAAATCTCAAGTCAAACCACCTGAGGCAGCAGCTGCACAGGTGTGTGAGGGAGCCACTGCCAAGCCAAGTGAGGCCAACAGGTCAGAGGACAAGGCAACAGGTAAGTCTGAGCATTGAAAGTTAAAGGACACTGGACACATATAATATAGTAAATCTAATACCTTGAATCGATAAAATATTCCCAGATACATAAACTGATAATGAAAGAATTTTTAGAGGTAGTTCTTAAATAGATTTTAGGACTACAAACTATAGCAGCCGTACTCTAGGACAGTGGCAGACGTTTGGTAATTTAGCTTCTGTATAATGCCACAGAGGATTCAAAATCAGACAGTCAAGATGTGTGAAATATATTTCCCTGTTTTCACAGGTTCAGATGAAGTCTTTTCTGTTATTATTTAATGACAAATTAGACAGATAAAAGACAGCTAATTCCAAATGTTGAACTTGCATTTGGTATCCATTTTCGGGAACTCTTAGTATGATCCAAAGAGATGTAGACACAAAATCTTACGGTGTCAAAATAAACAATCTGGTGCATTCTGAAAACAAAGGAATGCAGTGGTCCACCCAGCAACACCCCAAGGCCTGAAAGACCATGAAAAACAACTAAAGTCAATGATCACAGAGGGTTGCAGGGTTGTTACCTTACAATAAAAAGCACCTTGGGAAACTGTTGTGATTTGACACTATATAAATAGAATTTAACTGAATCAAGGGCCTAAATATAGATGGCAAATTATATGCAGTAATATTGGGGATGTTGCATTACAATGACCTTTACCTGAAGCCTATTTAGGGTCTCTAAGCCTCAATTAATACATATGTGCATTCCTATATATAAAGAAATGTACTGTTTTGGCAGGGGATGTCACAGTGCTGCACAGGGGCACCCCCCTGTATGGCCAGCCTGCCTGGTGGGGAGATGGAGACACTGAAGACCAGCATCCAGGAAAGTCAGAGGACAAGAGTTCAGACCGGAAACGAGAAAAAGTTGAAGCAGGTACCAACAATTATTGCTCATTATCAGTTTACTTTTTTGGAAATATTACAAATATTCTGTAAACTTTATGGTGCCAGACAAATATCTTTGTATTAATTGTGCCAGAATCTAAGAAAAGTGAGGAGATCCCAAAGTGTACCCTGCAAACAGCCTCTAATCAGGAGCCTAGCTACTTCGAGATCCCAACAAAGGATGCAAAGGATCCCTCAGGAAGTAAAGTCAGCAGTGAATCCATCTCAAGAGAACAAGAGGGTGGTGCTTCTGCTGCAGCAGAGCCTGCCCATGGCCACGCCTCCTTCACCATTGAGTTTGATCCTGGGGCCTCAGGTAAAGTGACTGTCAAAGACAGGGTTGCGAAGGTAGGACCAGAGACCAGGCCACGCCCTAAAAGGGCTGTTGGGGAGGAGCTGAGTCCTCTTCAGACAGCCATGGTCGCAGCAGAAGTCAAAGTTGCTGACTGGCTTGCTCAGAATGAGTTACCATTGGCTCTAAAAGAAACGGTTGCAGAGGATGATGGCGAAAGCGTGAAAAGCGATGTGCCTGTACAACTGCGGAGTCTTAAAGGTGTGTTTATATGATATAGAGTTTGGTATAGTGTACAGTATTACACGCGATACTTACTTTATCACTCTTATGCAACATTTTGATCTATTACCTCACTATCCAGGAAGTAAACATGAGGATGGCACTCAGAGTGATTCAGAAAATGCACTGGGTGAACAGCGCAGGGCTGCAGCGCTAGAAGAGCGCTCATGGGGACTCTGGGGAAGCACGGGGATGAAGATCAGAGAGGGTCGTGCAAACGTACCAGAGGGTCTCTTTGCAGAGGAAGACAGTCCTGCACGTCGTCGTAAACCTTCAACATCCAAAGTAGCAGAGAGGAGACGTGGCTCAGCACCCCATCAACAGAGCGGGCGCGACGAGTGCTATCATCATGGAGATGATTATAGTGATAGAGGGACTTATACCATCGAGCTGGAGAATGGAGATCATGAAGAAGAAGAGGCTAGGAAACTGATTGACAAGGTAAAAACGTTAAAGTTATAACTCTTTTTTATAGTTTATCATCTAATCTCCTGATCATAATATGTTTTCTTACTTGTGTATATGTTAGGTGTTTGGTGTGGACCAGGAGTCTGGGTCCAGGGTGGGGAGTGCTGACCAGAGAGAAAGACTCGCCTCCCAAAGGTCTGGCACTGGAGACCGAGGAAAACCCGGACGCATGGAGACAGAGGTGTAACAGCGTTCTTCTAAGTTATACTCAATAAGCTGTCTTCTGACTGACTAAAGCAACATCTGTTTCCAGTTATTGACATGTTTTTGTTTTATTTCCACGTTTGCTTGTTTAGGTCTTGTCTGAAGAGTTGATGGTGGGTGGTCCACGCTGGGTGTCACAGTGGGCTACTCTAGCTGCCAGTCATATTAGGACTGACCCTGAAGGGTCAGGAGGCGAAAGCCACATCTTGGTCACGGAGGACAGAGGTATTAAGTTTAGGTTTACTAAATCTCAAAAAAGGATTCCTTTAATATTTATTAAATTAATTTCAGCATTTTGTTCATGCTTCAGTATGTAAACGTTTGCTAAACAAAGTCCACAGGGTCCAATCACACACTGGGGTTAAATGATAAACACGTTGTAAAAGCAGCATAAGTAGACAGGTGTCACAAATTTACTCATAATTCAGTTATACAGCAGTCTGTCACATTAGGCTTGTCATTTTTCTGTAATAGCTATGGTATACTGTTACAGTGGTGGATAATTACAATGCAAAGAGTAATCCAGATGAGATAAAAGTTAAATTAATTTGTCAAGGATATGAATGCTTGCAGGCCTTCTTCTTAATTGGTTTGTGCAATATAGCCAACCAATGACAACTTATCACTCTCTGTATGTAGTTTCTACTCTTCAGACTGTGGACAACAAATAGAGTGGCCATCTTAGGCACACAGCAGCCACTCAGAAGAAAGTTAGCTTAGGTGGTCTCCTTAAATGCACAGAAGCTAAAATGGCATGTGTCAGAAAGAGTATGACGCCTACTTCAGGTTAGCTAACATAGCTGCCAGGCTGCTGGTCACATTTCACCAAATAGGCATTAGGCAAGCAACTTTTCATATCCAAGAGGAAGATTTATTCCTGATTATTTCACTAACATACAGCAGACTGTAATTATTTGCATTTGGCACAATAGAGTCACGTGACCACAGTGAAGCCAGAGGTTTCATGTTAAAATATTGAAGTATCGCAATATTTTACAAGTGGAAGACAAAATAGTTTCTTAACGTGTGCCACTTTCAGTCAAAGGTCTGAAATTGCAGCTTTTTTGTTTTTTAAAGAAAATAACCTTTCTGACTAACTACAGTGGAACACCAACTTACGAATACCCCATTTAACAAAAAAATTCAAGTTACGAAGGCACGTAACGGCAATATTTCTGCCCGTGTTACGGCAAAATACCCGTGTAACGAAATCCACTGGCTCTGATTGGCTGAGCCCAGAATGCCCACAATGCCTTCCGTATCATATGACAACCCCCTTGGCTTTCGTACTTGCGCTTCGCTGTTCCACTTGAACGACGTATTGTTGTTGCAGTTAGCAATTAGCCTATAGCCTATCGTTCACTCAAAAGGCGCGATGGGTGCTTTGACTTACGAACATTTTTGACTTACGAAAGACCCTCGGGAACGAATTAATTTCGTAAGTCGGGGTTCCACTGTATCTGAATTTTATGTTTTAGCTTCTCGTTGCTTCAAGTTGCAAAAATAATTGAACAAATTTTTATTGGGACTTTCTATTAAGGATCTTTATTATAGCCAACTATTAAATTAAAAATCTGGCAAACACCTCTAACAGTGCACTGATTCTACCAGTATATAATCCACTATATATGTATATATGTATGTTTAATGCACATTCTGATCAAATATTTTCTTTCTTTTCAGCTGATATAAGTGAATCCAGCCACTCAGCCTCCTTTGCCTCTACTGGGTACACAGAGCGCAAGAGGAGAACCCTACCCCAGCTGCCTGGTGAGGATCTCAGCCTAGGAAGGAGGACCCCAGGCTCAGGCCTACGTGCAGATATGGGGGAGAAACAGGACACAGAGCTACAGGAGAAAGAAAACCAGGAGGAAAAGGTGGGCAGAGGAAAGACTCGACCCGGCCAGTGCACAGGAGGTGTGGGCAGTCACAGTGGCAGCCCTAGTCGTTCGTCACCAGCCAAGTCGCAGGATAGTGGTGGTGGGAGGTCAAGTCAGTCAGGTGTGTTGACAAAGCTCCCACCTCGTCCCATGACCAGCGGGGAAAAAAGAATGGAGGAAGTACGGAGGAGGAAAAAAGAAGAGGAGAAAGCCAGGGAAAGTAGTGGGAAACCCCTATTGAGACAGGAGAGCTTCACTGTGGAGAAACCAAGTTCCAACGTCCCTATAGAGCTCATACCACGTATTGATGGTCTCACAGGCAAAACTCAATCTAGAGAGCCTGGCATCGACAGCGCCACACTGCAGAAAGACTCAGAGGCTGTAGCAGCCTTTCTAGAAACCACTGTGTCAGACCAAGGCGATCCCCCAAGTCAGTCCATTGAAGGATCCATGTCACCAGAGTCAGATGTTGACACGACAAGTACAGTAAGCCAAGCTGATGGAGCAAGGAAAGTAGTCCAGAAACGCCGAACTCTAGCAGGACAGCAGAAAGAAAAAACTGTAGTTTGCTCATCTGGCAAGGGTCCTGCTGGTGGTAGGGAGACCCAGGACAAGAGGGTCAAGAATAGAACTTCTGGTCCTTCACAGCCAAACCGTCCTTGGACTTCCCTGGATCTCACTGATGATGATGTCAACTCCAATTCTCTCTTATCAGACTCACAGCCCACCTCCACGAAAGACTCCAAAAACTCACATGCTAGAGGTCAGACAGGGAGCACAACAGTTGGAGCCAGCACTAAGTCTAGCCGGGCTAAGATCAGTCAAGCTCCTGCCTCTGCTTCCGCCAGTAAAGCCACCAGTGTCCCCAAGCCCAGGCCTACCAGGGCATCACTGTTGCGGCGAGCCCGGCTGGGGGATTCCTCAGACACTGAACCTGCTGACCTAGACCGGATGTCTGTGGCCTCTGAGGCCTCCACTGCTAGTTCCACATCCAAGACAGGGATGGCAAAAAGAGGCATGTCCAGAATAGAAGCTCTGGCACAGCCAAGGAGGCCAAGAGTGGGCTCCCCGTCTGCCCAGAGTGACTCAGAGGCCACTGTGACAAGGAGTAGAGGTCTGGGGGCCCGCGGTGCAGGTGATTATGGCATCAGGCAAGGATTGAGAGGGTCCAATATGACTTCAATGCCTGGACCCAGAGCAAGAGCTAACAGTGCCTCCAAGCTACCTGACAAGAGTAAAGGAACCTCATCACATGCCACACCTGCATGTAAGTGTGTACACATTTTTTTTAAATGTTCCTAATTATGCTTCGACTGCCAAAAGATTGTACAGTTACCTGCAATTATCTACTTAAAGAAGAATTCATCTGGCATCTTAAGCTTCATCTAAGCTTCACTGCCATTCTTTCCTCAGCTGGAACTCGGTGGCGCCGTGTACCAGTGGAGTATGCTTCCACCTCAGAGGATGAGTATGGCTCAAATCGTCACATATCCAAGCAGGGGCACACACGGCTATTCCCGTCTACTCGAGTAGCCCAGCTTGGAGGTTCAGCTCCAGCAACCCCAAATCCTGCAGGCCTAGCTACCGTGAAGCAGCACTCTAGGGAACAGGATGAGTATATGAGAGATTGGACAGCACACAGCGAGGAAATAGCAAGGTACGTAGGTGAGAAGTACTCCTGTGTATATGAGTGGATGAATGAGTCAGATAGCAGTATTCTAACACATTTTTCCTGCTTTAGGGCATGTGCCTCTTTATTGCTTCTTTTTTTTTAGCTTAGGGTTGCAGTTCTTTTTATTGGATCTTATTTTACAGCTGTTATTTTGTTTTAAATAAATATCACAAAATAACACAACAAAATAACATCATACTTATGTTTGCTCCACAGGATAAGTCAAGATCTTGCAAAAGACCTGGCCATGCTAGCCAGAGAGATTCATGATGTGGCAGGGGAGATTGACTCAGTGAGCCCTGCAGCGACCGACCCTGGAGCTCTGGTATAGTTGTTGCATCTTAAACTAATTATAGCATACAAAATATAAGGATTCAGTTTATTCAATAACATTTATAGCAATCCTAATGCTAATAGAATACAGATTCTTAATTCTTAAGTTTGATTACATAACATGGACAAAAAAATTGGATCTGAGGAAAGAATATCAATTTTCAATATATTTTATTTCCGTTTCAGTTGGAGGAGCGTGTGTTTGATGACAGTTTGGACCTCGGCGGCTCCTCCACACAGCATAATAGCATTCTGGGAACCAATGGGCAGTCTGTGGAGCTTCGATCTCGTAGGTCTAGCGGACAGAGCTCCAGGTCCATTCGGCGACAGACATGGAATAGAGATGATGTAAGGCCTTGCTTCAATTTTAAATATAATGTTCTCCTCAATATATGGCCTGCTATGTACCATACTGCTAATCTAGATTTTGAATTTGATGTGCTTCTCTGCATTAGAAAGTGAAAGTATGTGGAGCAGCAAACACAGCAAGTTTAGAGTTATGTTAAGAGCAAAAATAGCAAGACGTTCATGTCAGTCTGTACCACTGTTTGACACTAGAGGGAGCTCGATACATGCTAGTTACAGTCATCCCTTAATTGGTATGTGACTTTTGTTGCCATGATGCCAGGTCTCTCTTGGAAATGAGATTTTTAATCTCAATGAGATTTTTTACCTGGATAAATAAAGGACTAATAAAAAAATAGGCCAATGTAAACCTAAAAGCAGTGGTAAAGCTAATGAAAAAAATGATGTACTTAAATTAACTAAATGTAGCAATAGTACAGGTTGTTTACATTTTACCGTGTAAATTAATCACTTTTTGCCAGTAATTTATAACTGGTAGATTCAGATGATATTTTTTTACTGTCTTTCAGGCGGTCCCAGACAATTTGCTGCTAGCTTCTGTGACTCAGCTGTCAACCAGGATACGCCAATCTGTTGACAGAACAACCTGCAAAATCAGGCAAGTATTGTTTGACCACGCTAAACAAAAATTGATTTTCACGTGTTGTTGTGGTTATTTATATATTCAATGCACACACTAAAGAGGGATTGCATGATACAAATATTGTCTGTGTGTGTACAGATTCTTGTCTGTGTTTTTTGTTGGAAATAGCAGGTGACACAGTTTGAATGACACATCACACAGGCTTACTCCGCCACCCAGTTACATATTTTTCTCATTAGAATGACAATTCAAAGGCAGATTTTTTTCAATGCTACAATGTGCTGATGGCATCTGAATGAAATAATTTAAGCAGTCACTTAATCTATATTAAACATGTTTTATGTATTTCACTTTTATCCTATTTTTGTAACAACCTGGCTTTGCAGGATCCTCTTCAAGGATAAAGAACGAAAATGGGATGAGATTGAGACCAAACTGCAAGCAGAGCATGACTCCTTACTGCTCAAGAGCTCAAACAAGGTGATGAATCTGCTGAAGGCTTGTGAAACAGACAGGACTGTGATATTTATAGCCAAATAGGCAGCACTGGTGTAGAAATTACAATATTAGTGTAGCATTTTGGTCCATCAGTCAGTACAGCGCTTGTTCACCGTGAAATATTTTAAAAGGATGGATTGCAATGGAGAAAAACAGATACAGTGTGTAACAAGATTGTGATCCGATTCTGTCTTTATTTTATGGAGACTCTACATTTAATGTATTGAAGCTTCTGGAATGTGAGCCGATAGATAACCAACCGCAAACTCATCTTTCCTTATTGGGGTTATTTTGGCACAGTTTAATTCAACCAAATTTTAAAAAAGAAGTCCACAGTCACAGTATATTCCATAAGTACACATTTATAGAAGTAATCTTTTAGCCTTTTCTTGGCTTGAATTAATTGAACACTATTTTCAATCCAGTCATTCCTTACCATTTTCTGATTACTTATTCTAAGCAATCATAGTGAGTGCTCACAGTGCTATAGCTGTTTGGAGAATGAAATCAACTATGTCATACACCCTTTAGATTAACTTCAAATAAATTTCAGTATTTAGGCACCAAATGTGATTAGACTGTTTGGAGAAAAAAAAAGACTTACAACTTCACCTCTACACACTTTTACCTCTCTCCAGCACAGGATCATAAATTCTGACTGTAACACTGTCTGGCCTCATGTGAACCTCTGAAAAGAGATATGTGTGTCCACGACACAAGTTAAAGGGCTCGTAAAGCATTACTGAGTATAAAGGGCTCGGCTCCAAACTTTTTCCTGAGGCAATGAAAAGATTAATCGAGTTGATTTATTTGCTGTAAGAGCCTTCACTTACTTAATCAGGCCTGAGACCAGCTTTCATTTTTCTATCACATTCTCTTAACAGGAAATTTCAACCATCATTCAAGACTTGAAGAGGGTGGAAAGACAACTGATGGGTATGGCTCTACCTATGCTTCTCTTTAGTTTTTGGAAGAAAAGCGTGAAATATTGTATTGTTGTATTGTATTCTGCAGTGTTACTGCAGTCTACACCACGGGAAGTCTTATGATGTATTAAGTGGGACTGTTTTTCTCTGCTCCAAACTGACAGTAATTGACATGATGGTAGATCCAGATGGAACTCTGGATGCCCTGTCCAACCTGGGCTTGACCAGTCCTCTGACTGACCAGAAGATCAGCCCAGGGGCTCAGCAGAGGGCAGCTGTGTTACAAACTGAAGCAGAAGCTTCTTCACGCACACTTTCATCCTCCAGGCCTGAATTACTGTCCACTGAACCTGTTGGATCTTCAAACCATGCAGAAGTGTCAGAACGAGACCCAGGGCTACAGCAGAGCTCTAATTCCTACAACTGACATTCCACGGTGGATTAATCCAGAATGCAATCAATTGGAGATATCAGACACCCTCAGAGCAGACCCTGGTGTGAGGTTAGAAGTTTTTCTGAGATAAGATGAGGACCCAGAGCAATGCCTTTTATATGGAAAAGTCTCTCTGCTCTGTCAGTCAAACTAAATTATGTTAGGACTCTAAAATTCCAACACTGTCAAAGGGAATCTCTTGAGATGACAGCTCTATTATATGACAGTATTACACTATTAACTGCTAGGCTAACGAAGAAGCTTTGACATCATATACAGTAACCCATCTGTGTTTTTGTGTTGCAGCTCATTATCATTACCCATTATCCTTGAAAACATTTGAGAAAAAGGGCAGATGTGATGTTAAACCTAAACCTACCAAATTCCCTTTTAATTATTCTACTGTTTTGGCTTGAAATGAGCAAAAGCAGACCAACCTTTTACCTTGCATTCTTTGCAAGTGACACAAAAGCTTGACAGACTTAGAGCCAACATGGAAACCCAAACTGAAAAGGTGCAATAGTGTCAAGGAGCCATGTTTGAAAGTGTTCTTCTGTCCTGCCTAAGAGTTGTTTATCAAATTATTAGGGGTGCAACGATACACAAAATTCACGGTTCGGTTCGGTTCGATACTCAATATTTTTTCGACACAAAGAAATTTTCATGACTTTTTAATTTATCATTTATTAAAATTATAAATATATATTTTAACTCAAAAGTACAGTTTTTAAATGTAATGTTGCTGAAACAACAAAATAATAATAAAAAAAATCTATCTGATCGAGAAATCACTCATCTTTGGAAAAGAGAGTTTATTACAGAGAAATGGCTCTTTCCAAAATAAAAGCTATACTATATGCTTCTTCTGGGCTATATTCTCAGCAGCATATTAAACATATCAGGTCCCCATAAGGAGAATCATGTGCTAACGGCTGTCTAAATGACTCTGGTAAAGTTTGTAGCATGCGTGCTTGTTGTTTTTGTCTGCTTCCACTTGTCTTTGCACTAGGATGATGTCGGAGTAAATGTGCAGTCATATTCGTTGTGTTCCCACTAGTGCTGTTAATCTCGTTAAAATGACATTAACGCCATAACGCGGCAAATCTTCATTAACAAGTTACCGCATATCGCCCCATGCATGGGGCTTGACGGCGTCAACACATTAACTAGCTAACTGCGCTAACACACTACTTCCCACCAATTGAGCATTGCGTGGCACATCCGACAAACTGTTTTACTTTTGTCCATGACGCACTTACCATCAGGGTCATGCTTCACTTGAAAACCAAAATAGTTTCAAAGGCCAGATCTGAATGAAGGTGGGGGAGGTTTAATTTCGGGTAGCGTTGAGGCAGTTGCCATGTTGCAACGAGATTAGCTTCTGTCTTGCTAGCTTGCGCTGCGCTCAGTGGATCTGCACTCAGCAGTGCAGCCTAGGCGGAGTAGTCGAACCCAGATCCACTGAGCGCTCGACACAGACAGCATCGTCAGAAGAAAAGTTGATACATTAAATAAAAAATTTTGTATTGTTCGATACATATGCGTACCAAACCGAAAGCACTGTATCGAACGGTTCAATAACGATGTATTGTTGCACCCCTACAAATTATATATTTTTGTCCTGTTTGCAATAGCAATGCCTAAGGTAGCCTCAGTAATGATTTTCCATGAGAAACGGCCACCGTGCCTATTTTTGGGAAAAGAACTGGGTGCCTATATTGTTATGTACCAGTGTTATATTATAAAGTAGTTACGTTTAAAACTTACATCCATGCCCCTTTTCCTGTGCTGATGTCATTTGAAGACAGTTTATCAAAGATAAACCCGATGTGTTAATGAAAATTGTGAACTGAAATGTAGCTCCCAGAATAGGATTTTCCTCTTCCAAATGCATTTTGTCACAAGTGCCCTGGCTCAAACAATCATTATAATCCTAGATACTAGAGAGTCCAATGTAAGGAAGATGGCGAGAAGGAGGTAGACGTCTTTTTGTTTTTGCATTTCAAAGCCAATATATGTTGCTATTATTCTCTGAGGGACCAGGATGTAATGCACCCTAATGCTACTCCTTTATCATGTTTATGTCTTTGACCGTGATGAGATGAACGGTTTATCAAACTACTTTCTGATTGCAAGTTAAATGTGTTTGAACCAGCATAGACAGGGACTACCTCCAAGTCCTGCTTTTTGTTGTTGAATGATCCACAGTGTAATGACTGGGTAGGTTTTCCAATGTCTTGCCTCATACCAATGTTTACATATGAATGTATCCTGATCAGAACTGTTGAATAACATTTTAGCCAAAACAACTTTAATAAAGATGAATAATTGCATTTTGTGCTCGGCATACTTTATCTTTCCTTTTGTTTGAGCATTTGGAGATTTTTTTGTTTGGATGTTTTGTATGAGCTTTTTTTGTATTGATGTTAGGTTTAAATGTCAACCTTGCAATATCAGTGTTTTTCTCATTTTCAATAAAATGCATGATAATCATGAGCTGTTTTCCACGGCTTACTCAGTGGCTCTGAGCTGGGATAGGCTCTGGGCCAGTTGCACAAGCAGAAGAAAATGGCCCGATGGATGGATTTTTCAACTGCCTCCACTCTCAGGGGGACAAAAGGCTGGTTGAGTTTAACTGCATTGCTTATAACAATATTATTTCTATATTTGGTTGAATTAAGAAGTATTTAAAACTCCCTCATCCTCCACTAAAAATGTAACTGGTAATGATTAATAATGTGTTATTAAACTTATTTGTCTAACTTTAGTAATACTAATTAATTAATTACATTTACGTTTCCACTTCTTGCCCTTCATCACCTCACAATCTCTTTTGAACTGCCATCCTTCCACCACAATCTGCCCAATCCACCTCCCAGTCTGGCTTCACTCCAACTCTTTGCAGAAGAAAGTACACACGACAAATTAGGTTTTAGAGGCCACATTGCTAGAGTTACCGCACTACTAATTGTGTGTCTTCAGATATTCTGCTCCACTTCCTTAATCCTTTAAAGCTGTGTCAGGGTTTTTCTCCCCTGTGAACAACTTTCACCACAACTGCTGGTGCACATCAGGGATTGTGCAGGTGCTCATCTACTGGAAATGCTAAGTTTGACTAAACTGCTCCCACTTAGTTTCATTAAGTTCAGGTTCCCTATGGGCTTTACCACCCTCACACTGCATTTATTGCATATAAATAAAGTTTTCATAACACTGCAGTTTTTGAGATATGAGGTATCTGTTTGGTAGTTTGTAAAAAAAAAAAAAAAAAAAAGTTTTCAAAAGTAATTGTTTAAACATATATAATGTTGAAATTATGTGTTAGGTCATGCACAGCTTACATGCTACACATTATTCAGTTTAACTTGCAATAGTAGTATTACAGCAATAGTAATCCTGTTACCTCAGTGTGAGTAAGGTGTATGATGCTACACTGTGACTGTTTGGGCTACTTGTGTAATTTACATATTCTGCAGTTCCACACTGATGAATGTTCATCAGTGTGGAACTGCATTGGAGAGGAGAACAACAGGAGAAGCTTTGTCAGCAAACTGGGTGTTCAAATTAACTATAGAGTGGTACAGATGGCAGAAACCGTGCTCAGAGAGATAATTTAGATTATTGTCAATAAAATGTGAATGTAATGGTCATTGATTATCATATGGCTTTTTAATTGGAAGGAAAGGGAATTGTATATTATAATCTCTATTGAAGAACGGTAACAAGAATGATGCTCTGTGCTTGCCCTGCCTTCCCGTTAACCAGACATTAACACTAATGGCCAAAATGCTCCACTTCAGAATGCAGCCTCCAAATGTTAGCCTGACATCATGTAAGCCACCTCCTAAAGACTTAGGAAACAGCTTATTTAATATGACTTCACTGGTGCACATTTTCCACACTTTCCAAATTTTCTGGACTTTTGGATCAAATATACTCAAGTACAATGTGTCAGAAAATACCAAAACAATGCTACACTGAATTGATTGCCTACATGCTAGGTTCATCCTGGCTTTAGTCTTTATGCTAACATAAAGTAACTGGCTGCTAACAATATAATCATTACATTAATGTTAAAAATCATCAGTTTGTAAAACAACACATTCAATGCATTTCCAAAATTCTATTGTTTAAAATAATTTCAGCCATCAATCTTTAATCAATGAGGAGACAAATAATGTAAATATCACTGTGGTACTATGAACACAGTGGTCACAGGGTTACTTGTGTTGTGAAGTAGGTCGGGGCAAAGTCAGTTTTTCTTACACCAGCAGCCTTTTTGTATTCACAACATAAACTGTCGTGGCTATAAAAATCTTTGTGTGTGCGGTGTGTGCTCCCCTGGCATATGGTCCTGTATAAAAGGTTTCTTAAGGTGAAGTTAGAGTACTTCAGGACATTCTGTCTCTGCCAGTATCAGTATCCGCATGTGAAGTGCAAATGGCAGAAATTCGATTTCCTACAATTGTGTGTGTGGGAAAGAGAATGTGTACGTGTCTCACAGCGTACTCACACTTTTCTCAATAAGATTAATCTCTTTCTGATGCTTTCTGTCTTGTTCAGTACATCCATGCAGCTGCTCAAATTGCACCTCCGCCCTGTTCACAAGCTTACAGAAGCCCATTTCTGCCCCTCCCATTATGCCTGGGAGACTGTACTACAAACTGTAGCTCAGGCACCACAGAGAGTAAAAGTGGCTGATTCAGCTTCTGAAAGATAGATTGGAGAAGAAAAAAAAAAGGACAGGAGTGGCAGCATCTCTGTGTGTGTGTGTGTGTGTGTGTGTGTGTGTGTGTGTGTGTGTGTGTGTGTGTGTGTGTGTGTGTGTGTGTGTGTGTGTGTGTACTTCAGAGCATCTCTGCACCCCAGCAGACAGCAGCAGAACACAGGTCATCAATGGAACTGTCAGATGATCCAAGGTCAAGGGAGCAAGACGAGGCTCCCCCAACACCTCTGCCCTATGTGTCCCAACTGAAAACCAGCAGTTACAGTGCAATCCAGCAGCATGGCTACTCTGCATCCATCTACCTGCGAAACAGAGAAAAGCTGGAAAGGGTAAGCAACTTCCTTACAAACATCAGTTACTTTTTTAAAAGTGAAGAGGTAAAGTTAAACCTTGATTATTGTAGATGTGTAAAACTAGCTAGAAGAAAAAAGGTGTCAGCAACTGTCAAATATGCAATGAGCCATTCTGTGAGTTTAGAGGAGCGATTCACTCCATCTGCTGGAAATCCATTCACTTTGCATGCTTGTGATGTATCTGCTTTAACACTGGAGTATGCAGCTGAGGTTTGTTGCCTCCAATGAAAATAAATTACAACTTTCTTTCCAGCTGGTTCACACCCAGCAAATCCACATCAACCCAAAAAGGACAAATGCTCAGGTTTACCTACCAGATTTTGCAGATTTCTTAGAGTTTGAGTCCGTTCTCGTCTTTATAAGCATTTGCGTTTACTTAAGTATTTCTTTAAACATTATGCTTTAAAGCTGTGAAACCTGACTGAAACTCTTCATTCCCCTGCAGATGATCTGTTAGCTGTTTTACAATTGTTTGAGAAATTTTTGAGATAAAATGAAAGTTTAAGACAGCTGGTTCAAGTGATGGCTTTTCAAGTAACAGTTTAACTACTGCTAGCTTTAAGGCCAATGGTAGCCGATAAATAGAGATAGGCTGATTATATTTAAGATTGAAGATTGATGATTTGTTCAGAATGATAAAATCACATGATGAGAGATGAGGTGCAAATAAGGAATTATCCAAAAAGGGAAAAGTAAGCTATGCAATGGCTTCTCCCTTTAGAAGTCACCACACCGAATCATCTGCCTCAATCTTACTTCATCTCTAGCATCATCCTTTGTCACACCAGCCCTCTGCATGTCCCCCTTCACTTTCCACGAATCTTCCTCTTTCCCCTGGTAGTTTCATATCAGTGAACTATGCCAGTATATCCGCTATCCTGCACCATGTTCAAACCATCTCAGTCATGCCTCTCTAACTTTAGCTCTAAATCACTTAACTTAAGCTGATAGCTTCTATAGACTAATTTCTAAACCTGTCCATCATGGTCACTGCCTATGAAAATCTTAAAATCTTCACCTATGCTACCTCCTGCTTGGTGGCTGGATAAATATCAATCTGATATGTATCTCTGACCATTTTATGTGTTAGCATTTTTCACAAAAAGGGAAAAATGTCTAATATTTCTAATTCCTTTTAAAGCATTGCACCATTACTCCCAACACAGTTCTGTTGCACAGAATTTTAACTCAGAATCGAATCTTTCCAGACATGATTTAGATCCAGTTAGGCCAATTAGATCTTCGGAAGCCAGTTAATATACTTAAAATATTGAGCAGAATTGATGAAGCTATGCATTTACGGGGTGTCCTTCCAAGAGATTCACTTACTTTCTTTCCTGTTTATAAGCAGCAGAACGGTATAAAGCCATTTTCTCTACATTCCCTTTCCTATTGCTGCAAATTGTCCATCATAGCATAAAAATCCACTTTATCTGCATTTCAGTAACTTAAATGCCCACTGAGATATTGTTGTTACATTTAAGAGAATTGTCAAGAAAAACTAGCTAACCCTGTTCTCATTCTTGTAGTAATAAAGCCAAAATGTGTGCATGGCAAGGTTTTTAAATCATCATAATTACACATACTAATGTGTTAGCACTGTGTGGCTCTTAAATGTGAGACTATTAATTAGTTCTTTGTGTTGGAGGACTCTACTGCACATAAGAAAATGTCCTGTACAGAGAGACAGGAAGGGACGAAGTGTAAAGTTTGCTGTGACCTCTGAAGCCTCCTGCAGAAAGCATTTCTTCAAAAGAGAGCATGTGAAGCATCACCATTATTAATATAATGTATATTCAATAAATTAGTAAACAAAGCTCCATTACTGGTAAATTGTAAACAGTTTTCTGGAATGACTGCTTACCTTGAGATCTTAATAATTTTGTATCAAGCAAATTCTTGGTCATGAAAAAAAAGTTAAACATTAACTGATTGTCTGTCTTTTAACCATGTGGCCTGTTAGCTGAAGAGAACTAGTAAACCCAGTGCTCTGCTGGGGACAGACAATTACTGATAGAGTGAGACAACCTAACAGGATCATTTTTCATTGCTGGATCCCTATCTGCACCCCATCCACACTCCCTTTGGCATGTTGCCTAGCTGTCTCCTGTGGCGCTGTGCCCAGTCAGCTTTCACTCAGCACATCACCCTGACTATGACGTTAGAAAACACCACGTCCTGTGCGCTCATGGAAAACCTGCTGTTGAGCTTTCGGTGTGAAGGTGAAACACCTATACACAGAAGCGTTCTTCACAGGCAATCACAGGGGGGGTGTTTTAACGGGAGGGGAGGTCACCTTAATTAATGTGGAGCTAGTAAAAGGAGACAAGATGTCATATAGAGTAATTATAAATGTAAGCCTCAAAGGACAGTACAGATGGCCTGTTAAAAAGTAATAAAGCATTTTAAATTGAGTTTAAAAAGCAGGTGCTTTAAATGCATCTTGAAACATTTAATTCTAACAGAAAGGACAAAAAATTTGAAGAAATTTAGGATCCATTTCCTGTTTTGTAAAACAGAAGCAATAAAGCTAGCTGAAACATTTACACCTCAAGATACTTTCACCATCATCATTTTTCACACATACCTCTACTGCTATAGAACCCTTATATTTGGATCATTTGCTCATTGTTGCTTGGTAGGTATTCCATGCCTTACTATTCAAAAGTCTATCAGTGAAATGACTGTGCAGTTACTAAATTGTTTATGTCAACAGTTTTCTGTCATGACCGCCAGTGACCAGAGTCTCACTCACTTTGTTGCTGAGCTATAAATTGCCCTTTATAACTCCGTCTGAGCTTGTGATGGTTGGGAACACTGAAAATCCAATTCGGCATGTCACTTTGTTTCTTTCTCAGTTTGAAAGTGTGATTGTATGACCCCATGTGTGCAGCTTTAGGAACATTCACCTCTCATGGGAAGTAACTCAAATAGTTTTGTTGACCCATCCCTTTCTCTCTTTCTCACTCTCTCTCTCTCTCTCTCTCTCTCTCTCTCTCTCTCTCTCTCACTCTGTCACCCACACACACACACATACACACACAAATGCAGTTTGACGTGCAGAGGGCACCTGTCCTAGACAGGCAAAGCAGTTTTCCCTGTTACGTTTTTATTCCACTACTACGAGATCTCGTCTTAATGTGTCTTTTTTTTTAGTTAAAATTCAAACTTTGTACTCTGCATGCATTTTGTGTATTAATGTGTTTGAAACTTTGAAGAAAGAATGTATTCATGAGTATTAGTTGTATTAAAAGAGTCACTCCAAAACTCTACAGCACAAATTGCTTGTTTGACGGGTTAATTTGTGATAAAGTCCACAAAGCTATGGAATACTAGCACTGTTGCAATATTTTGCTGCTAGCCTACAGAGTCTGCTGATAAATGTTACTTCAAGCAGTTCTATCTTACTATATCAGTAGCATAATTTACTGACCTGTCTCTGAGAGTCATTCTTATTTGCTCCCAGCCATGCAAATACATCTGTTTTTGCCTAAGAGAGTGAATGTAGCAAAAACCCCTCCAGCCTCTGTGGCATAGCTAAGTGCTAATGCTTTTTTTGTGGCAAGAATGTTACTAACATGCATCTATATAAATGCTGAGTGAGACAACTGCATCTGCTGATTAGCACAGCTGAGGCACACCCTGATGGAAGTTTTATTTTTGCAGGTATTTGTTCATCAATTAAACAATGTTTAAATTGAAAATTGCACCGGATGATGGCTCTGCATAAGATTTCAGGGAGTCGCTAAAGTTACTACAGTTCAGCATGAAGGAGATATGAAATTTAAAGCAAATTTTTTACTGATGAAATTGTTGGTATGTATAACTTAAAATTAGAAAAATCAACACATTTCTTTAAAGTTTACTTAAATGCAGTAGTGCATACAGATTCCTCCTAACATTTTTCGACCTCACATACAGGTCTCATAAACATAACAGAAGCGTACCTGCAGTTTGGAGCATATGTCGTTTTGCTGCCATTAAGCATATATTCATCTGTGAGGAAAGAGTTGTGGGGGGGGGGAGGAAGGAAAAAGGATTTTACATATTTCATTTTTTTCCCCACTGATACCCTTCTGTGCAATAATATGAGGAGCTCTTAAAGCTATAGCAGAATTGAAACATGGTTCATTCCACTGGAATAAAGCAAATCTACTGCAGTGATTTAAACAAAGTGGGAATTAAAGAAGATAATTATGCCAACTTCCATTTATATCAATTATTAATGGGAGCTATAGGGCTTTTGTAGATGCCTCAATATTTTCTGAGTGTAACCGTGAATGCTGAGTGTGGGTGTGCATGCGCCTGCATACAGTATGGTGAGCAGGCATGTGCGATCTACTGAGTCCAAAATGTTTTGGGGGAGTTTTGCTGCAGCTGTCACATTTACTAATGGCATGTTTCAGCATCGCTCCCTTCTAAGCACAGACCAACTGCTTGCTGCCAGATGAGTTTTATTCACTTGGCAGATAAAGGAGGGAAATACAGCTGGAAAAGGAAGAGAAGAGGGAAAGTGAGGGAGGGGGAGGAGGGTACTGGAGCTCAAAGCTACGGCTCTTTATTGGCCATTTTGAACAAGAGGGGGTTGGTCTTTCATCTTCTCTCTCACCGCTTCGACTGTAAGGCAGACAGTGAACCGCACACACAGTTCACACACAAGTACACACACACACACACACACACACACACACAATCAGCTGCTAGAAGAACCATGTCAGGACACATAACAAACCAGAAGCTGATGCCCACACAGACAGACCTTTTGGGACACTGAGGTACCTGCAGGATGAAGACAAGGACCAAGAGTGAAGACATCAGATTTGAACAGGCTGAGGGCTGGGTGGAAAAGAGAGGCAAAGATGTGTGACTGAGCTCCTGTTTCCCACCTTGTAGTTTAAAGGAATGCTGCTCTCATGGCAGGACCAACCCCACAGGAGCCATTAAAGGTGATGTTTTTCAGCTCTTTCTATATTTAATAGGTAATGTTAGTCTCCTTTTGGCCATAGGTGGATTGCAATGCATGTTTTTTCTTGGACTTTTTTCTCTAGGTTTCAGTACACCAGTGTTTCACTGCCTGATTGATTAAACTCTTAAATTCCTTATCTTTTTAAACCATATTAAAACTAAAAGCTCATATGTATATCAAAACTTTAGGTTTTCGTCAAAGTGTTTTTTACTATCCAAGATTTTTTTAATATAAATCAGTCTCTCCTTTAGTCTTTAAATGATGCAAAATGGCAAATAACACAGCCATCCTTATAGCTCGGTGCACAGTAGTTGCAGTTGCCACCAAAAAACATCTGATGTAAAATAATTTTGAGAAAGAGACTATTAGCATATAAGAGCTGGAAATGTTGCTTTTTTTTTCAACAATTATGTAAGATAAGTTTATTAATTACAAACACTGTTTTAAATGCAGTAGCAAACATTACAAAAGTTAAGAAAATAACTTAATAAATTACAAAAACAATTGCCCAGAACCCAATCAAATGTGTCCAAACTGGAAGTATTCAGAAGTTGTAACCACTCACATAATATTTGCTTGATAAATAATTATTTTATCAATAATTCAAATTATTTAGGGCAGCACGGTGGCTAGCACTGTTGCCTCACAGCAAGAAGGTCCTGAGTTTAATTCCACCATCAGGCCAGCATCTTTCTGTGTGGAGTTTGCATGTTCTCCCCAAGTTGGTGTGGGTTCTTTCCGGGTACTCTGGCATCCTCCCACAGTCCAAAGGCATGCAGTTAGTGGGGTTAGGACCTAACCCCACTAACTGCATGCCTAACACGGTTAGGTTAAATAGTGTTTCTATTTAACCTAACTGTTAGGTTAAATAGAAACACTAAATTGCTCATAGGTCTGAGTGCAGGAGTGAATGTGAGCGTGAATGGTTGTCTGTGTCTATGTGTTAGCCCTGCGAAAGACTGGTGACCAGGGTGTACCCTTCCTCTCACCCTAAGACAGCTGGGATAGGCTCGAGCGCCACCCACGACCCTAAAATAGATAAACAGAAGCGAATGGATGGATCAAATTATTTAGTAGTTATTGGAACAGCTATCTATTCACTCCTTGCCATATTAGGCTATTTTTTCCTGTATATTAGATGTGTTGTTGTCCTTTTACAGCGACATACTGCATCAGTACCTTCTGTAAGTGGCTGACCTATCTCACACTGTCAGTTCTGTTCATTTCCTCCCAGCCATGTGCACATCCACAAGTTAAGCATGGTCCTTGACTCTGCTAAATGTAATGAAGAGGCCAACAGAAGAGTGTATGGTGCACCCAGCTAGCACCTGTCTTTCAGCCTCACTGCCCGAGGCAATATTTGAGTCCACAAACCTCCTGCTGTTCATATTTCTATATTTTGATGCTGAATTGCTTTTTTTTATTTATTTATTTTTTTTAATAAAAGCTGTAGAATTTTTAGACGGAAATTTTCTTTTTAAGGAAAAACCCCCTGCTTATGCTGCCAAGATAATCAGTGGGATGCAATTCATTTGACTGATAGAACACAACAAAAGAGAATATGTAATGTGATGTTGACAGCTCACCAACTGACAAAACAAAACAAAAACGCCTAAGTGCACTTTTAAAACTGTGAAAATCAAGACTCCTCAGGCTGGATCAGGGCTCCAACATTACAACCTCTGACCTCATACTGACTGTCACTCTACCTATATTACAAACCCTACAGACATACACTGCACACACATACATGCGCACAAATATTGCCTGCAATATTGCTTAACATAAGTGTAACGTTGGCTGCCACCTTGACACAGAGCTCATAAAACCCCTTTTCAGATGGGAATTGCATGGACAACAAAGCAGTCGGTATGACGAGAAGCAAAAACTTGCACTTTCCAATACACCTTATAGACTGGATTTAGTGTGCATCAATTTGCTGTCAGCTGGAGAATGTTCTACTTCACTTGTCCGGCTCTGTAGCATAAAGTGGGATCGTTGAAGCTGGGGGATTTTTTGCTCCAGAGCATTGAAATCTGCAGTATACTGGTTATCAAAGCAAGGTTTCTGCTGTCAAACGAAGGCCATAGTTGTTATTTTGATCGTCATTATTCACATTGCACAAGTGTTTATGTGCCCACAGTGCACAAAAGGGACACACAAAAAAAGCAGAAAAGTTACTGCAGCACTGTTCACAAAAAAAAAACCCCTCCAGAAATAAAACATTGTGTCTGACATTTGTTAGTGTCGTGTGTGTTTCTAATGTATCTTCCAGACCCAGCAGAAGTGCATTGCCATCTTTGCCCTTGTTTGCTGCTTTGCTGTTCTGGTAGCACTGATCTTCTCATCTGTGGACATTTGGGGGGACGATGAAGATGGAATCACCGAGGAAAACTGCAGCAAAGACTGCCAGTAGGATGTTTCGCAAGATTAAAGGAAATTGTGGAGGTTCCATTCATGTAAAGCACAGTGTATTCACAGCGACTGTCTCTACTAACTCAACATAGTCTTAATCTGGACTCAATCATTACCAATTCAGAATTACATATTACTATTTCATTATTTAATTCTGGTAGAGATTTCTGATGTGGATCTGTACCTCACTTTTTATTGTTAAAATCTAGACCCATAAAAGGATTTATGTGTAAAGGCTTTGAGCTGCTGGGTTGTTGTGTTGGTGGTGTTCCTCTTTAAAGCTCCAGACACTGAAGGAATCTTTTATTTTCAGCATTGTACTTGTGGAGAACATTCCAGACGACCTCTCTTTCTCCATGGATGGCAGACCCCACCTTCCTGTCTCCGTTGGCTTTCACACACTGTTGGACCAGGCGAAGCACTCAATTGAAGTGGTGTCATCTGCCTGGGACTTAAACTCCTGGGACCTGGAGACAATCCCAAACCCCGCCAAACAGGTACAAAGTCACAGTAACCAGTCCGGTAGAACAATGAGCCAATTGCATTTCCCATTTGATCTGTAAAACCAAATGCAATTTAATAAGGTTATTCCTGCAACGAAATAAGAGCTGCCCTTCTAAAAGAAATGCAGGAACATTGGTCAGTCGCTGCGCTACAGTAACACAGAACATCATTCTCTTCCTCAGGGTCAGCTTTTGTTCCAGAGACTGCTCAGGCTAAAATCTCGTGGGGTTAAGCTGAAGATTGCCAGTAGTCTGACAAACTCGACTGAGCTGAAGGCCTTGGCAGCACACAGTGAGTGGATGTGGCATTTTTATTTCAGAAAGGCAATTTGTTGTGTCACTTTGGCTAACAACAACGAAGATATACATTTACAATTCATCCGACAACCCTATAGAGTTTTATTAACGAGATTCTCATCCTCCAGGATACATTTAGTTGAGTTTCTTAAGCAACCCACTTTAGGACAGCAGAACCACACTGTAGGTATGGCATGAAATATCAATGACCTGCCTCAAGGAAAACAGATGCATTTACAGCATGCAGCAGCACCCAGGAGCTCTACACCATATGCATCTGCCAGACTTCACAATCAAGGCCAAAAAACCTTGAATGGATGAAAATGTACAGTCTGGTTTCCTGTCAAATACTGCCTTTCAGACTGCCTGCGTTGGCCCCTGTTCTTGTCAGACAGTACAAGGCCAACTGTCAGATTTACACAATTTTCTCTTTCTTTTTCTCTTAAACTTTTCATTTTCTCTCTTTTCTGTCTCTTTTTATCCTTCACACGGATTAGATGCAGAGGTTCATTTTGTTAACATGACACTTTTTACCAGAGGCGGACTCCATTCCTCATTCTGGATAGTGGATCGGAAGCACATTTACATCGGGAGCGCTGATATGGACTGGAGGTCACTCTCCAAGGTAAAAGCGCACATCAGCATCTGGTTTGCTGGGTCTTTAAAGAGTAACACATAATGTAAATTAGCCACGCTTTCCTCTTATACTTCTTTATGCAGGTACTGCAGCACTGCCAACAGAAATCAGGAATGATTTAAGGTTGTTGTCTGAGATGGTCAGAAAGACAAGTAGCATTTCACTTTTCATTTAGTATGTAATTCATAATAGAGCAGGAACCAGAATGCATTAGCATACTGTAACCTGAAGTGATTGCCCAGCCCTTTTTGGTGCTTCAGCACTGGTTGGAGGTAGGACTGCTGTATGAGTGTAAGTCACAATGAGCAAGAAGGAATGAAGGAATAGCACACATACACTGGATGTGTGTAGTAAGCACTGCAAGCCAGACACATATGTCTGAAATTGACCCTCTGTGGTAACAAACTGAAACCTCTGTGTTCCTCCTTCAGGGGCACACGTTAAAAAAGAAACAGACAAAAAACAGAAACACCAAACACAAAAGAAATTTTCTGCCATCTATTTAATGAGCAGACAAGAATGTATTTAGGACATCTGTCTCTTCTTCTTTCATTTTGTTGTTTTTACCCACACTAGCAGCTCTGTGGATTGCAGTGTTAGCCTGCTTGTGCTCCAGTTATTTAAATTCTTTGGTAGGACTGGAATAATATCCAGCTTATTCGCTTTTAGACAGATTCCTTTGAAATGATTATATATCTATGATGACATCCAGCTTATTGCCTTTGTTATTGTCTTGACTTTTCCTCTTTTTCCTCTTTTAGCATCATTTTATCATATATTATTTTTGGCTAAATACCTTTAAATTAGTGATATTCTATAATAGTACCTTTCGCTCTTCATTTTTATCCTATTTAATCTGAAAATTAATAGAAGATCATCAATCCATGAAACGTTACTATTCTCTCTCTGAACTCAGTCCCTTTCTTTAATTCTTTTATACCCTCTATAACGTCTGCAGAGCACACTCAATATTTTAACTTTTCTGCTGCATCACCTCTTCCTACTTCTTTCTCACACACCACAGAGGAAAGAACTGGGGGTGGTGGTGTATAACTGCAGCTGTCTGGCTCTGGACCTCCACCGAGTCTTTTCATTTTACTGGCAGCTCCACGAAAGGGACTACATCCCCTCCATCTGGTCAAAGAGAGTAACTGCTCTCTATGGAAAGAACAATGCCCTGCAGCTACAACTTAACTCCACCCCCGCCACCGCTTATGTGTCTGTGAGTAACAGCTTTCTTATGTTACAGGACTTAGTGCATACATAAATCAATTCTTCACAAAATGCAGTGGTTCATATACTTCTTGAGGCACCAATTTCCTGCCTCGGGGCTTATAGTGAATGTCTTTATAAGAGTGTTATTACATATTAATAACAAATATAAACAGAAAATGATTAATCATCTTATTATCGCACTAAGGAGCAACTTGAGTCTGAATATCTCACTACGTTAATGAATCTTGTTGCTCTCAAAGCGACAAGACATTTATCAGCTACATTTAAAACATTTATCATCTTATAGGAAACTAATGGAGCCATACTGTCAAGGCTGTTGGCAAACCAACCTTGATCTTTTGCCCCACTTATTCTAGTAATGATAAATGGTCGTTGAAATGTGCTTTCTTGTTTTCTTTCCTTTTTCTCTGCAGAAATGTTACATTGAAATGTATATACCTATTTTTATTAGTGGATTGTGTATTCTTTGTTGAATTGAAACACACACATTTTTGAAAGTTATCCTAAACTTTAACCGTGTGTCTCAGTTGTTTCATTTTTGTGATTTTTACATAATTTTGGGGACCAAACATGCCTTGTCCTTTCTGTAGACCTCTCCTGAACTCTTCTGCTCCAAAGATCGCACCCGAGATGTAGATGCCATCTATCAAGTCATTCAGAGTGCAAAGACATTTATCTTCATATCAGTGACAGACTATCTCCCTCTGGTGAAAAGGAGTTTCAGAGGAACCTCAGTCACAAGGTGTGTGCCGGGGCAAGCTTTGACATTTAAATCCTTTTTACAGGAACATTTATGAGGTCATTTTACATTCATACTGTACATGTGTGTCTGTATCAGAGGACACAATTCATGGCAAACTAGAATATACCCAGAATATAGCAACGTGGAATTTTCGAACTCTATGCCCTTCAGTATCTTTAGACTGAAAAGCATTGTCCACAATAATAACACTAGTTGGATTTTTAGGTATTGGTCGTCTATCGATGAAGTCATCAGAGAAGCTGTGGTATTAAGAGGGGTCAAAGTTCGTCTGCTCATAAGCTTCTGGAAGAAAACTCATCCACTCACCTTTAATTTTGTGACCTCCCTCAAGTCACTCTGCGTTCAGCTTTACAATTGTTCCCTGGAAGTGGTAAGCGAATCACTTACACCTGTAGTTTTAACTACTCATGGACAAGTTTTAATTCATACTGCACTTATGAATTATTATTTCTTATTATACATGCTTTTTGTTAAATTGTTGTTTTTTCTAGCGTTTTTTTAGTCACAAGGAGCAGAACGATGACATTCAGCTTGGGCTCAACCACAACAAGTACATGGTGACCGACAATGCAGTCTACATTGGTAGGAAATATAATGTGTGTTTTGGGGTTTTTATTGAGGTGCAGGTTTCAAAGTATCTTAATATAAAGTTTTTGACAACAAAAATATGCATAGACTAACTGGCCACTTCATTAGGTACACATTGCTAGTATGGAGTTGGACCCCTTTTGCCTTCAAAACTACCTTAATTCTTAATGTTAACATTTCCCAAAGGTTTTTGTCCATAATGACATAAAAGCATCAAACAGTTGATGTAGATTTATCAAGCAGCACGTGATAAGAATGTCCTGTTCCACGACTTCCCAAGAGGTGCACTACTTTATTTAGAATAGTGACTGTAAAGGAGATTTGAGAACAGTGAACTCATTGTCATGTTCAAGAAGATTTGAGCTTTGTGACATAGTGAGTGCTGCTGGAAACTGCTTTAAAAGATGGGTACACTGTGGTCATGAAGGGATGAAGAAGGTCAGCAAGCATACTAAGTTAGGGTTGGCATTTAACAGATGTTCAACTGGAAAATGCTATGAGATACATAAGTATGCTGTTACCACTCTCTTTTTGTTTTTATTACTTATAGCCAGGAGGTATCTATTTTATCATAGCTTTATCCAAAGATTGAAATGGGACAATGAGCCTGTTTGTCCAAAGGGAAATAAAAGATCATCTTACATTGCATTTGTTAATTCAATATAAAACAAAACAGTGGGAAATAAATTTTTTGAGGTACAGATTTTTATTGGCTTTTTTAGTAGCTGGGTTTAGTGAGTCATACCACATACCAAAGCAAAATGTATAAAACTTGAACATTTTAACTTGAGCAATAGCTCAAACATTGCTGTATTGGCTTGCTTTATGAGCATATAGACAAGAAAAGACAAAGAGCAAGATGAGAAGAAAATAAAAGACTGTGAGTTTCAGATAAATACTTTAAGTCAGCGGTCCCCAACCCCCGGGGCCTCGGACCGGTACCGGTCTGTGAGTTGTTTGGTACCGGGCCGCGAGAGTTGAGGCTCAGGTGTGAAATGTATAGTTTTCAGGGTTTTTATCGGTTTTCAGCGTTATTTTGTTATCGTCTTTATCGTTTACTCGGTTTTCCTGGGTCTTTTCACGTGTGTTATGAATAAATTTTCTTTTTTTCGGTACCGGTACTAGTTTTATTTTGTTGTATTTATCCGCGACACCTTAAAGGCCGGTCCATGAAAATATTGTCGGGCATAAACCGGTCCGTGGCGCAAAAAAGTTTGGAGACCGCTGCTTTAAGTCAAAGGACAAGTCACAACCACAAAGTGTCTCACATATGGCTAGTTCAATCCTTACAGCTACAGTACATTTTATGGGAAGTCATATCATCACAGAGGTTTGTGAGAAAATTCCAGAAAGTTACTGTGCTTTTCCAAGAAACAGTTCAGGAGAGGATGTTTTGTGAAACAGGGGACATGTCTTTTAACTAAGACTGCTAAACTAAACTAGCACTGCTATATTTGATTCTTACTCGCTCATCCAAAGACACACAAGCACCAAGTGGTATATACATATGCAGACACATATCAAGATTCAAGATACAGTAATGTAAAGCTATTTCTTTTTAAATAATGACTTTTACGGGCGCTATCTGACACTGTTGTCTTTGTCGCTTACAGGGAACCATGACTGGGTTGGCAGTGATTTTGCTATTAATGCAGGAGTTGGATTGGTGGTCAAAATGAACGGCAGTGCTGAAGACAGAGGAGTGACAATCCTGGAACATGTCAAAGCTACTTTTGAAAGGGACTGGAGGTCCCGCTACGCTCAGAGCCGACATGGAGTCAAGGATCAGCAGGGAAAATACAGAAACTTGCAACAGGGAAAAAAATATATGGAAACTAAGGAGGAAAATGAATGGAACTACCCTTTATATTTATAAGCACAAAATGTCTTTTCCCAGTATGTCTTAAAGCCCCATAAGCCTAAATATGCTAGATCTTACAAATATGTACACAAATAAGAATGTAAACCTACTCTATACTGTATGACTTGCCAAAGTATTGCTTTGACTCAGTATTATAATAATATATGTTTAATTGTTGACTGTTATATAAGCATGTAATACTGCATGCATACCAAAAGCAATATCTCAGTATTAACTCAGTATTAACTATATACTAGCACAAGCAATGTGACAAAAACAATTCTGTCTATGTGTAACCCACCAAAACAGTTTACATACATCCACTATTTTTAAGTCCTTCATTGCATTTTATATGTTTTTAAATCTACAGTTTGGCTGCAACTGTAATCAGGTCAGATCCTGAAATGGCACACACCGGCATATGCAGTAGTTTTATTCTGTTCATCATATCTCTTAAATTATTCATCTGTCTTCATAAAACATAGCTTTTTCCTTGTTGGTGTTGTTTTTATTTCAGTCTGCTGGTATGTTTAGTGCCCAAAATGTTTCACTATACAAATTTGTATTGCTGACAGAACAAAAGTATTTATAGGTATGTTTTGCCTTATCCTGTCTTTCCATCCAAGCCAGTAATAAGCTGCAAGTTAAATGCTCAAAAGCCTGCAGACAAAAAATAAGCCTTGAATAGTTTTGGTTTAAAAATGCATAATTTAAATAAAGGATTTGAGAGTTCTCAAGTGACTCATCTTACCAGCACTTCACAGTTAATAACTGGAAAAAGACAAATTTACTAACAAATCCAAGTTTGAGATTTGGGTCAGCACCACAACACCCACACTTTTTTAACATGACAGCAGGAGTATTCAGGACTGGGATTGTTTTGCCCTGAGCTGGACCATTGGCGTAACTTTGTGCTGAACAATTAGGGGTCGGGGGGACCTATAT
Organism: Rhamphochromis longiceps; assembly: GCF_057381845.1. NCBI lineage: Eukaryota > Metazoa > Chordata > Actinopteri > Cichliformes > Cichlidae > Rhamphochromis > Rhamphochromis longiceps. The sequence goes on along the minus strand of NC_140562.1, from coordinate 37,662,823 downwards.
CGACTGAGCAAGAGGAATTTCTGTTCTTCAAACACGTGCTCAGGCCTGTGGTTTACATCTTTAACCTCTTAAGACCCGAACTCTTCCACGGCATGCATTTTTAATTTCTCTTTGATATTTGGGAATATTGGGGCCCGATGAATGTAAAAACAAAAAATTACCAGATTTTTTTTTACCTTATTTTTGTTTTTAAGAAAAATAAGAGCCACATATGAGGATATTCGTTTAAAACTTTGATAGAACAGTAGCAGTATAATGTCCTTTTAAGTGGATATCAGGCCCTTGTAGAGCAAAATTGAGTAATTTGGTCTAAATAACCCAAAATGTGATGTCCACATATGTGGACGCCAGGTCCTTGTAGGTTAAGGAGATGCATTCATACTGCAGCAGGTTAGTAATTCCCAACACACAGCTCAGAGTGGATCTAGTATGCTCATGCTGTATTTTTTTTTCTGGGAGTCCATTTGATCAACCATGTGGGATTTACAGTTATCTTCTACATGACACTGGTTCAGCCCCACAGTCTTTCACTATCTGAAAAAAATTACTCTTTACCCTTTAATGCCACATTTCCTCTAACTGAAGGCCCCATCACAAACAGGAGGATAGTGCTGCCATGCTCACAGACAGAGCTGTGTGTGATAGCCCTGCTAAAGAGATTCTCTAGCTCAAAGGAATTACTTCTACTATATATTAATGAATATATCTAATATCACAATGGGCATCCAGATATAGATATAGATATATTTAAGACTAATGAACATCAAGGATTGGTACAAAATAATCTTGTCATTGCCCATGATTTTGCTATTTTGAGTTCTTAGTTCGAGTTTGTTTTTTTGTTTTTTTAATTAGAGTTTATTCGTTTCCTCAGTTCTTTCTCTTTGTTTTCCTTTGGTGTCTTTTCCCTTTATTAAATTTACTTTTGTGTCTGAGGTTCCCAGTTTAGTTATTGTTATTTTCTTTCTGAATTACTTTACTCGTTAATTGTCTTCTGTGTCTCATATTCAGTTCCTTCTTCCTCCCCTGTGATTGTGTTGATTCTGTGCACCAGTGTCTCATTTCCTTGATTAACTTTTACTGTGTGAGTATACATAGTGCTGTCTTCTCTTTGTCTGTGCTTGCAGTTTTTGTTTATTCTCCTAGTTTGTTTGCATGTATCACCTCTGCTGTTGGATTTATGAAACTTATTATTTATTGGGCTTTTATCCACCAATAAAGTTGCATTTTGTTTATCCCACCTGTATCCTGAGTCTATATTTGGGTCCTTAACCTAAAAACTGTGACATATCTGACCTCAAGCTTGAACGGAGGCACTTAAAGACTGACAAAGCCAAGCTTGTTCAAACACTGTCAGACAATGCTTGGATAAGACAGGTTATAAGGCTTAATCTATCCGTCCCATTTACTGCTTGTCCAATTCAGGGTCATGGGGTGACTGGAGCCTATCCCAGCTGTCATACGGTGAGAGGCCACATTTGAGCTATGGCCAAATAAAACATCTATCCTCTGAGATCAAGTCAAGGTTTGTGGAAAAAGGAAAATAAGGAAAATATTTTTCAGAATATTTTTGGCCACTCAAGGGTGGACAGACAAACAGCAAACTTACAAGAAAATACCCAAAAAGGAGAGAGAAAAGTGTTACCTGTACACTAAAAACAGAAGTATTTGTTTCTAGGCAATGTATTAAAGGCCAAGTTGTTTTCATTTCTCCTGCTCATTTGAGCCATTTAAAGATTTCGTCCCTAAGCAAACGTCTGAACCCATGGTACTGTGAGTGATGGGAGACAAGAAGAAAAATTCTTCTGTATAAAAATGTATGATAATGTTTATTTGTAAGTAAATGTGGAGGATCATATGTCATATCGAGTAATTAATTTCTGTATCTTTCTGTAGCAACAATTACTAAAGTCAAGAGTGGTGCAGCCCACTCACAAATCAGAAAATTCAGTGGGGCCTTAAATCTTAACTTTAAACAAAATGAAAGTGATGTATTTCCTTGAACATTTTACTCAAAAAAATATAAGCAACACAGGCTGTTGGCTATAAATTGCTAATGCTACCTAGTGTTAAGGCCAATGTATGACCCACTTTCAGTACAAGAGCAAAAAAATTTAGGTCAGATTAATGAGTCGTACCACAAACTAACCTGCTATTACCAATTTGAATTCTGTCTTATAAATCAAACTGTCTAACTGTACATACTCACTTGAGTGAGTAATTTCAACCACAATTTCTCTTATTTCTGCAGCCAATCTGCAGTACCTTTGATGCCTAGCAGGGTGCCTCAACCCACACTTTAGGAACCACCATTCTACTGTTCTAAAGCAGTAATGTAGACTTGTACACATTTACAGTTATTGTTGGAATCATAAATGAACAAAACATATAGAAAGATCAATTGCACAATTGTTCATGATGTTATCTTACGAGTAATATTGACCAGATATCAATATCATTCAGGGTTATTGTGACACTCTTAATATAAACACAACTTTACGATTTTAAATGTATAAACTGTAATTTGTAGCAATGGGAATTGCATTTACCCATGTGTTCCGCCCGGAGTCTTGAGAGTGTAACACCGGAAGGTGAGAAGTAGACTCATGACTGTTTATTAAGAGTTTAAAATAAGTTTACATCGGACGAGGGAAAGTTCAGCCGAGCATCTTGTGGAGTTTATAGAGAGAACAAGATGAAACATAATTTATCTAGAAATTGTGCACAAAAAATGTATAACTTAAACACGAGGTGGTGCTGTTACACCATTATGGTCTTTTGCGTGCCAAAGTTTTGTACTGTGAGTTTATTTTGGATGTATTCTGATGTATTCAGAGGTAAGAACCTCAACGACGTCTCTGATATGTTTCTAGATTAGTCTAGCAACCTTTTGAATTCAGATTAACGCTTTTAGTGATTGCTGTGCTTTCTGGGTTGGACTGTGTATTTCTGTATAAAATTACCGGTGGGCTGCATTTTCTTTTTGGGGGAGTAGGGGGATTTAATAGCTCCACTTAGCATCTACGAGCAATGCTAAGTGGCTACAGCTGAAGTGGATGTATCAGCAGCAGCAGCCTTACTTCTGCTGCCCGGTGGAAAAGAGGCTACTGCTGCTGAAAGGAAGGGGTGGGGGCGCTATCACCATGGTAACAGATTAAAGGCAAAGCTATTTCGGCGTTTCTGCTGCAGTAACTTCAGAATATGAACCCAAGGGGATTTTTTTTTAGAGTTAAATTATATTAGGGAGGTGATATTTCTATTTGGCTCAAATGCCACTTTTTCAAACTTCTTTGCTCCTTTAAACATCCCTAATACAGCAGTGCCAACTCTTTCAGTGCGACGAGCAGAGAGCAGGAGGGGGGGAGGAGGAGGATTGACAGCAGATGCCTTTGCAGCAGAGGACCAGAGAGGATGTATGTCCGTGTGTGCTGTTCCGGGACAAAATCCGCACATGTTTAAACGTTCACTTATCGAAAATTAAACCGCGAGATTTTACGAGTTTGTGAGAGAAAGCAAAGACAATTCAAAGCGCAGTGTCAGAGGGAATTCTTCTCTAAAGAAGATGGACGGGACGACCTGAATAGACGATTGGATCACTTCATTTAAAAGATGTATTTCGTGCTATCATTTTTTTTTCTTGATTAAATCAACTTGGATGTTCTATTGAGACCAGTCACTCAAAGCCTAGCTAACGATGGAGAGTGGAGTTTTTCTGCCCTGTCTGGATCAGTTCATGCTGAGCCCACTTGTCACTTGGGTAAGTGATGTACAATGCTCTGGTCTCCTCACAGATACTGTGATATCGACCTCAAATCCCATATTCTCTTTGCTGTTTAGGTGAGGACATTCGTGCCAAATGATGGGGGCATGCACTTGGATTTTTCTGAACTGCTGGATGGAGTCTTTCTAAACGACATAATGACCCAAATGTAAGTAATTTTATCCCAGTTTGAGCCTCCTGTTCATTTATCTGATTTTCAATCTAAGTTGTGTCAAGATAAATTCAGATTTTTGGCTGACTGTGGTCAATAAAGAATCTTTTTTTTTTTGCTGATTTCTGATCCTCTTGCTTCATGGTGTAGCATCCACTGATACTGTATGAAGCATCTGCTAACATTCTTATCCAGGGATCAACAGTACCAGCTTTGTTACTCTGCAGTAATAAAGGGGATCTTTGTAGTCAGCTGCAGACTTCCTCATTACTGACAGGTTTGGGTGTCTGACATAAATGTTAGAATTAGCATAAAAGTTACCCAGAGATGTGCGGCTTGAGACAGACCAGACTGAAGGCAAGAGATTAACCAAAACATGAGAGACCTCATCCATACTGGCAAGATGCTACTTAAGAGATTATGACAGTTTTGCCTTATGTTCTGAGGGAATTACCCTCGTCCTTAGCAAACACTACCAAACCAGTGTGTTAAGCCTTCATGTGCAAGTTAAATGACACTTCAAAGATTGATAGATGACTCCTAACTAAAACTGAAGCACTCCAAAGAAAGAGGAAAAAAACTATGATCGAGTGCACTTGTGGATAATGCTCTTTAGCCATTGCAAATCTATAGTATCCATTCACCCCAATTATCTCCCCAGGGTCACAATAACCAGTTCTACATGAAAAAAAAAAAGTTGCACTGAAGGGAGGGGAAGAGGCGGGATAATCTCCTGGATTGGGAAGACCCTTTGGGATTAGGGCCTGGTGTTTAGTGCCACTGGGACACAGATGGGAGGGGGAAAGAGTACAGAACAGGACAAACAGCACACAGAGGGAGACTCGGCAGCTCAGCATTATATTTGTGTCTGTTTCAATAATTATGACTGACTCTTTTTACGCTTTGCCTTCTTCTTTTTATCATCGTATATTAAGCGTATATATATACCTGTTTCACTTTCTCAGTAATGAAATCTTACCTCCATAACAACCTATAACAACATCAAGCTTTAGAAACACAACAAAACAAAACTCCAGTTTGTTGGCAGGAAGGAATGATGTCACACAGGCTAAAGTTGGGAATGAATAGGGATCTTGTGAATGTTTCCGAGTCAAGATTTCTATCAGTTGCAGCTTCTTCTTATCCAAACATGTTAATTATGTTTGACTGCTTGCTGGTTGGTTTGAAAATGGCAGTAATGTCAAGTAAAACACTTTTATGTTACATTTTCAGAAATCCTTCAGCTTCATCTCAGGGTGCAAAGAAAATGAGCAAGGATCCAAGTCAGAGGATCCAGAACCTGAACTTTCTCGTGCAGCAGATCAAGACATTTTACCTGGTGAGTTCCCATTTTTTTATAGATACAGCAGCAGCTAAGCTTTCAATCTCCCTTAACATCAGATTATAATATAGTCTGGGTTTACTTTAACTTCAACATACTGGATGACTTAGCAGATCAACTAGTTCTTCTTAAGATGCATGGCCTAAATTTCAGTCATGTGAACATCTGTGTAATCGGCACAGGAGCGGCATTAGAGCACAGCCAGAGCCAGAGTAAAGCTGCAGTCAGAGTCACAGACAGAGCTTTAGACTGACGTATAAAGTTGCAAAATTCATGGGCAGACACCAGTGGTGTTAAAATCTTGGATTTTCTGTCTGTGTCAGAGTAATTAAGCACAATTTAACCCTTGAAATCAGTCAGAATCACCAGAGAAGCGATTTCACTGAGAACAGGACAATGAATTGATTATCTTAAGGAAAGGATAATCCACACAAATGAAACCACAGTAGCAGTATTTCTACTGTAGTTGGTTTTTGAAAACATACATGTATGTCTGCTAGTTATGTTGTTAATAGTACCTCTGCACACCAACACAATGCATTTTAAATCAAAGAGTCAACATTCAATGAAGTTCAGACTTTCATCTTTAATTCAAGAAATCAAAAAAATGCATTAATTGTTTAGGAATTATACACAATTTTATACAGATCGTCTATTTTTATACTAATCTTAGAGGCTGAAAAGTAACAGAACAATTGACAAACTCAGTAATGAGGTCCAAAGGGATGTCCATGCAAGTGAAGATAATCTTTAGACTGAAAAACTAGAATCAATCTGTCAGAAACTTTAACAGTGGACAAATTATTCTTTAAAAAGGGTGCATTCCAACACGTTCTCACTCCCAAAGCGTAACATTTTACGCTAGGTGACAAAACGTCGACATGTTACGCCTCGGGAGTGAGAACGGGCTGTGCATTCTGAACTATACCGGGCTATGATCTCTACTCTGATGTAGCTAAATGCTGCAAAATTGATTGAACAGCAATTCACAGCATAAATAGATGGTGACCCAAACACACTGTAAAAGCAAACCAAGAGTTTATCAAGGCAGAGAAGTGGGATATTCTTCAATGGCCAAATCAGTTATATTATCTCACCTCAGTAGAACAGGCTTTTCAGTTATTGAGGGCATAACTGACGGAGGAGAGAACCAACAGAAGGCAGGCAGGAGGAAAAGTCTGGTAGAGCATCTCAATGGAGGGAACAGTATTTCGTGATCTTCATGGGTTCTAGACTTAAGACTTGCTGTAAATGATTTTTTTTATCCAAATGTTAGAACAATCCTTATTTCTTTAAAATTATGTCAGTTTGTCCACTTACTTTTGAAACTTTGAAAATGAGGAACTATGTATAAAAACGTCTGCAGTTCAGTTAATGCTATACTTACGTTAAACTCATCGAGTTAAAGCTGAAACTCTGCACTCGACTTCTCTATACAGTAACGTTACACAAACAGCTATATTACACAAACTGTGTCACTATCCAAAGACTTCAGGACCTAACTGTACACATTTTAAGTTGTTTGTCCCCAGTGAATGGAAACAGAGACAGTCTGAGATAAACTGCAGCGTGCCATGTTTATTTTTGCATTAAAATTATTATTAGTAAGGCACTGTAGATCTAGGGCATCTAGAAGTGTTGCAGTCTATTTTTGGTTATTTTCATTCTCTAAGATCAGTTAAAAGACTTGACCGCTGCACTGGTTTAACTGGAACTTTCAGCTAAATGTCAGTGTGTGAACATGGTTCAAAGTTACAAGGCTTACATGTTTAGTATGTATGACGCTGTCTACAATTACAACATGAGTATAGCATCTAGCTTGCTGTCATTTAATAATTTGTGCTAAACAAATAGTGCAGCTGCAGCTGTTTGAATTAGTGTATTTTTGTTTGATTTTGACCTAATGGAGCTAAAGCTTACATTAAGGAGATGCAGTGATTCAATATGAAAGAGACAGAATAATAACAAGTGCAGTTCTATAGAGGAGCTTTCGCATAAGGTTCAAAAAGAAAGGATGATGGGAAACTTAGGCAGGGACAAGGCTGCAGCAGTTTTACAGAATTTCACCACGGCACCAGGGAAACTGGCTCTGTCATTTACCCATTCAGAGCACTCACCATTTGTTGGCAGTGTTTCTATACATGTATTTGAGCAGGTCCTATGTGCTGTACATACATACTTCTCCATCTATTCAAACACTTTGGCTAGAATGCAAGAAGTGTTTTGTCCTTGTTTCACTTTAGCCTAAATGTGGGGTTTTTCTCTAACCATCTCTCTTCTCTTTTCTGTCTCTTCTTTTGTAGGATAATCTGAGACAATTAATCATGACTCCTTTGCCAAATGTGTTGCTGCTTGGCAGGACTCCTTACTGTGGTATGCTCTTTAAAACGATTATACATTCCCAATATGCACCGCTTGATTTTCAGTGGTCAGTGATTTCTGAATAGTTAACAATGAAAACCTTTGAGTCTGTAAAATGAAACAGACTCTTTTCAGCTCCTTTAATTCAACTGCACACCGCTATCAGTCTGATAGCCGCACTAACTTCTGATGGCAATGCTTCCGCAAGTGATGACCCAAATACACCAACCAGCGCTGTGTTCAGTTTAAATCCGTGACAGCAGTCCTACTTCGATCCAGTGGGTTTGTTTTCCAATAATTCAATTTCTTTACTCTCATAGAACAAAGCCTGGATGAAATGAGGAAACTTTTGCTATTACTATTGGGATGTGCAGTTCAGGTAAATACTGAGTGATTCATATTTTAAAATGGTGTTTATGTTTTACGTTTCTGGGTCAGATTTGTGCATTTTTGCGTTTTTACAGTGTGAGAAGAAAGAGGAGTACATTGAGAGAATCCAGACACTTGACTTTGAGACAAAAGCAGCAATAGCTGCTCATATTCAGGAGGTATTTGACTTTATATGACATATGCTTTGAATGCTACAGCGTTTTTTTTTTACAGGTAATCATTTGTTTTTGTGCAGTTGTTTGTGTAGTTGCTGTGTTTTGTATTATTCTTTCCTCAACTACGCTGATTGTCATGTCCCGTGTTTAACAGTTGACTCACAGTCAAGACAATGTGCTGGATCTGCAGTGGTTGGAGTCTAGTGAGCTGCACCCCGATGATATGGAGGCAGCAGTAAGGAACATGACCACACACCTCCGACACCTGCTGGATCAGAGGGATACCCATCTGGAGGTACTTAATTTTCATATTTACAAACAGTATTAGCTACATATTTTTATAGGAACAATGGATATTATTTTATTAAGATGCTTTTCATTTTAGACTGAGCTCAGATACTGTACACTCATCACTAATGTTCAACCTGTAGTATTAATCCTGCTTCCTATTTGCAGACTATAGCAGAGCTAATGCAGGAGAAAGAGGGTGTGGTAAGTTTGCTCAGTAGCCCCTCCAGCCCACAGTCTGCCAGCTACTCTCCTACAATTCAGCAGCAGCAGGTGGGGACCCAGCAACACCTTGCAGTCGAACTGGCTGACTCTAAGGCAAAGATCAGACGACTTAGACAAGAACTGTAAGTATGTGATAGGTGGGAAAAATAATTGTTTTCTTTGTTTGTTGACTAAAATTAGCTTAAAAAGTTAAGATATATTTTACACTAACTGGAGATCAGAACATTTTCATGTGAAAGTTACTACATAGATTGGATCAATGTTAAAAAAAGGCAAACTAATACAAAAGAGGTTGTAGTAAGTTGGAATTTTTGTAGAACTTTTCTGCCCAGATTTATTTCATCTTTTGTCCCCTTCATGTCACCAAAATGTTTGCAGAGTAAAGCGTTTGCTTTTCTCCCACATTAAAAGATTATTAGGTTAAGCATTGTAGAGTTCCTCCTAACGGTGCTGATTGGTAAATGGGTTTCCTCTGTGTAACTGCCAGTAGGGAATAAATAGGAGGCAGAGAGAGAGAGAGATAGTACAGGATAAGAGATGCCCTGCAGAGTTTGGCCCACATTACTGCCTGCTTGGCAGGTTCAATGCCTATGCACTACCACTGACCCATATTTGCTCTGCATATCTGCAGATACTGCACACACGAACACACGCACGCTAAAGCTGATCCAATCAAGATCTCAGTTCCATCATTGCTGTCCATCCCATCAGCTCACATACTGTTCAGAAACACAATGTCACATAAAGCCATGCTCTGATTTTTTTGAATGGCCTTAGACTATTCTTTTTTATATAAGAAAATTAACACACTTTTTTTGTCATCAGCATGTGGGAAGGAAAGAAATGAAGCTTAACAGCTAATGTTTGATCCATTTTGTCAGAATGGCTTATATTTCTGTTATGCTTACTTATTATTTAAACATTTTCAATTCGTGTTTAAATTGTAGCGCATGCTAACCTCCCAACTTTATGTCTCTCTGTGATCCACACATGACACCAGAGAGGAGAAGAGTGAACAAATGCTGGACTGCAGACATGAGTTGGAGAACATGGAGGCTGAGCTGAAGAGAATCCAGCAGGAGGTCTGAAGTCAAAGAACACGTTGAAAAAAGAAAAAAAAAAAATCACAGCTAATGGTGACAAACAGTAACCTCCTGACCTCTCTGCAGCTTATGCAGATTATTGAACGCTGTACTTTGCTGCAGCTCCGTGCTTAATAACTACTAACTTAAACCTCTGAACACTGACTCAGATGTACAGCTAAAGCCCCTGTGGATTTGTCTGCTCGGGAAATCTCAATTTGCATTTGTGGCTTAGATGGTCACACTAGTTAACATGGTTCATATATTTATAACAATTAAATATTTAGTGAAAATAAAAGCAGTATTTAATTTCTTACAGCCATTTTTGTCTAGTGGAATGGAAAAAGTTATTATATCACCTTAAATTTTATATTGTTGTGAAACACTTAATCATGATCTTTGTCTCTAAAGGTTCTTTATTAATAACATTTTACTTACTTATATGTGCCTTGGCTTTCCCTGATAAAGTTATCACATGACAACAGATTGGATGTTCACGTCTTACCATAACAAAAAACACACAAATCTTCCATTCGTGTTTCCAACTAAACTAAGTCAGTGTTCTCTGCTGTTTTAGCTATTTGATGTTGAACTGATGTTTGATGATGAACTTTAGAGTTTATGGCGGAAATTTCTGACTATAAAAAGCTGTATCAAGCTTAAGACTTTTTTGTTATAAAACATTCTTTTCTCTTAACTTTACCAGAATTCCCAGTTGCTTCTGGATGCACGCGCAGCCCGCACTTACCGTGATGAACTGGATGCCCTGAGAGAGCGAGCCATCAAGGCGGACAAGCTGGAGAGTGAAGTGGGACGCTACAGGGAGCAACTGCACAAGATGGAGTTCTACAAAGCCAAAGTGGAGGTTGAGGCAGAATAAATACATGTAGAACATACATACATTACAAACATACAATAGACTTTTAATTAACTAGTGTAGTGAAAGATTCAAATAAAGAGAAATATGATGATTGGGTGGGATTCAGTGTGGTTTACTATTTAAGGTGAATTTAAATATTTTTTCATGTTTCAGGAGCTAAAGGAGGATAATAGGGTACTCCAGGAGACTAAAGAGGTTTTGGAAGATCAACTGGAAGGCTGGAGGGCACGCTCAGATAAAATCCACCAGCTGGAGAAACACAATCTGCTGTTGAAGGCCCAGGTCCATGACATGGAACAGGTCAGACATCTCCACAGAGTTTACCAGAAATATCATTTAAAATATCTGGAAGGTTAGATTTCATCTTTAATGTTCATCTAGCTTGTTCACCAGCTGGACAGGTAGCGCTCTTATACCACCGCTTATAGTTTGGGTTTTCACTTAAGGAGAGGGAGGCAGATCGGAGGCGCATTGAGGAATTGCAAACGGACAACTTGGCTTTGTGTTTGGCACAGAGGAGGAGTATGGAGGAGTCCCAGCACCTAGGCTGGGAGTTAGAGCAACTCTCCAAGACCACAGAAAGCTCCCAGGGTAAGAGTGGGTGTAAAGAAGGAATAATGAGAGCTTAGGCTAATCTACAATATATTGCCAAAAGTATTCACTTACCCATCCAAATCACTGAATTCAGGTAGTGTGCAGAGGTGACCAACTTTCTGCAGAGTCAGTCACTACAGACCTCCAAACTTCACGTGGTCTTCAGATTAGCTCAAGAACTGTGTGTAGATAACTTCATGGAATGGGTTTCCATGGTTGAAGAGCTGTATCCAAGCCTTACATCTCCAAGTGCAATGCAAAGCATTGGATACAGCGGTGTAAAGCATGCCCCCACTGGACTCTGGAGTGATGCATCACACTTCCCCATCTGCCAATCCAATGGATAAATCTAGGTTTTATAGTTTTCCAGGAGAATAATAATTTTATGACTATATTATCCCAAGTGTAACGTTTGGTGGAGGATGGATTATGGCATGGGATTGATTTTCAGTTGGGCTCGGCCCTGTCACGGCTGCATAGCCGGTGTGGCTAACCTCTCACCCTGGGTCAACACACCTGAATCACATGATTAGTTTGTTACCAGGCCTCTGGAGAACTTCAGGACATGTTGAGGAGCTAATTTAGCCATTTAAATCAGCTGTGTTGGTTCAAGGACACATCTAAAACCTGCAGGGACACCGGCCCTCGAGGCCTGGAGTTGCCCACCCCTGTCCTAACTAATAATAGCAACACAAGAACTTAACATATTTCCAATATAACATAAGGCACCAATAATACAAAAACAACCTCAAAATGTCAGGCTACAGACCCAGCCCCTGACAGACCCCTTAGTTCCAGTGAAAAGAATGAAGACATTTTGGACAATTTAATGCTCCTAATGTATAGGAATAGTTTGAAGATAGCCCAGTGCATTCAGATGAGCAGTGCACAAAGTCCTAAAAGAAATGGATCAGCAGGTTTGGCCTGAAAGACCTTGACTGGCCTGCACAGAGTCCTGAGACTACAAGCCAGGCATTCTCGTCCAACATCATGTCCAACCTCTGGATGAATGGTCAAAATGTTCCATAAGCACACGCCTAAACCTGGTGGAAAGGCTTCCCAGAAAAATGTGAAGCTGCTATTTCAGGAAAGGATGGGACGACATCATATTAAACTCTGCGAGTTAAGAATGCTGTGTCATTCAAGTTCATATGCGTGACTACTTTTGGCAATATAGTGTACTTTCCAGTGAGAGTAGATAAGGATAAGTTATGTAAAGGTGTGCATGCATTATTGTGCCATCTCTTAAATAAGTTATTTACTTGAAATACTCAACAATCAGGCTTAAGATGTGACTTTTATTGTCTTTGTTAAATGAATCTCTGTTACAAAAAGTGAATCAGAGGCATGTCTGTACATATGAGTGGCGCTTCTACTGATACCAAACTTATTTTTAATGATATTTTTGCAAATAGCAGCATTGCAGAATGTGAAAGTGACCAGTTAATAACATTCCTAGAAAAGTGAGCTATTTTCACTTGTTTCTCTCAAGCGTCTTGCAAACTAACTGTGTGTTTGTGTGTTTGTCAAAAGGCCAGCAGACCCTGAGTGAGGAGGTCAGTGAGAGGGCCTGCAGTCGATTGCTGAAACTGGAGAAAGAGAACAAACATCTCCTGAAGATTATAGAGGAGCTCAGAGCTTCTGTTAATAACATCACACAAACCAAACATAGCCACCTGGCGATGTGTAGTAACAACTGTACCTCATCAACAGACGAGTCCTCTGTGTTGCAGACCTCCTGCTCGAATGCTAAAAATCACTCTAATGGAGTCTCCCTCAGTATTGTAACAGAGTCGATGCTAAATGGGGATTTAAGCTGCCATCAGCAGCTAGACACCGAGGAGTTGGAGCGAGTCCAGAGTGTGAACCATCTCACAGCTAATCCAGTGCGTAATATCCAGGAGAAAGGACAGCTAGAGGATGGAGATAGTGGAGACCATTTCAAAGAAAGGATGTCTGATTTGGAAGTCTTAGAAAACAATCACAATAGGCGCCATTATTTTGTGAGGTCACATGATCACTCGCCTGGCTCAAAGAACAGCAGTCCCCGCCATGAAAGCATCTTCACAGGTCTGCCAACACGCTCCTCCTATGCCAGCAAGCACACACAGCGGCTAGAGGCCAAATGCAGGGCCCTGGACACAATAAATCAGCATCTACAAACTTCACTTGACAACACTGGTAGGTCCCATAGAAAATAAGTAGTGTTTTTGTACTTATATAGCAAAACATTTTCAGATTAATTTATTTCTTCTATCATTCTCCATGTTCAAGACCGAAAGGTTCAGCGTCTAGAGGCAGAGGTTGAGGAGCTGGAAGCAGAGAATCAGAGCCTGCAGGCCTCTTTAGAGGAACTTCGCATCTCTGCACGACGCCTGGAGCAGTTAGAAACAGAGAAGCAGACCCTGGAGCATGAAACAACTGCCCTGGAGAGAGACAAGAGGCAGCTAGAGAAAGAGAATCGACGACTCCGGCAACAGGTGGACAATTTTTTTTTTAAAAATAAAGATATCAGTTTTCTAGCGTTAGATAATGTTTGGAAACCTTATCGACTGTTCTACTTTCCTGTATTTCAGGCTGAAATCCAAGAAGCCAAATTAGACAGCAGTAATGTCTGTATGGCTAGCTTGGAAAGGGAGATGCGTTTTCTTGTAAAGGAAGTGGACGGATTAAGGGAAACTGCTGAGAGGGTGAAAGGCCTGGAGAGAGACAACAGAGAACTGACCAAGCAGGCTGCTATCGACCAGAGAACCCTGGCAACCCTCAGAGAAGTGAGGACTGACTGGATGCATAACATGACCGACAGCGTTTAATACATTTATTAGACTGTCACCCAATCTAAGGTTTATGCCAAAGCTGGCCTAACCGTACTGGTAATTACTAAAATGATTTTATTTTGTGTTTCTGTAATCATTAATACACCAGAAGCACAAGCTTTTTATATCAACATTACATTTTTAACACTAAAATAAAAATATTGTTGTTATTCATGAATTTTCAAATTTACAGTTTTACTAAAAATACTGAAAAAATAGTAAAGAACATCATTATGTTTTGATTAAGATCCCAAATTTTAATTGTTTACTTGCAGTAAAAATTGTCTACTTTGCTGGCTCAAATTTAGGTATAAACATGAATTCATTTTGTTATTTACCTAATAAATAACAATATAATTTTTAGTTTTACACAAGCTTTTGACAGATTTCTAAAATATTCATATTTTCTTTATTTTTTATGAGTGGTGGTCTAATAAATGTGTTAAGCACCTTAACCTTTAGTGGCAGTCTTCATATAACTACTTCAGGCCAACTAAATGACATTGCCGTCCCTTACATAATTTCCTTAGGGATTAATAAAGTATTCTGATTTTGATTCTGATTAAGCAATACTGCTATTATGGAAACCTGTTTGTTTTATTTGAAATGTATTGTCTATCTTTAGGAGCTAGTTAGTGAGAAGCTGAGAACCCAGCAAAGAGACAATGAACTAGAGAGGCTTTCCCATGAGCTGGAAATGAAGGTCCTGAACCAGGAGAGTGCACATCAGGCTGAACAAGAGAGACCAGATAACAGGTCTGTGCATAGTCTTTGGAGCTTTCTGTTCCCATCACGTAACTATTTAAGAGAATGTTATAACAAATGCAAAGTTTTATAACGCAAAATAATTTTCTATACACAGCAGGTTCAAAATGCTCGAGTCTGAGCTGGAGACATCTCTGAAAAAGTCTCTGCAGATAAAAGACGACAAGTTGGCTTCTTTGGAGGCCCGTCTGCAGGAATCCTCCTCTCTGAATCAGCAGCTGCGCCAGGAACTAAAGAGTGTAAGGAATAAAGTTAAGCTTCCCAGACCTGTTAGTTTCTCTGGATCCACTTGAACGACTGTCTTCCATCACACAGGTGAAGCTCAGCTATGAAGCCCTGCAACAGAGGCAGGAGGAAGAGAGGACAACATCAAGTTCCACACCTCCAAGAGAAACTGGCAAGGCCATGAGTGAATGGCTACGTGAAAGTCAGGAAGCTACCAAAGAACTGCTAAAGCTAAAAGATCGCCTCATTGAAGTCGAGAGAAATGTAAGTGACATTGTGTGTGTGAGAGAGATTGGGTGAATGAGACTCGTAGTAAAAAGTGCTTTGAGTGCTCAGTTAAAATAGAAAAGTGTCTAAATAAGTAGCAGTCCATTTACATTTCTGTAAACACATAAAGAGGAACATAGAACACATAAAGCTGTACAATATTAAATTATATCATGGGTTCCTGTACACAGAGATTCCCTATTTTTGATAATGGCACACAAATTATGCTAAAGCTAATACCACGCTACAGTTTGTCATAATATCTTCCTGCTCTCTTATGCAGAATGCGACACTGGAGGCAGAACGCCAGGCTTTACAAGCCCAGCTAAAACAGCTGGAAAGTCAGTCTGACAGCCAGCAGGCTCAGGTCCTTGCCCTGCAGCGGCAGGCTGCCTCACTGCAGGAGAACAACACAGCATTGCAGACACACAATGCAACCCTGCAGGTGTCATTACAATACACACTAGTCTCTGTAACAGAATTCACATAAAAGCTTCTGTAATATCCTCTGGTAAGCTTCTGCTCTTGTAAACAGCATACATAAACTATTTATGTTACATTAATTCCTTGGTGTTTTTCTCCAGGTGGAAAAGTCAACACTGAATTCACAGAGCGCCTCCCTTATGGCCCAAAACACTCAGCTGCAGCAGCAGCAGTCTAAGGCAGAAAGTGAACGGGACAGTGCTATACATGAACGTGAAGAGCTGCGTGGTGCTCAAGAGCAGCTGTTACGAGATCATGAGCACCTGGCAGTCCTGCATGAGCGACAAGCCATGGAGTATGAGGCCCTGATGGGCAAACACGGCTGTCTGAAAAATGCCCACCGCACACTGGAACTGGAGCATCGCACTCTTCAAGACAGGTAGGTCACAAGAGAGCTGTGGACGATGGTAAAAGTTTGCATACAAGTTCATTTAAACCACTTGTCTTAAGGATCATTCATATCTTTAATCTGAGCATTGCCAGTTAACCTAAACCCAAACATGAACTTCATATTCATGTTTGGATTGTTATTTAGATACAACAGCCTGTTGCAGCAACGTAGCAAATTAGAAGACCTGGAGAAAGCCCTCAAGGAGGAGCAGATGAGGATGGCTTTGGAGAAAGAACAGCACAGGACAACGGCTGCTGAGTGCTGCAGACTCCGTGATGAGAAAGACTGGTGAGAACGTGCATGCACACAAACCTACACACACACACAAACTCCAGAGCATGTATATATATGTGGATATATCAACAAAGGAAATTTTTCTCATGATACATAATTTTTTAAGGCTGAACCAGACATACCGCCAGCTTCTTAACGATAACGAAGCGCTGACATCAGATCACAAGCAGCTCAAGAGCCAGCTGAATGAGGCCAAGCTGGAGCACACGTGGCTAGAGGCAGACTTTTCGAAGCTCAAAAAGGACTATCAGCAGCTCGACATCACGTGCACAAAACTCACAAACCAGTGTGAGGTATGCTTTCAAATCCTGTGAATAATCTGACGGTTGCATTAAAATAACAACTTTCAACCATTTTTTTCAAATGCTTAACCAATTCAGAATTCCAAAGGGGCTGAAACCTATCAACCCTATTTTCACAATTGCATATCAGTGCGACTTTTGATAGATGTTTATTTATAAGCATGCATGTTCATCTGACGCTTAGCTGCTGAGCCAGTTGAAGGGCAACCTCGAGGAAGAGAACCGCCACCTGCTCGCCCAGATTGAGACCCTGATGCTACAGAACCGGACTTTGCTGGAGCAGACTATGGAGAGCAAAGATCTCTTTCATGTTGAAGAACGCCAGTATATGTAAGTGCACAGGACAATAGTAAGTTTACCATGATCAAATCTTCATGCTATAGTATTTTGCTAATGGACTTAACAATGTTTGGTACCTGCAGACAACAAAACATTTCGCTAATTAGGATATCAAAAATGCCCCTTTAGTGAGACCTAAATTCTATTGATGATTAACCTATAATCTCTCTCTTTTCAGTGACAAGCTTAATCATTTGAGGAGGCAGAAAGAGAAGCTGGAGGAAAAGATAATGGACCAATATAAGTTTTATGAGCCCTCGCCTCCTCGCAGGTAAGGGGACACCTTTATTTTCATGTTTATGTTGATGAAACAAGTTTTATAACTTTTTACATAAATTCCAGTTCATAGAGACAGTTATTTGATCAATTAAGGCAATTTCATAGCATGGAACATGATTCATTTGTATGTAGTCATATTTCTGGCATGTGAATGCATAAGGATAAAGAAAAGTGAAATGTTCAGTGCATCATGGCAAGACCCTCAGCAGCCTGAACCTATAGCTGCATAACTCAGGCTAGCTTCAGGCTCACGTGAGTCACTAAGCCTTATACTTATACTAATTAGAGGATCCTCATACCTGAAGGCTCTGCCTCCTGTTCAACTTTTGGAAACCATTGGAACTAGGGCTGCTCAATTAATCGAATTTTAATCACGATTACGATCTGGGCTTTCAACGATCATTAAAAATGACTGAGCCGATTATTAGCCCCTCCCTCATTTATCCGCGACACCTTAAAGGCCGTCTGTGAAAATATTGTCGGGCATAAACCGGTCCGTGGCGCAAAAAAGGGTGGAGACCGCTGATTAAGAGGACCCGAGGGAAGCTCGGAAAGCTAAGCAGAAGTTATTTGGAGAGTGACTGCTGTTGGTTGAAAAGAGAGTTAAAAAAAAAAAAAAAACTTCAGTGGTGTTGCACACTATTTTATATTATTTTTTTAAAGTCATTGTTAACCCTTTAAAGCCGGTCAGAGCAGCACGCTCCGTTTTGCGTAACTATTTTTAAATCCCTGTAGAACCTGAACCGTGTAAGCTAGCGCAATAATTTGTTTTGCATATGAAACCGGAGGAGTTGTACTTACATCTTATGCCATCAGCTTGTCCTCAGTCACGGTTTCGTTCCACATATAGCTCTGCAAAAATTGCATAAAAAGCGCTTGCAGGAACAAAAACATAATATTCCAGAAACACGCTTTGCCGTTCCTATCAGCTGTTCGTAACACTTCCCACAGTGAAATGATGCACATGCTGTTTTCTTTGCAAATTTGCATCATAGGATTGTTTTTTGTTTTTCCTGCAGTATATAAAAATTGCTGTATCTCCAAAATAAAACTATGAAGACACTCAAAATAAATTTCCTGTTGTTGTAAACTATTTTTTTGCAACTTTATTGTATTTAAAGCTTTGAGGGATAAACCTCTTAAATTTCTCCAAGTAGAAATATATGTAAACAAAACAAAAGCGATTTTCAATTTTTTTGTAGTTTATTGCACTTTTTTGCAATTTATGTAATTACTATGGACTTAATGCATACATATTATTAAAATATGGGCTATAACAGTTGTATTGATGTATAGCAACTTGAAATGCTCCCACAAATGGCACTACAACATGTAAAAATATATATATATATAAGCTCTGGTGGACTTGGTTCTATGGTAGGTCTTAAAGGGTTAAATAAATATCGTCAAATAATCGTGATCTCAATTTCAGTGAAAATAATCGTGATTATCATTTTTGCCATAATCGAGCAGCCCTAATTGGAACTAGAAGTAAGCCTGCACACTGAGAGTGAAGGTCTCTGTTGGGATACATCACACCAGTGTGTGAATGGGTGGATGACTGGATATGTAAAGCGCTTTGGGGTCCTTAGGGACTAGTAAAGCGCTATATAAATACAGGCCATTTACCATTTTTACATCTTTAAGATATTCCTGAATGAACTTCAAGTATTGATTGTTTAATCTGATCACAAGAATTTCAAGCTTAATTCGATGGGTAAGTGGTGATGCTTAACCACATCGATGCCCAGTGCATTTTCTGTGCAGACCATCCTCTGTGTTATATTATTTATTTGATTTCCCTTGAATTATCTGCTCTTCCACAGACGTGGGAACTGGATTACTTTGAAGCTGAAGAAGCTGATGAAATCCAATAGCCGCGAGCATGGGCCTGAACGCCCACCCACACCCACACACTCAGGCGTTCCTGAGCCTCAGCTCTCCTGTCACGACAACAGTTCTTTCATCAGCTCAAATGGCTCTGGAGGCTCAGCCTCCACATCAGCATGTGATGTCATCTCACCCCAACGTAACAGCAGTGAGTATTTCCTTCTCAAATTCAAAAGATCATCATCAGAGCTGAAACATGCAGATCATACAGGTGCGTTCATGTAAGATCCAATTCACAGCCACTGTACAGAGATGCATGAGTGAAGTGACGGACAAATCAGGTCCATGTACATCTACGTGTGAAGGACGCTCATCTTCCCAGAATTTGACAAAAAAGCCATTTTCTGCCTTAAGATTTTCCATCAAGGTGCGAAAGCTTAAATAAATATGTGTATTTTAAACTAAACCTGTTTCCACATCATTTATATGTGCATTTTGGTAACTATACATATACCAATGGCAGTGTGTGAACAAACTAGTTATCAGTAACTCAGAAAGAAAACTTACAGAAGCATACTTAGTGTATTAAAAATCAGAGTATGTTGTGTGTGTTTCATGTTCAAAGCATCATTCTTTCCAGTGCATGAGGTGTGTCAAGTTTCTTGAGGAATCCTCAGTATTTCTCCCCTTTGTCTTTCTCTTGTCTTTATATTTTTATTCACTCCTCCCAACACCCTCGGCTCTCTTTTCCCCTTGTCTTTGCCCTTCCTACTTCTCCCCTCTCTTTCTTTCCCCTTACTCTCTGCTGGCATCCACACCCTCCCTTCTATCTGTTCTGCGTGTCTCCCATGTGGTCACTCTTAAAAAGCCACTCTGAAAATGTTTCCCCGTATGAGGAACCGGCTGAAGGACAGAGACAAAGTCAAGTCCCTGTTTCGGCGTTCCATATGTAAGAAAGACTGTGGTCCGTTGTCTGGCTTCATCTTGCCCTTTTTACTTACTTCAGTAATTCCAACAGCTTTGTGCTTTATGCTTTTTTAATGCTAGCATACCACTAACTCATATCTGATTTGTCATTGTCCCCAAGTTCTAAAATAACTGGGTAATGTGTTAGCAGTGTGGACATCATTGGCAAACTCATTTCACCAGCCTAATTTAAAGTTATTTGTTATGATATTGCATGTTCTTGCAGATACAGGCTGCTGCAGGACTTATTTTCTAACAGAGTGGCTATATTTGGAACAGTGTGGGGTATTTTATTAGAACCACAGAGGTCAAAGAAATGCTGCATTGCAGGAAGAGACTTTTGTGGCAGTAGCTTTGTAATCCCAGGCTGCAGTGAAAGCGAAACAGATTGAGATTATAATGTAAAAGCTCCATCCTTTACATCTGTTTATATAGTGACCACACTACTGGAAAAAAAAAACCCTCATAATCTTCACAGCCATTTCATCTTTCTGTTCCTTTACGTCATCCACATCCCACTTCTTCCATTCTTTCATCCAACAATGAAGCCCTGAGCAGCTTAGTCTGTCCCTCGCCCCCATTAGAGGTAAACTGCTTGCCTGACAGCTCAGTACAGCTGGAAGAGTCAGAAGCTGATGTGGAGGAAAGCAGGAAAGACCCACTGACCTCATCATTTACCGACTCCATCTCGTCCATCCTCCCCCTTCCTCATACCACCACTCTGCCATCTGTCCATCTCGACAGCACCACCACTGACATTGTTCCAGATGTTTCTGAGTTGACAGGTAGAGGCATCCATTAACTAGTGTTTGTTTTGTTTTTGTTTTTTCTTTTGTTAATTTTAATTGATTATATAGTAAAATAAAGTGCAGAGTAATTAAATTAAAACACTGTCACGCGCTGTTCTTGCCTAAGCATAGAAAAGTGTCATTCACACAATAATTGTTTTATTCTTTGCCCCACAGATAAGCATTCAAATGACAGCAATTTGCCATCTGGACTTGAGGACAATGATGAGCTGCAAAATCACGGTAAAACCTTTGGGATACTCATTTAGAGGATTCAACAAACATGCAGGAATTAAGACTAAATCCATCAAATCGCAATCATGACCTTGTTTCATATTAATCTCTATGTTGATCCTTAGTGCCAGCAACTGTTAACTGCTGCTCCCTATTGGTCATTTAGCATATCAAGGTGAAAGAGCAGAGAGATGTTTTTTAAAATGATTTTCATATAAATTTTAGCTCTGAAAAAACATTGTAATCTCTTTTCAGGGCTGAATTGCGCTGAGAGCAGGGCCCAAAGTGAGAGCAGTGTTGAGTTCAACCTGAGCCTGGAGAATGAGCCGTGGTCAAATGGAAGCAGCCCTGTCCAGCACCCTCCATCACGTCGTTCTTCCTCCTCCTCCTACCAACCACCCAGTGATGCCTCAACCCCCCTGCACACAAAGCAGCAGCACAAAGAGAAAGCCTCTACCATGCCCACTGCTAACAGTAAGATTTCAGATATCCAATGTGAACCAAAACAGAGAGATCCTGTTCTGCCTCAGGACTTCTGGCTTAGAAGGGGCACAAAAAGTATTCGAAGAGGGTCAAGGGGGAAGATGACAAGGCGCGCATCAGATTCAGGAGGTACAGGCAAAATCAATCCAGGACTCAATGGGATGAATCCTAAACTGAGCACAAGCAAAGTTGAAACTACCAAAGCCTCTGCTTGTTCACCAATCACAGTGTTGTATGTTCAGGGCAAGTCATCCTCAATGTCTGGCTGCCTCAACTGCTTCTCTTCCCCGATGGGAAAAGAAGGGCGACTTAAAGGGCCGTGGTCTCCCAAAAGTCTCCCTCGCGCAAGCAGTGTCATTTCAACAGCAGAGGGCTCGTCCCGACGATCCAGTGTCAGCAGTGACTACAAGGTGATAGTCAAGACTGACCTGGTCCCTGTCCAGGTTTCAGAGTATTCAGAGAGCAATATTAAGGAAGAAGCAGCAAGCCCGAATCAACAACCAGAGCCAGAGATTAAGAACAGTGAGCCTGCGCCCATTCCTCCTGTCAAACCTCCAAGAGACCCAGCAGCTGTGCAGGAGCCACTTTTTGACTCCTCATTCACTTTCAAATCTGTCTTTTCCAATACAATCTTTGGTGATTCTGTGGTTACCACCACAACTAGTCTAGATGGGCTTGACACCAACCGAACCGTCCTCTGTCAAAATTCACCTCTGGATCAAACCTGTTCACGAGAAATCTCAAAATCTGTCGAAAACACACCGCAAACAGTTCTTAATATGGCAGATGAGCAGAGTCAAAATCCAGAGCATGCAGCTGGGCTGGAAGGGAAAGACGAGCAGCTCACAGTTGCATGAAAGCAGCCGTCACTGTCACATCACTGTACAATTAGTCACTCAAATAAAGCAGGTGGCTATGAAGCAATTATTCATCACAGCACACAAGGATTTTAAGCAATCAGTATGTTTGCACTGTATTACACTGGCTACCTAAGTACATAACTCCTATAAAAGTGTGTTCAATAAAAAGACATTCTGATATTTTTTTTACATTGCTTTAGTAATCAACCTGAGCAGCAGATCAAAAGTGTTACAGTATTATTTACACGTTGGTTATTGTTTTGCACAAATGATGTTTAATTTCATTCAGTGATGCGTAGATAGATCTCCTGTTTAACCTCTAATTAATTAGATTTATGCGTGTCATTCAGACCTTAGCCATACTTGTAAATATATTCGTGTTTGCCAAAAATATTGTATTCATTTTTGTAACTTCTATTTATGTTCTGTTCCTCATACACGAGTTATAACTTATTATGCACTGCTTTTAGAGTCTCTTTTATTTTGTATTTGAATCTGAGGTGGGAAGTGTTGCTCATATGTAAGACGTGTGTATATCTTCTACTACGTGAACGCTATTTTCCCTTAAATAAAGAAACCTGTGCAAAATGTGAAAAATTTTTGCTCGTCATTCTTTTGTAACCTGGGCCCGCCCCGTGTTCTTATTGGATGGGAGATCAGTCACGTGAGGACATGCGGAACTAGACCATTTTCGGTCGAAAAGCAAAACATTCGGGGGTGGTGAATTGAGTGACTCAGTCTGCTGTAACGTTACGCCGACCTGCTGGAGTGGTTTCATAAACTACGCCGTATAAGTCGACTGTTATACCCGGGGTTTGGCACGATGCTGAGCGCCGCCGCCGCGGAAAGGAACAAGGAGCCCATCCTGGCGGTGCTCCGGGATAGTGTGCACACCGGGAGACCCCTGCTGGCTCTGGAGATCTCCTCCGGTACTGGGCAGCATGTCACACACTTTGCTCAGGCCCTGCCGAATATAACCTGGCAGCCATCTGAGTATGATCGCCAGTCTATAGTCAGGTAAACAAGAGATGTGTGCATGCGTATAAACTATGAAATACAGATAATATACTGGGACATCTGTGCACCTATATTAGCTGTTAATATCCAAGAAACGTTAGTGTTAATATTTATCTCTTATATTTATATCTGTTTTTTATTCATCTATTTATATCTGTGTTTATAATCGTACTTTTTATATACGATTGTTTTGTTGTATGTTGAATGAGAACTCATATTTCTCCTCGGGTCAATAAAGTTTCTCTGATCTGATCTAATGCAGGAAATTATAATTAATTAATTAATTGTGTTTTCACAGCAGTTCTTATCTGATGGAAAGTTTTATGCTTCGTCTTTCTAATACCACTCTACCTGCTCCAGAATGATGGCCTGGAGGGTTCCCATAATGTCTTTTGTTTCCATTAGTATAGAAGCATATAGAGCCCGCTACCGGCTGAACAATGTGAAGCCTGCCATCCACCTGGATGCTTCTCTGCCCTATCAATACTGGGGAGGAATCCAGCCAGAGAGCCTCGACCTGGTGCTCAACATCAACATGATCCATATTTCTCCTTTGGCTTGTACAGAGGTAGGACTGCTGATTCAGTGGTTCTCTCAAACTGTGTGGCATGGAGCCACTACTATAGGCATGGAGGACTAAGGGGGAAATGGAGTGATATGACTTATGAAGAGAAAAAAACAAAACAAAGAAACGTTTGATAATGCCATCTCGTTTTCCACTGATATTCAACTTGAATATTTTATTATTTCTCTTAATTAAAAAAATAGGGGTCTGGGATTTTGATGATTTTTCAGCCTGTTCACCACTTAAGTGAACTGTTGTCTCTGGGTTTATAAGAAAGCACCTTTCAAAATAACAAAATAACAAAAAATGCTAAAACATTAAAACAAACAGTTACTCAAAATCAAGTTAAAAACTATGAGTTTTTAGCTGTTTTTAATAGAGATCCCTGAGTCCACAGATCTCAGGCTCAGAGGGAGAGTTCCAGAGTCACCGTTACAAAAGCTCTGCTTCCTTTAGTTCTCAGCCTTGTATGATGCACATCCAACAGGTCCTGATGACATGACCTTAGGGACCTGCTGTGGTCATATGGATTTATAATTTAATCCTATGGACCTACAAAAGGATCATAAGTTAAAATGTGGTTGATTCCTTTATTATTAGTAGTAGTAGTAATATCGATGTATTTTGTCCTTTTCAAATGCATATATAAACACATTTCTACTAAAGAAAGTCAGCACAATTCCTGAAAGGAGAAGCCTAAATTGCTAACATAGTCAAGACATTTTTCATATTTGCTTAAACTGCCTCTTTGTAACCTTTGTTGAAAAGAGACCCCTGTGACCACGAGTGGTGTAATAGTAACCTAAATGTAGAAGGCTCTCAATCTCATACATACCAGCCGCACAACACATTGACGTTAGCTGTAACTGGCTACTATGAAGTGAGGTTCAGTTATGATTAAAGCTGTAGCAGCAAAACTGTTTTGCTTCATTTTGTGATTGTTTTAGATCAATAATTTGCTATTTCTACTATAAAATTCACCTCGTTTGGCTTGACATTGTACTCATTGGCCCTGATATTTATGGTGCCATAAGTGTAAATAATACCAACTGAAGTATGCTTGCACCACAACTCTTCAGATAATCACTTTAAGCCTGCTTCTGCACAATATCTGCCTCACTTATTTCAATAAAACAGAAACCAAAAACAAAATGTCCTCCTGCCTGCGATGTGGTTCTTAAGATGTTATCTTCTCTTAGGGTTTATTCAGAGGGGCTGGAGTAATGTTGAAATCTCAGGGCCTTCTACTGACTTATGGGGTGAGTAGCAAAACGTTTGGTGTCACAAAACATGACATAGATCACAAGCCATTATCAAGTCTAAACTTAACGTGTAATAGTGACATGTTTTATTGCTTTTCTCAGCCGTATGCAGTGAATGGTCAGATCGTCCCTCAAAGCAATGTGGACTTTGACTACAGCCTACGGCAGAGGTAATGGCATCTGTATTTTCTGGCTCTTTTACAGTTTTGTTTAAGCCAGTCATCTTACGAGGAGGCTTCGGTCGTGGATTGCCTGTCAGAACTACCAGAACATTTCCTGTTGGCCCACGGTTTTTAGCCTGCTGTGAAAAGTAAACCTGAGCAGTGATATTATAGGTCAACAGGAGTAAAGGCTCAGAATTCATGCATCATTTGCGACTCTGTCACTCTTGCTTAAATACACTGCTTTCATCACAGCATCTGAGATAGGGTGTGATAATTGACAGTCAAAAGAATGGTGGACGAGAGAGGATGAGAGTAAAAGGAGATGCAGCTAAATGTTCAGAAATAAGTGTTTGTTGATGGTCTGACTGCTGATACAAGTAGCAGATGAATTCTGAAGCGTACAGGGCTCTACTCGTCTCAGATTCATCCAAGCGATACAAAACTGATTGGACAGCACTTGACAGTGGAAATGGTTAATGAATTAGATCATACTGCGTTAGACGTTAGATTTTTTTTTCAGTGGGCTAGGCCTTCACTTAATCTCAACCCACTTAAGTATGTTTTTCATCTACTGAGGACAACACAGTAAAGTAAAAGTGTGGCAGACGATGTCCAGGGAAGAAACGCAACATTTGACGATTTCTATGGGTTCTTCAGGTTCTTTCATCAAAACAACAAAAACAACACTTAATATAAAACTGTTTAATATGAAGCTTGTCTAATGACTATACATATATATGTGTGTGCGTGTGACCTGCATTTGTGAATTGTGAACCCTTATTGTACTTACTAGTATTGATATTTGTGATATTTAAAAATCAAATGTTAGATGTCATGTTATTAATATGAATAACTCTTCCATTTGCACAGCTTTTGTAGAGATGTGGATCAGAATTTGTCCACCCTCCCACACTCTTATTTTGAATGTAATTCATTTGCCAGATAGAGACAAAATACACTGCTGACAGCACTGCTGTTCTGTTTAAAATAGTGTAGTGAGCCAGTAACATGCTGCAACAGAAAAATAGGATTCTTGTTTCTTGGTAGTAAGGGGTATATCCAGATTGCTTAGGACTCAAAAGTAGAGAAAATATATATTACCGGTATTCTTTTCAGAATTTGCTTTTGTTACAACCATTAACTTGTAACTGATTTATAAATAAGAAGAATAGATTTTTTCTACCTTTTAAGCATAAGCAATCAGGATTTAACACTTATTACACAGGAAGAAACACTGTGTTATATAGCGTAATATCAGTAAAGGGAATTCTTTGGGGGTTTACTGTCATAGTGAAGATGACAGTGAAAATTTGGCGGCAGCCCTAAATAACACATGGATAGTCTATTGTTTCTGTGTGAGCAAAGTGTCTTGAGAAGGAGTCGGTTTGACGGCCTGAATTATTGTGTCAGTTTGCTCATAGAAGGCTTTACACAGTATATTTAAAATCAACTAAGATCATCATAGTCTTTTGAAAATGTTTTTCCTTAAGCACACAGTAGAATTAATAAACTTGTATAATTTGTGAAGCCAAACTCACAAAATACATGCAAAGAAAAAATTTTGATTGTTTTTGTAATTACATAATAAAGATAAGCAAAAGTGACCAGGGGATTTTAAAAAATGTTGTTTAATTTTGCAGAAACCCAGAATGGGGACTCAGGGATATCTCGCTCCTCAATTCTCTGGCACAAAGCAATGGTTTGTACCTGGAGAGAATAGTAAGTAATGAACCCATTTAAGCAACCAGCATATCTTAAGTCAGCATGCAAAATATGAGAACAGTTTTGTAGTATACTGATTTACTGATGCCATTTTTTTTTCAGGTGGACATGCCAGCAAACAACAAATGTCTTCTTTTCAGGAAGGAAAGTTTGGTGTGAAGCATCCTGATGCAGGATGGTCAAAATGCCTTAACTTGGAGCTCAGATACATTGCCAAATTTTCAAGAGCCGTAAACGGATCATGTTTTCTCCACATTTTAACACATGCTGGTATTAGATTAACTAAGTTAATGTAAACTGTTGTGCTCAAACCTATAACCTATATTCTTATGTATTGCACATGAGTTAAATTAATAAATCTCACAAACACGTTGCCTTTGTGCTATATATTCTTTAAGACAATGGCCTATTCTTTTTTTTTGTTTTGTAAGTGTGAAACTGACTTAGCAGAAGTGCTTTGAAGAGGGAAAGATTAAGAGAATATACTGTACTTTATATGAAATAAAAGACATTTTTTATGAAACAAAGATGGATAAACTAAAGTGAAGAGCAGAAAAAAATAACATTAGCAAAAGTACGGTAATTATAATACAGATGTCTATTTGTTTAGTATTACAAGCTAGGGATGTTTGCAACATGATCAACATGTGTGTCTGTTATCTTGGCTGCTGTTTTCACAATGCAAAGTTCACAAATAAGAAAATAAATCTTAAACCTATTTGAAAACAGCAATTTAGCATTAGTATTAATACAATGGGAATCAACACATCTGGAATGTTATTATATCTGTGTTGGAATAAAAAAAAAACCTCTCATACCTACATCAGCATGCAGTATTTAACTTGTTCTACTCTGTTTTGATAAATAGTTATTAAATATCAGCTTTTCTGTTGCAGTTCTGATGCTTGTCTTCATTTCAAACACATACATCACTAAAACCCATCTGTGGACAGAACGAGTCTAAGTCATAGTAAGGTGTCACAGGCCTTTTTACCCAGAGCATCATGCAGCTTTTTCAGCCTGCGTTCATTTATGGCTCTTACATAGCTGTCTGAGTGGATGATAGCCATGCCGTCCTGCACCATACCCATCACCAGCAAAGGGTTTTCCTCAACAGTGATGTTGGGACAGGGACAGCTCCAGTCTATCTTAGCAATAGTCACCTCCAAATGTTTGGTATTGAAGAAAGTCAAGCCCATCTTCTCGTCCCTCAAGACTTCTTCCAAGCTAAAACGGGCTAACCCAGAGTCCAGATCCTCAACAAGCTCTGTCAGTCGGCCCACAATAGCAAAGTCACTGCGGCATAAGCTGGGCACCATTTTCCCCTTCACACGACAGGTCTTGCAAGGCTTCCTTTTTGGTTGCGGGCAGTTGGCCTCACACTCCTTTTTGGTGTGGAAGTTGTTAGCATTCCCATGGCAGCCACCATAGACAAAGGCTTGGCACTGTTTTGTTATGGAATTCCAGGACCAGCGTGCCTCCCAAGCTTTACAGGGACCTTGAACAGCAGGCAGAGAGCAGATCCCCATGTCTTCTCTCTGGCAAGAGGCTTTGCACTCCTCATAAGTCTCAAATCGGTTTCGGCTGTCTTCGCATCCACCACTGCTAAACGTCACACAGGAGCCCAGCTTGCTGTCATAATACCAGTCAACATGACGCTCTCCACTGCACACACTCAGGTCGACTTCCGCCAGGCAATCTGCTGGAGAGAAAGGCCGTCCCATGGGCATCTCAGGATCTTCAGAGAAGTCATCATCTGACCGGCGAATAACAGACAGAGGATAGTCTGCGCGAAGAACTCCTGCAGAATTCCGTGCTATACAGGTGTAGATGCCGGTATCCCAAACCTGGGCGTTATAAATTACTAGCTGTCCAATATTGGTTATAACCACATTGCCATACATCTGATCAGGCCTCATGACAAGGCGTTCACGCCGGTCACTTTGCTTTTCCCATGTTACATCTGGTCTAGGGACTCCAATGACATCGCAGTGGAAGTTGACTGTGCCTCCAACATAGATGGACTGGTGGTGAGGGTTGGAGTACAGCGTGGGAGGCATGGGATCCTCCTGGGAGGATGTTGGGGTTGGGTGAACTGTAGTGTCTTGAGGCAGGGGGCTGGTGGGGGGGCCAGCGAGGTAGAATCGACAGGGGACCACAGTTAGAGTCACCCCCCGGATGCAAGCTTCTGCATCCATATAGCAGCGGTTGAAATAGGTGAGGCCATCCGATGCACAGGTGAAGTTGGGTTCCTTCTCACACCGATCCTGGCACTTACAGATGGGCTGTCCATCCCAGATGTCACAGGTTGCTCCCTGCTGGCTGCAGATAAAGCCCTCACAGGTAGCTGTGGAGGCGGAGGTAGCATCACCGTTCCCTTCACCCTGTTCATGTGGCAGAGCAGGGGTGCCATCAGAGAAACGAGCAGCAACACAACTGTTGAAGCCACACACATTGGTGCAGCATTTCTCAAAGTCAGCACAGTCCTGAACGTACAATATAAAAAACAATAAGCATTTTAACATTTAAATGAACAAATCGCAAAATGCTGTGATGAATAAAATTAAAATTCATAGATTAACTCACCTCATCGATGTCGCATTCCCTCTCACATGTGCTTTGTGCATCAACCCAAAGATTAGCGTTCAGCTTGTTTGGACAAAATCCTTCGTGTTCAACTTTGGTTCCTGCCACACTTTCACACAAAGAGACCTCGAGTAAATCGCAAAAAAGGAGAGTCAACAAATATGCACGTGTCCATCGTACTTTGCTTGAGTTTGGTGCACTATGGCAATTTGCACCCTTTATATGGCTATCCGCGAGGAACTGTAGGGGAAAATTACGCATATTTGACCTTTTGTATGAGTAGACCACCAAGTAATTCCATTCCAACTTTGGGTCTTCACAACAGGAATACGATTATTGTCGATTTTCAAATGCGTCCGCCCTTTTTGTGCGTAAACGTGCGCTGAGTCACTTTTCTTTGCGCAGAGAGAAAAGTTGTATTCCCAATGATCAACACGAGTTCCCGTGCGCTGGACATTAAATTACCCAAATGTTTCAAAGTAATAAATAATAGGCTGTGTAAAATATTCGCCTTGGTAATCAAAACTTGTTCAATACTGAGGAAAAATCGACGTGTGTTTTGTCGAGCAGCTAGACAAACGAGCTGAACTGCACAATGAGCGGACAACGCAATATCAGCTTTTCAGCGTGAGAATGGAGGTGGAAAGGGCAGTCCCTCTATCCGCCCCCATGGTCGTCCAGTGTCTCAAACTTTTATGAAGCAGCACTATGCGCTAAGCAACTGGACAAACATTGTAAAAACATCAAAGAAAACGTGTAGTCGTGGTTTCAAGCTGTCTCACCATGCGTGCACAGACATACACATTCCGGTGAGAAATCCAATGTTAAATGTGTCCAGACAGAATTTATAGAGATGGCAATTGTAAAAGAAAAAGGTTAACTTGCTGTTTAATTTCACGAGAGCCGGTGGTTATTGTTCTTCTTCTTTGCTTTTTTGTAAGTTACATTCAGATGTTATACACGTTATATTTAAGCAGGTTCCGTGCACAAATGAAAAGGAGAAAAATGTAATAAGTCGTCGGTGGCGCAAGGCGGAAAGCGTGAAAACCAAACACGGGGCGTGTCGCATCATGTCTCGCAAAACATGTTGTTCACGTCCTCCTTGTCTAGACTTGGGTCAGTTTACTACCATCCCTCATTCACGCGGAGTTCAGAGATGCCACGGTCAGGTGGGAAGACATAAAGCGCCACATTTTCATCTGTGTGCGAATCATCTTTGTCTCGCTCCAGCTCAGGGGCAATGAGAAGCAGCTCCCCTCGTCTTTTCATTGGAAATGACCCTGCAACCTTTGGGTGACATTTGACCGCTGTGCATTCATGCGCTCCTAGCCATGTTAGACCAATATCCAAAGCTGGCCAATACCAAGAGAGCAGCTAATCAATTCAACCCCCCCACGGGATTTAATGCCTCTGACCTGACAAAGAGGACAAAAATACTCCCACAATTCCCACAGTGAACTTGATAAACGTCTGAATGAAAAATTTCCCCCCAATCTAAAGCACACAATAAATGAAAATAGAAATGCAACTTAGTTTTACTCTTTATTTTGACTGTTTTTGATGGAGATAAAATAAGAATTAAGGCTTCATCCCAATACACAGCGCTGATAGCAACAATCATTATCAAACATTTACATATAGTGCTTTAGATGTTCACCCAAGAGTTGTTAATCCATTGTTCTGGTCTCAATAAATCACATAGAACAGGAGCCAATAGCAAACATGCACCAATTTTTGTAGGCCCCCCATTAGCCGAATACATGTATTTAACCATGAAAATGCTGAAGTGGGAATTCACCAATGTTCTTTGAACGTGGAACAAAAATAAGAGTACAGATCAAAATTAAAATATTTGTTTAGATTGTTCAATTAATAAAAGAAAATATCAGTAGCCATGGTTAAAATACTTAACATCCTTTCTGAAATCTTTATCCAACCTTACATTGTGCTCGCATTATATCCACAGCACATCTGTAAAGAACGACTGTAAGTTCTTCTAGTATTCACACACATTTAACAATGCTGGGAAACTGCAGAAGTGCAACCAAATGTATGAAACTACTAAAGAATATTCCAACCACCAATTATTACAATCTCAAATATAACCACATGGCCATAGAAATGTAGGTGAATACTGTTTTACATTCAGAAATACATATCATGTATATAAAATATCTGCAAAGCAACCAAATTAAAAGATTCTTCTCACCAACGCCCGTTACAAGTTATGAAATATTAAGAACCAAGACACAAATGTTTAATGTTTTTTAAGATTAAACCCCCAAAATGAGCAAACAATCTGTACATGTTTTTGTACAAGGTTTCCTAATGAGCACAGAGCAATTGTTTAATAAGTTAACAGATTAAAACTGATCACGCTCTGGAAGGTTTAATCCAGTTAAGCAGTGATCCAAGAAAGAAAACAAGCTTTAGAGGTGTAAAATGTCAGAGCAAGTAAACAGTTGTCTGAAAAAATGAGTGATGGAGATACAGGATTATTTCAATGGGCTGAAATTTAAGTCTTGCCAACAAACCAACTTGGCTTGAATTTTTTCAGACAGTTTTACAGATTAAGTAATGCCTCGACTAACATCATCTCTCAGTTAATAAATCCTAAATTCTCTTTAAGCCCTTGGCTGCTTGTAAAAAGATTTTCTCATGACATTCAATCTTATTTTAAAAACTATGTGAATTTTGAATAAGTTATGACAACTGAGGCTGGAAAAAAATGTCAATGATAGACAACACTGAAGCAGGTCTCCCCAAAACATTCAAAACAAAACAAGCATAAGAAATTCCTTCCCAAGACAATCACCACAGAACAAAACAAGAGCACGTAATGTATTTACAGTTTCAAGTCAGATTTTAAATACCAATAAACCTTAAAAAAGAAGCCCCTCTATTTGTTTGTAGTGTTAACCGGTGAGTTGTAATCCTCGATTCACATGTGTTGGTCCCAGGGGAATCTTATTCTACTTGATCACAGTGAGTTGCTGTAGTAGAGTACAGGTAAACGAACATCCACAAGATGGCACCAGCACGCGGAAAGAGATAACAGAAACCAACCATCCAAGTCAGTTCCCAAAAGGTCAAGGAAAGTTCACAGCTATATCCATTGCTGGCAGGCCTCCGTACTTTTCTCTGGCCTCATGACCTCTTGGAGCAACAACACTTTTAACACTGGCTCTATGGAGGAACCATCAGTCTGCTCTTTCACTATGATATCTTACAGTTTCCTTTAGGGGACAACGACGAGCTCTTTGGAGGACTCTGTGGAGGCCTGAAGGACTTTGAGCGCTTCAGGCTGTTAGCTTTGCTTCCACCACCGCTACCACCTGAGGCGGCACTGTTAGCCACAGAGTAAGAGCGTCCATGCATCATGACTGCATTCATGCCATTGGCCATGGAGAAAGACTTGAGGTGGGACTTGATGGCCACAGGGAGGGGAAGTTTGTCAATGAGGTGCACCGGTGTGCAGGAGACGATAGAACGGCAGCACAGATCTTGCAGACTGAAGACTGTGGAAACACAGGAATATGGATGAGCACGTGTCAGAGATCTGCAGTACTTATTAAGGTTTTTCATTGTATCCATCAAATTTACTAAGCAAGAGAATATTCTGCGTAACAAGAGATAGAATTAAAGATTTTTACTCCTGCAAACTTCAGTGTAAACTGTGAACATACATAAACCAGACAATTCTGAGTAGTTTACCCAGAATTTGTATCTTAACTAAGAATACTTTTAAAATAATAATCTTATATTTTCTCCATTTGCGAAAAAACACACTTGTGTTGTCATGACATTCAAAAAAACAAACAAACAACTACATAAAATTTTATTATGTAAATGAGAGTATATTTAATAAAACAAAAACTGTACAATAGAGAGCGTTTTAAATACAACATAAATAAAAATCTTAGTTTTCTTATCACAGAGCGAGCTTGATTTATGTAGGGGCACAGTAGAGACTACCCCGCAGTAAATGCTATGAAAACTATTGGCAGAAATGCAGACTGCAGATGACAATATAGAGATCACTTCTTAAGTCTTATCTCTTCTGCCTTTGAGGAAAATTAATGGCTACCTAATATTTATTAGGTCCAAGTCCCTACGATAAGCAGAGTTTCACCTTTGATCAAAAAAGTAATCCAGACACAAGTATAAATGCAAACAATGATGATGTCCACTACAGTGTATGATGTTCTGGGATTCAACACAGGATTCAGTACTGAAACTGATTTATTCACATCTGAGTAACAGAAGAAGAAATCTTGCAGCAATGCATCTACATGATCCCCTTTCTGGAAGGATTTGTGTAACTATTACACAAAGAAAAACAAAACAAAATATGTTTTCTCCCAAGTCTGGTTAGAAAAAAATAAATAAATAAAAATATAGTAACGTAACCAGCTCACCTCTATTGGGCCTCCAGAATTTCTCCATCCCATGCCTCATCAGCACGATGCGTGAAAGCTCTGTGAAGGACTCGATGACGTTGAAGTTGCAGAGCGGACTGACCTCGAAGAATGTCATGCTGTTCTTTTCTGCGTAAGCTCGTGCCTGCTCCGTTGGAACCTGCCGCTTGAAAGCCAAGTGAAGCCGGTTTCCCACAAGAATCCGGGGCACACCTGGGGCATGCTGAAGGAAACAATATAATGTCACTGTAAAACTCGACCTGTAATGTGATACATGTGGACCAACATTAATAGTGGGTGCTGCAGTGATAGGCTAACTGTTGCTTGCATGCTTGGATAAAACACTGTCTGGAAGTTCCACAGATTTACAAACCAATGAGACAGATGGTTTGTTACACAGAACCATCGAGGAGACATCCATCTATTGTAAAACCTAAAGACGTTATTATCTAGGTCCTCATAATTAACTCAACTGCCCACATCAACTGTGATTTGGCAACAAGTACATGGTTTTCAACAAGGGTTCTCTCTGGACCACCCTTACAAGGTAATAATTTAAAAATCTACACACAAATTCAAAAGTATTTTCAAACCAGGTTTCTTTTAATTGCTTGAAATGCAAGTCACTTTCTCTCCAGTCCAGTTGAGTTGTGAAATATCGGTCCCATTACCACAGGGTTTTGCTGAAAATCATGTAATGATGTCGTTGCTGTATCATCAGTCAAGTTGGGTTGTGAAACGTCCGCTATATTACCACATGGTTTTGCTGAAATACTGGTTTGTTTAAGCTTGAGCTACATTAAAGTTTTCTTCAATTGAAAAACTTAATAAATAAATACGTTACGCTGTCATACCCGTCATCAATGCAGAGACTGAGATAGATGGCCTTGTCAGTGCTGCTCGTTTTCCTAAAATTCATTTTTAAATTTGCCTCTCTTTTTTTTTTTAATTACCAATATATGTGAAGTTAATTTTGGCGCCTAGTTGCCTGAGGTTAAGGTTTGTTGCTGGCACTTGCATAACAGACAGTACATAAAGTACACACTATTAAAAGAGGTTGTAACAATTTGCCTACATAACTGAAACTGAAATGTTTATAAACAGCGCTCTGATACACACTCTGTACCAGAGATTAAAAAAAGATTTTCTCACACAGGGGACATCATGCATCTATATGTGCTTCCAGTATTTCTTTGTACTCCAGAGATTAGCTGAAGGAAATTACCTCATCAATTTCTCTGATCCAACGGTCAATGCCATCAAATGACCAGCCATTCGTGATGTCATACACCAGCAGGATGCCCTGTAGAAGAAAAACATTTATTGATTAACATAAATATTGAATTCCACAATAAGGAAAATATATATATATATATATATATATTTCTAATGGCTTTTCCAGTCACCTGTGCTCCGCGAGAGTAAGACCTGAAGATGGTGCAGAATCTGCCTTGACCTGATGTGTCCCTGTTGAAGAGGCACATAAGCACAAGCTAGAAAAATAGGCCTACTCCAGGTTTGTTCATTTCTACAGCCATTACCAGCTTAAAACACTCTGCAGAACTCTTGAAATGCCTCTTATTTCCAAGAGAGATGGGAAATGGATGCAGTGATTTTTTGTAAAGTGCATACATGGAAATACAGTGTATAATATAATGAGTTTGAAAGTCAACGTTTGGCATAACCACCTTTACTCTTAAACATAGCCTGAACTCTCTTAGGGAGTATTCTTGTAATTCCTTTAGTTCAGGTATAGTTCTCCAGGCTTTTTAGGAACATCCCAAAGCTCGTCTTTGGACGCTGGCTGCCTTTTGTTCATTTCTATGTCAACATGATCCCACACTGGTGATGACAATTTGAACAAAACATCTACATTAATCCCTCCATGAGTCTTGTTGGCATTGATTTTTAGTGCAGTTCTCGTGTAATTTGGCACACACCAGCTTTATCTCCCTGTTTTCCTGACAGCCACTCTTCCACTAAGCCCATTTCAGAAGAGGTTTTGGTGTAAAATAAATGGATCAACTGAAAGGCCAAATGCATATATCATGTGATGTGTCAGGTCTTTGCTTTCTACTTATTTCTTAAAGACATAACTTTCAGATATTATTCATCAGGTGAAAATACTTTTTAGGCCTGCTACTCCTTGTTTTGTCCTGCACTGGTTTAACTTCCTGAATTTTTTAAAGAAGTACTACACAACATGCTCCGATATGCAAGGTTTTCATCTAATCACTTTTGGAACCACCTTGTTGGTGAGAAAAATACTACTGTATGCTTGTCAAAATGTATTCTCTTTGGCATTTTTGGTAGATTACTAAAGAAATTGATTAAATTCTGTGTGTTTTGCAACAGGCTGCTAGTTTTAAAACGTGTTAAAGATACAATTTAAAATCACTTCTTTAGCAAGTTGTCTGTTGTGGAGACAACATTAGTCCAACCATTTAGTTAAAAGTCTTTTTAATGCTTGGATGATTCATAAATCAGTTTTAAATGGCTTGACATACAAAACAACAACAACAACAACAACAAACACAAAACAAAACAAAGAACAACATTCCTCTAAAAATGTGCAGGCACAAGGAGTGGAATAAACACGAGTGAAAAAGCAGCCAGTGTTTAAAGAAAACTTTGAAAGACCCTCTGAAAGCCTAGAGAACTACTGCCAGAACTGAGGGGTTGCTCAATAATTTTTCCTCATTAATATTCTTAATATTATATATTTATGTTAAAATAGTAATAATAAAAATAAAGAAATTAAAAACTTACCATAGCTCAAGTTTCACTCTCCTCCCATCCAAAAGAATTGTGGTGGTCTTGTAATCAATTCCTAATATCACACATAATCCAACACAAATCACATTACCGTTGGTCATATTTGGCTTTAAAGTCATCTCAAAATAATAAAGAAAAATCGATATTGATATTTACCACTGCTATACGCATAGGGAGACTCTACTGATCCGTCTTGCAAGCTGTCCAAGATTTCCCCCTTTCCAACATCGCTGTCTCCAACCAATAGAAATTTCAGGAGATAATCGTAGCTCTTGACAGGACTACTCTGAGTCCCCATCATCCCACGCATTGGTTCCGCTTTACAGAGAGCCTTTTAAGCTCACCAGGCATCCACTGGAGAAACCAAGCAGTCCCCGAGTGTGGTACCGAAGGGAAGACGACCGCGGCTGGGCTTAGCTAATGAGTTAGCTTGTGCACTACTTACGATTTAAGTTAACTATTACCTTTTACTTCGCACACACTTTGAAAAATGCAGCTATTTCGTTATTCCACTGAATGCAATGGAAAAACAACCCCGCGATTTAGCACTAGAACCCCAATTTAGTTCCTGTTGATGTAACGTCAATATTAACTGATCTAAACAACCACGGGTGCTAGCTGGCTTGTTAGCTAGCCAGTTAACAAAAACGACAGTAACGCATTCTACTACAAACTACAAGTACAAAATAAAAACGACTCTGTTTTGTCCTACATATAAATGTACTCTAATAAAATCAAAAGGCGATTTCTTCCCTTTGTTTATAAAGAAAATACCTACGAGGAGTATTCCACTTTGAAGCAAAACGTACATCCACAGTGTACTGTACTATGTACTATGTTGGAACTTCCTGGTAAGGAACTGCGTCAGCATCATCAACTGCGTCACATCCTAGCACGATTTAAAGTTATAAAATTACAACAACAACAACAACAAAAATTATACTTTAAATCACCATTTCCTAAATACGATACGGTTATGAATTATCCAAACATGTGGACTCGTAAAAAGTACGATATGCATCTGTATGAATACTATGAATTAACCGAACATGGGCAACTCCTGCTAAGTTGTAGCCTGTGTTGATTTAGCCAGAAGCTAAATAGAAGCCAGAAGTTAAATGAACACCGTTTCCCTGTATGTAACAATTTGGTTGTGGGTATAATTTAGCTTTCAATTTGGGGAACCACCAACAGACCAACATTAAAAACATAATAAAAAAAAATGGTGTCAAACTGTCAACCAGAAAGAAAATGTGAGAAATGTAATTGAATGTGTCGCTTTATTTTGACCATGTTTAAATAATAATAAAAAAAGAAATAAACAAAAAATACAAGCAAACAAAACAAACCATATGAAAAAAATTATCATCATAAAAAACATCAAAAAGGATTAGGAAGAAGCATAATTTAACACCACCCACTTTCCACTAAAAAAAGCTGATTATTGCTGGCCACCACTCATTGGTTGGCACTGATTGTCATTTCTAGCAGGTGTGTGAATTCTTTCTGAACTGAAGAATACAAAAGCTGGCTGAAACACTGCTTTATTAGTTGAAGGACCAGCAGTGTGAGGCAGCCACTGGAATTTAAAATTGTAATAGTAATGGGGCTGATGCAGGCTGGGTTTTTATTTCTGCTGTTTTGGTCTGCCTGTTTTCAGTTTATAGATAAAGCTGAGTATGGTGTGTTTGGGCAAGATCCTGAATTAGACCAGGAAAAAATGGAGACAGTGGCAGATGAAGATGAAACGGAAGATTCTGCACCTCAACTCAAGAGGAGTGCATCACATGGAGATCTTTCAACACCTGAAGCAATGAAGTTACCCAAGTATCTCAATGTCCCAGCCTCCTATGACCAAAAGCAGCTTTTCAAGCCAGAAAGAGGAGTCAGGCCCCTTCCTGAATGGGCCAGGAAAATATTGCTTGCTAGTGCTCCTGCTGCTCCTGTAACTGGAGGAGCAGAAATGGGCAGAGACAATGTGGTTGAAATTTTGTGCCATGTGGATAAAATGTACGTAAGAATCAGGAAAAGGGTCTTCAAATCCAGAGATGCATACAAATATTTGAAACTAGGTACATGCCCCGTTAACCAAGAAAATGAGCACTATTACTACTTTCTCTACTCTTTTGTAACTGGCTGTGGATTCAAGAAAGAGGTTGGTGAATGTCCTAATGTATTTGTTTCATATTTTACTGTGACAAACCAAATGGAAATGTTTATGTTCCAGAGTCATGCAGATTACTTGTCCATCAGCAATGTTCTCCGCTTCAGACAAACCACTCCAGTTTTAAGGGAAATGCCATTTGAAATTCCTCTGCAGTGTCGGTTTCCCAGGTAAGACTTTTTTTTTTTTGTAAAAAAAAAAAAAGATTGAAAGCCTTTCAATCAGCCAAGTGTCCTTAATTTTAAAATTGTCTCCAATTAATTCATTTTAACTATTGCAGGTTCTTTCACTCATACAAAGTTGGCTTCCACCCCAAACTGCGAGGAGGAACAGTTTTCAGAGCACTGAAACAAAAAAGAATGTTCAGCCTCACCCTTGTAGATGGTAAACATTCTAGACTAAATTTCATTGCTGTCCAAAATTTGAATTCTTCAAATGGTAGGCCTTAAGTATGTTTTAAAGTAAAGACTTTCAAATATGGCTGGTAACACTAAATATTAAACTCCCAAAGTCTTCTATCAAAGTGGAAAGTAGCATCCAAACCTTTTTAATTCTAGGTATGAATGAGGAAATAGAAATTTGACAAACCTTTCTGTGCAAGGACTTTTTTTAAAGTTTTTTTTATAGAAAGTACACCACAGACAAGCTTAAGTTCAAGCAAATGTTTATTTCATATACCATAACAGCTGCCTGTCTTTTATTTTGGCATGCAAATGTACACTATGGAGCTACAACAGCATCCATACTGGTGAAAGCTTAGGGAAGGATAAAATGTTCCACAAACATTTTTCAGAACTCATCACAATGCACTCAGTTAGCCAAACATATGCAGCAGCCTGATTTATTTTTGCCTTTTATTGTGCTTTGCCACTTTCACCCTACTAAAGCGTCTGGAAATAATGTCACTGGGACCAAAATCTACACCTTGGGACAGTCGATGTACTTTGAGGCCAGTGTACTTTACACCACAGCAAGCTCTAGAAATAAAAGGCTCTACATCAACAAGTGCTTCATGACCCCTTCCAGCAACCCAGACTCAAATCCTAAATATACAGTCGTTGACAACAATGGGTAATAATTTTACAGTATCATAATTAAAACTGGGGTGACTTGCTGCGAGTGGATAAACCTGTGATCTCCAATTCTAGCTGTATGATTGATGGCAAGGTGATGCTACAGTCAAAGTTCCTTACTGGTAGCTCGAAGATGGTGCAGAGATTGACTGTGGGAGCTGTCATCTTCAAGGACTCTGCTTCCATGATCTCATCACAGGTAGCCTCAATAGGTTGTATAGAAATGGATGCCATGAAATGCATTATGTAAACACTAAATGCAATGTCTCTTTAGGAACAGTACTTGCACTGTGAGATCTTTATGGGGTCACCTACTCCAACTCGTAATTCGAAGGCTTGTAACTATGATCCAGTGACTGGAAGGTGAGTTGGCTAAACTGAAATTCTACGAGGTGTTACTTTTGTGCTTGCTATCATCAAATCTTTTGACCCCGCTTTGTGTTTTAGCTGGAAAGAGCTCTACGGGTATGACACTGTGTGCGCTTGTTGTGAATCAACTTGCTCGCCACCACAGCAAAGGGGTAATTTTTAAATTTACATGAGATGCAATAGCTTTTCACTCAGCTAAGCTTAGCTCATTGCAAGTTGAATGAAGTCTTTTTGATGCAAACTGACAACCAGACAGTCTTGCAGAACACTGAAGGCATGAAAGTGGTCTCACATGTGAGCAAATAAAATTTTAAACTTTTTTTTTTTTTTTTTTTTTTTTTCCCCCCCTCCACCAGCTTCTAGGAAGATAATCTCAAGTCACTCTTGGATGGTTGACTTGACCAGTGAAGATGAACATGTAAAGTCTGAGCCCAAGATGAAGTCCCGTGATGCTGGCATGTTCAACTTGGATGACTCAGATACAGAAAAACATAAGGACTTCCTAAACAATTGGGACCAATAATTTAATGTTTAAATGATCAGAATTGTTTTAAAAATAGCGGCTTTATTTCTTGAACTCTGCACAGTATGCCATTTATGAATGTACAACAACTTGTTTACTGTCAACGGTTCAATTGAAAATTAAAACTCTAAATTGCACTGTCGTCAAATGTTCAGTTTGCTCTTTCAGTATATTTTGCGTAATCATCAACCATCATGTATGCGTTTCTAAGCATCTCCTGGAAATGCATCATAGCGTTCCTGTACATGCAGTTATGTACCACAAGAGGATAGAAGAGATTCACTGGCTTTGCTCTGATTAATTCAGCAGGAAGTTCAATAGCCTCAGTTAAAGAACTGCCAATGAGAATGTGTTTCAGTACCTTTTTCTCAAGGCTTCTTTCTATAAAGGATAGCAAGTCTCGTAACCTCGAATCAACACAGTTTGCGTTCCAGTGTCTTGGGTCTGTGGTGAGAAGCAGATGCATTAGGGCCGTTTTGAAATGAAAATCTTTCAGCGCACTACTTCCTGTCATTGCAGTCTGCCTCTTGTGAAGGAAACGTGCAATTTCAAGTGCTTGAATATGACAAGCATTTTCAGGCAGGCGTTTCGAGAGATGTTCTAGGAGATGGTCTTCATAGCTGGTTAAGGATAGTCTCCAGAAAGTATCTGCATCACTTGAGGACCAAGGTGTGATGAAAAAATAAGCATCATCATTAAATGTAACCACGGGATTCATACTAAAGGTGATCTTCTTGCCTGACTTGAACCTGATCACTAGAGCACCAGGAGCATCAATATAGTGAATATTGAGCTCAAACTCATACTTGTGTGAAATCAGTCTCCATGCTTGTTTTATAGTGCTCTGAAACCATCTGGAGACCAGTGATTTTGACAA
Source organism: Rhamphochromis longiceps (assembly GCF_057381845.1). Classification (NCBI taxonomy): domain Eukaryota; kingdom Metazoa; phylum Chordata; class Actinopteri; order Cichliformes; family Cichlidae; genus Rhamphochromis; species Rhamphochromis longiceps. The sequence goes on along the minus strand of NC_140562.1, from coordinate 37,620,737 downwards.
GAAAGGAGTGTTCTTTGAGCACAGAAAACCATCACAAACCTCAGTAATTTCTGTCCTTACGTTCTCATTGTGGTCAGAATGCAGCAGGCAAACCATATCCTCATCTGCATCAGAGGTCTGACAGGGGCAATCTTGGGTTTTCTTATTTTCCAAAAGTTTTATTTGACCGCACACTGGCATATTTGAAAAATCCCTCCCTTTGTGGTTACAGAGCTGAATGTGAAAACTAAATGGCTTAGGTGGGGTCAAAGGGACAATGATATTACAGGCACTGAGCATCTGAAAGTCCTCAATCACCATACTGCCATTTTTACCACATATGGTCCTCATAGCATCTAGTAGGTCATTTGCAAATCCTTCCAGAAACTCATCCTTCCTCCACTTCTTTTGAGATGATTCTTGAACGTATTTAGCATAAAAATCGTTAAGTGTGCCGATGTCTGGTAGCTGCACTTCATCAGCAGCGCACGTCACAGGGGAGGCTGCTATTTGTGTCATTTGGGAATTCCTATTCAGGTATTTCCAACAGAAACGGATCATGGAAATCACTGAGAATGTGTTCCAAATGTACCAGAGGTAATCTCTTTCCCATTCTGCAATTGATTTCTCTGAGGTTTCATTTTCTGATGTCTTGACATTTTTAAAAGGTGTGTCTTGTCCTTTGGAACTAGATATTTCCTTCTCAGGTCTTGCATGCTGCCCCTGTGGTTTGCCAGGGTCTCCAAAAGAGCTGTCAGTATGGATATCTTTTCCCTTTAGCTCATTAGCATCTTGTGATGTCTTTAAAGCAGCCTCTGGTTCAGCATTATCATTTTTAGGCACACTTGGATCTGATTTAGCTGTGGATCGGCCCCGTAGTAATTCATGATTGCTGCCATGTCCTTCTGACTCTAAAAGTTTGTCTTTTTCAGTGACGTTTTGATCAGACTTCTGTTCATCATGAAAGTTTCTGTCATGTTCAGTCTCATTTTTGTCTGTGTGTATTTTCTCACTGACAGGTGGCATTTCCTGGTCGAGTTTCTCTTCCTCTCTCAGCAGCTTCTCTTCATGCCTTTGCATGTCCTTGTTGACAATACCGTCCCATTCCTCAACTCCAGGGTCATCCTTTGGACACATTAGGAGACCGAGACCCACCACAAACACTCTCAGCAGAGTTTCTTGCATCGTCAGTATTGTCTATGAGTGAATTAAATGGCAGCATTCAGTCAATTATAAAAATGCATGTGATTAATTAGTGATTAATAAAACAAAACACGACTGAATCTAAAACCTTGCAATTATCCATTAAAATAATTCAAAAACAATGTTCCTGCTAGCAAATTTTACAGTGATGCAAGAAAACAGAGAACGAAGCAACTTCCTCTCTTTACTTATTTCTTTCTGTTGTTACTTTATATGCTAAATACTAGATTACTTTTTGCACATGACATTAAAAGAGAAGAAGAATACGCACCAGAAAGTATGTTTATCTCAATAATGCAACGCACTGAATAGGTATACAGACGGAACTAAGAGATCAACCTTGCACAGCCGCAGGTTCTGTGATCTCTTCCTATTTTAGATGTAGGTTGCCTTCTGTGACTTATTTCCTGCACACCCTGCCCATGTGCTCTGCTGTGACATTTTCCTGTGCAATAGACAGAAGAAAAGATAGCACAGACTTCCTGTAAATTCAACTGCAATTTCAAAATGTCAGAATTGAGCAATTACTTTGAATCGGTTAGACAGTTTTTACCAGTAAGCAGTATGAGGTTGTTTAGATCATTTCATAGTATACTATGAAATGAACGCATTTAGCCACCTACCTTTGTTCAAATAAAAACAATGGTGTTTTATATGCATGAATAGCAGAGAGTGCCTCTGTCTTTTATCTTCTTGTGGGTTTCTAACTGGTTTGTCAAGCTCTATTACAGTCAGTGGGTCCAGGTGCTCTAAAAGAGTTATGTGAAATAAAGTAATCAATATGTGATAACATTAGTAGTTATATTTTAAAAGTGAAGCCTTCGATTTGATTCTTCTGGTTTTGATTACGCAAGTGAGAACAGGCTGAACCCTCACCTCTTAGACAATTACATTTTCCAGCCAAAGCCACAGATATTTGAATGGGTTGAAAGTGTTTTTGCATGTCTTCGTTGTTACGACTACACATTAACACAACTACACCCTCGAAGTTCGGGTTTCTCGAATAAACCTCACCACACACTGCATGCATATTAGCAAATAAAGGCATTCCCAGAAACGATGGAAACTATATGTTCCCTTTAACAGGTGTACTTTTGAGAATGTTGGGTGAATCAGAATTTGTTTTGGCATCACACTAAAGACAGGTGCCTATGAAGGGAGGGGCATGATGACAGATGATGCTGCTCGCTTTGGACAGAGAGTTCGAGAAGCACCTTTCAGTTGGTCAGGGGTATGATGATTGCTAAGTACAACAGCAAAACTTCTATTATGGACACTGTCCTTATATGGTTTTTTTAAACCTTTGATCTATTCATTGACTCTTGTTTAAAGAGGTAAGTGTATTTTATGTATTTCTTGTATTTATTCCTCTATATTAAACCGATAGCCCAGTCCACATTAAAGCTGTTTTAAAGTAGAAGTCATAGTTTACAGAGATTATAATATCACTATTTAACATGGTGCCTTTAATAAATTATGTTTTATGGCCTAATTAATGAATATGCAGTAAGTTCCAAATGCTTTAAAGATAAGTAATAATCACTTTTAATAAATTTTGACAGTCCAGTGTTGTGATATTTCTCTACCTACTAAGCCTCTAATTCAATAGAAAAAGGAATGCAGAACCAAAAGTCTATTTATCACTTACTTGACTGCTTAATAACACATATAGCATTTGGCCTGATGGTTTATTTTCCCTTAAAATTCAACATTCAAATAGTTGTTTCACAGTATGGCACTCCAAAAGTTGATCTTTGCCATCTTTTATAGATTTCTATATCACATGTAAAATATTTGCAATTATTTTTTAACCATTAATAAAGATTTTACTAGAACCTATAATCATTTCTCGTAAAAATCTGATTTTATGCCTTTTTTGCCTTATCTTAAACATGTTACTGTCCTTTTTTTAACAGGTTTAAGTATTTGTGAACTAAAGACCCGACACATTTCTCAAGATGGATAAGTTTCGTATGATGTTCCAGTTTCTCCAATCCAACCAGGAGTCTTTTATGAATGGAATCTGTGGTATCATGGCACTAGCTAGTGCTCAAATGTACTCAGCGTTTGAGTTCAGCTGTCCCTGTATGCCAGAGTATAACTACACCTATGGGATCGGACTGCTTCTTATTCCTCCCATATGGTTCTTTTTGTTAGGTTTTGTATTGAACAATAATGTGTCAGTGTTGGCAGAGGAGTGGAAAAGACCCACTGGGAAAAGAATCAAGGATCCAACAATCCTGCGCTACATGTTTTGCTCAATCACACAGAGATCTTTGATTGCCCCTGCAGTGTGGGTGTCTGTCACTCTCATGGATGGGAAGAGCTTCCTCTGCGCTTTCAGCATCAGCTTGGATATTGACAGGTTTGCGAATTCCAGTGTCATTCAAGGAATGTCAGAGACGGAGAAGTTAAAATTCCTGGCACGTATCCCTTGTAAAGACCTGTTTGAGGATAAGGAATTAAGAGAGGCAGCATCGAGATACATCAAGTGTATATCTCAGGTATCCCATTGTTTATTTGCAACCCTGTGTGAGTGGTTTCTAAGTATGACTTTCTGACAAAATCAAGCAAGGTGTGCAATTTCTCTCACCACATTTATGAAAAATATTAATAGTAGCTAAGCTGGTGGCTATATGCCATGATGGTTGTTTGATAAGCCACTTCGATAGCAAACAACAAACTTAACTTGTATAGCACTTTTCCAAACACATAGTTACAAAGTGTTTACCCGTTTGAAGAAAAAAAAAAGGCAGACACCACATGATCCAACATTCAGGCATTCATTCCAACATACACACTTCCATACAGGCAAATAGATGCAAACTATGGCCCAAATAATGGGAGAAAGATTAGGGAAAGCTACCCTCAATCAAGACTTTTTGGCAGTGGTTGAAAAGAAATCACTGAATCGGCTGAACTCGTAGGCTGACAACGGCTGTTCCAAGGTTATAAGCTAGATAGACTCTGGTTTTAATGTAAAGCACACGGAACAAATAGGAGACCTTCATCAAATGATTTGAGTGATAAGGTCTCACCAGCTTTGATATACAGTGCAACCATAAAGTATCCTTTACTTGTTCCACAATTTTTTATGGTACAGTCTTATTCCAAAATGGATTAAGTTTATTTTTCTCTTCAATATTCTACACACGATATCCCATAATGACAAAGTGGAAAATTGCTTCAAATGTTTAGCAAATTTATTTAAAAAAACAAAACAAAAAGCATAACATGCACATAAGCATTCGCAGCCTTTCCCATGTCACTCAAAATTCAGCTCAGGTGTATCCTATTTCCACTGATCCTTTGTTAGACGTTTCTACAAGTTGATTGAAGGCCACCTGTTGTAAATTCAGTTGATTGGACATGAATTGGAAAGGCACACACCTGTTAAGCCAATGAAGAGAAGCCACTGTGGGAGAAATATTGACTTCTCTTCATTGGCTCCCTGTTAAATCCGGAATGAAATTAAAAATCCTTCAACTCACATACAAGGTCTTGATTAATCAGGGCCAATCTCATCTTAAAGATCTCAGAGTACCAAACACCCCCAGTAAAGCACTTTGCTTTCAGACTGCTGGACTACTTTTGTTACGTAGTGTTTTTAAAAGTAGAATGGGAGCCGGAGAATTCAGCTTGGTTCTTCTGTGAAATCAGCTCCCAGTTTGGATTCAGGAGACAGACACCCTCTCTACTTTTAATATTAGGCTTAAAACTACTCTTTTATACAAAGCATATAGTTAGGGTTGGATCAGGTGACCCTGAATCCTCCCTTAGTTATGCTGCAATAGGCCGCGGTTACTGAAGTCATGATGCATTGAGTGTTATTTTATTGTAGGGTCTTTATCTTACAATATAAAAAATGCCTTGTGGTGACTCTCATTGTGATTTGGTGCTATATTAATACCCTCAGAGAGAGGATTCTGTCGAGGTCCAAATGGGCACACTAGATCCCATCATCCATACATTTAAGTAGTTTGGAACCACCAGGACTCTTTGTGGAGATGGCCGCATGGTCAATCTGAGCAATCAAGGTAGAAGGGCCTTAGTCATGGAGGTGACCGAGAACCCAATAGCCATTCCACAGAAATCCAGCCTTGCTCTTTCTCTCGACCCTGACGAGATTAAACAAATATGAAATAAATATTAACTCTTTGGCCTGAATGCCAAGCAATATGTCTGGCAGAAACTGGGCCAATACCATGCCTACGGTGAAGCAAAGGCTGTAAAATCTATGTACATTTTCTATTTTTATGTATTTATTCATTTTGATAAATTCGTAAGAATTTCAAGCTTTTTTTTACTTAGGAAAACTTATCATTAAGGGGTGGGCAGAATTTTGTGTTGAAAATAAATTTAACGAAATGTGGAAGAAGTAAAAAGCTATAAATACTTTCCTGATGCACTGCATAAGCAGGGGCCTGCTCATGTAGAGCTTTACGTGTTAATAATAGGACTTGCTATGAAGAACTGAGAGATACAAGTGAAAAGTGAGTTAAAATAATCAAGGCGAGAGAAAATTGAAGTGTCGACTAAAAGTTCCAGATAGTTAAGGTCTGACTTTTGAAATAGACTGGACTGGATGAGTTTAGACATTCTTAGAGATTAAGATATTAGACAGCTTAGAGATTCAAACTTTAGATGTTGTTCAAAGATGATACCAAAAGCTTCTTAGAAAATGATCTAATTACCGCCGATGTGGGGCCGATGTGCTGACTGACCTCCTTAGTGAAACTGTCAGGGCCAAATACAAGAATGTTACTTTTAGTAGAATTGAGAAAAAAAGATAACATTAAATATACAAGTGTGAAATAAACAGTGAAAACACTGCATTTAGAGGATACACCAATATATCTTCATCCAAAAAGCATATTAATAGCCAAAATGGGAAACATACACCGATCAACCGTAACATTATGACCAACTAATATTGTGTTGATTCCTCTTTTGCTGGCAAAAAAAAGTCCTGACCTGTGGATACATGGACTCCATTAGACCCCTGAAGTTCTGCTTTGGTATATGGCACCAAGATGTTAGCAACGGATCCTTTAAATCCTGTAAGATGAGAGGTGTGGCCTCCGTGGATCAGATATGTTTGTCTAACACAGGGGTCCCCAATCCCAGTCCAGGAGGGCCGGTGTCCCTGCAGGTTTTAGATCTCACAATGGGTCAACACACCTGAATCACATGATTAGTTCATTACCAGGCCTCTGGAGAATTTCAATACATGTTGAGAAGGTAATTTATCCATTAAAATCAGCTGTGATGGATCAAGGACACATCTAAAACCTGCAGGGACACCGGCCCTCGTGGACTGGGATTGGGGACCCCTGGTCTAACACATCCCACAGATGCTTGATTGGTCAACACCTCAAACTCTTTGTTGTCCTTCTCAATCTATCCCTGAACCATTTTTGCTTGTTAGTAGGGCTCATTATCCTGCTGAAAGAGGCCACAGACATCAGGGAATACTGTTCTCATGACAGGGTGTAAATGGTCTGCATCAATGCTTAGGTTGGTAATATCAAGGTAACACCCACGTGGATGGCAGGGCCCAAGGTTTCCCAGCAGAGCATTATCAAAGCATTACACTGCCTCTGCCAGCTATCCTTCTTCATAGTGAATCCTGGTGCCAAGTGTTCCCCAGGTAAGCAATTCACATGCACCTGACCATCCCAGTGATGTCAAAGAAAATGTGACTCATCACACCAGGCTAGCTTCTTCCACTGCTCTACGGTCCAGTTCTGATGCACACATTTTTGGTGGTTGACAGGGCTCAGCAATAATAATAATAATAATAATAATAATAATAATAATAATAATAATAATAATGTGAGGCACTGTGTTTTCTGACACCTTTCTGTCAGAACCAGCATTAAGTTTTTTGAGCTACAGCAGCTCATCTGTGGGATTGGCCCACATGGACCAGCCTCCCCACCCTAAACTCGTCAGTGAGCCTTGGTTGCCCGTGACCCTTGTTCACAACTCTTCTGTCCTTGAACTTTTAATAGATACTGACCACTGCAGACCAAGAACACCACACAGCTGCAATTTTGGAGATGCTCTGACCCAGTGGCCTACCCATTACAATTCGGCCCTTGTCAAACTTGCTCAAATACTAACACTTGCCCATTTTTCCTGCTTCTAAAACTCAGCTTTGAGAACACTAATATATCTCACCCACTAAAGGGTGAGATGATAAGGAGATAAATGTTATGTCTGATCGGTGTATGAGCCAATCATGTTGTTCCATTGACACAAGTGCACAATAGATGCTCCTGAAAGTTTTAACATATTATTTTTTCTCTGTCTACTGTAACCACAACATGAATTTTATTCTGTGCTCTAGAGCCATAATAAAGCAGCTTTAGTTGTTAGTGGGTTTTTTCAGGTTTGTCCCTATGATCATAAAGAAAATAACTTTTATGGCCTTCTCTCCATTCATTTAGCCGTTTAAAAATAAACCCCCACATACCTGCCTAAAGATTTTGCTAAGATGGGAGCAAAGCGGTGAGCTTTGCTTCTTGAAGGACTTTGGTGTCATCCTTGCTGATTTACACCAACGGTAAAAAAAAAGACATTTATCATTGTGAGTGGCCAATGTTTGTGCTGACTACATCTTCAAACACAGCAGAATGAAGAGCTGAAAGATTTCAAGCTGTTTTAAGGGATCTTTCGAGGCTCTTTTGAGGGAAGTCTGGCTCATGTGATCCAATTTTTAATTATGCAGATTTCTTTTGTTTCCCTGGCAGAAACAATGTGGATAAACAGGCCAAAACCAAAATAAATAGAACACAAAATGTCGGTATTGTCCAGCTGCTGGTATCAGTCAATAATTTCTCCATTAAAAAGTAATGGTAGCTGAATTCCACAGTCTTGGTATTGTTCGTGCTGACTCATTGTCACTCGAGTAGCTGAATAGAAAAGACGTATTGTTACTGTTATTAGTACCACCTGCAGTTTTTCTCCATGGCGAGTCAAAATGACTGACAACAAAATGACAACACTGCCCTTAGCTGACAATATTTAATTTAAAAAAAATAAATTGGTGAGTTTGTATTTGGCTGTTTCAAGTATTGTTCGGCTGAACAGATTTAGATTTGACTCTTAAGCTAACTAAATGAATAGCTAAATAAGGAACCAAAGATTCACCATCTTTCTAAACTGTAGAGAGTTGTCCTTTAAAAGGCATTTACGCAATCAAATTTAATTCACAAAAAAATAATAATAATATGAATAATCTAATTAAATAAAACCATCAAAAGAGTACCAATGTGGGCCCTCGTGACCTCAGTGTCTCTAAAATCCTGGCTTCAGCCCTGGCTGTCATTTCACTGAACTATTTTAACTTCAAAACAAGGAAAACTAATTTTAGTTTCTTCGCTTTATTCCTCAAAGACTGCTCTTAACTTAAATCTCCCTGCCAGACTATAATTCACTTTACAGTTTGAGCTCACTGAAGCTTTCCTGCTGGCTTATTAGAGCAATAGATAAGCCTTGAAATTTATTATTCATGGAACTGGGACCTCTTCCACTTCTTCCAAAAACACCCACACTGTTATTTAGGTCTTTGATCAGCTGAAGGGCAATTATACAGGCTTAAAAGTAAGATATCTCTAAAAAGTCAGTTGATATACAGATTCTGTTAATGAGCTATGACGCTGTCAAGAAGCTGCTAAATATGCCTTCTTCACCACATCTGATTTTCAGTAGCTGCACAAGCACAGATAAATCAGAAGGAGTGAAGATTAGCAGGATGTCTATGTGTGATCCTTCTAACATCTATAGTTTGTTTATAGTGCATCATTAGAGAGCTCAAAATAGTGGTCATTTTGCTGGATTTATCATTTCTGCATTTCACAGGCATGCGGATGGATGGTTTTGCTCATGATGACCTTCACTGCCTTCCTGATCCGAGCTATTCGGCCATGCTTCACCCAGGCCGCCTTCCTCAAAACCAAATACTGGTCCCATTATATTGACATTGAACGCAAGATGTTCGATGAAACCTGTAAGGAGCACGCCAAGAGCTTTGCCAAGGTTTGCATCCAGCAATACTTTGAGAACATCAGCGGAGAGATGAGAAGCTTCCACCGCCATCACAGCAAACACGACAGCGACAACGAAGATGAAGACACGTGGAAGAGTGATGAGGAAAAGCTGTTGGGTATCAGAGCCCAGGATGATATGAACAAAGTTTTGTGGAACTGGCACACCTGTAAGCCACCTCTGGCTCTGAGAAAAGAACATGAAGATGGTGAAAAAAAGGGGGAAATGAATGGAAACATTAACGGGGAAATAAATGGGTTTGTAAAGAGCCACACTCACGATGTGGAGAAAAAAGAGTGGGCGGTGTATTACAGTAAGGTCTAAAGAGTTCAAAGAGAAACTATTTTTTTCCAGAGTATTTTATTTGCGAAAGATAGAATATATATTATTGCATTCTGCACTGCAGTTTAAGCTTTATTTAAACGCACACTATTTTAACTGACTGGTTGACTGATGGTATAATCTATATGTATGTAGCTATGTATAATAGATTTTAAGAAAACAAAAACTGTCGACATATTTCTGGTTCACATACAGTTCAGTTTACAGAGAACATGTCTGGCACTGGGTGTAATCCAGAGTCTGTTGTTTTCATTTCTGTGTTTTATCTGTTTGTCATGAATTATTGTCGAAAACACGCTCTCATCGTTCCCCAAGGGACTGAGCTTGGCGGAAATCTGAAGTCTGTAAATTCTAGGCTGCTAATAAGTGCTCCTTTATCAGGCTGATAGTAAAGCATTATTAGAGCACACTGGAGAGTTCTCATTGATAACACTAATGAATGTTTGTATTGCTCTCAAGTGCAAGGCCACCATAAATATCCCCAGAGCAGAACTAAACAGAAATGAAAACATCGCTTAGAAGAGCTCCGTTTACGTCAAGCACCCACTGTGTCTCGTGCAACCTATATCTTAAAAAAACGATGAAAAGTTGATCTTGTTAGCGATAAAGGACACTTATTTCTGTATGCACAGAGATTTTTCTGAAACGGCTTCTTGCCTTTTCTGCTGTGGCCTGTAGATGAATAATGGCAGCTAACTGAGGCTGCTGCGCACCTGAGATTACTACGTGGATTGTCTCTGAATATAACGCTACAGAAATACTGCATTTGCAATAAAGCAAACCTAAGATTTATGCAAAAACTAAAGGTTGCCGCAGTCAAAACAATTTACATGTCACTGCGAAAACAAGGTCTACATTTGCATCTTCTTTATTTGCTTGCTCAGCCCCAATTCTGTCACTCACTCCCTGGTAAACCCTATTTTACAATCACCGAGCAAACACTTTGCTTCTGTTCTATTTGAAAAGGCTTTTAAATATTTATTTCAGAAAAATGTAATTAAAGCTGAATATGTAACCTTTTTGATATACCTATATAAAGATGGGTAATAAAAAGCGTCTTATTACAGTGTTTGGCTATCATATGCCTCTAAGACAGCATCAGTGGAGCGTCCAATGCTGCTGGAAAGCTGGGGTAACTTTCTTTCAAAATATATTGTTGTCCTGATGGCGGTGGTAGAAATGGTATCTACAACACTGGTCCAACATCTCCAAAATGGTTTAATTGCATTGTGATCCGGTAACTATGATTTTCACATAGGGTAAGGGTTAGGGTTAGTGACCCCTCGTGCTCTGTGCGGGTACTGTCATCCCTGAAGAGCCCATTCTCTTAGAACAACAGAAATTTCCATAATTTCAGAAAATCTGTCAAATGGAATGACCTTTCTCCCTAAAGGGATAAGCAGGTCAACGCAAGAGCAGCAAAATGCTCCAAACAGCCTAACAGAGCTGCTGGACTCCCTCACTATAGAGGTGAAGAGTTCACGTTTTTCCTTTAATTTGTCTCCTGTCCACGTCATCAGCAAGCTGTCAACACAATGGTGTTTTTCCCATATTTCACAAGAGGGCGTCCTGTTACCAAAAGCATCACCTTTCACATGCCTACAGTGGCAACACAACCTTTGGCTACAACACATCGGGTCAGTCAAACTTGTAAGAACCCAACAATGCACGCACTGTGTTAAAGAGAGTATTTAGGCTCGTGCTTCTGTGCAGCCAATCCAGCTGTTCCCCCGTACTCAGGAGTAATGCCATTTCTAGAGCATGGTGGAGGAAGGAGGAGAGGAGGGGTAAATGAAAATGGCATGTATCCTATTGAACTCTCTCCCTCCCTCTTTCCCTGCCCTTAGGGATTAGAGGAGCAGCACTCCCCTTGACCGCTTCGCAGCTTGCCCAGTAGCCCAGCAGCTGTTCTCTCCCTCAGCGAATTGGCAGCCAGGGCTCCTGGTGTGGGGGTGGCATGAACACAACGTCTTTGTCTGTCATTTTTCTCTTCCCACTTTTTATCTTATCTATACAATCTCATATGCAGACGTACTTCCTGATTCATGTTCTTTCTATTGGTTCTCTTGTCACAAAGCAGTGACATCATCATTTACATATATATATATATAATATTAGATCAAACAAAGCAAATATTCAAAACAAAAGCGAGTATCACACTATTACAAAAATACCGTTTGGTTATGTGTGAAGTGAGGAATGACGATGAATCATTTATTCTTTTTCTGACCTCCATTTCACACAAATGGCTTTGTTTTGGTTGTCAGGACATCAGCCATGCGCATATCACTGACCGGGGCCTCCCTTGACTTTGCTGCAAGTGTCTCTTTTCTCTCCCTCTCACATATACAGGCACAGGGGTGTGCGCATACAGACACATACACATCAGCATGCTTGCAGGAGCCCTATTCGCCAGTGTCTGGCTCATTCTGCCTTCCTTCTGCCTACAGATTGGAGGACAGAGGTAGCAAGGGAGGGCTGAGGGAGAGGAGAGTTGCGAGGCAAAACGGCTGGTCACATGAGCAGAGATCTGTTTACAAACCCAAGGCAGAGCAGAGCAAGAGGAGGAAGGGAAAGGCGAATCGCAGGCTCTCTCTCTGAGCACCATTATAGATTGAAAGAGGAAGAAGGGAAGCCTGCCATGACAAAGCCAGCTGGAGGTGCAAGAGGCTGAATGCGACACACGCAGACACACTCTTGCGCACACACCGCCTTTGTCTCAGATTTTTTTTTCTTCTCAATTGAAGCAGCAGATGGTTAGAGGGAGAGTAGGATCCCCCCCTACGCGCACACACATCCACTGACTGAAACACAAACACACACTCGCAAGCAAAACACCAAACCCAGCAAGAGGACTGTTGTTGACTGCATGGAGCTGTCCTCACTTTGTTTGGGCTTTGAAGGAAGCATATCTTTGCCTTCTGTGCTGAGGAGAAATATCAACTGCAAGATCAGAAGACTGGAGGAGGAGACAACAGAGGAGACAAGAGGGGGATGAGACTTGTGAAAATCCCCTGTTAAAAAAAGCAGCTTTTCGAGGAAGACAAAGCACAGATTAATGTCAGATAATTGCCTTCACTGGGTGAGGACTGTCATTTTGAAAGCTAGCTGTTACTGAGTTTCGTGAAGGGACGACACTGCAGACACAAAGTGAAGTCAAAGAGGCCCCTTTCTGGTGGAAATGTAAGTATTTCCTGTTACAAAGCAGCCCGTGTTGTTTACCACACTGCAATCAAGCGAGAATCAGTTTCTCACAGTAACAACTGCTGAGCTGCACCTGGTGTGAGATATATGAGAAACAATCATCTCATCTAAACAGGTTTTCTTTGTCTCTTTTCTCTTCTGTGATGACATCATTCTCACTGGGATCCAGGAGCACATGAGGTCTCCAGTCCTGGTCCAAACCTCAGTCCCAAATCTCCCAATCTTAACACAGAGCGGTTAATCCAGATTTGGGAATGTTGGGCAGCACAGATTGCTGAGCCAACAAAACCACACCTCCAGAGGATTTGTGGAATCTGAGCAAATCTTGATGGTTGTTGTTTGCGGGAGCTAGCACAACCCAAGAAAAAGAGCAATCCAGCTCAGTGTAACTGAATCTAGACTCCAAAACAGATTTCAGTGTCCGAAGCTCCAGCCCACGAGTTTGGCTTGTCTCCAGCCTTTTCCTGACAGGGCCTGAATTTACTGCGGCTGCCTTGGGAGTCACATTTCATGCAACCATTCCAATGGTGTAACGGTAAGTGAGTGGATTCCTTGGCACTTCTCTAAATATATGAGAGATGGAAGCACATGTACTTACTTCATAAACTAAGTTACTTAGTTGCTGGCTGTTGGCTAATGGGATTCAGATAATGGATGTGCTTGTGAATGGGCAAATTGCAGGGAGTGGAGGCCTTAGATAGTGTTTTGAAGAGTGAGCTGAGAGCACTTAAAATAAGCTGCTTTCCAGAACATGTTGTTTTGTTTGGGTTTTTTTGTTGTTGTTGACAACTGTGACATTTTATTCTGTTACCTTGCTCCATATTTTTATTTTTCTTCTTTGGGGTGATTCCTAATTGTATCTTTCATTATGCTACAATAGGTCTTTCCTATGAAACCCTCCACCCAGTTCTTGTAAATCCCCCAACCCCCAGCCATGTCAAATTACCCTTCCCATACCCCCCACAGTGTGCAAGCTGTACCCATTCATTCACTCTAAAGAGAGACACATGGACATTTAGAGGCTGGCAAAGAGCATCCTCGCTACAAATTAATAGGAACACATGTGGCCTGTGGAAGTGGGGCTTCCTCTGCTATTGTTTTACCAAATGGCCCTTGTCCCCCAAGTTCATTCTGTTTAATGCATCACACCCCCCGCCACCTGCAACGCACACATATTTCGATTGTACCACACAGACACCACGCAGCTTTGCTTTTCCATCCCCGAGCGCACACACACGAGCTCACACTCTACCAGTCATCTCTGTAGTCTGTGGAACAGATGGTGGTGTGGCGGAAGTGATGTCTGCCCTTCATGTTTGTCTTGTTCACAGCAAATTAACGCACAGTCCTATGAGCGTCTCAGTTGCCACCACAGTGCCAGTCACAGTTCCCCAGACACACCTGCAACTAAGCACTTACTAAATTTGAACCCTTAACAAATGCTGTAAGTAAAGCTTGTGATTTTTGTGGAGTTTACCTAGAGTGTCACATGCGTTTGCAATTTATAGTTCCACATCAGCAGACACACTCAGTTTTACTGGCACTAGAAGCTTGTCCATGTTCTTGTTAATGATCAACGTTTGTGTACTTGTCTTCAATGATTAATCTTTCTTTTCATTTTATATTGGAAATAAAGTGATTATGATTTGCCAATAAGAGTTTGGGTGTTCCCCTTATTCCTTAGAAAGGAAAATTACCTTCAGCTGTCTACCAGAGTAATTGCTCAAACAAACGGCACAGTCTAATGTTTATGCTATCAGTTTCACTTTAAACTGTCGGTGCTAACGGCTGCATACTTTAAATCTTTGTAGATAGCTGGATATAGTGGGAGATTAAACAATGCTGCAGTCTCTTTTTCAGCATCTCTCTGTTTAAAGCTGAAGAAATGCAGCTTTAAAAAGACAGCAACCCTAAACCAATTTCAAATTCATGACCTATAAAAGAAAACAGGATTTTATTATGTTTTTCTCTCTCATGGGCATCCCATCAAAGAGTTGAAATGAGAAAGTCTTCTAATTCCTCAAACTTGATTTTACATGTTGGACTTTTACCTTAGAAGGTGGCAAACAAGTTAAGTATGTAATCTGTTATTTCAAAACTTTTCCTGGTAGGATGCCAGTGTGGTTTGGGTTCTCAGCGTTCTGAACACTACTGCAGCATGGGGTCTGACATCTATCACCTGCCGCTCAATGTCTATGTCATTGTTCTGGGCATCGGCCTCTTCGTCTTCATGCTCAGCCTCATCTTCTGCTGCTACCTTTTCAGGTAGGTCGGGCGAGTCTGAGATAAACAAACCAGTAGTTCGAGATTTTCGGGCAAGTTTGAGCAAGCTTTGGAACACGCTGCCACGGCAGCTTCAAATTAATTCCTAACCATCTTGGCAGTCAGCTATCTTCACGTATTGATGTGTTAATGTTAGCAGCGAATGTCATGCAAGTTTACCAAGCAAGTGTTGAGCTGCCAAAGGTGTGACATGTTGTTTAGAACTGTTAAAACACAATTTATGCTTGGATTTCTTGTGTAGAACAACAAATATTCTCTATATAAGGCAAAAGCAAAGCACTCAGGAAAAAAGGTTGCTGCTATTCATGAACTCCAATCATTTTTACTGACTCTGCAGTTCACCACAGAGTATTTTAGCACATTCTACTTCATGTCTTTCATTTTTGACTATATCTTAGTCATTTTGTTTCACTCTTCTTGCATACATGGGTGTTGGGTTTCTTTTGGGTTTTTTATTTTTTGGGGGGGAGGGGGGGGGGTTTAGTGGAGGTGGGGGAAATAATAATACAGCAAAATGCTGCATTGATCTCTTTTGTTTATTGATACATTTTACCCATATATTAATTGGTTTATTAAATCAATGTCGGAATGTTTTACAATGTGTTGAGAGTTGTAGAATCTTTGTATTATGATAGTAAGATAATTGTGGGCAACATACTCTAACAGCATTATATCATTACTTACCCTGTGATTCCCTAGATTTCAGCGAAAGGCTGTTAAGGCCACTATATGCCACGTGTACAGCACCAGTGCAGGAAAATTAGTGACCACTGGCCATCTAAAGCAAAACAGAGAAACAAAGTTACTGGAGTTTCATTTACAACATTCCAAATCAATATGAATGCTGCGTGTTGTATAAAGTTCATGTGTTTGTTAAAGCAAAGTGTATTTCCTTATGCTTAGTGTATTACGTTCATGAAATGATATTGTCAGGATGTCAGCACTGTATTTTTGGACCATTGTGCTACACCCAATAAATGAGGTTAGTGCAATTAGTGTAAAGAACTCATAAAAAATGTCTGATTTAAAAAATAAACAAATCATTTTTTTAAAAAAGACATAAATATTACAACTAATACTGTTATCAGATTTTCTTCAGATAGTAATGAACATCCTGCCAGGCTCAACATGATTATAAGTAACGTTTTGAAATATTAGTCGAGAATAAAATTGCAAACAAGTTTCTATAAATGTTGCTAATTTAACCACAGTAATGGACTGGAGGAACAGGAAATGCGAGCAGTTCTGTGAAATTAAGTTAGGATTGTGTGTGTGTGTGTGTGTGTGTGTGTGTGTGTGTGTGTGTGTGTGTGTGTGTGTGTGTGTGTGTGTGTGTGTGTGTGTGTGTGTGTGTTTTATCTTGCAATCACAGGTCAGGATCCACAGAACTTAAGTCACAGTTGTTACAGATGTTGTTTTCTTTGTGTCTCTCCCAGGTTGAAGCAACAAGGAACTAGGGAGCAGTTCAGTTACAATGAGGTATGTCAATGCAGTATCTGGCACTGTGGGTGCACATGTAACACCAGCTTCTTAGGCCTGTTATAAATACAAGTGTAACATCTTAGGCTGATATCGCCAACTGTGAAATCTAACACCCCCTCTTTTAGATGACCTTGAATCCATCTATGTGTCGCTACGTTCTGGTTTTAAAATGGTAATCCGTGTGATGAGGCCCCATACACTAAACTGGTAGCAGAGTGTTAACAGTGTAGCGTGTTGACAGTTGGTAATAATGCTTTCAGACAGGGAAGGTTGAACAGGAACTGCAGGTTTTTTGTTTTCTCTGCATTTATAATGTATTTTTTCACCATGTAGGAGTAAATCAACACATATCAGTTATGTTTTCACAAAAATGCCCGTTTTACACTGTATCTTTTCTGCCGTGTAACACCCCAGTTGACCCATGATGCTGACGCATAGATCACATGACCCAACACATTTCTTCTTTCTCTCCCCTTTTATTCTGCAGGTGGTGCTGAAGGGGGCAAGCAAAAAATTAAGCCTTCTTGGAGTAAGTCATAGTTTCTTATAAAATGTGAACCAGACCTATGTTAAACAATGTCAGCTGTTTGTTGCCCACATTGTTTATGTGCCAGTTTAGATGAGATCATTATGTGCTGGGAATGTTTGGTTGGTTCATTCAATCAGTTTCTCCTTCAGACGTTATTAGCATGCTGCACGTACTCAGGGTGGAGATGTGCTGAAAATATCTTAAATACTGTCAGTGTGAGAGTGCCTGCAGAATGTAGGGCTCCAGGAATAACTGCACTCATTCAAAATGCATTATAAAAAACATCTCTGTCCTGCCTCTTGTGATTTTGTTTAAAAAAAACAACAACAACTTCTAAGTATTTTGTTTAAAACCAAGGCTTAGGGCTAAGTTTGGTATAAATTCAATATCCAATTTCTCTTTTTAGTTTGAAATAGCCCTGCTGCCTGGAAACACAGTTAAGATAAAAGCACATTTTCACAACACTGACATACTTGCACTTTAAAGCAAAACGGTAAATTAATTTACCACTTAAATTTAGCTACAAAAAGGCAAGTGTATTAGGTTTGTAAGGATATATATATATACATATATGATGTCTATAACCAGAAAAAAGCCAACCGAACTAACCTATGTGTCGTTTGTGCTCTGCAGCAAACCTGTGCAGTGTGTCTGGAAGAATTCAGGACCCGAGATGAGCTGGGAGTGTGTCCGTGCTCACATGCATTTCACAAGAAGTGAGTGTTAATAAAACAGTGATGTGAAAAGCTCAGTAGAAATAGTAGCTGCAATTATATGCCGTTCTCTTCGGTTAAGTTAAATTAATGTCATTCTCATTAGGCGTGGCGAGATCACAACAAACTAAATGCTTTGTGTGGGACACACTGAGAGGCAGCCTTTACTTTAATCTTAGCGAAAAGAATAAACACAAACGGGTTGCAATGTCACAGTGATCCTGTGAGGACAAATCTACTTAATTTGAATTTAATTTACCCACTAGATTAATAAAACAGGCGTCAGTGAAAGCTACAGGTTGTTTTGCAATAGCATTTACACAACTGTTTATTTCCCCTTTTTATTCCAATGACTGCAAAACTGTTTTTAACTGTTAGCTTGGCTGCTTGTCTGTATGGTTGCAAATATAACTATAATCAAATATTGATACTATCGATTGATATTAGTGTGATTGGATCGATGCTTTGTTTCTATTCTCTCAGTTCAATATGCAGCACTCTGAATTGTGCTAAATAAATTATTCATTTATTGATTTTTGGGAAATAAATTTTTTTATCTCAAACCAAACCTTACTTCACAACCCTGCTTTAGAGACGGGCACATTTACAGTTTCAAAAAATCCAGTTTCGTAACACATGAGAATCTACAAGGTGTGTTTTGTTATGTTGTTCTGTTAGCTAATTATTGTGGAAAGTAAAAAGCCAAGTGATTTAGTTGTCATTAAAATGAGCCCAAAATTAGCAGATTGTGAAATTCTACTTAGAGGGTGCTCATAAGGTTGATTATAAAGTCAGTGGCCATAAATGGTTAAAAAATATTTTTCTTATTCTTCTAGAAACACACAAAGAAAAAAAAAGGTTAAACCAAATGCTGGATGTAAAATTTTAATTGGGGGAATTTTAGTGTTACTTAATATTCTCACCTGAGGACAGAGCCAACCTAGTGGACTGGTTTTCCCAGCTTCTTGTTTTTGTGTAACACCGGTTAAGCTGTTTTTTAGGTTAACCAGTGTTACACTAAAGCAGTGGTTCTTTAACTTGCACCACACTGCCCATTCTGTCATCAATAATTAACTCTAAAAAGGATCCAGTTAGAATTTTTGTAAAGTAAGTGTGAGTGTTGTTTCACCACTCTTAGAACTTCTACTTTATTATAATAGGTGGCACAAACAAAACGCTGTTTCGTAGTATTTAGACATGGTCACAAAATTTGGTAGCAGTGATGTTATTTTACATAATCCAACAGCTTCATATAATCTGGTAGAAAATTTGACAAATTACAGATTATATTTGCGATCATATCTAAATACTTTAGTATTGATGTGTGCAAATGCAAAAATGATGTGAAAAACATTTGCAGCAGTTGAAAATCCCAAGGAAGTAGAGCAAGAGAGTCCTGTGTGACCTCTTCTGGTGGCACTTTTAAATGACAAAAGTTACTTTACTTTCTCCAAAAAGTGCAGAGGCGTCAGTCTAGCTCAGTGGGTGAACAGGTTACAACATGACGCATGGCTGAGATGCAGCAGCCTGTGCCCCTTTTCTGCATGTCGTACCCCTCTCGCTCCACCCATGCTCCACCGCAGCAGTACTGCTGTGGGATATGTTTTCATTTCAACAGGAAACAAAGTTCTTTCCTGCTATTTTAAGCTTTAAAAGTTGACTTAAAAAAAAAAATCCCCCAAAACTAAAGCAACAATAATAGTGTCCCGATAATAAATCCTGAGTAATAAAAAAAAAACAGCTATGCAGTATTATTTCAAGCTGTTATTTTTCTTGTCCTGTCAGGTGCCTGCTTAAGTGGCTAGAGATCCGCAGCGTGTGCCCCATGTGTAACAAGCCCATCCTGCGGCTACACTCGGACGCTCCCCAGGGTGCCGAGGGGCCTATGGACCCAGAGGAGGTGTGAACGAGCCATCGGAAGAAGAGAAAAGACTCCCTTTACAGAAAACACACACATTAAATACACTAGAGAAGATGAACAAAAGGGTCATCTTGAAGAAATGTTAAAGAGCCCCAAGTAGCAGCTTTGCTGCTGACCTTTGAGCAGTTATGCTTTCGTGGGAACTGAATATTGATAGCACCAACATGATTTGGTCAAATCAGTCAGAAAGGGTGAATGAATAGGATCTTTCATTAAAATGCTCCTAGTTCTACTTCCATGTTGCACTGTTCACCAAAAAAAGAAAAAAAAAGACAGGAAAAGGAGCAGCAATAGAAAGTTGGATCATTGCCACTGTCACTGGACGACTGGTGCAACACTGCCGGAGAGAAATGACTCTACTGGCATTGAGCAGGACATCAAATTACAGGATCAGTATGGATACCTCTAATATCTCAGGGGTGTTACCAATACAGCCAGCACAAACCACGTCAATCACCCTATAACCCTGTGCCATACATGCATCTTCAATACTGCCAATTTAGGTGAAATGCTCCAGGAGCCAGAGGCAGCTACACCCTCTGGCTGAAACAGACCAGCCGGATTACAACTGCGACGATTTAAGTAGATGATGTTGTTACCGATTGTGTCCCAGGCCCTTTTCCCTTTAACAAAAAAAAAAAAAAAAAAAGACTGATAGAAAACTAGTCTTGCCTGTATCTATTGTATGTAATGTCTCCCTATATATATTGTCCTTTTGTATTTTAAATAAAGCGTCATGTAATGTATTGTAACAGCCTTGGATTTATTGAAAGGTCAACGAGTCAACTGACAAAGGTTTTATTGAAGCTTTTATAAATCTGTTCAAACAGTCAGCAATCATCATGACATGATTTACTCATTATCATACAAAACTGTTGTTTTATAGACCCACAGTATTGTAGCATACAAGTTCAACACTCAAGAGTCCACAACTATTACAAAAAACTTAATTACAAGCTAAAATATTGGTCATTTTGAGGAAAATGCTCCTCCTCATCTGAGGATACAAGTACACAGCAAGTCACGTGTGTCCACCTGCATTTATAAGGTGTTTGCCTGCATATATCTGGACTTTACTTGGTACCCTCTGTGCCTTTAGCCTCCACAAACTCAATGGCCTTTTCTTTTACTGCTTGGATGCTCTGAGGGGTGCCATGTGTCTTCTCATATTCCAGGTAACGCTTGAAGAAGAACTTGATCTTCTTCACAGAAACACTCAGGTGGATCACTCGATCAAAGAGCGCTCTGAAAGAGGCAGAAGTTGTAATACAATATTACACACTTATCCATCTCACATGTCAGTTCTTATGAGTGTGTAACTGTTTAGGAACACAGACGCTATAGCATATGGAATAACGTATGGTAACCATGACGATGAAAAGAAAGTTTCTGTTCACCTGATTTCCTTCTGCGATCCATGTTTGACCATGAGGTCGATGAAAACAGACCACAGGTCGGTACGTTTTGGGTATGTGCTCAGGACTTTGTCAAACATGTTGCGACCTCTCTCTACATCACCGTAACGGAACTCCAGCTGAGCGAACTTGGCGATCACATCCACACCTGAGAGAAGAGGATGAGAACACAGAAAAGGTTACGTCCTGTAGAAAAACACAGCTTTGACAGGTGAAAAGAATGGGAATTGTTAAAAATATTGCACCAGTTTCAGTGCTAGTGGTGGTGTTGGGTGGTGGGATGCAACTGTATAAACAGCCACCCTAATATTTAAGAATAACTGCAAAAACCATGAGCGCTAAGTTATTGGTGGACAGCATACATTAAATGTACATAGGAGGTATTGTACATACAGACGCTATGATCACTTTAGTATGACAAGATGTTTAAACAGGCCCTCTTACTTTCTTTTGGAGGGAGACTCTTCAACGCCCTCTGCAGGAGATTACTGGCAGCATCACTCTGACCCTGCTGAAGCAGGAAGGTCCCATAGCTAAACCATACTTCCTTATTCTGACGGAAGCGCTTCACCATCGTCTTATACAGGCCCTCTGCCTCCTGGGTACAAAAAACCCCCACAATGAGTCAACAACACACAGATCGTGCATATATCAGATGCTTATTTAAATATGCATACCTAAATATTTTGGTATTTTCTGAGAAAGTACCTTGATTTTGTTGGACTTGGCGTAGATCTCAGACAGCTTCTGGTATACAGGCATGGGCTCACAGAACTGCACTGCCCGCTCAAACACCTTCTTGAGACTCTCCTCTGTGCCATACATGTTCTCCAGGTTCAGCAGGGCCACCCACACATTCAGCTTCTCCTGCTCCTCCCTGAACCACAACAGGCACAATTTTACACATCTAACCATCTTTAGTTAAATTGTGCACAAACTTTCTTGCAACTGGATGCAGAGATCGCTTTATCAGTTAAACAAATTCAACTACTCATTGCTGTAGCTGACTGGTTGACTAAACTACGATTATTTAGTCAACCATTTTTAGAACAGACTTGCAGCATTTGGGCGTGTAAATATAGTTCAAAAGCTGCTGCAGTTAAAAGTGAACATCAAAGTGCAGAAAAAAGGTGATCTGAATGCAGAAAGGCATTCATGTGAGAAAGGCTGGTTTGACTATTTTAGAAAGCACATTATTAAATGCCTAACACAAAGCAGTGAGTAAAGAGAGGACTTGCGACCAGAGAGAGGAAAGCCCCTGTGCAACAGAGCCATTGTTCTGACAGCATGTCTTTGTTGCCACTTCATCCTCGTGCACATGAGTGTGCTTGATAACTTCTGTTTAACTTGTTTTTGTGACTAGTTCCTCTCTGTTTAGGTGGTGGCAGCAGGGGTTAAAGTCAAAAAGATAGCTAAAGCTTTAACAAAACCTTCACTTGTTCCTGATTCTGCCTCCCTACTTCCACACATCTCCTTGACTTCCTTGAACCTTGCTAGGAGTAAAGTTTTTGAAGCTCTTTTTTGAACTGAGGAATTCCTGCCATATTTCAGGCCTGCTTATTGAACAAAATGACTGGGTGTGCATCAGATGTTAGTGAGATGGTCTCTGCCTATACACATGCCCCTTGGGAAAAAAACCTTAAACTGTTCTAAAGCGTGCCAAACCACATGTTTACTGTTATATACTAAGGTGTCAAAACTCATCAGGGGAGGTCGTCAAATATCTCCTTTATCAGAGAAAGCATTAGCATGAACTGACTCAAAACTCAAACTGCTTCTAAATCCAACAGAAAGCCTTTGGGATGAGGTGGAATAAAAGAACTGCACCACAATAAAAGAACTTCTTATAAATAAGCAGCACCTGTGTAACACTATGATGTCAGTACCGCAATGTTTCCAGCACCTTGCTGAATCTCTATCATACAGACTTAAGCCAGCAGTACTGTGTGCCACGTGTAACTAATAAAGTTGCTAAGTGCGTGTATTCATCTACAAGTCTACCATTACCTGAAGGAGATCGTTTTCAGGGCTCTTTCAGCGACAGTGCGGGCCTGCTCGATCTGTGTAGCCTGCAGATGGTGAGCCATGAACTGGAGCCACAGCAGCGAGCTGTTGGGTGATGCTAGGAGCAGACGCTCGAAGGCAGCTGCATCCTGGGGCCGCAGGTTTGGATCCATCAGCTCAGCCTCTCTCTGTATCAAAGCCTTCTCTGCTTCCTTTTTCTCCTGCTCTTGCTCATGACGAGACTTCTTCTGGGGCTGGGAGGCGGAAAGAGCACATTTAAGGTAAAACACAGGAAGGAAAAGGAGATGGGATAGAGCCGAGAAAGGTTGAGAATGGATAAATTATGAATGAGGTCTTTTAAGGGGTAAACTGATGTGCTGAAAGTTCTGTTTCTCCACTAACTAAGAATGTACATCTTTTTCTTTTTTCACCTTAGTGCTTCCCTCTTGGTCTTCTCCATCACTCGAGTCCTCCTCCTGCGCTGCAGAGGCAGGCTTCAGGGAGCTAAGACCCACATCCCAGGAGAAACCTGCTGTCACCTGCAGTCTAGATGGACACGATGCACTGGATGTAACCTGCTGAGGGAGAGAACGTATTCATAAGATTCTGGTTAAGTGTATTCAAATCACCCAATCTATGGAGATTTACAAGACTGTAAAGGTTTATAAGCAGTTGCTTACTTTTGCAGGTTTTCCTTCATCTTCCTTATCCTCCTCTTCTCTGAAGTACACCTCTACTCCACTATCATTATCATCAGTTCTTGCCTTCTTTGATTCCTTCTTCTTTTTCTTTGAGATCTGCCAATGAAGAACCATTAAGACCCACGTAAACCACAATTCAATACATATATAAAGTCACCTAGGCAAAGATCAGTGCAGGATTTATTATTGTCAGACCCAAAGATGATAAATGGAAGATGAAAAAACAATGGCCTTGTTTTTGTCAAAAATGCAAAGTGATGATTCAAAAATATCAGAGCATAAAATGAAAGAGTTAACAATGTAATAAAAAACACAAGGAAATGAAATAAATTTACATGTGAAAGTAAAAAAGAAACTGAATGTGTCTTTTCACCTCTTCGCTCTCAGATGCTGGGCGTTTCTTGCTCTTCTTATCTTGTTTCTTCTTCTCCTCTCTGACGAGACGCAGCGGCAGACCGAGCGATTCTGGAAGGACGTCTGGCTTCCCGGTGTCCTCAGGGAGAAGCGAGAGGTTGATAAACTCCTCCTCCTTGTCAATACTGAAGACAAGAATAGCAAAAACTAAAATGGTAGGATGGCAGTTTGGAGTCTGAAAATAGTCCCTACCTAAAGCCGTCCCAGAGAACTTCTGAAACTTGGTATGATAATGAACTTTTTCCCTTTTATTTTTAAATGCTACATTAATGGCAGTTAAGATATAATTCTAAGCTGGATCGGTGTAGAAAATTGGTAACAAAGCATAAATTCTGAAGAGTGATTTCTGAACTCTGAGCTGACTTTACCTGAGAATTTTGGTGGTGAGCAGGGCGTTGGGAGGCAGGTGCTCAGAGACGATTTTGTGATTTTTAACAAAGTATTTGGTGGTTTGCTGGAGCTCAGCTCTTCCAATGATGCTTCTTGACAACCTGAAAGACAATTATATAGAACAGTAAGAAGATATAACAAGTAAGAGCAGAAATGTTAGAATAAATGTTGAAATGTTTCTAAAAACAATCATTAGTTTGCTGTGAATGGATCTCTTAGTTACCTGATGAAGACTCCCTGCTCTCCAACAGACTTCACATAGCCTCTGATGATCTGACCTGCCTTCAGTTTGTTTACAGACAACACTTCTGGGTCTTTTTCTGGCTTGGCCTTGTCTGGGTTCAGCCTGGAGGAACACATTATAACACGATACATTTTTATTGCTTTATTAACAAAAATCATCACAAATCAAACTTTTACAACGATGCCTTCTCATACCTTGATGGTCGCAGAGACAACTGCCACTTGTCATTTTCATTATCGAGAAGGTAACACCTGAAAAAATATTTTAAAAATATAAATATAATATAAATATAAAAAATAATCAATATTTACTTCACAGTCACTAAACATGTTTAATCAGAAAGTCTTGAGATTAAAGTTGTGATGATATTTTAATATTTTCATGTCAGTGACACATAACTGAATTCTGCAGACTGAATTTTGACTCCACTTCAAATAACAAATGTACTTGTATTGACTAAACCACTGAAAAAGGTCTTTTCTATTTAAGCTGGCACAGCAATATTACAGCTAATAAAAAAGAGAAATCCACAAGGTAAAGTGTGGGTTGACATATTGAATTTAAAAAAAAAAGCTGAAGGGAAAACAGAACTTCCAGGTGCTGCTCCAAAAGAAAAGTTCTAAAAAATAATAATTTTTTTTTAGATCTAACTTTAGCTTTTCAGATTTTTGCTCCACAGATGTGGGCCAACGAGTGTCACATTACTGTAACAGCTGGACAGAGAGAACTGAACACTGCAGCAGACATCACAGCTATGATGAAAAATCGGTTTTTATAAGAGAAGAAAACAGGTTACAGTTAAATCTACTGCTGCTGCAACACTTGCATTGTTTTATCATGCAAGCTGATGGGAGCTGTAGTGTTTCAGTAGCCACTAAATAAATATAGTTTAACGTTGTTACACTCAAAAAGTTTTAACTCTTAATTTGCTTACTGGTAATTTAGAAAAACAATGAAATAAATGCAAAAGTAAAGTTTGCACTGGATAACAGAAGCTAGTGCAGATTAGCTTAAAACTATTCTTTTCTGCACACGGTCTATAACAGAGATCATCCACACTGACCTGAGAAACTGATCCTTGTTGTAAACAGCCAGTGGGTTTGGCCTGTAGGCATCAGCAAGGTCTGTGACAGCAACAGTCCCCATGCCCCCAAAGGGAAGTTTGACCAGCAGGCCAGTTTGTGGCTGAATATTTGTTACTATCCCCAAAGTAATGCTGCCTTTCTCCAGTTTATGGACACCTGGAGAAAAAAAAAAGGAATCCAGAAATTAAATTAACCCGATTTTATGTGATACAGATTTCAAAACTACAAGATCCAACAACAATAACATAACACAAAAACTTTAGTAGCTAAAAATGGAGCTAAATCAACAATGAAGTTAAGTTACTTCAGTTACTGCTAACTAAAATGTTAACCTGTTATGTTACACTTTCACTAAAACACCTAGCTAGGCTACTTTAGTGCTTATATTGAACTTATGCTGTGTCACTACTACTATAATGTTGCTGCTGCTGCCACCTTGTGGCAATAGATTCAAACTGTAACTTCAGTAGTCTGATAGCAGCTTAATGGAACAGGAGGATGCAAAATGCCCTTATTTTGGTTTGCAGATATTTTTTTAAATAAAATAACATTTTTTCTTTATCATTATAAATGTCATTATTGCACATTTCCTAGAAACATCTTAATCTATATGTTGAGGCTATATCGTCCTCATGTAGCTCTTACCTGTGAGTGACAGCACAAAGCGATGAGGAGGGAAGCTCGCTTCTACCACTCTGGCACGGACTGCTTGGCCCAGCTTGTACAGTTTCTCGGGGTGGCCGATATCCTCAAATAAGCACAAAGTGTAAGATGATTGACCTTTTACAAATAACATTTGCTCTTCCTATACATTTGCAAAGACACAAACTTACTTTAGAATCAGTGGTCATTGCCAGCAGTTCAACCGTTCCAGAAACACTGGGATCAGTTGTGACTTCCAAAGACTTTCTGTCTGAGTTAAACTGGCGAGAGAAACATGAAGACATTGAAGAAAAAAGAAAGAGGACATAAATTCCAAGCTTGCTTTTTGGCTTTCTTTTTCCTTTGAAATTGTTTTTGGATTTTTTAAATGTACAATCACTTCAAGTTTGGGGCAAAACTTGTAAAATAATATAAAGCCAGCCATCTCGATCTTCAAAGCTTACCTTTGATACAAAGCATGTAATTTCCTCCCCAGCTGTATAGCTGCTCAGTTTTTCTTTTGCTGTAACTGGTTTGAAATCGACACTCTCATTCAGTTTGCTACAGAGAGGGAAAAAAGACCAAAAAGATGAAAAACAGAAAAAGCACAAAATATGCAAGAGTTTGGGGAGGGTGAAATTCCCAATGAAAATTATAGTGCAACAAATTTTACTCATTTTAAACACATGTGCAATATTTTAGTAACAGAAAAGGCTGGAGATGTTAATGTGTGAATGATGGTTGTTTGGATATTTTAGGATTAAATAATGATCAGGCTCAGGTGACGCAATATAAAAACCAGAATGCAAGTTTATTTGTGTTGTACATTTACCTGGGTATCAGCGTAAGCTCGGAAATGGTGTATGTGAACTTTGGATGGGAGAATGGCAAGAATCTGAAACAGAAACGGTTGCGATTACATCTACATTACTACATAACACAAAGAAAGTGAATACATATCATATGTCTACTCCAACAGGTGAAATGAGGCACAACAGCCATCATTACCTGTGACTGGAAGCCTCTCGTCCTCCGATAACCCTGGCGGTGACCACGCTGCCCACTTTCACTGATGACGTGGGGAAAGATCCCAGGCGCACTTCTGCAGGCTCCACCACTTCAGACACATGCACGCTACCTGAGCTTCCATCCTCTAAGGTAACCTGGATGCAGGTAGGTTTTACTGTCCGCACCGTGCCCTGCAGGATTTCACCAAAGCAGTGGCCCTTGCGGCCAGTCTGGTTTTCTGAAGCTGTGCGCTTTCGCTCTGGCATACTGCGCTCCCACGACACCAAAGGGAGCCCTTGCAGCTCTTGACAGCTGGGTTCAATAACTTCAGCTGACAAAGTCATGCCCGCCTTCAGCTTCTCTGACTCAGACAGGAATATCTCATTCAGGTGGCTGCAAGTCTGGATCACAGTCAGCTGTGCCGTGTCACCCAATGAGATGACGGCAAAGTCTTTGTCTATGTGCTGCACCATTGCTGTGTATTTCAACCCTTCAGCCAGCTATAAAAAAATTAAAAACATTACAATCAAATGGTGGATTTATATTTTTATAGATCTAATTTTAAAAAAAAATTAAAAATATATATATATATATATAAACACTCACAGATTTCTTCTTCCCCATCACCTTGGAAAGGATAGAGACATGGACACAAGCAGAAAGCATGTCAACATGAAGGACAACTGCACCGACTTTCTGTCCGTTGGTCAGTTTAACACCTGCAAAAAATACAGTTTTTGGTTACATATGAGCTCATCTTTCATACAAAATACCTTCTCTGTAACCTCCTGATGTTATGAATCGGTAAACTTCATACTTCATCTGTTATTAGATATAATATAATATTGTTTTGAATATTGTGAAAACAACATACACACTAAATAGCTCACCCGTCTATTTGACCTTGTGCTTTTGATCCACAAGTTCCAACCAATTTAATATTTTCTTCAAAATTAAAGCTTCACTGACCAAAGCAAAGCAAAAAATAATAATAATAATAATAATATGAGAAATATTTAGTTTTTTCCTGTTCAGTACATACCCATCATGTGGTGCTTATTGGCCAGAATGGTAGCACCAATCAAGGCATCAGACTTAAACGTGGCACCGGTGTCATTCACAGTATCCACAGTCAGCTTCAGTTTCTGTCCAACAGACAGAGCAGCCAGCTGCTGCTGAAGTTCACTGTTATCTAGAAAAAACAAAAACAGGAACTTAAGTCTCACTAAATGTCTGGAATTCTGCAACTCAAATCTTATTTGGCCTTTCGTGGGTCTATAGCTCCCAGCGTTTATTGACACACTTAGCAAAAGGCAACTATTTATATCTAATTGACTTCACACATACCTTTCATAACCAACATTTCAGTGACTGCTCTTCTCTCCTGAAGACCATTAATGAGTCTTGTCTGGGCATCCCCCTGTGGTGATATGACCTCTGAAATCTTCAGTGTGACCAGGAATCGCCGCTTCTCCTCATCGAGGTTTGTCACTTTAGCAATGACCGTCTGGCCAACCTGGAAGGTGTTCGTCGTATCTCGGATGAACTTGTCAGTCATGGCCTGGAAAAGCAGAAACATTTGAAAATTTAACCAGGAAAATATATAACTGTTATACAAGTATGAGCCTTTCAGTTTACAAATTAAAAGTTCTTTACTTACTGATTTGGGTGCAAGTCCACAAAGGCCATATGGAAACTCCACAAAGACACCATAGGGCATGATATTTTTGATCCAGCCAACCAGCTGAAGTCCAACAGTGATCTCAGAGAAATCTTTGGCAACCACTCCTTCCTCCAGTGACCATCTCACTGTTGGTTTCTTGGTGAGAGTCTTTAAATGAGAAGCAGCTAAGGAAACACACATTTTTCAAAATAGATGATGTATGAATTTCCCAAGAGGACATAGTGAATCAATCAAAGCTGAGTAAAGGTCATCGGGTGGTCAGATCTGCAAAATATCTGCAGGCTACTGAAAAAAAGGATACAATATTCTGCTTGTTCTTGCTTGGACAGATGAGTTTTGAGATGATATCTCCTTCCTGCAGGCTCTCCCACAGCAGAGGGCAGTTGGACATGTGATCAGACAGGTGGCTCATAGGCAGTACAGCATGGATCTCATCCGGGAGGATGGCCACTTCCAAACCGTTGAGTGACTTTTTCAGCACCTTTGCATCCAGCCTCTACAATAAATAAGACAAATTAATAAAAATAAGACAAAAGATTATATTTTCAATTGAACACGCCACAGAGACGACTTCTTACCTTCCCCACTTCACAGTCAAACTCAGGTTTTTCAGTCTCCTCATTTTCTTTTTTGACCACTGCCTTAAATGAAAGCACCATCTTTCCCTTTTCAGGATCACACTGAAGAACTTTAGCCTTTACCACCTGGATTATCAATCGAGACCAGCAAACTTGTGAGATACATCACAGAAACAACACAAATCAAGACCATACAGGAATCTCAGTGTACATGACATTCGATCACCTTACCTGCCCAACGTAGAAGATGTCCTCGGGACGAACGATGGGCTCAGAGCTCAGCTCACTGAGCGGCACCAGACCCTTAACCCCATTGTAAAAACGGACAATGCAGCCAAAGTCTTTTACGCTCACGATATAGCCGTGGGACACACGACCAGGACGAGTGTCATTATAGCTCAGGAACAACGGCAAGGAGCTTTCAACCAGAGTCTTTTTTCTGGTCAGGTACAGCTTCTTATTCTCTGCATCTACTGACAGCACCTGAAGACAAAGTGTGCAGACACAAATATTCAGTGGAACAATAAACAGCAAATCAGCGCTCACAGCTGAAACTTCACATCAGAAGTTTTATAGTTGTTTGTTAGGGCAGAAGTGCACTTACCCGACATTTGACCTTCATGCCCTCCATGTACTTTTTCTCCGGATTCTGCAGGACAATGTCAGACAGATGGGTTCGAGGCACCAAACCTTTAATGTGGTCAGACAGATGCACCACCATCCCATGACTCAGCAGGACTGACACTGTCCCCTTGGAGAAAGAGAAACATTGAGAGAAAAGAATGTAACACAGACAACAGGGAACAATAAAGAGAGGTGAGGATTTAACTGTGCACAGTTTAAACCTTCCGTTTCAGGCTCATTTACAGCAATTCTAACTAATGTGCGTCATCTCTCCATTCAGCATCACTATTTTAAATTATTAAACTGGAGTTCCTAAGTCAAAGATATTTTTAACATATCTGCCAAGGAGAATTTCCATTTCTGGTTTGACGCAATAAAAAATTAAACTGAGTAGACGGATTTTTTTAAAAGGGATATTTTGGGAAATACACTTAGTTGCTTTCTTGCAAAGACAAGTTCCAAAGTAACCTCACAGCAACACCGCAGGTGTGGTCAAGAAATAGAAACAAGTGATATTTGTACCATTTGCTTCTGTATAGAAACAAACTTATTGTGTAAGACTTAATACGTTACTTAATGAGTTCATTTGAGTGAGTGTTAATTTAAGTTTTCTCCAAAAACAAACTAAAATTTGTCCCAATAAGTAACAGACCATGAGTTTGCTTTTTGCCTAATAAAGTCGATGTTATCCTCTTAATGCATTGAAAGACTTCATTGACTCAAACTTTCATAATCAAAAGTTACATATAAGCCAAGTTTCCAACAAAAGATGATTCTCTGTTCCTACCTCCACAACCTGACCGGCCTGAACATCATGGTATCTGTAAAAAGGCTTCCCAATCACACTCCTAAAATCAAAAGAAGAGAGGCATGCAAAGATCAGAACAGTGAAGCCTACATTTACTGTGGACACTCAAATGAAGTGTAACATACCTGCGTAAAGTAGCAAAATGAATTTGCTCCATGGGGCTGAAGTCCAGGATCCTGCAGATGTGCTCAGGCTGGGCAAACACTCTGTTTTCATTAGTTTGCTCATTAGACTCCTTCAGGTGGTTCCGCTGTCAACGCAGACAACAAAATGATCTCAATCTCATCTTATGAAGAAAAAATATATAAATACAAGATTTATAAAAGTTAAAGTTTGTCCAAAGCATCACGCTGACTTACATGTACAAAGGCCAACGTTTTGTCCGGAAGTTCCAACACTCCTCCAGACAGGTGGTGCATAGCGGTCATCTTGCACTCCTTCACCACCTCTCCAATCCGTTCCCTACCTGCAGGAACGGGCTCAATCCCAGTCTCAAGATGAATAAGGTGGCTGCGCAGGCTCATTCCCACCAGACGAGTCTGTGGCTCGATGTACAGCACGCGCGCATTCACCTGAATGGATGGATGCAAAAGGAGGTTTGTACTCTCAAATTATCACATGGCATCAAAATTTCTAAACACCCATTTATCATAAGCGCTGTGTTAAACATGCCAGGTCTACTTTACCTGAAGTCCCTTAGTGTAGCTGGAAGCCTGTTCTGGCTCCATGTGGAGAAAATCCACCTGGCCATTAAACGAGGACAGGAAGTCCAGGATCAGGCCGTGTTTGGTCACCTGCAATACCAACATACTGGCTTTTACATGCAGTTCAGAGGTTATATTTCACTGGTGATTGTTTCATGTTGTTTTAGTAGCAGAACACATATAGCGGATAACATAAAAACACTGTCTTTACCTCCTTGATGGCAGCTTTGACCAGAAGGCCAGGAAGAAGTGTTGTGAGGTTCCAGCCCTGCTTGGGTTCAGCACAAGTCTTAGCAATCGTAGTCAGGTTAGCAGAAAGCTGGACCACGCGACCATCATTCTTCACCTCTTCTACTTGGGAAGTCAAATACTGACCCACTTTCAGCTCTGTACATGTGGAGAAACCACAAATGCTTGAGAGATCCTTTTAAAAAAAAACAACTGATTACATTTGTTTTATAAAAACTGAAAACATCTGCAATGTCCTAATGAAACACAACCAAATCATGCATGAAAAACAAAACAACTGTTTCCCAAAATGAGCAACAAGTTATTTTCCATACCTTGAGCATTGTTGTGTTTGAATTTCAGGGATTCCTTAGACAGAAAGGCCTTGGTTCCACTGACACCAATGTCAATGATGTAGCCGTAATCCTCCACGCTCTCCACACACGCACTCAAGACCTACACAAAAGATACAACAATTTCTGTAAATGCAGGTTTGATGGATGTTTTTAAACAGTTACTCTCACTAACAGCTCACCATGCCAGTTTTCAGTCCACTCGGGGTCAGACTTTTGTTGACCAGTTTTGGATTGATTGACAGCTGGATGCTAAGCGAGCCTCTCTTCGTTACATCCAACTTGGCAACCACACACCTGAGCACCATGCCGGGGTAGAAAAGGTGTGGCAAAGAGCAGATTTCCTACAAAGTATAAAGTAATTAATATGGCACTTTTACAGACCTAAAAGTCACAAAACGCTGCACAACAATTAAAACACAGTTAATACAGAGTTACTATGTATGAGGGTCAGCTAACACATTTTGAGTATGTGAGCGAAGACGGTGTTATAGAATATACAAATATAGAAATGTTGTCTTGATTTTTTAAAAGATTTTATGAATATTGTGGACTGAATTACACTGTTGCACACTCACAAGCAGAAATGTCCTCAACACCAAGACAATTCAAATCTCCTACAACATTCTGTTCATTACTATATAGGCCAACCTCTGTGTCAGCTGAGTCCAGCTGCTCACTCAGCAGCTTGGTGTATGAATCGCAGATGTTCTTGATGCTGAGAAAGCCTTGCAGGCCACTAGGCAGGCTGACGGTCACCTCAAAGTCTGTCACCTCTTTCACACAGCCTAGCATCAGCATGCCCTCCTTCACATCCTGGGAAAAAACACACACAAGCCGTTACTGAGACGAGCATCCTGCAAGAGCTTAAAAAATTGCTTAAGAGTGTTATTTTTTTTAGATGCAGAAAACACAGAAGAAATGAAACGTAAAAAACCCATTCAAATACTGTATATGTACTGTAGAGGTTATTGGGAGATTGATTACCTTAACATGCAGAATTTCCACACATTTGACTGGAGCGTTAAGTGTCAGGCCAACTTTCTTTTCCTCTGCCTTTTGCTTCTTGAGCTTTTTGCTGTCATCTTTGGCTCCTGCCTTTCTTTTCTTGGTTTCAGCTTGCTCATTAGACTGCAAGAGAAAAGCAAATTATTGCCAAATGTGAAATATGTTTTAATAATACACTCTAGTGTTGTAGTATACAATAGCCTATTTAAGACCAGGTGACATCAAGGGATTTTTTTTTTTAAACAATATTGGCCTAACCTCATAGCTAAGGAGCTCGGGTGTGGCAAAGAGCAGATCTCTTTGCCAGGTCTGTCCTGTGCTAGATGCATCAGGGGCAGTAACAATCAATTCTGCCTCACTGATGTCTGTTTCATTTATAATTTGATTTGCAGTGGAAGCCACAGAGTTTCTGAGCCAAAACAGAGCCAACTTTGAGTTGAGAAGTACTTCTGTGCAGAAGTGATTCCAGATGCAGAGTAGCAGAAGGGCTGGGTTAGTGATATGGACGGCTTCACTGTACATCTGGCAATGCCTCTCCACAAGATGTAGGCAGCAACACATTCGGGTCAACAAAAGATAAATTCCAATTAAATTTTCATTTGTACATGCTATTGTCACATTACAAAAAAGGAACTCCGAGTTGAAACTGAATAACTAAAAAGGATTTCTTGTGAAAAACATACCTGTGGTTATTAATTTTGATCACTTTTGTCTGCACTCTGAACCCAGATCAATTCTTTTTACACTCAGTAAGACAGACAAAAACAGATGGAAGTTAAAATCTACCTGAAACAGATTGTCCGCTTCTGTTCGATGAACCACTGTTTTACTCCCAGTAGACTTCTTTGCTGTCCCTCCTCGAGGGAAGTCCTCCACCACCGATGCCATCTATGAAGTTCTTTAAGACGTCTAAGAAAAATAATGTCGCCATTATAAAAGACATCTAATTGTTATTAGTTCACATGTGCACAAGTTTCAAATCACTGAGACTGCGAGAGCCAGATTATTTTATTTAGTGATAAAAGTCCATCTGTATTCGTCGATCTAATCACTCCAAATGCACGACATTACGAGCTAAATAATACCGGGTATAAAACGAACAAACACTAGCAAAAAACCTCCACTGGACTGAAGATTTAAATATATGATGTATTGCTGTAAACGTACATTTAAATATACAATCAGAATCATGAAAGGTTTCTTACATTAAATCTCCGGTTTGTGGCTATCCAAACTCACATGCTGTTCAGCAACACGCCATGACCTTAGCCCGGAAGAAAAACTCCGGTGGGCGTTTCAAATTTTGTCCAATGACCGCGAAGAACGAATAATTGGCACCGACTTTAGCCATTCAGTGAACGCTCTCGGCCTTAAATTTGAGTGACAGTATTTTTAACAAATAATGGCGCAGTCCTAGATCGCTGACCATGGGCGGGACTTCCTAGCGAGTTTAGCATTGCGGCCTCTGCTGAAGGGCACCTGTCTCATTCTGGTTGTACTGTGCTCGAGTGTTTAAGGTAAGCCTCAAGACCTTGAGAAAGAAGTTGAACCACTTACTTTGCTTTGAGCAGTTATAAGTAGAGTCAAGTTGTCTTTACAATGCATCTGTGATGTTGTACTGCTTAAGCCATGGATCTGAAACTAATAAACTACCTAGCAAGCTAACCTAGCAAGCTAACGTTAACTGACTACAGAGTGTGCATTACTCGCTAAAATGTCTTGTATTAATGCATTTGAATTGCAGCGTTGTTTAACCAGAAGCAAAACCTGGCATTTTAGGTGTTCATGCGAAGACATGTCCTTCACGTCGGTCATATTTTAATGACGTACCATGTTGGGCTAGCAACTATAAAGGCTGTAACTTCTCTTATGTAACTATGCTGGTACTAATTTTAAGTAGCTAATTTACCGATAGGTTTTTTGTTGTGCATCAGAGTAGTAGTTGCAAACGTGCTCGAGCTCCCCCTTCTCAAATAACACCCATAAAGTCTACCCAGTACTAGGAATTAATTTATTTAAGCTATAGTCTCTGTTAGGACCTTGATGATTTCTGAATTCACCTCTCTCTACATTTACAGAAAATGATAATATGTCGTGTCATGCCTTCTCTGATCAATAGCTCCCAACCAAATCACTACCATTAAATAGAGACATGATTTACTTACAAAGTGTAATAATCATTTGGGAGAACTTGTTCTTTCAGCAAGAGTGAAAATGGAGTTTTAGACGATGGTAGTGAGATGGTTGCGTTAACAGAAAGACAGGTGGGCAACCTGGAAGTGGGAGTGTTAAAGATGTTAAAATTTCCATTGGGCGTAACCAGGATGGACAGAATTAGAAATTATTATATATCTGAGGGACAGCTCAGGTTGAACGCTTTGAATACAAAGTTCAAGAGGGGAGGATAGGATGGTTTGAGTGTAGAGAAGAGGGTGGTTAAATTGAGAATAAGATGCTGGAGCTGCCAGACAGGAGGATAAGAGGAAGATCACAGAGAAGATTCACAAATGTAGCGAAGGAGGCTATGCAGAGGTTTGGTGTGACAGTCGAGGATGTTAGGGATAGGGTGAGACGGAGGCAGGTGATGCACAGTGGCAACCCCTAAAGGGAGCATCTGGAAGACGTTATTTTTCTGTACAGTCAATATATCTGCTTATCATATAGTATACTAATTATTTATTTGCCATTTTTCTTGTGTAGGACCATCTGATATCCATCATGGCAGGACATGACGCTGGAACCCAGCACCAGTTCACTGGAATTGCCAAGTACTTCAATTCATACACAATCACAGGAAGGAGGAATGTGAGTTGTGTATATAAACTGCTTAATTGTATAATTGTTTAAAAGCAAGAAGCTCTACGTCCCTGCTGCTGTCATACTTTGTCATACTGCATTGCTCACAGCATTTATATACCCCCCCCCCCTTTTTTTTTTTTTTTTTTTTTTAGTGTGTTTTGGCCACATATGCTAGCCTTGCAGCCATCGCCCTTTTCTTCAAATTGAAGCCTAAGAAAAAGCCTGCTGTCACAGAAAAGTGATTATGTAAGTATGTTAGTCTTTCTGCTTTTCAGTGTTAACAGTCTGTAGGCAAGCAACCAGCCACCAGCTTTCCAAGTACTATGGTCAAGTCAAATTTTAGCAGAACGTTACTGTTGTCATTAGGTGATTTATTTCTTTTAAATATATCTGATTTTCAAACTGCGATAGTAACTCTTCACTACTCCCTGCTAAACCAAAACATTGATGAAATTCTGATTGTTAGCTTGAATTATATTTTATTACACAGAATTTTATTCTGCTCTTAATGGTAGAATTTATGACCCATATTTATATGGTAATATGGAGCTGTAGTGAAGGAGGATATGCAGGGGGTTGGTGTGACAGAGGATGCTAGGGTGGGGAGAGATGGAGGCTGATAATCCACTGTGGTGACTCCTGAAGGGAGCAGCTGAAAGAAGAGTTATGATCCATATTTATCACCCATGCTTATTCTGCTTATCTATTACTACACTTGCATATTTGCACTAAATGTGTATTTTGTCTGTGGTATGCAAACAATGTTTTTTGCTGTGCATAAAAACGATAAATTGCTAACGAATAGAAACTCATATCTTGCTCGTTTTGAAAAGTATTAGGGAAGCAACTGTGGCTTGCATGGCAAAGCAGGTCGTTTACTCTGCCACATGTGAAAGTGTTCTTTGGCACCATGTTGTAGTTATTCAGTTGAATTGATTGACTCTCTTTTGTCCTTACAGGCTTCCATTTGCCCATCATTTCAAACAGCTTGGAATGGAAAGAGCAGCTGGACATGCTTGTAATGAAATTTGAGTGTTTGGTTTTCCAATGTTAACAATAAAAACATCTATGCCCAAAACATAGAAAACACTTTTCTTTATTTACAGTGTGCACCAGTATAAAAGACTATAATACAGAAACGTCAGCCATGTATTCAGTAAGGCTGTACTCAACACAACGACTTAAACATACAGTCCTCTGTTTGGCTCTCATAGTTGGCTAACCTAATTTGTTATGCTAGCCAAATGTAAACTGATAAATAGTTATTTTCACTGTGCCATAACCTTCCTCAGTTACTTCTGGCAGTCAGTTTTGCATAATTTCTAGCTTCCATTGATTATGTTCTCAGAGGGAAATAGTCTCAAGGATTGAAGGCTCCAGCAGCCAGAAGCAGGTTCCTCCGGGTGAAGTGAAGGTGTATAACAGGTGTTGATTTAGTCGTGTAGGTGCCTAGCAGAAGCTCCTGGGAGTTATCTTGTAAATGGATGTGTCCCGTAGCTGCCGTGAAGTCATCTGTTTCCAAGTCATCGAATGCTTTCATTACATCCCACAGGCGAACCGTGTTGTCCATAGAACCTGGAAAACATTACACTTTGTCACTCTGGCTATAGTGCATTTTTGAGCCGTGACCATGTCATATCATTTTTGTTTGAGGTTAATCGCTTGATGGAAAAGTATAAAGAAACTTGCAACACTCACCGGAAGCAAGGATTTCACCATCCCTGCTGAACCTGAGGGAATAGATGGTATCTGTGTGGCCCTTGAGCTCTCCCACCATCAATCCATGGCCAATGTCCCACAGGAGGACTCTGCCATCAGTGGCCCCTGATGCCAAAAACTTCCCATTGGGGGAAAAAGCGAGTGAATGGATGGGACCCTGGAAGATGACATTAAAATATTAGATTCACAGATGTTTAAACAGCATTTACTATTTCTAGCTGTGCTGCACTATACATCATTACATGAACAATTATGCACATTTCAATATAATGTGACTAAAATGACATTTTCTAAATGATGTCTGTTGAACTCTAACCTTATGACCAGTGAAGATGCGCACACAGTTTCCACTTAGGACATCCCACACACGGATGGTACGGTCAGATGATCCTGTGGCAACATAATTGGAGTTTGGGTGAAAACGAGTGCAAGTGATGTCAGCCAGGTGACCAGAAAATATCCGCAGAGGCTGGTAGTGATCTGTCGCCCAGAGTCTGTTAAGAAAGAAGAAAAAAAAAAAAAGAGCAGAAGGTGGACCAATGAAAAGCACCTGTAGAAGGAGCCAATGTGGATCAACAACAACATGATGTTCCAATATGCTATCAAATAATTACAAAACAAGGTCTGAAGTTTCTTACCGGGCTACCCTGTCATGTCCTCCAGACACAAAATAGTAGCCATAGGGGGAAAACTGCGTGTCCCACACTGGGTAGTTGTGCCCTTTGTAGGCCACCAAACAAGTAAACGTTAGGAGACTCCATAACCTTACTGTACCATCTTCTGAACTGGACAACAAGTAGTTTCTGAAAAGAGAGAAACATTTTCATGACATATACAGCTTGATCTGTTGTATAAATAAATAAATAAATAGTAGGGGTGCAACGATATTCGTATCGATATTGAACCGTTCGATACAGTGCTTTCGGTTCAGTACGCATATGTATCGAACAATACAACATTTTTAATTTATTTGATCAACTTTCCTTCTGACGATGCTGTCTGTGTTGAGCGCTCAGTGGATCTGCGCTCGACAGTGCAGCCTAGGCGGAGTAGTCGAACGCAGATTCACTGAGCGCAGGGCACGCTAGCGAGACGAAAGCTAAGCTCTCCTTGCAACATGGCAAATTTAACCTCCTCCACCCTCATTCAGATCTGGCGTTTGGAACTATTTTGGTTTTCATGTGACGTATGACCCTGAAGGTAAGCGCGTCATGGACTAAAGTAAAACAGTATGTTGGATGTGCCACGCAATGCTCAATTACATGGGTGGGAGCTAGTGTGTTAGCGCAGTTAGCTCGTTAACGTGCTGGCCGTCCAGCCCCATGCACCGGGCGATCGGCGGTAGCTCGTTAACGGAGATTTGCCGTGTTGTGGCGTTAACGTCATTTCAACGAGATTAACACTGACAGCACTAGTGGGAACACAACGAATATGACTGCACATTTACGCCGACATCATCCTAGTGCAAAGACAAGTGGAAGCAGACAAAAACAACAAGCACGCATGCTACAAACTTTACCCGAGTCATTTAGACAGCTGTTAGCACATGATCCTCCTTATGGGGACCTGATATGTTTAATATGCTGCTGAGAATATAGCCCAGAAGAAGCGGATAGTATAGCTTTTATTTTGGAAAGAGCCATTTCTCTGTAATAAACTCTCTTTTCCAAAGATGAGTGATTCCTCAATCAGATACAGGGCTCGCAAAATCGCTAGCCCGACGTCCTGGGGCTAGCGATTTTTCCAGTCGGGCTACCAAAATCTATCTCTGCCCTGCCCGTCGGGCTATCGTAGGAAGGAAAAATATATGTCAATGCTTTTGCATTCTTTCAGAAATGTAGCTGGGTAATTATGTCATTGGCATCGGTGAGCCACTGTCAATATGTGACATATTGAAATCGCGTTTGAATTTGCGCTTGTTTTTTGCTTTCACTTTGCAATCGCGCGAACTGTGTATAGAGAGCGACAGCACTGATCTGTGAGTGATGATAATTTGCGCACCAATTCCTCTGACATCGTCTTATCAATCGTTAGCTTACTATGCAAACATGACAAGTGAAATCTCCCGCAGCTTAAACATGTGAGAGGTTGATCGCGCAGAGAATCGCTGAGCGTTATGTGAGTGCGTGTGTAAAAGCAGCAGGATATATATTTCAGTTCTGCTGAGCCAAATAAGACAGGTCAGGGTGAAGAAGTGACAGCCAAAGAAAAGCTTACCACAAAACGGAAAAGTTATGACAAATCAGACTATAAGGCAAAAAGAAAGTGCAGCTTTATGGTTTCATGGACAAAATAATTTCTGTGGCTGCAACCAGGGCTGCACATAAGTGGTCCGCAGGTGCCCATTTGCTGTCAAAATAAAAAACGCGCACAAGATAAGAAGTTGCAACGCGTGTTTGCGTACATAAGATTTTCAGGAGGACAGACATTTGTTTAGAACTCTTAAAGATGTCGAAGAAGCTCCTTTAAGCAATTACTGTGATGTTCCTCCACCTCCAAAGAAATGTCAGGAGTCCGAACCACAAAAGAAGCACGTATTCTCGAAAAACTAGTTGCAGGAGGTGAGCTGGCTTCAAACAAATGATGAACGCACAGAGATGTGGTGCGGAATGTGCCGTGAAAATTTAATAAATGACAAATTAAAAAGGCATGAACATTTTTTTTGTATCGAAAAAATATCGAACCGTGACACCAAAGTATCGAACCGAACCGTGAATTTTGTGTATCGTTGCACCCCTAATAAATAGTGTAATTTTTAAAGGATTTAACAAAAAACATGTAATCTCCATTATCGTCAGGTGGACGAGTGGCTCTACCTGTCCGGGCTGAAGCTGATGCCATACACTGGTCCACTGTGTCCATACATTATCTTTGATTCGCTGGCCGTCTTCTCATCCATGATCCTTTCCAGCACATCGTCTGACTCTTTGTCAATCAAGTTCAAGTCTTGAAAGAAAATAGGAAAAAATTCAAGGGCAATGTTTTAGAAAAGTAAAGATGTTGTCAGTATAAAATAGTGTACCTGCTGCAGACTTGACTTTGCGGAGCTTTTTCGGTGTGACACTCCACACTCGTACTGTGGAGTCAGCAAAGCCTCCTGCGATCAGGCTGGAGTCATCAGTGAAGTCCACTGCAGTCAGACCCTTAAGAAAATAAATACAATTAATTTATGTCATAGTTTTCACTGCTTCAATGCACAATCATTAGAGGTATGACAATTCTGAAACTACGACCGATATCATATCCAAACACCCACAATCAGAACGCAATCCTACATATTTCCCTACACCGGAAACATAATGAGGTTTTTTTGTTTTTTAAATTCATCACTCATGAACAAGTCTCCAGGTGTGGGATAAAATTATTTTTTCCCCATTTTTATTTGTCCCCTCTATAGGAAAACATAAGTCAACTGAAACTATGGCCAAAAAAATAGGTATTGACTAACCATCATTTTGGAGAACTGCTGCTCCTCTGGCAAACAAATTAAATGCATCATAAAGCTTTACCTGGTATGCATTGAGAAAAGTGTAGAAGCAGACAGAGGGGAGGTTATCTGATCCTAGACGAATCCTTTTCGTGGCCTCCTTCATGTACATGATCTTGTCCAGCTTGTCTGAGTCTTTGAGTTCTGGCAGGGGTATCCTAAATAAGACACATTTTATCAGACCTCTTTCTGTGTTGATTCAAAAAGCATGACTTTGACATTCAAAATATATCTGACCAAGAAGATTAGATTAGTCTCTACAGTAGTGTGCAACAAACACACAGCACAGTACTGTGTAAACAATCCCTACCTATTCTGTGAAGGAGCATTTGGATCCTGCTTTTTGCTCTTGGAGCCCATGCTGTCCTTTTTTGGCTTCTTCTTCTTGGGTTTACCCTCCTCATTCTCTGCCTCCTCATCCTCATCATCAAGGGGCAGCTCAATTTCTGGTTCCTTCAGCAATCCATAGTAAACCTTCACATGGTGAGTGACAAAGGAACAAGGACATGTCATTTCAAAGGTTTTGGTATATAAGTGTAAAGAAACATGAAAAGAAGACAGAAGTAATTGCTCAAACTGGTGGCAGATACATGTGAGGCTATCTTAATTTTAAAAAGCTACTGGATGCCCTCAGTATAGGGTCATGGGTTCAAAATTCAAGTTGTCAAACGTCCAAATGTGTGGCGTAAAAATCCAACCTTAGTTTTATTGGCTTCACGCTTGGCCTCTCCTGCCAAGCTGCCAGACATTGCATCTATCTGGCTCTTGCTGCGTGGCATGCCATCAAAGATATCAATGTAGAGGTGCTCTTGGATAATATTCCAGATCTGGTTGTTCTGACGCTCCTGCAAGTGTCTCTTCAGCAACTGATAGGAGTCGCGGGAGATACGCAGGACAAACTTGCTGGTGCGGAAGTCCAACAAAGTCTCGTTGCCTCTCATGTGCTCCTTCTTTGTCAAGCCAGATAAAACACGCAAGTCCTCTTCATAGTAGCACTCCTGGTCCCCACTGAACCTGAGAGGGAGGTGAACATAAAGAAATAAAGTTATTAAGGTGCACGGAAAATGGAGTGTGGTTGATATTTGGAATAATGTACAATTAGACTCACTTTTCAAAGAAGGCCTTAGCCTCACTTTCATGGTTGTTGTACACCAGCTCCAGATACATGTGGACAAAAAGTGGGTAGAAGACCTGGGACAGTTCAGCTCTGTGACAGTCCAATACTGTTTCTATGAACTTTTTGAGGTCACTGTAGTAGACCTCATAAAGAGTTGGATCTCCCTGCTGGCTGTAAGCTGACAGTACCACACGGACATCTGGCTGGTCCTCTGCAACTGCTGATGAAAAAGTCCCAATGAGATGGGTTGTATTAGTAGTGTGTTGGTTGTATCCACGTGGGAAAAATCCTTTTTAAGATTACCTAAACTGTCAATGTAACTACAAAGTAAATACAACTTTGCCTTTTTTAAGACTTATTTTTTACCAACAATGCACCACCAATGCTCCGAGGTCAATGATCCCACTTTATACTGGTGATTGCTTTTTAACTGACTGATAATATTAAAAACATTTAAAAATATCCATCCTCCTTTTGTCCTGTGTCATCTGACTAGTCGCCCAAATAGAATGTCTTGCATGATTTTTGCATTCCATATCCTAAAGCTTTGCACATTTTATTCCACAACCCCTTTATTTTTTGGCACGACCAAAATACATGTGCACAATTCTACATCAATTTGTCCACACAGTCTCCAGCATGCAGCATTCCTCCAAGTTTTTGAAGCTTAAGAAAACAACAACAAAACAGATCATGTTAAATTCTCTCTGTATCCTGGAGTTAGTGGCCATGCACTGTGTTTTAAAAATTAAAGTTCCTTCTTAAATTTGTTCCTTCTTTTCTTTTATCCTATTTGTCTTTAATATACAGAAAGGACGTCTTTCTGCATGACCTTAAATCTCTGTACAAAGCAGAGATTTCTCTGCATTTTCTTCTGAAATACCTCAATAATCTCATTTTATTTGATCAGTTTTATCCTCCTCCTCACAATAATACCTTACTTATCTTAGGTATCAAAATTGTTCATCTTCACCTAATTCTAATTTTTCCTTCAGTCTTTCAAAACCCAACATATTTTTCCCCCTTAAACATTGTGCATATTGCTGCGATGCCTTTATTTGCCCAGTGCTTGAACTTTCTATCATGCATGCCAGGTATAAATCTCGAGTTTGATGCGAACCACCATAAAAATTCCGTTTCCAAACTTTTCGAT
The DNA here is from genome assembly GCF_057381845.1 of Rhamphochromis longiceps. Classification (NCBI taxonomy): domain Eukaryota; kingdom Metazoa; phylum Chordata; class Actinopteri; order Cichliformes; family Cichlidae; genus Rhamphochromis; species Rhamphochromis longiceps. Next base: position 37,576,864 of record NC_140562.1, on the reverse strand, counting down.
TTTGCAGTGTATCCCTCCCATCACCAATATATCAAAAGTCTGATTGATACACTTTGATGCTTGGTAAAGCTAAACCTTCTTTTTCTTTAAAAAAAACTGCAGTTTGTATCTGACCCTGGGTTTCTTTCCACCGCATATAAACTCAAGTTTGCCTCCTTTTTTTTTTTTTTTAATTTTAAAGGGTATGATCAGTTAATAACAATATATTTAGCTGTTTCACTTTCTATTTGCAATTAGACTTTCACATCATACACGGCATATTATTACTGGTATCATCACATTAAAAACACATTATCACTGCAATCGCTTCACTGAATGAACACGAAGTAACCCTGCCGTAAAACTTAAAGCTATATAAACTTCGAATATGTTAGTACTCGAAGTTAACACACCCTGTAGTAAAGAAGTGCTTAACTCTTAGCGCTCTGAGCATTATCCCTAACTGATACCACTACATTAGGCTGTTGTGTCAGACTCGTGGTTGATCAGGAGATGTTTGTTAAGTGTTTCATACATAAAAGCGGCAGCTAACTGTACTGTACCTTTCGTTGGCGCCTGGGCTCCGGCGGAGGATGATCCGGTAACTCGGCTGAGAAGAGAGCTCACATCCCCGCCTTCTAAGTCCACAATACCGGCAGCACCTCCCGATCCTGCCCCGGCCGATTCAGTTGCCTTCGGGTCCAGTGAATTTTCCGGTAATCCCGCCTCACGACGCAAAATCTCGACGGACTCGATGAGTTTGTTCTTTTTGAGGAATTGCAGGACTGCCAGCAATGTCTGCTGGTCCTCCGGGGTAACCGCGGCTGTTTGTTTGTTGCTTCCAGTCGAAGAGCCGGAGCCGGGAGACGCAGAGAGCACTCTACCATCGTTAGCATTGTTATTTCCAAAGCCATCGGTTGATGGTTCTGTTTTAATGTCCGTTTCTATGTCAGCGTCGCTCATACCACCTTGTACGGCCGCCATTTTCAGAATGAATTGCGCATGTGCGACGTAAATCAACGGAAAACACTAACCGTACAAGACCAAGACATATGATTGGTTCTTACCAGTGAGCGTGGTGTTACAGAAGTCCCGCCCTTCGAGTGAGTGTAGTGTAGCGGTTTACGCATTAGGGAGCGGAAGGTCGCCGGTTCGATTTCAGCTCGAGATGAAAAACTGATTTGAGGTTTGCGTTTGGAAGGGCAGCTGATGTCAAAAGTCTGCCGAATCAAACATATGGAATTACCTGCTGTGGCAACGCCCACTTCATAACTTGATGCTATAATGCTATAATAATATAAATATAAGTATAAATATCTAATTGTACCCCAGCATAAAGACTGCATTCACAAGTGCATAGGTTTCACCAGAGAATTGTTATGTGTATAGAGTGACGTATCTATCTTAATAATAATATTAATAATAATAATAATTATACAATCCAATTTATATCATTTTTTACCAGTTGGTGGCACTTTGTTCCCACACAACAGCTGGCCAGCGTCCCAGCCACCTCCTTGGACAATGTGTTGCTGCTATGAATACAATCTGGTATTCTTTTTAATCTATAAAACATTGGTGAATGAAAACAAAGTGAAAATTACTTTGCAAATTTCTACGTCATCTCCTCAGTTACACTGTTATTAATATAGATGTTTGTTGATACATCAATCTTCTGCACCTTTACATTATCTTATGATCCATCTGCCTCTTTTATTGACATACAATATGAGTCTTCAGAAAATGTGTGACACAGTAAGATGAGGTATAAGTAGCATTTTCATAATAAGTGACAGCTTGTATCACTGAGGAAACACAAGAAGGACAGTAACTGTGTATGAGTATGAGTGGTGTTTTCTTTGCATTCTGCTGAGTCCGAATTTTTGTCCGAACAAGACAGCACACCTTGCTTGAGCGAACAGTCTGTCAATGCATTCATGTACAGCTGACTGTGCATCTTTTGAGGCAGTTAATTTGTTTTTATTTCAAGGAGCCTGTCAGTAAAAAATTAGAACTTGATCTTGTTTCATTGTGTCTCTGCTGGAAATAGTGCAAAAATCTGGATTTGTTTGTTTTTTTATTTGACTCCACCCTCAAGTATAATACATGTACTGTAAATACAATAATACTGAGTTCTAACAAAAAATGAACACAAACATGTACTTGCAGTCTATTATTGAGTATAGCTCTGGTTGTAACTGATCTCCACCTTATAAACCTGTGTAATGCATTCTCGACATTAAGACTTTGATAACTCAGCAGCAGGTTCAGCACGCAGGCTACAGTCGATTTTAAAGACTGGGACAAAAGAAGGGTTCACGGCACAAGAAGCGTTGTATAACACTGCGGCTATGTTGCTCCTTGTGGAGGAGAGATGGGGGTGGGGTTGGCTGGTGAAAGTGGGAGACATACATGTGAACACCAGCAGCTCAGGGTGTGGTCATCAGCACAGGGCCATTGTAAAGCTGCTAATTAGAGAGAAAATCCATTCCTTTCTGTGGTGTAAAGATAACAACATTACTTTGTAGGCTGACATATTTTTGTTTTCATTTTCACTTTAAAACACGTCAGACTGAAGGTTTTTGATCTGTAAGTGACTCCTTCATATAGCAAGTTACAAAGCGCCTGATTACTCATGCGCAGCCATATGGCTTCGTGTCTATAAAGGAAACAGCGGCATCTGCTTTTGTACTTGTATTGAATCCCTACAGTTTGTGGTTGTGCTTTTTTCCTTTTTTGTTTGTTTGTTTTTTGAAATGACAGAATAATAGTTCTACTAGGATTAATGTGATCTGAATGAAAATCAAATTAGGATGTGTAAAACGTAATAACGAGAGAAATCTCCTCTAGCTGTTTTGATGCTTCATGATTCTTTACAGATGTCGACACCGATACGATTACTTGAGGTTTATTCGTCTAAAAGTGGCTATTATGGTAAACTGTCTCTGAAATAGGTACAATATATCACCTAACATTACTTTTATGCTCACACAATGAAGCATAACAGAATTTTTCTTCACTATGACAACAGTTTTACTGCAAAATAAATGCATTTATATTGCCTTTGTCTACCTCTTGTGTTATTTAGCGAAACATAATATGAGTAAAAAAGGTTTAGTAGTGTTTATCAGTCTGTGTTTACTCATTAAAAATGTTTTCATGCTCATTTCCAGTTTATTTTTTATAAGTTTGTGTTATTTTTATTTTCTGTTGTTTTAATAATGGCGTTATTTGTCAGATTGTAATATTTAAGAAATTCAGAACACTACTGTCGTACAACACAGCAATACTATCCCTGTCTCAGTAAATAAGCGTACCAAAGCCTACCAGTTGTCAAAAATGTCCCATAAGTTGTCAGTTTAGTATAAATTTTTAAGTGCAAAATATCAACTAACGCTTTTTCACATCTAGTTCTAGTTTTTACCTCATAAAAATCACCCTGGTGAGGATATCTGAAACAGTTTAAACAAAGAAGCTTCTTGTGTTTCCATTATTTTCCACGTGTCAGTGTTTCACAGCATGATCTTTTTGTGCCCCACCCTGATCTACATGAACCTCAGTTCCCCGGTGCTGCCAGGCTAGCAAATGCAGCTGGGGATAGGAAGCCACTTGTTTTCTTGTCCACTTTTCCCTTTTTAAAATTTTATTTTAATGACTTAAATGACCACATTCGAGTAAAAAACCCACTTTTCAAGCCATTCGTTTGATTAAGTGGTCTTTTCTTCATCTTATGTGAAGCTGCTCTAGAGCTCTTTGCAGTCATAATGAAATGGGTGAGTGAGGTGAAAAGAGACGCGTGTTCAGTCTCATCCTCTCTTCACACCTCAGTGATGACTTTGCTCAGTTCTCTCTCTCTCACTTTCTCTCTCTCGCCAGAGTGTGTGTGTGCTGTGCTGGTGTGTATGCTGGAGGACTGTTCCACCATCCCCAGTTTCTCTGTCACGAGGCAGCAGGGTGTGGCTTCCCCCAACAGGGACAGGTTTTCTGGAGCGAACACAGACCCTCAAAGAAAAAGCGACTGTTTCATGTGCTCTTTAAAGTCTGATATTCGCACTGCTTTAGTGCCACGATATACTATTTGAATTAAAAATCTTACCATAAAATCTAGTCAGTTGTAGCATTTAGCAATATCTATGCTGTATTTCATCATTATTTCGACTGCTCTGGTTTTCTCTACTTGCTATAAACCCTTACATTTCTATGGCACTAATAAGCGGAGTGCTGATACGACTGACATGCATCAGTGAGTTAAATTAAAAGGGTGTTGGAGTGTGTTTGCATGGTTACTGCACAGAAACAGAAGATGTGCTTTATGTTTATATAACCCAATAAAACTGGGGAGGGTGTTGGGGGGGTGTTTGATGTGATAATTACAATTGGTGTCACCAGCAAATTCGAAAAAAAATCTGCAGGTTTGCAGGTTCAGTGATGGTGTTAGCAGATGAAAGTTTCTGTCACATTTGATTTATATTAATTTATTCCAAAAAAAAAGATTTATGGCAAAGGTCATCATTAAAAAAGCATTCACTTTGCAGGGAAGTGTGTATGTGTATGTGCATGTTCATGCGATGCAGTCCTGCAAGTGCAGAGAGGGATGAGGCAGATTTCTAATCACTTTTTTTCTTTTTTTTGTTAATGTTTTATTTCAGTGGATGTGTGTGGAGGATATCTGTTTCTTGAGATTTAGTTAAATGAATCCAACTACATGAACATTACTATTTATGCATAAATTATCCAAATGATGATGTAATTTTGGCTTGATCACTGTTGTTTCACCTTGAGTGTCCTTACGGCTAACACTTTGTGCTCCTGCTGTTTTCACTGTTAATCCTTCCTTAATTTTTTGACGAGTATTCTGCTGTCAGCTGGGGGAGAGAGAGAGAGTGTGACTGAAAGGACATCTAATGATCACCTTTATTAAAAGAACCATTAGTTTTCTTCCGCTGACAAAACACTGCCTTCCTGTCTTTGAGCAATAAACGGTCAAGAAACGGATTTAAATCCCCCACTGACATGCACGAGTAAATAATTCATGAGGTGTGACTCTCAGAAGAGGTGGAAAATACCCGAAGAGATGGAAAGGGAAAGAGAGAGAGAGAGCAAAAGAGAGAGTAAGGGAGGGATGAAAGGAGAAAGCAGAGAAAAGGAGGGTGGAGGTAGAAGCATGGTGTGTGGGATGGGGAGAGGGTCGGGAACCGAGTGGGGCGGGGCAGCACTTGGGGAGCGGTAACAACGCAGGAAAGATGGTAAAATGAGAGTCTGTACGGCTGAGAGAAGGTCGAGGGAAAAACATTACATGATCGTGAATGTGAATGTGAAAAGTGACATATACAGGTGAGAGGCAGGTGCAGAATAAGGTGTGAAACATATGAAGTATAAAATGAAACTGAAGCAGGCTTGATACAGTAGGTATGAAGTCTTCTAGTAGCTATTGGCAACAGATAAGAACTTCATTTCTATCTGGTTTAATTACACAGATATGATACAAAACATAAAAAGCTGCAGTGTTTGATGGCCATAATAAAAGGCTGATAAGTGCTAACTGAATATAGTTATTTGTCGCAATAACTAATCCCTCAGAAACACTTAAGCCTCCATTTGTGAAGACTGGATAAACATTGTTTTGCACCCAGTGTGCAACAAGCTTTGAGATTGCTACACATGCACCACGTTAGGTAGTGCAATTGCCCTGAAATCCATCTTTTTGTCAGAGTAATGCCTTCAAAGCACCTACTAGCCTGTCATTCCTTGTCTGGCAGAGGCCCTTAATTTATTTGGCCTGTGTCAGGAAAGTTTGTGTGTGCGTGCGTGAATGCACCGTGGACCTTTTGCCTATCCAAGCGGAATAATGGGTGTGATTGTGGCACTAGAGATCTCCATTTCGGGGAACGGAAATGTGGGGAGTCTGCATTATTCAGTACTGACCTAACTGGAGAGCTGGATTCTGCACGCAGACATCAGCTTTGCTGGTCTTACAGCTTAGCTGGCGTTTTGGATATATGCTTTATTGTCTTGTAGTGTTGTTTCTGGTTTTTGTGTAGATAAATCCCAATAACAGGGTTAATTTAGCAGTATCTTGATGTTTAACATTAAAAAAAACATGCGGTAAAAGTGAATAAATATATTTCCCAAAAATGCTCAACTATACTTTTAAGATAGTTTCACTTATTAATGACGTGCTGAATGTAAAGTTAAAAGTTTTAGAAAAGCTTTCCAACATTTTGTATATGACCTGCCACTGTATGTCAGATGCAACTGCAGCCAGTCACAGCTGAAATCTGACAAAGCAAGATTTTATAAAGAAAGTCAGATGGAAACAGGAAGTCTAATGAAGTTTTCAGGTCTTAACAAATTCTTTTCCAGACTATTTAGAAGTGATTTTATTTGGAAGTAAAACAAACTGACTTTCCTCTGTAAATTATGATTTAGTTTTATTTTCCAGTCATTGGAAAGAGAGCATGTTTATCCTTGGGCTTCTAATACCACATGATACAATTATGGCCAAAATCAGTGTCATAATGACTTTGATCAGTGTTGAGATCCCTGTTTTTTTCATGAATATTCATTGAGTTTTAGTGAAAAAATGTTTTGCACAAAATGCAATGTTGTGCAACATTCCTGTTAATGCACAAATCCACACAGTGAAATAAAATTCCCCTAAATTCAATGCATGTAGAAGAAAATTAACAAATCTTTAAATAAAACAATGTAGCAAAACTTTACACAAAATTTAATCACCTTTATATTGTGCTGTTTTCCTGTTAACTAAAACATCTTTTCAAACAAACAAGGTGCATGTCCTTGAATCATGATATAGTCTTTTTGCTTGTTTTAGTATTTTTTAATCATAGTTGTGATTAATCATGTTCATTTGGGTGTGGGAAGCCAAAATTGTGGCTGACATTAAAATTCACTTAATTTTGCAGCCCCACTGTGTCTACTAATCACTGTCATCATTATCGTTCTCACCATCCTAGCATGTTAGTAATTATCACATTGTCATCTAGTGGCTGAGATTTCAGCTAAACAGTTAAACAACCTGATTTTTGTTTAACTGGATAAAAATTCTTTCTGTGTTTTGTATATAAAGTTGTCATCCACAATATTCTTGTAACAGGAAAGTTTGGACATTCACTGGATATGAAGCACACACACCAGTGATTTTCCAAAATGCTTGTAGTCCTATTGTTAAACTAGATAACTATTAAAAATTTGTTATATTTTATACTAGCAAGCCCAAAGTCAGTCCAACTTTTTTTTAATGCGGTGGCATTGAGGCAGTTATTTTCTGCAAAATCTGATATCTTTGCATTGGTTTTGTTCTTAACTGAGCGTTCAGTTTCCATTAGCCAAGAAGTTAGCTAACTATCACTAGCAAAACAATAGAAGTGACCTAAATTTTGCTAACAGCAAACCTAACTTGATGACATATTTATTATATTGTATAAATTATTGAAGAAAACGCTTGAAACACTTGCCATTAGTTCCACAGGAGGAAGGGCATTCTGTCCCTTTTTCCTCACCCTGCAAAGCTATGACATCACAACATCATGAATGGTCGGTTACAATGTTGATCCTGCATTAACAGTATTATGATGATTCAGAACAACACCAACGCGGGGATACTAGAAACACTGTTGTTGTCTGGTGGATATGGTACAAATGTTGGTCTCAGGATGACATCCACATGGTAAAATATGCATATGAACCATATGCCCAGTCTCACCTGGGGGGAGGTGCTTAGAACAGAGAGGAGAGAGCTGCAGGTGGAAGGCTTTTCTTTTTCTTTTTTTTCTTTTGCCTTTTCTAGATTTTTGTTCTTTTGGAACTTTAGCTTTAGTTACAACCAGGATGCAGTTCTATAAATAGCACTGGAATTACAATAAAGTTGAATTATACATAAGATGTGCATTCCTGTCGGTGTGTGCCTGTAGCCAGTGGATGCTGTTCAATACAAGGCTTAAGCAGAGATTATAATGCTTTGCTAGATAAAAAAGATAAAAATGTGTGGAAAATGCAGTAATTACTGTCGATATTTTACCAAATAACATGTTGATTTCATATTTTAACATTTTTTTCTTTCTTCACAGCTCACCCTCTCTCTCCTTCCTGTTTCTCCTTGTTCCCTCCCACACATTTTCTGTCAGAAGAGGTCTAACTAGGTGCTTAAACAACCCCCTGCTCCAGGCACCTCACAACACGGTGCTGGGTACATTACAGTTTCTCCATCACTATAAATAGCACAGGTTCTAATTAACCAGCACAACACAGTGAGGCAAAGAAATCGGTTCTATTAAAACAGTTGATGATTCAAGTTGTTTTATACATTCTAAGCTGTATTTCTATATATCATAAAATATTCCACATGATTGTTATTCTAATTAACTGATTTATGCTGCTGACTCACATGGTATTCTCACAGAATGAAAAGTCCTTTGTTCAGCAACACAGACATTGCCTCTCCCTACAAAACTATCCCTCTTTGTGGTCCAGTGACTACATATATAGACTATCACACACACACACACACACACACACACACACACACACACACACACACACACACACACACACACACACACACACACACACACACTGACACCATGAATGACAGGGTAAGATAAAGGGATGACTTCTAATTTGCTAAAGGTCACAGTCTTGGTACTTAGAGCACCTTTTGAGAAAAATACCAAATCAATAATTGCATTTGCTAAACAGCAACATACATTTTAAAGACAAATAGCTTGCATAATTTTATAATTTACTCATGTAATGTGCTTTTGAAAGTGCAAGGTGACTGTCTTCTGTTTTAAACTAAAGGTAAAGTAGCAGTTGATTTTTTGTGAGAGGGTATGCGCATTGATGCTAATGTGGATAACCAAATAAGATGTGATACAGTAGCAGTGGTTGCCTTTCTATAGTTTCATATTTGTGAGAGGTACAGTATGCTCCATAACACCTGGTATGAGCCACATTGGCTGGGAATTTTCTCCTAGGACATTAAGGACAATAGAGCAGCTGATAAAGATCCCCTCACATATGGATAGCGAGCTTTAGTAAAGTCCTAAGATCTGTCAATAAGACGTGAACTAAATCTCAACCTGCTCTGTAAGCCCAAGTGTTCTGGAGGACCTTGTTATTGTACTTTATCAGTTAATTTGCCATTTGAAAGTATACATTGATTTTCATTCAGCTGTTTTTTTTTTTTCTTGGCACAAGAGGACTGAGGTTGCTGTACAGTCAAGCTGTTGCACTCATTTTCTCTCTAACTTAAGAACATATAAATATATAGAAAAATGGCATGGTCAAGAAAAGCCTTTATTCACCTTGAGGTGTGTCTGTATGTGTGTCTGAGACACAAAAGAGCAAATGGGGGAGGACCTGGTTTTCTTTTGTTACCACTATGCGATGTCACCAGGAGGGGAGGGTGGACAGGATGATGGGAATGTCCTTGGGGACTGGCCAACCTGTGCAAAACGAAACAATCGACAGACGCGGTGTTGCCGAAGCCCACGCTGTAAAATTCACATGAAAAGACAGTAATAGCCAGATTTCATGCACAGGCTGGGTCAAATTCTCACACCTGAAGTTACAGCCATTTTTTTAAAATACTAAACTGCTGCGTAAAAAAAAAAAGTCGATTAGATGTCTTTTTATTGCTAAAAGACATTTGCATAAAGCTGCTTATCTCCAGTGGAATCGGAATCTACTCAGTTTCCATTTATGACAGGATTCAGATTAAGGAAGCAAATTATTCAGTGGAATTAACATGACATTTCTTTGCCAATAACAGGGCGTTTTCACACCCAGACAGCCTGTAATTATGCTGCTTGATGAAAAAAGACAGGCTCGCTGAGAACCAATTGGAGAGTCAATTAGGTTATTATCTCACACAGCATGTGAAGGTACAGTTCATGTAACATTCTGGCACAAACCAGCTTAACCTTGCAGACCTCTCTGCCCCCCTTAAAATATAGCTAAGAACCTTTAGCTTGAGGTTCTGGTGTTTTATTGGGCCAATGCGTCTTATCCCCGAGCGTAAAATGATGCCATTTTGTCAGATTCTGTACGTGTGTCTCTTCTTTACACACAAGGTATCCTTTGGCACCGGAGCCTTAGCACATCAGGTGCAGCAGTACTGGCTGCAGAAGCATTATGACATTGCTCTGCTTTGATCATCGAGCTCTGACCTGTTCATGTTGGACTAAAAAAATCTTGAACAGTTTCTTTTATTCAAATACAGGATGAAGATAAGGCCAAAACTGAATGAGCCAGTTTTAAAACAGAGAAAAACAACATATATTTGCACTGGCCAAATAACTACCCCGATATAGTTACAATAACTTTTCATTTTGTTTCACAGAGCTTTCCTTCCTGTGCTAATTAAAACTGTTTGCATGGCGTGTTAACAACTAAACAGACCTATCTGTGCTGCCAGGACGTGTAGTAACATTTATGCAAAGGTGCATAGGTCATGTGGTAGGGTATTAGGCCACCTCCAGTGGACACACATGTGCCTCAGTGTAGCACCCTTTATATGCTCTCTATTTTAGGAACATTAAAAAAGGCCATTACACACAAAAATAAACATGCAAACCAATAAGTAAAGCAATAAACTGTAGATTCTTTCCAGAAATAGAATTTACAGTAGAACTGCTGTATTGGATTCCAGCATGTTCCTAATAAAGTGGTCTGTGTGTGTATTTTCTCTCAGTCTACACACAATGAGACCACACAAGCCTCTAAACTGCTTTTTAATTAATAGCTCATGCTGCTCCATCGATTGTCTCACTAATTATGGGGCCATTGATTACTATAGGTCAGCTGCCTTTGTACACACACACGCACACTCCAGCACAACCACATATACAACACAAAGACACTTCTAGGAATGCCTACACACTACTTAGCCGGATGTTTTTGTGTCCACTTAATTGTGGCCGGTAAATATTTGAACAGATTACCGGTCAGAAGCATTGCCTGAATGAGTCCTGCATCTCAAGTCCCTCAGGCTGAGCATGAGCTGACATCTTTAAATATGGCCATGCCAAGATAATGGAATACTTTGGCTGTTTTCTATCCGATCAATAGTTGTTTATATGTGTACAGTGACACAGTATATCAGGGTCTGGGCAGACTGCCAGCAGGTGGGGAATGGCTTCAGTCAGCACTTTGGGAGATGTGGGATTGGGGGAGGAGGGAGGAGGGAGGAGTACACACACACACCAAGTACACACACACACATAGAAACCCATGCACACAGATTGTGGGCCTAGAGGCAGGGTACCTTGGGATTGCATGTATTTGTGAGGCTGATGAAGAGCAGCAGTAAGGGTGGAGCCAAGAGCGCTGAAGTATTGGCATTCAGTGCATTGTGAATTTGAAATCTATGGAGCTGCAACCTGCAACACGGCAGTGAGAATATGAGGCAGACAGACAAAGACAGGAAGACAGGAAGAAAGATGCAAACATACATACGATGCTCTTATTTTGATCAGTTGTACCTGAGTGTTTATGCCATCTAAATCCAAACACAGTTTAAAGTTTATTTTTTAACATGATTCATATGTATATTTCCAGGTTTCTATTAGGCTTTGCCTTCACAGCCTGGCTGCAGATAAAGATGCTCATGGTTCATAGATAGTCAAACCTTTCATCAAAAATAAAGTAACTAACATGTCATAAATAAAATGTTTTTCTATACACATGCCCACTATAGAAAGACCCTTCATTTCTGGTGCAGCCATGTAGTATTTTTCACATCTGTCACACCGTCTGTGCAGCAGTGCCAACATTAATTGACTCAATGATCCAACAAAACATCTGTCCAGAGGTTTCTCTCACTCCACCGCTATCAGTAAGGCAATGTCTTTGATTAATGACGACATTTGATTAATGAAAACAGCCATTGTCTTCCACTAACTGTCTCTGTTTTTATTAAGAGAGCAACCGCTCCGCTAACTTAAGCTAGCCATTTCATCTACGTGGAATGACAATGTTATAAAATCATAACACCGTGAAGCCATTCTTTGCTGCCTTCGTAATGATGAGATTTTGAATTATGTCTTGTAATCACCCTGCACTCACCAGTGGCTAGCAGGTTAGAGTGAAAGCCTCGGCAGCAGTCCATAAATCCATCTTTGCAGCCTTCAAGGTTGAAATAGCTTTTGCTGCTCAAATGGGCTTAGGAGACTAAGGTGATGATGCCAACTAACCACACATCACATGCAAAGAGTAACCTGGGTGAGGGCTGACAGTATGTAACATTAAAAACTTGGTAAGCATGTCATGGCAAGCCCCCCTAAATGTTAAGATGAGAAGAAAACTAACAACATATTTACAGGAAATGTCTTTTTGTGTCAAACTGAAACAGAAATCTGACTCTGAGAGTCCTCTTATCATTGTGCAGAGAAAGTCTTTTGTTTTTTCCACTCCATTCACAACACTGTTTGCTCTACAGAGATTTAAAAGGGACCTAGCGGCATTAAAGGCGAAAGCTGAACAAATTTGCAAATATGCAAATTTCCTCTCAAGCTATACAGCGACAGCTCTGTAAGAGCCGACCGTGCTTCCCTTTAACGCTTGAAGAAACAGAAAAATTATGTTGTTTACTACTGAACTCAGCTACAGGAGAATGGAATATCAGACTAAACTGCTAATGAGATTTACACCTCAGGATTCAATATATATATATGCTTTAAAAAAGAACCAATGAAAATGCAAAAACTGAAAACAAAGTAGATGAAGAGGTGAAGAAGTTCGTTGCAGTGTTCGACATAAAAGCTGGAGTGGATGGAGTCACTGTTTCCAGTCTTTATGCTAAGCTAAGCTACTGTAAGTAAACCTGCTGGCTTCATATTTAGAGTACAAACATGAAAGTGCTGTCTTCTCATGTAACCCAAAGCAAGAAAGCAAATAAGCCTATTTCTCAAAATTAAACAATACGGTATAATCACTTTGTTTTGGTAGGGTTATCTTGTAGCTCTTCTCCACTGAAAATGTTTACTGATTAAAAAAACACACCAGCAAGTTTTATGTTTTATGGTTACAAAAAAAATCTGCCAACACCAATTTTGATCTGACAAACTCATCAGAAAATATTTGAAAAAAATCTGTTTGTATCATGTGTGCATATCATTTTTCTCTGCTTGTCCTAAAGCATTTTACTTTGTCAGGGGGACATTTTCAGTCATGACTGACCTTCATGCTTTAAACAGCAGTGATGTGCCTTGCATTTTGATGAACTGCAAGAGAGAAATAAGCTAGAGTAATTTCAGATTCCAGTCTGGTGTAGGGATTCTCTATTAGGTGTTACTGCTTTTTAGCAAACGAGCATGGTAGAGGACACTCGTGTGCCTACATATAAGTGTTTCAGTCAGTCATTGCTAGGGGAAGGTCGGCTTGCATCAGCTGGTAATCTAATATCTTACCCTCACCTCTCATTAAGGGCACATGTCACTATTATTCCTGCACCTAATAGATGAATGGTAGAAACAGAGAACTGAGAGGATTAGGGACGAGACCTGCATCTTTCAGCCAGCCCCCAGCCTCCACCTCAAAGCTCCCCAGTGTGTGCCTGCATGTTTGAAGACTGCAAAGGCCTGTACTCTGTGGAGCATGGGAGATTTGTCAATAATTTGGCCTCTGGAGAAAGGTAATCTTTACTCTGCCAGCCTTCAGGCTCCACAGCGTTTCGTGGGGGGAGGAGAGTGTCCCTTTGTGTCCCTTTTATGTGTTTACCTCCTCCGTTGCACATCCCTACAAAACTGCGGAGACACTGTAAGGATTCATGTATATCTCATACAGTAATGTCCTTCTTAGTGTGATACCGGACAAGAAGACAACCTCAAAGCTGTTCTATCGTGTGGTAAAGAGAAAAACCACCTTATGATGTTTACTCTTTAAGTAGAGCTGCTGTATCACGGGAGTTTAAGATGCAAAACCCTCATTAAACAAGTCAAAGCCACAGTTACAGCTTCAGTTTTAATAAGTAAGAAATGTCTATTTGACCAGATCTGTAAGAAAGCTGCAATGAAAAGATTAAAATACAAACAAATCAATCTTATGAGAGCTTCCCAAGGTTACACAGTAATCCTTTCCCACATATCAAGACTTTAGAGGGAGCTGTGAAAGAAATAACTGAACTATTCAGTATTTTTTATTTGAATTTTGAGTCAAGTTATATATTAGGAAAACAAAAAGCTGGTTTGAAAAATAACTACTAGTAGTGTTTCTCTGCGTATCCCTCTGGTTTCCATAAGCACTGTACAGCAACTCAAACCTTCTATGCTGCCAATTGTATTTTACCAATAAGTTGACCATGTAATCCTTTGCATAAAACTCACTTTCAAGGGAGCATGAATGAGGAAATGATCTCAGATGCATCCAAGATATGTATCTCTAATGTGATTTGCCTTTATAATATGTAACTTCTACACAGAGATACAGTAATAGTGACATTTTATTAAGATATTCCTGATGTTCTGTTATTAATGGTGACCATAATATAGTCAGTCCTGTTTTTTTAAGTCCTCTGGATAGAGAGCCTGAAGATTAATGATAGAAATTTGCTCTTTCTGACCCTATTTCCACACCTGTTCAGCTGCAAAGGAAATCAATGCTCTCTGATGAGACCCAATTATGCAAAGCAAAGGCTATTATTAAACTACCTGATTTAATAAGTGCATCTTTTAATATTACCTCTGGAAATATGTTCATGGTTTTCTTTGCCTTTTCTTTTTGTTTCCTTTCTTTTTTTGAACCAGATTTAAAGAAGGCATTCAATATCCCGACTTTGATGATGTCATTTTAATATTTCATCACTATGGCTGAGAAACAAGAAAGAGGAAAAAAAACTAGAATACATTTCTGAGAAAATTTCATCTTTTATGAAAACTTTAAACCGATCAGACCATCTGAGTATATCTTTAAAGCTCCCGGATAAGTAAGAAAGGGAATTCTCAGCAACAGTCACTAAAAACGATTCATCTGAAACTGATCAGAGGCATCGTCCTCACTCGTGCTTTGAGCTTCTTATGATTAACTATTCCATTTGACACCCTCACTTCTCTGACTGATCTTATGGCTCGAGGATGGTCTTCTTAACATCAGGTTTACTTCATCTTTGTTGCATTTCTCTGCCTTTCTTTTTCTCTAAATGCTGTGTCATACACTGTAGGATAGATATTGAATGAAGCCCCTGTAAGGGCGCAGCTGCTCTATTATGGATTAGATGGCGGCAGCACATAGCTCTTACCTCATAAATAGCTGAGGGAACATTTTAGGACACTGGAACATTGTGCACACTCTTCAGAGATGTGCATTTGTCTAAAAATGTTGCAAATATACTCTTCTGTGTTATACAAGGCCAAAGAATGCAGATAATTAATTGCTTTGTACTTAGAATTGGTCCTTTGTGTGATGATTATGCAGGAAATGCAGTAAAGCAGCCCTAAAATGGTGCTGCCAGGAGAAGTATTATTTCTGAAATTGGCAACAATTTTATGAACATATTGATTTGATATTAATAGAAACCAGAGGATCATCATCGTAATTGTCGTAAGAAAGCAGTAAACAAAATCTCAGGATTTTCAAAAATATTCCTTTTTTTTTTTTTTTTTTTTTTTTGGCCTGTCCCGTTT
Organism: Rhamphochromis longiceps; assembly: GCF_057381845.1. Lineage (NCBI taxonomy): Eukaryota > Metazoa > Chordata > Actinopteri > Cichliformes > Cichlidae > Rhamphochromis > Rhamphochromis longiceps. Next base: position 37,561,244 of record NC_140562.1, on the reverse strand, counting down.
GGCTCTTTTGCCATCAGAATTGTTGTCTAAAGGCAAAGAAAGATGCCCAACGGATTTACTTTACCAAACTGACCATCCCAGCCTTGCCGTAATGGTCCATTTGATTCACCTTTTATTGTTTATTTTATTTTCACTTACTGAATACAGGACAGACTTGACTGGGGGAAAGAAGGGGAGAAAGAAAGAGGGAAAGAGAAACAGCTGAGAAGAGGGACGGGGGAGAAGGGCAAAAGACAAAAACCAACAGAACGGGCAGAGAAAAAAAAATGCATATATCAATCACCTGGATCACCTGCTGAGAAAGAAAAAAGAAAGCAAGCAGAAGAGAACAAGAGTAATAGAATAAACAACATCACAATGATATATGGGAATATGACAGTAAATACTAAATGTTAAACATTATTGTGCAGCACATAAGATCAACAGAACACAGTGTGCTTTGAGGTAGGAGCCAAAAAGGGTGTAGTTTGTGGGTGTGATCACCCGTGTGTACACCTGTGAGCATGGACGCGCTTGTTTTTTGTTTTTTAAAAGGTTCCTTCATGTAATAATCTGCTAGAGGGTGTGGGGGGGCCACAGCCCCGTCCTCCAGGGCGTGAAGCAGGTGTGGAGGAGATCAAAACTCCAGACATCCAGAGGCCCCCAGAACACAAGAGACCAAGGAAGACCAACAGAGGGGCAGCTGCGCCACTGTCCCGGAAAGAGCTGAGGAGAGTCCCAGATGAGGGCTCACTCAGCAGCCGCGGAGCAGAAGCCAGGGGGGGTTGCAGTGACGCGCCCGTGAGCTCCGCCGGCAGCCAGCTGCGCCTGAGTGACCGAGCCCCAGGCCGAGAGGCCGGGGGCACCCCACCTCCGAAGTGGCCCGAGTGAGCCCCAGGCTCCAGGCCCCGATAAGCGGCCACCAAGGAGTGAGCCGGTGTGTACCTGGACGCCCATCCCCGGACACAAAGAACCACCAACGCACCGATGTCTGAGGGGGTCCGCCACTGGCAGGGGAAGTGGTGGTAGGGGGAGATAGGCCTCCAAACCTTGGAGGGACTGAGATGTCCCCAGAGAGGTGGCGCCTGACACCCAACCTGACATATAGACACAGACATACAGGCACACACAGATACAAACATCCATTCCCACCCTCATGCTCTCATATGCACTTACTCCACACTCAACCAACGTGGAGACAGACATAGAGAGACACTGTACACACGATCACACTCCCCAAGCGTACTCTACAAACCGGGTCTAGGTGCCCCCGCCCCTAATATTCCTAAGTGGTTTCAAATTTCTGAAGGGCATACACATTTCTTATTTATTTATTTACTAGATGTATCTCCACAGTGACATTTTGTGCCTGAGGTGCATCCAGTGCAGCATCGGTAGCAGTCTGCAGAGCTTCAGTTCAGCTACTTATGATGCACACATCAGCTTCTCCAAGTACCTTCCTGCTCCTCCACCGCCTTTTGATCCAGCCACCTGAAAGCTAAAGATAGACAAATTTTACCATTTCATCTCAAGTTTTCCTGTCTTATCTGTGAAACTTTTTTTTCTCCTTATATCCTTTTAATCACTGAAGGAAGTGATGAATCACACCTGAAGAAAAGAGAAAGAGATTTCACATGAAAGGGTAGAAAGGAGAGTCTCGCGGTGTACTGCTTTTTATTGTGTGTTATTTTTGGCTGTTTGATAGACAACATCTTTCTAAAAAACAAAAACAAAAAAAAGGTAGGAAGGTTTGAATTTTGAAAAGCCGCTATGAAAATGTAATCGATCTTATTTGGTCTTGGTTTTGCATCTTTCTTTTATGTATATACATACATTATATAAAAAGAGATGTTGTAATTGCTTGATTTATTAGGCTTTCATAGAGTTGTATTTAATGTATAAATACCTTTACTGTCAGATATAGACACCAGCAATTATTCAGTACATCGTATATAATTTAAAAATGAGCCAGACAAAGGTAGAGTGGTGTTCAAAGGGGCGTGTCCTTGGAATATATTCAGCAAACAAGCACTAGTACTCTTGAAGATAAAGGATGCAAATCTTAAAATATATCATATATCAATATATCCTTATCCACCCTGTGTAAGACTGGCAACCTGTCCAGCATATACCCCACCTCTCACCCTACAGCAGCAGGGATAGGCTTACTTATATCCACTATCATCAGTTTCTTCAAAAGGTGAACAACTGTCCAGTCTATATACAAGAAGAAGTTAGTAATTTAGCCAGAATGTAGACTCTGTCACAGGTAGGTGTAAAATATAAACATTGATTGATATATATTTTAGGTTTTTTGATTACTGATTACCATTTTCTGATTACTGAAACAGACTTTGCACTTAATGTAATTATATGTCTCATGTTGAACAGTCCCAGTACCACTCATCCATCCTCACAGAAGCTGAAAGTGAGGTCAAAAAAAGCTTCGACGTTCCTCTTTGTTCAGGGAAAAACATTTTCCTTCACCCTGTCTGTCTGGCTGTCTGGCTCTGTTGGCTCTGTCTCTGCTATTATTAGCACAGACGAAGAGAGAGAGAACACACAGTCATGGCTTGGTTAACAGGGAGCACCACAGAATGATTCAGCACTTTGTGCCAGACTGGAAAATTGTTACATTTCACGCAAAATTGAAATATATCTCTCCACTGAACATTAAGTTGTTTAATTAATTGCTAATTAATGAATTAATTGTTGCTGACAGACAGTTTAGGATCACTCAATTGGTACCTACCTCAAGGATCCATTATCCTAAATGTGGTAAAATTATGCTCAAGAATTTGTTGATTTTCTTTGTCTTATTCACATTTTTTTTTTATTTGTTTTTCATCTGTATGCTCTTTGCCTCTATTCTGTCTAGACGAGAGGAATCCTGTCTCTCTGAGAGCGGTCACTCCCTAAGGCTGCAGGAGCACAGCAAGACACTAGCAACAAATTCCAAGGCAACAGCAGCACTAACTCAGATTAACACTTTGTTTACTGGTACAATAACTGGGATGTATGTGCATATCCACCATTTTTATTGAACGATAACCAATGCAATGACTGAGAAAAGACGGAGATTGTGAGTTTGCCGCTGAGTCTTCTTTTTGTGTTCACCTCACAAGAACAGATGATGTTACTGCGTTACCTGCGACACTAAACCATAAAACAAACAGTTCTGTCTGTACACATTGTAGCAGATGTATTTAGAAACTGTAAATAAATAGGTCAATGAAATGCTGGTCATTTTTGGTTTTCTGGATGTCTATTTCTGTGTGAAAGGTCACACGCATACAGACTTTAATATGCCTGCAGAGCTGACACCACAGCCCAGTGAAGAGGAATGGCTTTGATCCAGAGAAGCTGACAAACTGGTGAAATTTATGGGCAAAGCTCGCTTGCTGCACAGCCTGATTCTCATTTCCACCCCACACCACACCCCTGCAATCACCAGACAGTACATAAAACATGCCTCTCCCTCAGCACGGGCCCTTTTATTCTTCAAGATTGCAAAGATGAAGGCATGAATAAGAAGAGTTGCCACAGTCAGTGAGGGATCTATATGTATATATAATATTTAGTAATACTTCTCAAATTAAAAAATTCAGAGGGAGAGCCTAAAATGACTTTATATTAGAGGGTTGAATGATGAGTAGATGTGTGTAAAAGGATGTATGAGACATCTAGAGACATTTTTCAACACAGAGAAAGGGTTTATTCAAGGTAAATGGTCTGCATTTCATAGTATTATATTTAATAAGTGTTTTACAGTCTCATTCATTCATTCAGACAAAAACTCAACAGCACCATCTTACAGGCATTAGCATCATACGGAGCAGCTGGGAATCAAACTTTTTACCTTGCTCACAGCAACGTTCTTCACCACATGAGTTATGTAAGTGATAATGTTTTAATAAACAATGGCAACAATGTATTGTGTATTTTAAAACAAATAAAGAATTTGGACACAATCAGATGCTTCCCTGATTGTACTGCATGATGGATGAGAATGTAATCTTTCTGTGCCTAAACTTTTCACAGTTTAACTCTATGTATTACTGGTGTACCAGTGATGCCATAATAAAATGTAAGGAATCACTGGAGGAACTGTGTTTTTCTGTGTATTTTGGCTCAGTTTGTTGTATTTTATTACAATCAGTAAAACAAAGTTTAAACAGCACTGCAGGTATGGTAATATAAGCATGTGTTCAATCATTAAAAAATGACACACTTGAGAAATCAGCCAACTGCAATGCTTATAGATTGCAGTGGGAGTGCAGGCTCAACCTGCTCTCATAGCATTCAGCAGTAAATTTCAAATTAATCCCAGATCGGACGCAGTTTCCACAAGAATCCTTTACACAATGGAAGGTAGTACAATATTTCACATTCTTTTATAGCCTCGTAAAGCTCTTATGGTTTTTTTTTTTTCTTTTTTGTGGCGGTTATGAAGTGGGGACAGGGTGGCTAAGGTGCATCTCAAAATAGAAAGTTGAAGCACTCCTGAAGTTTGAAGCAATCAGAGGGAGGGCTGTTTTGTAACAGGGCTTTTACAGTATTTCACCTCAGGACTTCCATTCAGCAGCATTGCAGAGGTATAAATCTTTGAAGAACTGCAATGTGCATCATGCATGCACACGCGGTGCTGAAGCTGTCCCGCACAATCAGTGCGCAAAAGGCAAGATGGGCTAATTAAGGACAATGCGTGAGGTCCAAAGACTCCAAGGTCAAAGGGTCTGGGTCTCTGTTTGTGTGAGTGTGTGGGGCAGGGATTGGGGGTTCAAGGGTCAATGCACAGTACAGCCTTAGGTAATCCATCATATCTCTGTGATGCACAGCTTCCTGGTCCTGGGCCTCTTAAAAGCTTCAAGGTGACATTGCTTTCCAGCCAGCCAGTCTTTTTTTCCCCTAGAGAAATATTTATAAAACAATACTGACCCTCAAAACTGATTTTCATCTGTCAGTCACTTGTTGTTTTGTTTTTTCCTCTGATTTCCTTTGTCTTGACCTGTGCAATGCCTTATTTGTTAGTTATTAAATTATTTGTTGATATATTTTGTATTAAATGCCTACATTTTAAGTGTAACTTGGACATAATTATAACATTTTTTCCCACTAAAAATGCTACGCAGAAAAAAAAATCTGACTTTCCATCAGGACTGTGTTTAAGAGCTTGTTATTGATCATAGATTAGGAAATATCCAGTTCATCAATAGGGTGCATAAACAGACACGAATGATGTGTGCATAGATGAATAATGACAACTATGTGAGTAGAAATATTTTGCGTTCAACTTTTGCATACCTTCCAGTAGGAAACCATTCCCCGTCATTTTAAAGAGACATAATGAAATCACATGCAGCCAAAATTATTTCAAGGTTTTATTGATATGGTGTCATACAGCAATACAATAATAATAATAGTAAAGAGTAAAGCATGTCAACTACATTCAATCCATATGCTTTTGTTGTCACTGCAGCTATGATAAACACTACGAAAGAGAATATAACGGTTAAACACCCCACTGAACAGAGTCGTATGCATCAAACACATGGTCAAAAGCTGCTGGTGTTTTAAGGCATTTTACATCCTACAGTATTTCTTTTACAGTATGGCTAAATATTGATTGTTGGTTTTGAATTGGTGATATACTGATCATCATTTTCCAGAGCACGTGCATTTAGAAAAGTTTGGCAGTGCTGCGAACGCAATATTTTTCTTTAGACATCCATGAAAGCTCTTTTGGTTTACAGTGTAAGGATAAAGGCTTGACATTTGCAACCACTAGCAACTCATTCAGTGTGTTTATAACTTCTTCTGTTTGACGCTATAATTCGTACAATTCATTATTCTACGAAAAAAAATCAAAATGCCCGGCTTGCAGACTTGCTGTTCTCACTCAACACATAATTCCAGTTATGATAGGCCACTGTGTAGAGACACAAACACACTTAGTACAGTACTATCAGTAGGTTTTGTTACCATTCTTAGTGTTAGTGCAGTTTGTCAGGGCATTATTCACCATGACCAGCAGCAAGAGAATAAAGATAGCTGTGTTAGAGTTGGCAGTGCACGAGCAGAGAAAACAAGCTGCAAGTCTCTTAAGCTACTGAAGGATTTCTAGTGGTGAGGTCACACTACAACAGACATTTTATCCAGTCATGGCCACAGTTAAAAAAAAAAAAAAAAAAAGTTGAGACGTTCTAAACACATCATGGCATGGCACGCTTCAACTAAATCATTAGAGTTTTGTCAACACTGTTTTCTTCAGGGTGACTGATATGGTATTAATTCTTGGGTTGTGCTTCATGGGAAATGTTGTTATGCAGCTGATGTGTAAAATTTATCACACCTCAATCGCTGGATCATTGTGAAACTCGTGCATTTGTGCTACAGCATAATTTATAATTCAGTCTTCAACTGACTTTATAAAAGACTCTTTTATTATGTTTGCTCCATTCTCTAAAGTCTCAAATCTAACCTAAAGGCCTAACAAACACATGTCTAATGCAGTCATTAAAAGGTGTTGTGCATGATGATGCTCGACATAGTCGGCAGTTTTAACTTCATACAACAAAAATGTGTTGAATGAGTAATTTGCTGATGAATTCCATGCAAGCATGACATCTTCGTACACCATGCACATTATGCCTGAATAATATATTTTTGTCTTTGTCCTAAGTCTTGATCTTACTCAAAGAGCTACATTAATATATTGTTGTTAGTGAAACTTTTCCAGGAATTCGAAAAGGGTCGGTGCTCGACTCCTTCAGCCGTTTGGGTTGTGCTCAAATCCCTTGCAATGAAAAGAGAACTGTCTGTGCAAACATTTGATTTAAGGAGGATATTCTTTGCACTAAAAAGGCTCAAAATGTTGGCTCAGTAAGACATTATCATTTAATATTGTTCATCTTATTAATTATTGTTATTATTGTTAGCTGGTTTCTTATGTACTTACTAAAGAGAAATCATTATATTCCTATTGTGGGTAGAGACCCATACCAGCTGATGTGTTTTAGATCTTTTTGGCATAGTGTGGAATGTGTTGAGAATAATTCACAGTTTGTGGAAGAAATGCACAACCGGAGTTGTTATTATCTACTGTGTGTCCGTACATATTGATTAGTGAGAAAGACCAGTAGAATAATGTACTGTGAAAGACCATACTCCTGTAAGAGATGCTACCTAAGTGCTTGATATTGTTTGAAGCTGAGAACAAGAGAGAACAAGAGAGAACAGATGTACTGGACTTTTGCATGATGTGTCGGTTATAATAGCGGTATAATGGATTTCCCTTGATGGGGGGAACACCTGTGGGGGTCAAAGGGGACAAGGACACCAACATAAAACAAACCTGTAGATCCTGCACTCTAATCACATCCAACACACACTAGCTCAGATATGAAAGACAATCTTACTATGCTTTTGGGATGGGGGATGAAGAGGTATGGGTTTGCAAGGCAAAGGGAAGATTTAGGGGTCAACACCAGGCTTACAGTAGGCTCTTAGTTTTTCTGATTGGTGGGAATGTCGTCTTGCTGCTTCTCCATCTTCTTGGTGGTGACTACTGTCTCCTCATAAACTTCACGCTGGGACATCTTCCCACCGGATTTGCTCTCCAGCTGCTCGTCATCCTTTCCCTCCTTCTTGGAGCTCTTGCCAGAGCTTGTGTAAATGCGGGTCTGGTAGCTGTAGCCCTGCCCAGGTCCAGCACTTATGGAGGGACTGGGATAGGTGATGCCTGTCCCGATGCGGGTCTCCTCTCCCTCCAGTAGTTTCCTGCAGAAATGGTCATAAAAAGGTGTTAGAGGAAGACATTATATAATGAGAGAGGCAAGTGGTGAGGTGTCAAGAAACATACCTGTATGCTGCAATTTCTATGTCCAGTGCCATCTTGACATTAAGCAGATCCTGATACTCCCTCAAGTGACGAGCCATCTCACTCTTTGTGGTCCTCAGCTCATTCTCCAGCTCTGCCATGCTTTCCTGAGCAGAAAATTAAAAATGAAAGTAGGCCAGAATTACATATTTTAAAAGGTGAAGACAATGTGTGTGACTACATGTCTTGCAGCAGACAGACAAAGACCTCTGTCAATCCCATTATTAAAATGGGCATGGTGTAGGCTAGAATTTGAGAAATGTATTAATAAATAGTAAATATTTTATTTTTAGTAAGAAGCTCTGGATCGAGCGTTTTCTTGTTTTAAAGTCGTTTGTTTTGTTGTTTTTTTTCTTAGAGCATTGACAGTGGGCGTTGTCAGATGCAGCTGAGCGCGCTATCCCGAAGGAACTAGTTTCAGCACCACGGACAGAGCCCGGCAAAAAACGGTTGTCCCGATCTTATTCTTGCGGTATTGTCACTAAACACTACACACATAGTAGACTATCAATTTAAATGAAACTTTTACGAGACTGCTATTTAACAGCCGAATATCATTGCAGGAGAAACCCGATGATAAGCGTAAAAAAAAAAAGTAAAACAGAATTACCTGATAGTTTCCAATCTCCATATTGTGTCTGTCCTCCATCTCCCGAAGCTGCTTTTCCAGAGATTCGTTGGTTCCTCTCAGACTCTCGATCTCGATAGTCTTGGACTGCAGCTGCCTCCTGAACTCGTTCACTTCCTCCCTGCCGGCGCGGATGGCCTCGTTACTACGGTTAGCCTGCTCGGAAAGATCTGCAAACTTGCTCTTGTACCACTCCTCGGCGGACTGCAGGTTCTTTGAAGCCATGGACTCGTACTGGCTGCGAATCTCTTTGAGGGCGGAGGTGAGATCCGGCTTGGACACCTCCATTTCAACAGACACCTGTGCAGCCTGGATCATATCCGTCAGTTCGGCCACCTCCTCCTCATGCACCTTCCTGAGGAAGTTGATCTCGTCCAGGAGGGATTCCACTTTCTTCTCTAAGTCCAGGCGCACCATGGTAGCATCATCCACATCTTTTTTGAAAGCCTTGAGGGTGGCCTCCGCCTCCTCTCGGGCGCGGAACTCTTCTTCATATTTCCCCCTGAGCTTCTGCAGGTCGTCCTCAATATTATCCCTCTCGATCATCAGCTGGGACTTCTCCCCGTTCAGTTCGTCGAGCTGGGAGCGCAGTTCGCGGATCTCTTGCTGATAGAGCTCTGCCAGCCTGGACGGCTCGGTATGACGCTGTCGCAGAGCAGTCAACTCTGTTTCCAGCACTTTGTTGTGCTGCTCCAAGTTGCGCACTTTCTCGATGAACATTGCAAAGCGGTCATTAAGACCTTGCATTTGTTCCTTTTCATTAGTGCGGATGATTTTAAACTCATTGTTGAGGACGCTACTCTGTGTCAGGTCGAAGGACTCCACTGGCATAGGAGAGAAGGAGCGGCCAGACTTTCTGCTGAAAGAGCCCAGGGACGAAACGTTGCTTCGGGATAGGGAGGAGGACCGGTACCCTCCGCGAGAGGCCACGTTCATCACCGTGCGCGATGGAGAGGATGCATAACGGGGAGAATCCCCGAAAATCCTCCGGTAGGAGGAGGAGGAAAAGACTTCAGATCCGTAGCTCATCTTCGCTTGTGTGGAGACAGAGCAGAGCAGTGGGCGCGTCTCCTTTATATAGGGGTGTCGACCCAATCACTAATTAATGCCCAACGGTAACATCCGGACTTAGTTTGTTCCAGATGCGTCAGGCAGTCCACTGTGCATATGCGAATGAACGGAAATCACTCCTGTAAACTAGATTTTTCGTTGATAGGTATATTCTAAATATGACATCACTCCAGATGTGCACGGTTTACTCTATTTTTTTTTTTCTTTCTTTCAGCAAATGGAACTGTCCTTTTTGGCGCAGTGGTGATGTATCCGCGTCTGATCGCTTGTTGCTTATTTAAAACAAACAGCTAACAACATGTAACAAATGTTCCGTATAAGACATCCTTTAGCAACAGTTTCCTGCAGCCCATCTTCAGCGTTTTTGTTGCTGAGAAAAATCTCTGAAAACGGAATTTCATCTAATCCGCTCCAGTCTACAAATTCTATGCTGTTTTTAATTAACGCAGAATGACGATGACGGTGCAGTTTACTTGCAAACTTACTTACTTGCAGTGCAGCCAGGTAACATCCGTAAAACACTCTTCCCCAAACCACAGTACTGACGTCATACAACACATCTGCTTGCAGTTTCCAAATAGCATCTATTTAAATAATATGACCCATTATTTTAACGCAGATCAAGAGCGAGCCCTGCGTTTTTCTTGTGTTAAACATGCGTATAACACAATGAGAAATTTGTATTTGAAAATAAATATGTTATGCATAAAATGTAGCAGGCTGCACGAAATATAATTAGAGTTAGATTTCCAAGAAAACTGTTTTAAATAATATCTAGGGTTACTCGGACTGGTTGATTGTTATTTGTTCTGTTTGGTAAAGTGTGTATATATAAAGCCTGGTCAAACAGGATCCGACTGACAGGCCTTTGCTGCCCTCTGCTGTCAAATAGCGTTACATTGCAAGCAAACTGGACTACCGAACCGTATTAACTGCCACAGTGTTTTTATTCTAGTGTGTTTAAAAATTTTAGTGCGGCACATTCACAGTGGTGTTATTATCGTGATTTGTGGCAGAGCAAGATCATTATAAGAATGATTTATAAATAGGGCCTAGTTAAATGTGTTCATTTTGGTATTATACTCTTATCATGGACCTAAGGTTTTGTTGTTTGAACTTTGAATTCCAGTTTGCTATTAAGAATTCTTTTGTTTAGTGTTTTTAGTTGAATGACTTGACTTTAAGGTGTGTCTAGTAATGCATCTGTCCTTAGTCTTAAGTTGCACAGTATGGGGTAATGGCAAGAAAGAACAGTGAAATAAAAAGTAGAAATTTACATTTAGAACAAGGGAAGAGCAAGTAATCCTCATCAGATTGAGAATAAATCTCACTAGATTAATGGTACTCCAACTGGCTATTGAGCAAGTACTAATTTCATATAGTTGGTACAAAGAAGCATGAAGAGAGATGGGGGTAGTCATGCAAGGATTAGGTTTCGGGATATCAATATTAGCGATGTGCTCATGTGTGGGGACTCAACAGTGGGAGGAAACTACTATTTAGGTAGGGACATGTCTCCATTTTGAGCTTTAGAAATATATATATTTATATGCACTTCTCTGATCTATTAATCTAAGGTGTTTGGAAAGAAAAGCGACTGGACTTCTTTATGTTTCTTGAAGATGTTTCACCTCAAATCCAAGAAGCTTCTTCAGTTCTAAGACCAAATGGTGGAGAGTCCCAAGTATTTAAGCCCTAGTGAGATACCTGGGACTTTCCACCATTTATGTGTTTATATGTATTAGCAAAGTTATTGCTAAGGTCTGAGATAATGCATAGCTGTAACTTTGATAATACATATAAACACATATTGTTGTGAGCAGTAATTAAGGCTTAACAGATTAGACAGCTTCTCTTTTTTAATATTATTAGAAACTGTTCACAGTAAAGGTCCAGTTAACTGGGAAGGGACACTGGCTCACTGTTGATGGTATCTTAGTTTTGAACATTACACAGAGCATTACACTGCAGGCATTTAACTTTACTAATTATAGCCATGGACTCTAAATCAAAACATCCTGGATTTGCTCACTTAGGACACCACATTAAATTATTATGACATTTAATAGCAAGAGTATATATGTATTGCAGGTACTTCTGCAGTGACATTCCAAGAGGAAAAAGATTGGCAAATCTGACTGCAGTATGACAGTTAGATGGATAAATATCCAAGAACAAGTCAACAAACAAAACATAAGACGGGATGGAAAAGAAATATAAAATGCATACATTAAAAATATGCATCAAAATAATGGAAAGATGATCAAAACCATGAAAAGTTTCCTGCGTGACCATTTAATAATCTGATTGTACTGGGAGCAAATGATTAGCCTACTTCTAATCTTTATTATGCTATAGGGTGAGTCTACAGGCAGAACAGTGAACTCTGAACAGTGACATTTCAGATACCCATAGCTGCATTTGTGATATCCATTTGTGATTTCACATATCTACATTTTAGTCATTACCAATCATAATTTTAATACGAGATATCACAAATGAAAAAAAATTATATCTGTTATGACTGTGCAAAACTGTCATATCCCAAACAAGATGTAATTAGTGCTTGTGTTGTTCCTAAAACAAGTGACTTTCAGATTGAATTTACTTTCTGTATTCTGTTTTACTACTTTTAACCTCTTAACACTCATCAGGTCACTTGAGTGTCATCTAGGGTTAGGGACAGGGTTTGAACTGTGTTAACATCCTTCATTTTAGACCCCTGTTTTTCCATCCATCCCCATCCATTTTCTGCTGCTTAACCATGCCTAGATTGACAAGACAGTAGTTTAAGCAGAGAAGCCCAGACCTCCTTCTGCATGGCCACCACCACCACATACAGCTCATCTGAGGGACACAAAGGTGTTCTCAACCTACCTGACAAATATATTCTCACCAGCATATCCTGGGTTTACCTGGGAACACCCTTCTGTTAGGACATGCCTGGAACACCTCACTTAGTACATGCTTAGGACACATGTTAGTCATGTGCATGAATCACCTAAGCTGGGTCTTTCCACTATATCGCCATCTTATCATGATGGAAGGATTTGTGTGCCCTAGTAAGTTATGTTGTCAGGGTATTTGCCTGTGTGGGGTCTCAGGTAAATTGGTCCTTGCTGAGGGGCCAGATGACGAAGAACTCACAATACCCCTATGAAGAAAACATCACCTAATGTAGGGCCTCTAGGCAGAGGTCCTAGATATTTTTCTTATTTTGGCTGTTCCCTTTATGAGACACTACAGCAGATCATCTACCAACACTCATCATCACATATATTAGGCTTCTCTGTGGTCTTATTAGCTATTACCAGTAATCTCTACAGTCTAAAAAAAGTCCCTACTCTCACCTCCACACTCCTGGCTTCTCCCTCACTGCCTTTGAACAAGCATTCTTCCGCTCTCAGTCTTGATGATCCACATATTTTGTTAGGTAAAGATTTTGGACCCAACGCCCTTCCTGACACAACCTTCCCCATTTATATCAGCTTGGGACCAGCACTAGTAGTACACCAGCTTGTGGCTTCAGCCCCCGTTGCCTGGCCCTGGAGGCCCTAACAGTTCAGTCCCTGGTTATTGTAACTATCCAATGGAATATGAATTTTCCTGTGTGTCAAAAACAAAACGACACCTCCAAAAGGCCAGAAAATTTGTAAAATCAACATTTAGGAAAGGTTAACATCTTATAGTTTCAAAAGAGCTTGGAAAGAGAGTGAGTACCACGACCTGAATGATTGAGAACCTACACACACATCTTATAGTTTCTGAAAATTTGCCTATTTAGCATGTTTCAGAAACAAAAATCAACTCTAATCCTAGAATGAATGCCAATGAGCTGATGGAAATCAGGACTTTAACATCACCGAGGTTACAACCAATACATTTTCAAGGTTAGGGGTTGCAATAAAGGTAGTTATTACCTCTTTTTTATGCAATTTTCACCTGTTTGACACACCCAGTATAGAAGTTGCATATGCATATTAGACTTGCTTAGCATATTGCTAAAATCAAATATTATTATTATTATTATTATTATTATTATTATTATTATTATTGAATCGTTATGTTATATTATTTTTTTCTAAATTAATTAATTAATTTGTTATAAAGTGAAGCCTAATTCAAGTGGGGTCACGTGTTTGTGCCACGGCGCTTGATGGTCCCGCCCCTCTGTGATAGACAGAACTTAACGCCGCCCTCTGAATGTCTCATAACAGCAGCTGGCAGCAGAGAGCGAGACAGCAGGAAGCAGGCAGGGCACGGACAGCTATTACATACCTGGCTTTGCAGAGTACTCGTCACCGCTTCGCCCACAGCTTTCTGTCAGAATATACACTTTTTCCTGCGACTTGCACGCAGCTCAAGGCGCATGCTCAGAGTAACCGACGGCGCATTTGTTTTATTCAGGAACTCAGAGGTGAGTACAGTAACGCCAACCGCAGCTGAACAAAGTGAAATCTGCTCCCACAGTTTCAAGTCTTCGTGTTTTTGTGTCAAAGCCAGCTAACGCGTTAGCTGTGCCTGGACCACCTCTGGCTGCCCTTCGCATCAATGTCAGATAAAGAAGAGCTGGACGGAGGCGGTTTGAGCGGAGTGTTAGCTAGCCCCGTAGTCCGGTGGTAAATAACGGGATGTTGTTCGGTAACCCCGCGAACGAGATGTTCTAGCTTGTCGAGATACTTTTACATTAGGTTCAGATAATCTGTGAGTATTCACTGTTGTTTTCTCTGACTGCGGAGTTAAAGAAAGAGCTGGCGTGATTTCTTCGCCAAAAACAAGTGACAGTTAGCTTCACCCGCTGTACAGTTGCAGTACTCGTTGATCCACGCTCTCTCTCCAAGACTGAGCATAGGAAACAAAGCCTGCTCTAAGTTATGTTTGCTTTTCAGCTGCTGTCTGCAGTACTGTTGAGTTGACCAGGTTTTCGTAATGCTTAGCTGTGGATTTTTGCAAGCCAGAGCTTCCTTCTGACCCCATAGGACCCATTTCACAACATGGGCAATTAAGATAGAGCTAAGAAAGCAAACAAGCTGTAAAATAACAAAAAAGTGATTTGTCTACCAGTTGTGTCCATACTTGTTTTTAAATACGAACAGTTAAAATAAGGTTTCAGATGAAATCAGCTGAAGCTTTTGTTTTGTGTTCTGTGAAGCTGCACACTGATTGCAGTGGTTTTTGTTTGTTTTTTATGTCTGTGGCCCTGTTGACAGTTCTTTGCCTCAGCATGTGATTCTCATTTGCTTTTGTGCTGGCACTAAGAAGAAGAAAGCTGATCTCTACCCTTCCTTCCTGCAGCCTCTCCAGCAACAGTACAGGAATGACAGCATGTCAGCATAAGAGGAAAAAAACACACAACACTGGCCTTTTAAGCTAAAAGACAAAACCAGAAACTAGGCTTGCATTCCACTGGAGCATAAATCCACAAGACTTCCCATATGTCTCTTTTTTTAGGTCTCAGCTTTTTTGCTTGCAATCTGATGTTATAACCAAATAAGGACCCATTCATATTCTGACTACCATGATCCCCATGTTAAACTGTATCACATGTCTTTGTTTTATCTCTCATTTTAATCTGGCTTGAACTTTTACATACAGTAGGTCCTCACCCTCCACTGTGTAATCTAATCCTAGTTTGATAATTACACAGGAAACACCATAATTAGGCGATGATAACCAAACTATCAGGATATTGGTTTGGCTCCTTCCAAGTTTTAAACCACTCAATTTCTACAGGTTGGAACTTGATTAGCTCATCCACATAATCCCATTTCTAAAGTCTAAAGGACAAAGTGTGATTGAATTATATTTCTATTCACCACAGACTTTGCTGCTTCTAATGGGGGTTTTTCCCTCTTTTGTTGTCTGATCAACACGGATATTCAGCAACTTACATTTAGGCCTTCTGTGTCTCTTTCTTCTTGTCTCTAGAGACTGAACAGTTAGAAAGATGACCACTTCATGGAGTGACAGACTGCAGAACTATGCAGACTTGCCCGCCAACATGGACGGCCTTACAATGAAGAAGTACAGGAGGGAGCCCTACCACAGGTATGAAACATCCACAAGGGACACACTGACATTTCACAGCATAGATTAAGCAGCCAGACAGAGACTACTGTGGAAAAAACAAATAAAACTCCTGGACTGATGATTTTGAATTATGAATAGAAATGAAAGTAAATGAATGATAGTTTTCAGGAAGATTTGAGCATTTGTAATTTGGGGCTGTCAGCGCAACATAAAGAATATACTGCTTGTAATATAAGGATTAATAGTGCTCATAATTCAGCTTTCATTCAGAGGTTAAATCTGCAGGTAATAATAAAATATTGTGGACGTCCATTCTGTAATATGAAAACTAATAATATGCAGTTTCTGTTTGTTAAAATGATGGATTGTATGGCCACCCACCACAGAGGCGTTTACAGAATGAATTGCATAGTTATATACAGAACCACAAAGGAATCCAGGGCCGCTCTGTGATACAGACATCAGGACACTAAAGAAACTACCATTATTAATTTCGGACAGCTTATATTTGTGTTTTTTGTTTCCTTTTTATTTCCAATTTGTCATCAGCGAGTAGTCAAAGAAATTGAGTTAAATTTCCTTTGTTTCACGAGTGTGTTTGTTTGTTTCAGCTTAGCTTTTATTGCTTGGAAATGTTTAGTTTTGTTTTGTTTTATTTTTCTCAGTTTCAGTGTTAGTTCTAGTCTTTGGTTATTATAATGTAGGTCTGCTTTTAAAGGACAAATTTATAAAGTTCAGATCAGTTATTACAATACAGGATTTGACTCACAGCTATGTACATGTGCCAGACTCAGTTCACACTGCTGCCTCATACTTAATGTGTTTAGGAATTTGAAACTAAAACTAAAGGTATTGCCTCTGTGTCTTTATTTTGTAATGATGTTTTTCTCTTTAGTAAGAAACATTGTTTCTTTAAGGTTTTTTTTTAATGTATTTGGGGTTTTTTGTATTTCCGTTAAGAATTGATTGATTGACTAATTTATTTTTTACACCAACAGTAACATATAGTTATTTTAAGTAACTATAACAACGATAACTCAAATCATGACTTAACCAGTTGAGTTGTGTTGGGTGGTCTTTGGATTCCCCAACAGTTTATGACAGTAGCTTGTTACTATTTATTTCACCATGGCAAAGCATGTCATACATTTTAAAAATATACTAAAGTGCGTTTCTTAGATTTTACATTGTGTATCACTTATTGTCATTATAACAGAGTGACTGACTAATCTGTGATTATATCTGTGATTATCCTGTTAGCGTGCTGTGTTTTCCAGTTTAATTCCCGTCTTATTTTACTTGTAGTCTGCCATTGGTGCTCAGCATGTACTAGGCTATGTCTCTTTGTCACTTCGACTGTGAAGCAGGCTGTGCTGCCTTAGATGTTTCATAGAATTGATTGTGACTGGGGTGTGGTCTTTGTAGCTGTTATGCAAAATTTTTCACTCATGAAACATCAGCAGAATGACAAGACCCACGGGCTAAATGGACGACTCGAGATCCAGATATGCTCAGCATAATAAACATGTAGTTGGTTTTGCAGGGATTTTATGGCTTTGACTTTATAGTAAGTAGCTTTATTGACCATTAATATATCTTTTCACTTATAAACATCCTTGTTCCTTTACCTGCTTGTAGTAAAGTCCGTTCAGTTATACTGACATAATCAGGGGTTTATTCCCTGTCAGAGCAATAAAATGAGTGTTTCTTTTCAATGTTTAACTCTAAGGCATGTTTACAATGGGTACTGCTTTTCTTCCATGCTATTATATAATATGCAGTGCTCACAAGGTTTATGAAACCATCACTCATTTGTTTGTTCTGCATGTGCTGCTGGGGAATAAATCAACCAGTTCATGAACCAGCAAAGGGTTACACATGCAGTGCTAAGTGAAAGTTCAAAGGTGCTCTTTGAAACAATGTGACAGAAGTTCTTGGTCAGTGAAATCATTACTGATTTAAGCGTGACCTTTTGTTTATCTTACAGACTCACAAAGGCCTTTCCAAAAAAAGTAAGAGCTCAGCCGAAACAGTGCACTCTGTGTATATCACATTGCAGGGGGCTGATGGCTCTGCCCAGTGCAGATAAACGTTCGAGTCACTGTCTGCATGAGATTAAAGCGCAGTGGAAAAAATCTGGCTGATTGTTCTTCAGCTGCGCTCAGATGGAGTAAAAGTTATTAAGGGATTCACTTGTAGGTGCTATTTGAAGCAATACTGATGTCAGCAGGGCCAAAGTCAAGGCTGACTACAGTAATTGATCTTAGGAGGGGCACGCTTTATCATTTATGGCCGTTCTTTACTACCCCTCCCACAGGCATCTGGCAAGAGGTTACATCATAATGGCACCAGCAAAACAGAAATAGAAAAGATTTAAACATTAAATCCTTTGTTCATCCCTGCGAAATGTTGACTGTATTTGTTTTGGCTGATGAGGAGCACATCCTATTTTGATGAGCCAGTGTTAAATGTTAAATGTCAAAATAAGGCCATAATAGGCTCATTTTTTATAAGCAACTAAATATATAAAATAAATATAGATGATCAAATTTGATATAGCATTTTGATATTTGAGTACACGTTTTTCAAGTTTAAAAGGTCGTTAACCTGAATTTGCAAATCAGGTTTTTTTTTTTGGTTTTTTTTTACAGGTGATCAGTTTGAGATTCAGTAGCGCTTAATTTCATCTACAAAATTTATTTATTTGTAAGAAAGGATTTACATTAAAAAAAGAAAGAAAGTAAAAAGTACTATTAACTTTGTTAACAGTTACAGCATAAACATATTTAATTAAATTTTTATTTGAATAAAGAAGTCTAAGGATATTTGAAGAGGTAATTTTCTGTTGAAAATCACAACTGGCAGTTTTCACGGCCACAAAAATGAATTTAAAAAATAACCAGTAGTTGTAGGCCAACGACAAATGTGTATATTCAACCAGATGTGAGTAATGGGAAGCAGCTGTAGCTTGTGGCACTGGCGTGCTTGATTCTACCCGACTTGTGATTGTTCTAGATGTCTTTGAGGGCCCACAAACATCATGGTTCACAACAACCCTGACTGACAGCACACAACAACAGAGAATGACGCAGAATGGCCACAATCATTTTTGCAACAAGTCAGAAAATTTCTGAATGGCAAGACAGCAAAGAGAGAGAGGGAGGGGGGCTTTGTTTGTGGGTCCACTGTTGCCCTGCGTTGCTGGAGCAGTGTCAGACCACCGGAGAGTCAAACCGAGGTTTAATTTCACACAGAATGCATTGCCAGTCGTGTCGTGGACTTTGCTCTAAATGGGAACTTGTTCACTATGGAGCCGCTGCCAGGTATTTCACAACTGATTTAGACGTTGGTGAAGATAAATAGACCATTGTCACAGAAAAATGAGAAGATTAGATGCCTTGCAGTTTTAGACTTGTGTATCAGTTCACCCTTGTTTTTAATTTAGTGTCATTCTTGATTTTTCTGTTGGTCTGATACATATTTCGGTTCTTGTATGATTAAATATTGACTTGTATAGAATTTCAACTATGTCACAGCTGTAGAAGATAAGTTATATAGGTCTGTGCTAGCAGTCAGAGTTACGCAGACAGTGTGTGGCTGTATTTTCTGTGTCTACGAAGCGCTGGTTTTCATCGTGGCCACTTTATATTAAAGTATTTTAAGATATTATCAGAACTAATTATGTGTATTAATTTACTATTATCGTTAAGGAACACGCCAGCAAGTAGATCTCATAAAATACGCTCTAGAGAAACAAACAACTTGTAATAATGAAAGTATCAAAGAACCATCATCCTTGCATGGTATTTCCAGTACATACAAAGATGAAGTGATCTGAAATGGATATTTAGTTCTCATTTTCATTACAGCACCTAAAATGTAGTTAATTATGTGTTATATATTGGTGTTTAATAAGGCTGAAATGACTTGGTAAGCTCTTCTTAAGCACTTGTCATAAGCTGCCTTTTGGCTTCTTAAGGCTCTGTACCTAACACAATAACAGAATTTATTCTTTTACACTGTGTGGTAATTGCCAAATTTGGAGTAGTAGTAGTAGTGGTAGTAACTTCATCTTTTTTTTCTGACCTTTAGATTAGACACTCAAGGACACCCAACAGTAAACAAGATTTGTCCATGTTAGAACTTATCATATTTTCATTTTATGATTTATGTGGATAGAATAATTTGAAGTAATGAGACTGTACAGAAAATCTGAAAGAATAGGGCTATAGCTATCAGTCAAATCTATAAATCACCTATATCATTGTTTATTTGGTGTAGTCTTTTTTTTTTTTTTTGGCAAACAAACTCAAACTGCAAGCTCATAGAGGTGACACCGAGGTTTGTAATCATAACTGTACAAAAGAATGCAAAAATAAGAGTTACACTCTTATTTTTTAAGAGTTACACTCTTATTTTTGTGTTTTTTACATTTGCTTTATGTATTTTTCTAGATTTGATTTTCACAGTTATTTTAACACCTCAGTCTATGCATGCACAGTGAAATGCACTGAGTCTAAATTACCTGACTTGATAAAATGTAAATCTATAGATGTACCTTTTGATAAAATTTAAAAGTTGTACTTGGAAGAAAAAATGATAGTTGTTGGATATGTATATGTGGGATAACATTCTTCTTTTTCTCACTTGGGGCAACTGCTATGAGTCATAATTTGTTGCGGATGATTACATAAAATTTACAAAAACCTTTTCCCCCCAGAATCTTTGTCAACAGAAGCTTGGCAATGGAGAAGATTAAGTGCTTTGGCTTTGATATGGATTACACTTTAGCAGGTAAGCTAAATACACAGTCACACAATCAATTACAATCAGTCATAATCAGATCAGAGTTTGGATAATCAGTTAACTAATGAAGTGAGTGATTGGAGGGAAAAAAATGCCTATTTATCATTTGAAAAAGAGATTTCACAGTACTATGCAGTCCTATTATAACAAATTATACCCTAAATGGTTCCTGGACTTAAGACTGTAAATAGCGTCCAGGTGCTAATCGGATACAGTTGATTAATTGATCATCAGCAAGTGGGACCACCTCTGTAAAAGCAGACGTTTTGGCAGTTTTCTGGATTGAACAATTGACATGTGTTATCACAATGCCACAGTTTTCCCAGGAGAGGACCCCACAAATTTACCCCAAGTTCTGACAATGGAAAGAAAATTTTAAAACCAAATTTAAAAAAAAAAAACCCCAAAAACCCAAACAAACAGAAAATCAACACAAGACTTCTAGAACAATGACATTTGAACAGATGACACCAAAGTGGAGCTCTTTGACTATAATGCACAGTTTGAATACCAAGTACAGCATATCAGCACAAACACTTTATACCAACTGTCAAGAACAGTAGTGAAGAGGTGATAATTTGGGGGGTTTTGTTTGTTTGTTTTTTGCAACTGTAGGACCTGGTTACCATGCAGTCACTGAGCTGACCATGAACTACTCTGTATACCTGAGTCAAAGATGATGCTCTCTGTTAGACAGCTAAAGCATGGCCGAAACTGGGTCATGCAAGAGGACAATAATCCCAAGCATACCATTAACTCTACAACATAACAGCTGAAAAGAAAAGACCCAATGACAAAGTCACAGTCAGATTATAATTATTTTTATGATTTTGATCTTTTTTTATTTTTACTTCTTTTTAATTCTAAATTTGCCAGTTTTTAAGAGACGTTTGTTATATACGGTCCAAAAGTGTTTTAGATTTAATAAACAATCTATCAATTTATTGATCTAATGAATCAGCACTTTTTAGGGTTTTGGTATGCAGGCCAAGTTGGCTGGAGTGTTGTATAGCACATTCTCAGTTTACATGGCTCGTCTGTGCTGTCATCAACAATACAATCTTGTCAAAATGACCATTCCTATCTTGATAAACGTTATGTAATGAATCTATAAAAGTGTCTTGCAGTGGCATTGGTTGAAAGGGAAACCAACTTTGTGGTTGTCACGTTAAATTTAGATTTTGAGAGCGCATTTATTTATGTGCCTTTAGAAGCTGAAAAAAACTCCCTAGCTGTTAAATGTGCTGTGACCTCATGTTTGGTGTAGATGTTGAAGTCTATAGTATCCCTTTCTTTTCAGCTCTATATTTGGGTACCCTACCATTGCCCCTGAACCACAGCTTGTTGTTCATAAAGTATTATTTAGGTCAATGATAGTGATACACTGAGTATGCCATAACACTAGGATAACGAAATGTTAAGCCAGCAGTAGCTCTCTGTAACACAGACTTAATTGTGTATGTTCTTTTTCCTAGTGGCTAGCAACCTGGCTAAAAATATCCTGATTTTTCATGCCACTTTGTTCTGTGACTCAGCTCCAGTTTTCGGTCTCTACACATCTAAAAATAAATCTTCCCTGACTTTGAAAAACAGGTCACGTTTGTTTGTTGAGTTCAGCAATGACGGCTCCCCTGAGAACAAGAGTCACTTGTAGTTCTTCTTTGACTCTGGACCCCTATCACCATTCGGGGTATAAGAGATTTTACAGATGCTCAGCTGTTGACATGACTCTCTTTATGGGAGCTCATAACCAAGTGTTAATGTTTGCTTGAAGGGTGGCTATCGTGTATCTTTGGAGAGTGTTCACATTTTGATCACAGAACTGCTTCCTCAGATTGACTGTTGCTTAATCACATGCAACGCTATGTGATAGAAGGCGGTTTAGATGTGCAGCACGCCTGAAATATGTACATTTCAAATATTACTTGCTTTTTGCGTGCAATGTTTATGGAAAAAGGTAAGGAAGAAAGATTGGGATTATAAAAATAGAGATTTAAAGCAGAAACATAATTTATTTTTTTAAATCACTATGTAAAAACTCAATAATATCTGTCAGGAAATTTTGGTACACATGAACAAATGAAAACACAGATTATAGTTTAGAAAGTATGACAAAACTAAACATCAGTTGCTATTTCAATCTCCACTGTCCACTTCTGATGATGTGAAGATGTTGCCTACAGTGCTGCTCCTACAGAGATGAGGGGCTCCTGTCTCAGCTTGTAGATAAGTTGGCAAGAATCTGTAAGATTTGAAGATATTTTGCTATTTTAAGCTAGCAGTTCTCAAATATGTACTCTTTGCATAACAAGCGCGGTGGCTGAGTGTAACATATTGGGAGTGGATGGGAGCAGTTGTCAACATGATTAAAGAGTTGTGTTTTTTATTGAGTTCACAGCCTTCATTGTGGCATGTCTATGGTGTGTCGAGTGTTTCCAAACAGAGAAAGAAAGTCTAAAACTCAGAGAAACCAAGAGCAGTTTTTCAGTAATTCTTTTCGCAGTCATTAAGCATTTTGAAAAAATAGTGGGTTTTGGGGAAAACCCTTAAGTTAATTGAACGTATGCAAAACCTAATGTAATGATTTTGCTTATCTTCGGAGATTGTGTGAGGCTTTGGGTGAATTTTAAACACAGTCCCTGTCAACTGTAATCAGTTTGGCATATATCACACTGTGCAAAGACTACTATTGTGTGTATTCAGCATATATTGCAGTTCTGCATAGTGAATTTAAGCTGAAGATAACGGTCATATTATAAAACGTTTTAATAAGTTAACTTTTTCTTTACTTTGGTATGCGATTGTGATTGAAGCAGGAAATGCACTCCATGTCCTGATTCATGAAGATAATTCTCTCTGTTTTTCTGGATTAATCCTTGTGTTTACAGTGACATACTAAAATACCTTAAAAAGCTCAGAAAAATCACATCTTATGTATCGAATAAAAAAGGTAAAGTTTGGAAAGGAAATATTGCTAGGAATGCGAAGGAAAAAAACTATTAAGGTGCCTTTAAAGTTCTTGTGACCTTGGTTTCAGATGTCAAAGCATTTTTGATACATTTAAATGTATTCAAGAAAGAAGCAACAATCTAATCCATTCATAAAGCTTGCTGTGTAATCAAATTTCACTATGCCAGCAACAGGGGAATTCCATTTTAATTCAGATATTGAGAAATTACGATTGGTTCTTGGAGACCTCACCATCGCCTGTTACTAGCTGTGCTCCTGTTATCCCTTTCAAGCGTTTGAGAAGAGCACAGACTATAAAAGAAATGCAATGTAAACGAACTAATTAACCAAAAATTAAAGTATTTGTGTTCATATGACTGTCTATAGCTCTTGGAATAAAGACGGTCAAAGAAAATGTGATTTCAGGGCTTGTTTTTAATATCAGCATAAGTATTTTAGATTGTTATAGACAATTTCATAATGCATTGTCGTCATGCATCAGTGTAATGACGTACAGTGACTTCCAGAATGAGACATTTTGTGCAATTTTTCTCAACACGAGGATAAGAAGAGGTGAAAAGTTTGTTCTATTCTAAAGCTTTAGTGCAAACAAATTGCAAATATCATACATTTCGTAAGACTTTGTAAACTGAATTAGCAATGTTGAGACAACATTGCGTCATCTGTTCTTCTGCTCCTAAAGGGAACACGTAACACCCTGCAGAAAGTTGCTCAAACACAGTTTTAGGCCCAGATTGCAGTGAGAGATACAAGCAGGTTTGTCCTAGTTTTCTCACAGACTTTTGGCTGGAATGTGTGCCCCTGAGGCAATGTTTAAGCTTTCTAATTTTTCCCACAATATGCTTCATAGTGTTGCAAATTTGTCACAGAGGCCTACATTTCCACTTTATTCTGTGAAAATATTAAGACACAAGTTAAATTATTGCTGTGTGAAATGGGTCAGATAGAGTCTCCTTGTACGACACACTATATCTGATTTGGAGATAAGGGTCTATCAGCAGAAGGGCTTTCTGCTGGTTGTTTATCTTGTATGCAAGAGGTCTACGTTACATCTAGGCCTGTGGTGGCCTGGCCTATAAACTCTGGAGACATACGTTGCTGCTCAGCAGTGGGAGTATAATTATCTGGCATCAGTCCCATTGGGGATAAAAAGGGAAACAGATCTCTGAAGTTCCCACCACAGGGGGAGAGAGTCAAGGACACAGCAAACAACAATAACCCAACTTCCTGTTTACAAAAAATGCAGTAAACATGAGCATCTCAGCTGTCTCATTTACTAAAACATGCAGCTTTATGTTGCATTATGTAGTCTTGGGTGTGGCTTTCATGAAATACAGTTCTACGATAGTCTATCAACAGTTCACAGTTCGAAGATTTGATGTAAAGGGCTTTTAACATAAAATACCTAACCATAGTTCATTCCAAACTTAACTCTGGCTGGTGCACTTTCATTAAACAGTAACATTATGGACAAAATGACATTTTAAGCCAATTACTGGGGGAACTTTAGTAGCTTTTGACCTAATATTAACTTTGTGTATTAGGGAGTTTTAGCTGTCCCATAGGTTTTAAAATTGTCTAGAATAATTATTATATATCAAACCATTTTCCTGATTCAGTTTTCCAGCCTGACAAACTCGTAATGAGATTTGATTTATTCTGTTTTATGTGTGGGATGTACTAATTTCCAAAAGACAACATGTAAAGAGAGACTCCCAGTGACCTCAAGTGAAGAGGGTGACATAGGGGAAACAGGTTTTAAAATAGGCTTCTTTGTAGCAACTCATGAGGAATATTACAAGTAAGCAAAGAGGAGGGGGGAATGCAGTTATATTGGTGTATGCTGCTGCTGCTCTGGGCAGAGGGCCCAAACCCTGTTTACTGGGAGAACACAGCAGGGGGTGAACTACAAGAGGTTACGTGATTAAAATGCAGAAACTGCCTCATGCAGTTACATCATATGATTGTTGGGGTTTTCTTTGTTTTCTTTGCATTATTGTAGGGTCTTTACTTTACAATATAAAGCGCCTTGAGGCGACTATTGTTGTGATTTGGCGCTGTTTAAATGAAATTGGATTGAATTCATGCTTACAGAGTAAAGGTGTCAACAAAAGAACAGAGCTTTACTGAACCCAGGCTTTTCCTGTACTTCTCTGTGTACTTATCATCTCTCTGTATAACCCAGGACTTGTGTATACACACACGTTTTCCAGAGTAGGACACAGATGTTTTCCTGCTTGACCTACAGTGCTGTTCCCTCCAACTAACTCTTCTCTAAGTATCATCAGCCAATATGTCATACCCTTGAGGGGCCTTCCACCACCCCACTGGGGGTGTAGAAAGCAAGCATTAACACCAGTGCATTCTCTGTTTTATATTTATAACATCTGACATATTCTTTCCCCCTGTCAGAAAGCATTTTAATCCTCTGCCAGTCTTTTTTTAGCCTTGCATCACTGTATGTTTTAATTTCCAGAGCCCACTCCTGTCTCGCTTTTCGTTTAGCCTGGGGTAAATATCTACCACTGGCAGTGACGGGTTAGGGGCTCGTCAGTTGGGCTCATTAAAGCCACTGCTTAACATCAAGTGATTTTTCATTTGCCCGCCCGATCCTCTTTCTTTGTGGATTTACATGCAGAACATCCTGGTCTGTGTTGGTAGCCAGGACTGAGAAGGGCATTGGGTGTGAGGGGATGTTCCAGTAGAGTGAAAACATGTTGTTGACAAAATACAGACAAGATGATCTCAAATGGATAAGGTGGCCTTTGAAAACTCAAACTTATTTGTTGTGTAACTTGAGTAAGTGCAACAAAATGCATATCACCTCATTAACCATTGTTTGCCATCGAATCACCCCACAGGCTATGCTTCTGGGGTTTTTAAATACAACATTGTTTGTATAATTTTGAGTCAGGTTTTCAGATCGATACCATTTCAGTACAGCATCACTGTCAATATTAAAGTAGTTATCCTACAAAAGGTAATAAATACAAATTCAAATAAACAGGGGAAAAAGTTTTTAAACATCTGATTTAAAATCTGTTATATTGATAATCAATCATTTGTTTGATTCTATATGTATGTATTTATAAAATATTAACTACTTTCATGTAACATTTCACAGTTTTTAAAGTGTCTACAGGACACTTTTATGGGCAGCTGGCATTATTTACTAAACTAATGTGCATGTGTTTCCTTTGTAGTGTATAAGTCACCTGAATATGAATCATTAGGCTTTGAGCTGACAGTGGAACGGCTAGTGTCCATCGGTTATCCTCAGGAGCTCCTGAGCTTCGTCTATGACCCATCATTTCCCACCAGGTGAGACCAATCCCATCTCTCTGCACAGACATCATGAGGCTGATCGTGGCCATCAGATTATTGACCAACTGCTGTTTCTGTTGCCTAATCTCTAAACTTTGTAGTCCAGATAACCTTTTAGCTGAGATATCTATCTTAGCCAAGTAATAGTATGAAAAACCCCATCACCTGTGCAAAGTTCAGTGTCACTGTATTTATTTTGTAGTAAAAGATAACAAGTGACAGGAGTTTAAGTGCCAAGATTGTTAGAAAGTTAGAAAGGCTGTTTTACTCGTGCATTGCAAAATCATGCATCCCTCTGCTCCTTTTTTCAGAGGCCTTGTGTTTGATACCATGTATGGAAACTTGTTGAAGGTTGATGCTTACGGTAATATCCTGGTCTGTGTCCATGGATTCAACTTCCTGCGAGGGTAGGTATTTTCAACATTCCCCCTCAAAATGCACAGATCTCTGCATACAAGCAAGCATCATAAATATAAACATTTGATAAAACATTTTATTCCCTTTTGTGCTTTTTTGCTTTTTCCAGCCCAGAGATCCGTGAACGGTACCCCAACAAGTTTATCCAGAGAGATGATACAGAGCGTTTCTATATCCTCAACACCCTCTTCAATCTGCCAGGTGGGTTCAAGTTCAAGCTTATTGTAGCCATTTCAACAAAACAACTGATAGGAATTGTTATGGTGTGCTCACATATAAAACAAGACACATTCCACAACACACAGCACCGCACAACGTGATACAAAATACAAGTGCATATAACAGATCAGCCCATAGTAGCTCAGTGTATCTACCTTTAAAGTGATTTTTAGTGCAACAGGATATAGTCCAGATTGCAGAAGGGAACACTCCATAGTGCAAGTAGTACAGTTAATATTGCAAATGCATGATACATACATACACATTTTACTGCCCAATGCATTTCGATTATATGAGCACAAGCTGATGTAGGTAAAGTGAATTAATAAGAGCTTCAATGCATCTTCAAGAGCCTAATAGCTTGGAGTTAAGTATTATCCCTAAATATGTTCAGCTAGTAATGGTTTTGCCCAATGGGAAAAGAATGGAAAAGGTCATGTTAAGGGAGGATTGGTCATGGATGATGCTTCTGGCCTTGCTGGTGATTCTGGCGGCTTAGTGTGAAGCTATATAAAATGGATCATACCTTACAGACTGCCTCTCTATTTCCTTAGCTGCTAAATAAAGTCAAGTCTCTGGTGGGCTTAACAATAAGACCAGTGTTTAAGTCCGATGATAAAAATTGGCGTATTGCGGTGGTGGTGGTGGGAAGAACTTTCCCATACAGAAGAATGGGATGAATGTGTACAACAGAATCTAAATCTGGAAGGCTGGGGCGGCAAATAATTTCACTGAGGTTCTTGACATTATCTTCCAATCTTCCTGTTTCCTTCACAGAGACCTACCTTTTTGCTTGCCTTGTGGATTTCTTCACCAACTGTGATAGATATGACAGGTAAGAAAACCTTTCTCTGCTTTATCTGGCCTGCAACAAGTTTCTGGGCGCCGCATGATGAGACCATGACAGTTGCAAGCCACAAAGGGTCAAGAGCAAGCCCTAACGCATGGGAGGGTTCAGGTGTCTCAGCTGCTAATCTCGTCTAATTCTATTGTTAATCCAATGGGAGTTCAGTCAAATAACCCTTCGTTTCGATTACAATTACTATATCTATTAATCTGTTCTACCAATTGTGAAAAAGTATGGATTCTTATCAAATTCAGATAGGAATAAAAACAATTACTAACTATTTGCAGAGAATGAAATCCTGATATAACAACAAGATAATCCTCTGACTGTTAAAGTAAGGAGATTTAATGGCCTGTAATTTTTTTTTGAGAATGTAATCTGGAATGGTTGCATGTCCTTTGTCCTCTGAAACCTGGTTGTTGGTCTTTTAGGGGGAGAATGTTTTCCTGTTTGGCTGGGGACCCCTCCAACAAGGGAAGGCTATCCCATTTAAAAGCAAACAAAAAACAAATGTCATGTTTTTGAAAACCTTCTATAAAACTATGGCCTGTCCGACGGCTGTGTACGTGTGTGTCTTTGCTCCCCTCCCCCAGCTGTGAAACTGGCTTCAAAGATGGCGACCTCTTCATGTCCTTTAAAAGCATGTTCCAGGATGTCCGGGATGCTGTTGACTGGGTCCATTTCAAGGTAAAACACATGCAACCACTAAGATTTAATCTGATTTGTTGGAACTAAAACTAGATCATGTGATGAAATAGAGTGCATAAATTATATCTTGAGGACAAGTTATTATTTGCAAAGAATAATTGAATTGAAATAAACATACTGGCATGTTGTATCATCACAACCTCTCATACTTTTGACATCTCTGTGATACCCCTTCCTCTGTCTTGGTGGAAGTCTTACCTTCCTTATTTATTCTGGCCAAATATAACATAATGTGATAACAGAAGGCAGCCACCAACAAGCCAAGTAAAATTTTCCTCATACGATGTCTGAATCGAGTCTCTTGACAGAATCCAGTTAAGTTTGTAATATTTACTTAAGAACATCAGGATAATGTCTCCCAGTTTTTATCTGATATGTATTTGTGAAGACGACATATACAGGAAATTTTGAGACTGTCTTAATAATAATGCCATTCATCATATCGTTCATATGCAGGCATATATTTTCTGTACACATATGTTTCAGTCTGCACTAACATACTAACACAAATTCACAGTTAAAATTCTGTCAACTATGTCTTCTTATATTCAGTTAAAAAGTACTTATACCTGTTTCCAAAATAAACTGCAGTTAAACCATGCATATTTGTCCTAGACTGTAAACCAATTTTTAAACCTTTGCAAAAAGACAAGTTGTTTACAGAAGAATTAGAGATACTCTTGAAACACTACCACTGATTATGCCACAACTAAACAACACAAGGTCCCAAAGGTTCTGCAGCAGTCGTCACCAATTACTGCTTCCAAACTGCTATTAACCATACAGCTGTACTTTAAAATGTTACTTCACTAGAATGTCTGATCTTTATTGTGTATAGTGATCTTTTCTTTAGAGTTTGACACTAGAAAGCTGTTTTAATTTCGTGTGCTAAAATTGAACATCACCCTGAGCATCCGCTGAAAAGGGAGTGAGTTCAAGATGTGTAAGCACGTTTCAGTGATGTCTTAAAGCTAATGATTAAACTTTTGAAATGTTGCATTATTGCATAATGATAATGGATAGAAAGATTATACCAATGTTAATGCAATTTTAAACAAAGGAGTTAGGTTTACTTGTCATTTTAAGAATTTTTATCAGCGTTTTTGGAAATCCAGCATTATTCACTGATATCTATAGTTATTGATGATTTTGCTAACCCCTTTGTCTCACATTGCAGGGTACGCTGAAGGAGAAGACTGTGGAGAACTTGGAGAAGTATGTGGTGAAAGATGTAAGTAGTTTGTATTCACTGTGAGTGCACTGCTGCAGAGAAAACACACACAGTGTCTCACACTCTTGTAGTCTGTGAAGAGGCTGGTTTGTAAAGATGCTTAGAGCTTCATTCTTTCTCTTTCTTTTCTTCTTCTCTGTTCCCACCAGGGAAAGCTGCCTCTTCTTCTCAGCCGAATGAATGAAGTATCCAAGGTTTTCTTGGCAACCAACAGTGACTACAAATACACTGATGTAAGTGTGTGTGTGTGTGTGTGTGTGTGTGTGTGTGTAGTTATGGTGGAAACTTACTGATTAGGGAAAACAGTAATGCAATAACAGTGAAAGACTTAGATGCCAGTAAGTTAATGCCGAGATCCTTTTATTAGTTTTCTACCAGTTTGTCGGTAACACGTGTATTAGCTTATGAACAAAGTATGTGTCGCATCAGACTTAGAGACGTTGTGTTGTGTTACAGAAAATCATGACCTATTTGTTCGACTTCCCTCATGGCCCAAAGGTAAAACATATTTTTTCTATTTCTATTTGGTGACGATTTTTTTTTTTATTATTGTCAAACATAAATGTACATCATGGTTTTATCTTTGTACTCATGTTTGTGTGTTTCCATCCACCCCAGCCTGGCACCCCGCACCGGCCCTGGCAGTCCTACTTTGATCTGATCCTGGTGGATGCCAGGAAACCGCTGTTCTTCGCAGAGGGTACAGTGCTCAGACAAGTGGACACAGTAAGCAAAATCAGAAGAGAGAGTTCTGGCCAGAGAAGACATTATAAGTGAACCCTAGCTGGCATGTGTTATGTTGTGGCTTACAATCTGTCCCTTATTTGCTGTTCAGTCAGGGCTGTTCAGGATTTCTTCGTTTTGTTTTCCAAAAACACACCAGTTGTTTCAAACTGAGGGCCAGCTTACTGAAAACAGTGTAGAGTGCATGAGTGAATTTTTTGTTAGATAGTCGTTCGAGCGTAGTTTGCATTTTTGATTTAGTCACTGGTTCAACCTGGGATCCATTCTAGGGTCGAATTAGACAAAATCTGTATGTCAATTATTTTGGTACATATATATTAATGGGAAGGCAATGATCACAATGATTTAAAACGCATAACATTATGTAAATTTAAGCATGAATTTATGCCAGAAAAACGCAGAGGTAAAGGCCCTAAAAATATGCCATCAGTGCATAAGTAATTAAATGATTGTTCTCAGGAAGATGGAGCAATTGCAGAATGATTCAAAAACAGTCACTCACTTCACTTAGGTTATTCAGACCCACTTTTTAGTGACTTATTTATTTTCTTCATTTCAGACAACAGGACGTCTAAAGATAGGAACCTACACAGGACCACTGCAACATGGGATAGTCTACTCTGGAGGTAAGGCTTTATTTGTTTCATCATTCATTCTTTGAGCTAGGCTTTATTCATCTGTCATTCGTGGACCTTAAGAATGCATACATAGTTGGTAACACGCTACTGTCATTCAGGCTCTTCAGACATTGTGTGTGACTTGCTGGGGGCCAAGGGAAAGGACATAGTATACATCGGGGACCATATTTTTGGAGATATCCTCAAATCCAAGAAACGTCAAGGCTGGAGAACATTCCTGGTTATACCTGAGCTGGCCCAGGAGCTTCACGTGTGGACCGACAAGAGCTGTGAGTCTAGAAAGAACTTGACTCATAATAACACATAGTGTGCAGACATGTGGGAGGGCTAGTTTGACTGCTTGTTTTCTCAGTCTCAGAAAGGACTTGATCTTTAATAGCAATCTGAAATGTAAAATGTTGTGCAAAAACTACATCTATAAGTGCAAAACAAAAACCTGTAAATGATCTCACTCTCAAAGGATACATTCTCAAAACTTCAAATATTTGTACAGCAACTGTACATGCACTCAAATGTGCTGAAGAGAGAGAGATTCACGCTCTCCCTCTGTTTTCCAGCATTATTCGAGGAACTCCAGGGCCTGGATGTTTTCTTGGCAGAACTCTACAAGTAAGAACTGTGACCTTTAGCCTCATTCCCCCCCCCCCCCCAGGTTCCCATTCTGCTGCTCTTTGCTCTCGGCTGTAACAGTGTCTGTTTGCATACATGTGTGGATACTGCATATTTAACAGAAACCCACAGGGCCAATAGGGTAAAGTCTAAAGTGTCAAAGTGTGCACCTGATAAGCAGGTTCACTGACGTTATTTATAGCCTGGCGCAATTCTCTGTTACGCCACCTCTTTGACTCATCATCTTTCAGGAGGCTGATATCAGTATCCACACCCCCACCCAGTCCTCATCGTTTTTCTCCTGCTTCCTTCTCAGGCATCTGGATAGCAGCAGTAATGAAAGGCCAGATATCAGCACTATCCAGAGGAGAATCAAGGTACACCCTTAATGACCTCTGCTGCTATGACAACAGATGTGCTGCTTATGTGGTTTTAGTGCTGTTTGTTTCATAGAGACTAATCATTAAACCGCCTCATCAAAGAGCCCTTTCAGTCGGTGTTTGTCTCTCATAGGCTATCGGAAAAAGATGCAGATTCAGCTGTTTCACTGAACAAATACGACATCCCAAATAATTTATTAACCGTACTTTCCAGGGTTAATGAATCAGTGTCCCTCTTTTTTTGACGTGATTTTGAAGGCTTACCAGTTTCTCTTTTTCTTCTTGTTTTATAGAAAGTGACACATGACATGGACATGTGCTATGGCATGATGGGTAGCCTGTTCCGCAGTGGCTCCAGACAGACTCTCTTTGCCTCACAAGTGATGCGTTACGCCGACCTGTATGCAGCCTCCTTCATTAACCTGCTGTATTACCCCTTCAGCTACCTCTTCAGAGCGTCACACATATTAGTGAGTATCTGAATGTAAAGTGGGGGAATTGAATGAAACCACGCACCCTTAAGATGCAGACACATTGCCACACTTCACTGATGCACATACTAAAATATTGTCTGTTCTGATCTGTCATTGTTCGTAAAACATTTCAAAGGTTAACTGTGTTCTTGTTGTGTAAAAAATTATTTCTCCTCTTCCAGATGCCCCATGAGTCAACAGTTGAACACACCCACGTGGACATCGACACAGAGTCCCCGCTGGCTACCCGCAACCGCACCCACTGCAGCGACTGCAAAGAGCTAGAGTGCAAGCGCAACCAGCTGACCCGCTCATTCAGCGAGATCAAGCCACCCAACCTGTTCCCTCAGACTCCCCAGGAGATCACTCACTGTCACGATGAGGATGATGATGAGGAGGAGGAAGAAGAAGAAGAGTAATATAATAGGACCTTTAGAGGGGAGCCATGTTCCCGTTCCTGCCTTCTTATCTTTCCTAGTAGAGTCAAGTAGTGATTGCTTTCAAAGCGAGGCAGAGAGGGGAAAACATCTCCAGTGTGCATATGTGTGATCACACACGCTCACACACGTACACATTCTTCAAATTTCTGAGGATAAGTGTAAAGGACCAGTAGCAAGAGAGATCATATGACTGTCAGAAGACTGCATGCTCGGTCCTCTAAACAAAACCTGTATGAGCTTAGTTAAAAAAGAAAACAAACACAAACTTCTTGATTTGTAAATTCATTTGATTTCTGTATAATTCTCCCAGCAGACAGACAGAGCACACACACTCAAACAGACATCACACACCACGTTTCTTTATCTTTTTATACGCTGAGTTTTAAGTCCTGCTGGTGGATCACTTAGTTTTGGTCATGTTTACGGTTTAATCCACCAGGTTTGGACTTTCTACTGTAGTTTGAAGTGTAACACAAACTGACAGAATATGCACATTGCAGTCACGGCGTAAGTGCCGAAAAATCAGTGCAGACATTAAACATTTTTATATGCAACATGGGAACAACATTCAATTTTTTTTTTTATCCATTTTGTTTTATTTGCTTGCCCTTATAGAGCTGTAACTTGTATGTAAGAGTATTTCTGTGTGTGTTTCTGTCACGGTAGACTCATTCAGACTTTAGCATCCTGAGTGACGGTAAGCAAAGAAGATGTTGGACAAAACTGAAGCACAAGCTCGCACCACTCGATACCCAGATGAATATCTTCTTTGACTTGTTTGGAGTTTGGTTAGGCGTACACAAGTGAGGCTATTGAATTGATGCTTTGTTACCAAGCAACAAAGAGGACAGAGTATCTATATTTTATCCTTAGTCTCTATGACTACCCCGAAACACAGTACTGTTTCTATAAATACCTGTAAGGTAAATGAGATGAGCTAATCGTTCAACACCATGAGCGGGCTGTTATGCAGTATTTGTCAGCTTGATTGTTTTGGAAGTATAACGTAAGTTTTTCATTTATCAGATTTTTCTTTTTTTCTTTTTTGGTAAGGGGGGTGTACAGTACAAGGTCTTCAAGTTTGTTATTTTGCGAAGTGTGTAAAAAAAGGAAAGAGCATGAAAGTGGATTCGGCATGTAATGAAAGTAGTGTTTTCGACAAAAAACTTAATTGAAAAGGTCTAATGAGTTTTAGCTGATTTTTATCCACAGGTCCAGTATTATCATGCCATTCATAGGATGAAATATGAACTGTGTTTACAGTATTTTGCTAGCGGGCTTCTTAACACTACTATGTGTTGTAGATCGTGTTCACAGGTCAGAAATGAGTGAAGTGCTCCAACATTAAATGCTTGATTTTGCATTTGCTCTGATCGTTGCAACAAAATACAAGCTTGTTAAACTTAAAGCTCCTGAAAACTTATTCTAAAACACCTTACACACTTCGTCTTATACGACTTCTATTACGCTACAGTCGGACTAGGAAAAACTGCATAATATGATGTGGCACGACCAAAATGATTGTGACCGTGTGCAATTAACTTCCAAATTGTTGCCTTTGAAATGATTTCTTCAATTATGGAAATTATGTCTGCGACCAGTCACAGTCAGTTGCCCTCTTCAAAGTGTGTTTTGTGTTAAGATGGCGATAAAATAGCAAAATGAGTCAACATGTTATCAGTTTGCAACAGCAAAATGGGGTCAGTCTGTCTTTGACGTTATGGTGATGAATTTGCAAAATCACAAATCTGTTGCAAATTTGTTTTCTGTTTACATACGCAGAAATTCATATTAACTACTTGCATTCAGAGTCCAGTCAGAGCCTCATAGAAATTCAGAAATTCTTCCACAAATGGTGGCATAGTTGCTGCTGGATAGCGATTGAACTGCAAAATGACATAAGCGCTCTGCAACCTTGCCTGTTTTATGGGAATTTAACCAGAATACAACCAGCTGGTAACCAGCTGAGTCGCGTCTTGGAAAGAGATGCGCTCAGATTGATTGCAACATGTTGACTCTAGTTATTTGAATACCTTCAGTCCACGTTGGACCACAAATGTTTGGAGACAGGTTGCATTTATGCAGTCACTGTGTGATTGCTATGAAGCTTGTTATAGACTTCATAGCTTAAATAATTGAAACAACTTGTGTTATGTGGACTTTTCTGCTTAGGTGTTTTGTTTTGTTTTTTTAAATCCTAAATGGAAAAACAATTTTTGAATCAATATCAAAAGTTTTATTTTATTTAATTTTGAAAACTTTGGTTGAGGTGGTTTAGTAGGGGTTATGATAAAAGGAAAATGTGACGATGGAAACAAAACGTGACACTTCTGCTTGAAGTTTGAGCCCCTCTCCAATGGCACCAATCAGATTCATTTAAAATGCACACGCAAACTTACCTAATGACCAAACTACCCGCTAACTGCCACTGGAATGCATGTCAGTCTATACTGATTGGTTTAAAAAGTTAATGACGTCCCTGCTAGTTCAATTTCTCGTTTTTAAAAAGAATTTTGAAAGAAAAAAATCTTCCATTAAATTATTAAAACTGTTCAGATTTTGTTCATACTGGACTCTGCTGATCATCAAGAAAAGGTGATGGAAAAGTTTTCAGGATCTTTAATGCAGATGTCAGTGGCATCAGTGTTCATACACAAGGTAGAGTGCTGCCTCATATTATTTTTTTCAAACAGCAACTTTTTTCTCCCCCTTTTCCTACCATCCACTAAAAGCAACGTTAAGCTGCCTCACCTTTTTAAAGTAAGTCTCGACCTCTTCTGTCTTCAGTGTGTTGGATCGGCCTTTTGATTTAGGCCACAAAAAGGGAAGGAACATGCCGTTTAGTTTTTGGAATGATTTTTGGTTTGGCTTGATGTGGAGTGAGTAGTGGTGAATGTGCTTAATGCGTTGGATAAAACCATGTTGAACATATATGAACATATTACAGCTGTTTAGCCTTTGTTTTTTTGTTTGTTTGTTTTTTACAAGTGAAATATTTATATTTTATGTTCTGATGTTTGTTTCTTGAACATAGAATAACTGGATATGCTACATGATGCAGCTGCATTGCCAGCGTGGAAGAGGTGACTGTCTTTGCATCATTTCATGTGAAAATAACAACAGTATCCGCTCCGCTGTGGCCGTTATGGTAGCATCAGTTTGACTTCTATGTGAGGCTGCTGTCGGTGTAGTTTACACAGAGAGGATAGAGAGAAAAAACAAACTGTAAGCCTGAGAAAAAAAAGAAAAAAAAATCTTAAAATGAAGGGAAATGTGACTAGCATGTTAAGTATCATAATTTGTTACTTGTCATCAGCATCATGGGATTTTTACTTTTCTAAGCTAGTGTTTTCCAATGGTCTCTGTTTACAGAACTGTAAATAGACCTCGCCATTTCCTTTTCATATGATTTTCTTTAAAAAATATAACATTTTTTGTTCATTTTTATACAATATCTCATAAACCTGTCACTACGACTTGGAACTAACTAAAGACTGGTGAATAGGTTACAGTGCTTTAGAAGATTTTTATCTTGTGTTCTGATGCCCAGAATGCATCTGTATTTAACAGGTGCAAGAACTCCACTGTTCATTTTCTAACCTTTAGTAAACTTTTGTTTTTATGCATATCAATTTATGTTCTTCAGTGTTTTGTGTGTTTCCACAAATTATCCTTTAGACTGTACATTGAAGTAAATTACATAAAAATGTAGAATAAAGATAGTTTGTAATATTTTGCTGTTGCTTCTTGGGTTTTCTTCTCTTGATATTGTGTTAAGGGACCTGAAACCAGGTCATACATATATTGTTGTATCTATAGTCCAGAGCTAAAACTAAAATTTAAGGTATTTAATATACTCCTAACATATAAAATTTTTATTATTGACATAAGGTTTCACTTTTCTAACACTTATGTGGCAAATATACATCTGATCAGTGACTAAGGGAAATTCAAGGCTCAGTTAAAGGGTTTTGCACATCAGGACATAATTAAAAAATAATTTTATCCATAGCAGGTTTTAAAATATAACAAAATTCTTTTCCATTTAACAAAAATATTGCTAAACTGGAGAAGGCATCTATGACAAATTGAACCCTTATTTGTTTATTTTGCAAAGCTTCAACTGAACAAACCAAAAGACTTCTGGAACAATTTTCTTGGACAAACGACCAAAGTGGAGATGTTTGGCTGTAATGCACCACATTGCATTTAGTGAAGGCGTATTAGCACAACCCCATACCAACACACGGTAGTAGAGAGGTGATGATTTGGGTTTGCTTAGCAGGCACAGGACCTGATTACCCTGCATTTGTGTGTATGCCAAAGAGTCAAATGTTAAACTGTCTGTCCAACAGCTAAAGTAGAGCTGGAATTGGGTCATGAAACAGGACAATCATACCAAGCACATCAGCAAATACAATGCAACAGAATTCTGAAAAAGAGTCAGGGTCAGGGTGACTGTTCAGAGGCTCAGACCTCTGACAACGCTGTAAAGAAGAGTGGCTACAAGTCATAAAGCATTCAAGTAATGCTGGTCAAGCTGTTTCTACAAACTACTGAAACAAGGTGTGTACTATTCACACCCTGGTGTGTAATTTTTCACACCCCGTTTCTCCTCCTGCTGGAACAGAACATAATCCTGACTCAGCATTAAAGTCCTTAGTTTTAATCATTTAAGGTGCAATATTTTTCTTTTAATGTCCTCCATCCTCCACAAAGTATAAAGCAAAACATGGATAGCAATGGATGCTAAATTCTAACATGGGAAAGTTTGCAAGTGAGTATAGTTGGATGAGATGTAATCCATGGAGTTTAGGTGATGGCTCAGCTGAAAACTTACTATATCTAGTTGGACATTTTTTACAGTGTGTTAACCAGTCTACAGCGCCATGTCAGCAAAGCCGCTTTGCAACACACCTTCGTTTTCCTGCGCCTTGCCATTGATACGCAGCCTCTCCTGTGCTATGGGTCTTGCATTCCTTAAATACGTGATGAAGGTCGGGGAGGTGAGAAATCAAAGCCATGCTGCTAAACATATAGCACTGCAGATAGAAACATATTTCTTTTCATTACAGTTGTTCTGAATGAATTACAAACAAATCAGGATCTCTGAGAGTGATTTAAATGCTTAACAGCTGGTAAATGGTAATAAAAGCTACTGCTCATTAAGTAATGGCTTTGTTAATGACCAACAGCTTAAGAACCATTAGCATCTGAGTGTTTTGAATGAAGTGTTTTCTACTGATATTAACCTGACCCATCTTGGTGGGTTGTTAGATGAAGATTGTCCTGTTTTTAATTGCTGCTCTGGTGTGAGTATCAGTAAAACGTGTGTCAAGTAGAGGAAGTCCTGTCTCAAAAGCAAACATTTGATGCAGCTTCATATGTAGCACACAGAGTCACCGGCTGCCTTGTCTGTTAATCATTCACTTTTTTATTAAACCACTGGCTGGAGAAGGCAACGAGAGTGTCACGTTCAGGCAGAAGAAGAATTATGGACAGCACATGGTTTGAACAGCAGCATAGAGGTGGACAGAAGTCCAGTTTAACACAGGCCTGGAAGACATTCACATGATCGAGGAATGATGACCTCTGTTCAGCTGAGGCTGGAGCGTGTAAGAGGAAAAAAATGACTGTATGTTTGTTCTGTGTCACAGAATATTAAAATAACCACCCCCATTACAGCTGATGCCCCACCCCCACCCCCCGCGTTTCGTGCAGACTTTAAAAAAAAAAAAGTTCTCATGCTTCTTCTTTCATCGGGCTCTGAGGTGCACAGGCAGAATTTGAACATCACAACCTTTCAGTGTGAATCACTGTTTTATCTCTGGAGTGATCGTCCCTGCAGACTGCAGTGGGCCTGCTGCATAGGAGCACTTTCTAGTAAACGATAAACAACAGCAAGCGCAGCTGCAAACAATGCAGATGTTCTCTGTGACCGGTTTTACAACAGGGACGTCCCTCGCATCTGAGCAGATGGAAGGGCTCTTTGTCCATGTGTGCAGCTTGCAGAGACGGTTAGGGCACTCATACATATACCTTGAAATATAATAGGAAACAGCTACCACCAGTGGCTATAGTCTGCAACTGAATGTTAAAAAGATGACTGAGCTTTAGGAAATTTTCTGTTGCCTGTAAAGCAGCAAATTAACTATAAGCAAACATTAGATATGATGTTAAAGATCAGGCCCGATCTTTTCCACTGCCTCTACTTGTACTAGAAAATACTATCAACAGCCTAAAAAGTCTCTCTTTTAAATAATACTTAATAAAAAAGGTCTGAGGTCTTGTAAGCAAACAAATCTGTAAAAACCTTCATAATACAGAGAAGGACATAAATTGTAGTGGTAGATGTTATGTGCTACCAAAGTAGTTTTTCAGAAAAATCTAAGTGCCTTTAAATATTAAGACAGATATTACCTTAAAAACTTTCCCAGTTGGTTTATCAGTTTGGTCAGTGGTTCTCTATATAACATGCTTGATAGAAATGCATTTTTAAAAAAGAGAATTGGTAATTATTTTATTAAACATACACAAATTTGCAAAAATGTCTTCTAGAAAAATTTGCTTAATTTATGCTTTGGGCAAATTCTTTTCACTTTTCTAATAGAAGATGTGATATGTGTAAAAAAAGAAATGTGCACATTGACCATTGCATTAAAAAACAAAAACAACACAAACTTTATGGTACTGTGTAAGTCTTAAGTCATCCCAAATGTCTTTATATTTTTAAGTAAAGAAGGCTATCTTGCATTTATCTTTACCACATATTGTACACAAACACGGTGATTCCCAAAGATCTTCTAACTGAAAATGTTTGCATATCTCTGCATGCTGAGGAAACTGGATAAGCAAAAGACAAAACAAATGGCAGCAATGGACAGGGTGTGAAAGTCAAATCTTTAAGAAATAGGAGAAAATCCATTGAAGAGTTTATACAGGAAAGATGCATCTGAGCCTTTACTATTCCCTGAAGACTCATCAGAAATGGTCTCAGTTCAAAGGTGCCTGTCGAGAAACTTAAGGAAGGGGAAACGGGGAGAAGGCTGAGGTCTGCCAATTCACACAAGAACTGGACTGAAACTCAGGTCTGATGGAGTGGTGAATCCAAAATTTGACATTTTTGGTTGAAATTGTGGTAAATATGTAGAGAGGCGTCTAAGAGAGAGGTCCTACAGTGACTGTCTACAGCCATCTGCGAAACGCGTGGAGGTTCTGCCACAGTTTGGGGATGCATTTCAGACAGTGTTACTGAGAATCTTTTCAAAGTTGATGGAATTATAAATGCAGAAAAGGACCATGACACAAGTGTGAGAGGTGAAACGTCTTCAAGGACACTTAAAGAAGTCCAGACGCTTTTCTTTTCAAGCTCCTTAGACTACGATGAGCTGGATGACTGAGAACCTTCACAGACATAGACTGATAAGAAGACAATAAATCATAGATTGGCCTTCCCAGAGTCAGGACCTCAACATTACTGAAGCAGTGTGGGACCAAAAGGCAGCCAACATCCTAAGAAGAGCTTTGAATGTCCTTCAAAAACCTGGAGAACTACTTTTGAGGATCACTTAAAGAAAGGATGAGAAAGCTGCCTAAGACAGTTCTACATTCGTACTACATATTGACTTTCAAGCTTGTTAGAATTGCACAAACTCCATTTTTGCTTCATGTATTTCCATGTATGTTTGCACATTTCAATAAATCACATTTTCCAAGCAAAAAATACAAAGAAATGAGGGGTGGTTCAAGACTTTTGCACAGAAATAGATTTCGTCTTTGTCTTGTTTTTTTTATGAGCATTTTTACACAATAATGACAAAAGAAAACATGAGAGTGATCTAAGTTAATGTAGTCTGCAAAATATCCAGTTTTCTCTAAACTGGGAAATGGCTATAGTTTAATTAGTTTAGTCTAAATTCTTTTAAAAACTGCATTTTAACTTTTAGCCTCAGACCTGAATTAAGTAAAAAACTATTTTTCTTCATCATAACAGAAGCCCAGTGAAATAAAGGTGCGTTTCTCCCTATTATATTTGCTCTCTTACATTTTGGATAAAGAAACAGACTAAACAGACACGCAATGAGCAGAAAAGAAAACCAACATAAAAAGTGGGAGAACATAGCTGTGTATCATTCATGGACACGTTTAATGTCGAGGTTGCTTTTTGTGACGTTGATGGTGCTCAACATGTTAGATGAGGTCATTAATACTGTGCAATTATCAAGTCTGATTATGCGTAAAATTGACAACAACAGAAGAAAGACACATAACCCCCACATGCATAGATGCTGGACTTTCACACAACTCCGCTACCTGCGAACCCCTCCCCCCACCCCGGAAGCTACACTGTGGTGACAAATCTTGGCGTCATAACTCCCAAATGAACTGGCAGACGTGTCTGAGGTCAACGGATGCAAAAACACGAAGGAAACAAAAGGGTAAAGAGAGACTAAGACAAAAACAAATATACATACAGTACA
Source organism: Rhamphochromis longiceps (assembly GCF_057381845.1). Taxonomy (NCBI): domain Eukaryota; kingdom Metazoa; phylum Chordata; class Actinopteri; order Cichliformes; family Cichlidae; genus Rhamphochromis; species Rhamphochromis longiceps. The sequence continues at coordinate 37,519,371 of NC_140562.1, read as the reverse complement.
TACATACAAATATAATCTGTAAATCTATAGTACAGTGAATTTTTTTATTCATAATCATCTCTTAAATAAACTGCGGTTCATTGCACTTTGTTAAAAATAATTAATTATATGATTTCTCTTAAAGGCAATAGTGTGATTTTTTTAAAAGGTGAAAAATATATTGTACCATAAGCCTGATTTAGGATAATAGTAAAAATAACAAGATCTGTAATATACATATGTTTCTGTAAAATACCCTCACCTCCTCATATACAGTGCATTCGGAAAGTTTTCACACCCTCGCAAGATTTCCATGTTTTGACTCCTTAAAAGGTTTTAGGAGTGTCTTTTTTATCCAGACTAACAAACACTAAAACATCTAGATGAGTCATTATTCTGTTTGAAGCTCACAATTGATCTCTGGTGCTTCCTTCCTTTATCAACAGTCAACAATCAAAGCATGGTGCAACTTTTACACTTAAGGTACACGTGCTCCGTATCTAGCTAGCATTGCGCTTTTCAATTTTAGTACTCCTCAGCGAGAAGTTTGTGAATGCTTGCAAACAAGTTACCATCTTCCATGCAAACTACTTATGAACTCAACCTGCTAGCAGCCAAAGCGTTTGCAAGGTTTTTGAGGAAACACCTCTCTGAGACCAATTTCACGCCGTTTGGGGTGCACATTGCTGTCAGTGTAGCACTTCAACAACCAAACATTCATGGTGGAGTAGCCAAATGGAAGTCAATCCTTAATAAAAAAAGGCACATGATTGACTTGTGAAAAACTGAAAGGCAACTGACAAGATCTCAGACCACAAGACACACAATTATTGGGCAACAATCGTTAATGCTATTCCTGCAGTCAAACACGTGCTCTGGGGAAGCTCTTTTCTGTGACACAGATTGGGAGGCTAGTAAAGATATGTGGAAAGATGGATGCAGAATTATATCCAGTGCAGTCCTGAGTGAAAAACTTTTACAGAGAGCTCAGAATCTCAGTAACATATAGTAGTGGATTTGTAGAGTGGCCCAACTAAAGTCAGGACCTGATCCCAATACAGCACCTCTGGACAGACCTGATAGTTGGTGCACACCAAAGCTCTGCAATGTTCTAAGGAAAGTACTAGGTAAGGTATCTGAATACTGATATCCTGGAATATTTGAGTGTTATTTGCAATTAATTTACATAGCACCTCAGTAACCTGTTCTTGATTTTTCTTCACGGTGTATTGTTATGTGTAGACTGTCAGAAAAAAAAATCTACTTTAAAAATCTTCAAAACAACAAAACTTCAAAGACTGTGAAATCTTTCTGAATGCACTATACAAGAATGGATGTTCATCCCCATATATGTAGCATATTCTACTTCTGTAGCACACTAATGCATGCTCATATGCCAGTTTTCTTAATATATATATCATATCTTCACGCAAACATATATACATACAATATTATAAAATAAATAAATACAGGAAAACATTCTTGGTTCGTGGTTTAACGGTTTCTTCCAAAGCGGTTTTTGGTGCAGTCTTTGACTAACCTCTCTGCATGTTTGGGTTTGAGCCCTTGCTGATGGGATCAACAGTTGACTGAGCCTCCCTGAAAGATGCACCGGTGGGGGAGTTGCATTTCCTTCTGTGCATGATTGTGAATGTGTTTGAGAGTGTATGTGTGCATAAACAGTGTACGAAAGGGGGGGGGGGGACCAAAGTCTTTGGCCTGAGGAGCAAGTACAGCAAGTGCTGTGTTATGTGTGTGTGCGTGCGTGTATGCACTCTGTTCAAGATACCGCTTTGACAGTGTCCGATTGTCCCAAAAAAACGAAGCTCAGTAACACGGTACTGTCCGAGTGCACCCTCCGGAAGAGGGTGTAGTACAGCAGGGATTCTGACAGGGTTCAGGTGGGGGTGTTCAGGGTGACACAGCACCCATCTTCCCCATAGCCCCTTCATGAAAGGGTCTCACTGCCTGACTGACTGGGGGCTACTGATTGGAGCAGAACCCTCACTCCACCTGCCTCCGCTTCCCCACGTTCCCTCATCTTCATCTACATCACTGTGTGTGTGTGTGTGTTTCCACAAGACAGGGTGGAGGGTCTGGGTCTCCACCGGGCTCGGCGGGGCTAGATGGGTCCCTCATTGTGGGAGGAGTGGTTGCTCCTGCTAAGACCCACACAGTTCTGCTGCTGGTTGAGCAGGTGGGACGTTTCGTTGGCCACGGCAAAGGCCACAACAGGGGTGGTGATAGTGGTGGTAGCCGTGGCGGTGACCACAGCTGGGTTCTCCACTCCATCGTGGAGCTCTGTTAGCGTGAGTTCGATCTTAGTGAACTCACTGTCTGTCGACTGCGGAGTCTTGTCCATCCGCGACGCCATCACAGCGTTCTGGTACTGTTGTCGCGTCACCTACAAAACAGTGAAGGTCGGGTCAAGTGTCACAACAAGAGGTTGCTGTGCCGTTATTCGTGGCACAGAGCTGGTAGCTCGGTAAACAAGGATTTGACACTAAATAAGGATGTGGAAAAGGCTACAAGTAATATTGCTTTTAAAATATTCTGTAAAAAATGTAATGATTAATTTACAATGATAGCCTTTCATTATCTGCTTAGTGTCCAGTGAGAGGACAAGAATATTACTACAAGCCAGAAAATGACTCATCTTCATTTGTTTCTATAGCTGGAATCAAACCAGCAACCTTTTGTGTGTAATGTGTAAACCGCTACACTCTGGAGCTATCCATGATTCATCAAATCTAAATGTTTTAAATTGTCATGAAGTAATTATCTTACTGTCAATTTATATCAGTTAGGTAATTGCTTTTTGATCTTTTCTATTGATTTGGTACCCGGGACCCTAAAAGGAAGTAATAAAACATCGTAGAAAGTAGTACATTAGTTACGTCAGAGCTCTATTTGTGCCTCACGGCTGATAAGCAGAATAAACAAAAACAGCCTCATGAAGCAGCAGAATTCATCAATGAACATTTCCAAAGCAAGAGATTTGCCACATTTACACATCTGGCACAACAGCAGTGACTTTATTCGTTACTTAGAAGAAACAGAATCAGAGCGACTTTATTAATCCCAGAGGGAAATTGAGCAAATATACAACAAATGTCAAGCACTCGTATAAAATGAAGTGTCTCACTGCCTGACTGAGAGTGTATGCGTGCATAGACAGTGTACAGAGATATTGATAGATAAATGTTAAGATAAATATATAGATATGGGTATAAATAGAAATATTAATATAAAAGGACAAAAATATGTCATGTATGTCAAATATATGTCATCAGCAGCAACATGATATATTTTTTTCACTTTTAGACAGGTAAGACTTTATAAGTTATTTTTCATAAAGCAGCCATCCTCAGATATTTAATGTATTTCTAGGTGTTTTTATTTCAGAGCAGAGAATTTGGGGAGGAGAATATTGAAATGACTTGTGCAAATGTGATTTCTGAGATCCAAATTACAGCAGTACATTTGACACTGACAAAAAGCAAGTTTTATTTGTGGCTGATATGGTTGTGATAGTTGCTGCTAGCAGTGTTCATTTATTTAGACTGAGAGGGGAAGATGCTATCAGAGCATTGGCACAGATGGATGGCTCAAAGCTGCGAGCGCACTGCCAAAGCTTTGGTTTCATTCTCTAACTGCTCATGTTGAATGTTGAGAACTCAGTGGGAAAAAGAAAATGGAAATCCGCAGCTGCATGTGACATCACCACATCACCTACAATGTGCATATAATCCTCATTGCAGGCTAATTTCTGATCCCCTGTGTTTACTCACCTTTATATACTGCAGGTCTGAGCGTGCTCTGACAGAATAATCAGGCACATATATATGCAGGAAGGAGTTGAGCTGGTTGTTGCTGTTGCCCAGAGTCGGGGTGATGGCATCTATACGGTCACTCCTGTTCAGAGAATCGGAGTGATTCAGTCCAAATGGCCGTGGAGGAGATTTATTCTCTGTAGGAGAAAGAAATTTAAAGCATACTGGAATGCAAAAGTAATGCATGGCACTGCAAAAGTACTTTAAAGGGCCCTAATCCCTAAAGGTTGATTCAGTTCATCTGGACGTAGCGTTTTCAGAGGGAGAAACGTTTCGTCACTCATCCGACTGACTTCTTCAGTCTCAGCTGACTGCAGGTTTCCCCAACCTTATAAACAGCACTTTTGCACAATAACTGAAACTAGCACCACTGAAGGAACAATGGGCTGGGAGGTCAGTTCCTTCATCTTAATTATGCAAATTGTCATGACCATTGATCAACAACCACTTATCAAAGGCCATGAGTACTATTCACAGAGAGTTGGGGAATGGCTGCAATCACAGCATTGTAAGATGGCGAAAGATGTACCCTTAGGCCCCTCCTCGATTCAGAGATGGTCTTTCCCTTTTCACGTAAATGGCCTCCTTGACTCCGCACTCAGGCCAGCGTTCCTCCCTGTCCAGGATGTGTACATCCTCATCCTTGAAAGAGTGTCCACTGGCCTGTAGGTGTAAATAGACTGCAGAGTCCTGGCCTGACGAGTGACGAGGTGGCTCTTCTGTGTTGTGCCATCCGCTTCGCCAGAGGTTGTTTGGCTTCCCCGATGTATAAATCATGCCAATCCTCCCGGCACATAACAGCGTACACTACATTACTCTGTGTTGGGGGACCTGATCCTTGGGGTGGATCAATTTTTGGCACAGCGTGTTTTTGGGGATTAAAGGTTGTCACTCGTCCAACTGATTTATCCATGGGGCCAAAATATCGACATTATTAGCTATTTACTGATATATCAGTACTGATGATTATAACGGCTAATAAATGAAAATGAAAAAAAGTAGAGACAGGAGAGGAAGTCTTTAAATGTTTTTTCCAGTGTGGACATTGTGTAGTTTGTCTATCAGAGGGCCCTTTGCAGCTTCCCTGGTAGAAATTTAAAGCATACTGGAATGCAAAAGTAATGCATGGCACTGCAAAAGTACTTTAAAGGGCCCTAATCCCTAAAGGTTGATTCAGTTCATCTGAAAAAGTAATCCACGACTTGTTCGGACAATAAAACAAGATTACTTTTCAACTGTGTTGTCATATTAGCTTTTTAAGTACTCATAAATTCACATAACAAATTTAAAGAAAATCTGTTTATTTTTCGAGTGTCTGACAGAAAAGAACACCGGAATTGGTTTTCAGTCAGTTTTCAAACTCCTGTATCAGTTGGGCTCTATTTTACATTTCTGCTAGTCTGATCTAATATTACTGTTCCTTAAAGTTCATATGACACTAAATATTGATTTTTCATTGTCTGTTAGATGATCTCTTTGGGCCTGTGTAATAATGACAACATAAAAAATTTAAGTTAGAAACTTTACATAATTAGAAATTTTGTCTCAATTGTTTTGAGGACATTAAGATGCTTAAAATTTCCTCTGAAACTAGCCAAGTTGTACAGCACTACTTAAGATCCTTTGTATCTGTGACTTTTTTCCAGGTTGAGTCTTAGGTACAAAGCTGTGATGTATAGAAATCTAATTTATGTGTAAGTCTTCTAGTTTCATATAGCAGTCTCCAGTGATGCTGCGTTCTTCTATGTGCTACCACATAGAAGACTTGTTCTTTTCTTTTCTTGGTTATTTTTAATTAAAGCCAGATTATGTTTTCCACTTCTTAAAGAAGCCTTGTGAAAATCACACACAACAAAGTGGAAACAGCTTGGCCAACACTAATGCTACTACGCTGACTGGAATGTATGTAATCCCATGTTGGAATATGTGTGTATGAATGTGTATGAGTGAGGAAGTGAGAGGCAAAAACAGTGTGTGTGTGGGGGGGTGTAGAGGGAGCACAGTAGGCCAAAGACCTGGCATGTGGACTCTTGTGGATTAGTACTCTACTTTTTAGGGGCCAGGTCGACACAAAAAAACGTCAGTGTGCTGTGTCAAGAAAACACACATACTAGATTTATAAACACACACACACTCAAATGCCACTGCACCAACGTGAGCACTGTAGGCCTCTACTACAGACACAATGAAAGTGTATTTATTCCACAGCATTTCCTATGGGTGCGTTCACTTTTAATTCACTTTCAAAGCAGCCCTTCTATGTGTGTAGTATTGTGGGTTTTGTTCATGGGCCTGTAAATGTGAACATATGCATATGTGCATGTCTTTGTATGTGTGCTCAGTGGTGTCCAGCAGGGGGCTGTAGCTGTAGGTCTTGTTTATGTAGTCAGGGGGTTAAAGGTTAGGGGCGAGCGGGGCGGAGCCGGGTTCCACTCTGGGGCCTCTAGTCTCCAACACCATTCAGCGACTTGACTAATGGCTCAGGAGACGAGGATGTTAAGCCTCAGTCTGGATCCGTTTTCCACTCTGCCTCTTTCTCTTTTAGTGTCACACACACAAGTTTACAGTGTATGTTGCATTCAGGGACAAACAGACAGTGAACACTTTCTTTGAAAGTCACACAAAACAAGTCAGTTCTCAAGCAGACTATGAAAACCAAAAGGCTAAACACACTCAGGTATATTTAGGTAAAGCATGCAGGTAGGTGAAACTGTGACTCTACAACTTCATGCGTCTATTTAATATCAACAAAACATTCTCTTTCAAATAATGAAATTTCATCACTATTCACTAAAGGTTATAGAGTGAGAGGTGATACTGAAAATCCACTGTACCTGGAGATCCTGCTAATGACTCAGCCCTACTGACTGCAAATGTACGAGACAGTGACAGAGGCACTTGGGGGAGAGAGGGATGAAACAAGAGAGAGACAAAAGAAGCGAGAAGACAGAAAGACGAGATTGTTAAAGTCGAGAAAATGGGTAATTTAATCAATTATATATGATAACATCTGATTAAAGAAAAGAAGTGTTAACTTGTTGTTCCTCTACTGATCAGCTTAAGATGAAAACTGGCACAAACCATGAAGCATTTGATTTAATTTCTTAGAGTGCACACATCCACCACAGGAGAGTTATTCTACTGTTTCACCAGTAGGTGTCTCTCAAATCACACCACCCAAATGAATCAGTCTAATAGCCGAGGACAGTGCTGTAGTTTATGAATGAACAGAGAAGAATGAGTGGATCACTAGATGATGCATTTTCATGACCTCTCTTGATTTATTATGTTATCATATTAGGACTTATGAGTTATTATTATATTATTTTTTACTCACAAAAGTGGCATTTTTCACATTTTTCTCATGTAACATGATGAGTACTTTATCCATACGTAATTTTTAAAATTATGTTGCATGAGAACAAGGTGAAAAATGACAATTTTATGAGTAAATCATAGTGCGCAAGTCTTATAAGACCTCCAGTACCTATAAAGCATAAAGAAGTAGTAAAACCTCTAATTCTTCATATGAGCAGTCTATAACATATTTTACTGGAAACAAGCTACAGTGGATCACACTGTAAATGGTCTATATCACAAACCCAGAGAGAAGAGCTACTCGTCCAGCTGCATTTTAACATTTTACTTACTAATAATATCATTTTTCTGTCACAGGGTTTTCTTTCCATCCATCCATCTTCTGCCAGTTTTCTGGCTATGGGGTGGATGGCTCGCTTGAGCAGGTCATCTACCAGTCAGAAGTTCAGTGGTTCGATCCCTAGCTACATGCGGAAGTCTTTGGATACTGAACAATGCAACTATTGGAGTGTGTGTGCACTTTCAATGTTAGATAAAGTGCTTAGGTCTAAAAACAAAGTGTGTTATTGAGACTAATAGCAAAAAGCACTTCAAGTGCTCAGCTAGAGTAGAAAGCAATCCCTTTATTTGCAGCAGTCTAGGCACAGATGCCCAGACCTCCCCATCCCAAGATATTTCCAAGTCTGAGAGATATAACCTCTCAAGTGTGTCCTGAGTCTATCTTGGACGGGCCTCCTGGTAGGATATGCTCAAAACACCTAACCTAGGAGGTACCAAGGAGGCATCCTGTCAGAGCCTGAATCACCTCACATCTACTCTAAGCCCCTCCCAAATCAGACAACCTTTGCAGGAAGCTCATTTCTGCCATTTGTAGCTGTAACCTCACTGTTTCAGTCAGGCTAGGAACCTAAATCAACTGGTGACTCAACATCTTCAATTTTAAGCTCAGCTCTCTCTTCCCCGCAGCAGATCAGTACAAGATCCTCATCTCCTGCTTTACTCTGCCCATACCTGTGAACCAGAATCAGTGACAAACAACACTTTAGTCAAACACCCACCTAAAGTGAGCTTGACATCAGCGCCATTGATGCAAACCAAACTTCCACTAGTTCACAGAACACATGTAGACCGGTTTGGCAAAGTCCCACCCACCTCCAAGTATTCCACAATGAGTGAAACGAAAACTGCAGTTTTGCTCCTGATTGTGAGGTAAAACTAACAGGCGGATTCTTCTGTCCAGACCCTCTCAAAGGAGGCTGACGAGTGAGATTCCCTAGAAGTTAGGATTCACTTTCATGGGTATAAAAATTTAAGACCTAGATCAAGAAATCTTACCTGGTGAGGCTGTCAGAGCCATTATCCCATAGAAGGAGAATGGTCCCGCTTCAAACTTCATCCCCTCTTTTCCTGCTTCCACCTCCACCTTCCCCTGTGACAGCCAAGGAAAAGAATCATGAATTATCTTAAAAGTATGTAAGTGCTCAACACATTATATATCAACTTATCAGCTTAGTTAAACAAAAGATTACTTATTTGTGCTGGTTTTACGATATTTCCTTTAACTTTATGCTTTATTTTTTACTTTATTTATCCTGTCTGTGAGATTATAATAAATCCACCCTGCTTCCCTTGTTTCCTTTCCTTTTTACTACTTGTAGAAAATCCTCACTCTGTTTAATAGCTCCCAATCTGCTTCTAAGCTGGGTCTCAAGGGCAATGACCCCACACTTGCTCAAGCAGAACCTTATTTAATCCAAGGCTAATATACATGTCGACTTAGTGACCTGATAGGGGAAATATACAAAGTCTGCAAACCTTTGCAATAAAGACTTTGAACTCACTTTAGGAACAGTTATTTGGGACTTCCCTTTAAGGCGTACAGAGAAGTCCTAATACCCTCCCTGAATAAGACAATAGTGCTGGCTCCAGCGGCATATCAGAAACAGTGCAGAAATTCAGGGCTGCTTTCAGACCTGAGACTAAAGCTACATGAAGTGCAGAAGTCCGTGATCTATACACTATTGAATACACTAACTATTATATATTATCATATATAATTATTACGCAAATGTGTTTCCAAGATTTGCAGGGTGAAAGATTTTCATTAAGGCTGGTGTCATAGCTTGGATTTTAAAAGGTTTTAAGTTCAGTTTGGTTCCTATTTAAAGTTTTTTTTCTGAATGATGCTTAACTTTGACTTTCTAAGACATTTCCTGTCACACTCTATGATAGTTCAAATTATAACATTTAAATGTGAACACTGTGTAACAATCAGAAAACTTCATTTTGAGGATAATGCAGGAATCCCACAGGGTTCCGTTTTTGGCCTGCTTGTTTTCAGCTTTGATGTGTTTATGCACATAAGATGCTTAGATGACGTATGCATTGTCCAAAACTATGTGCGATTGGTTCCACAGTAATAGTAAAGCAGGCACAAGAAGAACAAGAAGAGTTCTCTAACTCCTTGTCCAGATGAACATGGGTACTGATGAACTTGACAAATTCAGCCTGACTGTGACACGTTATCCAAAACACCTGTAAAGTGTGTTTACCCCAAACCTTTATTTCTTTATTGCTTATTGCATTATTTAGGCGCATAGATGATACTGAACGCTCTTGTTTCTATTTCTTGTAGATAAACAAAACAATTTATCAGGACAACTGTGTCTAATTTTTTTAAATGTTGGAAGTTATTTGTCAAATAAATTATTCTCCAAGATTAATGAACCATATACTGAATACATTTGAGAAGTAATTAACTAAATAAGTAAATAATTAAGTATTTTATTGGTTATAAGCAGGACTCGTATTGGTCATACTGTATGACTGTGCAATTAATGTCTGGCTAAGAAACCACACGACTGAAATTTTCTCAAGAAGGTAAATATTTCATGGTTTGATTTCACTGAATTTCATCAGGGTTAGACTCATCTGGGACATACTGATGTCACACATTCTCACGCTTACCACAAAGAACTCAAACAGGATAACAACTTTAAACTCAAACTGAAACAATTTTTGGATTAGTCATGGATCATCTGGTTTATCTTTCATTTTATGGTACTACTTTAAAGACCTGTCTAGGGACTGGCACAATAAATTTGCTCATGCTATAAATGCTATGGTATGTGGCACTGGTCTTTTAAAATGCTGTATCTCTTAGGTCAGACATTATTATAACTAATTAGCTTCTTATCTATAGTATTATTGCTTGTTTTAGTTTAAACTGCCCTACAGTACAGTCATACCGCGCATACCTTAGGGATGCATGGCTTCTGTGGGAACAAACTCGGGCAGTACAACTCTGTTAGATCGATGACTACACCGTGAAAAACTGTAGGCCAGAGGAAAACGAATGCTTGCAGTGCTACAAGCAGCATTTTTAAACTGATCACATAGTATATACTGTTTATTCATCTGTAGTGACGGCAGAAGGAAATAATGGAACTAAATGATGCAGGTAAAACGAACTTATCCTGCATGAGCAGAGTTAGAATACTTGCGTTATTTTTTTTAATGTTAAACCTAAAATACATATCAATATTTACATTTTCCCAAACTGGTTATGTAGTGGGGTTTTTTGTTGTTGTTTTAAAAAATAAAAATAAAAAATCAAAGACTACTGATGTATCCTTCCACCTTGAAACTCGTTGTGTCCACACACCTGCAGGATGAGGATGAAATAATCCACAGGTTTGTTCCTGTGGAAGAGGTAGTGCTCTGGTGCCCGCTTGTTCTTATCATCGTATTTTAGCTCCTGGATCACATTTGGATGCTTCAACAAGCGCAGCAGAATCTTTTCTGACATCTGCATCGGTGCAAATGGCTCAACCTCTGAAGAGACAAGGAGAGAAAAAGACTGTGGTAAGACAAAACATTTCATTTCTTATGAAAAGTTAAATAATTATATCAATGTAATAAAATTATTCTTATATCTCCCTTATTGCCATGAAAATCCCAAAACATAAAAGAAATTAGTCCTAAAAAAGTATTACTGTTCATGGACTATTTACAAGAAAAACGCCACCGTGATGTCACCTGATGGTTTGAAAATTTTGTTTGCCACTGAGCACATACTAGTTTGGGGATGGGCAATTAGTTTTCCAAGGGGGCCACATGGTGCTGTTACCTGTGCAGACAAAGGTTTGATGTGTTTAAATGTGGCAGTTTTACTTACATTTATCCAAAGAAAGGCATGTATATAAGCTGGCCTATTTTTTTTAAACCAAAGACCCGGCAAACTTATATTTGTATTCTTAATATTTTATTTCTAACATATTGTTTTAAACTGATTTTAGACAAAGATTATATTGAAAATGACATCAGCAAAAGCGGCAGAAACCGACTTAGTAGAAATTCTCGGTTTAAAAAAGAGGAAAAGTGAAAGATGAAACTGTAAAACTGGATTTTAATAATGACAGAGGTATAGTTTTTGAGTTAACCACATAAACCTAACGTAAATATATCAAATGCAAAGTTATGTAGGTTCTGGGATATTTCTGGAAAGATTCCTTTACAAGGCTTTGTTCCTTTACTTGTCGCAGTAAGGAATTTCAGAGATTAAAATCTCATATTAGAGGAAATTTTAAGATTAAAAAAATAAAATCATGTGTATTTTCAAGTCTTTGTAGGATTTTAAATGAATCAATTGTATAATTGTTGTTTGCATTATTTATCACTGACCTAGTGGATTATTTAATAGAAAATGGCTCACAGATTATTAATTTTGATGGCATGGCAATAAATATATTTAGTTTAGGGTAATGATATATGTAGACAATAAACTTATTTTTCCAACATCAAAACAGGGGATATAGAAATAGATCACTTGTGTAATCTATTAGGGATAATCACTTAAATTCTGGAGCTTACATTCCATATGTTCTTAAAGTCAAAATTAAAGCATATATTGTCCATGGATAGCAGGGAAGATCGGACCCACTCTGTATCATAGTCATAAAGAGAAGGATTACATAAGGGAAACTAAACTCAGTGAACTAGCATACAACTATCTGCTCAGCCAGGATAAAATGGGAAATATTTGTCACCATGGGTCTCGCATGTTAAACAGATATTGGATAATTGTAGCTTATCTTATCTCTGGTTTACACAAAAGTTTAAAAAACATTAACTAGGTGAAACATGTTCTTAAACACTGGATGAAAGATTGGTTCTTGCGAAAGTGGCAAAGTGATCATATGATAATTAAATAAAGTATAAATAAGAGCTATAGCTGGAAAAATCATCTGCTGCAGTAAAACAAATAGTACAAATAGCAGTGGCTGACAAATTACTCGCTAAGGCGAAAGATGAATCACGGGCATGCGATCAGTGCCGCTTATCTGTCGGTTACCAAGCTCCAGATGAATGACCATGCCAAATTTCATTAAAATTAATAGGAAGACAGAATATTGCTGAAGTAAGCATTTCCCCCTCAAATCAATTCATTAAATTACTGTAAGAACCACACCCTAACAAAAAAGTTAACATTTTGATGGTTTGGTTTTTACATGATAACAAAAATACAAAATATTAGCAACATTGTGCTGCTGCAGAAACTGTATAAACCGTTACTGCATTTTTGTGAGGTGAGAGCCATACATAAGGGGCCAAAAATTTCAATAAATGTTAATAGAGACACCCCCTTCCCCCTCATTGTGTCTGGTCCTCTTCAACCACCTATTGGGCCAATCAGCTCCTTCAACTCATCAGCGGTGATATGTGTCAGCTGGCTGCTGGCTCCACCACCAGGAACTAAACTCCCTAATAGCCTTTAGAGGAACTTAATCAACGCTTAGCTGCCAGGTCAAAGTTCTAAAGCAAATCCAACTGCAATGAGGCATAGTGAACCGCTGCTGCTGGTGTAGTAGTACTTGCTGCCTGCTCTGAAATCCATTTCCCGAGGGAAAGCGGGTGAAATATTTCACATTTTACGCTAGTAAGTAACCAAGTATGTCGACTTGTGTGAGAACTGCGATTATAGGCCAAAAATCCTGGACGTGATGTCACTGAGGAACGAGTGTAAGCAAACAGGGTGGTGTTTTTAAAGCTGTGAGCAAAGATCTCAACATGTAACCTTCTGTGCATGACACGCAAGCAAATAAACGCCTGCATTTTTTTGGACCCGTGTCCATTCTGCAGACATCCTGTGTTGGGCTTATAGAGAGGCCTTCCACCTCTTTACACATACATACCAGCACACTTGTTGTGAGTCCCCACGCAATTCATTCCCTTACACATAGACGCACACAACGGCTACTCATGCTACACAAATACTCACACCTCCTCCTCTCTACACCCACTTGCCCAAAACTCAAAGCCCGTATGGGCACACAAACACACTCACACACACACTTTCCCCACAGTGAGGGGCTGAGGGCACACTGGGGGAAGTCAAGCAGCAACGCAGCCCACTTGCCTGTTGCTAGGAAACGCAGGGTAGCCAGCAGAAGCTGAGGTGATATTTTAACCTTCATTTCATTGTCGGTAGGCTTGAAGGCCGAGAAATCCTGCTTTCTTTCCCGATGTGTGATTTTCTTCTTTGTCTTGTTGTCAGCTGAGGAGGGAAAAATGAAAAGTCAGGTGTAAGAGTCAACCTGCAACAGGTTGGCTGAAACAGGAAAAGATCAGTCCACGACACTCCTCTGACGCTGAGCTAGTCATTTCGGGTCAAAAGGTGACTAAACTTGAGTTACCCTGCACTGATTACTGTTTTCCATAAAAGTAGCAGTGCTGACTTTCTGAGAACTACAGCAGAGCTATAGGAGGGCTACATTGTTACCACATTCCCGGCATTACAGAAGTACTGGCACGTACTCCATGTACACAGATACCATCATTTTTTACAAAGTCGAAGGTAAAATAGTAATTATGGTTGTCCATGATTATGAATGTATTTTGACTCCTATAATTATTTGATACCCTGATGAATTTGTAGGCTTGCTCACTTTCAAAGAAATGAACAATCTCTACTTTTTATTGCAGTCTCATTTTAATAGAGAAAAACAGAATATCAACCAAAAATCCAGAACAAAGCACATTTCAAAAAAATTATAAATCGATTTAGAAATTGATTTGCATGGCATTGATTAAGTATTTGATCTGTGTGCCATATAGCCACACAGATCATGAGTTGCCATGTGGGCAACTTGTTATGCATATACATCAAACCTGTCCACAGAATCATTTTCCATTCCAACCTCTCCACCAATATGAGCAAAACCAAAGAATTGTCAAAGGACATCGGGGACAAGACCACAGACCTGCACAAAGCTGGAACGGGCTGCAAGACCAGCAAGTAGCTTGGTGAGAAAATGACAACTACTGCTGTAATTATTCAGAAATGGAAGAATGAGAAATGAGAAAGGTGGTGGATCAACCTAAAAGGGCAGTTGGGAAGTCACCAAGGACAGTCACCAAGAACAGCACCTCCCACCCACCCAAATCCTCAAGATGGCACATGTAGACATCTGTCTTTAGTTTTACAGGGAATATCTGAATGATTCGGAGAAGGTTTGGAAGAAATTGGTGTGGTCAAATGAAACAAAGTTCAAGCTCTTTGGTATCAACTCAACCCACCATATTTGGAGGAAGAGTAATGCTGAGAATGAACCAAAGAACACCATCCCCCAAGTCAAGCAAGGACATGGAAAGATTATGCTTTGGAGCTGTTTTTCTAAGGGTACAGGATGACTTGGACTAATTGAGGGGCCAATGGAATGGGCCATGTATCATAAAATATTGGAGGAGAACCACTTTCCCTTAGCCAGAACACTGAGGTCATTGATAGCATGACAACCCACAACATACCACCAGGACAACAAAGGAGTGGTTCAAGAAGCACATTAAAGTCATGGAATGGACTTGCCAGCTTCTAGACCTCAGTCTATAGAAAATCCGTGAAAGGGAGCTGAAGCTTCAAATTGCCAAAGGGCAGCCAATAGGATTTAGAGTTTCTATAAAGCGGTGTGGCCCAAAAATCCTTCATGAGATGTGTGTAAACCTGGTGACTAACTACAAGAAACAGAGTCATAGTTTGCCTGGTAATCTTATTTCACTCCAATAATATTTAAACTGCAATAGAAATTAGACTTTTCATTTCTTTTTAAATTAAATAAACTTACAAATTCAGCAGGAGATCAGATAGATAGATGGTGTTGGGAAGGTTACTTTTAAAATGTATTTTGTAACGTATTCCGTTACATTACACAATGACAGTAACGTATTCTGAATACTTTGGATTACTTAATACAGTGGCTTACAAAAGTATTCAGCCCCCTTGAACTTTTCCACATTTTGTCACATTACAGCCACAAACATGAATCAATTTTATTGGAATTCCACGTGAAAGACCAAAACAAAGTGGTGTACACGTGAGAAGTGGAACGAAAATCATACATGATTCCAAACATTTTTTACAAATAAATAACTGAAAAGTGGGGTGTGTGTAATTATTCAGCCCCCTGAGTCAATACTTTGTAGAACCACCTTTTGCTGCAATTACAGCTGCCAGTCTTTTAGGGTTTGTCTCTACCAGCTTTGCACATCTAGAGACTGAAATCTTTGCCCCTTCTTCTTGCCACAGATTCTCGATTGTATTTAGATCTGGACTTTGACTGGGCCATTCTAACACATGGATATGTTTGTTTTAAACCATTCCATTGTTGCCCTGGCTTTATGTTTAGGGTCGTTGTCCTGCTGGAAGGTGAACCTCCGCCCCAGTCTCAAGTCTTTTGCAGACTCCAAGAGGTTTTCTTCCGAGATTGCCCTGTATTTGGCTCCATCCATCTTCCCATCAACTCTGACCAGCTTCCCTGTCCCTGCTGAAGAGAAGCACCCCCAGAGCATGATGCTGCCACCACCATATTTGACAGTGGGGATGGTGTGATCAGAGTGATGTGCAGTGTTAGTTTTCGGCCACACATAGCGTTTTGCATTTTGGCCAAAAAGTTCCATTTTGGTCTCATCTGACCAGAGCACCTTCTTCACATGTTTGCTGTGTCCCCCACATGGCTTGTAGCAAACTGCAAACGGGACTTTTTATGGTTTTCTGTTAACAATAGCTTTCTTCTTGCCACTCTTCCATAAAGGCCAACTTTGTGCAGTGCACGACTAATAGTTGTCCTATGGACAGATTCCCCCACCTGAGCTGTAGATCTCTGCAGCTCGTTCAGAGTCACCATGGGCCTCTTGGCTGCATTTCTGATCAGCGCTCTCCTTGTTCGCCATGTGAGTTTAGGTGGACGGCCTTGTCTTGGTAGGTTTACAGTTGTGCCATACTCCTTCCATTTCTGAATGATCACTTGAAAAGTGCTCCGTGGGATGTTCAAGGCTTGGGAAATGTTTTTGTAGCCTAAGCCTGCTTTAAATTTCTCAATAACTTTATTCCTGACCTGTCTGCTGTGTTCTTTGGACTTCATGGTGTTGTTGCTCCCAAGATTCTCCTAGACAACCTCTGAGGCCGTCACAGAGCAGCTGTTTTTGTGCTGACGTTAGATTACACACAGGTGCACTTTATTTAGTCATTAGCACTCATCAGGCAATGTCTATGGGCAACTGACTGCACTCAGACCAAAGGGGGCTGAATAATTACGCACACCCCACTTTTCAGTTATTTATTTGTAAAAAATGTTTGGAATCATGTATGATTTTCGTTCCACTTCTCACGTGTACACCACTTTGTGTTGGTCTTTCACGTGGAATTCCAATAAAATTGATTCATGTTTGTGGCTGTAATGTGACAAAATGTGGGAAAGTTCAAGGGGGCCGAATACTTTTGCAAGCCACTGTATATTATCATGCTTTTTATAACTACATGAATGTACTATTGCTGTGTGATTTATTACTATTACTGAAGGTTACTCGACATACCAATACCAACTTGATTTTTAAATCTTAATATAAAATGAGAAACTGTAGGGTGACATTAGGTAAGGCTGCACTTTTTACAGCGATCTCGTATAGAAAACTATTCGCGCGTATATAAAACAGGTTTGCGGCTCCGAGCCGTCGTAAAGAGACTTCTGGCGGGCCGAAAACTAGCCACCATTAACTTGTCTGGGTCAACTTTGCTAGCGAGACAGAGAGAGGCGTTGAAAGGTTGTTTCGGAGGAAAACAGAACACAGTGTACAGTCGAGTCTTAACAGCTTACTTACAACTGGGCTCGTCAGGCACTCTTTTTGGCTGCAGTGGTTATTATTATATTTACATGCTTCCATCTCCCGATTCTGCTCGGTGTCAACTCGGACTTTCCACTCTCCTTTTTCTCCCTTCCTCGCGCTCACACACACACACAGGTATGGCAGTCCATTCTCCCTGCAGCACGCATTACACTGCCCATCAGGCTACATTCTGCCTATTGCCTTCATATTAAATCATTTTTGTGAATAATTTAAAAAATATTTCTTCACGTCATTATGCGGCCGCAACTAGGTTTGACATGGGCCACGAGATTGAGATGCAGGCATTAGAGCCCCTAATGCGTGTTTTGTTTGGGTTTCCACCGGCGTGGAATTACCAAAAATAGATGGCATAGCCTAACATGTGAAACAGGAAAAGACCACCGTGTAATCCATTTATTTCAACAAAGTCAATGTATTCTGAATACCACGCTTTTAAACAGTAACTGTAACAGAATACAGCTACTCATATTTTGTATTTTAAATACATAACGCCTGTACATGTATTCCGTTACTCCCCAACACTTTAGATAGATAGATAGATAGATAGATAGATAGATAGATAGATAGATAGATAGATAGATAGATAGATAGATAGATAGATAGATAGATAGATAGATAGATAGATAGATAGATAGATAGATAGATAGATAGATAGATAGATAGATAGATAGATAGATAGATAGATAGATAGATAGATAGATAGATAGATAGATAGATAGATAGATAGATAGATAGATAGATAGATAGATAGATAGATAGATAGATAGATAGATAGATAGATAGATAGATAGATAGATAGATAGATAGATAGATAGATAGATAGATAGATAGATAGATAGATAGATAGATAGACAGACAGACCTGATGTTTAAACCTTCTGTTTGTAAGAGGCAGCCAATCAGAGGAGCTAAAATGGATTGTTTCAGATGCTGAATAAACTTAGCAGATGCTTTAGAGCGTCAAATATAAATAATAAATAAGAGTCATGTTAAGAAACTCTTTATATATATCTTTTGAAAATAATCTCTGCTTGTGGAAAAAAAAATCAGATGTTGGGTGCACAACACAAACAAGACAATCTTCTCAGTAAAAAATATGTAAATTTAGAGTAAATAAAATGCTCACCAAGAGTAGCATTCTCAAAACAACTCAATTTCCAACAAACTCCAATTAACACATCATCTCAAAAATGTATTCTTGAACAGAGGTTTGAAGCTACCATTATCTGCATATAATGAGAAAGTTGTCATTTATAGGCATGAACCCATAGAGCATTATCACTGCAGCTCTGCAGAGATGTTTTTAGCACAATATTTTGCATTTCTGGCAGCCAGCTTTACTGCTTTGATTCAGTCCCGCTGCACTCATTAGTGTGAACCAAAAACTGCACAAACTGGCTCTACCCCACAGTACCCACAAGGCACCAAACAGCAGATATACATAGTTAGAAACTTGAACATTTAGCTTGTAAACTGCACATTTTCTCCAGAGTTTGTGGACACCAAGTCCGAGTGACAAAGAGCAATGACAACAGGCAGCTGTTGCATCTTGAAATAGTGCTTTTGATTTGAGATTAAAATGATTGGCTGAAAGATGCAAAAATGCTGTTAAGAGACATGGAGCGTGGTAATTCTCAGGGATTTTATCATCCGTTTTGTTTTTCATGAACTTATTGTATCTGTTGTTATGTTGAGTTTAAAGAGGGGAACCTACTGTATAGGTCAGTCTCGTCGAGGATCTCTGACTTGATGATTTCTTCAATAACGTCCTCCAGGGTGACAATACCCAGAACTTCGTAGAAAGGGTCTCCCTCACCTTCATTGTTCACCCTCTGAACTATGGCCAGGTGGGATTTTCCTAGCAAATCATACACACACATACACAGGTCATAAAGTTGGAGTCATATGTTATAGACGGTTAAACGTGGTTCACACAGTGAGCTTGGTTATAAAAGAGAAGAAACAGGCGGGAGTAAACATGTCTAATGTACCAATCTGAGGTGTATCATGGATAAATGTTTTATATAGTCTAAGTTTTTCTGTATAGCAAAGAGGAATTATAAGTTAGGTAGCAGGGTAGCAGGGATTATGGGGATTCAAAATCACACAAAGAGCAGGTGATGCAAAGTGATTTGAAGGCATGACTGTTGTACCCAGGGATACAGTGCTTGCTAATGTGAGGGTTAAACTGTTATCAGTGCCAGGAAAAAGTAATTCAGACCAAGACAGACAATCAAACAATCCTAAATTTCATCGTATGAACCCCTTTTGCCCTCCTTCCTTCCACATCTGTGTTCCCAGGACCCTCCTGTGTGCTGTAACATCTGAAAAAAAAGAAACAAACTGCCGTGTATGCAGAGACGACTGTCAGGCAAAACACTAAACAAATTCTTTGACTTTTCTCAGCTTGTGATCATTTAAAAGGAATTTTCCAGAGGCCTAGGCTAATATTAGCCCCTGCAAAATGAAGTTTCCATTCCGCCCTGGCGATATTCTCACCAAGCAAAGGAACAGACCGGGCGAACCTCCGCTGTGTGATCAGATTGTCTCGGAATGGGCCGTTTGCATGCAGATACACCTGGGTATAAAAACATGGAGGACGTCAGAGTGCTTCTGCGTACGTGTGCATGCACGTGTGTCAGGAGCGTCTGTGTGCACAAAGGAGTATGTTTATTTTACAGGTACATCACAGGGTCTGGTCTCAGTTGCTGTTTCAGCTCATTTTTACTGCTTCGATGCAGGCAAGCACAGACTGAAAAGATGTCTGAGCTAAAGACCAACAGAGTTATACTGCACAGCATCTCACTGCTTCCTCGCAACACTATGACAGCACAACAATGTTCAGTAGCTAGAACCTGAAAGTGAGAATGTTGTGAGTGCTAGATGGAGAATTGATGCTTTCAAGAAAGATACTCAGGTTACACCTAACATGCTGGCAGCGTAAGATCCCTTAAGAGAGGTATTAATAATGTAAGGACATAAATCCACTAACACAAAGAGCCTGAAAGTAGAAGGCCTTAGAAAATCTTAGCACCCAAGTGTCAAAAAACATACAAATGATATCTTCAGCATAGTGCTTTTTTTACTGAGACAAACACAAATGGCACCTCATGGGTTAAAGCAATCATACCTCTGTAGTCCTTGAGCATGCACTTACTCTAAACTGCCCAGGGAGGGAAAGAGAAATGGAGTGGCTAGCACAGCACAGCACTGCAGAGTGAAATTGATCAATGCTCGCTTTTTTCTCGCTAATGACATCCACTTCACTCATGTTAATGAACACAAGTTATGAAGTTTAGGTTTGTACTGTAATAAAACATGTTCTGTCTTTACACCATAGAGTTTAAAATGAAATTAACTAACCATTGTCAGTAAAAAAAACAGTTTGCTGCTGCATTTAAAACTGAAAATTAAAAAAAAGTACATATCTGAAAAGTCAAAAAGATTTCTGTTTTTCCAAGAGAAGAAACATCCAGCTTGTTATCAGAGCAAAGTTTGAAACCACCTTCTGCTTATAGGTTTTACATTTGCAATTACCCATGCCATTACTGCATATGGCATGGGTAACTGCAAATAGACCATTCATGTTTATAAAACAAATACTGGATTTGGAGAAAGAAATGCTGCTATTCAGGCTTTTCCGACTTGCTTCTTTTTTTTTTAAACTCGCATGTATGTCAGCTGCACGAGTAACGTAGTAACTGGGTGAATACTGTGAAATGTTATTTATTAACCTTAATCATTATCATTACTTATGTTGTATGGGGATGCAGATTGCGATTTAATATACTGTTTATGTTACCTTGTTAACCTTTTATCGTGTTTATGGGAAGAACTGGCTTAACCTGAGGATGAACATGACATGCACAGGACATGCTCTAACATTTGTCAAAGTGAGTAGGAGGACTTTTTATGTCAAAATATTTCCTAAATTGCAAAATAAAATTATGTTCATCCACACATACATAACCAAAGAGGGGCAAATTACAAATTACTACTACCAGACCTCATAAAGAGTCACATCGTCGACTCTTTCTACAGAGGTTACCTTAACATCTTTGCACATCTGTAATTTCAGCCATTGGTATCCCAAAAGCACCAAAGGACTTGATGACTCTGTTGTAAGGGTTTCAGCAGAGGCAGTAAGCGTCATTACTTAAAAACGACATAAGGATGAAACTCAGTGGGAAGCCGAGATGACAGCGAGAAGCATGTTTATGCAAAGTTTCTAGTCTGTCCCATGGACTGATATATAAGGAGACTCAACATTTTGTTCTATATAACAGAGGGCACAGACTGGCGACCTGTCCAGGGTGTACCCCGCCTCTCGCCCTATGACAGCTGGGATAGGCTCCAGCGCCCCCCATGACCCTGAAAAGGATAAGCGGAAGCGATTGGATGGATGGATAACAGAGGGCATAAGAAAATGATATACCCAATAATTTTCTCTTGTTACTATACTGGATGTTTTATGTGTCATTAGGCCAATTATAAATAAAGGATATGCATTGACAGAATATGTTGCAGCTCTAAAACCATGGGTCCACTTTATTTCACCTTTTTCTGAATATCTTCAGCTCATGAAACGGCTGTTATGAGTTTCCATCACTAGTGGATGATCTTCCAGTACTTGATGGATTGGTTTAAAAGTTCAGTTTGAATTTATGATCACTTTGATGATCTACTGACTTTCCCCCCCATAGTCTGAGTAAATTTTCAACAACTACCAGAGAGTTTGCCATGGATAAGTGACAAGAGTGCCTATCAAAATCTGTGACCGATTAGCCTCAGCATTACTCTTTGCTTGTGATAAATGTGCTGGTGGCACATAGAAAAAATGACAACCGTGGTATTAGTTATAACTACATGACTTAGCATCATCACTGATGTTAACGTTTAGCTTGTGTAGCTGGTCTAAAGTTCCTGACAGAGCTACACTTTTTTATTTAAATATTCTTGGCCGAGCACAATTAGGAAATACGGAATGAATGAATGCTCTTCTAAACTCTGGAAAACTTTTTTTTCTTTTTTTAAACAAACTGTATTTAAGAGCTGAGTCAATTAGACACTGGAAAATTTCCATGGGATTTGAGGGTGGGTGCGTGACCTCAGTACGGCCCTGTGGAGCAGACCTTTTGATGTACATCCTTCTCCTTATGCTGCCAGTGTATTAAACAACAGCTAAACTGTCTACTCAAGAGGATTAAGCACTTCCTGGTAGTGCACCTCTACTGCTTTGTTGTTAAGGAAAACAAAATAATCCGCTGTGTACTTTTTACTTCACTTCACCCAATTACAAATATAAACTGAAACTGTAATTTACAGGGCTACTGACATTTCTCAGAAATGTTCAAACATAGCACTGAATAACTGTAATAATTGTGTTGTAGTTCTCAACAGGCTTCCTTAATAGATGAAACTGAAAGTGAATTGACCCTTGACCCTGCTGTTTGCAGTGTGCCTGTGCGCTGGACTACCCAGCATGCATTCAGCCTCATCCCAGCTAGATAGCCCCAGATGTCAGGCAGCAGTGGTGGGTTATAGGACCCTAGACGACTGGCCTTAACAAGGACACGCTCTCCCTGAGGCCCGCTGCCAAGTTCCAGGCTCCAGAAGGTCCAGAGTGTTAGCTTCTACTCTCTACCTCTACTCCCTCTTTTTTTAAAAAAAACAAAAATACACTGCTTCTACGGCAGCGAAGCAGCTATAAATAAACAGGCTGTCATTGTCTCATAATATATTTATGGAACACAGAAGCTGCATTTTTTTTCCTCTTGTTTGTGTGTTATTTTGTCTTTGTGGGAAACTGGAAAGTATGCACTCATCTGTGGGACAGTGAGACAAAATAACTGGGATGGCACTACTGTGCAAACACATGTGTGTGTGTGTGTATTTGTGTGTGTACTGAGAGAAGCAGAAAGTGACTCTAGTTAGTTAAAGGTAGGGTATATGGTTCCTTTCATGGTAACACTGCAACTTTTTATTCACATGTAAACAGAATTTATAACCTTCAACTGATTATAACCTGTCATAAAAAAGTTGTAGTGCTTGTATTTGTCAACTAACCAAACTGATTTTTGAACAAGAGTATTTTGTGCATTAGGTTTTTTAATCTAAGTATTCTAAGTGATATCAGACCAAAGCTTCAGCCAGAACAATGTGATGTGATGTAATTAAAGACGGAAAAAATGGAGGCACTAAAGGGAAAGTCATTGGGTCCCCAAAGTCAGTCAACCAGTCACCAAAATGCCAGTCACCATAATAAAAGAACCTTTGAAAAATCTAAATTGGGGTTGCAATAATTCAGGAAGTAATATTCTTAATGGGCCCATTTTCATATGTAGTTTGTCAAAGATCCAAATTAAAAGCGCTCCAACTCTTGATAACTGTACCAAGCCAAACCAATAAACCATCCATCTATCCATCCATACCCCAAAGCCAAGCCTGAGAACCTCCATTTAGGCCTTCAGAGACTAAGCCATGTGCTCTTTTCCACCATTCCCATCTTATTTATGGAATGTAGCTTTGTCATATTTTTCCATAGCGCAATATGCCCCTATAAATAGGCACGTAAGGCTCAGAGACTTGGGGTGGGAGTATGAGGGGTCAGTATCTGTTGTGGACACTCATCACTGCCCCCCTCCCTGTCTCGCTCTCCCCCTGTTTTTCCAAATATTTGAGCCCTGACAAATATAGTGCAACGTTAGGGTGATGGGAACTCGTTGGATGGTCTTTCTTCTAAATCTACCTCCTGTGAAAAAAAGGAGCAGAGTTTCAGGCTATTCTCACCCATTTTTCCATTGACATGGATAAAAACTTTACCCTGGTAACATGTCAGCTATTTACAGCTTCTTTATTTACACAAACATTCAGACTGAATACACACTGAATAAAATAGTGTCACCTTGTGGCCTGTATTATCTGGAGACAGAAATGGAATTTATAGATAAAACAGATACATGAAATGCCTGCTGAGGCATTTATAAGATTAATATAAATAAGGAAACAAATGCTCCTTAATTGGTTACTTAAAGGGGCAGAGCAGCTGCTGCTCTAGGCTCCGTCAACTTCACTTTAATAAA
This sequence comes from Rhamphochromis longiceps, assembly GCF_057381845.1. NCBI lineage: Eukaryota > Metazoa > Chordata > Actinopteri > Cichliformes > Cichlidae > Rhamphochromis > Rhamphochromis longiceps. The sequence goes on along the minus strand of NC_140562.1, from coordinate 37,494,978 downwards.
TCACACAAGGGGCATTTGCACCTTTATTGATCCTGAACAAACTTTATAATGTGCATGCAGTTTGCTGAAGGGTATTTACAAAAATGATACAGAGATTAGGTCAACCAAGAGTGCTTAATTCATTTCGACTGTTCCTTTAATTAACTAAATATCTTTGAGTAGATGGTATCAACTGACATAACAATATCATGATCTGGCTGTGTCTCAGGCTACGTTCATTAGACAGGGTAGTAATGCTGTTACGTGTTATGTGCTTGTACTAAATGTAGTTACGTAGTGCTCTGATAAATGCTATATGATAGAAACATATAGATAATATGTTTTTGTTTACAAGTTGAACAGCCACAAGGTGTAATACCCTCCATGGAGAAGGAGACTAGAGGCCAAGCTCAAGGTAGCACAGAGGGAGGTTAGCCAACTATCGGAGCTGCAGAAAGGCGCGATGAAGAAGGTGCCTAAGAAGTATAGCAAGCTGTACTGTTCCCACTGCTCTTCTGCATAGTCCTGAACCCCCTCAGTGAGATCACTAACAAGACTGGCTACTGATACCGACTACGGAATGGAGCAATCATCAGCCACCTCGTCTACATGGATGACATCAAGCTGTATGCCAAGAGTGAACGAGACATCGATTCACTGATCCACACCACCACGATATCCAGCAATGACATGGGAACATCATTCGGACTGGAGAAGTGTAGTCAGATGATAATGAAAAGAGGGTAGTCAGAATTGAGGGGATTGAAAATCTAAATGGGAGACACCCCCCAGGGTGGTGGAGATTGCAGAGCTAAGATCCTGTGGGACTTCCAGATACAGATGGACAAAATGGTGGTGGCTAACCAACTGGACATAGTGTTGGCTGACAAACAGAAGAAGACAGCTGTAGTGATTGATGTAGCAGTTCCGAATGACAGCAACATCAGGAGGAAGGAACATGAGAAGCTTGAGAAGTACCAAGGGCTCAGAGAAAAGCTGGAGAAGATGTGGAGGGTGAAGGTGACGGTGGGTCCAGTGGTAATCGGAGCACTAAGTGCAGTGACTCCCAAGCTAGGTGATCCCAGGAGCAACATCATATGTATCGAACAATACAAAAATTTTAATTTATTTGATCAACTTTCCTTCTGACGATGCTGTCTGTGTTGAGCGCTCAGTGGATCTGCGCTCGACAGTGCAGCCTAGGCGGAGTAGTCGAACGCAGATTCACTGAGCGCAGGACAAGCTAGCGAGACAGAAGTTAAGCTCTCCTTGCAACATGGCAAATTGAACCTCCCCCAGCCTCATTCAGATCTGCCGTTTGGAACTATTTTGGTTTTCATGTGACGTATGACCCTGAAGGTAAGCGCGTCATGGACTAAAGTAAAACAGTATGTTGGATGTGCCACGCAATGCTCAATTAAATGGGTGGGAGCTAGTGTGTTAGCGCAGTTAGCTCGTTAACGTGCTGGCCGTCCAGCCCCATGCACGGGGCGAGCCGCGGTAGCTCGTTAACGGAGATTTGCTGTGTTGTGGCGTTAACGTCATTTCAACGAGATTAACGCTGACAGCACTAGTGGGAACACAACGAATATGACTGCACATTTACACCGACATCATCCTAGTGCAAAGACAAGTGGAGCCAGACAAAAACAACAAGCATGCATGCTACAAACTTTACCCGAGTCATTTAGACAGCCGTTAGCACATGATCCTCCTTATGGGGACCTGATATGTTTAATATGCTGCTGAGAATATAGCCCAGAAGAAGCGTATAGTATAGCTTTTATTTTGGAAAGAGCCATTTCTCTGTAATAAACTCTCTTTTCCAAAGATGAGTGATTCCTCGATCAGATGCAGGGCTCGCAAAATCGCTAGCCCGACGTCCTGGGGCTAGCGATTTTTCCAGTCGGGCTACCAAAATCTATCTCTGCCCTGCCCGTCGGCCTATCGTACGAAGGAAAAATATATGTCAATGCTTTTGCATTCTTTCAGAAATGTAGCTGGGTAATTATGTCATTGGCATCGGTGAGCCACTGTCAATATGTGACATATTGAAATCGCGTTTGAATTTGCGCTTGTTTTTTGCTTTCACTTTGCAATCGCGCGAACTGTGTATAGAGAGCGACAGCACTGATTGGTGAGTGATGATAATTTGCGCACCAATTCCTCTGACATCGTCTTATCAATGTTAGCTTACTATGCAAACATGACAAGTGAAATCTCCCGCAGCTTACACATGTGAGAGGTTGATCGCGCAGAGAATCGCTGAGCGTTATGTGAGTGCGTGTGTAAAAGCAGCAGGATATATATTTCAGTTCTGCTGAGCCAAATAAGACAGGTCAGGGTGAAGAAGTGACAGCCAAAGAAAGGCTTACCACAAAACGGAAAAGTTATGACAAATCAGACTATAAGGCAAAAAGAAAGTGCAGCTTTATGGTTTCATGGACAAAATAATTTCTGTGGTTGCAATATGATGAGCTATATAACCGGGGCTGCACATAAGTGGTCCGCAGGTGCGCATTCGCTGTCAAAATAAAAAACGCGCACAAGATAAGAAGTTGCAACGCGTGTTTGCGTACATAAGATTTTCAGGAGGAGGACAGACATTTGTTTAAAACTCTTAAAGATGTCCAAGAAGCTCCTTTAAGCAATTACTTTGGTGTTCCTCCACCTCCAAAGAAATGTCAGGAGTCCGAACCACAAAAGAAGCGCGTATTCTCGGAAAAGTAGTTGCAGGAGGTGAGCTGGCTTCAAACAAATGATGAACGCACAGAGATGTGGTGCGGAATGTGCCGTGAAAATTTAATAAATGACATTAAAAAGGCATGAACATTTTTTTTTATCGAAAAAATATTGAACCGTGACACCAAAGTATCGAACCGAACCGTGAATTTAGTGTATCGTTGCACCCCTATATATATATACATACATACATACACACACACATATATATATACACACACACATATATATATACACACACACATATATATATACACACACACATATATATATATACACACATATATATATATATACACACATATATATATATATACACACATATATATATATATACACATATATATATATATACACATATATATATATATACACATATATATATATATATATATATATATATATATATATATATATATATATATCCACATTCTGCTTTCTTCTTCAGGGGTGAGAAGGACAACTCTGCTCCGAAGCTCCATGCTAACCATTTTTGTGATTTCCTCTTTACTAAACAAGACCTTGCTCACTATACCAACCCTTTTAACTTACAACTAACCCCATGTTTCTTTTAATTAATAACAATAACCTTTATAGATACTCATCAGCACATGTGATATTTGGGAAATTTATCACCGGATGAGGCATGCTTTGCTTTCTCACTAACAAAACAAACTGCTTTGACTTTGATCACTGATCAACTTCCAAATGGGTGATGTTGTAAGAAACTGTGGGGGACATGAGGAGAAACAGCTCAGATTTTAAAAACAACAATCATTTCCCAAACAATCATAATCTTCAGTATGCACACTTGGGTCCATAGCTGTCACAAATATAAACAATCAGGGTCACTTGGACAGAGATGAACACTGGCCTGAACAATTGACTCACTGACTGACTCACTTACCCTGCAATTTACCAGTCAATCAACTAAACAGTTGAGAAACAGAGCTAATATTCATTTGCATGGACAAATATACAACTGCATGTGAACACAAACTCAGACACACAAAACTGAAAATGACTACTATAATTACTATTTTTACTGTTTAGCATTATTTTAACAGCAAAACAAAACAGTTATTCTGTTGCGGACACCAAATATATGATCAAACGAGTGCAAAGACTGAAATAGACGCCTTCCTATTTTAAATGTCGGTTATTTAAATTGCCTTTCACAAGATCTGAGATATTTCAGCCTGGAATTTAGAGATATTGTCTTGTTCACAACTAATAATCTTGATACACTCAGTGACATTGTTTACTAAGCTACTGAATTGAGACAGCACATCAACCAAAGTGGAAATGCACCTTAAAACAGACTTATTTCTAGGTAAAAACAACTATTTCAGCATTTGTGTTCAGTCACTGATGCACTGGTAGGTCTTCTAACAAAGCAATAGCATGGACAAATCAATCAATGGACAAAAGTTAAGTCCACTTCCAGCTCCAAAGCGTCACTAAGTGGCCTTGGTCACAAGATCATTCTGCTGCTACTAGCCAGTGGTGTTTGACTACACACACACATACACAAATACAGGACAGCCACACACACACTGCTGGAATGACATTGTTGTTCATTCAGAGAAGCAGCTTGCTGTCATAGCTGGCTGCGTTTGTTGTTGAAAGGTCCCCTGGGTGGAGATTCCTCTGGGCCTCAGTCATAAGGAGAGGCATCAATGGGAAACCAGTGCGGATAAATGAATGAGTCTGCGGTCAGGTGCTGCTCTGTTATGTGAGTGTTGCAACTGCTGAATGGTTAGCACATCGCACAAGGATGACGAGGACTGAGGGTATCTTAAAAAAGCAAAAATGAAAGAAAAACTGTTTTGTATTATTTTTGTGGTCATTTCTGAACGAAAAATTGTCTTTACATAGAAAGTGCTTAATAGCATGCTAATACCAAGACCTGATCAGTAAGTATCAACATATTAGAGAATTAAATAATCAAATGGTGGCTGTGTGATAAAGATCATTTGCTGTAGTATTTTGTTTTTGAACAACATTCAATTTTTAATCTATTTCTTCTACAATTTTTATACTTTGTATATACAGTAATGAAGTGTGACAATGCAATAATGCAATAAATCTCTAGCATGTTTAGAGCAATCACAGTGACTTTATTAGACTACTTATCAAATGTCTGTTAGAAATTGCTAAACTTTAAAAATTAATATCAAAATAATGAATCAATTTATTCCATTGCCACACCAGCAGTCGAATCATTAGATGCACTCTTCATTTTTAACACAGAAAGAGCAAGTTAGTCAAACGCATAAAAACACACATTTCTTGGCATGGAGTACTCAGAGCTTTAAAACTCATAATTAATGCCTCAATAAAAACAATTAGCCACAGGGCAAAATCCTTAAAGCTACAATGAGCTAAGTACTGAATAAAAAAGCTCCTGTTCTTTCTGCAATAAGCTTTAAGAATGTGAAGGAAAACACAGAACCTGCAAAAACGTCCCGGGTCCCTGTGTTTCTTACCTCCACAGAATCATCAGTGATGATTCTCAAACTTTGCTGCATAAATAAATATGTAAACATGAACTCCAGTCAAGTGATTTTAACATCTGAGTTTTTCACTCCTGTTTAAATATTATATAGTTTAAAAATGACTTATTTCATGGTGTATGGTAGGCTACCATACACCATGACACCGAACACATAAATAGCTTTTATCATTTCTCCATAGTTTTTCCACATTTGAAGTGCTTTCATTTAAATGTTTGGGCCAAGAATATTCATTTATCTTCTTAACTGCTTTTCCAAGCTGGGGTCGGAGGAGGGCTGGAGCCTGTCATAACTGTCATGTTGGAGAGGCAGCCTAGACAGATTGCCACAGAGAGGCAAGCATTCACCCTTATATTCTCTCCTACAGACAACTTAGAATCACCAACTAACCTAACAAGCTTGTTTTTGAAATATGGGAGGAAGCTGGAGTACCCGGAGAGAGCGTGCAATCTCCATACAGAAAAGCTCCTGACAGCTGGCAGATTCAGACTGAAGACCTCCCTTTCTGTGAGGCTACAGTGCCAACAGTGGTGGTGTACCACTGCACCGTACCTCCCAGTCATATTGTGTTAATGGTACAAAAGAAAAAAAGGCCACAAGCTCAAAACATGGCAGTGCTCATCAGCAAAGCATAACAACAAAGTCCAAGAATGGACTATATGTTCAGGTTTTGCAGCCACATGACCACTAACTATATGATGCTAGACATTTAATCCTATAGGGTCAACTGAATAAGGCCCCAGCCACACAGGTCTATAGACCATTTACCAACAATCTGACAAACTAAGGATTGTGAGGGAAAAATGTGTACTCTCAGATCGCGGATGGTTTCTGGGTTGTAGTCGTAACCACCACCAGTGAAATCAATTCCTGAAGGCCCGTTCACATAGGTCTAGAACAGGGGTCTCAAACTCCAGTCCTCGAGGGCTGGTGTCCTGCAGATTTTTCCATGTGTCCCTGCTGCAACACACCTGATTAAAATTAGTAGGTCATTAGCAAGACTATAGAACTTGACTGCATGCTGAGATGGCAATTCAACCATTTGATTCATGTTACAGCAGCTTATGAGTAAATGAACATGGTCCAATAAAAGTACTTTTAGAAGTACATTTTTCCAAACACTTACATTTACTTAAATTTACTTGAGTAGGGTTAGGGGTTGCCACTTCAGCATGCAGTCAAATTCTAGAGTCTTGCTAATGACCTCCTAATTTTATTCAGGTGTGTTGCAGCAGGGAGATATGGAAAAGTTGCAGGACACCGACCGTCGAGGACTGGAGTTTGAGACCCCTCGTCTAGAACATGGTTAGACCACTAACCACCAGTTACCAGGGGAAAAATCTTTTACTGGACTGGTTGTTGGAGGCATACACTGCTGCACTAAAATCCTCTGGGCGATTGTTCAGGTTGCTAGCAGAAGACACAGACTTGCTTGCAAACACTAGTCAACTATTTCTTAAGAATGATAGTAAAACTGTGATAAGACCAACACAAACTGGAACCAGAGACTGTCTGCTTTCAAAGTAAAAGCTGCACCTTTCGAAACATCATTCTGCAACACTGAGTTACAACATTTACTCTGGAGGTAAAGATTTTTTTATTACAGTTTGTGTTTCACCTTTTCAAGTTTTACAACTGCTTGGCTGGCAGCCAATGAAAGTTTGTAGACAAGACTATGTAAACTACAGGCAAAGGTGACAATTCGCTAGTGACCAAAGCAATCACAAAGAGGTTTTCTCAAGCAAATGTTACCTAATGACAACTAGCAACCAACAAGAACCAGTTGCCAAATGGTCAAATAGTAACATTTTCCATCGTAACCACTGGTGCCCCAAAAAAATCATTGACTGTTCTCTCGGCCTATCTGACTGGAATCTGAGTGAGTGATAAAATGCTAAATATTAAATAATGAGAAGCACAAGTGAAAGAAATAAGGATGAAAAACCTCAATAGCTTATATCCGTCAAGCATGACATCAGATGATATCACAGAAGAAAGTTCTGTTTTTTCTGTGAAAGAATACAAAGGGGTTGATTATCAAAACGCAGGTGAAAACAATCAGGAACAAGTGAAGACAATTGCTATAGAGCAGACAATAACAAATAAGAAAATAAAGAAGTAACTAGAAGGACACACAACAGAAAACTAACCTTCACAGTAAAACAACACTAGGACCAAAAAGAAATCAAACAAGAATCCAAGGTACTATTCAAGAAAACCCAGGGCAATGAAAATAATGCATTTCCCAGAAATGATCTAAAATAACTCTTTTTAAATGATTATGGCCTTGACCCTGTAACACTTCAATGGTCATAAATAACTCTTTCACTCATCTTAAGGTCAATTGTCATTAATGATTACAAGTCATAACGTCACACTTTGCACTAAACTTGGTTTTCCGATGACTTTACTAAAGTCAACAAACTCGGCTGTGTCCCTAAAGCAAGAAATTAGAACTTCAAGCTTTGATTAAACAGCCATCTGCAGTGGAAGCACACAGGACAGGAATAATAATTCAAGCTGGACAGTCAGCTGTGGATGGGGTTAAAGCTTAGAGGCTGAATCTGGGCCCGAAGGGTCAGCTGGAGCAGTGGCTGGGGCCTGCAACCCATAGTGGGGCTCTACTAGCAGTTCCCTCTCTTGCTGTTAGTTGGGAGACGCCAGAGAGGGAAAAGGTCCACCGCACGCATACCAAGAGTCCTGAATGACCTAAAAATGCATCTGCGTCTTTACAACAAAGTCAGATAGGCAGATATTTGATTTCTTCCTGCTTGGTTTCTTCATTTGAATGCAGAACTGAAAACAGTCTTGACAACTTAAATGCCTTTGTGTTATTTGTGCCACTTTGAGGAAAAAAGTTTTACTCTGTCTGTTTTCATGCTTGTACAAAATAATTGTGAAAACCTGAGTCAGAGTTCTTCTATGATTTGATACATCCAAATGTATAAGCATGAAAGAGGTGAAGCCACTTGAACTTGAAGACACGTTCTTCAACAAGATAACAAGTGAGCAAAACAACTGAAACGTGGAAAAACTGGTAAAATGTGTAAATTGAAAGCAGAAACCAAACCTATTATTGTGACTGCAGCGGAAAGTAGGTGCAAACCAGGGGCTCAATATTTGGGGCTCATTCCAATTTCAATACTGATCCGAAGGCAGTAAAAAAATTCAGATACTGACAGCAAAACAGATCAAAAAGGTTGTTAACCTTGATAGCTTCAACAGCACAACGGGCACTTAATTTTGCACGTGATTACTGAATCATGGTTAATGCCACAGAGTGCTTGTTGTTGGTATCCCGAAAGACATTTTGGACTTTTCCTGCAGAAAAATTATTTTATGATTTCCATAAAAGCATTTATGTCAAGTAGTTACAGCTTACCATATGCTCGATCAGAGCTTTTGTGACTCAAAATTGACCTTTAAGGTGTGATTACACAAACAGGGAAAATTGGTGCAATCAATTATATAGGTATGTGTATATATATATATATATATATATATATATATATATATATATATATATATATATATATATATATATATATATATATATATATATATATATATATATATATATGTATGTATGTATATATATATAGATATATATAGACATATAGATATAGATATAGATATATAGATATAGCATATGGTAAGCTGTAACTAGTTGACATAAGTAGATAAATGTCAGCTGAACAAGGTAAAATGCTAAGTTATACAATTGTATCATTTGCCTTGTCTCTATCATTGTTTCTGTCAGCAGACAGCGCTATGAGCATTTCAAACAATGAACTCTGAGTCACTCTGCTGGAAAAACTACACCAGAAACTGTTTATAAAATATATATTTTTACATGCTAGGTAACATGCAAATACCAAAAAATCTTTAATAGATTAGTATTGGCTGAAACATTAGTTGGACTCTACTGGAAACCTACATTCAGTTCAGCTAACATGAGCTGCTACGTTTAAGGTTATTGGTAATTATGAGAAGAAGAAAAAAAGGAAAACAATCATATTTGTCATGCGGGGTAAATGTTATTAAAATGTTGTTTTTTGGTTCCATTTCATAGTGGGTTTATTCTTTAATATAACTTTGGTAATGTGAGGGCACGAAATGGTCACATGCACTCATGGCCCATTAGCTTTTGCTAATAAATGCTAATGAGTGGCTGGTGCTGATTTCTGAGAAACTGAAACAGCAGTGTGAGAATTTTCCAAATGTCCCTCAAAATGACTTTGATTACTTTCCTACAGACTTTTACAAATCTATAAAGTTTAATTAATAATTAAATCAGAATTAAACCATAAGAGTAAGTGTGAGGTCCTGATGCTCGGTGCTTTTTTGTCGTTTTAATCATTATCGATGTGTTTCACATTGCCAGCTGAAATAAAAACACTACCACTGCTTAAGTCTCAGGAAAGTAGGCTCCATCAGCTGATTGTAAAAAGCGCTGGTGTCTTTCGGGCCTGTGAAGGGCCCGTCTTGGGCTTTTCCTCTTGCCAGTAAATGGAGAGACGGACAGTGTGCCCGGTGTTATCAATGAAGCCAGCCTCTTGGCTCTCCAAAAAGTGCAGCTTGGAAGGCATCCATAGCAGGGCATTAGGCCTGGAGGTTTGTGTCGTTTGTAATTTATAACACTGAGGGAAATGGGTAAGAGGACAATATGGAGAGAAGAGGGAGAGAGGGAATGTAGGAGGAGGGGGATGGGACTTTGCTACACAAGCAAGTGGCTCTGCTTCCTTTAGTGTGCTGCACAGAGCCTGGTTACTAGGCTGACCAAGCTGCAGAGTCTTCTGTCCCTCTCTGAGGCACAGCCTGAATGGGCCTTATTTTTCTTTTTACTCAAGTCAAAGTTAGACACAAACCAGAAAAAGATACAGTCTTCTGTACAGAAAAAATGCAGTGCTGGAATGTAACTAAGTACTTTTACTCAATGTTTTCTTGGCCAAGTCTCCCTGGAAGAGAAGATTTTAATCTCAAGGAATTTCCTGGTGATTAAAGATTAAATAAAAACACAAAAAAACAAAACTTAAGTACATAACATCTTTTTTTAAAAACTAAATATAGTGAATTGCAATTATCTGACACCTTTAGCAGCCTTCATGATGTTTTGATTCCTTTGTTGATTCATATTTGATCACTACTTCTCTAATAAATGTTTAGACTGGGCAATACATTAATGCCAGAGGAGAGCAAACAAGCAAACAAAAAACCACAACATTTCCATGCTATGGGACTGATTTGTTAGGTAGATGAGAGCACATTTAAATAACAAACCCAGTAAAAACAGCTCTTAAGATTTTTCCTTATAGTCCTTATAGTCCATACAGCCTTATAGTCCAGAAGTCATCTGGACTATAAGGCTTAAAACAAGCAATGTGAAGCAATAATTTGTTCATTCATTTCCATAAGAAGTATATTAAAAAATACATTTTAAATCAAATAACTATGACACTAAAAAGCTGCTTGCACATTAATGCATCACTGGAAAAACCTAATTATATAAAGCATAATTGTATATTAGTCCCAGGCGCTATTCTATAGCCTCAACTTCTTTTGTCTTTAATACATTAAGTGCATCAGCCCATTGTACATTTATACCCAGGATGTAGTAGCAGCTAGTCGCCACTTTTCTCCACATGAGAGAATCAGTAGGATGCCAGTTAATCAGTGCTAATGGCTTTCATTAAGAGGAGTCTCACTATCTCCATGTTTCATTATGGCACGCCATCTCTAGAGCCTGCTAGAGCTTCCAGTGGGACAGACTGACGTAGAGGCGGCGTTACAAATTTGTACATTTCAACCCCTGCTAATAAGACATAATGATTACCGCAATACAGTGATCATCATCACTCTTCTCCTCCTACTAATCATCATACGGCGACACTAATAGCAGCAATTTCCCGTCATTTCATAACAATGACATCATGCACAACACCCAAATTACCCTGATAATATCTTAAAGACATAACCACAGTCAGAGCAAACAGTTCCTCTCAGCAGAGACAAAATGAATGACACTTTGCGTACGACTACATAAAGGATTTTTCTTTATATTAAATATGTAATGGTGGCATTTCAAGTATCAGCTTAAGGACGATTTTTGCTCTTTTTGCCATCAAATGCAAAAAAAGAGCATCTTTTAAGTGTCTTTCCAACAAGATAAGGGTCTTGGTTAAGTGGTTTCTTGCTTTAGAATAGAATTTCTTCTAAAAATCTTGGAATTTAATAACAGCAAAACTTTAGTCTTATAACAATAAATTGGTTAAATTTGGTGCCTTTTTGTGTCTGTGTGTCTGCATGCATGTGTTTTATATTCTGCCATTTGGACGACAGAAACACAAAGTCTTTCTGGTGTATCATCATCATCATCATCAGTCTTTGAACATTTAGTAGCAAAAAAAATATTGGCAAATGCCAATATTCAGATAAAATATTGATTAACGCCAACAGTTCATTTCTCTACTCCCACTAAAGTCTTAGATTATACAATCCCAAAACAGAGGCTGTAAATCAGAGTATCTGCACTATGGAGATGATCATTTCACATTTGTTTAAAGAGGATTAAAGGGCCTATCAAAATTAATAAATTTAAGTACAAATGGATGTAAGTGCAAATATCTCATCTTCCATTCGGGTAACTTACAGTTAAATCCAGGCCAACAGAATAAATGAAAACATGAGGCTGTTCTGTTACATCATACACCTCTCAGCCTCAGTCTCCTGTTACAGTAATACCTGCATGGCCACGTCAATTACAAAGTCTAAATAATCTGTTAACGAAATAACGGGCAGGTGCAGTATGAGCTCTGTTTTGGGAAGCAGCTTATTAAAAGCAACGTGGGGGTGGCTGCATTCTGGATTGCATAATAACAAATTTTTTCATGGCTACAGATCCTAGGCAACATGCGCTGGAAGCAGATTCGGCTCCTTAACTACACGAACAACACAAAATTACAAAAGCCATTCCTTCAGGAGCAGCCATCGTCAGAGACTACCAGAAGTTATATGAGTCACTAATGAGTCTGCACTCAAGTTACTAGGTAGAAATGATGTGAAGTGAGATGCACTGCAGTGTCGAGAAAAAAGAACTGCGGTTTTTAAAATGTGCTCAAGATAGATGTTTGCACCAACACCAGAGACAATACGTGACAGTGTTTGGATTTCTGTGCAATGTGTTCTGACCGAAAGAGACCTTACAGTAGTACAGTAATACCACTATACTTTCTACAATAAGTGCCTCAGGTTTATCCCACTCACTTCCTTGGTACAATATGGGACTTTTTCTCAAGTGACTACAGTGATAAAAACCATATTTGTGGATGTTCATAAAAAGCCCATTGTCACAAACAAATAAATCTGCCATACAGAAGCAAGGACGTGAGATTACAGAGGTTTATATCAAAAGTCTTCCATGTCAGATCTCCACACTTGTTACTCTTCAAAGTAACCCTTGATAAAATGTCAACTATAAAGCAACAGAGACCTTTTTGTGTGTTTTAACCCCTTTTGGATAGTAGTGCAGTCTCATTTCTACTATATCTTTGGATGGCTGTGCACAGGTCAAATTTGGAGGCTAATGCATTTTGGTGGTGCTACTTCCAAATATAGCAAGCTGAAGCTGACATAGTTGTTTGTTTGCAGGAGTTGTAGGCCAGCAGTACTGCTTAATACCACAGCCTACGTGAATAGAGACTGGATCACACCCAAAATCTTAATTTTGACATCAGAATACATTACAGTCAACGAAAAATCTGCAAAACTTCCAGGAAACCTACTTTACATTTATTTTCCAGGAAGAAAATAAATGTAAAGAAAAGTCATAATGCCAGATCAGACAGGCTTTGGTAATGCACTGCGGCTAGATTGACACTCCTTAACTGTTGTACTAATCGGGTCTTAAAAGCCTACTCCACGTTGTACCAGAATCTGAAGAATGTGGGGCAATTCAAAAACTAGTCTTGTAACGCAACAAACTCAAGAGTTTAACCCAGTCAATATCAAAATCAGCAAAGGTCAACAGTGCATCCATTCATTGTTGGGAAAAGTTTGGTTTTTTTGTAATAAGTTACAGATTACTAGTTAACCTGTAATGAATTTATTCTTCATTGATGATGAAGAATAAATGTTTTTATTCTTCATCATCAATGTAGCTTATTGTAGTTACTGTAATTGAAATGCATTTAGTTTTTGATTACTTGTCTAATAAATTAAATTGGGCAATAAAGCAGAAACAGACTTGAGCAACGTCAACAATTTTTTACAGCTTGCAAACAGGGTTTAGACTTGTTTACTAGCAGTAGATTAATGTCAAAGATTAAAAAAAAAAAAAAAAAGAAAAATCACTGAATTTCTGTACCCTGGCATTGTTGGCGGGTCATAGCATGGCCAGCTCGGATTTTTCACACAAATGTGCACAGAGTTGACTGGTGAATGACAACAAATTCAAACAACAGACACAAAAAACAACGCTAAACACCTTTAGGTGACTGTTGTTGTGATTTGGCGCTGTATATAAAATTGAATTGAACTGAACATTTGAGCACAAATTGCTAATACATCAGCTTTTTGGAACGATCAGTATTAATTACATTTACTGCACAGTCTCACACCAACTTTTATTCTGAATTGACAGAAATTCTACATTTCTGCATTCGTGGATGTCACAAGTAACTAACCAACTTGACTTCACTGCTTGGGAATTACAATAAGTGAGATTTTGGCTACAGCTGGTTTTCATCCATTTAATGAGTTTATGAAAATGAACTTACAAAGTCTTTAAATTTGCATTACAAAATGTACTAACCATTACATCATCTTCATTTCTTTTTCACAATTGTGTTACCCTGGAGCCTAAACAGTTATGAAAAATCAAACTCAAACAACGAGCAAGTATAAGCAATGCTAATAGAAAATGTCAGTTTGTTTGGTTTTTAATCAAATGTTTTTCTTCAGCCAACAAATGTGATGTTTGCTATTAGAGGAGGCCAGGAGGAGCACTGTGTCTTTGTGGATCTAGAGAAAGCATATCACAGCGTAGGGCTGGGCCATATTATACCGTTCACGGTAATACCGGTATAATGTTAGGCAACGATAGGAAAATGAAATATCGCGATAGAATGGGAGTAAAACGCGCATGCGCAGTGCCTTTGTTTTCATACGCACATGGCCGATTGTTGAGTGAAACAGATGAACCAGAATTGGTTTGTAAAAATGGTGCAACTTCCGTGATGTGGAACTGGTTTGGTGTTTGTCCGTCAGATACACAACAAAGCACATTTTTTTGCAGAACATGCAAGCGGCCGTTGTTATTGTCGTATTTGTTGGACTAAGATGCTCTTAAATCTGGGAGTAATCTGGGTCCTAAACTCCGTATACATTCAGGTCAAACAACACTGCAGCATCACTTAGAGTTAAAAACTGTCTAAATTCTTTCATCTTTAATAAAACGATCAGCATTGCTGCTTTACCAGGTGTAACTATAAAGTTTAACTTCCAGGCATCCATGAAAACAAAAGTTATTACATTTAACGGAGTTAGAAGTTAGCAGGAAGCTAGCGGAAGTTAGCTCGCTAGTTTCGCTAGTTACCTAAGCATGATATAGCATGTTCTGACGGAGAGATTTCTGAAAAAAATCAAACGTACAGCTCTGCTATCACTTCCAACATAAATGAAGACAGGAAACTAAACAGCAGTGACGTTTGTAGGGTTACTGAAGTTGGGCTAGCTGGTATATAATGATGTGCTACGTGATCGCTAGCGACACAGCTATGTTAGCATAACATAAACAGTGAAGCTGGAGGACGAACACTAACACTTTTCCACTTATAAAAGTTAACGTGAAGGTTCTTCATGGTTAGAGACAAATGCAATCGCATGGCAGGATGCTGTAAACGGACCAAACTTCAGTCAGGAGAACAACTGAGATAATCCATCCACAATACGAGGTTAGTCATTAATATACTGCAACAACATGGGAATAGAGCAGCTGCCAGAGAATTCAACATTAATGAATCAATGGTACAGAAGTGGAGGAAGCAAGAAGAATGAGTTTAATAAAGTTTGATTTATCTGACTGCTTTGTTTCGCTTAATGTGCCTTATAATCCCGTGCACCTTATGGTCCGAAAAATGCGTACTGCACACTGCAGTTTAATGTTGCAAAGCACCTCTTTTTAACTTCAGTGGATATTATACATGGTTATGCTCAGGATATGTCAGCCCATTTCTACTGGAAATGCCTTTTGGTTAAACTTTCAGCAAGGAATTTGCATTTGCACTGTTACATTTTTATAAAGCTTTAATGTACATAAAAACCAGCTTCTTGTTTAAGTGAAAATAAATGGAAGGTTGTCTTTTTGCGCTAGTAATGTTGTGGAGTTGTATTTTGTCTCGCATCAATTATATCGTCGGTTATATCGTTATCGCAAATTTTCAAATATATATCGTGATAAATATTTTTGGCCATATCGCCCTGCTCTATCACAGCGTGCCAAGAGAGGAACTGTGGTACTGCATAAGGAAGTCAGGAGCGGCTGAGAAGTACGTGAGTGTGGAGCAGGACATGTATGAGGACAGCAAGAGAGTGGTGAGGTGTGCAGTAGGAGTGACAGATGGGTTCGAGTGAAAGGCGGAGTAGCATTACATCAAAGATCGGCTCTGGGCCCCTTCTTGTTTGCAATGGTGATGAAGAGATTTATAGATGACGTCAGGAAAAAAACTTTGTAGATTATGATGTTTGCAGACAACACTGCGATCTATAGTTGGAGTAGGGAGCAGGCGGAAGAGAGTCTGCAAAGGTGGAGAGAAGAGGAATGAAAGTCAGAATACACAAGTTTGAATGAGAGGGAGACCGATATAATAGTGAGGATGCGATTAGGAGAGGTAGTGACGGTGGATGAGTTTAAATAGGCATGGTGGAGCAGATGGAGACGAGTGTTGGGTTGATTTATCAGAGAAGGGTAGGGGAAGATGTAGTCAGACTTGCTTTGATACATTATTTAGAGACAGGGGCACTGACAAAAACACAGGAAGGGGATCTATAATAATGATAATAATATATGGGACATGCCTCTCTGCCAGACAAATATAGTGTATTACAGAGTTTAAGTGGTGCAGAGGGTGGTCAGGATTATCCATGATGGATAACAGTGACCTCCTCGCTACACCAGCTCCACAAGTTCCAATTTGCAGCCAGTAATAGAGCCGGCCTTACTAATCAGTTTGTTCTGTTGGTGTCACCACCTGATGATGATTTCCCAGCAAACCACAGCAAAGTCCACCGTGCTCACCACAATTAACTGATAAAAAAAAAAATCACCTTTGTTTTGATTGACAGATTGAAGGCTCTCAGCTTCCTTAGGAACTAAAGTCTGCTCATTCCCTTTTAGTATATAGCCTCCAGTTCAGCCCAGGTACTTATACATCTGTACTACGTCAGTATCCTGTCCCATGATAGACACAGGTCATGAAGCCATTCTCTTCCTTCTGAAGTCAATAACCATCTTTCTGGTCTTATTCACATTAAGAAGCAGACAGTTCCTTCCAGACAGTTACACAAAAATCATCAACTAGTTCTTTGCCCTCCTCCTTCTGCCACATAAACATCCAACAACTACAGAACTGTTACAGCATCTCTATATCTGCCATGAACTGCAGGTGTACAATGTGAACAGCAATGGAGACAGGACAGAGACCTTTCTGCACAGCTGCTTTAGTACACATCGACAAATCAGACAGAGCACCGCTCAGTCTCACATACTGTGACCTGTCTGCCAGGTGGCCAGTAATCCATGAGATGGTGGATGCATTTACTCACACGTAGCTTCTCTTCTCGTATCATCCAGTTCTGCATCTCTGCACTCCATTGTACATATATACACAAAGTACTTTCTAGTGAATGCTTTCTAGTTCTGTTCTTTCTACAGCATTTCCATCCTCAGCTTTTTTCAGTAAGGAGTCTTAATGCCATTGTTTACCATTTTTAAAAAATGTTTTTCCAGCACCTGAAAGCATATGATCTGCGCAAATTGCTGGTGAACACAATGTGGAATTAAGGGAGAGGATCTGTTCCACAATAGTTCAGAATGTGTTAATGTAACACACTCAAGTCTGTTAGGGTCTGTTGGGATATGACAGACAATAATTTCCTCACTGGACAGTCTGCGCTAGGATCTGTGCAGATGTCCGAATCCCTGTCTGGTTTTTTGTGTGTCTTATCTAAGCCATCAACTGTTATGCATGCACACCTTTAAGTAAGTATAATAGGATAAGTATTATAAGTATAATAGGAATAGCTACTCAGCCATGGTGTCTCCAGCTGTCCATGTCTATGTCCACAACTTGGTATAATCAAGGCTTTAAGCAGTACAGTATACCAGCTCATATGACCACAGATCAGCCACAGATAGACATTTTTCTTTACATCAACTCTTTATTCAAGTCTGTGATCATTTTGAGACCATAAATGATATCCCTGAAAAGATGATGTGAGTACTTTTGCACTTTATTCATTAACCTCAAAGACAGCTTATCATGTAAAACATGTAAGTATATACATGTAAGATTTCAGTGGGCCTGGTCAGTCTCTCTCACATTAGATAATCATGCTGGTTACCTCAACACATGAAGATTACCAATGCTTTTTCAGGTGTTGTCAGCACGTGGCCTTTAAAGGGTAGTTATTAAATAATTCTCCATAATGTAGTACTGTGCTTACTATATATAAACTCTACTTTCTCAAAAACTCAAACAATTTTCTGGTATTCCCAAATGATTAAGTTAATAAATGACTTGTCTGGTTCAATCAGCAACAATAAGTGAACTAACCGCATGAATTAACGGCAACTAGTGAACTAGAAAAATCCTTTGTCAGGTGTTGTCTTAATACAAAGAAAAGCAATGAAAATTTCATCGTGACGGATTACATAATGCGCTTTCAACAGGCTTCTCCAAAACTACGCCCAGAGCCAGAAAATCTGGCGGCAGTGAGTTATTCATCGCTTTTAGTAAACGGGCTAAAACACGCATTAACAACTTGTGTGGGCCTTTAAACTTAGTCACAGACAAGAAGTTACCAAACAACAGGTTACTACAACAGAGGTTTTCTGGCTTCTTTCTCAAAGACCTCCTAAAAGGGCTGCAGAAACAGAGGAATATGTTTACAAGTGAATCATTTTTGTTCTTATAAACCATGCAGACAGGTGCCTGAACAAATAAGCAGAAATCACAAGTGATATGATTATAAAAAGATAAGTGTTTAAATAATAAATAAATGCAGAGTGTTGGGTTTTTTTTAAATGATATTACATTCCACTCGAGAGAAAATCTGCAGCCGATGCCGTCTTCTGTAATACCAAGTATAGTGAAATGCAGACAACCTTTGATTCGAGGTAATTAGTTCTGATAAAGTGAGCGGCTGGCAGAAGAAGTCACGCTGAGTTCAAAGGGGTGTCCCTCATCAGGAAACATTAAGTGTTCTTACCAACATGATGTCATTTAATCCCAACACTTGATGCAGCGTTAAAAACCGAGGGTTACCAGGCAAACAATCCATCACGCTTTTTAGACATTTGCTATGACATGCTCCACACAAACCCCCAGAAAGAATAAAAACATTAAAAAAACGCAACACACACAAACTGCTGTCAGTATTTCAACAAGGCCCAAAAGAGAAAAAATGAGTTTCACTTTAAGACAAAGTCCTAAGCAAAGAGCCTGCAAGGCTGCTGAATCTGAATTAAGCATAGATTGGCCTATATTGCAGCAATTAGGGAACTAGTTCAAGTCGTGCCAGTTCTCATGTAGGTTCTTTTACACTGGGGACTTTTACTCTAAAATAGTGAAGAATACAGTGCAGTCTGGGCTAGGAAACAGTGGTTGAATTGAAAAGACCACGGTGGAATGAACTTTTCATTTAACAGCAGAAAAGGTTTGCAGATGAGTGCTGTGCTTTGAAAGAAGAATGTGGCATAATAGCTTGTAGGCATGACTAAACAGTATGCACGTGAAATAACATATTTATCACCAGCACGCAGGAGAATAACCGCATCAATCACACACGCGATTTGAAAATAGGAGATAAGATAAACTGACTCTAAGTGCCCGTGCATCTGATGCTGCACGAGTGGCCCGGCTTCCCCAGAATCAGAAAGCAGAGTGGTGTAGAGGAACATGTGTGCAACCTGATTTGAGCTCTCATGCCTACGGTAAATCCATTCCTCCTCTCAAAAAGCTTGGAACACTGTATGTGAAGGGGTGACTAACTTGCACTTTCAGGAATATCGCACATAACTGGAAGCCAGAAGGGCAGCTAAATTCCTGTTTTTGCCCCAGCTACTTGGTTTTGTCCCAAAAGGCACTCACTGACCCACTCATTAACGGGTAAAGCTGCAGCTTGACAAGAAACCCCCAGATGACAGTAATTGTTGCAGTCGCAGATGGAGAGCAATTAATGAAGGGTCAGAAGTTTCCAGAAGTGTGTCTGCCTGCATTAAACACCTCCTGTATGAATCTCACTGTAACCCTTGACCTAGGACCTCGATGGAGCTGGGTAAAACATAAGCAGGGGCACGTTGATTATGGTGGCTTCTCTATATTTCAAGTAAAATGAGCACTTCTGAGAATCTTTTTAAACCTTAACAAAGAGTAGAATCAGCATCACGGTGAATTATGTAATGCTGCACAGTCTGAAATCCTCTCTTACAAATCCACAACTGTGAAGAGGAACCAACTTATGAAAAAAGTTCTGATCCGATGCTCTAACACAGTCTCTACCGTGAGCAGCATGTTTTGGGACTGTTTCTTTTTTTTTTTGTAACCGACTCCAAACGACTATGCAGCTCCGCAAGCGGCATCAAATTAATTAACAATGACTTACAATACAAAGCACTTTGAACTGAGTGTGTGCTGTGAACAGAGCCAGATTGACGGGAAACTTTGACCCCGCAGGCCTCCCCACAGCAGTTGCTTATGACTTGCCTCCCTTGAATTCCCCTCTGGTGCACTGCCAGCAGCACAGACGCTATACCCTCCAGAGCTGAGTGTTTATGATTAAGTATGCAGGTGTAATGATGCGAAAACTTAATGTATGCGTCTTTTAGTGGGAGTATGTGAACAGAATTCACAAATTGCAACTAACTACTGCAAACAGATACACCCGGTTACCCATTTACAAACATATCTGAGATGAATGGAGCTGAATTATTTAAAGCATCATTATGCAACAAGACACTCTCTCTGCTAACGGGCAAAATACTTCTACAGAGAAAAACTTCACATTATTTTATTAATTGTCTCTTTTTAAGTATTTCAAACCAAAGTATGTCACGGCTGCTTAGGCAGCAGCTTTTATTTAAACATAAACTCAGTGTTAGGTATGTAGCAAGTGTTTGGATGCTGAGGACGGAACATGAACCGATGCCCCGGGATATTTAATGAGGTGCATGCAGATGTTTTAAACTCCGACCACATCTGCAGCTTGTGCACAAACTGAGGAATGACTCTAAAGCAAACTAAGCACGAGTGGAACAGTGGTGCAGTGGTTATGAATATCGCCTCATAGCAAAAGGGCCCTGGATTTGAGACTGTCAGCTGCCTGGCATCTTTATTTGTTTGGTATGTGGATGTTGTCCCTGCGCCTGTGTGGGATCGCTCCATTCTCATTAGGCTAATTAGTGATTCTAAATTGCCTGGAAGCATAAGCGGCTGTCCTTTTCTCTCTGTGATAGATGGGTGACCAGTCAAGGTTGTACCCCACCTCTTATCCTATGACAGTTGGGATAAGCTCCAGGCTAGCATGGCCCTGAACTGGATAAGGAGTTAAGAAAGTGGATAGATAGAAAAATATGCATCTAATTAAAAAGAGTAGAAAACGGTTTGTCTTAGTTTATTGTTTTTTTGTCGAAACAAATTGTGCAGGAGTGTAATTATTAATTACTAAATCTCCATCAGAGCAAGGCACATTTTCCTTCCTTAAGAAGAAAATGTAAAAGTAAATATGTAAGAAAAATTGTGTATGTTTCTGTTCTGTGTCCTGTGTACTGTTTGTTTGTATATGTGTCTTTTTGGCTGCTGTTACAACCAAATTTCCCCTTGTGGGACAATTAAAGGATTATTCTATTTTATTCTAAAATGTTGCTACCTTACAAAAATAAAAACTTCACACAAGTTTCTGTGTCACTGAAATATGGTGACTAATGAATCAACAACCCAATTATTTTCTTTTCACTAGCAGGGACCACATCCTCGGTAACGATGGGCGATGAGGGATGAGGAAGTGTGACTGGTGCTGCGGTTTGGGGAAGGCCTCGAAGGGGACTGGCGACGGCTCTCGGGCCGGGCAGATCCCCATGTACTAACGAGAAATGAATGAAGGAAAGGAAGAGAGGAGAAGAGAGGGAAAAATGAGGGGGAAGGGTGGGGCGTGAAAATGAGAACAGCAGGTATTGGAGGAGGGGGGCTTTTATAGGCTGAGGCCGGAGGGGGCGTGAAGGTAGGAGTGTTCCCACTCCTGAAATTCAGATGATATCTCCACCAAAACAGTTCCCAGTTAATGTTCTGCAATATTACTTATCAATGAAGTGACTTGTGGATTCAGCGCCATTGTGTAGCACACACACACACACACACACACACACACACACACACACACACACACACACACACACACACACACACACACACACATTCAAATATTCACTAAATGGTTGTAACACACAAAATCTTAGTCATCAGATGTCTACTACAATCACAACAGAGATATGTAATAATAAAAAGAAATTGCAAACATTTGCTGATCTTAGTATTCTGATAAAATAACAGGATGGTGAACTTTCTCTGTTGACTCAGAAAACTGGTGCATGTCTGTGACTAGTCAGCTGTAATGAAAATAAATAAACAAACACCCCCATCCCCAAATAGTATATTATGTAATGCTAATTTGGCAGAGGAACTACACCTAATTTCTGGTAATGGAGCTCACTGATTTGTTCTGTTTTTCCTCCCAATTAATCCTCTTAAAGTGAAGCGAATATTCTAATAAGCGCACAACAGTCATGTTTTTTCCCCCTAGTTTTAAGAGTTCATAAATCAGCTGCTGACAGGTGTGTCTGTATATGCATCAGTCCAGTCCAGCACCAAATCTACAAACCCTTTCCAGGAATAACTTAGTCAGAAGCAACAACAGTGAGGGGGTTGGCTATGCAAAACATCAGATAAACCGTGGGTGAGGTAAACATCTTTCTCAAACACCATGCGCATACAAATACACACAGCACACGGGGGGCTTGAGGGTGTTAGAGGTTGTTATTCATTATCCACACGACTGCATTCCAGGATTGGACAAAAAAAGAGTTATCGCCACCATCACTCTGAAGCAAGCGCATGAGAGGCAGACAGGGATTTAAGCAGGTTCTCAAACAAGATGCCCCCACCTGATAACCTCAGTGCTGCTGTTGCACTATTCCCACATGTCCTAATGCATTTACAAATGAGAGAGAGCAAGAGATGAAAGGAATGGGAAAGTGTGAAAAGGGTTGAATAGGAGGAGGGCAAGGCATGAGGAGGAAAAGCAGGAGGAGAGAGAGAGAGTGTGAACATTAACACTTAATGGAAGTGATGGAGAATGATAAGGCCACCTGCTTCTCCACTTTACAGGAAGTGACCTGTGAAGATGTGGCATCTACACCTGTGGCAGATTCAGTGTTGTCTGAGGGGGAAAGAACCTTTGCTGCTACCTCCCTCATCTCTTTTTCCTTCAGTACAAGAAATTATTGAGGAATTCCTCTTCCTTCTTTTTATTGCTCAATATCTGATTTTAGACATTTGACCTATAGATACACCACATGCACTCAGTGACTCCTTGCATCATAAACGATTACATAACTCATGTATCTACCTTGCCTTATCCAACAAAGAGAGTGGTCATGTGAAAGACCTGCCTAGAACAGACATCAACCTTTAACACATTCCAGGTGTCAAAGGTTGTTGCAAAACTCTCTTACCTTTTTTAAACTCCTCCAGCATTGCGTCAAGCTTGGTGTCATTGAACACAAAATGCAACGGGTGGCTGTAAAACTTTGTGATGGTTTTGAGCGGAGTGCAATCATCCGGGTCCACGAAGGCCAGGTCCTTGACCAAGAGCAGATCCACTATATTGGACCTCTCGCCCTCGAAAACGGGGATGCGCGTGTAGCCGCTCTTCATTATCTCGGACATGGTATTGAAGTCCAGCGTTGCATCCCCAGGAATCATGAAGCAATCCCTCAGCGGCGTCATCACGTCCTCTACAGTCTTAGTCCTGAGCTCCAGCGCGCCCTGGATGATGTTCAGCTCCTCTTTCACCAGATCGTTGTAGGGGTCCGTGACGCGCAGCATCTCCAGAAGCTTCTCTCTGTTGTACACGGTTCCTATCTCCTGTCCGAGCAGGTAGTCCAGCAGCTTACTGACTGGGTAGGACGCAGGGAAGGTAAGCAGCATGAAGAACTTGGTGAGGAATATGGTGTTGGCTCCCACAGCGAGGCCGTGCCTGGAGCAGATGGCCTGTGGCACAATTTCCCCAAAAATGACTATACCGATGGTGGACATGACAACAGCAATCAAGCCCGAACCGGCGATATCATCCAGCAAGATGGTTAGCGTGGTGTTCACTAACACGTTCCCGAGCAGAAGAGAGCATAGCAAATAATTCCCTTGGCTCCTGACCGGCTCTATTTTTTTGGCGTAATTCTTCTCCCTTTCCGTGCCGCAGTTCTGCACTATCTGGAGTTCCATGGGGTCCAGAGCCATGAGCCCCAGGTTCAGCCCGCTGAACATACCGGACAGGCAAAGCAACATGGAGATGAAGATGACCTGGAGCCAGAAAGGCAGCAGAAACTTTTTCTCCTCCACCACTATCACTTTGGTGTCATCCCCATCGTGGTAGATCCAGGTGTTCTCCGTCCGCGGGTCGTGCATCCCGGCCACGGCTGGTGTCGAGGTGGCGATGCAAAGGTAATACGTTTTACTCCTCTCCGTCTTTCGCAAAGGTTTGACCTCAATTTCAACTATACCGGATGTCTTTCGATTCAGGATGATGTAGGGCAATATCATTATATCCGAAGTCCTAAAACCACAGGGGTGCAAGCCGGACGAGTCCTCCTGGCTCTGGTTATCCCCCGAGGAGCTGTCAATGCTCCCAATCACCCGGCTCCGCTCATGTTCCGTGAAAGCAATTTTGGACCAGGTCTCGTTGTTGATGTTCTGCCCGTACACTCTTAATTTTACCCGAGAGCGCTCACTCACCCGCAGGTAGCCCTTATCCATGAAGGAAATGTCGTCCGTGTCCTCCAGTCGGAGCCCTATGATGACGGTCTCCTCGGACCCTTCCTTGCCACTTGTCGGGGTGACACAGCAGCCAGTGACAGTTAAGAAAATCATCGCCAAAGCTCGGACCCGGTTAAGTGACGCCATTTTTGCAGCGGTGGGTGCTTGGGATAACGGTTCTGCCATATTGATAACAACTGGCAACCAACCTCCTGAATGAAAAGGGCTTTTAAAAATCAGAGCCAGTCGGAGTCCGCCTTCATCTCCGCCCAGGGTTGCCGTGACTTGTGCATCGGGACCTGCTCGTTCCCACTACGTGTCCGACACTGATGACTCGCGAGCGCAGGCTTACGGGCCAACTCGTGCCTCCCCTGGTGTCCCCGATACAGGCGACGGCGACGACCAATCGGGAGGTTCCGCTGGCCGGGAGGCGGGGCGTCCGCAGCCTCCTTGACGAATCAAATTCCAAAACAAGTGCACCTCATGTTAGGAGACAGATAGGACTTTACTCGTGACTTCTTAAAACATATCATGCTAGAAAAGACAACCACAATACCCGGTCTAAATGTTTAAAAAAGGCACGTGCAAAGATTAAAGGTTAACTAAAATAAATACTACAACATGTTTTATCTATATAGACTATCAAAGGTTGGGACATGTTAATTTGTTTTCCTCCTATCGCATTGCATCATACTGCATGCTGAAACTCCGAAGCACTATCTATATCATGTCTCATTTTAATGACAGGTATTACAGTGGACAGTAATATGTTCTTAGACTGACTAACTTGAAGAGGTTAAAGTTGTCAAAACCATTAAACACATATACATATACGTCATTGAGATGTGTAATACAAAAAACAATTTCTTTAATACAATTATCTCTTATTAGACTATTTATCTTTTCCCCCTTTAAACTTAAAATGAAACTAAAGCGAGAGATCCTGACCACCATGTCTTGAACTGGTCCCCTTAACCAAAGCTTTTCCCAAATACAAATGTGCATTTGTACCTTTAGAAATAATGCACTACATCATAGGAGCAAAGATGAAAATAGAAGAGTCATTTCATTAATTAATATTTATTGTGTTTTATCAGAAATAACACATAACCATCACAATAATGAGAAATAATTTGTACACTTTTGTTGAAGCATATCTTAAAGCCAGTCTGCAAAACAATTAAGCACCGATTTACTAAAACACAGGTTTTAAGGGAAGTAAAAAGTATTGTGTGAATAAACAATGTCAGTTTTATGGGTAAAAAAATAATTAGACTAAGCAGGCATATGACAAAATGAGGCACAAATGAAGAAGTTGCTCTTCTTAATACTGCTCATGGTTGTTAAAAGGTTTTAAATTTGTTGCATTTTTATTTTACCTTACTAAAGTTTTCCTTTTATCTATACAATATAATTATGTTAATGAATTGTTACCATATTTAATCCTTTCATAAAATATTAACTGGGAGCACTTGCAGAACCCTTAAATCCCTCAAAGTGATATTGTTATCTTGTTTGCGCAAGATAATTTATAGCCTAGGTACTCAACATGTGGCCTGTGGACCAGTGTCAGACTTCAAAAATGTTATGTGGCTTCTAATCACCCTTGATTCAACAACAGTTCAGTCAAAACCAATGGATAGTACCGCTGAAAACTAGAAGCAGGGAGCAGATCTCTTCAATTTTAACTATTTTCTTTGACATTATAGCAAAATAAACCACCCTAACCTTAATTTAAAAAATAGTTGGTACAATTTAACAACCACCTCACTCTGATAAGACAAACTAAAATTATTTGATGTGAGATTTCTTTTCCTTATGGTCCTAAATCATATGCTGGCTCCTTAAATTGGCTCATATGCACTTGAAGCAACTTCAAATACAAACACTTTGATTACACAATAAAACATTTTAAAGTCATCAGCAGAACTCATTTCTCTGCAGGCCATACACTTGTAGTCCTTCACATAGTCATTCAGTATGTGAAGCAAATGGTGGCTTTGTGTAATTGCAATGCAGGGTGTTCCAAAGTGAAACTAAAACTTGACCAGCTGAGATGTCTCCATTATACACTGGGTGGGTGAAGTTGTTTGAGCAACCAGTATCTATTAAATTATGATCTACCCACAAGGTGTTTATTGTTTATCGATGTAATGAAGTTGTGAGGTCATATATGAGGAACATGATTATGTTTAATTAAAATGAATTAATTAATACTCATGGAAGTTCACCAAACATGTAGACATTATTGGTAGGCAGGAAGCTGAGCCTGTTTCTTTGTGCTCTTCCCACCATCATTTGCAGCAGCCAGCAGACTGTGTGCTGCAGCATCCCCCAGTGGCTGATGCAGGGCCTTGCACACCCAACTTCAGGGCCAGCTCAAAAGGGTCCTCAATGCCAGCCTGTATGAATAATTCAGCCAAGCAGAAGCATTAAAAGAACAAGCACCCAGTTACAAGAATGTATCATGTAACATTTGTGTTTCATCCCAAATCACTGTAAGCAAGGTCACAAAATTGAAGAAGTGAATCCAGGTACTATTACGGTACATTATAACAGAACACCGGCTCCTCTACACAGAGTCTTGTTATGGCCCTGTGCTTCCTTTATCAGTTACTGTTTGTTCATTAAGTCACAATTTCAAAGCAGCTGTTCTTTCCATGAATAAGACCAAAGGCTTTTTTATTACTATTATCAGCACACTGCTGTAGTGATTACAGAAAACTCTTCCAGACGAGACTTCACACTGTCCAAACTGTTAATAATGAGGTGGATTTTGATAAGCCTTTACCATTTTAATTTACTTCTATTTCTCATATCAGAAGAGAAAAAAAAATCTTTAATGAGCGGTTAACAAGTTAGAGAACTCATTTTTAAAAAAATGTAAAGCGGTGCTATTAGAGGTGTATGTGCATAAAATGATTGCAAGCCCTGATGAAATGGTATTCTATTAGCTGAGTGTAGAACATTCCTTCTTGTTCAAGGTTCCCCAGCATGACTCCACAGTCTGGTTATGAGTCCAAGACAGCTGCTTGACCTTGTGCTTGTGCATGTGTGTATGTATGTTTGAGCGGTACGTGAATGTCCAAGAATGTACAGCATGCAGAAGCACATGCATGTGTGTTTGTGAGCGCAGTTTGACAGAGGCGCTCTGCCCTCTGGGCGTGTCACACAAATTGATACCAGAAACATACTGACCCCTAATGTGTAAAAGAGACATCCAAGAATTTAAACACAACACTGACCTTAGGTTTGACTCCACAGGGCCCAGTGGGGCCCCCCAGTGGCTGGAAAGTAAAGTCCTCTGCAAATCTGGAATGTGTCAGTATGTTGGCCACCTCTCCATCCACCTCCACAACTTCATTGGCCTACAAAATACATCCAAATCTGAAATCATTTGCACAGTTTAAGCGAGTAGAAGGCTGATGTATATTCTAATTCAGAATATACAGACCATGAAGGTGTACTGACAGTCAAACTGGAAACTATCCTCTGCCCCTGTAATGCCACCATTATATATGACTTTGCAGTTCTTGGTGTTCCCCTTGGGGACCTTAAACAAGCGGTATGTGGCAGAAACAAACTTGAAGTCACCTGTATTAAACACACAAGATTGAAATTAAAAAAATTAATAAATTTCAGGTCATGCAAGAAGGTTAGCAGCTCTCAAAATGTAAAATAACTTGGAATCTTGTAATGTTACATTAGTTGTAACTGTAGCTACATAAATATAGGTTAGGAGAAAACCAGCAGTGACATAATAGTGCAAGCTAACTTAGTAATGTTTATTTGTAGGGTTAATCTATAAAATGTTCTTCTTTAAGAACTTGTGCAAAAGGATTCTCTGATAGCATCATTCATGTCGATTGTGCCTGTATGTACAACTGACATGAATGTCACTGGATATTTACTCTTTTCCAGAGCTCTGTAAACTCCAAAGATGGCTGTGTGGGAAAATCCCAGTAGATCATCAATTTCTGAAATAATCATACCAGCTTATCTGGCACTAACAACCACGCCACATTCAAAGTTACCTAAATCACCCCCCCCCCCCCCCCCCCATTCTGATGCTCGGTCTGAACTTCAGCAGGTCATCATGACCATGTCGACATGCCTATGCGCACCGAGCTGCAGTCATGTGATTTACTGACTAGATATTTGCATTAAAAAGCAGCTGAACAGATGTACCTAACAAAGTGGCTGTTGAGTGTAATTCTGTATCAAGCAAATAATGCAAAAGTCAAGCAAGTAAAAAAGCTGTCAAACCAAGAATGTCCTGCAGTTCCTTGTTGTCAACAGTGATGACACTGGCCGTAACCAGCCGTGGGGGGCTGAAGCCCACTTTTTCAGCCAATTGTAGGAGATCCTTCCAGCAGAGTGCTCCAGCAAGGCACTCACCTGCAAAGATAAAACAGACTATGATATTCTGGTGGGTGCTTGTCAATTTATGGCAGTAGAATATTAATTAGACGCACCCCATAACACTTTGTGATTTTTAATTTCCTCTGTTAGTCTTCCATTGCTGTAAATGTCACTGAAGTACAGCTCACCACCATCCTAATGAGGAAAAATGAGAAAGTGTATGTAAATGTGTAAATATTTGCTTAGCTTTGCTCTCATAGTTTTATGATTGAAGATTTAATAACAATATTTAAAAAATGAGAAGCAGCGTACCTTAAGTACTTTGTAAGCTTCAGTCAGTACCAGCCTCTTGTCTGGAGAAAGATTCACCACACAGTTGGAGCTAAGCAAAAGCAGAAGATGTTCAAAACTGTTATTCTATGATTATATATTGTTAAACTGCACACAAAAAAGGATTAGTAAGACACCTTACATAATTACATCAAACGAGTCATTTTCCAGACCTGCCTCGGTCAAGGCTTCGATGTAGCCTTGGACAAAATTTATAGTTGGCTTCTTGTAGCCAAACTCTTTCATATGATGGTCCACATAGGTCCTGGCCAACTCGAGCTGGAATTTAAAAAGGAAAAAAAAAAAAGGTATTTATCAGAATTTATCAGTATCACTCAATAAGTCCAAAACTTTTTGGTTGTATTTAAGGCATGCATGCATACAGAACAGAGTTTTGTCTTTACAAATTAAGAAGTTGAAAAATCTTCACTTAGAAGATTTTAACAGCCTTAAATAGAGTTTTGGAGATATTCTGAGTTCAATTCAGTATCATTTAACCATCAGCTAGGATGCACCGATTAATCATAAGGCCAATGCAGCGATACGGATGTTCAATACCTGGCCATCAGTCATGTCAATACCAGTGACATGTCCCTTCTCACCCACAAGCTGACTCAACATATAGCAGTCCCTCCCACTTCCACTGCCCAAATCTAGTATCCTGCAGCCCTCTAAGCATTCTGGCACAACCAAACCACAGCCATAGTACCTGTGGGAGACAAAAACATATCAGGTTCACTGATTTTGAAGTGTGACTAGAAGAACAGAGAGGTCAGCAACCCACTAACCTAGCAGTGATTTCAGGGTGTACTTTCTTCAGTGCCTGGCGAATGAAGTCAGGGGTGGGCTGGACTGGAGCCACACAGGCATTGGTCTTTAGGTCTGAGGTTTTCTTCAGCCTCTTGCCATAATAATTCTTTTTTGACAAAAGAAATCTTGGTAACAGTAGCTCCTCATTATGAAGCAGACTATTTATTTATAAATAAACAGTTTGTTTGCGCCCGTTGTCTCAGCAACATAAATAAAATCCTTTGGGACCCATCTCACCATGATGATGCACTGTTTGAACATCTACCTTCAGGCAGACGTTTCAGAGCCATAAAGACATAATAGACTAAGGAGCTTAGTCTGTTAAGCTTTTATCCCTCAGCCATCAACATGCTGAAGACTGCTAAATTACGGACAACCAGATTCAATACAACTTACATATACAATGTTTACATTGTTACAGCATGATCTCATGTTTACATGTTTACAATTGTAGTTACCCTTGGTATTTAAGCTAACACCAGCAAACGGGAAGAAGCACAATATGGAAACGATTGTGTGTGTGTGTGTGTGTGTGTGTGTGTGTGTGTGTGTGTGTGTGTGTGTATATTTAAAAAAAATTTTTTTTATATATATATATATATATATATATATATATATATATATATATATATATATATATATATATATATATATATATATACACACACACACACACACATAGATATATAGATAGATAGGTATATATACACTAATTTCTATTCTTCTTTTGCACTGAGGTAATTGCACCTCAATTTCCCTGTTTAATGTTTCATTGCTATAATGTCAATACAAATTGTGATTCTGATACTGTCTGACTCTGAGGCTGCATTGGAAACTGACCATACAAGCAATGGAACAAAACTGCTGGACAGACACCTTAATGAGCACAACTACGGCTAACATGTGTTTATTTTTAAATGACAGATGATCTGTACAAACAGATCATTTACTCATCAGGGGCCAGATCTGTTTTAACAGTTACATAAATACTGAAAATAGGCTAACAACACTCTGTCATGAGCAGTCCCACTACCGACTGGTGTTATTTTACCTTCACATCCACGTGAATCGTGCTATCAGAGAATCCCTTTGGACACGTACTTTAAAAAAAGAAAAGAAAAAAGAAAACATGAGTTACAGATTAGCCCTCCAAATACACGTCAGTAAGTTAGCCTACGCCAAGTCACTGCTAGTTCTCTGCTGACTTAAACTGATGTAGCTTTAGTTACAAGTAAGGTCACATTACAAGATCACAAGTTATTTTAGTCTTTAACTTGACACTTTATGACTATTGTTTCTTTAAAATAACCGTGTACGTATCATAACAACATTAAAGGTGAAGGTTCAACCTGACACACGTCACTCGCTGAATTTAGAACAGCTGCAGCTTGAAATTGGACAATGCACAAGGATTAGGCTGTTTTTACCTCTTTCCATGGTCCATGGTTACATTACGTTCGCTTCCCAAGTAAAGGAAAATCTCAGTGTGCTGTCAAGTTTCCTTACTTTGAACGAACATTGTGCGTTTCACTTCCTGTTTTACCAGCGCGCCCTCTACTTGCCTCACTGCCTAACATAACAGCAACAATGTGACAGCATTTCACATTGTTGCTGTATTAATTCAATGCATTTGATTTGATTTAATAGAAACAAGGCTATCGATTTCATGGGGATTTCCAAGAGGAAGCATGGGACACTCCCACCAATCATTCAGCTCAATAATAATAGATAAATAATTAAAACTAGGAGTTACAGAATATAATAATATTATACTATATTATAATGTTGCCTTCTTGTTAAATGGTAAGGTGCCTTCCATATGTGGTCAGTGACGGTTTATCAGTTTACAATAAAAACAGCTGTCCACCTGCAAGTAAACCGTTTTTATTATATGTGGCAAAAGTGCCACAGTTTCAAACTGGAACATACACAGCATTATAGGTGCATAGCAGCATATGGGAGGCTACTAAAAGTCAAAATTCAAATTTTGACAAAGTTAGACAACCTTCTGGGAAAGTACTAAGGAGTGCTTGTGATATTGTACAAAATCCTAATTACATGTGTATGGGACTTTACACATATGCCTGATGGATGGAGATGCCATCAGGCACCCCCAGGATGGACCCTGCCTTTCACCCAATGACAGCTGGGATAAGCTCCAATCAGCTTGTCAGTGGCTGATTAGCGCCATTTGTTAGGAACCTTGACCTCTACAATAACATCACTCAGTAGAACCACTCTGAAATTAAGTCACGGACACAGTGATTGACTACAATTAAGCATTTTTATTGAACATACATCCATCTTAGTTGTCATAATAAATGGCTTATGTCAAGAAGTGCAAAACCACACACACTTATGAAGAAAGAAAAATGTCTTTGGCGAGATGCCCCTGATCTTGTTAACAAATTACCTACTGTACTGTTAGTTAAACGTACCCTTCACACAACTTCAGTTTAAGTCTCAGAAGAACTTAAGTCTTTCTCAACAAAAAAACAATAATACCCACAAGAAGAAGAAGAAGAAAAAAAAAAAGAATCTGTCCATAATGATAAAGATAATGATTTCATAAAAATGATTAAAGCAACTATTTGGTTCATGAACATGTTACAGAATGTTGTACATGATTTGTAATATAAAGTGGTTTTGAGATTTTATACAGTTCCGTTATTTTTTCAAAGAATCAGACAATATGAAAAATAGCTCATCTTTCGACGACATGTACCACAATTACACAATGACATCTTCTAGCTTGCGGAAAGCATTAACGGATAAAGCACTTTCGAGTTTGTTTAGGCTTTGATGGGCAAAAGTCAATCAGCTTAACTGTTTATGCAGAAAGTTACTTTCCTTTTGTGCTGGAAATTCTGGGAAACCATTTTCTCCTCGAGCCGTAAAACTAACGGCTGAAACATTTGTGCTTTGCAGAATTGCAATTTGTGCATCTTTTCAGGTACTCCAAGTAGATTAATTGCATGGCATAATGGTGTAGTCTCATCAGTTGTGGCTACTTAAAGAGATTAGACATAGATTTCTTTGTGGAGGTTTCACAAGGCATCTTTTATTTGTGTTTATCATCTATGGCATACCACTAGAAGCTCAGGAGGCTAGATTGTCAGCATTCAAACTCCTAAAATAACGGGAACTGACAACTATATTCTTTTCCTCTACCACATTGTCTTTGTTTTGTAACAGCAGTGCAGCATTATACATATTGTACCATGCTGTACCATAATAGTCTCATAAAGGTCCTGTTGTGCAACAGCTTATTTTTAAGATACTCTGGTATCCATAACAGCCAATGACTTATTTCATTACCTTATGCTCATGTCTAATAAGAAACTAATCTCTAATCTTCCCACTAATATGTACATGTATATATTTTTTTGACTGCTTATCCAACTACAGTTACAAGGTTACTGGAGCCTGCCACATCAGACATTATGTACATCCTGGACACGTCTCCATTCAAACTCAAACTTAGGGATAGAAATGTAAATTTACCAAAGATGGAAATTGAAGCACCATGCCGAAAACCACACAAGCTCAGAAAGAACATGCAAACAGAGAAAGGCAGGTTCAAACTGCTCTGTTGGGTTAAATACTTATGTTAAAAGTAATTTGTGTGCAAACTCCTTGCTTCATAACCATAGCCTTTATTAAATCCTCATTTTAATACAAACTTATACGGGATGAATGTCTAAATGAAGAAAACATATATATATACACATTAAAAGTAACATTTCCTTTCTTGATTGAACAGTACAAATGCAGATGACTGGAAATATAAACCCTGGTTTTAAAAAAAAAAAAGAAAAGAAAAAAAAAAGAAGTCACTTTTCCAGTTGACTAAAATTAGCCTTAATGTGCCTTCAATGAGACGTTAAATGTTTCATGTATGAATAGCAAAGCTGAATAATGTCAAAACTGCGGTGATATGAAAATTCTATACAAATAGTGTTAAAAGTTATGATGTTTTTTCACTGTAAAGCTGGTGAAGGTGATAATTCATTAAAGTGACTTTAAAATGTGAGGTGTGATGTTGCCCGTCTCACGTGTAATCTCTATGAAGCTTAACATTCAGTTCATGTTTTTGGTACCTGCTTTCTCTGGGTCTCTCAACATAATGGAAGCCTAGCATTGTCCATCAAATTTCTGCATTTTTAAGGGGGTAGGCACATACTACAAACATTCAACAAATCAATTTTAAAAATGATTGTATACAAAACAAATCTGCTGCATTCCCTACTAACATTTCAGAGGTCCATTTCTCACACATTACAACAAAATGGTAAGAAGGTAATTATCTACTGCTAATTTAAGACTAGATTTAAACAACCGTAGCATCTGCAAGATAAATACCATTTGTGCAAAAGAGGAACTGTTCTCATGAAGATTTGTTAATGCACTAACACTTCCCTATCACTAGTGAGACTTACATAGCAACAAAAACAGACAAAAGGCAGCATGGTTTTGAACTGCTGAAAAAGCACTTTAGAAACATGAGTCTAACAGGACATCCCCCAAAGTCTTGTTCTGACATCCCTGTACAATATCAGCTTACATAAACACATACTTTGGGTAAATCCACATCATACTTGTCCAAAAATGTTTCTGCTGTGTGTTGTTTTATTACATAGTTCACTACCTGCAGAGAACAAATAGCTTTGCAGAATTGTTGCAAGCACCTGGCAAAGAGAGCTACATTCATCCTAGGCAGTGAACGTCCTGTTCTGACAGCACAACTTCAGCCATCATATGTATCAGTAGCTTTTGTTGTACGAGAAGGGCAAATGAAGGACTCTGTGTGCGTAGTCTGAAGTCCCAATTGCCACAGGATATTAAAGGGCCTTACAGACCAAATATAACCCAAAATACACAGGTTAAGGCCACTGTTCCACACAGGAGCGTGCTTTTTCAACCTCTGGATCTCAGACAATTTTTAGCAGAGATCCTACTTGCTGCTCCCTCACTTCTCACTTGTTTTATCTAAGATGCACACATTCATAAAAAAGACTTAGAAAGCAAACACTTCCTGAAGTACAAAAACAGTGTAGTGCTCTCCTTCCCTCATGACAAAGGTGTGTTAACTTTGCTTCAGCCCTGTGGCTCAGTGCTGGTGCTGTGTGCTGGTCCTTCCTGCTCATTGATGGTGTGGAGGAGGAGGCACAAAGGAGGGTTTAGGGAGCCACTACTTATCTGGTGAGCAGGCTGGGGACTTCCTGTTGGCCCACATCCAGGCCGCCTATCAACTTCCCCAAGAGCCTGCTCCTCCTCCACACAGAAGGAGGCCTGATGGCTGCAGCTGTCACAGAATTCGCCTGCTTCCTCCTCTTCCTCGTCAGCTTTCTCATGCCCCAGAAGGCTCTCTAGCTCCCTTAACTCCTTGCTTTCCTGGCCTGTACTTCCAGCTCCACTACAACCACTGCTCCCACGTGTGCCACACACACACACCTCAATCCCAGAATCACCTGTAATTCGCCGCCTCCTTCCACTGGGGAGTCGCTCTTTGTCCTCAACACTACCATCTGACAGGCTGAGATCCTTCAGCAGGGGGTTCTTGCAGGAGTCATCCCCACTTTCGCTTAGTTTTTCCTGGTTGGCGAGTCCCTCTCTGCTAAGCCCTTCTGAGAGCAGTATCACGCCTGAATTTTGTGCCGTTTGCACGGACTTGGTGTCAGGCTTTGGCCTCAAGTCTAAGGTGGGAGGTTGTGGTTCCTCTATGGTGGGCCTACAACACAGGCTATCAGAGACTGGGGGAACTGGGGAAGGCTGAATGGCTGTACAGTGTCCTTGCTGCTGCTCAGGAGCCAGTGGACTAGAAGCCACTGAGGATGGGCCAGTCTGTAAGGCACTGTAGGGAGGGGGAGGAGTTGGCGGCCGGTTGACCACCTCTTCATATTCAGGTAGGAGGTAGTTTGGCAGAAACCCTATAGGAAAAGAAAAAAAAATGCTTTAAAAAGGCTATAAAAGCACATGAATAAATACATGCCATGCACACCACTGATTATACACACAGGTTTCTGACCTGCCAAAAGAAAAAAAAAGACACTTTGACCTCACTGAACTCCCCAGACCAGAATTCAGACAGTTCCAAAACAAAGCAATAGGGTAAAAATGTGACAACAAAAGCTTATTTGTGGGTCAAGTGTGTGCTGAGGGCCATTGTAATCTCACGTTACAACAGTGGCAAGGTACCAAGACAACAATGTTGGTCATTTCCTGTAAACAGGGAAGGTTCTGGCAACACCACAACATGTGGAACCATAGAAAGAGTTCCCTGTAAACTGCATCTGTGACAGGTTCCACTGTGTAGTAGGTGCAAAGCCATTTTTTTAAACAAGTTTAAGAATAGTATGTGCAATTTTTTTCAGTAAAAGCAGCTGCAGCTATCAGTTATTTTATTAATCGAGTAACCTATTCATTCATTAATCATGTAATCAGATAAGAAATTTGTTTTTCTTATTAATGAGCAATAATAAATACTCAAAAGTTGCAGTTGATCTGCATATTTCCAATAAACTTCTGTTGAGTTACAGCTGATTTTTCTATGTATAAAACAAACTTCGGTGGAGGGAGTTACAAAGTTTGCTTCTTATCACCTTGGGAGTTTGTTGATCAGGTGCTTTGATGAAGAACCCGAGATTTTTACCCAGTAAACAGCGCTGCTGTTATGGATATTAGAAACACATTTTCTTTCACTCAACCTGAGCTCACCGTCTTAATAGCGGCTCCACCTGTTTGCTTTGTACCAACTCCACGTTAAACTGTGCCAGTGTCATCATCTCTGCTGCCGTTGTGTTATCATTGTGTGTGGGCTTAATGTTGTCAAACTTTTCATTGCTCCCAAATATGTTTGTATTGCTGGTCTGTTTTAGTCGCAAATGTGACTCGCGTTTCCATTGCGACAGTGGCATGCTACAGATCTGTGTGTTAAACGAAACACTTAAGCAAAGAATTTGTGTCGAGAAATATTTATCGAATCACTCGGTTAATTGTTGCAGCTCTAGTTTTGGAACAAATGATAAATACTGTACTAACTGTACTGTATTGATGTGTACTCATGTTCCATTTAATAACCATCACTATTAAGAATAAAAATCTCAAATGCATTTCTTACTGTAATTCTAGAGCTGATACCAGTTGACTTAATTCCATGTTCACCGATTTCTCAAAACTTTGGATTGTTGACCAAATAATAGGAAACTGAGCCTGTTTTAAACTCTTGTGAGCAGTCTTAAACCAGTTCACAATTTTTGGATTGATCCTAAAGGATTAATAAAGTAACAGTAATTACTTTACAGTGGGGCAAAAAAGTATTTAGTCAGCCACCGATTGTGCAAGTTCCCCCACTTAAAATGATGACAGAGGTCAGTAATTTGCACCAGAGGTACACTTCAACTGTGAGAGACAGAATGTGAAAAAAAAAATCCATGAATCCACATGGTAGGATTTGTAAAGAATTTATTCGTAAATCAGGGTGGAAAATAAGTATTTGGTCAATAACAAAAATACAACTCAATACTTTGTAACATAACCTTTGTTGGCAATAACAGAGGTCAAATGTTTACTATAGGTCTTTACCAGGTTTGCACACACAGTAGCTGGTATTTTGGCCCATTCCTCCATGCAGATCTTCTCGAGAGCAGTGATGTTTTGGGGCTGTCGCCGAGCAACACGGACTTTCAACTCCCGCCACAGATTTTCTATGGGGTTGAGGTCTGGAGACTGGCTAGGCCACTCCAGGACTTTCAAATGCTTCTTACGGAGCCACTCCTTTGTTGCCCGGGCGGTGTGTTTTGGATCATTGTCATGTTGGAAGACCCAGCCTCGTTTCATCTTCAAAGTTCTCACTGATGGAAGGAGGTTTTGGCTCAAAATCTCACGATACATGGCCCCATTCATTCTGTCCTTAACACGGATCAGTCGTCCTGTCCCCTTGGCAGTAAAACAGCCCCATAGCATGATGTTTCCACCCCCATGCTTCACAGTAGGTATGGTGTTCTTGGGATGCAACTCAGTATTCTTCTTCCTCCAAACACGACGAGTTGAGTTAATACCAAAAAGTTCTACTTTGGTTTCATCTGACCACATGACATTCTCCCAATCCTCTGCTGTATCATCCATGTGCTCTCTGGCAAACTTCAGACGGGCCTGGACATGCACTGGCTTCAGCAGCGGAACACGTCTGGCACTGCGGGATTTGATTCCCTGCCGTTGTAGTGTGTTACTGATAGTGACCCTTGTTACTTTGGTCCCAGCTCTCTGCAGGTCATTCACCAGGTCCCCCCGTGTGGTTCTGGGATCTTTGCTCACCGTTCTCATGATCATTTTGACCCCACGGGATGAGATCTTGCGTGGAGCCCCAGATCGAGGGAGATTATCAGTGGTCTTGTATGTCTTCCATTTTCTGATGATTGCTCCCACAGTTGATTTTTTCACACCAAGCTGCTTGCCTATTGTAGATTCAGTCTTCCCAGGCTGGTGCAGGTCTACAATACTTTTCCTGGTGTCCTTCGAAAGCTCTTTGGTCTTGGCCATGGCGGAGTTTGGAGTCTGACTGTTTGAGGCTGTGGACAGGTGTCTTTTATACAGATGATGAGTTCAAACAGGTGCCATTCATACAGGTAACGAGTGGGGGACAGAAAAGCTTCTTACAGAAGACGTTACAGGTCTGTGAGAGCCAGAGATTTTCCTTGTTTGAGGTGACCAAATACTTATTTTCCACCCTAATTTACGAATAAATTCTTTACAAATCCTACCATGTGAATTCATGGATTTTTTTTTCACATTCTGTCTCTCACAGTTGAAGTGTACCTCTGGTGCAAATTACTGACCTCTGTCATCATTTTAAGTGGGGGAACTTGCACAATCGGTGGCTGACTAAATACTTTTTTGCCCCACTGTATTTTAGGCTTTTTGCTTTAAATACAACAAAGACACATTATCATCTCCTTAAAGAGAGCTCAAAAACACTGCAGAGTTCATTTGTTATGTTCACCACTATAACCAACTCTAGTTCACTTGAAACTGTTCATGCAAACCAATGAAATGATGAAACCTTAAATACATAATTGCTCAGTTACGATTAAAAAAAAAAAAAATGCTTAATAAATAGTAAAAATATCAACATCAGATTTTGTTGTTTTGTTTCTCTTGCTGTTGTTGTTGTTGTTGTTGTTTTTTAAGATTTATATAATGTGGGTGTATGTGGTGGCAGAGCTTACTGAAGTAAAAGGGCACAGAGGGGTAGTTGTGTGCTTCACGGTAAGCAATGAGGTTGATCTCGTGCTGCCGTTGTTGCTGCTGTAGTCTGTGTTTGGTGCGGCGATGATGACATACACAGCAGCAGCTTAAAATGAAGATGATTGCCCACACCAACCAAAACCCTAAAATCAGAGGAAGAGCAATTTAGTTTAGTTAATACATGTGAATACAATGTGACTTTTTTAATATTAAGCAAAACAACATAGTTCAAAGTGGGCAAAAATGTGCTCTCCATTATCCATGTGGTGATGTAACAAGTGCCTGCTGCTAACACAAACATAACATTGCAGATCAAACAGTTCAACACAGTGAAACATCTACACGCTTATACTATGCTATAAACAACTATGTATGCATTGCATTATAAGCTTTACACCATGAAAATCCATTTAAACATCAGAGTTCCTTCTTATCAGTACAACAGAGTACTGACAGATTTTCATTCTTTTTCACTTTGGCACCAGAGCTGTATGACGTCAGCACCCCAATTTCTACATAGTTTTGAAGGCATACCATATAGACGTCTTTCAGGCTA
The DNA here is from genome assembly GCF_057381845.1 of Rhamphochromis longiceps. NCBI lineage: Eukaryota > Metazoa > Chordata > Actinopteri > Cichliformes > Cichlidae > Rhamphochromis > Rhamphochromis longiceps. The sequence continues at coordinate 37,455,133 of NC_140562.1, read as the reverse complement.
CTTAGCCTGAAATATTCTGTTTTGACCTCATAGTATAATGAGTGCTAATAACTGGATCCATTTCAAAATGTGGAGGTTTGCAGGACATCAACATAAAAAATTATAAAAGAAAGCTGACTTGGATTAGGTGTGGGTGATATATCACATATACTTCACGTATGAAAAGTTTTTACATGTACGATGGTTAAAATGGCTCTATCATAGCCACTGAGTATAAATTGCCATGGCAATATTAAGCTGTCTGCATGTAACTCACTGTGAACACACACCCCCTACCCAATGCTGCAAATGGATCACTAATCCAATTCCAACTGGAAATTTTTTACCTGGCACCCTGTGCTGAGCATGCGTGTTTAGATTCTACCAGATGGGGGGAAAAAAACAAAGACAAAAAAAAAAACAAATATGGCGACAGCAGGCGTTTCAGACAAGTGAAGGAATTAGACTGTAACTGCAGAGGAGTCAGATTAACTAGTTCCAAAGAGAAACAGCACTGGATCAATAATCTGGCAGTGGTTTGGACTTCACAAAGAGGACGTCGAAAAAAGGCAGTAATTGCAAAACATGCCATAAAATCCATTGCCACAAAAGGGTGTAGTGCTAGGGCTGGGCGATATGACCCAAAATTCATCTCGATATTTTTTAGCTGGATGGCGATATAAGATATATATCTCGATATTTTTTTTAAAGCCATAAAGTAAGAACAAAAAGAGAGTTCTTAGTCAATAGGGGTGGGGGAAAAAATCGATACTGTGTAGTATCGTGATATTTTGTTTGCTAATAATGTATCAATACAGGGACAGCAGAAATCGATATTTTGTTACTAAAAAGGTTTTTGTGCTCAGAGCATGTTGATCCTTTTTCTGAGCAAGAATCCTGACATTCCTTCACTGTCCAAATGTGTTTAACTTTTTTTTTGGCAGCAATAAACATGACAGTTTACTTATTTTAATTTAAGACATGTTTTATTTTAATTAAGTTTAAAACTTTTTTATTTAATGTAAATTTATATTTTGTTTTAATTTACTTTCAAATTCTTCAGTTGCTGAGTGGGCTGCATAGTTTTCATAAATTGCTTAGTTCAGAATAGCTATAATTGTACCAGATGGTTGCATTCAGTTAAGTTGGACTAGACTGTAATACAAACCGTTTAGTTTGTCAACAATAAAACTGACTGAAATGAGAGAAAGACTGAGTGCGAGACTTTGATATTAGATAAAATGAATATTGATAAAGTTTACCTTTATGTACAGAATCTGAATATATATATATATATATATATATATATATATATATATATATATATATATATATATATATATATATATTTATTTATTTATTTATTTATTTATTTATTTTTTTTAAATCGCAATAATATCGTATCGTGCGTTAAGTATTGTGATAATATTGTATCGTGGGATGTATGGTGATTCCCACCTCTATTAGTCAAAGCTGTGTCCCAGATGTCACACAGGCACTTTTATTAAGCCTATTCATTACAGCATAGATGTACATGATAGAAACTACTCAAAAATAAATTATGAGCATTTATTAAATAATAATGCTCCATAAATAAAAGAAAACTGTGTTGTTTTTGTGCATAACAAAGAGCTCACAATTGTGCAGTCAAAATGTAAACTAAAAGACGCCGAGCATAATAACAGACAGATTTCACAGCTGCTCTGTTCCCAACAAACTCCAGACTGACAGCCTGGAGTTTGAAATCCGCTTCGTAACCATGTCTCTTAACAGGTGCCATTTATGGTCCTTATACACACACAATACGGTAATATTATGTTGAAGCACAGTACGTATCACTCCGCGAGGCTCCTCGGTAGCTGTAATGCTCCGACAATCCATCAAGCGGTGCAGCTCCGTAGCTTACCAAAGTCATACTCAAACATTTTTGACAGATTGCTGAGCGCCGTGTACCACATAAAATCGGTTCGCGGTCATCAAGCACAACCAGAATTCATACATAAGGCGCGCTGTCAACTTTTGAGAGAATGAAAGGATTTTAGGCTGTGCAGCCCCTCTGGGCTGCATGGCGTTGGCGTGGTTAGCTCGTTAACACGTTGACGCCGTCCAGCTCCACGCACGGGGCGATGTGCAGTAACTCGTTAACGGAGATTTGCCGTGTCCATCTTGTCGCTGCCTGCAGGTGAAGTGATGGGGGAGGAGGGGGAGTTGTGTTCAGTGAAGGAGAGGCGAGGTCGAGTAACGTTGCGTAAAGACAAAAGTGAACGAAAGACAGGCAAACTTGTGGCTTCAAAAAAAGATTTCAATTAGTATACCGGTACAATTTTAAGCACTATATAGTTGAAAATAACATTTGTTTTTGGAGGTTACTTAAACATATCGTGATATAGCCAAAAAAATATTGTGATATTAGATTTTCCTCATATCACCCAGCCCTGCTAATACAGTCTTGAATGCAACGTGAGACATTTTCTTTTATTCAGGGCACTGAAGAATCTTAGTTCATTACATCAATATTTTTTGGCAAGCTGCATTTTACTCCCCATCATGTCCTCAGTGAATAATTAATGCTGTAATATAATTCCCTCTATTTTTACAGGGAGCCCACACCAATTGCTATACCTCACTTTTGCCCTTGAGGCAACCTTTTTGTAACTGCGGCTAGGCAAGACTTCAACAACAGTTTCACCATTACATAATTTGTAGATTTATGAGAGCTGATAAGCCATTTTTATTACCCAGCTGAGTGCATGCCATGGTTAAAAAAAGGTTTGAGTACCTATTAAGAATCTTTATGTGAAGAAAACAACAACAATTTAATTTAAACATTAGTATTCCCCAGTGTAACACTGTACAGGAAATTCTCAATAAAGCACAAGCTTCACTATGTTTTTAATGGTGATATTCTTGTATCTGCTACTTATCTTAACAGCAGTCCCTGCCATGATATCACAATGTTGATTACATTGCACTCACAGAGTTCCTGCAAATCTGTGACCTCTGACTACAGAGAGCTAAGACTAAAACTACACAGGTGCGCCTAAAATATAATAGAATTGAGATGATGAATGCTGAATATGCATTTAGACATAGTAATAATAAACAAGTTAAACTGCTAATGAAACAAGGCAGCCCCTATAGATTTTATAACTGGACTCACTCATTATGCCAGCGTTGCACCCTTTCATCCTTGTCTGTCCTCTTGCCCTTTATTTCTATTAAGCACTTTTTCCAGCATCCCAAATTTTCCCCTTATAAATACTTTAACCTGGTGAACATGATCTGCTCCATCTGACCATGAGCGTTTGCTCACTGTTGCTGGCAGTCTTAGTTTAAGAACAAAATGTAAATTTAATTCTGAGGATGACACTCCACTTCGAGACATCTAATCTTGTTTTGTAAGGTTGCTTAAACTACAATTTTTTTTGTTTTACAAAAAAGCATCACAATTTATGTGTCCCAGTCTTGTTTCGGTACTAAGTGTATTTATCCCATTACTCTTTCAGTCCTTATTACAATGCATCAGCTTAATATTACAATGATTGATTTTGTCATACCTTATCTTTTAGTGCCTGTCACAGAGTGAAAGGTTTAAGAATTAGGATCAAACACACAAGAAGAAAATTAGACTTACACCAAAGCTCATAGTAGTAACTGCAGCACTGAGATTCCCCACAGCAATGTCCAGACTCACAGATGTAGCTCTGGTTGTTAACACCTTCACAGTGCAGCAGGCTCTACAAAACAAGTAAAGAAATGCAGTCACTTGTTAGTAGCTACGTCCAATAACAAAGACAAAATAAAAATTATCTGAGCCTATAACACGACAAAAAAAGTCTACAAAATGAAACTGGTTTGAACAACATGGTCGTCACTGCCACCGACAGGAGTATTATGTTCTTTAAGTTCTCCATACTTATGGATATAAATACAATTTTAGTCAGCTTACTAAAGCATACACCTTATCTGGGGTTTTGTTAATCTTTCTGAACATTTGGTTGACATGGGTTAATTATCCCCATATTTGTGACACAAAGAAAAAAGAAATATCAAAATCAATTACTTATTTTCACTTGCCAACAGAACAATGACATGTACATCTACTTTAAATCTGATATCAGCCAATATTATCTTCTTAGAGTAAAGTGGTGATACAGAATCCTGATACTTTAATATGAGAAAGAATTCAGAAGATTTAAAACAAACAAACAAACAAAATACAAACAACAAACAAATCAAAACACACACACACACACCCCTAACCTTGATTTGTCATTGTGAATATTAATAATAACACTGCAGATAATGTCGAAGCCATACATTTATACTTGTTCTGAACTGAACATGTCGTAATCACTTATGCTTGGAAACTACTAGAATTTCACTAATGTTTAAGACACATATCAAGTGTAAATGTATGAATCACAGCCAGCACAAAAACCACCCAGTATGCTTCCCAGAACAGTGAAAAAGAAAAGAAATTTAAATTCAAACTTCAGCTAAGGCCAAATGAGAATGAGGAAAATGTCAAAAATAAATAGGGCACTTGTCTCCACTTCAAGCACGTGGTTGCTTGTTTTAACAGTCAATATAGCAAACTAGCAGCGTGGTCAACAGTTAACTTTACAAAACATGTTAGTGAGCTGACTGCTACCAAACCTGTAAAAACTTCCATTGTGAAATAAACAGAGAAGACAGGTCGCTATAGAAAAAAAAAAAAAAAAAAAAGGAGAGAGCATTGTAATCAAAAACCTTGAGACAGCTTTACAAACTTTTCCAAGTAGATCAGTTATTCTAGATTAGCTTAATGATTAGCTAACCAAAGTTCTATAACTGGATTTTCTATCTCTCTGTAGATTACCAGTGCAGGTCCCCGACTGAGAGGCATGATGATCATGGGTCCACAAATCCTAGACAGGTTTCCTCTACCACATGGGTCATTAAAGTCAAACAGCTCTCAAGCATACTCTCACCCTCTCACACAGCCTTCCTCTCCGTCTTTGTAGACCATACACACACACCCCTCCCACACTCCCTCGGCCCACTCCAATCCAGGCCCAAACAGTGGACAAGGATTGCTTTACGGAAATTTCCAAGCAGCAGTGGAGAGCGAGCTGCTAGCTGAGACACTGCATGAAAATAAGTTGTGCAGAGTGGTGAGAAGTGTGTTAAGTATGAGGGAGGGAGAGAACGAAAGAAAATCAAAGAAACTCCAGACACACAAAAATGATTTGTCACACAAGAAACACCAGATCAGCACAAAACAAACTAGGGCTGAACGATATATCGCATTTGCGATAATATCGCGACATGATCAAGTGCAATTTTCTAACCGCAAAGGCTGCGATTATACTCTGGACATGTCCAAATTCATGGGCTGCATCCTCCTGAGGCCGCATTTGTAGACCGATTACGTCACAGCGACGCGCCGAAGGCTGTCCAAATTACTACCATATCCCAGAATTCATAGCGCGGCCCAGCCAAACTCCAGTTTCCAGCAATGGCGGCAGCTACTAAGTTTTAAAATTACTCATACTAATCTTTCTGGGTCACAAAATAAACTTTTAACATATTTTCAGGCGAGAAAGTAGTTGTGTAAACATCAAATATCTGCTCGGTTTATCAAGATATCGCATATTTGCAAAAGTGCTTCGACGTTTTCAGAGGCGTCTGCTACCCACCAGCTCGACAGCTAGCCGGGAGCTCGAGGGTTACTGATGCGGCCGAGAACGGCACAACTCCCGGCACATCATTTTCAGATCACCGCGGAGTTTCGCTGCTCGGGTTAAACGTAATATATAAGTCACTTAGACAACCTAAAAATGTTATTGTTGGGCTTTTTTCAGTGTTTTGTTTGTTCGTGAGTAAATCGGTTTGGCTGAGATTAAAGTTATTAGATTAGATAAAATAAAACTATTAATCCCCCGGGTGGGTTCCTCCTTGGTTTTCACACAGCTGACTAAACGTCAAACAGAAAACTTATTAAACAGAAGTATGAGACAGTCGAGAATTTACACCAGTGTCTGGTTATATTTTAGATAGCAAGAAGCAGACGGCCGAGTTTATTAACCTCCACCGAGACAGCGGTGACGCTAATCAGAACTAGACCGTCCAATTTCACGCCTTTAAATTTTAAAGGCGTGTTTGTGTGTGTGTTTATACAATTGCTATTATGTTTGCACTTTATGTGTAATGTTACTGACTGCAGAGATCAGTAAGATGTGTGTATTTTTTATTTATTAGTTTTATTTATTTAATATTATTTTTTAATTGAATGACTGTCTAGTAGTTCACAGATGTCGAAAAACTGAGTGTGGTAAAGCCACTGATTTTGTTTATGTATATTTCTGCAATCTGCACATTGTACTGACTTTCATTTTAATGTTTACACCAGGGTTCCTTGTCAGCACTTTATGCTCAGATGTTTGTAAGCTAAAAATAAACTATTGTGTATGTTCAAATATACTGTTGTGATTGAAGAAGTTAAATAAAAATGTCAGTCATCAATTCATGCATCACCTCATGTCATCATAACAGAGGTCTGTCTTCCAGGAAAGAACAGTTTAAAATTAATGTAATATAGTATTGGCCATACTATATGATGTATTGCTTGTCTTTGTTTAATAATACAGAAGACAAAGACCTTAAAAAATAATCGCATATCGCATCGCAATCGCAATATTGGGGCAAAAAATCACAATTAGATTATTTTCCATAATCGTTCAGCCCTAAAACAAACTGCTGACATAAAATTATAGCCCCGATTTCAAATCTGATGGACTGTCAGCCGTTTCGGCTTCATCAACATGACATTTTTTTAAATTCAGTTCCACAGCTTTAATTCTCTGTAATAATTACTGGATGTTCTGTTCCTTAAGTTTGTTTTTTGATAACATCAGCTGTTTTCACTGACACAAGCCAATCTCAACCATATGCTGTGCTCCTTTGGGGTTGGGCTTTTTATTGCAATTCAGTAGAGATAACCATCTAGTTTGTTTGGGTCTTCAGCACTGAGTGTTCAGTCATCAGTGCTGCATGCAAAGAATGGGGTAATGAATGGGGAGGGGGCTTCAAGATTTTACAAAACAGTTTAACAGGAAAAAGTACTATAGTTAAGTCTTTAACATGAACATGCATGAACTAATCTGTTTTGCCGAAAAAAGATCAGGTGATTACCACTAACTAGACCTAAAAAAAAACCCCACACATCTGAGAGCACTCCCAGTTCTTACTTTTTAGTCACCCTAAGAGACTGTGAGCGAGCAAAGAATCTGGACTAGTGAGATTCCCCTGTCTCTAATCCAAGCAATCAACAGAGACAATCCACCTCTCTTATGCCACACTTGCAGATTAAAGGCAGATTTGGTTACTGTCTCTGAGATTACTGTTGCATCAGAAAATAAATTAAGCTTATTAATGAGAACTTGCTGAAATGACCAGTTCAAACATCTGCTGGTGACAATCAGACACTGTTACTGGAGATACAAGGCAGCAGTTCTTTCTTAAGTCTTGACTGCACAATCAGAGTTGATCCACTTAGCTCAGGCCTGTAGAACTTGGCAAGTCAGACGATGCATGCAAGGACCTCGCTGCCCTTTTATTAATCTGTCCTACAACAAAGAAAGGCACCCTTTCATAGTCATGAAGGTTATGCATAACAAAAAACTCCTGCAGCAACCGTAAATGCTATGAATGCACCCGAGAAAGGTGCGGCAGCTTAGGAGGAGAGTATAGTAAACCAGAGTTGCTGAATTTTATCTCCAAGTTAACAAACAGTATGTTCACAGCAGCTAAAGCTTTGCCTCAAGAGAAAACATTTATACAACAGTTTTGGCTGTTTAAGAGGTTGTTAATTTCTAAAATTACAAACTGGATTATCTATGATTGGCTTTACATCTGATGTCTTCCAATATAGCGTAAGCTACACTTTGCAACATTACCATGTCAGAAACTTCTCCTTTTATACAGTGCAGAGGTATTACTGATGCTAATTCTTTCTGAAGAGTCCCATGGCTAGGGAAGACCTTTTAAGCTTTTGAGGCTGATGTTTTTTTTGTTGTTTTTAAAACCTGATGACCGTGTTTCCACTGTTAGGAAATTATTTTACTGAAAAAAGGGAAGGCAAAACAAACATTTCAGGGTGCTTATGTGTGTGAAGAAAGCAAGAGATGGACGGGGACAAGGATCCTAGTCTCAAAGGCTGCCCTTACTTTACCCTATGATTGAGAGGGACTGCAGGATTTAGGGCCAGTTTGAAAAGGCTTTAAGTCAAAATAGCAGTGAAAAGCCAAACCATGTGCCTTTTTAGCCTTTTGTTTCTCCTACTCCTTTAAACGGTTAAGTAAAGAAACAAAGAATCGCAGACTTTTAGCAGTGATGAATACCAACCTACCACCCATTAAAACAGAGTGACAGCTCATGCAGGTCAAGCTTAAAGTTTTAGCTTTGTCTTTCACTACCCTGGGAAGTCTTTTTTTCGCTTTTTTTTTTTTGTAATTTTAATGTGTGAATGGACCTTTTTTCAAACTTACATTGTATAATGAAGAGAATAACTCTTATTATGAACCGCTGCCAAATGGTAATCAACATAATCACTTATTATAATAACATGAAACCGATACAATATACCTGAAATCACTATATTAAGTTTTGGAGGTGTGAAAGCACATGGCACATATAGTCGGGATCTTGTGCTGCATCTATTGCATCTACTAAGTTTATACTTCTGTTGTCAGCAAATTACCTGCACACACGTGCACTGATAACATAAAGACATAAAGCATGTGACATTACATTGATAATAGTAGTCATCTGTAATTACTTTACTCCCAAAGTGCTGAACTTACTCATAATCTATTACACTACACATGTCAAAACTTGTGAAGAATTTAACCTAAATTAAGTATTAAAGCCAGTAGGATAATAATTTTCCCTTTCTTCTTTTTTCTTGCCAGTACTGAGTACAAAAAAACCCTCCCTGGAAGTGTTACTGGACATAAGCAACGAGTTAACGATTCTGGTCACACAGGAATGCCCATTAAATTCAAATTTCACATTTAGTGCTCACATTATGTTGTCACATTGCTCCTGATTAATAAAACTTTGCTAGGCTCTAGCCAGCCTTTCTGTGATTGGTTGTTGAGTTGTTAGTTGGGTGAAGACTGTTTGTAACACTGTTAAATTTCAATGAAAATAAAAAACAAATATTTCCTTCATCAGCTTTTCTTGTAAGTACACAAGTGAACTGTAGCTTTCACTTGGTGAGACTTCTCACTGTGTGAAGCAAATCCAGTTGACTCCTACCTGACAGCAGCTCAAATCACTCACAAGGTAATGGGAAAAAGAATTACAGCAGACCATTGTTCCTTCAGATATTTTTTTTGAATAATCAACAACATACAAGTCCAACAGAGCACCAACATTAGCTGGCACTTTCAAACCAGTCAAGCCTGCTGTCAAAAACAGACTTCTGAAACAGAGTATACGTTTCCAAAACAATTTCACTTACTTCCAAGATGCACAAAAACAAAAATCTGAAGAAGTTAGAGCTCCAGCACCACTTGTACTCTACAGAACAATTTCATATCTGACGAACATGTTTTTGGCTGGTGGCCTTAATCCCCACAGGGCTTAACTGCTTTGAAAACTAGTCTGTCAAACAGAGCAAGTTTCATATAAAGCTGAATACTCAATTGGGACAAATACATTCATGTTTACTTTCTGAAAAGACTTATTAATAACTGACATTGTCCTGAAAAACAAAACAAAACATACCAATAAGCTAATTTTTACAGTGACAGTTGCAGTATGTTGCTCTGGTGAAACGGGCTAGAGCAGTACAGGATATATCAAAGATAGGGTAAACCTAGACTACAAAGAGGTCCATAGGATTGTTTGAAAATAAATAACAATACATTTGCATACATTTTGCATGTGTATACCACCATGGTAGGGCTGTTCGATATAATGATATATATTGGATAACGATATAAAAACGTCTATCGTTTCATTTTACGCTATCGTTTGTTTCGTGGTGTCGCAAAATAAACCGTTTACGGCAATATTTTGTCATCGTTTTGATGGTCACTGTAGTGGCTATATTAATTTCTTAAAGTTCTCTCTTTCTTTTATATTTAATATAACCACACTACAGACGGACAAGCGCCTGTTTTTATGCTTTGTGGTTAGCAACAACGACGGTAACACCATCGCGTGTCCGCTTGTTTATGTTCCACATAAACCTTTCACAATAAAGCTCAAGATCCCGTTGAGACTTTTCAAAATAAACTGAATCACGTGAAAGAGCAGATTATTTATGAATGAGAAGTAAAAAAGAGCCGCCAGGTGCTAAAAAATAAACCTTAGACTCAAACGTTAGAACAGGCTTTTCCCCGCAGCACGCCGTGTAATAAATACTCACAAAGAAAACAGCGGCTGTTACAACTTATGTCTAAAAATGTATCGTTTCATGCATCGTAGGGCTGCTCGATTATGGCAAAAATGATAATCACGATTATTTTCACTGAAATTGAGATCACGATTATTTGACGATATTTATTTAACCCTTTAAGACCTACTATAGAACCAAGTCCACCAGAGCTTATATTATTTTTTTACATGCTGTAATGCCATTTGTGGGAGCATTTCAAGTTGCTATACATCAATACAACTGTTATAGCCCATATTTTAATAATATGTATGCATTAAGTCCATAGTAATTACATAAATTGCAAAAAAGTGCAATAAACTACAAAAAAAATTGAAAATCGCTTTTGTTTTGTTTACATATATTTCTACTTGGAGAAATTTAAGAGGTTTATCCCTCAAAACTTTAAATACAATAAAGTTGCAAAAAATAGTTTCCCACCACAGGAAATTTATTTTGAGTGTCTTCATAGTTTTATTTTGGAGATACAGCAATTTTTATATACTGCAGGAAAAACAAAAAACAATCCTATGATGCAAATTTGCAAAGAAAACAGCAGGTGCATCATTTCACTGTGGGAAGTGTTACGAACAGCTGATAGGAACGGCAAAGCGTGTTTCTGGAATATTATGTTTTTGTTCCTGCAAGCGCTTTTTATGCAATTTTTGCAAAGCTATATGTGGAACGAAACCGTGACCGAGGACAAGCTGATGGCATAAGATGTAAGTACAACTCCTCCGGTTTCATATGCAAAACAAATTATTGCGCTATAGCTTACACGGTCCAGGTTCTACAGGAATTTAACAATAGTTATGCAAAACGGAGCATGCAGCTCTGACCGGCTTTAAAGGGTTAACAATGACTTTTAAAAAATAATATAAAATAGTGTGCAACACCACTGAAGTTTTTTTTTTTTTTTAAACTCTCTTTTCAACCAACGGCAGTCACTCTCCAAATAACTTCTGCTTAGCTTTCCGAGCTTCCCTCGGGTCCTCTTAATCAGCGGTCTCCAACCTTTTTTGCGCCACGGACCGGTTTATGCCCGACAATATTTTCACGGACCGGCCTTTAAGGTGTCGCGGATAAATGAGGGAGGGGCTAATAATCGGCTCAGTCATTTTTAATGATTGTTGAAAGCCCAGATCATAATCGTGATTAAAATTCGATTAATTGAGCAGCCCTAATGCATCGGTTAAAACACTCGACTCCAGCTACATGACACGCAGCTGGAAACACTTCCCGCAAGACGAGCTGCCCGAGATTCACAGAATTTACAGAAAATGTTACATTTGTGTGATTTATATCGTTATCAGGACGATAGAATTCTTATAACGGGATATGAGATTTTGGTCATATCGCACAGCCCTACACCATGGTATATTTTAAATAAAACAACTAAAGTGGGGATACTTTAAATATTTAATTAACTGTTTGGAAAATACATTTTTATAAATACTCCCCCCATTTTTAGACTTAAGTAATGAAACAAAGTAACAACTTTAAATACTTGAGTAAAAGTACTTGTTGCTTGTCTGTGTCTCTCTCTGCCTATTTTTTTTTTTTAATTCTGTAACTAAAAGCACATTAAAGAATTTCCCATTTTTCTCTCTTAGGGAACTTCTGGGTTGCTTTTGCATTATGTTTTAGATGACTGACCTTTTGGATCACTTTTAAAGCATTTAACTGAATCTGAGCTGAGAATATAGTGTTGTAAACTTCCGAATTCATCATGATACGTCTATCAGCAGTGATATCATTAATAAAAACTAGTAACCCAGCTCCACTTGCAGGCATACATGCTGACAGTGGCCTCCACACCGTTTGACAGATAATATTGTAAGTTTCAGATAATGAACCTCTTTCACCACGTCTGCCTTCCCATTATTGTGGTAGAAGATAATCTTGGTTTAATCTTTCCAGTGTTTTTTCTATTCTTTTTTCATTACTGGACAGGTGCTTGTCAAACCAAATCTGGCCATCATGTTCTGGATTGTAGACTTTGACAATAATACACCTTCCTCCATGTCTAGATGTTTTTAACGGCATATCCTGGCCAGCACAAAGAGTACTACAATCACCCGCTTTAGTCATTTTCTGTGGTCTTTCATTTCTTCTGGGGTTGCTGAGCTGGCTGGTGCATTCCTTCTTCTTAAGAATGAACTGTTGATTTGGCCACTCCTTCAGTTTTTGCTGTCTCTAGAATAGTTTTATTTTGATTTTACAGCCCAATGATGTCCTCCTACACTTGTATCAAGATCTCTTTGGACTTTGTTTGAAAGTTGCAGCGAACAGCTACCAAATGCAGTTCAGTTCAAGCTCGTGAAGATGCATTTCTGGTGTGTCCATGACACTATGCAATGCATTATAGACCTCAGCTTTGGCGTCCCAACACACCAAGGGTTCTCTTTACGTTTTTATCTTACCACTGAAAAGTCATATGTTCAAGGCCAATTTTGTTTCTAAATATGTTGTGTGTCACAGAAAATACAACAATATGGTTTAATACAGCATGCCTCCAGAAGTGGGGGGAAAGTACCATTAATGTAATCTAGAACAAGGACTAATACATTTAAAACATCACCCCTGACCCCCTTTAGAGTAATAAGCCTTCTTATTGAGGATATACAGTTCATGTATGTTCATGTAATTAAAAAAAAACCACTGCCGATTTTATACTGTATGTGTTAAAACTGTACATCACTGTTTACGTAAAAACGAAGAAACTTAAGAATCCAGTTCTGTTCTGTTCACGAAGCTACTCCCAATGTTTTACATTCATTTTTGTAAAAGGAAAACATCAAGGCCCAAAGACTGAAATAATGGGAGCAGACTACCACGAAGCCAAGACAGTGATAATAATATATAGCTCTTCGACACAAATTAATTACAGAGTGAAGTTCACACGAGCTATTTTTATGTTGCTGGTAACTACACCGCTCTTGATCCAAGTCAGACGATTTTGTTCTGTTTACTGCTATGGCAGCAGTCAGGCATGAAGAACTGCTTTTGCTAATCGTGCTACTCACTTCTGGCTAAAATGTCAACCGCCTATCATAAAGAAAACAGACCAAGGCCCTGACTCACTGATCTTTGTGTTTTTTACTTCAACGGTGCGTTAGCTGCCGAAGCTAGCAGCCGAAGTTAGCTAGCAAACAGGCAGCTAACGTATTTCCTGACAACACGGTAAGAGTTGCAGCAGGCAAATATCAACGACAGCAGATTTATAAAAATGTATCAAAGACTAGGCGAGCTTGTTATAAAGCAGAATAAAATTCCCTATTCGGATAGTCGTCTACCTTAGCCCGGTATCTATCTAGCTAGCTATCTGAGAAAGCCTTGTTTTTGAGTGAGCAACCTTACCGTGTCGGCTGCTGCGGACTCGGTGGGGGTGACAGAGCCAACAGCGTGCAAAAACAATCCCATTTTAAGACCCGAACATTCGCCTCTCATTCCTCCAAAGGGGGCTCTGACTACAACAGAAACATAGGCATGCAAAACACTTGTTTTCATAAACTGTGTTCGACTATCTTTAAGTATTTCTCGGCCCGTATCGCGTTGCGAGGCCGCTGTAAGCACCGCCTCCTTTGCGTACTGGGCATTACAAAAAAACGATGCTAACGCAACTGGTTGCTGTCGGTGCCACTGACTGATACAGCTGTTATACAAGCCGTTCCCTAGCTCAGGCACTCCGCTTCGGTCACCTGGGTGTGGCGTGGTCACCTCTATAAGTTGCATGTGCGCAACGTGATGGGCGTTCGGTGCCGTGGATCATAACTGGTTTTGCGGATTGACCAGCGATTGGACAGTCCCAGCCAGATGGGAAGAGTCTGGCCAATCACTAATCGGTGCGTCTCCCGTGCATGGGGTTGTTATGATCCTGGGTTAACGTCTCAGTTTCGTGGGAACATACCTTCGGAACAGCCAAGTTCTTCTCAACAGCAAAATAAAAACGTCTGTGTTTTTGTTAGTCGTTTCCTTTATTTGGCCTTTTTGAAGTGATAAAAGTGATGGGAGAGAGGTTCTACGTTGTAACAAAGTTCAAAAACTCTACAACACTTAACTAGTGAATACTCTAACCAGGACTTCTTAGTTCTAAAATAAATAAATATATATGTTAAAGAAAGAAAGACAGACAAACAAGTCATGTAATCTTTTATTACATTCTGTTATCATCTGTAATATTTAAAAAAAAAAAATACTTAAAACATTCAACATCCTCCTGACATGAACTGAAGGTCACTTCACTCACTTAGTGACACTTATCCCACATTTCTTTTCTGAATTTACAAGCCTCTAAAACCTCTTCTGCCAGTATTAGATCACCGTTGTTGTTTAAATTTCACACTTTTAAGTTACCACTGCTACCTCACACCAAAAACATTCCTGGTTCAAACAAGAATATTCAATTTTGTGCAGTAGCCACAGACATTTTGGAACTAAACACAGGCAACAAACAAGCTTTAGCTTTTTATAAGGTTGGACTACCACCATTCTTTAATTTGCAAAATATGAATTAGCATTCAAGTCAAATAGGGCTCTTGTATAATCTAAGGACCTGTAAAATATACTTAAAATTGTTTGAGTCCAATAATCATTATTCCTTATCATCATAATTATTTTTCTATAAAACCATAAGCTAATCGTCAAATCATCACCAGTCCCTTTCATGGGGATCTCTGTAGGGTATGCCCAAAAGGCTAAAAACATCCTTCTCTGTCAGTGTGGGAAGTGGAGTGCCACCATGCACCTTCACACTTCCTTGACGTACCACATCTTTGTTCAGGGAGTGCTCTGATAGGCTCATTCTTTTTGTCTTTGCCAAGGCTCTCATTGAACGGTTAAAGTGTGCCGAACCAGTGAAATACATCAGAGCACAAGCAAACTCATTGTAGGGCACTATGATGATATCCAGCCTGCGATGGCGTTGGTCATGCCCCAGCAAACGGCACACACCCATGTATTTCTTCTGCTCACCGTTCTCCTCGTGGCTCACCAGGTCATCAGTTAAAAACCCTTAAAGTAAACAGGTCAGAAATAAAGAGATTTTTATTAAAAAAAATAAAATAAAATAAAATACATGCTTAAGTTTTTCCCATCAACAAAAATGATGCTTACCACTGTCACGGAGTGTCTGTAAGACTTTAGTAAAAATGCCCCTGTGGGACCTGCCATCAGGGTGAGATATAAGTACATCAACATCTCCACATGTGGCTTTTCCCCGACGATAGGAGCCACATGCTATTGCCACTAGGCCAGGGTCGATGGCTTGTGCAGCATCCCTCACCTGCACATGCATGGAAAAGACCATTAATAAAGCACAAACGCTGTTACCTGCAAAAACATTCCACTTCTTATTGGCATGCTGATATTTTTGTGTGTTGTTTTTTTCACATTTGCTTGTTTTTGTATGTTTACTGGCAAAAAAAGAAAGTTTTTACCTGTTCCCAGCCAAATACTGGGAGGTAGCCTTGCTAAGGCATCGCATATAATTTTGACAAGCTCAAGGGAGCACACATGCTTTAGCCATCTATCTAATATGCACGCTCTATCTGGCAGCTTTGTAGGAAAAAGAAAATCTAAGTAATACAATATGAAAACAACTAGCGTTGTACTTAATGCTCTGGAGCGAACAGGTATCTGGCTAACTTAAGATGCAGCAAGTTTAAGGATTTACTTTTCCCCTTTGGGATGCTCTACTTCGTGAAAAGGCAGTCTGGTTTTTCCATCATCAAGCAGTCAAGGAAAGCTGACACAAGCTTTTTCCTTCTTCAGACCCTCTTTCTACATTTCTGATGGTTAAAGAAGCAAATCTTATTCAGATATCTCAACTCTGTTTAAACTTGACTAAACATATTAGAGTGGTGAAAGAAATAAAGATATTTCAGTCATCATCACTAAATTATACATGCTCTTAATGTGACAGATGAAGATGCATTACCACTTTTTCTATGGCTCCTGCTTCTTCTCTGGGCATTCGGTCTAGAAAGTCATTGTAGTGCTTGAGTCCTATTTTCTGAGTGTTTGTCAGGTGGGCTTTTGTATGGATATCCTCCAAAGTACGAAATCCCTGAAAGGCAAAATGACATTTTTAAGAAAAAAAAACTGTTATGTTGGCATTTGCTTACTGATTTTTTAAAATTCTAATTATTAATAAAATTAGAATAAACTAGAATAAAATTAAAGACATTCACAGCCAAGAATGAAAGTGGCTTGAGATTCAGTGTTTCCTGGAACCTTGTTCCGGTAAAATTGATTCATGAGTCATTAAATCTGATATTATTTTGAAGCCTGGCACACCTTCCAGCTGAAGTCATGGAAGCAGATAAACAATCACATGGTCTCACCTGGATACAACTGTTTTTTCCCCCTCAGTCAGATCAAAATGCTGTAGTTTAGTAAACTACAGCATTTCTTAGTAACTAATTTCAACCCACTGTACTGTTACATCAGAGTTTAGGATGAACCCACTTGAATTCCTAGTCACAGCTGTACCTTTAATAAATATCGTATGGAGGAGTAAAATGATACGGATTTCATTTGACTGAAGCTGCTAATTATACAGAGTATAGCCAGGGAGAATTTTTAAAAGAACTTTGGCGTAGTAAAACTGACATCTCATAAGTGAGTAATTTTACAGTTTAGAAAACCCAATAATGGTATAACAATACATATTGTAGCTCACATTTTCACCAGAATTTGTTATTTTATTAACAGATTTATGAGAAAATGCAATGACTGTGTTGTTGAAAAATAAATTCCAAAGCTCTTTGTAGACAAACTGTCTAATGGCAACACTGTTTTTACATTATCTTAAATCTTCTGTAGTTCTGCACTGCAATCAGTCAATATGTGCAGCAATACCAGTGCGGCAGAAATTTTACCACCATATCAGTCAGGTTGTTTCATTTTTCAGGCTATAGCCCAAAATTTCAATCTTAAACGCCTTTCTGTTACCTTATATTTCATGAAATAGAAGTCAATATCATATCACTGTGTTGTAAAACATATTGTAAGACAGAAAAGACACAGACAACATAATTCACTAACAACTTTTTGTGCGGGGTACAATCTTTGTACTTCAATCTCCTATACTAATATGTGAGTTTTCACCTGTTGGTACCACAGTTGTGCAGTTTTAGTTCCAGCACCCCAGATGTTCATGAAAAGCTCCAGCACTGGCACAGCCTCACCGATGTGATCAAGCTTCCGCAAATGACCGCTCTCCATAATCTCTTCAATTTTGTCAGCCATGCGTTTTCCTATTCCTGGGATCTGACAAGCTTCCTGAGACCAATGGGAAAAAATGTAATTTAAAAAAAAAAAAAAAAAAAAAAGCTAGACAGTCCTTGTATTATCACAGAAGATAAAACTTACAGTACACAATGACATATGCAGGTAATCAGCAATCTAAACATTGCATTTAAAGTATCTGGGTAAGGCTACCTGATATGATGTAACGGGTTTATGGTAGCTTTTCAGTGCGTTGACAGCCTTGGAGTAGCCCAGCGCCCTCCACTTGTCCCCCTGATGCGTGTAGGCCTTGGCCAGCAATTCAAGTTTGTCTGTGATGTGCTTGTTGAAGTTATTACTTTTGGACTGAGAGGACTGGGCACAGACCCACTTCCCCGATACTGGCTTCTGAGCAGCAGTATCTGGACCAAGGGAGAGGCTGGGGCCAGGAGTCTCCTCTTTGGGGTGCTGGCCAGTGATGAGAGCTTCCAGATCACTCTGAGAGACGCCGTCTTCTTCTCCCCGCACTTCCTCTTTGCTGTCTGGGACTGTCTGAGGGCAGGATGTAATGTAAAATAACTGTTTCTGTTTCTTGCGTTTGGGGTCTAAACTTTTTCCCCTGACTGCTCCAAATGATTACTAACTGAAAGACTGAAATGCACCAAGAAGCTGCAAAACAATGTTTTCAACATGATCTGGAAGTTTACCATTTCTGTGTTCTCCTCTTGATCAGTCACTGGCTCGATCAGAGTTTCTGCATCAGGTTTGATATTGAGTGACTCTTTTTTAATTTCTTCGTGCTTTGTTTCAGAGTCACTAAGTGGATAGAACATAAAATGTCATTACAATACAAAGCTTAAAACATATATTACTGTCAACGAGGTAAATGTAAAGTACAAATAAGCTGATACACATTTTCTAATGTTTGTGAGAATATCTTGGGATATTCATGCAGCAGGAGTACAATTTTACCTTTAACTTTCAAAGAAAGCATTTTTAGATCACAAACCTCTTGGGTGAAAGAAGGCTGTAGCTGGCTATATCTAGCAGCTGTTTCTCACTAATGCACAAGCTCAGCCAGGTACATTTTACCAGTTGGACTCCAGAGGGCATACAATTTACTTTCAGCAGGCGCAGAGCCCTTTCGCTGTCCACATTGTCGTCCACAACAACATGAGTGACACCGGGACACAGTGAACTCTCTGTTCGTCCCCCATTCTGCTGAATTTGTCTTTGGAAAATCTGGCATCTGGCATTTCCTATTCCAGCAGGCAGAAGGTACACCGTCACTCCATTAAAAGTGTTTCCTGAGGCAGAAAATGTTAAAACAATCCCAGTAAACAAATATTTTGCATTCTGGCACAGTATTCATTTCTCTCTTAATGTAATGCAGCCTTATTTATATTTTTTCTATGTTGTGCTCCATTTAAAAAAAATAAATAAATAAAAAAAAATCACTCTTTCTGTAATGTGGACGCATGCGTGCAAACACTGTAACCACCTGTGACATCACAGTCATCTGCTGTCTTCTTCAGTGGGGGTGCATCCTTCCCCTGTAGCACTTTTGCCCTTTTGACTTTAGAAAAAGCTTTCATGATACCATGACGAGGCTCCATCTTTTCTGGTGATAGGAGGAGCAAGTGGCCTGTGACGTAAGAGAGAATTATAACACTGCAGTCTAAAGCTGGGAAACAAACACATATTTGGAAAAAAAGTAAAGTAAAATAATTTTAACAGTGATTCAGTCCAGTTTGCTGACATGAGAAAATGGACTTAATTTAGTGTGTGGAAATGTCAAGTAATTTATTGTTCCCTTAACATGTCCTTTAGTGGAATGTATAACCCATCTAAAAATGTTGCAATTATGAGAGACATTTAAGTAATTTTCTAATATTTTGAATTTAACAGCAATTTTAGAGCAATTAGTTTCACAGAGCCTGCTGTCTGAGTTATCAGTACTGGCATTTATAAAAGCCAATAAATGATCATTTCAGAAGAAGACACTTTAAAAGCACCCTTCACTCATGAGTGATGATAGTGTGTCGCTTGTTCTCCAGAGGGCACTCTGCAACTTCCTTGTTGACAGCACACTTGTTTGGAATCCCACAAACAACAACCCTTTAGAGTCAGGCAGAGTGTATACTGCACATAACTACACAAAAATGTTAGGGAAATCTATTCAGATTTCATGTGTCTGAAAGAAAACAAATATTGCTTCATATAACAGGATGCAGAAGTTTTAAATCTTATTCTGGTCAGAACTTTTTGTTAAAGAGATCTTAATGATGCATTGGTGTGTGAGACACATTTAAAGGGTTAAGCTCAAGGGTTTGGTAGGATGAACTTTCAGCTATGTAGCAGTTTAATAGCATTATAATCTCACATAGATTTTGTACAGTACAATGCTTCACTCTGAAATGCAAAGTAGCATATAATACTCCAGTGAGAAGACATCTGTCCCCCATTACTTTGTCGCGTTACACTACTGCTATTTGACTGGTGTGTCAATTTTCTTAACCCCTACTACGAAAATAAATTTTTCTTACAGTTACTGCTTTAAAACTACTCTCTGTACAATGGATACTCTTGACAGATAGTCTGCAAACCGTACACTATCTTTAGCTGAAGCTGACGTTAGCAATAGCCAAGAAATCAGTATTTAGATTATTACAATTGTAGTATTATCTCAATGTATATAAACTAAATTTAAAAAAAAATCTAAAGTTTCCCTGCATAAGTGCATGTTTAAAGTTGTTTTAAACGCTTGAAACTCTAATGTTTTGGATCTTACCCCTGATCGCATGGAACCATACATACAGGAACGTCAAAAGACGGACAACGTTCAATTTAAACGTTTTACTTCCGGTTCATCGAGTATTTAAATTTTGTTAAAATGTATCATAATCCCTGAAGTGACATATTATGTTTTGATTGAAAAAAATAATTGATTCCAGTAAATTCATTGATAATTTTTTACCTATTATATAAATACTTTTGTAATTTGCTTAATGTACTTATCGCGGTTGCTTTGGTTACGGGTTGAATCCGGAAGTGGCTCTATAGAAACATTTGTTTGAAACATGGCTGTGCAGAGCTGGAGTGATATGCTAAAATCGTCAAAGAAAACGGCTTTAATACATGATGGTAAGTGCAAGAAGTAAAATGTGTTTTTAATACAGAGACCTGTTTTTCTCGTTCCCCCAGAATTACTTTCATTTTAAGCATTTTAACTCAGTCATCTCAACTTCGCACACAGCGGTACCGCTAACATGTAATATAAGTAGGTAACAAGCAGGTGGTACAGGTGGTATTGAACTCCATTGAGGTTGTTTTTGCTTTAAAATTACAAGAAATGGGTGTCTTTTTAGTAAAACAGCTAGGCTCCAAATTGTAAAAAATTAAGATAATATGTCCAAAGTAAAGATGTGCTTTTCTCTAGATGTCAACGGCAAGCTAGTCAGGCATTTGCACTGCGCACATTGTTACTTCTCTTTCTTAAGTGAGTTCACCTGCTTGACTATTTAAGCCTGTTGTTCTTATTTGTAAATTACGGTTTGATCCTAAATTTGTAAGGAAAATATACACACACCGGATACTTCCCCTTACCCCCTTACTGGCAGAACTGCCTCAATTCTTCATGCCACAGATTACATAAAGTGCTAAAAGCAGTTCTTAAAGATCTGGGTCCATATTTACATGAGAGCATCGCACAGTTGTGCAGTTTTGCTGACTGCACATCCATGAGGTTCTATCACATCCCTTAGGTGGTCTACTGGACTGAGATCTGGTCACTGTAAAAGCCATTTTAGTACAGTGAACTCATTATCACGTTCAAGAAACCAATATGAGATTACCTGAGGTTTATGACATGATGTGTTATCCTGCTGGAAACAGACGTCAGAGGATGCAGTATTGTTACAAAGAGATGGACACGGTCAGCAACAATAGTCGGCCTTTAAATGATGCTCAGTTGGTACCAAAGGGCCCAAAGTATACAAGGAAAATATCCCCTACAACATTACCCCACCACCTGCAGCACAAACCGTTGATACAGGGCACGATGCTTCTATGCTTTCATGCGTTTGAACCCACATTCTGTTTCTGTTATCCGAATTACACTGCCCTAATCTGAACCTCAATGCTCTCTTGTCCAATTTTTCTGAGTCTGTATGGATTATAACCTCAGTGTCTTGTTCTTACAAGAATGACATGCACCATGGTCTTCTGCAAGTTTCAACATGCTGTGTTCAGAGATGTTCTTCTGAATATGTTGGTCGTAACAAGTGGTCATTTGAGTTACTGTGACCTGCTTGGCTATTCTCTTCTAACCTCAGGCATCAACAAGCCATTTTAATGCTGAGAACTGCTGCTCACTGGATATTTTCTCTGGATTCTCTCTAAACCCTAGAAATGTATGTGTGAGAAAATCCCAGTAGATCAGCAGTTTGTGAAAATGCTCAGATCAGCCTGTCTGGCACAGATAACCGTGCAACTTTTGAAGTCACTTAAATCACCTTTCTTCCTCATTGCGAAGCTAGGTTTGAACTTCAGCAACTCATCTTGACCATGTCTACATGCTTAAATACACCGAGCTGCTGCCATGTGATTAACTGATTGGATATTGACATTGAAAGGCAGGTGTACCTATGGAGTGGCCAGTGAGAGTATATTTTACATATATCATGACAATGATCAAAATTAGAGCTGGGTAAGGACTTAATTTAGTTGGGTTTGGCATGATTTCTGTTGTTGTAGTGAGTAGAGAGTAATTTGTTTACTAATACTTAGGAATTCGCCTGTATGTTGGCTGAATGTCGGTATCTGTTGATATTGGTTCTTTTGACTAAAAATCAGTATCACAAATCAGTGTGATGAAGAGCAGATTTTTTTTTTAAAAACAGGTCAATTATTTATTTAGATTTAATATATTGGTGTTCCTGGTACAATAGTTGGAAATAAATAATAAAGAATAAACAACAAAATAAACTGACTGAAAAACAAAGATCTGAATCAGCTATTGGGACAACTGTTTTGCAGCATTGGTATTTGCCTAGAGTTTTGCAATTGATGCATATCTGCTTATATGGCTCAAATTTGACTTCTTTTTTGTGCAGGAAAAAGGAAGATCCACTATCTCTTCACAGATGGAAAAGAAATGGCAGAAGAATATGACTTAAAAACAGATGAGCTCCTCGGTAAGCCACATGTTTTGAGTTATACACAGCTGAATGGTGCTGTTAATTTCTACAGTTTCATGCATTGGATCAGTTTGTGTCTCATAAAGCATTTGATACATTTCAGTGAGAAAATGGCGCCATAAAAGCACGCTTGGAGTTCAGGGCTTGTGGCTGGTGGAGGTTGGGGAGCCCCTTGCAGGTCCTGTTGCATCTTTGGAGTCTGATATGATCAAAGAGAACAGCTCAAATGTAGGTGTTAACGTTTTAATTAGATCTCTACTTTTGACTTACATTTGTGAAGTTCGTCTTCATTTTGTTTGCGCAGCCCATATTCATGCGTAAAGACACAAAGACCAGCTTTCAGTGGAGGATCCGCAACCTTTCCTACCCCAAAGATGTCTTCAGTGTTTCAGTGGATCACTCTGAGAGATGCATCATCATCAAAACCTCAAACAAAAAGTAAATATGCATGAGAACACATCTGTGCACCTATTTCTGTTTTGTTCACTGGTTGCATTGAAGTCCCTGCATTCTCCCTATAGATGGCACTGTTTACAATACGTTTGTCCCGACAGTTCAGCTTTGTGACATCCTTCCCATGTCTTCCCAGGTATTACAAGAAGTTCAGTATTCCTGATCTCGACCGCAGTCAGCTACCATTAGACAACTCCGCGCTAAGTTTCACTCATGCCAACAACACTTTAATTGTTAGCGTAAGTTTTGCATACCAGCAATTGATATATATATATATATATATATATATATATATATATATGTGTGTGTATGTATGTATGTATGTATGTATATGTGTGTGTGTGTGTGTATTTTATGCAATTTTATCATCAGTTTATGATAAAGTTAAAATTGCTCCAGCCCGAAGAGAATCTATTTAACGAGTATACCTGCACTGTTATTAAAAGAATATATATGTACAAAATATGTTTTTGTCCACACATTCAAAGAAAATGTATCTCTCTCTTTTGCAAAGAGACATAAGAACAGTTTCACTTTATTGTTTAAGCACTATATGCCAATCATGAGAGTGAAGAATTGTTTCTTTTCTTTTTTTTATTTCCCACGTTTATTTTTCGTGCTCACAATAATTGCTTCAATCACTTTGTGTGTTAATTTTTTCAGACTTTTTTATGAAGACACTCAATAATATGCATAAATAAAATCTGTTATTATTATTTTTTCTCTGTTGTCCAGTACGAGAAACCCAAAGAGATCTTAACCCTTGAACAAGAGCTACTGAAGGAGCTGAAAAAGCTGAAGGGGAGTGCTGACGGGGACGTCGACTGCAAAACCCAATGAATTCTGCCTGTGGGAGCCAGGGAATAATTCTGGGTTGCATTTAGAGCAGAACCTCGCAGCATCATTTTCCAGTCACGTATGAGCTCTCATTTATTTCTTCTGTACTTAATCCCTTCATTAAGATTCACTGTGCCTTGTCCCTTAGCTTAATGTCTAATTGTCTTAATTAATTTGGTGGAATTATATGTCTGGAAATGTGTCCAGCCATTTATGTTTGATACAGTGATATTTAGTAAAATATATTATTAGTAGATTTAAAAACTTTGTGGTTTAATTTTTAACCCAAATTCTTTGGCTGACAAAAAATAATGTCAGAATCTGTTTTTGCTTCTTTTTACCAAACCTACTGTGGAGAAGTTTTGTTGGGGGGGTCACATAACCTACCGGCCTCCTTCCATTGATGTCCTTGTAAAACACTCAAAACACACAAGGCTTCATCCCTGTTCGTTCCGAGGTCACAGTTACGAGGACATCCCATTTGTGTTAAATGAATACCCTCATGTTCCTTGTATGTAGTGGGCCACCCTGAAAGCCATTACTGAAACTTGCGTTACCATTTCCCTTTACAAGAGAAGGCGATTCTGACTTAGTGGTCTATGTCCAAAGTGCCGTAGACATAAGTAAGAATTAGATGCAACTGTTTTTGCAGAGCTTTATTTCAAATTTCTATGAAATTTGTGTTTGTTTGTTTGTTTGTTTAACGTGAAGGAATGTGAAGCTGAGATTTTATATCTTTGAGAAACTGAAATGTTTGTGTATACTGTACGCTGAATGAGGTTTATTAAAGTTGGGTATTTCTCTATTTTTTTTTCTTTAATCCGAGTTCAATTAAAGAAAAATTGAAAAATTGTTTGCTGGTGAGGAATACTTAGACAGTGGACAACAAAAGAAGTAGTGTGTTTAAAGGAGACAATGGCATTTAAATATAGATTGTTTGAACCCTGTGATTCCTTGCATTTTTTACCACTTGTCCAAACCCAGAGAGCAAGTACAGAAAGCAGAGACAAAACCACAGGTCTCTCTCCCTCACTATTGTGCTTTGTCTTCATCCAGATGGAAAGAACAAGAATATAAGAAAACATTTCAAAACCAGCTGGCCCTGTCGCTTTGTAAATTCTTGTGAGGGGCCTGACTGTCAAAATGACAAAAATAAATTCGTACGTAGCGTTTGATAGTTCGGTCTTGGTGCCAAATGTTGATTCTGATTATCTTAAACATAATGAAGGTTTCTGCTGCTGAGTAGCGTTCATTTAGAAGTCTTAATTTTCTTTAATAATTAACTGTTCTCAGAGTTTCATCTACTGTCAAAACAGCTAACAAATTGGACATCCAGCTCCAACATTGTGGGAGCTCTGTTCAGGGTCTTCTTCCTCCCCTGTCATTTGGCCTCTGATGGTCATGCTCAGCTGCTTCTGGGAAGAGGGTTTCTTTCCTGCCTCCCTTTCATTACCGAATGCCTATTCCCAGCCATTCCCCCTCTTTCAGTTGATGCCACAGTTTGCCACACAAGCCCTGGTGCTTTTTCTGCAACCCCTCAACTCCCTCTTCGCTGCCTCGCCACCTCCCCCCCCTCAAAACCCCTTACCCCTCCCTGTGTGACTGGCTTCCTTTTTGATAACTGACCCCTCCTCGTGTTATTATTCGAACCCACTATTGTATAACATGCCCTTTTATATGAGGTTTCACAAAGGGCCCATTTGATCAGAGGGTTACGGTGTGCGATCGTGAGAAATGCAACTACATGGTGGTAACCTTTGTTTGGGCCAAAATGGTGGGCTGACCTCATCGCTTTTAATGCATAGCTTGGGCCATTCAGGCCCAAGTCTCACTTGCTGAGCACATTGAATTCAGTAGCCTGTCACAGATATTGCCTCTCAGTTATCTGGGTCTCCAGCTTGAAGAAGAAGGTGGAGAGAACTGCAGTTTTGGGGGGATACCAGCATCGCACGCTAGCTTTCCATCCCAATATAAACACACAAGAGAAAACCAGAGCAGCCTGTGATGTCGTTCTTTAGTGGTTTTAATATACACTCTACAATAAATATTTCCATCATTTGATGTAATTTACATTTTTACAGTAAAAATATATTTATATATGTAGAAAAAAAACAGGTTACATAGTCTCCAAAATGGCCTCATAAAGGCAAGATAGCATGTCAGCTGAAAGTCAGATGCTGTAACCACAGATAGCTGCCGTGTCTAGCTTCATTATACTCATTTAAACATTCTTTGTTGCTGAGCTGACTAACTTCTAACAAAGGGTTTTCATTCGTGAAATTATTGTTGAGCTCTCCTGTACTTTAAATGCCTCCTGATTTAATAAGAAAATAAGCGTTCTACAGTTTGTCTGAATTGGAAAAAAATCTAACAGATTAGATAGTCAATGTTTACATACAAGCCAGTACAAAAAACAACAAAAAATTATATATCGAATCCAAAAATGAGGCAAAAAGTGTATTGGCACTTGACAGGAAAAGTTAGTTTGCATGAAGCACATGGTTTTCTCTTGTAGTGGTTCTTCTGTGCTGGTTCATCCACGGTTCTCCCTCAGTGGTTTCAGTCCTCAGCGTCCCCCTGAGCGCTGGTGGTGGGAATGTTTAGTCCGCTTGTTGAAAGGGTGCGCGGGGACAGGGAGAGGAAGAACATCAAACGGTCTCTTCTCACTCAGCAAGTGCCCCCTGGGTAGACGCTTCATGAAGTGGGCCTCCCTCTGGTGTTGCTTGGTCTTGGAGGCCTTCCTGGGGCGGCCCTTGCGTGTAAAAGCCATGTACCAGCCCTCGTACTTGGCGTTCTGGAGTGCAGTGTAGTTGTTTTCCAGAACAATCTCGGTGAAGATGCAGTCCTTGCCTCGCCCTTTCCGCTGAGGAAAGAAAAAGACACGAGAAGCTGAGACACATTTGGACAATCTCCAGGAATCAGAAACACCATCTTTATTTCCAGACAATGAAATATCTCTCAAAACCGAATTTGTTCCGGCTTTGAATGAGTCTCAACAATTGCCATAAGCTTGAAATCTGCAAAATACATTTCCAAGGAACACTTCACAATGTCGCTGTCGTCTTATGCAGCCACAGAACTATTATTTCCAGATTACCTTGCCGATCAACTTCCCCTTCTTGTTCATACATATGTAATATCCTGTCTTCACCCCTTTAATACGAATGCGACTTCCAAAAGAATCCGTCTCCACTTCCAGTTTAGCTGCATAGACAAAGAAAGCAAATGCGTATAATGAGTTGATACAGTCAGGTCACGGTGCAAGCATGCAGACAAACGACCTCTGCATTTCTTTTTTCTGGGTTTTTTTAATGCATGGCAGAAAGAATATGAAAATGTATCATCAGCATTAAAGAAAATCAAAGTCTTCTAAAAAAAAAATCATGACCAGTCTACTAAAGATGACATAAATTCTCTCTAAGCCCTTTTTTGTAATCCAGCAGCCACCTTTAACAAAGCATGCTAACCTTCCAAAATAGCATCAAATGATAGTGATTTTGTACGGCGTGATTGTTTTCGAATGTCTGTAAATGCTGTGCTGTGATGCAGCACAGACTGGGGATAAAGGAGAGAGTGAATACTGCGGTCAGAGACACAACCACCGAGCACAGAGCAACGGTCAGATTTGGGCCAGTTACAACAGTGACACCCACTTAGGATGTGTGGAGAGTGTATGCATGGCTGACTCTTGCTCTCTCTGTGAATGTGAGTCTAGGCAAAAGAAATTTAAAAGACAAAAGTGCACACAGGAGAGGACTGGAGAGGAAAAGGTATAAAGTGAAGATGCTGACTTCACCGCTCCTTGTAAACTGAGTCATACATTGAGTGTAAAGCAATGAAAATTCCTCATAAAACCAGCCTCCAAGTAGCAGGCATCATGCATTGAGAGGTGGATGGATGGTGGCGGTTGTGGTGGAAAGATGCCTAGACGCACCAAAATTTTGGTGACAGAAATTATGTTTCCTTTTAAGTTTAAGATCTTTTTTCCTCCAGTTAAATGTTAAGAAAAATGTCCCTGCTGAAGTCCATCATAACAGGTGTCACAGACTTTCTGCAACACCAACACACTAAGAAAGAATTCATCTGCACAAGACATAAAAGATGGCAACACTGATGCCACTAACAATGTTTGCAACTGTGGCTTCTGTTTCTACTGGCTCAAACGGTTTTCCACAGGCGGCCAAAAATGACATAATTTATGCTGCTTTT
This sequence comes from Rhamphochromis longiceps, assembly GCF_057381845.1. NCBI lineage: Eukaryota > Metazoa > Chordata > Actinopteri > Cichliformes > Cichlidae > Rhamphochromis > Rhamphochromis longiceps. The sequence continues at coordinate 37,426,801 of NC_140562.1, read as the reverse complement.
CAACACCGTCCTGCGCGCCATTGAACTTAAACAATTCCGGTGTTTGTAAGGTGAACACGTTTCGTATTTTACTGTTTTCCTGAGGTTTAAAGGCACTGAAATGTAAGAAACGATGGCCTTTAACTGTCATGGGGTTTGACTGATCTGGCCATAATACACGGGCTTGAAGAAGTAAAGTCGCTCGATCATTTTAGAGACAATAAAAAGTGATTCCCCTGAACGGATTAACATATGTGCATCGTTTAACTACCTATTTATTGCATAAACTACAGTGAGCCTAAATACATTATCGCATGCGTAAATTTGGAAAGGTTAATGGTTAAGTGAGACTATTCAGCAACTATTTAAAAATAAATCCCCAAAATATATAAATATATATTTGTTTTTTTAACTATAAGATTTAGTCCTCCCTGCTGGTCTTATTTAGCGATCACTTGTATCTAACCGTGTGCCGCTCCGTCTTCTCCGTTGGCGTTCACCCTCTTGTTGGCCAGGACCTGGACGTGTTTCCCGCTGGTGCGACTGTACAGCTGGTAGGTTCGGGTCAGCCTGCGGCTCATCCGGTCCGATAGCCGGCTCTGCTCGGTAACGTGGTGCTTGAAATTCGGAGGGGACTGCACGGTGTTCTGTCGAGAAAAAAAACACCCCGAACACGTCAAGGCAAAATATTTATTTCACCTGTCTGGAAATAAAAAGCCCGTCAAGTCACTGAGCCAAGGCCCCTGCCAACAGTTCATCATAGCATTAGTCATTTTTAAATAAACCCAAAATAAAATTGGGTTATTATGAGTCTTTTCGGAGATGCTTTCAAGAAACCTCGTGGATGACATTTCACTCTGTAGGTTGTTTTTTTTTTACCACCGTTGATCTTTCACCCCTTCATGACTTTCTCTTTTCCCCTCATTTCAGCCGTTCGCCGTCCACATGTGTTTTAACAATTACCTTTTAGGCTGGAGCTTACCGCTTTTCAAGATGTTTGAATTGTTGCCAATTGCCATAGCACTCATAATAAAATGTTTTCATTGTTATTGCAGCCTATTGGAGAGGTGGAGGGAGTGGGCTATAAGCTGCTAAGCACTGCGCCTTTGGTACCTGTTAAGTTTTGTTCAAATTAATTAGCCTATAGAACTTTATGCAGCGTTAGTGTCTTTTTTTATTGAAGTGAAAGTGTGCGTTACCTGTGCGTAAAAGCAAAGCGCCGTGAACTGAAGTAACCTGCGGCAAAGACAAAATCAATTAAAAGCTTTAACTTGTTGCTCAGAATGTATGATTTACACAGAGAGCTACATGAAAAAAGATGTTTTACTTACAGATAACCTAACCTCGAAGTTCTCAGCCTCATCTTGTAATAGTTCAAATATTGCTTCATGAATACTCCACTGATTCGCTGCTGGAAGCTCTCGGAAATAAAGTTGCTCCTGAAGGGGATTTCAGCTCAGTTTTATCCCCCTCTTGTTACGCATAGAAAGTGATACCCGTGGCAATTAAGAGATCCAAAACTGTCAGGGTCCCATACAGGTACGGCATCTACGCTCCATTCTACTTATAGGATAGGGGGAAAAAATGGACGATTTAAAAGCGTTAATCCAAACTTTAAAGTCCCGAGAAAGCGTCGCTTTCACCAAACCACCTCCATTAAATCCTCTTTGTGACACTCAGTTGTTCAACAATGAAGATTTAAAGTAGAATGAATCCCACTTGACTTGCTTTGCCACCGCAGTGAAGAGTTTTAGTTTTACGCACCGATCTTTACGCACCAGCGATAAGATGCGTAGCCTACCGTGGGTTTCCTAAAAAGAAAGGTGATTCGATATGAAGGAAAACTAGTGAATGAATATCACGAATACTAGCGCCGCTCCGTTTGCTTAAAGTTTTCAAGCAATGTCACCACAACTGTCTTTCTATAAGATGCGCAGATAGTAAAGCTCCTGCTTCAACCTTCCTCCCACACGTGTATTTCTTGTGGTTGCCTCCAGTCCGCATACAGCATCTGTCTCCCTCTACATTTAAATACTTTAACTTGCGGGAAAGTCAATATCCTCGGTGAGAGCAGGCGGAGCGTTCAGCCTGGAGCCAAGTTGAAACCGAATACTTGTTAAGTTACTTAGCCTGCAACTATTTGGTTGCAAATCCATAAACACCGCATTCATCAATGAGTTGACTTTATAATTAAACACCTTATGAGATGAAATATAAACTAGATCCTGTCACGAAAAAATCGGCTTATTTGCGGGTAAATTGGTAGACCTGATCTACAGAAATCTAATAAAAACAGGCCCTTCAAAATCTTTTAAACCAAGCGTTTAATCACAGTCTTACACATTAATCTTATTCACGCACATGTTTTGATCTTGCAGTCAGTGCACTTTGTTTTCTAAAAGCAGAAATGTCCCCTTGAAAAAAAAATCCTTGGCATGTACTTAAGAAAAGCTACAGTTACATTAACCTATTCCCTGACTGCAGGTTAGAGGTTGTTTGGTGGTCCCTCAGGACACACCTCGATGTACTTTTTCATCCTACATATGTAAGTAATATGTATTCCATGTGAACGCATGACACAGAATGGTTTTCACATAACATCTAAAGCCTTTGCCATGGATACAAATGCTCTCTCACTCAAAATCACTCTTCCACAACTTTTCACAATCATGGTTTGATTTTGAGAAGTGTGTCCTGGCCCATGTGTGCTACTTGCAGAGGATAGTTTCATACACTACATCATGCACTTATATTGTAATTATTCTTTGTGACAGCAAAGCAGCAGCGTTTTCTTCAAGGGAAGATCACTGTTGCATAATTGTCTCATGGGTAAAATGGGAAACTTCAAACGCAGCTTTTCAAGTATAAAATCTACAACTGAACGAATGACCCCTTGCAATCTAACATATAAAATAAAATTAGGACTCATTTAATTAAAAAAAAAATCAGATATATTTTTATATGTCATTCTTGCTGTCATGTAACTTTTGCCTGCCTTCAAAATTTCAGGAGGATTTTATATAAAAAATGTTATATCATTTCTTTGTCACTTGGACTGATAAAGCTTCATGTTTGCTTCAGATGAACTTTGGTATATTTTTGAGTTGAATAATTTCTGGAGACTTTGTCGCCAGCTTTTTTACATCACAAGCACATTAGGAAGTTGACCCCCTATTTTTAGCTAACACATTAGAGAATAAAGGAGAAACAAATACAGTGAAAAAAGGTTTCAGTGTACAGTATAATTAATATTTTTAAGCAGACTTAAAAAAGTCAGCCCAATGTCATTTGTAGACGTGAGGAGAAATACAGAGAAATGTGAAACAAATGTTACTTCAAACCCCTCTTCTTGACTTTTTATTGCTCTTGTGTGTGCAGATAAAGCATTAATCATAAATAGAGAAATGACCGACTAAACACACAATCATAAACTGCCTTCTAAATCTCTACTGTATATCTTAGCCCTCACAATGCTGCAAGTGAAAGTAAATTTAGGTAACTCCGGCAAATCAGCCTTGATAACTACACTTTAAATCAGAATAATATTGTTAACAGTATAGTTTTACAGACTTCAGGCCTCAAATCTGATTATCGTCCTAATGAGCCAAAGCAGAGTTCTGGCTTTGACTCTTACCTGTGAGACTTAATACAAGCAGGCCCATGTTCTTTGTGCGAACAGGATGGGAAACTATTGCACCCTTCACACAGAACAGCTGTACAAGAGTAAAATATAATACATACGTAATTATGTGAGTTTGGTCAACGTCTTAGTTGTAAATCAGTCATTTTAGCCAATGCAGGGGATTTAGAGGGTGAAAATGGACTGCCTTATTAGTTCCAGCGGGACACTGCAACAAGTGATTTTGCCACCTGGACCAATTCTGCACTTTGTTCTTTCATATTTTGACCCCATATGAAGCAGCGATTGCACATCCTAATATGAAATCCACATGCATGACAATTAAAGCAAGTGTTTTTTTTGTAGACCACACAATGACTTATCAGTATAGTGCACGTGACTGTGTGACCCCAGATTAGTTCACCCACGAGTCATTTAAAGAAAATTTGATTAAGAGGCAAAGGAAACCTTGAGTCCCATATCGAGGGTTTCTTTTTATTTTAAAGCCACTGTACATCACTCACAGTCAAAGTTTCTATTTTAGGTTTAGGGGATGACACAAAAGTATAGTTTATTATTTACTTTTTTGAATGTCTTGGGGTTATAGCTCATGCTGATTGTCTCCCAAAATTTTAGCTTCTGTCTTTGTTAACTTATAGTCAACTTATTTGAGCCGAAACCAACAAGAGAAGGTCAGTGCTTTTTTTGTGAGGAAAGTTGTGCATGTTTAATTAATTTTGACAGCCTCGACACATTATCATTGTAATAACTGTTACTTATGAATGATAAATTAAAGAAAAAACATTTAGGATGAGTTTTTAACTTGGCTTTTTTAGTTTGTGATTTTATAAGTGCTTTGTGAGTGAACTGCCCTGAAAAAACTTCTGTAAAAAAGTAGAAATTAGGTTTAAAACTTGTTGGGGGAAAAGTGGCTGATATAATGGCACTGGCTTAATAAATGTTACCTGGGATATGTTACTTGAATATTTAAAATTACATGAGATGACTGACACAACTCCCTGTATGTATGTAAATATAGGTTTCCACTAGTGGTCTGGCAAGTTTGCTGTGTTCTGCTCCCGCCAAGAAAAACGTAACCTCTTGTTAGCTGAGAAAAAGGGTCTTTACACTTCAGTTTTTGCACAGATTAAACAAACAAGACGTGATGTTTCAAAAAGCTTTAGATGTGCCTTTAGGGGGGTTTCTGGGGTGCTTTTAAGATTTCTACCTAGCAGCAACCTCTGAAAAATGAAACCCATGTACCAAAAACTACAGCTCCTCTAATGCAAGAGTGGGTAATTAATTTTCCCAAGGGGCCACATGAGAAACTGTTGTGCAGGGATTCACCAACAAGCTTATAAAGAGATAAAACCCACCACAATGGTCTCAGGTTCTCGTGGGGACTCTTGGGAAAATGATTTGCCTACCCCTGCTTAAAGGCTGTCTCCAAAAGTGTTGACTGTCTGGTATAAAACAAACAAATCAACAGAAATATTTTGTTCTCTGCAGTTAATTTCCTGCTTTTGTGTCAGCTGTATAGGAAGTACTTTTTTATCTCTAAAAATCATTAAAGATAAATTGTTTTAAGACTAAAAGTTATACTGCTCTGATAAGCCAGTGACAAAGCCTAAGCCACGAGCTGTCTGCCAGACTTCAGCCCAGATAATATGAGTCAAAGAACTAGAACTGTTTGTTGGAGTATTTGTTGCAGTTATTTAATAGATATTATACCTTTCTGCATAGTTAACAGTAGCAAAAGGCCATCTGTGAAGTCTAATCTGTAGTTTGGTGGTAAGTAACCTATGAATAGCATAGGTTACTTACCACCAATCAAGAGTTAGCCAATGCATACAGTCTATGGATGCAACATATTAACCCAACTTGCTACTATTTCCTGGTGTCTCAGGCTGCCATTCAGGGCATCAAAAACCAATGCTTGACTTCTCACACACAAAAAAAGAGAAAATAATGTATATTCCAGGACTTTAATGTCTGAGTTTTGAGCCAGTATTTTAAATCATTAGAATATTTCATTTCAAGTTTGAGTAAATTACACATAAAGCAGTAGAAATATTGTATCAGTGCAGGTAAAGACTGTTGACTTGACAGTTGTCCAGATGATGAAAGCTGAGCCACATAAAGTCATTGCTAAAAAGGCTGGTTGTTTGCAGAGTGCAGTATCGAAGCATTTTAATGGAAAGTTGACTGGAAAGGAAAATTGTGGCATGTAAAGATGTGCAAATAAAAAGGATGAGTGCCTCAAAGTTTTTTGGGGTTTTTTTTTGCATTTCATTTGGAAATAAAGATCCTACAGTCTGGATAAAGGCTTGGTGTTTGAACTCCAGTGTGACGTTCCCGGAGTATGTGATGGTTTGGGGTGCCATGTTATTTGCTGGTGTGTTTTATCAAGTCACAGGGCAGTGCAGTCACGTACCAGGAGATTTTATGCTTCCATCTGCTAACTAGCTTCATGGAGGCGCTGATTTCTAGCAGGACTAAGCATCTGCCCATGGTGCCAAAACTACTACCACATGGCTTGCTGACCATGTTATTACAATGTTTGATTGGCTAGCTAACTCTCCTGACCTGAACAACAAAGAGAATCTTTGGGCTATTGTCAAGGGGAAGATCAAAAACACCAAAATCCAGGCTGCTAACACCTCAGCAGTGCCACAAGCCGATCGCCTCCTCGCCACGCCGCACTGATGCAGTAATTCATGGCAAAGGTGTCCCAACCAAGGACTGAGTGCAGAAGTCTGACATTTCTGCATTTTCAAACCTTTTTTTAAAAACTGATCTTAGGTTTTTGATTTTCAACACTTCTAAGTCATAATCAATATATTCCATGATGTAGACACAACCAGGCTGTCAGATTCCCTCAGTTTCAGGTTTTTATAATAACCCAATGCAACTGCAATCTGAATATAAATCTTCTTATTTAACTCGCACAAAAGTTAATATGTTTTCAAAAACATCAAACTTTTGTGTTAACTACTCCTTTAAACAACCACAACACCTTTGTCCTTAGTGTAGTATCTGCCCCTACAGCAACACAGTGCTCAGTCTGGTGCTGTAAAGTCCATACATCTCTTACATTTCACAGCAGTCTACAACAGCCACTTACAATTTAGAAACAATTCTGTCTCTGCAATTATAAACGACATTTGGTTAAGGTGACCTGTCAGGCAGTTTTGGCTAAAATTCTCCAGACTGAACATGAAAGGTTCCTCATGAAACCTGATCAAAAGCTATATTTTTTATTCTGCTTTGTTACATACCTAACTGTCTGCTGCCTCACTCCTGAAATTCTCTAGTGAGCAGCTTTTCTGGCCTCTTAATAATTTTGAGAAGAGTTGACACAGGTCCAAGTTTTGCCCCAGATCCCTGCTCCTTTGCCTTTTCTCCCAATGCTGCTTTTCTCATTTGGATCACAGTTTGCTAATCCAAAGCCTTGGTATCAGAGAGTGAGGTACAAAGACACCGATCACAGGACGCTGTGAAAAAAAGTCAGGGAGAGGAACCTTTTGGCAAAGCTGCGCATTGGTTATTCTTAGAAGAGAAGTGACTGAATGTCTGAAAAGGCCCCAGAGCAGACTACCATTCAGTGAGAGGCATTATTCCCACTAGCTAATGCAAGACATAAAAATACACACTCTTGCATAAGGCCAGCCAATGGAAAGGTAGACACCATAGATGAAGAGAAAAAGCAGAGCCAATGAGCATGTATGAGTGTGTTTGGGTGGAAAGAAAATGTGAGATGTTGTGATTCACTTAGTGTCATCTGCTCGCAGTGTTGCTCACTCCCCAAACCTCAGCGGTTTTTTAGAAGAAAAACTCTTCAACCACCTGTTGTAATTATGCACTGCTGCTTTGTTGCAACAACCTGGACCACATAATGTGCCTGTGACCACATCACCGCCTCAGCAACTTACCTTGAACTGGCTGGAGAGCATGCTGGCTCGCATCAACCGCATCTCTGAAGGCTACAATTTGTTCCTGGCACTGCAGGACAAGAAGGATTAATGCCATATGATGAATTAAAGCATTTGACTTGTCTACTGATGTTTAACTTTGGATGAACATTTAACTGAATATGACAGCTTAATAAGTTCCTTTTTGTTTTAAGCAAATCCCTGTCATGTCTGTCAATCTTTTAGAAACAAGAATATTTCTGTATTTAATGCTAAAAAATGTGGGGGTTTTTTTTTTTCATATCGAAGCCACAATTTAGACTAACACAATCGAAATAAAGTCGTAACACATAAACAGCAAGTAATCATTCATAGCTCAGGGTGGAAAAAGTAAGTAAGCTTTTGAACTATTGCTGTTGATGTAATAGAATAACGGGGAGACCTACTACTACTGCAACCAAACTTGATGTTTTTTTCTTTAGTGCATTTTAGTGCTGCTAAAATTTGCTCTAAAACACCCACCAGTGGAACCAGTAATTCAGGGCTTAAATACTATTTAATTGGTGTTAGCGTGTGGTACTGGTAAAGCAGCTCACTTGTGTATAAAACAATAAAATATTTCAGAAGGCCCTGCTTTGCATAGTAATCAAGGAGCTACCTTAGTTGATATTCAGTTTTAATTGGGTAAAGTGCACAAAATTGTTGCAGTATTTTAAATACCTATGACTGACCAGAAGAGCGCTATCTTCCCTGAAGACTAGTGCCTTGTGTTTTAAAGAAAAGGATCTGGATATGCACCTCCACCTTCTTCTGTCTCAATGGAGGAATTAACATGGAGAGATGTGAGCCACCGGGGGAGATGCAGACTTTTGTTCATGCTTGTTTGTTTGTGGTTTATTAAACAGACTTAATGTTTTATTATAATTAATAATTACATTTATAACAGCCAACATAATGATTATTACAATTTTTTAAATTCAAATATTTATTTATTTTTTTCACTTTTAATGAGTGCTTACATTATGGTGGATCATCAGTGTTTTCTACACCACTTATTAGTGACCTCTATAAACTCCTTGAAGCATTTATTTATTATTATTTAGCCTCATTAAAGTAATCCACCAAATTAATTTTAATTAAAGAGTTTTTTTTAGTTCTTTTTTCTGGAATCAACTGATTTGATAATTCGGTTTATTTTGCACAAAAACTTCCATATGCAGGCAATCTCGTCTGCAACACATTTCAAGGATGCCCATAAGTTTTGCTTCAGGGTCGAGGTTAAACGCCTTTAGTCACCTTACTGCACTGAAAAATCCTGTACAGTTTCTTCAGGAGCATGTCTTATTTTTTTAATCATCATCTTAGAAATTAATTATTAGTGATGGAAAGACAGCGTGTGAGGGACATTAACTGTCCCTCGTCTGCTGTATTGCACCATTAAAATGAGGTAATGTGGGTGGGGTGAAGGTGGGGTGGGGGTGTCAGTCTACCTTTCAGCCACAAAGAGCAGCTCAGTTACACAGCCATGATTTGGTGAGTGTGTGTGCGACTGTGCATGCGGGGGTGTCAAAACGCCAAAGCCTGAGAAAATTGTTACAGCGAGAAAATTTGGAAAATCAAGCCATCCAATGACGTTCAAAGTACTTACTCGTGTTTTAGTGAAGTGGAGAGCTTGAATGACTTTTTAACTGGATGAAACGACTGTCTGGGAATGACCCCAGTGTGTAGAAGTGATTAAAGGACCCAGTTTTGCCATAACCCAAATGTGTTTGCTTAACGACTTTGAGTGGTGCTCCTAGTACTATTAAATAAAGCTCTCTGCTGAAGATTTTAACAACTGTTGCGTACAGCAGTTCTGTTTTGCTATTTCGCTCTGTAAACGTAGTCAGTGTCTCAACAACAATTTTATCATCCAGTAAGTCTTAAATTACACTTTTTGCTCTTGTCAGTGAAAACAATGGCCCCCACGGTGTCATCCCCATCAGTTCCCTGTGCAGGAAGATGTGTGTGTGTGTGTGTGTGTAGTGTGAAGTGCTGGCAGTAAGGCAGAAAGCTGGAAAGTTGTCTCTGGATCAGTCAAAGCGGTCTTCCTTCCCGAGCAAGTTGGATGTTTCTGCCGTATTTCACCCCATAACCCCCCACCCGGAATGGAGCGTGATTTACTGTCTTGTAAACACATAGGAAGTAGCATTGAAAATGGTTTAACAAAGTCAATAAAAGCAGACATGGCTCCTATCGAGGGGGCGGTGGAGGAGTCTGTGGTAGCCGCAGGCAGGTATCCTCCTCTGCCTCTCTGGTTTCCTTCGCATTCATTCATCTCTGTATCTGCATCTTTAGTCCTTATCTGTCATCTGTGTTTCTTTTTTCCTCCTTCGCTTTAACTTTTTAAAAATCCCCCTGTTTTATGCACTTTTTTCACCTCCTCTACACCCTCCTTTAAACTCCCTCCTCTTTCTCTCTTTCGCTCTTTCTGCCTTTTTTTTTTTTTAAATTTCATGCGCTGGGCAGTGGACAGCCAGAGCAATTGCTTTAACAGACCTACCTGCAGGGCTGCTTAGGGCGGCTCTTTTATCTGGGCTCTGGAGAAAGAAGCCCCCAGCCCTGAAACAGCTGTGCAGACCTGGGAGTGAGAGGACCATGAAAAAGGCACAGAAGAAAGAAAAGAAATTCAATGGTCCTCCGGGAGTCATACCTCCCAATGCCTTTCTCTTGCTCTTTTTCTCTATCCCTCTTTCTCTATACCTTTCTCCTCCTTGTTTTTTCTCTGTCTCTGCCTTATTGTACAACATTTTTTTCAGCTATAAATTGTCTTTGCCACAGCTGAACAAATTCTTAATTATATTTATCTTCTGTCATATGTTTGATACGCTCAGCTTTACCACTAAATCGTTGAATTGCATTACAAGAAAGATAGTTACAGGATGAACTCTTGAACATCAATGAAGGGCGGGTACAGGGTCAAACTGAGCAGTAAGAAATAAATGACTAATTATAAAGATGGGTGTCAACCTGTTTGGGCATTACCTCCAGCTTCTCTGGTACCCATGAGTCCAGTGCAGGTTCAAGATTAAACCTTGCATCATCTCTGGGTGCCAAAGAAATGGAGGACAGGTCTCCCTGTCTCTGGATTTCCAGTTACTTCTCACACTTCTTTCCTTTCAAAGGCGAATGCTACTCTCTTCAGACTCTTCAATCAAATCTTTCAAGCCCTTTCATCTGTTTACTTCTGTTGCTCCCATGTCTTTTAGGAGCTGAACAGCTTATGCATAAAGCTGCAGCATCCAACATGTGCTGGGTTCTCCAATCAGCTTCTTTGTATTAAAAAAAATATCTGCATACTTCAAATCTTCCTCTTGAAGAAAATGTCTACTGCCTCTTCAATGGAACATTAAGCTTAAATGATGAAGAGAATGGTTTTAAGACTGCTGGACCAGATCGTATGTTAGGATGGAAGTTTTTCAGGAATCGGAGCTTCCTGCTGAGACTGACTTTCAGTTCTAGTTTGATTCTGTCATCGGTAAAGCTACTGACAGTGTTGCCCTTGTCATGTCTGACACAATGAATATACTGAATTGCTAGTGGAGGATGAACTTCACCATCTTGACCAATTTTAGGCTCTTGTCATGTGACCCGTAGCATCTTAAGGAGTCCAAAGTCTTGTGCCCTGGATTTGGACTATTGCAGATGAGCTGGTATTCCTCCCTTCCAATCCACTGCTACAGGTTCACTTGATTGAAGCGTGTGCTGTATGCTACCTTGATAAAAAGAAAAGAAACTAAGCCTTGCCCATGGGCTCTTCCATGGTCCACCATGCTGATATTTATACTAATGAAGCTCGCCATGTTGCTCTTGTTCTTCTTAATTCACCAATGCTCTTCCTCTTCCTGCTGTCATATACAAACCTAATTACAATAATAATAATAATTATAAAAAAGACAATGCTATGATTTGCAAATCTCATGAACCCTTATTGTATTCACAATAGAACATACAATATATACTCAGTTGTATATAGTATTTGTATTCTATTTTAACTCTAATGTATATAGTACTTTATTTTATTCTATTCTATTGTGTGCAGTATCTTATTCGTTTTACTATTATCTTCTCCTATTCCAGTGTTTTTCTCATTTTTGCTATGTAACTTTGCATTGTCCACTTTCTGCTGTAACATAACAAATTTCCCACGTGTGGGACTAATAAAGGTTATCTTATCTAATCTAATCTTAAAGACATTTTACCATTTTATGAAAAATATTAGTTCATAGTGATATTGATAGCAGTGATATATCTCCAAAAAGATGGGACAGGTCAACAAAAGACTGGAAAAGTAAGTTTTACTAAAAAGAAACAGATGGAGGAATATTGCACAACTAATATTTTTATTTGGCACCAGGTCAGTAACATGATTGGATATGAAAAGAGCATCTTAGAGAGGCAGAGTTTCTCAGAAAAAAAGTCGGGCAGTGGCTTGCTTCAAAAAAACACAAATTGTGGAACAATTTCAGAATAATGTTCCTCAACATGAAATTGTGAGAACTTTGAACAGTCAGGGAAAAGTCTGAAAATCAACACTGGGTGCCTGTGATCTTCAAACTCCCAGGTGGCACTGTATTAAAAACAGGTTTGATTCTCTCATGGAACTCACTGCATGGGCTCAGGAGCAGTTCAAGAAGACTACTGGATGTTGTTTAACACATATTTTCATGGGATGTTCAGCAGAATTGTATCACCAGCCATAATAAACTGTCACTCTTGTGCTCTTCAGCTTCGCTCTCGCCCAGGACGTCGACACACCCAATCCTTTTCAGCATCCTAGGTGTACACAGGATTATCCATGGAACATAGTATATTTTCAGGGTAAACACATCTGTCTTGCACCACTGGATAACATATCAAAGGCAGAAAACACCAAATCACAACAAGCTGGAATCTTGGAGGGCCAAACCAGTCCTTACATTCTTGAAGTATGTTGGCTTTCAACAGCTGGTTATCTCCTTGTTCGTTATATTAACTACAAGATTTAACAGCTTCTGAAAGAGACTTTCTCCAAACATCCTTTTTCCTGACTGCAGTGATTTCTGCAGCATCTTGCTCAGTCTTCCCTTCCTTGCTCCTTGATTCAGGACAGGTGGGGGTATCACCTCGGTGCTCACATGACAGGACGTTTTCCCCAGGAGGGATTTTCTCTTCAGCTGTTTACCGAACTGTAGCATGTGAATGTGTATTTATTTGAGTTTGAGATATTAAACAATAAATAATATCATGATTCACTATTTATTGCAACCAGCTGCTTAGGTCCTAGTAATACATTTTAGGGTTGGTTAATGGTTTGAACACCTAAAGTGACCTATAAACATGTCTGCCTCAACAAAACATTATCAGAGAATCAAAACAATGAGCTGAAATAGGCTAAATGTTTTGTGTTAACATTGTGCTGATGGTGGTACTGGAATAAGATGCCCTTTCACATTTCATACAACTTAAGTCAAAATATAAATGCATACTTTAATTTTAAAAAATCAGTTTAGGATTGTTGTTTAGTTCAGTGAATTGTTTCTACGTTTAGAGTTTGGATTCAGAGTTGTATTCGGGTCACTGATGTTTATGTAAATCACCAGTGATACTGGTAACAATAACACACATTGAATTGTTTTGATGTCTGAAAGAAAGACAAAAGGATTAATTTTCCATCTCTAGAATTAATGATTTTCTGTCCCAGCTTCTGAAAACCAAAAAACCAAGAGCTGCAGTTTTGGAGCTAAACGTAATGTCCCTGATGCATCATCACCATCAGTCCACTCTGTGGTGAGATCACCATTCTGGTTTTAAAATTCCTTGCACTCCTCCAAGAGGTGGGATATAATAAAAAAAATGAGCAATTGGTGAGAATCCCTACCATTCTCGGGGGTGCTGTTCAAATAGCTTCTCTGTTTTATAACGGTTCTGTTTTAGCCTTTCCAATCCCAATTGATAGTTTTCTCTACATACCAGCCCCCCCGTGAACCACCTGCATTAGTTGATTTGTTTGTGCTGGACGCAGCAATGCTTGCTAGGGTCAGAGCTGTGACTTGGGTTCAATTGCTTTAGATTGCCATAAGTGTGTAGTTATGGTAATCTAAATGTTTTAGGATGTGTGTATGCAGGATGTGTGGGAGAAAAAGAGAGGTGAGGCACAGAGGCAGTGAATTTGTAACTGAGTAGCCATGTGCTGTGTGGGGGTTTTGCAGTCACATCACTAACATTCATTCCAGTCAATACCACATATAACCCATAGATGTACAATATATTTGGCTTATAGCAGGCACAGGCACTATTTCATGCACTGAGGAGTCAACTGGAAGTCTGTGTTTCACTTCTGTTGCTGGTTCAGCATTAAAAAAAACCCAGTGAAGTCTTTTTCACTTTGGTTTTTGTTTAGATTAAACACGTGTTGATTAGTGTTGTGGAGGTGCCAGTAAGCAGTTCTGATAAAGAGCCAAGATTGCTGTTTTCTATGACTGTAGCGTCATATTTACCATACAAACACAACTGCAGCATTACTTCTATTATCTAACTCGAGCCAAGAAAACAAAAGCCTGTATTGCTCAAAATGTCAAAGTATTCATTTAAATAAGTGTACACGTACACCTCATTATGTACTCCATTTCAGCGGTTTTGCTGTTTTTTAGAGAAATATTGATAAAATTCTACACACCATTGAATGTGCTACACATGAAGATGTTTGAATGTGTAGCAAGAGTCAGCAACTTGTGCAAAAAAAAATAAAAATAAAATAAAAATTATCAGTTCAAATAAAGTTGTTGCCAGGAAAAGCCACTTTCCATTCATTATTGTCAATTGTTATAAAGGCCACTTAATAGAAGGGACTTAAATGTTATAACATTTATGAATTACTAGTTAAGTATTCCAGCAGCATTGTTTCCTCACAGTGTAAAGCCAACTCTAGGAGATGTAAAAAGCTGACCTGTGAATTACCTGGCCCTACTCTCTCTTTCCTACTTTCCACCCTTCTTCCCCAGGAGAATCTCCACAGAGAGCGGGAGAAAGATAAAGAGAGAGAGACCACAAAATGACAAGGAAGATGAAAGGATTAGAAATATGGGCGGGAAGGGTAACTGGTCATCATGAGGGGCTACGTATGGTGTATGGCAGGTAGCAGAGTGAGAAAGCAGAGAAGAGAAGACCGAGGAGGCAGAAAGGAAAGAGAGTGGACATGGCTGGTGTTGAGTGCTGTTGTGTTTGTTTAGTCCCCTTCAAAGGCAAGCTTAATTATTTTACCATGCTGTGCCTGCAGAGACTGCAGGATTCATGGGCTGCTCTCAGCCCGTATCTCTTGCAACTGAGGTCTTAACCCTTTGGCTCCCACAAAACACTTGAAAGATTCCAGTCAAAGCGATGATCAGGCTCGGCGGCCTGCAACAAAGATCATTTGGAAATGTTTAAATAAATGACGGCCAACATTAAATTCAGCATGTTTTTCATCTTAACGTTAATAAATATCTCATTCCTTCAGCAAATGCTGGTGATGATAATGCACGGAGGTCCTGTTACAGAACATCTTCACAAACTTGAATCCCTGTTAAGGGTTGGACTGTTGCTTGCTGTCTGCAGAATAGTTTGCTTTTCACCAGTGGGTGCAACAAATCTAATCTCAAAACATGTCAATAACAGCTTAGACATTAAACCTAAAAATAAAATAAAATAATACAACGTTTGATAGACCAATTTAAATATGAGAGTAATAATTTGACATTAGTAGGATAAACATTACTTTTGTCATAACTGAATTAAATTAATTAAATGAAAACATACATTTGAAGGCACCACCAAGAGTGAATTAGCTTCAGTTAATGGGGGAAACCACACGTTTGGCCCTGTCCAGATTCCCTCACTGCCACCTCTATGATTCCAATAGAAAGAAATGACTTTGAAAACAACATATTGTGATTAAATCACTAAAAACACTCATTTTGTCAGTGACTGAACCTTCACAGAGAACTAGGTAAGCTGTTCCCCTTGTTTTTTCTCTAAGCTGGACCCAGCTAACCAAATTTTCCCAACAGATGACTCCAATAACCCATTTAAAGCCTTGCCACATGGTAGAGAACCCAGATTTGACATTATTTCAAGTTCTTTTCAATTTTAAAGATGTGGTAAAGACTCAAGTTTACTAGATATTTGACACATTCATAACACATCTATGAACATGTCATTGGACATCTGTAAATCATACCCTTCGATACATCTGGGCCATAACAGTTTAATCATGACAGCTGTACTGTAACTGGCTCTGTGTGTGTGTGCGTGTAGCATTTGAGATAACAAACTTTCACACTGAAGCTTGAATTTCTTCTCAGTCGATGGGAAGTGGATCTGATTTTCAGGACCTTCATCGTTGGTTATACCTTACACTCTGTTTTTTTACAGCTGGAGTATCGTGCACAAAAGCTCAGGGATTTACATTAAAACTTAGTGACTCCTTCAAATAAATTGTATAACAGGAATAGTGTCAGTGATCTTGTTCACTCAGTCCTGGCAAGCACACAGCAGATCACTTTACATCAAATGGGAATGCCACTCACTTTAGGAATTTATATGTGTTATTACTATGGTCTAGACAGTCTAGGACAGATGTCATGGAGATGTAAAATTGTACTTGCTCCATAAAAGGAACAAAGTATGAAAGAAGGTAAAGGTGTCAAGGTGCAATGGAGGAAATGTATTTCACTACAAAGACACTTATTTGTCAGTTCAGTTTAAAACAAGGCAGTTTAGTCCAATAGTGTCAAAGAAATACATTTTTTTAAGGAAACCCTTAAACATAGTCACTGGGAAATCTGCAGGTATTTTCTATTGCGCAAAAAATATGTCGCATTACTTCTCCCCACTGGAAAACATTTTTAAACTTTCTTTTTAAAGAAAAACAATGTTTTAAGAGTCCTAACTAGATTAAATGACTTGTAAGATTTCCTGCAGTGTGACAGCACCCAAGGTGATTTCTCTGGGAATACCATTTTCTGCCCCATAACTACCAATAATACAGACTAAAGCTTGTGGAGGTATAAAAAGAAATAAATACTCAGAGGACTCACAA
The DNA here is from genome assembly GCF_057381845.1 of Rhamphochromis longiceps. Taxonomy (NCBI): domain Eukaryota; kingdom Metazoa; phylum Chordata; class Actinopteri; order Cichliformes; family Cichlidae; genus Rhamphochromis; species Rhamphochromis longiceps. The sequence continues at coordinate 37,410,195 of NC_140562.1, read as the reverse complement.
AGTCACTCCTTCATCTGCTGAACAGTTCCAGATTTTACTTCCCGATGGCAGCGGTTTGGGGCTTTGTATGTGGTTTGTGGCTGTAGAGATGATGTGTTCATTACATTAGACAGACTGCACTATAAATTAACAGATAATATAAAGCTAACAAAGAAACACCAACACAAGAAATGAAAAGCTCATAAATGTGCCTCGCATTAGGGGCTTTCGTATTCTACAAATATATCCTATTATGATGACTTCTGCAGGTTATAATGGGATTTTTTTTTAAACCATTTTGTACCGTTAAAATAATAAGTCACAAACATGCACAGAAAGCCCAACATAGAGATGTTCACCAAGCTAATATACATTTGAAGTACTTTAATCAAAAGGTCCAGTTGTCATAAAAACAAGGGAAATAAATCATCCTAATTAGGGTGCAAGGTAGGATAAATCTAATCCCTTCACCAACTGTAACTGGACAGCATGCATCTCTGTCATAACTAATGTCAGTCATACAATTACAGTTAGCCTCCACTAGAGCAAAATGCCAGTTCCACTGAGTTCAGCTTCTCTTTTACACATCTGTCTGATTTAGATCATAGATTATATTAAAAAGAAAGAGTTATTGATGCATTGTTCAGTTACCTATTTGACAGAGGACTGCTGTTTTGAAGCCTTCAGATCAGCATTTTGACATTTTCGGATGAGGGGGTAGTCCTGGGGTGTTAACAGTCAGTGACAACGCAGGCTTAGTGAGATTCATCTGTACTTCACTGTGATACTAAATGGGATCCTAAATTTTGATAGTAATTAAAAAAAAAAAATCCAGAAATAACGTCACCTGTCATTGAAACTGAATTGTCAACTCCTCAGACTCCTATACATAACCTACATTTTAATAAGTGAACAAGATCACTCAAAGTGGTCATGCCTGTAGTAACGCATGATTTAAACCACTTAGTGTATTTTTGAAAAGAGGTAAAAGTAGTTTGACCAAACCATGTTAGGTATGTTTATTTCTGTTGTAATGTCAACCTTTTTAATACCATGGCGTTTAACACCTTTGGGACTGACTCACCTTTGAGGCCAGTCTCATGTGGTTATGATTGTAGTCTTCAATGCTGGCACCAGTATGCAACACAGTGGTTAGAAGTACTACCTAACAACAAGCACACACTGGGTTAAACCTGGACCAGTATGCGGAGTTTTCATGTTCTTCTGTGCTTGCACGAGTTATTTCTGGGAGCTCTGGTTTTTCCCACAGTCGAAAAACATGAAAAGTTAACCCTGGCTTTCTTGGATGCTTTCATAAAGACATTCTTAACCCCAAGTGTTTTACTTCCTATTTAAATAAAGTTTGATCAAAATAGATGCTACTTGTTGCTGCTATCACAGGGTTGCCATGACATTTTGCCAGCTGATTTTGTGTCTTAATTTTGTACTATGTTGTATCTTTTCTATACTGCGTCTTTAGAAATGACCTGTAATAACAAGTGATTCTGCAGCACAGTTTTACCATCATGTCAAAATCCAGTAATGATGAAAGTCCTGCACGCTCATTTAGGCTGCCCACGTTGATTCTACTGTCACACTCACATGACACAATCACTTGCACTTTTAATAAATGTTAAGCATTAGGATCATGTTTTTGCTTCATGTCTGAAAGTTAGTCTGCTACCTGCTGCCCCCACTGTCTAAGCACTTCATCAGCTCCTTGTCCACTGGGCAGCTACCTGTAGACTCTCAGCATAACATCACCATTCATAAAACTCCCTATTTGCTGTCTGAAGCTTGTTGTTGGAGCCTAGATGCATTACTTTTGGTGCTGAGCTGTATTTAGTGCTAATTATCTAATGTTGGTGCTGTTCATCCATGTTAAAGAGATCAGTCTAAAATACTTTGTGATGTGACCGGTATTTTAGTGACACACCTGGGCTTGGAAGCAGTGATCTGCCATTTCTCGCTGTCTCAGCACAGCAGTAAAAGTCACTGTAAAACTGCATCATGGAAAGCGACCCCTCTGCTCCTCTTCTTTTGTTCTTATTTCACCTTTTTTTGTTTTGTTTTTTTCCATCCCTTCATCTCATTTTCTATTTCTGTCTGCTACACCCCGCTTTACCATTTGCATCCCCCCCGTCCCCCTCTTTCCTCTGTAGTCTGCAACCTGTGGAAACAATTAGACCTTGTAAGCAGGGGCCTTTTGCCCCCGTCGTGTGGTCGGTTTAACCTGTTGCTCCAGAAGGATCTCTCCTCATAGTGCGACCACCACCTTGTCAGGCTCAGTGGGTGGGTTAAGGATGATTTGGGGGGTGGGAGGGGGGACTGTTTGTGATGGTAGGAACTAGGAGACCACCAAGCTGCTTTTAAATGTATCTCCTAAGGGTTTAGCTGCTTTGAAATGTCAGTGACACAGCAAGATCACAAAGACGCTCTGAAAGAAAATGGAAAATCTTTACGAAATGTGTCACTTTCTTGTTCTCTGTCATTATCTTTTGTATGTTATTATGTTGCAGGCCTGATAGGATAAGGTTCATCCACTTTAGGAGTAAACAAACTCCTCTTTTAGCACGAGAACATCGCCTTTCACACTCATTTCACCCTCTCCTTAACTGCCAGGAATGCTTTTAACAATTCACTGTTGGACACAGAGCAACATGGAACGCTGGGAGATTGTTGCATTCCAAAGGGGAGCATTTTTTTTAGTTGCTCTTCACGTGTCAATCAGCGACACTATCTCCTTGTCACCCTAAACCCCCCCAACCCCCACCTCTAAGACACACAAACACACATACACTGTGAACCTACAGCCCGCTTTACTGCATCGCAGTTTAAGGACATAGTCGTCAATGTGTTAAGCACCTAAGAATGCAGGCCTTATGGTGGGTGTAGGACACACAAACACAGTTTTCTCAGACTTCACACAAAGGTCTCTTCCACCACTAACATCTGTGATGTGGGTCACTGAGGAGCGCCTCTCCTTTGGTGACACACAGTAAGCACCAGATCTCTTCCAGTCCTTTAAAAAAGGGGGGAGGGAGTATAGTTTTCCAGCCTCATAAGTCATGTTATTATTTTATTCCATTGTGATTTGGTTGACTGTAAAATCAATCAAGGCTTGCAGCTGAATCCGATATCTGAAATGATAAGGAGCAAGCTGGGTCACAGAGGGCAAACACACATCTCACACAATACCAGCAAACTTTCAACAGCTCTCCTTCCGACACACAAACACTTTCAGCCCTGGTGACATTCCCTGGCACATTATCAGTGCGTTGAAAACACCTGACTGGTATGTGACAGTTGCAGTTAGTGACAGTTCTCTTTTAAAGTGAGGACTGGGGAGGTCTTGGTGGTGGGTTGGGGTTTAAGGGTTGATCCATTTGATAGGAGTCCTGCTGGATACTTGACAGGAGCTGTCAGTGAGCCGAGGGGAGGGTGGTGCTTATCGATCAAACACCCCTCCTATCTGCCACGCTGACCTTCATGTCCCGAGGAGGGGCTGCTCTGGTGGGGAGACTGTAACGGGAGATGGGTGGGAGGGGGTAGAGGGATGTCTCGTGATTGTGAAAGTCAATTCAGTACAATAACAAAGCTAATGCACAGAAAACCTGCCACAGATGAACTTACCGCTTATCCTCGCCACATGAGTTTTCTCAGTGAAATTACCTTATCATCCAAACTATACAACTGACACGAGTCCTGTTTCTGACATATAAGATTACAACATCTAGAAAATGTAACTTTATCCAGGGAAAGTGGTGGAACACTAGAAAGAAAACAACTGCTATTTTTAAAAGCTTATTCTGACCGCTAGTTTGACTTCTAAAATAGGACACTATGGGCTTCTTGAGTCTCCTAATTCATTAAGGAAGATATGTTGCTAAGGTAACTAGTCCAAAACATCGTTAAAAGTAAATGCTAAAATTTTAATATACAAAAGAAACAGTAAAACTTCAACTTTATTGATGATGATGATAACCTTTTATTTCAGACATATAAAGCAAACACACCAATAACACACATATATACGGATACCTGCATATACATGTACACGTACATATGAATGTGTGATAGGAAGAAGTATGCATATATTTATTAATCCCTACCCCGTGCTTGAAACTTTATTGATTCAAAATTTTCCTCTTCACCTGCACTTCCCCTCAGTACTTGTATACATTTGCGCCACCAAAAAGAAAAAAGAAAGGCAAAAGCAAAACAAAACAAGGTAAAACTAAATATATCAAGCTTTTTTAATTAATAAAATTATTGTTGCTAAATGTTATGTTTGTCAACTAATCAACTCAATAATTCAGGTACCAACATTTACCTAACCCAAACCCCGTACGGTTACTAGGACCGAAGTTTATCAAACAGAAATTTAGATGGAAATTATTAATTTTGTATCAGGAGACAACTTTAATTGCTTTAATTACTATTTGTCACACCATGGAGGTGAAACCCGAACATCAAAGACATCATATACAGGCTCAGTTCATGGTTTGAAAATGTTGTGTGCTTGCTGTCCACTTGTATGCACAAACGCAGCATCATATTGTTAATGACTGAAAAGCAGCAGATGCCAGCCAAAGGCAAAGTTACTCATGCACGTCTTTGCAAATTTTCCAGCCCGTTTGGAGTTGAACCAATCACATGCGCTTTGCTTTGACCTTCAGACTACGACTGTTCACACGCGCACACACACAACATTTGAATTTTGTATTATGGGTTTTCAGGGATTCAGTAGTTTCCAGAATTAAAAGTAAACACTTAAATCATCAGGGCAGCGACAGGATTGGTTGATGCTGAAAAACGTTTTTCTTTCTTCAAAATCTGGCATTGTGCCAAGGTTTATTTTTGCTGGAGAGATGGACGCCGTGCATGAAACCCTGCAGCAGCAGAAATGAGTTCGACACTGGGACACCCAGTCATCTTGTGGCTGACCATAACCAGTGTTTAGCCAGGACAACCTTTGGCCACTGGTCATTAGAGCACCATGCTGGACCTGCTGTACCGTTGTCAAAACACTGCACTTGGCGGGGACTCCGCTCAGCAGAGTCTGACTGGGAAATATGTGACTTTAAAATTGTGTATTACAGATAGAGTCATCTATGTGTCAGTGACTTGTATGTAGGCTCTTTACCCCCAAATTTTGGTCTTTTATGGTAGATGGCATAAAAACTTTATGTTTTTATTTAATTAAAGTTGAAGTATGTGCTTTTATAAAGAAAGCTGAAAAGTCGAAACATGGGGTCTGATTTGTGGTTAATGGGCTCCCCCTACAGTCTCCTGCGTTTGTCACAACTCCATGTCGGCTGTGCACACAATGACTACATGGCTCTGTTCTCAAGAGAACAGCAAGAGTTTACTCATATCAGATGTATAATTACTATCACATCTGAATTTGTGTGCACACACTTCCTCACATGCCACTTAGACACACATCCTGCCTCTTCTTTCCTCCCTGCCTTTCTCCTTCCTGATCTATAAATACTCTGTCATCTGCAGAGGTTGGCTCTGAGAGGCGTTGACCCCGGCCTCTCTCCGTCCAGCAGAGCAGTGATTTATGGAGGCTCAGGTTGGTGCTAACCTTGCACTTGAGCACTGGCAGTATAAATGATGGTGGGTCAGTGGCACCGTGGATGGAGGGGAGAAACTCTCTATCTGTGGCTCCACCTCTCTTTCTTTCTCTCTCTCTCTCTCTACTCTCTGTCCTGTTATCATCAGTGTGATAGAGACATCATCAAAATCTCCTGGGAGTATAAATAGTGCTAGATCAGGTGACAATGCCAGCTCTGGCCTTTGATGGGAGCTTTAATTTCATGCCTAATTTCTCTCGGCAAAGCGAGGATCGATGCTGGCCTGCCCGTGCTCCCTATCCAAAGACAGAGAGCGAGGAAGGACAAATGCTCACCGCTGAGTGATGTGCAAGCACCAAGATATCTAGCTTACCTGTAAACACACATGCGTCGGTACTCCTCACAGGAAGAAAATAGGTTGACAAACGTAGACAGATACCAGGTCGAGAAACTCATGCAGAGATGCCTGCACCCACATAAAACTTAAACAATCAATACAGCTGGAACAGATAGCCTTGGAAATAAGAGCAACAAGCAAAATATAACTACACAGCTACCCACCTGTGTGTTGTGTGTGCTACACATTGCCATAGTGATAAATATGTCCCAGCTTGCAGCCCCAGGGAGGCATTGAACTCTAGCCCCTCTATAATGACTTTGTCTACCTATCGATCCGACCATGATCCATGTACTGTAATTCTTATATCATCAGGCCCGGCCCCAGCAATAACTCCAAGTCATATTTCGGGGCCTCCCATCCACTTGACAACTTAATGATGCAAGGGTCCTTGCCGAGTTTGGACTTTTAGCTCCCCAGCACACCTCTCCCTCTCTCTTCCTCCTGCAGGGCTCTAATTTCCTTCCTTGTTCTTTCAGACTAATATCAGCAAAGGCACCGAGAGGCTGCTCTCTCTGAGGACCTCCCTCTCTGAACCACATATCGTCTCCTTTTCACCTCTGTGCACTTGCAGTATAGCACAGGGTTGGTGTCTGACTGCTGTGCATCTGTCTCTGATTTGGAGCACAGCCCCTTTCAGGCTCCTGGGGAGACTCAGCTGTCCCTCTTTAGACCCTGTTCTTTTTCTCCCTTTGAGCCAAGGCTATATTTCATTGTCATTTCAGCCCTCTCTTTCTAGCCTGGGTGTAATAGCGGGAGATATATGAGGCTTGTTTCTGCAGCCTTCTGAGCTTCCTCAGCCTTTTATAAAACACTGTCAGAGTGACAAAACAGCAGCCCTTGGGTATTCGGGCACAGATGCCCCCTTATCCTGAAGCAATTTCTCAATATCCTGAGCTGATCCTTTTAGTAAAGAGATAACATCTGGGTCCTTGGACAGGATGAGTTTGAACAGTCATCCTGGACAGAGTCGTAGCTCATCTGTATAGCTCTGTCTGCTTATACGCCATGGGCTGTCTGTCAGTTCTGTTTTTATAAGCACTGATTTAGGGTGCAGCCCTTGAATCCTGGGCCAACAGGAAACCACGGGAGCATGCGGTGCCCCTGATAGGAGGTTAAAGCGAGAATTTATCCAGTTATTTTTTATTCTAATGCTGTGTCGGGTTATGTTCATTACTGTCGCTGTTAGAAAAACTCTAATGATGTTCCACCTGGCTGCAAAGACACAAAACAACGCTGTACCTGTGAGACACGGCCCTGATTGAGATGTGAATAAAATCGAGGAGAAGAAGATGAGAGGGAGCAGATGGGGTCTGCAGGCAATTAATGCTGCATGTTGTGTTGTTATTCTTCCACTTTGTTCCTGTCCCTCACCCCATCCTTAGTGACAGCTATCCTCTTTATATGTCTGCAGAATTTCTCCTTCCTGTCAGTTCTACCCATCTCCACTGTTTTTTTTTTAACTTCTTCTCATCTCCATTGCAGTCTTCCCTCCTCCCATCTTTAGCTTCCCTCCTTCCTCACACTCACGAGGCGCACAGTCTCTGTCTCCTCTCTCCCGCGCTCTACCACCACCACCACCCCCAGCCTTAATTGGGAGTCAGGGAGAGCAGTGGAAATCGCATTAACGCGGGCCCTGCCTGGGTGTGCCATCCATCTTCTTTTTTATTACGCCGCGCCGGGGCTGCTTGGGCGCTGCCGTTCGATTTGTCACCGGCCTCGTTCGCTGATAACAGGCATTTGTCATCGCCTTGCCTCCCTGTTAATGTTATCATCTCCTCCCTGACAGCCGCCCTCCGCCGGGGAGCGCCGGCGACAAAGCACATCCGTCAAGCGAATATTTCCACGGCTAAGGGGACCGCACACTGCAATAAGCCACATTAAAGCACTTATGAAGGGTGCAGGCCGAGTGTGTACGTGTGTGCGCTTGTGTGCGAGTCTACGTACCGGTGCCATAGTGCGCAGTAGATTGTGCGCTGCGTGCGCATACACATCTGCACACACACGTGCGCAGGAGCGTGCGCTCTTGTCAGTGCCGTAAAAAAGCGAGGTGGGGGCCGACAGGGAGAGGAAGAGGTAATTTGTTGCAATTAATTACGCAGTGAGCGTGGCTTTGTTGTGTAGGAGAGCATTTTATCTGTTGGAATGCTTTCTTCGCCAGGCTGTGATGCTATTTGTTTGATTTATAGCTTCTGCCAGCCCGAGGCGGAGCGAGCCTGCGTGTAAGTGTGTGTTTTCACATGTGCACAATGCTTTGGCATTATCCACAGAAATATACTGTAGTCTCGGTGACAAGGAGCCCTTTGTTTGAAAGTGACATTACATATGAACAGCCATGCTGCCCCTACTTGTGCCTCTCTGCAAGACCGAAACGCTTCTGTCCATTCAGCAGCAAATCAACAACGCCAAAGCCTGACCTTCCATCACAGTTTGCCTCACTTTTCCTTCCGCTTTTGTGAGTAAAGAAGACGTGTTTTAAAGTGCTGTGAGTATTCTACCAATCCTACAGTGATATGATGATGTTTCCAACATTGGCACGGTCCACCCCTCTTCTCTCATCTGTGATATCAAAACAGGCATTTGACATTGTGTATCCATTCTGCCTCAGCTGGGGGTTGCAGGGCCTGACAGATGGATCAGCCAGCCTCAAGGCAGAGGGAAGAGATGAGCGAAAGAAAAGCAGTGCTCCCCATCTCTCAACATACTGTATGATTCCCAAATATGCCATAGCACGTCATATGGTATGGCAAATGTTCGACCCTCACAGAGAAAAATAGTCAGTGATGGCACTAACACACTGAGAAGTACATCTGAGCAACATTTTACCAAAGCTTCTTCACGCTATGATCACACAGTTTGAGATGAACGACTAAAGTAGACGGTCATAACTTAGTAACACTTTAGTAACATTTTAACTGACACACTTTGCGCAGAATGACGGAACCAGAGGTAGATAATAAAACACTTTGTTTGATTTACAATGTCATAACAACATTTTGACTAATACATGCTGCCTCTGTGTCATTAGCCAGAGATCACTTTTTATTTTAATAACTAAATCTGAGGTTGACTCCAAAAGAGAGTCAGTCACCACAGACACCTGTGTTAGCACATGCAGTATTAGAGTAAAACGAACAAAATAAAATATTTGTTCTTGCTTATTAATTTCCCCATTGAGAAAAAACAGCAATAGCTGGTAGCTGTCTGCAGACATATGATCTAATTCGAGTCATCAAACTGGACCTCCTTGTTATGTTTGTGGTTTCAGACCTCTTAGAGCAGCGGTCCCCAACCCCCGGGGCCTCGGACCGGTACCGGTCCGTGAGTCGTTTGGTACCGGGCCGTGAGAGTTGAGGCTCAGGTGTGAAATGTATGGTTTTCAGGGTTTTTATCGGTTTTCAGCGTTATTTTGTTATCGTTTTTATCGTTATCTCGGTTTTCCTGGGTCTTTTCACGTGTGTTATGAATAAATCTTCTTTTTTTCGGTACCGGTACTAGTTTTATTTTGTTGTATTTATCCGCGACACCTTAAAGGCCAGTCCATGAAAATATTGTCAGGCATAAACCGGTCCATGGCGCAAAAAAGGTTGGAGACCGCTGTCTTAGAGCTCTTGCTTTGCAGGTAATTTTACTCTAGTCTGTACTCCAAATTTTATTGAGTAAAATTATAGTATTTAACAATTATCCTTAATTAACAACTATCTGTAATTTACCCATAGAGCCTGTGAATGCACGTTGCTAACTAAACTTGCTAGCATTACCAAAACATTCATTTTAATAACTACATACCATCTGCAGGAGAAACACCAGCCAAATTTGACAGCTATTAACATTTTTCTTAATAGCTTATATCTGTGAAACACTTGTAAAGTAAGTAAGGTCTGTTTATTTGCCCTTCAGTTATAACAATCTTCCTTAGTGCATGCAGTACTGTAGTATGTTTTTTTCTGAGCACTTGTTGCCCATATTGAGCAGTTAGATGCCTGCTGTGTACGACAGTCTCCCTGTTGATAAAAAATGATGTTATTTGATGAAATTAGATCTGCAACTAAATAGACCTTGTGGTGACAATGTTTTCTAAACTGCTATTACAAACCCAAGAATGAACTGTGAACCTTACTGTTGAATGATTTATTTGCTAATAAAGCTCCTTTCAGCTGCTACTTTATTAACACGTGGTCGCCAAAGTGGAAAGCTATGCATTTTTTTGATTTGGCAGATTGTTGCACCGGAGGCCTCTCCTGATGCAGTCTCAAAGGGATTTTTGTCTTCTCACGGGATAAAACTAGGGTGTCTTTACTTGTCAGGCAGATCTGTAAACCACTAAATTCTAGAGATAATGAATGATTTATTAACCAATAATAAGAATCAGAATAATCCTGCCTTTATTAAAGCTTTAACTTACTGGGCAGCATTTGCCTGCCTTTCAGGCCAAAGTTTGAGTTCTGTTGTTGCCCTTTGGTGTGAATAGCTCCTTTTGCAACGTTTTTCCATTATGTCACTGTTGGGAATGATTTTGGTTGCAGTTTGAAAATCTCCGTTTTATTTGTGTATTATTTTCATAATTCATTTTTGTTCGTGCTGTAATTGCAAGTGTTGTTGTGTTAGCTTTATGGTAGTTTTGGTGAGACGCAATGATGCCACACAATATTTCTCTTGATTTTAATTTTCTAAGTGTGGGAGTCCTTTTCCAGCATCACATCAGCTCAATGAATGTGAAGCAAATATAGCCCCCAAAAGAAGTCAAAGTATTGTGCTAACTCAGAGGTGCTGCTTAGGGCTTGATGTTAAAGTAGAAATGCACTTCTGAGTTTATGAATGGAATTTTTTCATATTAATGTTTTGTATGTTTGCTTGTTATTATAGGCAAAACACAAAGAACAAACAGACAAAAGAAATCCAGGGTCAGATGTATTTTTGTGTCTTGTAAATGATAAAGCATTAAAAATTGACTGAGCAATCTTGTGCAGCTACTATACAAGATTCTTCAGCGGTATACTAACTAATTACTCTATATAAAGTTTGCATGCATGTGTATTTGGAAGAGGATGTGTTTGTGCTGTGATCTCTGAACTTGACAAGGCCAAGGTCTGATAACTTCTTGTTAGTGATCATGATCGACTACAGCTAGGAGTTTCTCTTCGCCAGTATAAAAAGGATTTGTTTGACAGCATTCACTGGATTGACCGATATTCAGAACAAAGTCAAAGGAATTTGGGGATGATCCAAAACTGACACCTTCAAGCTCGACTAAAATATGTAGCTGCCTACACGGACAAGCCAAATGCCTTCTGGAGAAAAGTTTTATGGCTAGATTAGACAAAGACTGAGCAATTTGGCCAAAAGAGGTGTGCTTGGAGGAGAAAAGGTGAGGCTTTCAAAGTCTAAGAACACTTCACCAACTTTAAGTGTGGTGGTGGTAGCATCATGCTCAGAAGCTGTTTTGCTGTCAGTAGTACTGGTACCTTGCACAAAGTGGATGGGATAATGAAGAACTACTGTCAAATTCTTCAGTTAAAACTTTGATACAGTTGGATGTTTCAACAGGACAATGATCCCAAACACACATTAAAACTGGTTTTGGAATGGATACAGGACGCTAACATTAAGATTCTGGAATGGCCTTCCCAAAGCCCCCACCTCCTCCATAGACTATGGTTAAAAGCTATTACCACATCAAGAAACCAGTTTAAATTAAATCTACCAGTTCTGTCAAGAAGAAAGATCAAATGTCCAGTACGAGTTATGACAGAAGCATAATTCTGGTTACCAAAGGCATCTACAAAAGGTCCAACCCACTAAAGGACGTTTAATCAAATATTAGTGGGGATATATGTATATTTTTGAGTCTGTATGCATACTTTTAATTTTGAGTGGATTTGAGAAAATACAACATGAATTCACAACTGTGTCCCCAGTTCATATTTTCTAAAAGCATTAAAAATGTTTGCCATACAATCATTCCAACCTTAAAAAAAGAACAATTCAAAGGAGTCATTAAAAGTCCAAAATTACCATGACATTCATGCCCATGAAGAGTATGTAAACTTCTGACCATAACTGTATGCAGTGACAATTTGCACGAAGCAGCTGATCTGACAGTTCCTTGTCTGTATCACTGACAGTGTTGGTTGAGCTCCTATTCAACTGGCTGAATTCCTATTTTTTGTTATGGAAGTCGAGGGTTCCATAGCCGTTCATCGGAGCCATTTTTAGTTCACTATTTGGATACAGCTCTTCTTCACAGATCTCATTCTTGGTGGCAAACATCTGGCTGATCTCCAAGAAAGTTTTGTTCTTGGTCTCTGGAATGATGAAGAAGGTATAGACAGCCACTCCCAAGCAGACCACACAGAAGATCAGGTAACAGAAAGGACCTGTAGCAATCTGGGGTGGAAGGACACAAAAAAATACAAATGCACAGTTAAAGACACAAAACATGAAAGGTAGATTATTGGTTTTGTTGGCTTAAAGGTTAACGTTAGCATTAATAGCATTAGCATTAACATAGCAAATTTTTAAGGCAAGTACTTCCCTTTTTTTTTTTAAAGCTGTAAATGATCTACTAGGTTTCCAAACTAGCCAGGGGCTCTTTTATTGCCCTTATTGCCATTATTTTTGCTGGAAAAGACAGTAAGATCAGTACCAAATCGGTGATGTTTTGCAGCAGGGGAAATGTTTTGGTATAAACTCTAAGGTAGGCTATAAAACAGAAAAAACACAGGACAGGGTGTTTAGCCTAGCTTATCCCAGAGACTAGAGGAAGACGGTACCTGCTAGCCTGAAGACCTAAAACACTTTCTGAGAGCAATGAAGTTATTTTGCTTCATGTGGAATAAAAACAGAAAGATTAAGGAACGTGCAATCTCATATTTTAAGATCTATGGCCAGACTAATTACTGACTGCCTCGGTCACTGTCAACTTAACAATTAATTGTCCTCTTTACTTTGTAGCTGTTCACTTGGAACGAAGCCGAGGACAATGACAGACAGCAAGGTCGGGACTTTTAATTGGCAATTTTATTGGTATTTGTGGAGTCACTTCTGTTCAGACAAAAGTGCACAGCCAGTCGTATACACACAGTAGATGTGCATCAAATGTCAAGACTACACATGTACAAAAAAAATAAAAAATAGAAATAAAGCCTTTTTACATGTTTTTTCACTATAAACTGGACAGTATATTTAGATGGCTTTTGTGTACATTTGAATTTAGCTCTGTGGGATACAAGTCAGTGCTAACCTCTAAGAAGGGAAAGACAAAACCAATGGTGAAGTTGGACATCCAGTTGAGGCAACCAGCTACGGTGTACGCAGCCGGTCGATGAGACTGCTTAAACAGCTCCGCAGTGATCAGGAAAGGCACACCCGCTGTAAAGAATACACAAAAACATATTTTTCTTATTCCAAAAATATTCCCAACAACACCACATGAAGACAGTTTAATCTAACTAAGCATCCTGTTATAACACAAATCACATTTAATTACTTAGTATGGCTATATGAATCTATTGGGTGATGTGAAATTAACATCGGCATCTTAGTTCATCAATTACTTTATCAATACTCCCACTCAGGACTCTTCCTTGGCAGTTACTCAAAATTAACAGAAGATGATTAATGATAAACATTTCACAAGCCCAAGTGCTATTATATTACACTCCTTTTTCTACATGTACTTCATTATGTGTTCATTATTACTCACTAATCATAGACTGACAAGAGAGGAAGGTGTTTGTCAAGACGGCAAAACTCCACTTCTGAACCACAAGACACAGAATAGCTTAGCTCATGCAATTCATTAGTTTAAGATGTGCCTTAACTTTAAACATGTGATTCTTCATTGTTAGAAGTGAAGGCTATGAAGGAGAAATATGCATTAGTATAAGCTCTAATGATTAGCTTTCCGAATAATTTCCTCATTATTCTGTGCATGATAACTGCAGAGAGAAAAGTTTAATATTGTCAAACCAATAACTACACCATAATTTGTCAACATCTGCGGTATATATGGGAGGGCATCAATGTGCAAGCAAGGTTTCATTTGAAGGAAACCATATTCATCACAGCTAGCTTATGAACAATGAGCCATTAGAAGTCTAATTGCAGCAAGAGAAATCCTTGTTTGCTGAGGTATAGATTTTGCCTGTTTGACGAATGACGTTATGTAAACCAGATTTGTTCTAATCCATCATCCTCGCAGGTTCGCTCGACGTGGCTCTCATCGTTGTAAACTATTGCCTCTTAATTCACTTCACTCATCTCATCCAGTGTACAAATGGCTGTGAGAATGGAAGCAGTGTGGCAGTTAGGATTTCCTAATTTACAAGACTAATGAAATACAATATCTCCTCACAGCCAGAGGAGGAGTGTGGAGGATGGGGTGCTGATGTTTTCAAGCTTTAATGCCTGCTATTGTGCAAGTTTCCAGCAGGGTGCAGTGTTTCCTCATACACAGGATTACTTCTAGCTAATGCAATCACATGTAGGTTTGAAAGTGTTGGAAAGTTTTCATGCCAGATACAGATACAAGATTGTTTTTTTGTTTTTTTTTTACCTGGACCTATGCAGAAGCCAGCAATAATCCCAATAACACAGCCCACACTGATGTAGCGCATGTAGGACAACTGCGGCTGTGATTGGTCAAACACAAGTCATGAGTTGCAGATAGTCACACACAGTTTTTTTTTAATATTATTCATTTATATGATGACTTCAGATGGAAAAATCTCTAAGCCTATCTAACATTTTATTTTGTTTTAAATATTTCGTCAGTGTCCTATGTTCAGCTTCAGTGAGTTTACTTTAACAGCAGTGAAATGGTCACTGAATGAAATGCTTTTTAACAAATTTGATAGTCTTTTGCAGCGAAACCTGCTTTGCATTTGTGCATCATCCTTTGTGCAGTCCACCTCTTTGGATGAGACATAGGAAATAGTTGCTAAACATGCAACTGAAAACAATCTTACAGATAAGTGTGTTTTGACTGGTGTTCCTGTGGACATGGTAGCTTTTAGTGGCATTTAGAGGTTTCTGCTAGCAAACCATGTTTAGAAAGAGGCTTAGCATGGCTTTGAAGTGAAGCTTTCACCTGATATAATTTTCTCATTTTTCACAGAGGGTGTCACTTAGAGGCTTTTGCATCTGAAGACATACAATAATTTATGTAAATTATGTAAATTTGGTTATGTCCTAAGCTCCATGTAATGTACTATAATGTCATGCAAAATATTCCTAAACCAGCAGGATATCAGATGACATGTACCTGGAAGAGGACAGACACAGTGATTCCGGCACAGCACAGTCCCATAAAAAGGAAACCACCAATCATCAGTGGTCTTCTGCCCAGACGCTCAATAGTGAAACACTAAATAACGGACAAATAAGCAGGACTACATGTGACTAACCCATAAAAATAGATTTTCAAAAAGTTAGTTGCAATTATACAAATCTTTCGTTTGCCTATATATATATCTATATCTATATATCTATTTTCAATAGAGTATAACATGGCCCTGTGCACGCTACAGAATAAATGACCTTCATTAGGTTTCAGCTCACCTTCCCCTAATCAGATTTTATGCAAGCATGACCAAGACAACAGAAAACACAAACTGAAACAGTCAAGTTAAACAAAACAGACTGTGCATGACTACATGTCATAACCAAAATAACCAAAGTCATTATTTCTTTTAAGTATTTTAGGTAAGAAGTTACATGTTTATCAGAAGGGAAGGCATTTGTTTTTCCCAGTTTCTCTTTTTCTTGTGGATCAAGACTGAAGTTACCATCAGTCATACAAGGCACAGATTTATTGCAACCCCAAGTGCTTCATGGTTAATTAATCTGCTAATTCTATTTTCAGTTTAGCAGCCATTAAATCCATAACAAAACAAAAAATGCAATTTTTTATGTCAAGTTCCCAATATACTTAATTCTGTTGTATATTTTTTGCTTTAACACTGGTCAAACAGATCTCAGACCAGGAAAACAGCAGCACATTATCACATCTGTGTTCCAACGTTACAAGTCCAAAATAGAGATGGACCGATCCGATATTACGTATCGGTCCGATACTGACCTAAATTACTGGATCGGATATCGGAGAAAAATAAAAAATGTAATCCGATCCATTAAATATCACGAAAGCACCTCACAAAACTTGCAACACGCCGTAACTCACCTCAGAACGTTAGCACGTCGGAGCAGTATGCATCACGTGATAGAGCGGCTGTGGCATGCGGGACCTGTCGGTGGTCTGGATAGCATGTGGAGCTTCGCTAGCAACCCGGCATTTCATCTCCGACAAAGTTATCCCCGAGAGAAGTAAAGCAAGTGTGTAAGTCCATCTCTGAATGTTTGTAAAGCATTCCTGCGTTAAGCTTAACGAGCGACTGCCTCTCGCTCTCCAGCTGCTACTTCAATCATGAAACTGCTTAATGATCAGCTGATCGGCTTTTCTGTCGCGACTCCGTGTCTCTTGTTTGCTTTTGGCCCACTTTGCACCAGAAAGAGGAAACCAGCGGCTGAACAACAGCAGCACATTTAAGCTTGATCAGCTGTTGTTAGAATTTATTTAATATTACTTTCTACTCGAGGATCTTTTTCTACGTAGCTGACGCTGGTAACTGTGCAGGGGCGCATCTAGCAAAGTTTAGCCAGGGGGGCCGATAGGGCATTAACAGGGAAAAGGGGGCACAAAGACATACTTTTCTTTCTTATTCTCATTTAAAATGTCTCGCTTTTAATTATTTAATATTTATCTGAATCTTACACCCAAAGTTTTAATCTGATGTAAAATGTATAGAAGTCCATTACTGCATATAGTAACTGTTAAGTCTAATATACCCTAGTAAGCTATAGTACTTTTTCCTTTGGGAAGGTACCATCTGTGCAGTCTGCAATTTTGTTGAAGAAAGATGTTGAATCTATTTAATATTTCTTGAAAAAGAATTGATTTCTGTGCATTTTTTTTCACACTGCATCAAATTAAGGTTGATTACGTCGATTAAGCATCATGAGGTGGCGCGTGAGGGGTGGTTCCCTATTTTTTATTTATTTATTTTTGTTGTTGCTGGGAGTTGGAACCCTATTAGTTAGGTTGCTTAATATTTATGCTAAGTACTCTTTAAAATACCAGAATAGGGAGGATGGTGTAGGTTTAAGTTTATTAGATTGATCAGTATTGCTGAACTATGAAATATTTTTTTTTGCATACAGGTATAACAGAATAGCTTTAGTGTAGTTGTTGTTTTAAACTTGAGTATGAACTTATACAAAATGCAGCAAGATATTTAAAAAACAGTTTTGTTGATTAAAAAACACTATATCGGATTCATATCGGTATCGGCAGATATCCAAATTTATGATATCGGTATCGGTATCGGACATAAAAAAGTGGTATCGTGCCATCTCTAGTCCAAAATATAAAAAAATCCTTGTATAATAGAAATACATTCATTTCATCTTAATGTGTGTGTGTGTCTACTCACCCCCAGCATCCCTGAGATGACCTCAATGGCCCCAGTTCCCACTGTTGTGTACTGAATATAAGGGTCTGCGATTCCTGCATTCCTAAAAATGTCATTTGTATAGAACCAGATCTGAAATTGACACAAGGTTTATTGATATGTTGAATCCTTTGGACTATTGATACAGCAAAAATCAAAGTTTGCCTTGTTTCCTTAAGGAGCCAAAAAGTCACTCTGCTTATCTGGTAATGCACACGATTCATCATAGTGATCATTATCACAAGGCCGACCATCACTCATGCATTTGAGATACAGCTTTTCATCAGTATGGACTCCTGACAAGTACTCCCCTTGAAATTAATTTGCGCATTCTCATTAATCACACTTTGCTGATACAACATCCATCATTGATGATGTGCGGACAAGATCGTGATCAGTGCAGTTAAATGCTGTCTTGTTGATTTAGTAACCATACATATAACATTTCATCACCATTGGAGGCTTGAAGTATGCAAACAGACGAGCAAAGCAGAAGGCCTGCACAAGCACAAACAATTCCAGAAACTTAAACAACTGGGATAAGATTTGATGAAGATGAATATAAGCTGCTAGGCTAAAACGCCTCCTTACTGAGCTAAAATCTCCTCTAATATAAGAATTGTGTTATATGAGTTGATTCATATATTTTGTTTTACGCACATGAGCACTAAAGTGCAAGCCAGTAACACTGCAGTGATGTCAGAGTGCTAAGCAAAGTAGCCATGGCTCATTTCACTCTGGAGCTTTTTTCAGCTTTTTCAGGCCAAACTGTTTGTTTAACAGAAGTAGCCTCATCTAATCACAGGATTTCAAAAGTGTTCTTGGATTATTTAGCTCATCTAATCTGACATGCCTCAGTGTGTAAACCTAACCTAGATTTACACAATGAGGTATGTACAGTTAAAGTAGGAAAAGTTAAGTAGGAGAAAATCACAGTCTTAAAATGACTTAATCTCTGGGCTTACTCAAAGCTACAATGCCAACTATACTACTTCAGTATTACCAAAACAAGCATCTGTCTTGAGAAACTGTCCTTGAGAAGACAGATGCTGATAACATAATAGTTTAATGGCAACTTCTACTTTATACAACCTAGTTCAGGAAACCGTTCATTGAGCACATTTGTGTCAAATGTCCTAATGCCTTACACTTCCACATTACAAAAAGTGGATAAAACCTAGTTCACTTTTTAGTGGAGTATGTTGATCCTAAACAGATGCAGGTAGCCTCAGCACATGTCTCAACTTACTCTACCTTAAGAAAAAACAACCAAAGAGCGTAATCCTCATTATCCGTTTTATTACAGCATTCTTATTTGGAACTGATTTTGCTCATGCTGAATTATCCACTACAACCAGTACAAAGACACTGGAAATCATTCATTACATTCATCTGGAAAATATTTTGTTACCTGAAAATTAACTTTATGAATTTAGTTATGCATTTATTTGTCCCTTCTTTTCCTTCTTCACGATTTATCCATGATTTCACTTGTTTATGATTATGAATATGTAGTCGATGCTTTGTCGTATTCTCTTGCTTCGTGTAGAAGTGGAAGAACGAAAACAAAGCAAGAGCAGCAACAAAATAATAGCGGGGCTGCCACTTTATGATGTGAATGACAGTACAGCTACAGTAGTACTTGCAGAAGAAATAGCTCTTTCATCATTTTTCCTAGGTTGAGTGGCTCCCCAGCTGGCTGTAATAACTCTACAAAATCAGCACCACAAATACTGTAAAAGCACCATGTTGTAACATGTTGAATAATATCTGGTTGTGCACAAACTCAGTCTGTATGAATATGATTATAAGTATCCAATATTTTAAGAAAAAACATGCACATTTACTTTTCAAACTCTCTTGAATTGCTTAGTTTTACTTTTCGTGTCTCAGATTTGGAGACACTACTTCTTCTGGAGGTTTGAAGCCTTCCAGTGTTCCTGGCTGGAACAGCTGGGACTGAGAGACTCAGTGGGGTGCACCCCTGCTGCGAAATGGCACTAGCATATGAGCCTGCATGCCTGGAGCCTCCATCCATATGAAGCAATGAGTACAAAGATGTGTTTGACTTTGTGTTCGGATGGGTGGACCTTGTTATGTGAGGTAACGCTGAGGGAGAGCACCAGGAGATAATGAGGCATGGTCACATCGCCCCCTGCTTAGTCATTCAGTGGGTGTGAGACTGTGATGTATGGATGGACGGGAGGAGCCCAGCTGGGAACTCTCGCACTATAAGATCTCCCTCTCATATAATAACTGCACAGTTGTTGCACATTCAAAATGTGACAATACACACACATATAAACAAAAGATGAAAAAAACAACACAATAGTTCTCCTACTCACGGCATCAATCCCAGACAGCTGCATGCCGATGTTGACCACTGCAACAGTGAGGACCTGCCAGCGGACACAGCTGTCCATGAGGAGGCTGCAGACAGAGAGGGTCTGCATGGAGGACAAAGAGCATTGCTCCTCCTGCATCTCTTCAACCTCAGCCTGAATGTTTCCTTTAGTACGGAACCACTTTAGGGCTACAGAACGGAGTGAAACAGGAGTCTTTTTTATTAAACCAGTTTTAATTCATCCTTCAAGTATCACAGTGAAAGGATTATGTAAAGTTTGAGAATCTGTTCTAGGCGTCTTGATCTTCCTTTGTAATAGGGGTTAGGGGTTAGGTTATTCAGAAAAGGAAAGCAAGAAATGCACTTTTTAACCTGCAATGGTGGCATGCACATCTCCTCTCTCTATTAGCAGATATCGTGGACTCTCTGGAAACCATGGCAACAGTATCAGCTGGACCATGGTAGGAACCGCCACAAGAGACAAAAGCAGAGGCCAGTGCTCTTCCTGTGTGGGGAAAAAACAACCCCAATAAAAACCAAAGACCTCACCTAAACCTTGATTTAAAAAAATAATAATATCATCATCTAAAACTATTCATTCCATCTTTACCATCTTTGTCTTTATACCTACAGTGGGGCAAAAAAGTATTTAGTCAGCCACCGATTGTGCAAGTTCCCCCACTTAAAATGATGACAGAGGTCAGTAATTTGCACCAGAGGTACACTTCAACTGTGAGAGACAGAATGTGAAAAAAAAATCCATGAATCCACATGGTAGGATTTGTAAAGAATTTATTCGTAAATTAGGGTGGAAAATAAATATTTGGTCACCTCAAACAAGGAAAATCTCTGGCTCTCACAGACCTGTAACGTCTTCTGTAAGAAGCTTTTCTGTCCCCCACTCGTTACCTGTATGAATGGCACCTGTTTGAACTCATCATCTGTATAAAAGACACCTGTCCACAGCCTCAAACAGTCAGACTCCAAACTCCGCCATGGCCAAGACCAAAGAGCTTTCGAAGGACACCAGGAAAAGTATTGTAGACCTGCACCAGACTGGGAAGAGTGAATCTACAATAGGCAAGCAGCTTGGTGTGAAAAAATCAACTGTGGGAGCAATCATCAGAAAATGGAAGACATACAAGACCACTGATAATCTCCCTCGATCTGGGGCTCCACGCAAGATCTCATCCCGTGGGGTCAAAATGATCATGAGAACGGTGAGCAAAGATCCCAGAACCACACGGGGGGACCTGGTGAATGACCTGCAGAGAGCTGGGACCAAAGTAACAAAGGTCACCATCAGTAACACACTACAACGGCAGGGAATCAAATCCCGCAGTGCCAGACGTGTTCCGCTGCTGAAGCCAGTGCATGTCCAGGCCCGTCTGAAGTTTGCCAGAGAGCACATGGATGATACAGCAGAGGATTGGGAGAATGTCATGTGGTCAGATGAAACCAAAGTAGAACGTTTTGGTATAAACTCAACTCGTCGTGTTTGGAGGACGAAGAATACTGAGTTGCATCCCAAGAACACCATACCTACACAGCAAAATCTCCAGTGTTAAATTAACACTAGAGAGTGTCTATATGGGTCCACACCTCTGAGTGTTAAATACAACACTGTTGAGTGTTAAATTAACACTTTTGACAGTGTTATATGTTTAAAAGTAACCTAGTCAGTTTTGAAGATTAACAATGGCTAACACTGAGCAGTGTTGATTTTCTAACACTGGAAAATCAACACTGCTCAGTGTTAGCCATTGTACTGTGAAGCATGGGGGTGGAAACATCATGCTATGGGGCTGTTTTTCTGCCAAGGGGACAGGACGACTGATCCGTGTTAAGGACAGAATGAATGGGGCCATGTATCGTGAGATTTTGAGCCAAAACCTCCTTCCATCAGTGAGAACTTTGAAGATGAAACGAGGCTGGGTCTTCCAACATGACAATGATCCAAAACACACCGCCCGGGCAACAAAGGAGTGGCTCCGTAAGAAGCATTTGAAAGTCCTGGAGTGGCCTAGCCAGTCTCCAGACCTCAACCCCATAGAAAATCTGTGGTGGGAGTTGAAAGTCCGTGTTGCTCGGCGACAGCCCCAAAACATCACTGCTCTCGAGAAGATCTGCATGGAGGAATGGGCCAAAATACCAGCTACTGTGTGTGCAAACCTGGTAAAGACCTATAGTAAACGTTTGACCTCTGTTATTGCCAACAAAGGTTATGTTACAAAGTATTGAGTTGTATTTTTGTTATTGACCAAATACTTATTTTCCACCCTAATTTACGAATAAATTCTTTACAAATCCTACCATGTGGATTCATGGATTTTTTTTTCACATTCTGTCTCTCACAGTTGAAGTGTACCTCTGGTGCAAATTACTGACCTCTGTCATCATTTTAGGTGGGGGAACTTGCACAATCGGTGGCTGACTAAATACTTTTTTGCCCCACTGTATATTTAGCTATTCCATAAGTAAACATAGGGTGTCTTGAAGCTTTTTCTGTCTGAAAGTATATTGTTTGCAACGCTTTGTGCATCTGCTCAATTGTAGATCACAGAGTCTCTGCATGCATGCATCAATTCAAAATGTTATTTTTATTACATATTAGAACTATGAAAGCCAGTCAAACATCACAGTATAAGAACCTTTCCCAGTATCGCCGAGAGCCCCAGGACCTGAGCGATGAAAACTCCAAGACAAATGTGAATGCTGGGAACAAGGCCCAGGAAGCCTCGCAAATTCTTAGGAGCGATCTCACCGAGGTACATCGGCACCACACTGAGAGAAATCCCTGTAGAAACGAAGAAAGTGCAATTAATACAGTCTGACTGTGCTGGTGCAAAAATGAACAAAACACCAAATATGAACTGAAAAGGCAATTTAAAGCATAAATGACTCAGCTGTTTATAGATTATAGGAAATGTATATACAGCTATTTTTCACCAACAACACAAAGTGCTGCTAATTACAGACAAATATGTGACAGTAATAATAACAGTAATAAATATTAAGAGGAGATTATTGACATTGGAATAAATTTTAGTCAACCAGGAACAGTAGGCATGTCTACCTGAATGTACTCCTGTGATGAAACGCCCAATGATGACCATCTCAGGAATTCTGCACCATCTGCTAAAGCCCATCAGAGCTCCGCCCATAAAAACAAGTGCAGTGGATCTCACCAGAGTCCCTTTCCTGTTTGGACGCAGTGATTCTCGTTGCTCAGCTCTCTAAGTTTGAGTCTGTCACAGGTTAATAGCAATTTATAAACATGCACTCAAAATTCATAAACATGGTCACACTGACCTTCCATATTTGGTAACTAGTCTGCCCACCAGCAGTGCTCCGGTCATTCCACCAATGGCAAAGATTGACACAGTAAGAGAGTACAAGACGGTAAGAAGATGCCCATCCGGAGTCAAGCCATGACTTTCTAATAATGTCTCATTGTAGAAGTCTTTGATGTACTGGTGGAAAACAAGGTAAATTCATTTTCTAAGCAAAAAACACCCCAAATAAATCAAACCCAGTGTAAAAAGATTGTGTGCAATCAAAAGATAATGTTACCTTTTTTAGATATCTTATTTATTTAGCCTTTTATTTATTATTCTAGCACAGCAGTTTTATAGGAGCCAGAGTTCAAAATATTGTTTTTTTTCTTACACTGAGCTTCGTGCAGCCATGTGCTCTCTGAAACCAGCTCTCTGAAACCAGCTCCTCTTCCTTTTAAAGCAACTTTCTTCTGACCGACTGCTCCTTGCAAACCGAAAGTTTGAAGAGGAGTGTGGAGCTTCTGTGCTCACATCTAAAGCCATGAGACGACTATAATAAATACATCCAATCTTACCAACATAAACGAGAGCCAAGAGTTGCAAAAACAGCCTGAAATAGAGCAGTCGGAAGCCTGGATTTGTGAATAGTGCAAATACTAAGTTATTATCAATTACACCGATCAAACTTTTTGAAACCTTGAACATGTTTAATGTGAGCATCCGTAACTGTAACACTACAGACATGACACAAAAAATGAAACATAAATGATACGTCACAATATATCCCCAAAAGACCTGATAAATGAAAATTTGATGTTGTAACTTCAATAATTTAAGTCAAGTCAAATTCAAAGCTGAAAAGGACTCATCGACTGCATGCTTGATGAATCTGACGGTGATGCCTTTCACTCAATAAAGTGTCCAGGATGATCCATTGCATTAAAATTTTAAGAAAAATATGAATTAAATATATACATTAATATGAATTCAAAAGAATACAGAAAAGGTGCAGGAGAGGACACAATTCAAAAATTCTCCCTGTACTATGTGCTATGTTATCGCACATAAAAAGGCCTCAGTGAAAGTCTACAGATCTCATAAAGAAGCATACGACAGTAACAACATAGTAAGTGTCCATAACCAACAGGAAGGGAAATTTATATTTGCTCCTTTGCTTTGTTTCTGTATTGATTTCTTATACAAAGTAATGAAAATTATTGAAACAACAGAAAGTGTCATATGATGTCAGAAAGGTTTCAACTGCTGACCTGCTCCTCCTTAAAAGAGCTGGATAGAATAGAATAGAACTCCTCCATATTACCTTGCTTACTAAAATATTACTTTCTGAATGTTGTCATATGTCTGGAGTGTTCAGGTCTGTGTTAACACAACAACAAAATCTTGGAAGTACAAACCCATTGACCCCAAAGCCAGATGATCCAATGCTCTGAGGAAGTGTTAAAACTTTTAATGTTAAAATTCATTAATTTTAACATTAACAGATAACAGAATTTTAGATCACTTGACACTAAGAAACTGACCCAAACAAAATGAACTGAACTGCTCCAGCTGTCCCTACTTCTGTGCAGAGCATTCAGGATTTGGGGAAATACCCAGTATTTTTCTGTTTTTCTCAAGAAAAAGATTGACTTTATTCTCACATCTCACTTCCATATCAGTCGGGAGTCGGCTTACGCTAGCTAAATTGCTAGCTTAGCCAAAGGACACAAGCAGAAGCAACTAAATTGGCTCCATGTCTTTTGAAATTAGCCGTGCCAGGAAATAGTTATTACATTAATGTGTGCGTTTTAGAGCATTAGAGAGATGACTTGTGACTTCATTCCATCCTCCCGTGACCAGTAGCTAAGCTAATCATCTCGTGAATCTATTTTTATAAAAATGAAACTCATGTCAAGCTTCTAAAGCCGGGCATACACTGTCCGATTTTTCAGTCGTGCGACTGTTTTGGGGATCGGCCCGAGTTTCGCCTTAATCGTGTGTCGTGCATCGTGTAGTATACATGAGGTAACAAGAAGCGATTAACACCTCATGACCAGCTCCCGATCATCAATCGTATGGTCGCAAGAAAATCAAACCTGTCTGAAATCCTTTCGGCCCTCGTGAGGGTGTCAACTCAGCCTCTCACACTGCGCATGCGCAAACAGAATTGGAAGTAGAAAGACGGAGCAGCACGGCAGTGATCTGGACACAAGCGATGGAGGCACAACTTGAAGAAATTTGGCAAGCTCATCCGAGCATTTCGATGTGGCCTCACAATATTATCACGAGCGCACCAACCGTGAAAAGAGTTGGATGGACATTGCTGCTCAACTGCAGCCGCCTGGTCAATGTTTTTCATTAGCAATTTAGCAAAGTTGATGGTGGTGGTGTGTGTGTCAGTGTCTGTTAAAGACAGAGAGGGAGAGACAGATTTTGTGTTTAAGCTTATAAGCTTCATGTTATGGACGCACAGTGTGAGCACTCAAGTCGCATCAGAGCATCGGGCCGTATAGTGTGAGACCCTGCATCGTGACCCACGAACTTCTAACCCCTGCGAATCAATCGTAGAGTTTGAGCAGGAGCTGAATAATGCGACTGAAAAAAATCGCACAGTGTATGCCCAGCTTAATGTAGACAGTGCATCTGCAAGCATTTCAACATGTCTAAGCCTCCCTCTAAACCAATTACAGTTTCATTGTGGATATTTAAAAACAATAGCATTAAGAAAACACCCTGGCTGGCTGATTCCTGACCTGGAACTGATGCAGGGTTTTTATAAAATTTTTGTTACTTTAATCCACGACTATAAAACATATTTATAAAGTTTCAACAACAGATACCAAGCTCTAGAAAAACAATGCAAATGAAAGTTGGAGATGAAAGGTTTAGCTGATCCTAAGTCCTGAGCTACGAACATGAGACGATACCCTGAACCTGCTCACATGCTTCTGTGGGGCTGAACACATGACCGCACCGCGGCAAATTCAACATCCAAGGAACATAATGGATTAAGAGCTACAGCGTATCAATGACATGGTAAGGTAGCTACATAAGCCCACATGACCCCACATGACAATTTATTTGTTCAGTTGGAGTGTTATGTTCAAATGGGTTATTTAACCATTGAGAATCAAATTTCATACAGTGTTTAACCATAAAGGGAACATTTGAGTTCTCACGAAAAGCATGCACGCAAATGAAATCACAAAACTAGGAGTTTTATTATGTAGACGACGATGAAAATACCTTTGCAGGAGAGTTGACAACGGCCAAGTTATAGCCATAGAGCATAGAGCTGCCAAATGAGGCCAGGAAAGCCACTGCCAGCAGAGGCTTTGTAAGATGCTGTGGAAAACACAAAGCAACACATGAGGGGAAAACCAAGCTGCAAACAGAGTTTACTGTCTCAGGGATGTCTAACTCATTTGACATTGTGGGACACAAACAGTCCACTTTGATGTGAAGTGGACCAGGCCAGTGAAACTCCCCTTTCTTTCAGTGTAAAGCAGTTTAACTATTCATTCAATTCAATTCAATTTTATTTATACAGCACCAAATCACAACAACTTTGCCTCAATGGCCATTTTTATCTAAGCTGTAAAACCTATTTAAACACAATTAAAAGTCAAAAACTTACAGGCGTTGTCACATTCAGTGTCAGAGTGGAGTCTTTGCTTGACCAATTCTGGCCCCCTGACCTTATGTTTGACACCCCTGATCCAATAGATTTCACCATAACTAAACAAACTGGAAGCATAAACAATTACCCTAAATGAATATGTTAAAGCAGCTGACTAAATGTTACAGTTTAGTCAATGTGTATTGAAAAATCAGCTAAATGATGTTTAGTTTTAAAAAGTCACCATGATCAAAGGTACCGGACTTTATTTAGAATTTAAAGCTGTACAACAACAATCAGTGATAACAGATAAGACTCATAAGTCTGTTATGACTAAAGGTAGTCAACAGCTCCTCTGAGCCATTGTCACTCCTTTTAAATATAGTTCACAGGAGACATTGCACCCCACTCAGCAACAATTTATTCTGATTAAATATCTCATGTGGAGCTGCTCACATGTCACACCACTTTAAAATGAGACACGAGTAACTTCTCATTTGCCGTTTAAAAACACACACAGGCTACTTTTGCTTTTAAAGTCTCCTTTAGTCTTTTTTTTAACCTGATTTGTGATAAATTGAACGATGCTTGGAATGTCATATGACGTGGTGACTGGTGCTATTGTACGAGTTCAGTGTGTCATGATGAGTTTTCCAAGGAACCCAGTAAGCATCTTATATGAACCATGACCTTGAACCAACGTTGTACAATGAGATTAGGAGGCATTCGCGACATAATTCCAAAATCATGTGACTAATAAAAAGCGATCACTGGAAACGACCATACCACCCAGGAATTAGATCGAAATTTTTAAAAATGCTTACACTTACCGAGGTGAGTTTTTCATTGTTTCCCTGTAACAGTTCTTCCGCCATTTAAGTCATAAATGATTATTCCCCTTGTGTGAGTTTCTTCGTCATCTGCAAAACTTTTCAAAACTCTTTTCACCGCATCCCCATTTGTAGAGTTTGAGCCGTGATCGTGTACCGGAGAGGAGGCGTGTCGTGTTGATGGGCGGAATTTCCACAGTCGTTAAACCGCCTGCAAAGCAGGCCCATCCCACAACTTTTATCGTTTCCCTTTCCCCAGCAAAGATCACGAGTGTCATCCTACACCCCAGAGTGATTAGAGTAATTTACTTTAAAAAAAACAATTTTTATTTAATAATTTGTCAGTTAACATGATTACACAAAACCTACCTTAAAAACCTTAAATTTCGTGGAATTTGATGGAAGAAATTGATTTACAGTTTTAAGATTTTATTTTTCCTTATACACCTGGAGGTCTGTTGTATAAATCTAACCTTGACTTAATTTCAAAGTTGCACTGAACTTTGCATTTTTTCCTGTTTAAATTCGTTTATCTTGTAAGTTTCATCTCCCCAACACTCACATGAGTGTAGCAGAGCTCCTCCCTTTTCCAGCTAATTACAAGTGATTTTTAAAAATCCAGTCATTGAAGCCTAAAGCACTTGCTAGTCAAATGGTAGCTGCACGATTTTACAGAAATCTATAAGTGCAGCTTTTCACTTCTGGTTAAGTAAGATGCTTTCAAAGCTGACATTAGAAGTTTAACTATGTTATGTTTTATTGCTTTATGGTAACAATAAATGTTGCTTTCTGTAACCTCCTTTAATGGAAATAGTTTGAAAAGAATTTAAGATTAAGTTTGGATTTTTCTCTTACCTTTACTGATTAATTAAAGTACTTGGAGTAAGACTTGCATTTTTTGCTTCCCTTTTGGCTTTTAATTTGAAATGTTCTATAAAAATAATTATTCTACTCAGAAACGACAAGCACAAAACCTACATTTCCAGGTGTAGACATTTTTTTCATCTGCTCACAGTTTTGTCCTCTACACAAAATGCAAATAAACAATGTCAGTTAATGTTCACCAAAGTGATATGCTCGGCATCAGATCTTCACCTGACTGTCATGGATGAAGACCTGTTTGGTTGCCTTTTAATCGCCTTTAGTCACAGTACCATCTGCTTTACATATGATTCTTGAAATGTCTATAACAGGGGTGTCCAACTCCAGGCCTCAAGGGCCGGTGTCCTGCAGGTTTTAGATGTGTCCTTGATCCAACGGAGCAGATTTAAATGGCTAAATTACCTCCTCAACATGTCTTGAATTTCTCCAGAGGCCTGGTAGTGAACTAATCATTTGATTCAGCTGTGTTGACGCAGCGTGAGATCTAAAACCTGCAGGACACTGGCCCTTGAGACCAGTAATCGGAGACCCCTGGTCTATGGTTATTTCAAGATGAGATAATGGAGTTCCTTGCAAAAATGCAAAAGCCTTGAGCCACCTCTCATTTTTAAAACACATTTTCTAGTTCTAATTTAGTAAAAACATACCTGTGTAGAAGGACACACAACGTTACTGCAACATTATTGAAGCAGTGTGGGATCATCTTGATAAAGAACAGAAAAAAGGGCAGCCAACATCCAAAGTGCAGCTTTGGATGTCCTTCAAGAAGTTGGAGAGCTACTCCTGGAGACTACTTAATGAAATGACATTTTTAAGTTTGTTGTAAGCACAGAACAGTTTAATTGTGTTTAGAAACTAAAAGCTGAGAAGACAAGAAGAAATCAAACACAAAATATGTAAAACACAGATAAATCACATGAAGTATATTATGCACTGTGAGAAGTTTAAATGAAATAATAATAATACAGGGATATGTGAGTTGAAGTGGAGAATTTAGTCAGCAATGGACTACACAAAGTGACACAAGATTTTATTTTATTTTTTCATGGGGAGGGGGTGATGGCGACTTCACCTCCTTTACACCCTTTTGCTACCTCCATCAGATTTCTCCCTGCTGATATTTCCTGGTATGATATAGTATATTCCCTACATAGATTCCTCCAGTACACAACCAATGACCCTTTAAACATATGCTCCTAACTTTAAACCAACGAGCCAAGTTGAGACCATCATGCAGGTCAAATGACTTGTGTCATATGACTTCTAGCGCTGTGAAATTTATGCGGCATCATGCTGTTTTTGTGTATAAAATCAATTAGGCTGGGAACAGGGACATAACTCACTGGGCTGACACCGTAAAAGAAGAAAAGAACAAATGTGTAATGAAATGAAATATTATGAGGAAAAGGTGTGTGCTGACACTAAAAAACACTCGATAAGACTTACAAGTTTACTACGCAACACAAACTTGATATTTGGCATACATGTTCGCACATATACATATACATTTGTATACACCAAATTAATAATGACTGTGAAGCATAATTGTAGCTTTTTTTGGTCTTTTTGTACAGTTTGACTTTTAATTATGCCATGTGTAAAACATTTGTGGGATTAGAACACAAACGCAAGTGTCTGAGCTCTTGTCTTTTCTCATCCATCCATCCATCCATCCATCCTTTTCCACTAATTCAATCCAAGGTCACAGGGGGCTGGAACCTATCCCAGCTGAGAGAGGGGAGAGGCCATAGACACCTGGTACAGGTCACCGAGCTCCTCCCTTTTCCAGTCACGTTTCAAGTGTCACTTACCAGCTCTTGTTCGCCTCCAGTTCCACAAAATTAATAGATAATTAAATAAATTTGTAATACCCTTTTTCATCATGAGAACAGAAAAAACTATTGCAAAAACAATTGAGGGTCTATAAAAGCAAACATTTGATTTAATTCACAAAATAATTAGATTCAGTTTGATTTTTTGGACACTTATGAATAGTGCAAATAAGTTTAGAAAGTTTGTTGTAATCAGTCATGGCAAACCCTGCCATGTAAAAGGTAATTAGCTGACCTAATAGTTAATTAAAAATATTGATTAGTGTAGCTTTAAATGTTTGCTGGTGATCCTGGTCAGGTGACTGCAGCAAAGGAGCTACAGAGTAAGGAAAGTCACAGCTGCAGTGTTTTTATTTCTTTGAATCTAAGTTAACTGGCCTGTAGTAATTCATCAAAATGAAGTCCTAAATGCATCAAAACACCTATTATAGAGCAACGTTAGTTGGTCTGTTGTGTTTGTGTTATAAAGAGCAACACTTGATTACAGTAAACGATGAACAAATCTTTGCTTTTATTATAAGTAAATTTGGAGACTGAGGTCTGTGTCTCTTGATGGGTCTTGATGAATATCAGGCCTGTTCTCATTTGTTGCTCACTGGGCTTCTTGGATCAAGGTCAAGAGTGCACATTGAGGAACACGGACAAAATGTGAGACTCTGATCAGAGTTCACGTGTTCATCTCTTTACGTTGTTTAGGCTCATGTGACTCGGAGGTTTATGCTGGTCATTTTTCTGCTTAGGATAAGAACAAGTGGAATAATTCATTTATCTTCCATCAAAAGTGAAACCACAGCATCATATCGCAAAGACATTTTTTTCTCAATTTATTGCGATTCTCACCATCTGATTGTGTCTGCTCATTAACACAATAATTAGGAGAAAAACCAGATAGAGACTCAGATGCTGACAAATAAAAAGCAGTGAAAAGAAATTAACATCTCCCTTACATAATTTACAACAGGGACATTTCATGATCATAATCAGGATGTGGAACTACATGATTTAATTTCCTCCCAGCAGTGAATAAGATGTCATTTGATAAATTACCCATCAATAGCAGACAGTAGGGATGCTGTGCAGGGAAATGCAGCATGTGCATGTGCCTGTGTGAGCCTCTGTGTGTGGTTGTGAGTGAGTTTCGTGTGAACGTGCACAGCCATGTTGTCACAATGAGGATGCTCAGTGTGTGTGTTTGTATGTGTTTGTGTGTGTTGCAGGAAGCTCGGAATAACCTCACATTAGCAGCCCATTATTTCAATAAACCTCCTCTTGCATCCAGTTGACAGATCATCTGCCTAGAAAAGCAGATATTGTGGCCTTTAATCAGTCAGCCCCCTCTGAGCCTCCGTAGTCTCTTGTGCAGTATTTAAATTCCTCATTTACTCTGTTGCAGGCGGGACGTGCCTGTCCCCCATTGTTCGCTCTGAATAAACTGAGAAGCTGATCGTGTTAAGTGTGGCCATGATTGATGGCTGCTGATGAAATCTAATATACTCGCCCCATGCCATCGTTTAGCAGAAATAGGATTAGAGGAAAAAGACTCCTACACCAGCTGATAAAAGGTGGAAATGTACTTAATGCACTTAATGCTTTTTCAGATTTTTAAAATTGAAGAGTTCTGGCAGTGGTCGAGTAACTCCAAGAGGAGTCTGGGACATTAACTGTTGACTGATGGCTGTGGGTTGTGGGGTGTGTGATGAAACTGAGTTAGTGAAATGAAGTGTGAGTGTGAGTGAGGTCAGGAGGCACAGATTATAAATCTAAAAACCATAAAGCAGAGTGACTGTCATCAGTCGTGTCATGATAATTATTTTCACGATTGTTATCACAGCTATTAAGCCTCCTTGTGTTCGTGGAAAGGTCAGTACACTGCACTGGCAAATGGCACATGACTCTGTGATATAACTGCTTTAATGTGTTGATGAAATTTTAAGAGATGAGAGCGGAAGTGAGATTTTAGTGACCCCTTGTGGGGTGTGAGCTCCAGTTCATTATGGAGTGATTATCTTTATGAAAAAAGAAACTATAGTCTGTGTACTCTGTGTTGGATGGATTTTTCTTCTGGAAATATAAGTATTTCTAGCTAAAGAACACACAAACACACTGGTATTTAGATAGACAAACTATAATATACACACACAAGCACACGCTTTGCAGCCCAAATAAAGCAGTTATAAGTTTAAGCGAAGCCCTGTCATCCTTCCTCTAGCCTCTTTTCTCCTCTGTTTTGTGTTTTACCCCCTTCACAGCTACATTATCACTTTATTTGGGTGTAATGGATCTCCCTCCTCCCCTCCCGACCGTTCCCATTGGCTGTGGCTGGCCTCCAGCCCAGCCCACCTGCTCCACAGCGCTCTCCTTAATGTGACTGGCCGAGGATGATGGATTGCCTACTGTCACTTCCACCTCCTCCTCCAATCAACAACTAGCCATGGAAATTGATTGTTCTAATTTGCTCTCATTATTATTATGATATTAAGCACAATATACAGACACAGCTCACTGTCAGATCTGGGCAACGCCATCATTAGTTACAGAGGCTGGAGAATACGCCTCAGTGCGGTTTTCTCCCACAGACGCCAAGATGTAAAGGAATCAGCGAGCGTTGGAGAAGCATACTGCTTTTTCTTAATAAGATTTGCCATGCAGCACCTCGCTGAGGTGATGTAGCATCTAATTAAGTTCAATTCAGTGCATCTGGGAAAGAGGGAAAAAAAGAAGATATGATTAAGTTCCTCCATGTCAAACGCAGCGTGTTCACGTGCAGCTGCCGGATCAGGGGAAATGGGAGGTGCCAGTGTGAGGAAAACACTCGTCTCTACATCTGCAATGACTGCAAATTGTACAAATCTACAGTTATTAAATGCTGCTCAGAACACGCAGTTGAGATGCAGGACTATACATTTACAGAGTGAATGGTACTGAATAACAATGAGAGTGCACAATCTAGGAGCTTTCAGAAAAATCTTAATTTCAGAAAAATACTAAAAATGTACAGTATTTCTGTTTAAAGATAAAGTGTACACTATATGATGACCTTATGCATGACCTTTCTCATTCTTCATCTCATTAAACAGCTTCTGTCTTTCTCATCAGGCTTGAAGTTGAACAACCGAAGATCAGCAGTATCATCATTTTGAGTGCTTTAGGCCTTCTCCCCCCTCTGCTATATTCACAAGCCTGATTTGAGATGGTACAAATGAGACTCCAAAAGGCCAAAGCAAATACCAGAGAAATCTGCTGATCATGATATTACCAGAGCAGCCCCTCCAGCTGTATACGACTCCTGTGTTGCATGGACCAAAGTGTATCCCCAGCCATGCTGTTATCAGCCCAGAGTATATTGGATACTGCTTACATTAACACACAGTGTCTAACAAACCGCTTACGCTCCTTTAATTGGATTACAAGGAGTGCTGCATTCCCATTGGTGAGATTAGAAGGGTCCGGGCACGGAGCCGACTCCCCCTCCTCCGCGTGAGTAAGGTATCTGATTCGTCGTCGTCTCTAACGACCTGCAGATGCCAGATGTTTGATTGGTGGAGTGGTGCTGGCACGGGTGTTTATTGGTCCATGACAGTGTAATAAGGGCTATGCCAAGTCGACTGTCAGGGTGTTAAAGTGTCTACTCTGATCTAGGGGTGATTAATGAGGCTGTTTATTTATTTACTGGCCTTAAATACAGTTTGTGGAGATTCTTTTCTCTAAGTAGATTTAAAGGTCAGTCTTGAAATTGCCAGACAGGATTTAAACATGTAAAATATAGCTTTTTATATTAAAAATGTTATGTTTGAAAACAACTTAATTTTACCTGTATTTGAAACTGTGAGGATCTTGTTTAATGCTGCTGTTGGGACTTTACATCAACTTTGGGGGAGTTTTGATCCTACAGTTTAAAGCTTGCACATTTGTAACACTCATCTCACCACAGTTAGATCAAAAGAAAAAAAATAGAAGTCTGTATCAATAGTTCCTGATATTAGAGACAAAGTACTGAACTCATTGTTTAGGTGATTTTCAATTTTAAGCATATTTCTATATTTTCTCCATTTGACATTTTCTGCTTTTCATGTCATAATGATCAAATAATAAAAATAATAGTAACTGGAAAGCATTTTAAGTATATATATATATATATATATATATATATATATATGTGTGTGTTATCGTCCGTCTAGGGCGAATTAAATCTTTGACATTCGTTTTCTGATTTTATAAAGAGTGAGTTATTAAAGCTCCCAAAAAATGTAAGTCGAATGAATTTTTTTTACACTTGTCAAGGTAATTTTCTATCACAGTATGATAAGTACAAATGTACATGAGCTCAGAATTACATTAATTGCACTCATAAAACATACATTTAAGATAAAGCGGCTAAGTCTAAAATGACATCTAAAATAAGAGGTGCTTAACAGTTTCCTCGACATAGTATTAATTTAAACTTACCCGTTACTGCCAAGATTTTTGAGTATATTTAATAGCCCAGTAGCAATATGCATGAAAAGCAAGATCATTTTTCTTTTTAACACTATTGTATAACAGAGAAAACATAGATTTCCAGAATATCTCATTAACAGAAAAATTTATCTTAAGTCTCTGAATCTCAGATTTAAAAAAAAAAAGAGGTCTCTTTCAAGCTTTCGAGATATCTCGTTTTCATAAACAATACCCATATGCCAAGTCTGTTGACGGTGAACAGCCTATCTGAGCTAACCACCTAACAAAAATATTTTGAAGTCAGAATTTTTAAAATGCCTGCAAAAGTTTCCAAGTTATTTACAGGCATAAGAGGAAGTAAGACATATATTTCAGTATAGTTTGAGTTAACAGAACCTTAAATAATACATAAAAATGCATTAGCACGGAAACGGTGAAGCAGGATTCTTTCACATTAGCACAATGAGTGTGTGTCGTATGTATCCGAGAGAGCGAAGAGAAGCAAAGAAAAGAGAAAGTGCAACTTGTGACCTTCCACACTCGGACCTCCACCTCCGACCTCTGCTGTAATTCTTGTGGTTTTCAGCCTTTTCTACACACATCACCCAAACCTCTGACCACTAACTTATGTGGAGTCCCCGGTACAAGCTGCTGAAAACCTGGCAGCTGCTGGCCTCCTGTGAAGGAGGACCCTCTCCATCATGGTGGTGACACCTTAACTGTCCAGCTCTCGCTCAGTGAGGAAGGCCCCCTGCCACCACACACACACACTTTCTCTTCTGGTGGTTAAAGGACAAACACAATGCCACAAACTGTAGCCAGTCACTTTCTTTTCTTACACAGGTGCAGTTGTGAATGTGTGCACTTGTACACCCGACACAAATATTCACACAGTGACATTCTCACAAACTTTCTTTGAATCCCAGTTCCCACACCCCACACTCTCGCTACATGGCCAACAAAACAATTCTCCTTTTGATTCCCACTTTCACACACACACACACACACACACACACACACACACACACACACACACACACACACACACACACACAAGCACACATGAATACACACACTGGAGCTCGACCATTATGCCTTAATGTACTCTGGCCTGTCCCTGCAGGTGACCTGACCCTTACTGTCCTGTCTGTCAGAGGGAGAAGAGCCAATTCAGCCAGATGGCAGTAGAAGCGAATGGCTCTGAACAACAGGCCGAGTTAATATGTAGCTTTAACCATTGTCTCCTCTGCCTGACAATGGGGTGAGCCGGGAGGGAGGAGCACTTGCTTGAGCTGCGGGTAAAGACGGACTCTGTATATTCTTGAAGGAGTTCATAAAAATGGCGCTAAACCCACTTTATTCATCACTGTCTCATTTGGGCAAGAAAGCAAATGGACAGAAAGGGGGGTGGGGGGGGGGGGTGGATACACTGTGCTTCTGCTGTACCTCTGTGGGGAGGTTTTATTATGTAGTCAGCAGTTAAAAGTGCAAAACACTTCAGTTTCTTTGCTTTTACAAGGTATTAAATCCATTTATCAGAGCTTAAATATAAGAAGATTTTTGTTGTTTTTATTTAGCAGCAAATGTCATGAAATATCTATTACAATAAATGCTCTAATTATGCTTCTACTGTCACATTAAATACAGAAACAGAGATCAAAGTGCTTTCTTTCCTCAGTAACCGCTGCAACAACGCCTGCTAACATCCCCATTGTCAGCCTCTGTTCCTTGGCACTATCACTTTCCTAAAGATGAGGGTAATTTTCTATGCAAATGTGGCGCCATCATTGTCCCCGCCTCGTTAATCTGGGCCTGGGCTCCTTTGACAAACCTCTCTCTGATTGATGAGGCCCTGACAGCTCCAATGTGTGCGTGCATTTTCACAGATTGACATCATCATTAAGGAGCGAGAGCAGGGCCTGAATCACAGCAGATTTACCACTGCCACCACCCCCTCTGCTACACGTACACACCTCGCTTTAGCATGCACACGAAAGGGTTGTGCGCATGCAGGAAAATACACACAGACACACAAAAAGCAGCACACCATCCGTCTAACAGCTGAGGTTTCCCTTCTGTACCCACAGAGTCAGGCAGGCGGCAGAATGCAAAGCGCTCACTCATTGGCTGCCTGAATCTGTCATGTTGAAGTTAATTGGTGTAGGCTTTAAGCAAATTTCCAGCATCACCCCCAGTCGCCGCACCACTTGATGGGTGAGTCACTGTCATATGGCACCTATTGATTCACCCAGGGGATGAAATGATTCCCATAAAGCTCGCTATGTCAGTGTCACCCTCTCGGAGAGCGGCCGATAGCCTCTCTCCTCCCTGTCTGTTAATGTAGATGTGAGAGAAGAGTATTTTAAATCATGCTTTATTCATATTCATTCAGTCTAGAGGGGATCTGCGGGCTGGGTTTTTAGTGTTTCAATCGGCTAAAGTCCATTTTGGAGTTCATTTGAAAATGGAAAAATCGTTACCTAATCCTATTGCTTTAGCCCTGAGCTACAACATAAGAAGCATGGAGTGTGCCGGCAGAGCAGGAAAAAAAAGAAAAGAAGACAAGAGACACAAACCCTGACTGAGTGGAGGCAGCTGCAGATGAGCAAATAAAGCATTCAATATTTATGACTGAAATTAAAACCAGATAAAGATGTCACATATTACCGTGTCCCCACCCTCCTCTCCTCCCTCCCAGGCCTCTGGCCCCAACTCCGGTGCTCACAACTCTCTACTCTCTCTCAGTGCGAGTGAAAGAGAAGCATTATTCCTTCTCAGCCCAATGTCTTCAAAGACAGTAATGAATGCAATGCAGTGACCCAGAAAATGGACTTTAGAGAAGGAGAGGGAGAAAAAAAAAAGCAATCTTGCGTTTGTGGCGGAGTATTATCACTTTACTCCCCTCCCCTCATCCTCTCCCCTTCCAGATTGGTGTGTGTGCTTATGGCTGTGTGTGTATGTGTGTGTGTGCACCTGCCATTAAGTGTGTGTCGACAGACCGGTGTGCCTAAGTGCATTCATGTGAATTTGTATGAGTGTGCACGCTTGCTTCTGATCGTGTGTTTGCATATGTGTGTGATTGCGTGTGCGTGTGCGTGTGAGCTGAAGTCTCCATCAAGAGGGAATGGGCACGGGCTGACAGGCAGGCCCATTGTGAGGTTAATTAAACACTTCAGGTTTAACACCCCGTCTCTGTCGTTAACCCAAACACTGGCTCATCACTCATTCCCGCCACACTTCAGTTAGAGAGCAGGGGGGTGCAGGAAGGGTGGGGGACAATGGAGATGTCACAGCGGGTGGGGGTGTGTTGGTGGTTGTATGTGAGGTTATCAGAGATGGTGAAAATGGTGAATATTTGTGTGATATATTATAAATGTAAGAAGATAGGTGGAAGCTAACCAGTATGTAATTCAATTTGCAGGAGAAGTGCCACTTAAAGTGATTCTGTAAAGCACGGGTTAAAACAAGCTTTCCTCCACAAGACGCTGTCGATTTGCTGTTTTGATGATGGTAGTGGACAGCACATGCAACATTTCAATCTAATATTTATCCCAAGTGTTCAGTGAAGTCAAATCTTAGGTGTGCAATTCAACATCTTGACAAGAAACATCTTCATTCATACAAGCCTGAAAACCAGTTTGTCAATCAGGTTCTTGCCAGAAACCACAGTGAGAACACACATCAAAGAAAGTTAAGCAGAATTGAAATCTCTGGCAATATGATGCTTGTGAACCTGATGGGCCACACCCACATAAGAAACAGATTAGGGGATATATAAATATTTAACCTCCTGGACCTCTCAGGGCATATTTCTTTCAAAGAATTTCATGTTTGAGAAAAATATGTCTGCACTGTTTGAAAAAAAGTCCCTGGAACTTGTAACTTCCAGCTACAACTTTCACAGATTAAGAAAATAAGCAGTATATTTTGTTTAAATAACACTAGTGCAGGTAACTCTGGTCATCTGCAAAAGAACCTACTGGCGCCTGCAGTGTAATGGATCCTCACACCACTAGATAGCAGTAGTTTACACTTCTGACAACTTAACCAGTCCACACAGTTACTGCAGAGGAACTCATGGAGCCACTGAACAAGTGAAGCAGTGAATAAATGATAAGATGAATGTGTGAAGGGACTTAGGAAGTGTCTGTAATAATCCTGTCTTACTCATCAGCTGCTGAAGTCCACATAAAATTAAAGTTTTTGTAATTTGGTGTATTACAATGGTTGCATGTATGTAGAAAGCATGAAAACGAGCAAACTTTCTTCATCTCAATCATTTGAGAGTCTCAATCAACCTTAGAGATTACAAAAAAGTGTTTCTGTTATGCTGACTTGTATTTGCAAAAAATTAAATAACAAATTACACGCCTGTGATCTATGTGATTTAACCTGCAATTAAAAATATAAATAAATACATAAGCACGGAAACAGTCTGCAGACTTGTTCTAAACTAACTTTAAAAAGTTGTAATTTTTTGTGACTGGTATAAAAGTTGTGAATATTTGCATTTAAAAAAGCCTTTTGTAATCATGCAGAATAAGCAAAACATAAGCTGCTATCATCTTTGTACAGTCACAGATACAAAATGTTTTTATCTCAGAAATAAAATCAAAGACGCTTCTATCTTTATATAAAGTTGTAAATGGCAGTGAATTACAGGACTGCATGAATATTTTTTTTCAGTGGAGTATCTACATCTTCAGCAACGATTGTACACTCTGTGTGCCGTGATTGAAGTTTATGATGTTAAAAGGCTAAATGATGATTAGAAATAAACATTTTCCAAATATATTGGCGCAGCTGATTACTGCTGATCTGGCAAAGAAGATATAAATTTGGCTAGCTAAGTGTTGGGCGCGTGTTCGGCTATGTGGGTTTCAAAATGGGTAAAGTAAATCTTTCTTCAGCAGCTTATCTGAATATTCTCGAAATGAAAGCTATTCCAGTTTTCAAATCCTCAACATTTTATATTAGTTTATGAACTACTGTGAACAAGTGCACATCGGAATCTCTAGTTAAAGTAAAAGGACACATCATTGCTCCTACTTTGGCAGCTTCTTTAATTGGTATCACAAAATAGTCCAACTTGTGTCATCAGTAAAGAGAAGCCTCCTGGACAATGGTGTTTTAGGCAGAATACATGTGAAACTGGCCAAAAAGCAAAAGAACACAGATATTGAAAAACGGACAAAAAACAATGCGGAGAAAGGTGGTGTTTACGTGGGGAAAGGGACATTTGTGGGTCACCGAACAAATTAAAATATACTGAGAGAGAGCATTCAAACATTGCTTTGGTAGTAAAGTGAGAAATTTGCTGAGAACAAAATGGAACAAGTGAGGCTATCACTCCATTTCTTAGCACCAACCCGTACCCTGTGGGTGCTGCGTGAGTAGAGCCAATTACTTCCTGCAACAGGACAATGACCCAAAGCACAGCCCCAATCTATGCACGAACTATTTAGAGAAGAAGCAGTCAGCTGGTATTCTGTCTGAAGTGGCAGTCAACCCATTTGAGCTGTTGTTGTAACAGCTTGACCATATGGTATGTAAGAAGTTCTCATCAAACAAGTCCAACCTGTGGATGGCGCTTCGGGAAGCATGGGGTGAAGTTTTTCCAGATTACCTCAACAAAATGACAGCGTGAATACCAAAGCAGGACTGCAATTGCTGCAAAGCCAAAAGCCAAGTTTGAAGGATAAAAAAAGTTTTTCAATTAAGAATCAGTGCTTCTTATCTTACCAGTGTCTTGACTACATGACCTATTAACTTTATTATTCAAACTTTTTAGCACAAGTGAGATGGATGTGTTTTTGCAGGGTTTTTTTCCCAGCTAATGAAAGAAAATAATTAGTTAAATTGCAGATTTAAGCAAGTAAATGAATCAAATGAACCACATTTCAGTGCTGTTTTGATTTTTTCTTACATAATTAAAACTGGCCGGGCAGATGTTAGCGAAACAGGTTTATACGACTAACTCTGGTATTCCCAGGGATTCATTAATGATAACGTGTTTTTTGCTACCATTTTGTCGTGTGTCTCTGTTATTGTGGAGGTTTGGCGTGACAGAGCCCACGCCCATGATGCAGCCTTTCCATTAGCCATTAGCCCATTAGCCCGTTAGCGCTCAGGCTGTTGGAACAGCTTGAATGTGTGATGCTAATGCTTCAGGGATCCAACCCAAACTGGAGCCTTGGCAAAGGGCCAAATAGGAGGAATGGTGCAACAATTTCCTGTACCTATTCTTCGCCTCGCTCTCAAATTATCAACTCACATTGTTGTTTCAGTGTTGTTGTGTTTTTTTCTTATTTGTCTGCTCTCAATTCTTTTAAGATGCAGGGTGCTTTAGCATCTTTAAGCTACACTTTTCATTGGAGGAGCAGCTCTTTTTCATCCCTGTGCCATATGTTAGTAAACAAGACTGATGAACATGTCTATCCAAATGTGGTGGAAACATTTTTCTCCTTCAATTCACTCGCCGTTGCCCACTGCAGTTTATCCCCGGTTTGTTTTCCAAGCATTTCTCATAAAAGTGATTTATCAAAAACACTTAATACCGAACTGCCGATGTTTCATCCTGAATGATTCCAAAGGCTGCTGAAGCTGGTGGTTTTTATGGCTCGGGCTGAAAAGGGTACCTCTCGGGGGCATGTTGTGTTAGCTTCTTGTAAAGTGGTAAGACACATACACACACATGCTCTCTAACACTATTGGTGTTGACTGGGGATGGGCGGTGGGGAAATGTCAGGAGGGATAGAGGTCATTGCCTTCCAAAGGGATAAACACACATTCCACATGGCTCCCTACTGCGTTATCATTTACTGCCCTATCGGACACATTTTGCCGCCTCTGAATGTATTTATATTTATAAACATATTCTTTATTTATTTTCTCTGAGGCCACTGTGCCGAGGAAATGATACTGAAATCTAACATTTGGAGAGCCATCGTGACTGCCAGAATGCAATTTGTGTTCTTTCTCCATGGAAAAAAGGGGGTCGTGATGCCCCGGGGCAGCCATTTCGTTCCCTGCAGTGACATTTTTAACAGGGTGCCTGCAGGACCCTGGGACGCAGCCTGAGCCACGCGCTCTCCGTCATGGCAGACGGCCTGCGCACTGTGGCGTGGACACACTCACTGTCTTTCCAGAGCTCTTTACCTGACTCAATATGTTGAAGTGAGATTGGATGCAAAAGGCTACGAATGCTGCAAAGAATCTCTATGAGAGGAAAGCATTTACAGGTCACTCTGTGTGCCGGTGCATTTTTGTTGGCGTTGAAAACTTGGGTAAGCGTATAAAAGTATTGCATGAATGTCAAGCAAATGCTTCAATCATAGAGGCAGGTCAAACACTCAGTGAATACACGACAAAAGAACACTTTGATCTTCTCAGCAGCTCAGGACGCCGCTCTTTGTCGCCTCACCGTGCTTTGCATCCGCAAAAGCAGACCTACAGCCAGGAAAACTTTAACGACTACAGTTGCTTCTTTTCATTAACAATGATGTATACCAGTTTTGTGTGAGCTCCCTGTTCCTGCCTATATTTATCAAAGCAACATTAGGAGTGTATCAGCATCAATTTGCCATCATGAAGCATGGAGGCTGCATACCACTCATGTGTGACCATTATACTAATGAGGTTAATGGTTCAGCTGTGCTTACCATAAGATGGATGCCCCCCAGTGGAACCTGCCCCTTTGTGTGTGTGTGTGTGCATCTGCGAGCTCGTTTATGTGAGCCCCTGCTTTTGCGGCGCACAGAACGAAGAAGCGAAGTGAAAAAGAAAAACTTCTTGTACTTTTTCCAACAAACAGGGTTTTGTCATGACATTTCATCTCCATCAACATTTCCTCACTCACAAACGCACGCTTAGCTGGAGCCTCATTATCAGTCAGAGCTATGTATTGCTCTCTCTCTCTCCACCGTCCAGAATTATCTTTGAACTTTACAAACTAATGCGATGAACTGATGACTTCTTGTAGGCTATTACGAGAGGGCGAATTACTGGTGTCTATTTTTTGCTAATTACAAATGGTAAAACCAGTGAAGCCTTTTATAAGCTAGGATACTGTTTATGC
Organism: Rhamphochromis longiceps; assembly: GCF_057381845.1. Classification (NCBI taxonomy): domain Eukaryota; kingdom Metazoa; phylum Chordata; class Actinopteri; order Cichliformes; family Cichlidae; genus Rhamphochromis; species Rhamphochromis longiceps. The sequence goes on along the minus strand of NC_140562.1, from coordinate 37,367,428 downwards.
CGTGCCACATGCTATTCAGTCTAAAAGTGAAACAACCCTCAGGATTGAGATTGCACCATTTCTTTAACAGATGGGAAGCCTCAGCCATCTGTATTGTTTTCTTTTCTTTTTTTTTTCATTGGGATTTAAATGTGTTTTAAGGTTGAGAAATACTCAAACTCCAGCAGTCTACCTGCTAACTCTTCTTCAGCAGCTTTAAAATAACACAGGGAGTTGAGAGATATGAGCCCCACAATTCAAACAAAGCCATTCAACTAATAAACATCCTTGTTATTGATTTTAACGCCTTCACACAAACAATTATCTGGGTTCAGATTTGTTTGTTTTAGTGCATTTCTAATTTGAATTTCTACATCCACGCCGGTGTTGAGGGCCAATACTTGTTTGCACACAACCCCAAAACCACAGTATTGCTTCTTAATTAGATTTACAGGATATTAAAAACACAGTAGGTGCTCCTAAACGATGATCATTGGAGACAGTGCTGAAATAGCAGGCTATCATACATCTTTTTTTATATTGCTAGTCGAACCGTAACAATATCTGTTTTTGTTTTTATAAATGTATTCAATTACCGCCACCAATCTCAGAAAATATGAAGAATGTCAAATTAAGAGTGCAAATTTGGAAATACATGCTGCTGACTATTATCAATTTTATCATCTTCAGAATGGCGCTTTAATGAACAAATGAAGTTGGCCTCATTTACTGTTAATGCAGTCAAATGCTTTTTCTCAGTGGGTGCTACCCAATAAGCTGAGGAGAGGAAGGGCATCGGGTCTCTGGAGGGGTACAACTTTAATTGGATGATCTGAAAGTCCTTTTTCCCAATTCCAAATGTAAACAAGGCATGTCATGGCACATCTAACACCAAATGAAGAAACCTCCTGAAAATGCCTCTCAGAAGTTTCACAGTTTTCTTCATGTTTAGTGTGTTTTTCTGTATCTTTTTTTAAACTTTCTTTCATGGCATATAGGCAACAAACTGTAAATCAGAACGGCTGCGACTCAAGGCAACACCCAGGGCTCTAAACAGAGCCAAATATAACAACGAATCAGCCTTAAAGTAATCTAACTGTGTTATGTAATTATCTTTTGGGGATGAACCACTCAGTGAAGTAGATGAAAACGAAAAACTGCACAGAAATTAAGGATTATTATCGTTATTAAATAACTTGTAGGTTTTTGGAATTACTGAAAATTACTGGGAAAGGAAAACTGCAACTCTCCAGATCCCCAGCTAATGTACCAAGAGTGCTTATTTTGTCTGAACAACCAACATGTTTTATAAAAAGGAGCAAACTGTAAACAAAAAATTACTTTGATTGACAACATGAACATTAACGACAATACTAATTAGACATAATATGCACATTTAACCTTTATTGATTAAAAACAACAACAATATTATTAATAATAATATTAAAATAGAATTTGTACTTTATGCGCAGCTAGAAATTCCAGTTCCACTTCATGATTATCACAGTTTTAAAAAATCACAATGACAGCAAACTGTGGAAAAAATACTCATCTATAACTTTTATGTTCATTAAGCAAATGAAACATATTTGCTGTTAAGATAAGAATGATATTTTGATATTGTGGCATTTTTGATTTCTTATTTAAATAAATACATCATGACATCCATCCATGGTTATCAGGACATTTATTGTTATTATCTGTAATTCTCTCTCGCTATACATATATGTAGTTAATATGTGATATCAGCAATGGATGTCACGATCTTTTACTCTGTGGTCTTCATCCAAAGATAAAATAGACATAAAGTAGCTAAATAAAATGCATGTGAAATTGTAAGGCTACAATCACTTGATGATTTTCATCTGTGTTCTACAAGGAGTCTAAATTTACTGACAACATCTTATATTTATTAACTCAAGTTTCAAGCTTTTTCCTTCCATAAACGCTTCTCCAATTTAAAAGCAAATTACACAGAAATATATCTCAAGCACGAAAGAGAAAAACGTTTGTGCTTTGGGACCGTTTTATGGCCAAGACTACACGCAAGACTAATACGCATTTTGAGGAGTTCAATTTCTTCCCATGCAGATTATGAACTTGGAACAACAGCTAAGAATCTAATTGTTGTTCAAGGATGTAAATGCAGTGCTGTATCTTTGCGAAATTCAGAGGTCAGATTTGAAATCGGTGCGATCATACAGCTTTACTTTTCATTTTGAAGCTTGAAATAGGAGGCATTACAGGTGAGCCAGTGTGACTGGATAAATAACTTACAACAGGCTTGAACCTTTAATATAGATAAACTTGAAATGGAAAAAAGACCAAAAAAAAATCCCTGGCTGAAGTACTACATTAGGTAAAATTATTACCTAATAATGGTACAGGAAAAGATCTATCTGCAAAAAACACCAGTTACACTGAGGATACCAACAAATGTCTCCTATGCTGTTGTGTTGCACTCCTTGTCTACATATGGGTGATAATATTGGGCCTTTAAGTTTGTTTCCAAGTGCCTCAGCGAATGTGTTGAAGAACTGAGCTAAAGAGTGCTGAGGCAGTGAGTTAGCTTAGCCGACCCTTGGGCCTTTAAAGCTGCTGAGCACAGCACAGCACTTTGTGCACACATGCATGCACACACACACACACATTCTCAGCCCTGATAGCACATAAAAAGTTTTCAACCCCTGAAAACACTCGTGTATGCACCGCTCCATCTCAGCTGAGTAATTTAACAAGACTTATATCAACGTCTCAAAGATGTGAAATATGCAATCGACAGACAACCAATTGTACAGGAAGAAAAGTGTTCCATAAAGTTCACGCTGGTGCCTGGTTTATTGGCTCTTTTAGGATCAGTGAAACTCATAGCCAATGGGAGAGCTGGAACACAGACGGCATATTAATTCATCGCTATTCGTTAGGACCGCCGCATGTGCTAAAGATGGTAATCTTAAGTAATTTGTTAGTGCTGCATCGGCGCTTTGACTTTTTAGAGAGCTACTTGACAGCAGCGTTAGCCCCTGGGCTCCAGTCTTGAAAAAAAAAGGAAAAGAAACTATGCTCCAATTTGCAATTCATACACATTGGGGGAAATGTTTAATTCCATGGCCGTTATTCAACTCAGTTCATTAATTAAAGAAAAAACGCTACCATTTTCTTCTCTGCTTTCCCGCCATCTTTTTGATGAGCTTTCTTCAGGAGTAATTGAGTCCGTTAATTAGACAGAATTAGGCTCTAATTATTCTAAAGGCCCAGTGCCGGGGGATAGAAGAAACCAAATGTGCCATATTTCACCGTCTTGCCACTCCAACTGCTCTCACTGAATCCCCTTTAACTCTCTTTGATGTCCCCTACACCGCCGGTTTCACAAGAAATGGATTAGATATCAGGCCTCTTAATTCTGCCGCTCTGCTCAACAGGAGAGCTCTTTTGACATTTGTGCTCACTTCTGCCTGATTTCAAGCCTGTGCTGCAGTAAATGCATTTCATTACAATGAGGTGTTTTATTTTCTCCAGCTCAGTCTTTATGTTATATTAAAAGGGACGGGCATCCGTCTTGTTTATGTCCTCCTTCAGCCTCTCAGTCAGTGGCAGTGCTTTGCCATATCACATTTTTACGGCCATACCTTTAAACGTTTCTTTGTCACGCTGAGTCTTGGGTTTAAAGACAATGAATTAATCTTTCGGAGCAATGATTCAAAGGTAAGCTTTCTGTGCACATTACATATCACTGCTGGTGACTCTGTTTCACTTTTGTTTTGTGCTTTGAAAGAGTCACATGCCTGTGCAAATCACATACAAAGGCAAAAAAGAAAAAAAAAATCAGGGATCTCCAGCTGACTTAATTGCATGTCTTGAAACATGTTTTCATTTTTCCTCTCAGTCGTACAAAATGAGACACCTCTCTGAGGCGATCTCTGTATTCATGGCCATGTCTGTCCAGAAACCATGAAATATCATCAAACGGCCCTTACAGTCAGTCAGCCTTTGCTCATATGTAGTTATTGATTTCCAATATCATAAATCGCAACATATTAGAGAAAAACACAACACTGTGTTCCTCTACACTAAGCGCACCTCCCTTCCTCCTGTCGTAATACAAGCAATGCTTTATTAATGTTGTAATATTGTCTTTAGTTTGTATCCATTTACAGGCCACCAATACAAGCATGACACACAAACACAGACACAGGAGCAGCCCCCTCCGCGCCCCCCCTACACAGCTGCTCTGCCGGAGTGTCTCATGCAGATGTTGAATTGGACAGACCACCCTGAAGCGTCGGGGCATACAGTGAGCTTCACTGCCGCCAAACCTGTCGTGATGGATCGGCCCACTCTAATGCCAACTACGACTTGCTACGAGATGGTTCACTCTCATTGGTCCAACTCCAAGCGTTAATGGTTGTTCCCAGATTGTAGCAAGAAAAGGCCCTTTAGCTGCTCTCATAAATATGGTAAAGAGGTAAAAAAAAAAAAAAAGAATGAACAAGCGAGAAAGACACTTGCACAAAAAAGCTCAGAATACAACCAGTTGTGATGATGTTCGAAAGAACACAGTAATCACAGTGCATAGCAGAGCCACTGTTTTATATTGTTAAGATTTTTGATTCGATATAACCTCAAGCAGTCTACCTGCTTATATATCAGTAAAGCTTATATATCAGCGTGTTATAGCACTGTGGTTCTCCAAGCTTTCTCTTATGTTCAAGGGTAAAACTGTCTCCCAGTATGAAAACAGCCATAAACCAAGCATTGTTCAGAGGTATTTTCTTCTATTTTCAGATGCCAGATGCTGCATGTTATATGAAATGCCCCCGTCGTATTTTTCACAGTGACAGCACCATAGCTTACTCTAAGGGGACTGGGGTTAGTTTATCCTCAACTGGTGTATTACTCTTTGAATGTCTCTAAGTTAAACTGCTGGTGACAGCTTATCAGTCAATGTAATGCACAATGCCTCTATGTGTGCGGAGCAGGGGAGTAATTCAATATCCCTATATGATTCAAGGCAAAAAGAGGGAAAAAGAGATTTATGCCTCCAACGGTGGCAAGGGACATTAATGTTGGTGGAGTCTGAACTTCCCGCAAGACAAATCTAAGCCAGGCATCAGTCTTCCATTTGTAATTTATTCTAATATTAAATTGTGTTTGCGAGCAAAGACAAATGGAGAACTCAAACACATGCAAATCCGGGAGGGAGCCCGGATATGAAAATAAGGGCAGTAAATAATGTTAATATTTTTACTTTTTTTCCTCATGCTAGATGCAGTTCTTTTCTGTTTTGTCTTAGTTCTTAGTTTGTTGTATTTCAGGATTTTTCTTTACGGACAGACGGAACATACACTTTGTCATTTCTCTGTGATGTCGTTCCTGGTTATTCCTCTGTGTTTGTCCAGGGTTTCGATTTGGGATTCTCTTTGTTTTTGCACCTCTGCGAGGCCGTGCTCTCTCACAAGCGACCCGATCTCTGCCTTAGCCATCAAATCCCACTGCCGCGACCTCTGCCCTACAACTAAACCCTTTCTCCAACACCAGCCCTGATAATAAACATGAGTATCAGGGAGCAAATCACTGTGGAGTTCACGTGTGCTGATATGTGTGCATGCCTGCACAACTTCGTATTTCTTTGTGTGGATTTTCTCTGTTCTGCTGCATGTAATCTGAGTCAAAACTTTGCATGTGCATGCACCAAAAACTGACAACAGACTGAAATAGCACACGTAGGCCAATCGCACATAGCGGCACATAGCACGCCAGACTTCTCCATCACTTCCAAACGTGGATGTCTGCCATTTTTTTAAATCCACAGCACTTTAGAGTTTATGAGCTGGGTCAAGACTGTTGATCTCACAGGAACAACCTGGTCCCCTCTCACGATTTCGGAGTCAGAAGGAGAAGCACTTATAACATGCTGCACTCATTTGAAAAGCTGCACCTGTTCCACCACATGGATGAACATAAAGGCCTGGTTATCTATTTTTACATGCAACTCCCACATTAGTAGAATAGAGGTGCTGTTGTAAAACATGCAACTGGAGATTCTGTTGATTGGCTGGTAACTGCTTGTTGATAATAACCTCTTTGATCACTCTGTTTTTGTCATTTATTCACTCATCATTTAGTGAACTAAAATCCTTATGTAGTGTAAGTGGTTTCATAGAACCAGCTTCATGGTTATGGCTGTTTCTCCCTGCTTTATTAATAGTTAACAAATTTATTACAAAGATTTTTTTTCTGGATACGTTCCAGAAATATCCAAATATATCTCCACAAACTGCTGGTTTTTGGAGAAGCTTTTACCAAAAATAACTTTGGGTTTGACTTTAGTAAGCTATTAATCTTCAAAATTGTGATATTTAGCTTTTTTCTAATTGTTAACAAATGCCAAAGAATAACATCAACGTAATCCTAATAATATGTTTAATCTAAAGCATGTTACTAAAACCTGATCTTATATCTTATTTGTCATAACATACCATAGAACTATACTTTTGCTAAAGAAAATAGCTACGTGAGCATGGCAACATGCTCCCATAAATTAACAATCCAATAAACAGCCACACTGTAGTTTGAGTCAGCCCAACAGTTCTGCTGCCATGAATTTACTGTAAAGCTGAAGATGCATATTAATCTGCAGCTGTGAATAGTTCCTGAACAAATGCACTTTATATTTTGGAGCAAGTAATGTGTTAAAAGATAAAAGATATCCCAATATCGAGCAACAGAGTCTCTGAAATATGCACTGGAAGGAGATTTGGAAATGCAGAGCACTGGATGGAAGCACTGAAAGAGGTACTTGATGCCTCAGTTTGTGCTACACATGGCCTTATTTAGTGTAAGGCCACGTGTAGCTGTTGTATCATGTTCATTTTTCCATAGTTAAACTTTCTATAATGTCTAAAGTCACAGATCCAACATGTGACACATTCAGATTGGCTGCAAGCTCTTACTGGCAATGCCCTAATTTATTATTGTATCAGAGTTCAAACTTTAAAATGCTGTCAGACATTTTTGAGCTGATTCAGATTATTCAAAAGATCTTTTTAAAAAAAAAAAAAAAAAACTAAGCTTAAAATAACAAATGTGTATCTTTAGCTTTGGAGGTTGATCAACACACATACAGTGGTTAAAGATAATGCAACAAATTGCTGTCTGAAACGATTTAACGTCACCTGTTAGGTGTTAGGACTGTTTCATGAATCTGCCGTTTTGTGTAAAGTAATATTCAATTTGCTGTGTTTTGAAAATTAATAAAAAGAAATCCAGTACCCACCTGTTTTATTAAATAATGTAGTGTTTTTTCAAATACTTAGTTATTGCTATAGGTAATATACTTGGAGCTGTGAAAAATGATGGAAATTATTGAAGCACAAAAGTGGTCACTTCTTCTTGTGGTCTTTGCTGATTAATTTAAAGACCAAATAAAAAGATTTTTTTTTTAATGTGAAAATTCACTGTTCACGGGTGAAGGATGTTTTCACAACCGGGCAGTTCAAAAGTTCCATAACAACGGACGTTCATTTAAAGTTGAAAATATAAAACAGTCCCAACCCAACAGCAGCAGACGGAGAGCAGAAAGAGGTACGAGATACTCTTGCAATAACTACTGCAACACACACTCATACTCCCAAATGGCCACACCAGTGGGTATGCAGGTGTTTGTAAGCACAGCAACACAAGCTGTGCGGTTCCTCGCAGCAGCTGATGAAACACAGCCAGCCTCCACCATTTAGTCAGCAATGAACTCCACATAATCAGATTAGTTAGTTTCCCTTATCTAAACATCTACAAGTGTTACTAACCTAACCTAATGCCACCTTATAGCCTGAGAAAAAATCAGCACCCAGTTTCATGTTCTTTAAAGTGGCCATTGTCAGTTTACAGGCCATTTAAAATAATCGTGGTTAATACACATTGTTTCCAAAGGGCTTTTTCGAGAGCATGCCTAGAAGGAAAGCAGATACTCCCTTAATCCAACTGCCACTGAAGCATCATTAATTCCCTTAATGAATCTGTAACCTGAGAGCTGGTAACCTGTGAACTTGTCATCCTGGACACACATTTTGGAGCGAATCACAAAAAACAGGCTTATCTCTCATTCGTAAGGAACTGGCAGTGGAGGGCTTTGTTTTCCGGAGGGATATGAGCACGGTGCGGTCACGCCCATTAGTGAAGGCATTAGCAGAGTGGTGCGGCCAGGCCGTTTCCTGCCACACGGGGTTACGGTGTCACGCCTTGAGCTCTGATTGAGTTACAGTCCAGAGAGAGAAGGTCACGGTACCCCTCCAACACGTCTGCCACTCACATTTTACTCAGACTCTAGAGGTATGAAAACCCTCACATGACGAAATTACACACAAGTTACAGTCCATGAAGAAAACCTCGGGTCATTTGAAACTAGCGAGTGCACAAGTTGTTTGTTCCAGGGTGTTTTCCAATTGTGCCATGTTTTATTAAGATTGGAGTTTAGTACAGCTAGGTATCAACCCTCAATGACTTTTAATGCATCTGACGCAAAGTCTGTCAAACCTATGTTTGGATGATGAAACGCTTAAATCTGCGGACATGAAGGATAGCTCTAATAAGTTTGGTTCTACTTGATGAACAGTAGCTGCAGTGAGCCTGGATTCACAAAATTCATGATTGCAAACAAAGTGGAAAAATAAACTGATTTAACACAGAACCTCCTTGAACTGTGTTTCTCCTCACAAACAGTGTGCTCAATTCTCATTCTTAGAATTATCTCTAATGTTACGTTCACATCATGGCAAACTAATAACAAGCAGCGGAGTGGGAAAAACCATTCATGCCGGTTTCAAGTCTTGGATGAGTCTTTGATTTCTCCCTTTTGGCAAAAAGGTTTTGAACGTGTCAGCAAACTCTTGGCAAAATTTCAGTTACAGCTGAGTAAAATCAATTAAAATGTTATTAGCTTGTATTAATCTAGTTTGATTTCTACCAGATACCCACTGTACTCATGTGATTTAGAGTATTTATGGCTTCACATTTAAAGTAAGATGTGAACGCTCCCAGTGGGAGGTTTCCCATTTTGCCAACACTGCAACTATACTAAAATGTGAAACTTCAGTTTATAGTAGGTAAAGCTTTTGGCCTTTACTAATGTTCCTTGTGTGCAGTTATAAAAGTTAACACAGGGTTTATGTAACCACTTAGATAAAGTAAGCATAGAAACTGAGAATATGCAGTTAATGCTGTAGCAATGGTTTTGACATTTGTTGATTATCCTTCTTACCATGAAAGAAAGTCAATAAAGTCAAGACTGTCATAGTCCTAAAAGCATGTACATTTTAGAATATATATATATATATATTACCATAAAATATAAATTCAGCAGCTCTCAACTAGAGTGTACCAGTGTCGATCTCAACTTTGAAGCAACATTATTGAAGTATGAGGGGGAATCAAAGATACTCTTGACTAACATATCTACTATACATGTGGGTTCCCTGATGAACCAGAGCCTGAGACATCCACTAGTGACATGTTTTGTGTCAGGAAAAAAAGCCAAAATAAATGTATTTAACTTTTTTCCACAAATGAGGCGGATACACCAAAGGGCAGACTCTAGAGCTGAAAAATGATCTAACATGGAAAAAACAAATGCAGCAGTTCCTCTTGGTGCCACTTGAGACTGGTTCCAAAAGGTGCTCAATCCCCATAGACTCCAGTGTGAAAATGCCCAACTTTATAGTATGAGAAAGCATTTACAGCCTGGTACAATGAATGCTTTTGGTCTCTATGGACCGTTTCATTTGACTGAATTTTTTAACTCATCCACTTGGATACTGGAGTTAGGGATGTGACTATTTTGGTTAAGTGTCTCAACAGAAGCAGGTTGAGCCAATTGGAGACTGCCAGGTCTCATGTACCACCTCAAGTTATTAAATTGGACCTCTTCACTGTGTTTGTGCTGCTGGTGCCTTTTGGAGCATTTTTAATGGATTATCTGATTACTGTCATTGCTTGTTTTGTTGCAGAGATATGTGTGGTACCATCTAGTACTTTGTTCTGAAGTTTTGTTGAGTAAAATTCAATGTTTTAATACACTGTTACTGGCACTAATGAGCAGATTTGTGTATTTGCACTCCTACAGTTTATGAATGGAGCTTGCTAACAAGCTAGATGGCTTGCTAACTTAGCACTTCACCCTTTCATCCAAATATGTCCATGTCTAGCTCCAAAAAAATCAACATGGGCATAGGAAAAATACTAACACTGAAGTCCTAAGTCAAACAATGAAGTCACGGTGGTTATGCCCTTCTGTCTATAGGATGCACTCTATCACTAAGCTAATATAACCATTTCTTGTTTACCTGTGATCACAAAATGTCTTTTAAGCAAAGAAAACCATATATGGCTGTCTAGTTTGAGGACCACATGTGAGTAAATACATGTCAAATACCAGCAAACAATCTACATCCACTTGCACAAAACATCACACAGAAATGGAGTGTGCTAATTCTCGAATGTAGATGTACCTGCACACATGCACACACACACTCACACACACAATCAGATGATTGAGTTCTCTCCTCTTAATAAACCACTGATTCAGCATAAGTATAACCATTGATTGGTGACTTAATTCCCAATTCAAATTATCATCCTGGGTCCCTATCCAAGGTTGACATGAGCCTTGAGCTTCGGTGCGACTAAATTATACTCTGCTCCACTCCCTGTTAGCTACCCCCACCTCTCTCTTTCCCATACACACATACACACTCACACGCTCAGACTCCCAGTTCCCCCATCTTTCTCCCCTGTATACCTCTCTCTCAGTGCAGCCCAGGTGCTGATACAAGCAGAAATCCTCCACGCCCCATCACTCCCAGAACACATACGCACTTACAGACACACACAAACACACATACAAAGTAAGCACATACAAATACACCCCCACCCTGCACACACACACACACACACACACACCTCCATTCCCTACACCTCCTCAGAAAAGCCAAGGGGAGGCAGCATTCGTCTCCTCTCTATTTACTGTGTTAGCATGGACACGATATGAAGCACAGGATCACTGTAGTTTTTCTGCAGCATGCTGGCTGCAGTTTGTATGTGGAGGTGGGAGGCAGAAAATAAGAGATTATCAGTGTGATTCATTGGTGGCTGTAGTCTTAAGTCACCCAAGGTTGTGGCCCTTCTTCCTCAATGAGGATGTAGTGCCCAATAACAGCACTTTGTCAGAGAGAGAGCTGAAGGAGACAGAGGAGAAAAGACAAGCAGAGGAAGAGTGAAAAGTAGTAAACAAGATAAAGGAGGCAAAAGAGGAAGAGGATGAGTGAATTGAGTCTGCTATTGTCTCTGCTTCATCAATATCCTCTTATATAAATGTCAGCTGTACCATTCCCTCATCACTGTTTCACCACCCCACTGGCTTTATCCTTTGGTACAAGGGGAGGGACATCGCTCTCTCTCATCTCTCTTTATCGCCTTTTCTCCCTCCCATCTCCCTAAATCGCTTTCCTCTTTCTCCCCTTTTACCCCTCTTTTCTTTCCCTCCTTTCTTTCTCTCCCTCTCCATGTGCCTCGTCTCTTTATCATTCTTCATCTCTCCTTCCCCTCCCTCCATCCTGTCTCTTTGCCTCTCATGGCGATGCGTCACTAGCCTGCCCCCATGAAACAAGTCAATTTTCTGCCAGCTCGGCGGATGAATAAATCTCCCTGGCTCTGCTCAGAGCGATGGGGATATTTATCTAAGTGGAGTGTGTCCTCCTCGGCTCAACGCCACCGACTTCTCATCTAAGCCCCCACCCTGTTCCCACCACCACCGCTTTTTTTTTTTTTTTACAGGCGGAGAAAAAAAACTATGGAGAAAGCAATTGCTAAGGAGGAATGTGAAAGGTAAAAGAGGTAAATGAAAACACAAGAGAAAGGGCAGTAGAAGTAGATGGTGAGAGGACAGGAGCAAAGAGATCAAGGTGAGGAGAGATGGGGGAGAGAATTATGAGGTGAAAATATGAAGAAGATGGATAGAGGAGGAAATAAAGGAGCTGCTTCAAACAAAGCCTATAAAGCAGCAGTGTGGCGGAGATGTGAGGCAGGGGCATTAGTTGAGCCTGCTCGGGTTTAAACAGCAGGAACAGGCACAGATTTGGATGAATGGCAGTCCTACTCCTTCGGGCTATACTCATCTGTTCGGGAGAAAGAGACGCAGGTTATTGGGCTCGCTGTGAACAATACTGAGATGAGAGCGAAGACACAAAAACAGAGGCAGAGAATGAGCATTAGATTAAAAGTGATGATAGATAGTTGAGCATGTTGTGGTATTTTCCCTCCATTTGGATGAAAAATTATTAAAGGAGCCCGATAGGCAGCAACAGCAGATCCCAAATCCACTGATGCGTCCTGTGTTGATTGGCAGGATAATCAGCACAAGGTGGATTAGGGTTCAACTTCTATCGCTTAAATTTTTAATGCAATATTGTATTTTGCAGTGTAACAAGTCCAAGGATTTAAAAAAGCTCTGGGCAGTAGCAGGGGCATTTGCAAGGAAAGAGGGGGGTCGCGCTTGTTACTTGCCACAGCATTAAAGCAAAGTAAATAGCTGTTGTGTCTCATTACCATTCATTTTTTAAAAGGGGACTGTTAGTATAATAAATGCCTGTACTATCTTCTTTGGGCCCTCCCCCTCTTTCAGTATTAGGAAGAGTAATACTATCATTCACGCTAGATAAAATGCAAGCAAATATTTCCTTCGCAATTAAAATGGTCAATTTTGCTTATGCACAACAGGCGCCGTATAACACCAAGTTTTGGACTTAATTACCTACAATAACAGTGTGATATATTGGGTATATGGTTCTTTGCTGGGAGAGCATGATATGAAACAAGACGCTTTTAATAAAGTCATAAACACAAGCCTAGGCCCTGTGGAGCATATAATGTGTGAGTCTGCGTGGGAGTGTGCAGTCTTTAATTTGTTTGCACACAAAAAGACTTGGAGATGAAGACGAGCACCTGCACGTGCAATCACATGCACAGAAAGACACAAAAAGAGATTTCTGGTGATGAAACAAGCTCTTGGCCTTGAACTTGATATTTTTGTTGTTATTGTTGTGTGTGTTACATTAAAACAAACCATTTTCAATTGTGTAGCCTACAAATGCAGACTTGTTTTTCAATTATATTGGGGTTAAAGGTTGAGAACCTACCTCACCTTTGCTGCCTCAGATTTTCTGTTGTTTATGTTCTTACTGATGGTTATTACCATTAACGCATTATAAAAGAGCCCATCAAAGCCTTTTTAAATAGGTCATATAATTAGTGCTGATTCTGAGGGATCTGTCATAGCAATTATTTAATAAAGCTGTCATACATACTAAGAAACGTATACACTTTTAACCTTTAATGATTAATCATTTATTATTAGTAGTAGTAGGAAATTGTGCCATAAAAGTTGTTTCACATGTCCAAGTTTCGCTATATATGTGAGAAAATTCTCTTAAATTTAAAAGGAAAGTGGTGCGAGAATTATTCAGAATTATATTTTTTAAATTTCCAGTAAAAACAGTTGACAAATTTTTCTGGATATTCAAAAGAATTTTTACTGGAACTCAACCAAAGAAGCACTTCCTGAAACTGACAGATTTATTGTTCGTCTTACTGACACCTAGAAACCATTAACTATCAGTGGGAAGATTTTTTTTAATTATTATTATTTGGGTAAATTGGCACTTTGTAATTATACATTTAAATTACGTTAAATTGTTCTACCGCACATGCACAACCTGGCAACACATATGTTTCACATTTTAATGTACATGTTTGGCAAAGTGCTATAGGTTGCTACGCGTAATATTTCTGCTGTCACCACATTAGCATGACAAATGCAGGCACTTTTCATTAGAGACAAATGAAAGCTGTTCTGACACAATTATGGCAAAAACAATAACAGCGCCGTGTGAGCCACTCTATGATTGATAATACTGCAGGGGGGGATTCAGTGGTGTTGGGCTTAACCAGGCTTTCCCTGAGGGGTTCTCCTTTGGCATTAATCAGACAAATCCCTTTGGCAACCTCTCCCCTCGCCATTTTTATTCATAAGCATTTGGCCCTAAGAAAGACATCACCAAGAATACAACAAGAGGTCAACATCATCTTTGCGCAATGTTAACCTCTGCATTGATGAAGCTAATTCACATTTCCTCAGTGCAGCCTACGGGGGTTCAGGAGAAGAGAGGGAGGAGGAGCAGAGGGAGGCACCAGGGTGTGTGTATGTTTACATGCATGTGTGTGCACGGGTGTGTGTGTCTGCTTGTGCCTCTGTGTGTGTCAGCAGCCACTTTGTAGTGAGACTCCCTCTTGACCTGGGCCCCTCCACATGGGGTTTGTATTGATAGTGTTAGCTGAAAGGAGGCGAAAGTGAATGTTGTCCGAGCTCATTGGAATGACAAAGGGGGCATATGGTTGTGTGTGTGTTGGTGTATGGTCATGGCAGCCACCATATTCCTCTGTGCAGGGTTGCCAGGTGCTTCATGAACAGACCCACTGAGAGTCGACAAATCATGCACAAATCCAACAGACTGGCTCGTGGCTCTACTACCCAACAGGGGGTTATGTGTGGCTGTTTTTCTTCTTTTCCTTTCTTTTGCTGATTTTTCTTCTGAACAGAGTTATATAACAAGCCGCAAAAAAAGAAACCACACTAGAGATAAGTGTCAGACTGAGTCACTTGCTCATTATCTGTTAATCCTGCTAATCAGTAGCCCCCCTTTTTTTAAACACGGTAAAAACTCCACAGAGAACAAGAGAATAAAGATAACCTTATGTAGCAGCATTCCCTCCCACACAAAGCCACTTCTTCTGTCATGAATAGTCAGCTCCACCCTAATGACTATTCAATACAGTCTGCAGGCTGCAGATGAACGGCCAATCCACAGCAGCATCTGCTGCAGGCCTAAATCGCCAGACGCCAGCCTTGTAAGAGGGCCATTGCAGGCTAATTGAAAGACAGAGGCCATCACTCAAAGACAGTGTTTGTGTGTATATGTATGTGTGTGTTGAGAGGGAGACTTCACAGAGAGAACGGTGAAAGAGAAGAGAAAAGTGAAGAAAATAATTGACAATGGATGGAGTGAAAGAGGAATAGGGAATGAGGAGGAGAACGAAAGACATTCCTCCTCTCGGAAAGAACAGCTGACCTGTCAGCATTTGGTCTCGTGCGGCCATCTTGAAAAAGCCCCTGCGGGCATTGAATTAACACAACACAAACCCACTTTATGTAATGAGAGTAGCCCTGTGATCTTCTCATATTATAAATACGTGTTTGCATTATATAAGCTCCGGTGTTTATGCATCATTTATAAACCTCTCGTCAATGGTTAAAGCTTGAGGTGATCAGATAACACTGATGATGAAGGATCACAGGTTAGAAAATGTGAAGCAGGTGATTGCAGCCAGCAACAAACAGTAAGTAACAAGTCATAAAAATCCAGTTTGATTTACAATGTTATATATGAGTAATCAACAGAAATGCAGCTGGTATTTACACTTGTGTATGTGACAAATTGGATTTTCGGTTGTTTTCCACCTCAAGGTCTCTTTATCCTCTTTTGCAAGTCTTTGCATCAAATAAGTATAAAAAGGGAAAAAAACAGCCTCCACAAACAAAAACTACAGGATTGTTGTCATAATTCTCCCCAGTTCTCCTCTGGCAGTTTTTATTACCAAAGGCTTTGAATAATCTTTTCCACCCTGCCCATTCCAAATAACACAATCCTTCAGCATCACTGCTTACTGTGTTTTATGGTGAAGTGTAGATGAGAAAGAAGGAACATTCAAATGAAGCACTATCTGCTGCCGGTCTATGGCATCCATAGTGGAGCGGAGGGATTCATCAGCCGCCCGAGAATCTGGGAGCAAAGGGAAATAAGCGTGTGAAAGCGTTTGCTGTAAAAGTATAAAACTAGCTGTCTTGAAATAAAAAGGAACAGATTGTGAAAGGAAGAATAAAAATGAGGTGAGACATGTTTTCAGTGAGGTTTAATGGTCAAAACTGGCATGGCATGGACGGTTTCTGATGGTCGCATATGTGCAGTTTCAGATTGTGCCTTCTGTAAATGAGGAAATGCTTATGTTCAGGCTGCGCCAACAACAAGTGTACAGGCCCCAAACCACACCAGCACGATCAGGAGCATGCAGCCATTCTGTAACTGGCTGGCAGAGCAGTGTGAGATGAGCAACTGTTCCACCAGGTAGGACACAATAAACAGATCTTATGGCCCCAGGTACAGTTGTTATTGTCATCGTAAGTAAACAAAGAATCCTGGCACACCCGACACCAGCTAATATTCGGTATTACTACAGCCAGAGACCCCTAAGAAGGTTTCTTCTAGAAGAGAAGAAGGAAATAACTCAGCATTATGCACCCCACATGGGGTAACTTTTGTGCTTCTTATATTTCTTGGGCGACTGTGCACCTGTTTTTTCTTTTCGTGCCTCGGGGATAATGCCATGACTTGTAATTTATTGACTGTTGTGTCTGTCCCCATTTTATGTTCCTTTTTATTTATTTGTGCAGGTTGTGTGTTGATAATCTATCATTTTTAAAGGGACCGTTGACCCATTTTTAAAAAAAAATTGGAATATTGACCAGTAGAGAAAAGTAACTTTATATTACTGGCATAAGTTTGAGGGCATTTGCTGAAATTTGCACTTTTTCTACTTTCCAGAGATAAATCATTTTTATTTTTTCATATTTATTAGACAGACACATTAGCATTTATGGACAAAATATTATTAAATAGCAAATGAAATATTTCAGAAAAAACTTATTATTTTGCCCCTTTTAATGTCCAACGAATTTTAATCACAAAATTATGTTTTACATGTCATACACAATATTTCCATAATTAACATTTTGAATGCACAATTTTAAATTATTGTGAACCAACTCAAAGTAGTACTCAAAGCTTAAATTTATTTAGTTTTTAACAACAACATATTTTTTCAATGACAGTACCTGACCCTTTGTTTTTGTACATAAGAAGTTTACTTCAGAGATGTCACTGATAGCAATAATGATGAATTTTGGAATTTTATGTTACACAAACATATAAAACTCTTATCTGATTTGTTAAGGTTATCCATTGTAACTGGTGTTATTAGGCCATCTGAGCTTTTCGCACCAAACGTGCACTTAGCTGAGTATTCAGGCTTTTTACTGCTTCGTACGTTTAGTTTTTATTCAGATTTTTTTTTTAAAATATGTGTTATTATCACACTCTGAAGTATGTCTTGTTGCACTTTGCCCATCCATGTGCCACTACTGTATTGTTTGTTTTTTTGTTGCTGCTGTTTTTTATTTTGCACACTGCAATAGATTTATGTGTTAAATATCGGAAAATCTTGACACTTGAACGCTAGACTAGCTAAATATCACTGGTGATTCGGGAGACCTTACCCTTAAATAGAATTCATGTGAAACTCAACAGTCTGCTGAGTGACACGGTGCAGTATCATAGTGATAATGGTGCTGCTTAAGATCCACTGTTGCTGTTCCAGCAGCACTGGCACTGCACTGTGAGGCAGGAAAAGCCGGGCCATTGGGGATTTGTCAGAGGCCTGTTATTACATCTCTAGTCACATAAAATATGGCTGCCTCTCTAGAGATCCAGCTGCCAGATAAATCCACTCTCCTCCAACCAGACTGGCCCTGGCGATGAAACCATCCAATAGGGTACCTCAGCGAGTGACCTCTGGTAATGACGTGTGATTTATACAGTACATGCTTTAAACAGAGAGACACATTTGAGCCAGGTTATCTCTCCCTCTCTCTATGTATCTATATCTGGTGTCATGTGAGATAACTGGCAGGCCTTTGGGAGACGAGGGAGACATGACACTCGTCTTTGGGGTCTCACAAAATGGCTACAATGTGGACAGTTTCCCCTGCAGCTGTCTAATCGTAGCCTAAGCCTGCAGTGAGCACTGTGTCTCCTCCTGCATGAGGTCACTAACACATATTGCAGGGTGGCACTTTAAGCTAACAGACCGCAGTGTGGATGGCCTAAATCAACACCTGGTTGGGAAGTAACAGAGCTATTGTATTCATGCATTCATACATGTCAAGGAGCAGTAGATGAAGATATTCAGAGTGCATTAAACTAATACTGCTGGATTACAGTAAACCAATGTTTTCAGTGTTTATTACAGATATAAATTCAATAACCATTTATTCCAATCTAATCAAAATTATAAAGCCAACATTAAGCTTTGGCTAATAAGAACATAAAGTGTGGATAGAGTAATTTTTAGGACAGTCACTGATGCAGTTTGTACTGCCAAGAAATGTCCACTGCACAGTCTAGTAACTTAAGAGATTAAGTTCTCCGGCTAAAGGAGAGCCGAGAGGCAGGACATGTCATTGACCTTGGCAAGCAAGACACTGCAATGATGACACACCACTGCAAATATCTGTCTTTAATAAACAGGAGGGCATAGCACTGAACCAACACCATGATCCACCACAGCTTAGCTGGATAGAAAGACACACATGTGAGGTAAAGTGGAAAAAATAAGGTGACTATATATTTTCCTTAATTATATATATAATCATATTTTTAGTAATAATAAAACTATCTAATGTTCATTCTTTTTGGCTGGGTTATTGCAACATTGTCTGTTTGTTAGCAATGGCTAATGTCCCTTCATATTACATACATCAATCAAACTCTGGTTTAAAAGCATTTAAGTTCATGTACATATTATTTTTAGGCTGCCAATGTTTTATTGTTTGTTTTTTTTATCTATTGGTCTCTCTATAATATTTACGTTTAAATAAAAGAAACTGGAAGAAAATGTGTTCAAAAATAGCTCCTTAAATTTCAACAAGGATCTAAAGAACAGTGACCTCTGAAATTAGATCTTACCCCCCACCAGCAGCAAATATAAACTGTCTGCCTGATTTTTATTTCTTTTCTTTTTCTTTTTACAATCTGGTGAAGTTAAACTGGTCACATCATTGAAAGTCTTTTGCAAACTAACATTGTTTGTTTTTTTTGTTTTTTTAATCTCTTAATCTTTAAAAAATTAATAAATCTTAAATGCACAATTTGTTAAGAACAAATATTTTATTTTAATATAAATATAATAGATGAGGAAGGGAGCAGGCTCATTTAAAAAATATATTTCACATCCAATTTCTTTTTCTTTTTCCTTCTGCTCATCGTGGTTTACATTTTTGTCTTCACCGCCATATATAAATGATATAAATGATAACCTGAATATACCGTTATTGGCAATACAAGCTGCCTAAATAGAAAAATAAGGTAATTTTTGAAAATACAGTCACCTAAGAATTTAATAAAACAGCTGAAAATAAAAATCCAAATATAAAAAACAACAATCTTGTACTAATTTTCGTTCTGCACCACGACTGTCATAATTCTAGATATGATCATAATTTACAGGCACTTCCATCACCGAAATCTATAATCACCACGATACTGATTTACTGCATCTTCGTTTGCTGTTAAAGTAAATAAATACTCTTTATTATAACAAACATGATACGCAATTAATAGCGACAGAACTAATAGACTTAAAATTCCCCTATCCGCAATGTATTTGTAATTAACTCAACTTTGTTCATTTAAAGGACTAAAGGAGAAGTTAAACAGACTATTGTGAAACAAAAAACTATTTTTTTTACCTTTTAAAACCACATCTTTAAAATCTGAAGTTTAATTCTAAATTAAAACAAACACTTTGCCGCACTATGCAAAATACCCTGCCGTCGATCTGTGTCCAGTGCCAAAATAAACCCATTCTGTCAAACCTGGAGGATGCGAGGAGATTTGAGAGGAAATGAAATATTTCTCGGAAGATATAAAAGGAGCCTTTTCGCCTGAGTTATGGCCCGGATTTGGCGTTGCTGAGAGGGATGCATGCTGCTCCTTCTATCTCGCCCCAGAGGAGGTATCATCAGAGCTGATATATAGCCCAGCTCTACATTACCTTTACAAAACAAAGGGTCATCCACGCTTTGGGAGGAACGTATTCTTCTGACTAAAGCTGCGGAATCTGTAACTGAGTCGACTTGTTTTTTTGTTGTTTTTTAACCATCCAAATAGTCCAAATACTTTAAACAAACCTGCTGCTGAACTTAACTTTTAAAGCGTTAAAATTGGCTAAAGATTCTGATGTCTCTCAACCCTTCTTCCTTTTTCTTCCTCTCCCTCTCTCTGAGCTTCCCCTTATTTATCCCATATACCTATTCTGGTATCTCACCACACGACTAAATTAGACCAAAGATGATAAGAGCACAAAGCATTATAATTCCGCCCGGCTCCTCCTCCTTCCAGCCATGCGTCCTAATTAATGGGACACCCCCAGTTGCAAAAAGCCCTGCACTGGACTGCAACATAGTCAAAGAGTGAAAGGGAAGAGGGCGAAAGTGCCACTGGAGATAATTGATTACCCACCAATCAATGATAACTTGTTAGTAATCGTCAACTCTTTGGACCTCGCCATTTTCAGGGAGGCATCTCACTCCTGCGGACTTGCTGCTCGCGAGGATCGACACTTTGAACGCATCCCATTTTGGAATAAGATTTTCTTTCCCTCAATCTCCCCTCCTTATCTTTGTTTTTTTTTTTCTACCTCCAAACTGTTATGTGACTTTTTTACCCTCGATACGTTCGCTCGTTTGTAACGGCTTAATACTTCAACCAAGTCCTATAAACTCTGCGTACAACCAATGATGACATCCAAAGAAGTCGCCAAATGTGATGCAGTGGAAAACAGGAGGCGAAGTCCGCTGGACCACTTGCCGCCTCCTGCAAACTCCAACAAGCCGCTGACCCCATTCAGCATTGAGGACATCCTGAACAAACCATCTGTGAAACGAAGTTATACAATTTGCGGCACAGCTCATCTAATTTCGTCTTCTGAGAAACATCGTCCCTCCAGCATCCCTCTGTCCAACCGGGGACTCCTCACCCAAACCTCCCCGCTCTGCGCGCTGGAGGAGCTGGCCAGCAAGACTTTCAAGGGGCTGGAAGTCAGCGTTTTGCAGGCTGCCGAAGGTAAATCTACAAGATGAAAAAAAGCACGACAAACACGTTTTGACTAATACACCTGGAACTAGATTTTTAAACAACAAAAATTCGCTCAAACGTGTTTATTCAATTGCTCGAGACACTCTTTTCCAATTTAAGTGCGCATATTTTCCTTTTCACATATATATCTAAAAAAGGTGCGTTATTTTTTCCTGGGCCGCTCTTATCACCAGAGCCCTTTCTTTAATTTTATGGCCTCGTGTAAAGAGGAAGACCAATTGTCTGATGTTCAGTATTTCCCAGTGGTGTCTGTGTAATATTGTTGTAACTGTCTACCTATTCCCACAAGGACTGAGAGGCATTTCTGTTTCAAAGACAGCATCATTTTCGTTGTTATGTCTGCGTTATGGGTACTTTTACGCGCATACTGCAGCAGTGCAGAAAACGCCCTGCACCTGTATCTATCAATGATTTTCACTCAGCCTCTCCTCTCCCTCACAGGCCGGGATGGGATGACTCTGTTCGGCCAGCGAACCACCCCGAAGAAGCGTCGGAAGTCTCGGACGGCTTTCACCAATCACCAAATCTATGAACTGGAAAAGCGCTTCCTGTATCAAAAGTACCTGTCCCCAGCCGACCGGGACCAGATCGCTCAGCAGCTGGGCCTGACAAACGCGCAGGTGATCACGTGGTTTCAGAACCGGAGGGCCAAGCTAAAACGGGATCTGGAGGAGATGAAGGCCGACGTGGAGTCGGCCAAGGCCATCGGCCAGGTCCCACTGGACAAGCTCGCCAAACTGGCGGACCTGGAGAAATGCGCCAATGGCACGCTGGGCCACCCGCGAGCCGAGTCCCCCGCGCGGGGAGGCCAGCAGGAGCACGAGCTCTCTCAGAAACTGAGGACGTCGCCGCTGTCTCCATTCTCAGACCACACAACTAGTAAAGAGTGCTCAGAGGACGAGGACGTGGAGATTGATGTGGATGACTGATGGCGCATCCAGGAGCTTGAAGGTCAAGAAACACAAAAAGACGATAAAATAATCCCGCGGAGGACTTGTAACTTACTGCTTATATTGTATACCATATCTCGGAACATGTACCAAAATGTAATGACTTTTATATTGGCACAGATACTATTCATAGTGAAGCATGAACACAGAACAAGAATTATGCAGTGATATTTTACAATGTATTCATTAGCAAACTGTTACTTCTTTCGATCAAAGCAATATGGTCTGAAATGACATGAGTAACTTATTTTTTTACAGTATAAACCAACACACACACACACACACACACACACACACACACACACACACACACACACACACACACACACACACACACACACACACACATTGTTTTATTGCTTTTCCCGATAGCCCCACACATCACAGTGAAGTGCTCCAGTTTTCCATATTTTTGCATGTAAATGCATGATTTGATTTGTGATCATTATCTATTTATTTTTACTTTTTTAATTTAATTGCTTTTGTATTTTCTGCGAGCCAAATCGCGATTCAGTCACTTTGTCACTGCCGGCTCTTCTCCTCTACATTATCATTATCATTTGACTGTAACCCCTGGCTTCAGTTCATATTCTGCGTCCCGATGCTGCAGTGCATGATGAAGATGATGATGACGGTCGGAAAGGCAAAACTCGGACACTCACAGTTACAACGTGTTTTGTGGAAATGCTCGAGCGATGGCGAGAAACAGCGGTTGATATTGCGGTGATTTTGACAAGCTACTTTTTAGATTTATTGTTTGGATACAATAGATTTACAGTTATAAATTTGTTATGTTTTGTACACCTGTAAGTGCCTTTCTGAAATCAGGACATTATTTGAAAACCAATGCACAGACTGTAATGTATATAGGCTACTATGGGAATAAAATGGCTTTTCTGAATAATTCTTTTATGTTGCAGTTCTTGAAATATTGTTTAGGTTTTTGTTGTGGATATAATAGCCCCTTTTAATTTATTTATTGAGGGAAGAAAAATGATTTTAGAAACGGCTCCCCTTGCCAAATCTGGGCGTGTAAGCTCGTCAACAGCGGCCTATTTAGAGTTACTATTTTGTTCCTTTGTGTCCTTTTCTACTAAGATGCTCTAAACATTTTGTGGCCCGGAATCTCACATCCCCTTTCACATCCTAAATGCGTATCGTGGCTTCTTGACCCTTAGACGTGTTTCTCCATTCGTGGCAAAAATTTATGTGAGAAACACAAATCTGGTGCCGGAGAAAAAAAGACGAGGAAGCCACAAAAACACAAAGTTTTGGGCCAGTTTCCCCGGGCCTTTATAGACCTTTTTTGTTCTGCGGGACTGGGCCGTAATTTTGAGCGTAAAGCATGAAAAGTGGGGACAAATGAGCAGCGTTCCCTGATGGGACGAGCCACAAAGGAGCAGGGCCGGTCCCCCGCAGGCAGCAATACTGAGACAAGTGTGTCCCACCGCACAAAAAGGACGCAAACGTTTGGAAGCCATATGGTTTTTGAAATTTCCTCACAATTTCAGACAATTTGATGGATTGAGTTAACCCTCCTTTTAAACAGTTTAACTGGGTGCGAACAAAGGCCATAATGCCTACATAGACTCTCCCTTCATGAGGGCATCTGCGGCTATTAATGTCTAGCCCCTTTCTTTGCTTGGCGTTTTGAACAAGTCAATGAATTACAATGAAACTGCCCCTTTTTTGAGAGCCGCTTGTCTTTCTGCGCTTTTTAGCTTTGGAATAATATGTTTGACTTCTGTCCAAGAACGTTTTCTAAACAAGAAATGGATTTTTGTTGGAAGTGTTTTTAATGTTAAGTAGGGAGCCATAAAGAGTTTGGGCTGTGACATTTATGCCAAAGTCTGGTTAGGGAGTCCTTTGTTTGTTTTCTTCTCATCTCTTTTTTCTTGGTCTGCCTTTTTATTTCTTTTGTCTTTAAGGAGTTTAATGAAGCTGAAAACATGGTGATGTGAGAAAGAAAGAGTGTCCAGAAGAGAAGCTCAAAAGGCAAACTCCCATTTAACCCTCTTTGTTAACAGAAACGATAAGTAGAGCTGTCTTCTTGTTAATGTTTTATAGAAGTTGCTTTTTTATATTTTACTTTTATTTTAACCAAGTCAACCTAAATAAGCTAAATAAGTTGATAGGCCTGGGAGATGTTAATGTGACCAAAGCTTTTGTAAATTCTCTGTAGATAAATTAGAGTCTTTAAAAAAATCATTAGCCTAAAATTTGCTTTAATGCCCTTATACTGCATTTATAAATAGTACGGTTTATAACAGGGAGCAAATACATGTGTTTATTAGTATAACAGCTCAAGTGGACTAACTGGAAGCTGATATATAAACTGATATTAACTTGCAGCCTAATAAACACGCTGATCATAACACAGAATATGCACAAAAGAAGAAATTTTAATTGCTGGCAAATATTGTACTGTAAAATTCACAGAATATTATTACAACTGCATTATATTGTTTTATAAATTATTTATAAAATGATTATGTGCACTTTATACATGCAAAATAAGGTGGTAAGGTGGTGTACATAGTATTTATCAAGGTTTAAATTCTAGATAACACTTCAATTGAAGAAAGAAAAAAATCAATTCAGTTCAATTATTCTGAAAATTGATCTGCAAATATGAACATGTCAGTCTTTAATTTATTTTGTGTGTGTATGTGTATGTGTGTGTGTGTGTGGTGGGGGGGTGGCGGGTGCCTATGTGCGTGCTCTGGAGCCTATTCTGAATCAAGCATATTTATGAAGGGAGAGAGTGTTAAGGCAGGTAAGTTTATGGATTTCACTTGCTTATTTTATGAGGGGTTGTCAGGCGGGCCCGGTGATAAGTAATACTACAGTCTGAGGGACCACTTCGTGGTAATTAATCTGGAGGTCTTAAGTGTATTTCAGTATTTCACTTCAAGATAGAAAAAATCACTACTTCAATCGTGCGGAAAATTGAAGTTTGATGCATGAAACAATAGTACAGCCCTCTCTCTTTTCATCTCTTCCCCTCCCCTTTTTATACTCTCTCCTTTATTATTTGCACCTTGTGGAAAACAGTGTCAGGGGCAAAGTGTACACTCATATTTGAGGCAATAGTCAGGTGACAGCAAAGAGAGCACTGAAATTAAATTGTTTAATGTTTACGACCTTGTTCTCATTTAAAAATATGACACAAACTTAGAAGAAAAAGGTTTTTTAATCTATTGTTTGATTATTTAAATTAATTATTTGAATCCATAGGCTTCAAATAATCCTTGAATGCATTATTATTATTATTATTATTATTGTTATTATTATTATTGTTGTTGTTGATGATGAATAAGTATTAAAAAGGAGATCTGTAAATGACCTGATATTTGGCTCGAATTAAATGACTCTATATATCTAAATAGAGCCAAAATGTAGAGTTTTAATCATAGCCTTCCTGTGGAGCCAGTTAATACTTCAAACTTCAATTTTACGGGCGATTGAACTAAGCATGTTCCTGACAGAATTGATGTATGTATTAATTTCCTTTAACTGTTGATTAATTAGGCTGCGCTGAAGGCTCAAATGGAACGGTTTGTTCAGAAATTTGCATATTAATCAAATTCTAGTTGATCATTCAAATAATCAAGGCTGTGTGAAATTGGGGATGTAGCAAGAAAACATCAACTATATTTGGTCTGACTTAGCTTCTGCTGTTTGTCCACTGTACTATAATCAGATAGAAAGAGTCAGTCGGCTTATTTGGACTAAATTGCTAATCCAGAGTTTTGCAACAAATATACAGATACATTAACTCAAAGTGGGAAAAAAAAGCAAAACCTTTGTGCTGCTGTGCTTTATAAATAAACAAGAATGGGAGAAGTGGGTGGCAGAGAAGAAAAGTGTTGCATCAAGTACTGCATTTTATATATTTTGGATTCTTAAAATTAGAATAAAATTAGAATAATAAAGATTTTTACATATTGCCACAAGGCTGGGTTTTCAGAAGGCTGTTTCAGATCACAGGTGAATGATTTATGGAGGAGAAAGGATAGTTTCAAAAATGTTTTGCAATTATAGTTAAGTGCTGTGACTCATCTAAAAGGTAATCAGAAGTCTGCAGGTAGATAAATTATAAACCATGTAGACCGCTTTACCTGAAAAAAATGTAGGAGTTATTAAATTCAATGATTCATGAAGTGTTTACTTTGGAGCTTTTCTTCAACTAGCGATGGTGGTGGTTGAAGTCTAAAATTAATATAGATTATGTTCCAACAGCATCTACTTATACTATTTAGAACGGATTTTTTTAAGCAGAAACAATGCTGTAAAGAAACTCCTCTACACATTAAAAAAAATCATAAAATCCATTAGCAGCACATGAATATATGTCCCTGAAGGAAAGATGAAGGATAAAGTGAAGAAAATGTTAGATCTGTGGCCTCAGGTGGGAGTTATTTAGCACATGTATTGATGATTTCTGTGTGGTGCACAGAACAAAGCATGAAAAACTACAAGTGGGGGGGAAAAAAGTGAATAAAGTGCATTTTCACTAAAGTCATCTGGAAGCTCATCCAATTCTAAATATCTCATCATTTAATCATATGAGGTCAAAATACATTTGGGTGAACAAAAAGGAAAACAAAAGCAAAACAAACAAACTTACTATCCATACCGTTACATGCCAATTTAAGCCATCCTTTAAAAAAAAGTGTAGCTGATGACAAGCTACAAGCTGCAGCCAGCTCCAGCTTAGCTTCTGAGACAAACAGAGACACCTGCTGGTGTCAACGGGATAGTGACCTGCACTTCACTGAGCAGCAAACCAGCCATGCTGTGTGTAATGTGTCTGTGTGTGCATGAAAGAGTGTGTGTATGAGAGTGGTTGTATATTATAAAGCTGCAACTGAATTATCAAATATGATACATATTTTTAGATTGCTTTATTTGAACGATCAATATCAGGCTGGTGGAACAGTTCGTACAAGACTGGTAATGAAAACATAAAATTAGAGGTGGAATGTAATCGTAATGGTAAACAGTATGTAAAAAGACATAAAGCAAGATTTAAAAGGAAGCAGATATTGAGTATGTAACCTCCATCGTCCTTAAGAAAATTGTGTTGTTTTTTTAAAAATAAAATAAATAACTAATAACATAAAAATAGTAATTTCTTGATTAGATGAGTATGAATTTAATAACTTGATTCCTACATCTTATTGACTCTTTCTCATTTCTCTAAGCCTTTCTTTCAGTGAATATCTCTTATCAGACTTACTAAAGAGCTAATGATGCCATATTGAGGATAATAACAGATTTCTTGTTTTACTTCGTACACTTGCATGAAATCATCCTCATTTCCTGCAGTCTTACTACATCTTTACCTTGTAAAAATCCATCTAATGAGTTTCTACCCTGACATGCTCTTGGAATAATGAATGATATTAATACTACACGCGCCTTGCGTGTTGAAAGAATGAGTGTTGATCTTTTAATATTTTCAAAATAGAAATACCTCAGGTATAAGTCATTCTTTCAAATGCATACATAAAGTGAAAATCCACAAGTGTAGCACTCAAGTATAACAAGTATGGTTGTGGGTTAATGAATGGTATTCGTACTAATTGGGCAGGTCAAGCGGTGCTTAAGTAAAAGTCAAGATATGAACCTATGAAAAGTGCTAACTGTCATATTTAAATTGTATAATACTGGATATTTTATGTAGTGTGAACTTGGGTATTTTAGACCACGTGCAATAATTCAACATTGCATGTGAATAACATTAAACCTTTGGTTTCATCAAAAATGTAACAATCACCTCATCCTCATCCTCTCACTACACACAGACTGTATTTCTTGACCTTTCACAACCAGACATGCTTTCTGTTGTTTTCTTGTTACTATGCTGTAATGACTAGTTTCACGCTACTTTACCACGGCATTTTTCAACTTCTTTATCACCATTTCTTTTTCAGCCTCTCTCTTTTCAGTGTCTGTGATCTCATGTGTATATGACTATTTTCACGTGTACATGTTAGTTAGTGTTTGTATGCACATAAGAACATAATCGAGCACATGTGAACACACATCACATATATAAACACATTTAGAATAATGAAAAATATATTTACTATATATGAAATAAATGAAAATATTAAAATAGTATTAAATACATTAATAATATAAACACATTTATTAAGAGGAACCATTAGAATATCTGATAAACACAACTGTTCTAACATATATAGGTAAGTTCGGCAGTTAGAGTAACTAAAAATGCTTTTTCATAAACATTTAGTTTGTTTTTCAATATGTCAGCATTTTATCTGACATTAGAACTGAGATTATAAATGATTATGTATGTATGTATGTATGTATACATATATATATACACACACATATATATATATATATATACATATATATATATATATATATATATATATATATATATATACATACACACATACATATATACATACACACACACATATATATATATATATATATATATATATATATATATATATATATATATATATATATATATATATATATATACATATATATATATGGGAACAGCTAAGATACTGCGCAGGACCCTCAAGCTCCCAGGCCTCTGGTAGAGGACCCGAGCTTGAAGGATAAACCGCCCGCAGGGGCGTGCTGGGTGTTTTATATACACATACACACACACACACACACATATATATATATATATATATATATATATATATATATATATATATATATATATATATATATATATATATATATATATATATATAGTAAAATTTCACGTGTCAGGCCTGTTACCGTGCAGTTTTATGAACCATATTCAACATCAGGTACTGCCATTGCCCATCTTAGCAATCGCTATATACTCATTATGAACAAATGCTAAACATCAACTCCTGTGGCAAGAGTTCTGAGACAATCAACACTTAAACAGCCCATTGTATCTAACGGTCTAATCTGTTTTTTCTGAGTTGATCATACATAATCGTGTCAGCGTCCCAGTGGCAATTTGATGTTGTCACTGAGAAGGAGTTACGGTAATAAAATAAGTAAGCAATAAATAAGCGTCTATCTAAATGTTTTCCCTCTAAAATATGTGGCCCTCCTTTGGGACACGTTTAATCAATAATTAACCTTTTTTTTTTTAAATTTATTTGAATTCGTCATTATTCAATACTTTGTTTTTTAACTAATTTTACCATATAATTTATTTTTGCTTTGGTTGATAGTCTGTAGGGTTTAGATTTTTTATGTATTTTTTTCTATTAAAGAGGGAAAAACAGCCCCTCGGTGTTCATGGCTCTGTAAAGATGTTTCAGTACTTACCCTTGCTTTCATGTGGGAAGACGGATACCTGGTGGGATCTAAAACTATGCAAAAACTCGTTTACAAACGTTTTAACAAGCTTGCGCATTTTAGCGCAACAATGGCGCTCACCAACATCCTCTCTGTCGCGAATGATACGTCATCAAAGTTGGCGGTATTTTGAAAAGCGAGTAGCGTCTAGTGTTGTGGTCCGTGAAGTAGGGAACTGTTGTTAAACATGGTAAGACTGATCGTCGTCTAAAAAAAACTCTCGTCATTTACACGTGCTTAATATAACGCACGATATTATATAATGTTTACATGCCTTGCTAACGTGTGTTTACGTACATTCAACTTTTCACCTTAGCCTGTAGCTAACAAGCTCTAGAAGAAATTGTACCTACTTGCACCGCTCCAGTTTTTCTTTAGATTAAAACGTACACGAATATGCGTCTTTGTTGTTTACGTGTTCAGGCAGACGGCCGGGCAGCAGCGCAGCTGTCAGAGGCCGCCCAATCTGAGCTGCTGGACATTTGTGAGGAGCAATTTGCGCAGCTGGAAAAGGTACATGTGAAT
Organism: Rhamphochromis longiceps; assembly: GCF_057381845.1. Classification (NCBI taxonomy): domain Eukaryota; kingdom Metazoa; phylum Chordata; class Actinopteri; order Cichliformes; family Cichlidae; genus Rhamphochromis; species Rhamphochromis longiceps. Next base: position 37,337,541 of record NC_140562.1, on the reverse strand, counting down.
CCAGTGTGTCCAAAAACTTTTTGTCTTACCATACATATTGTTTTGGGGGGATTGGGATAGTATGGAGCCACTGCAACAAGTGGGGTGACCAAGAGGTGGTACAATGTGAGAAATATATTACTGAAGTTGATATGATTTTTTCCCACTTTTATTTTCACACAAATGTTTCTACATAAGATTCAAAAAGTTGATTCTGTTCTTGAAGAAGTCACTTGGATTAGTGATGAAACAGTTCTGCTAAAAACTACATTTTCTTAACTGGTTGACTGAGCATGCATCAAGATATGCAAGTTAAAGTTTTGGCAAAATTTGTTCAGAGTTACTACATTATAATTCAGTACATTTTTCCACTTTCTTGTATAATTAGAAAAATACTATGAGTAGAAACTAAATATTTTTTCCATAGTCTTATATGATAGGCCTATGCTCTGTTGTTTAGCTGTTAACACTCTTACCTGTTATTTTTTTTTATCTTAGATTTGGTTCTTTCAGGTAATCATCATTAGGTTTCAGTGTCGATGCATTCAGAGATCTGCAACTTTTCTTGAACCACATTTCTTCTGAGAATCAAAATAGTTGACTAGGCTAGTAAACTAGAACCAACCAAAATCTGACCACATCACATATGTAAATATGTTTTTAAAATGTGTAGATACTTTATCTCTAGCCCCTTGTCACACACTTTGTGATAAATGGGTAAAATGATAAACTGTGTTTGTCTTACAGCTTCAGAATGAGATTATACTGTGTGAGCCAGATTTTTGTGAGAATCCTCAAGAACAGGTGAGATGATTGTTTCCAAATGTTCACTTGTTCATTGCTTTCGCTGCTTTAACCTCCTAAGATCCAACCTCTTTCTCTTTGCTATTTGGGCTGATTGGGACCTGATGAATGTAAAAACAAAGAATTATCTTTTTACCTGATTTTCTCTGCAAGGACCTGATATCCACATATGAGGACGTTCAAATTAAATTTCAATAGGACGGTGGCAATATAATGTCCTCGTAAGTGGACATCAGGCCCTTGTAGAGCAAAATTTAGAATTGTGGTCTAGACAACCGAAAATGTGATGTCCACATATGTGGACGCCAGGTCCTAGGAGGTTAATGTTACAGAAAAAATGTGGAAATCCTTAATTTTAAATACCTGAGAAAATTCATATCTTTTTTAACATGGTTTTTAACATTTGTCAGTTTTTTTTTAATGTGGTAGAAAATAACTGTAAGAAAAAAAAAGTATATACTCCATCACAGACCCGATATGTGAGTAATTCCAGTTTGTTACCTGAATGATGCATAAACATTACAATTTTCACCAGATAAACCATGCTAATCTCCATAGTAATACTCTTGCCTACTTTATTTAGGCTCCAGTAGCTTCTGATTCTCCTAATAGCCTGATGTCCGTGTATTAGGAACAATTAGGAGCTTTTGGCTCGTAGTTGGTATTGTAAATTGGAACTGTGATAAAGTATTGCAAACTCTCTTTTGTTGCGGTTTTGGTCTGAGTTTCAAAATTGTTACACCTCTGGCATTTCTTTACGTGTGTGCTGATTAATTGGATGATGGTTACGTCAGTGGGTTCCTTTGGCCTATCAGCAAATAAAATATCTTAATCAATTGCAGCCATTACATTACAGCATCAAATTTGTCTTTGTACGCGATCATTCAAAGAGGTTTCTTTATTTTCCCAACACAAACAAGAAAATGAACAACAAAAACTAAATAATAGAAAATGCCAACAAAACATTGGATTAATCATCAGCCATACTGCAAATTTCAAGCAGCTACCAGCCCAGAATTTCACAATCTTTGCATCATTAATATTAACATCTTTTACATGTATCATGGTTACAGGACATATGAATTTTGCATAAAATGACTTAATGAAGAGGCCAAGATGGCACTTTTGGTTTCCGTTGATGCTCAAAATTAGCATTAATCATAAACATGTTGTATGTGAAAGGTGTTTACAGAGGCAAGATACGTTACAAAAAGAGCAATTAGTTTTAATAGTTTGTATAGTCATAAACAGCTCATTAGTGCTATTCAAGCAGTAAAAAAATGTAAACATTGTGAGCATCAGCAGTGGCAACACTAAAAGGAACAGCTGAGTGTGCTTTAAATGGTGAGGTTAGAGACTCCAGCTGGCAATAACATAGCATTTCATGCCTGGTCAAATGCACCCTTGGCTCCATAGTGTAGTAGTTTACACATTTGCTTAACAAGCAAAAAATCCCATGCTTGATCCCAGGAGGAGATGCACATCTCTTTGGAGTTGCGTCAGGATGGGCATCCGGTGTAAAAACCTGCCAGATTAAATATTTGTAGAGCTTCCTGCTGTGCCGACTCATTGTAAATCAGGGAGCAACCAAGAGTAGCTGCTGATAAAGTGAGTTTTGTGTTTGTTTGTTTTGATGTCAGACAGCTTCACTGTGGCTCATCATTGTAATTTCTATTCCTCGTGACTGTTTTTCCTTCTATAGTCAGTAAAAAGACTGATTGCAACAGAAGCTGAGCTGAAGCAGTGGTCGACAGTGGAACCACAATGTAAGTTATCAGTTCTGGTCAACTGGTGATTTCAGGTTTCTAAAAAAAAAAAAAAAGATATAAATCATAAATGTTGTGTACTTTATCTTTTAATACAATTGACCTTTTTTATTTTTCATGCAGTGCTGGCAGAAAATTCTGAGATTTTGCTCGAAGCAGGAAAAGAAGAGGTGTGGTTAAGTTAAACAGTGAACTATTGCTTTTGCTCATTTACATGCATCACTCACTTTATGCAATCTTTACTTTTTCCATAGATGCACAAGCTGTGCTCTGAACTTGAGATGGTTGCTTCCTGTTTTGAAGCCAAAAGAGACAAACTGAAAGAGACTAAGGAACTGTATGTAACCCTTTTGTTACACTGTACATATTACATTATTTACTGTCCTTCTTCTGGTTTTATGGATGCCTTTCAGGATTGGATGAAGGAGACCATCCAGAGACTTTCCCTTTGCTATACTTTGTGTATAGTTGTGAAAATATTCAACTCTGTATATTTTATATATTTTATTATTATTATTATTATTTTATTTTATTTTTTTACTATTTAATTTGTAAAAATGTGTATATACACACACACACACACACACACACGTAGGAAAATATTTAGTATACACATCCAGAAATGCATACACTATTATATATTGTACATATATTTATTAGTTTCAGGTTGGCCATTCTTGTATTTTGCTCGTTTGTGTTGTTGTGTTTGCACATCTCTGTTGCTTGTGGGGCTCGCACACAAGAATTTCACTCGCATGTGCTGTGCCAGTGTGCCTGCACATGTGATGTGACAATAAAAAGTGATTTGATTTGATTTGATTTGAAAATGTGATGCTTGTGTGTTTGTTGTTAGTGAGCTAAAATGGCTGGAGGAGAAGAAACAGGTGCTGGCTGCTGCCAGTGGTCACAGTGAACGACTTCAAATTGAAAAGGAGAAGTTGTCAGAACATACGTGAGTAGGATGGCAGCGTCACACTAAACCAAAAGGGATCAGGTGTTTATTTACACAGAATAGAGCAGAAAACAGAAATGCTTCAAGGGTAATATAAATTAATTCAGTTGAATTAAATTTTATTTATACAGCACCAAATCACAACAGCAGTCGCCTCAAAGTGCTTTATATTATAAGGTAGACCCTACACTAATACATACAGAAAAAAACCCAACAATCGTATGACCCCCTATGAGCAAGCACTTTGGCGACAGTGAGAAGGAAAAACTCCCTTTTAACAGGAAGAAACCTCCGGCAGAACCAGGCTCGGGGAGGGGCGGGGCCATCTGCTGCAACCGGTTGGGGTGAGAGAAGGAAAACAGGAAAAAAAGGCATGCTGTGGAAGAGAGCCAGAGGTTAATAACAAGTATGATTCATTGCAGAGAGGTCTATTAACACATAGTGAGTGAGAAAGGTGACTGAAAAGGAAATGCTCAATGCATCATGGGAATCTCCCAGCATCCTACGTCTATTGCAGCATAACTAAGAGAGCATTCAGGATCACCTGATCCAGCCCTAACTATATGCTTTAGCAAAAAGGAAAGTTTTAAGCCTAATCTTAAAAGTAGAAAAATAAATCTATAAACTTGTTGATGCATGTGCATGCATTCTTCAGGATACTGCAGGACATCAAGGAAAAAATACAGAAAATGAAGGTCTACCAGGAAAGGCTGATGGAGAGCTTGGCGTACATCCTGGAGAAGCACGTTCCTCTCCCTCAGGAGGATTCCAGTACAAACAAGAAGAAGAAGGTGTAGATTATGGCTTTGCATGTGAAAAGTGCCTTATTATGAATTCATTGCACCTTACAGTCTTTTATCTTAATTTTCAGAACGTTCCTCATGAGATTCATGAAAACTTGATTTCACTCAATGAAATTCTGGAGGTGAGTTTTTTCATACAAAAAAAACGAACTGTTTAACTCGAGTTTTTTTTATGTAATCAAAAAAAATCTCAGTATTTGGCTTTGGACAGGTAGGTGAATGAAACAGGTGATGAGGTTTGATATTGAGGAGAGAAATGTGAAAGGAAAGATGGACCGCATAGAGGCCCCCTGTGTTGGTGTCAGGAGAGAATGTAGCTTGGCAGCATTGGATGGTAGTCTGTATGATGACTTTGGGCATGAAGAAGAGGAAGCGAGTGAAGGGAAGTTGAAGAAGGAAGAATGTTGTGGAGAGTGCAGGAAGAGGTTGAGGCAGGCTGTCAGTGGTACGGAAGTGTTGCCAGATGGCTGGCAAAGTAGAGCTAATGTTCTGGGGGAAACTGCCCAAAGGGTATCCTCTGGACAGAAGAAAAAGGACAAGGACACTTGGTTTTGGAAGGAGGAAGTAAAAAAAATCTGTTCAAATGCAGAGGTTAGCAAAGAAAAAGTGGGATAGTCTGGGAGATGAAGAAAATGGATGAGTGCTGGGAGGTTAGCAATGAGAGAAGTGGCAAAGTACAAGGCTTGAGTTATATGTGAGGCTGGACACTAAGAAAGGTGAAAATGACTTGTATGAAGCATGTGATGTGATATGTAAGACGTTATCACAGAAATGGAAATGTGCTAACAAGTGAAGAGAGTGTGGTGAGCGCCTGAAGGAGCTCATGAATGAAGAAAATGAGAAAACACAATCCTGAAGAGTAAGAGGATCCCTGAGGAATGAAGTACAGATTTTCAAGTACAAGGGTGATGTGCATCTCTGTAGCAATTATAGAGGGATAAAGTTGATGAGGCATACCTTGAAGATATGGGAAAGTGTTTTCGAAACTAGGTTGAGAAGAGAGGAGATGATTGGTGAGCAGCAGCATGGCTCCTTGCCCAGACATAGCACTACAGAGTCAATGTTTGCTTTTATAGTATTAATGGAGAAATATTGAAGGTCGAAAGGAGTTGTACTGTGTGTTTGTATATCTACAAACAGGGTATGATAGGGTGCCAAGAGAGGAAGTGTGGTACAGCATGAGGAAGTCATGTGAGGCTGGTGCCAGACATGTACGATAACAGCCAGACCTTGGTGAGGTGTGCGGTAGGAGTGGAAGATGAGTTCAAGGTGGGGTGAATTACATTAGGGAATGGAGTAGTAAAACATTGATCAGGAAAAAACCCCTAAATTTTCATCCCAATATTTGAAATACTTCTGTTTTGAAGATAGCTTCACACATAGTGTTTCCTTTTTTCACATCATTCACTGACACTTTTGTATGTGACTGAAAAGTATCCTAGATATTGAGATAAATAATAGATTTTGCTGAAGATAATTTAATTATCTCTGATAAACCCCCCCAGTTATCAACCTCTAGGAAAGAGCTGGCACTCCACCAACAGATATTTGACCTATTATAGAATAAATATGTGTTTAATTATTAACAGCTGCATATTTCTTATGTCGACAAGTCACATATAAATTAGCCCTACGTTTGTTGGCTGTGGTGGAACTGGAAATTATAAAAACCCATTGTTAATGTTACATTTTCTATAGAGATGCTGTTTAAGGCCCTATTTTAACCACACAAGTGCAAAGAAAGCAGCAGGTCTGACGCATGTGGACTGTGTGGGTGTGTCATGTTGCTTTTGTTTATCAAAGTAAAAGGACAAAAAGGCTGACGTAAGTGCTATAAAAGCGAGAGTGTAGTGATTAATCGATTCACAGTAATGATCACCCATGGCAGCAAAAGCTGATGTGTACCAAAAGGCATGATATCAACTTAACCTTTAGACCTGAGGGCAGCTTTTATGATTTTTTTTTTTTTTTTTTTTTTTTTAACTTGTTCTGTGATTGAATGTTTCTGTTCTTGATAATCATGTAAATATCCTATATTTTTGTTAGTGGCCATCACCTATTCCTTCAATAAGTAAAGGAAGTAAAGGCAAAATAAAACTCTAAACTTATAAAACTGTTTAAACTTGTACCTTTACTGCAAATATGCTTCAGCCTGGTCTTCATCTCCCTTTTTATAAACCTGCAGATTCTCATGAACAAGGCTCTGAACACACCACACGACCCCTATGTGGCGATAGATGACACATTCTGGCCACCGTATGTAGAAATGCTGCTCCGTTATGGAATTGCAGTGAGACACCATGAGAATAACTTTAAGCTCCGCTTGGAAACCTTTTTCTGAAGCACTGGTGCATTAAAAATCTAAAGCACTCTGCTGAAACTGAGTCTGCTTGTGCAGGGAAACCATTATGCATGTTTTTGTAAGCTAGTAGGAAGTCCATGGTGGAGAAACAGTGATGCTAGGGTGTTCCTGAATTTACTAAATGCATGTGTAACATTTCTATGTAGATACTTTTTTATGGTTGTCTATTTAGACTTCTTAAATACTGTTTAGTTAAAATGTCTTGTAAGCGCACCTATTTTTCTAGTTCCATTTTTACATATTCAAATGTTATTCAAATGTATGAGTGTTTTATCCAAAGTATGTGTTTCTAGAAATCCCATGTGTATGTCTGTTTTTCATGAGAATTCATATTTATCAGCATAAATTTAAATTAATCTTAATTTTGGTTTCACTTAACTGTTTTCTATTATGTTTGAAAATTAGGAAAATATGTTCAGTAATTGTGTGTGTGTGTGTGTGTGTGTGTGTGTGTGTGTGTGTGTGTGTGTGTGTGTGTGTGTGTGTGTGTGTGTGTGTGTGTGTGTGTGTGTGTGTATTTTGTTTGTGTTTATACATTTTCTTGTCCATGTTTAATAAATTTGGAAACTTTAGATGTGGTGTTGCTATGTAATTATTGTTCCGAAGAAATTATCTCTGGGTATCTTCATACTGTTGTACGAAAACAACTAGCATAATGTAAATGTTTTAGTGAGGTGATCATTTAATCATGTTTAAAACTATGTTTGTACTTACAAACAATGTACAGAAAATAAAATACGAATTGACAAAGTGAAATCGTGCAGATATTCCACACAATACAGGGAGTGCAGAATTATTAGGCAAATGAGTATTTTGTCCACATCATCCTCTTCATGCATGTTGTCTTACTCCAAGCTGTATAGGCTCGAAAGCCTACTACCAGTTAAGCATATTAGGTGATGTGCAACTCTGTAATGAGAAGGGGTGTGGTCTAATGACATCAACACCCTATATCAGGTGTGCATAATTATTAGGCAACTTCCTTTCCTTTGGCAAAATGGGTCAAATAAGGACTTGACAGGCTCAGAAAAGTCAAAAATAGTGAGATGTCTTGCAGAGGGATGCAGCAGTCTCAAAATTGCAAAGCTTCTGAAGCGTGATCATCGAACAATCAAGCGTTTCATTCAAAATAGTCAACAGGGTCGCAAGAAGCGTGTGGAAAAACCAAGACGCAAAATAACTGCCCATGAACTGAGAAAAGTCAAGCGTGCAGCTGCCAAGATGCCACTTGCCACCAGTTTGGCCATATTTCAGAGCTGCAACATCACTGGAGTGCCCAAAAGCACAAGGTGTGCAATACTCAGAGACATGGCCAAGGTAAGAAAGGCTGAAAGACGACCACCACTGAACATGACACACAAGCTGAAACGTCAAGACTGGGCCAAGAAATATCTCAAGACTGGTTTTTCTAAGGTTTTATGGACTGATGAAATGAGAGTGAGTCTTGATGGGCCAGATGGATGGGCCCATGGCTGATTTGGTAAAGGGCAGAGAGCTCCAGTCCGACTCAGACGCCAGCAAGGTGGAGGTGGAGTACTGGTTTGGGCTGGTATCATCAAAGATGAGCTTGTGGGGCCTTTTCGGGTTGAGGATGGAGTCAAGCTCAACTCCCAGTCCTACTGCCAGTTTCTGGAAGACACCTTCTTCAAGCAGTGGTACAGGAAGAAGTCTGCATCCTTCAAGAAAAACATGATTTTCATGCAGGACAACGCTCCATCACACGCGTCCAAGTACTCCACAGCGTGGCTGGCAAGAAAGGGTATAAAAGAAGAAAAACTAATGACATGGCCTCCTTGTTCACCTGATCTGAACTCCATTGAAAACCTGTGGTCCATCATCAAATGTGAGATTTACAAGGAGGGAAAACAGTACACCTCTCTGAACAGTGTCTGGGAGGCTGTGGTTGCTGCTGCACGCAATGTTGATGGTGAACAGATCAAAACACTGACAGAATCCATGGATGGCAGGCTTTTGAGTGTCCTTGCAAAGAAAGGTGGCTATATTGGTCGCTGATTTGTTTTTGTTTTGTTTTTGAATGTCAGAAATGTATATTTGTGAATGTGGAGATGTTATATTGGTGTCACTGGTAAAAATAAATAATTGAAATGGGTATATATTTGTTTTTTGTTAAGTTGCCTAATAAGTATGCACAGTAATAGTCACCTGCACACACAGATATCCCCCTAAAATAGCTAAAACTAAAAACAAACTAAAAACTACTTCCAAAAACATTCAGCTTTGATATTAATGAGTTTTTTGGGTTCATTGGGAACATGGTTGTTGTTCAATAATAAAATTATTCCTCAAAAATACAACTTGCCTAATAATTCTGCACTCCCTGTATATGCAATGATCGATGGTTTCAGCTACCAAGTACTTAAAATACTTAGACGGTTTTTTGTGTTTATTTTCTTTAATTGCAGAGATTTGTTTAGGGCCTTGCTTTTAAGGCTAAGCTTCCAGTTTCTTGGCGGAAATGTTAAAATTATTTCGTCAGAAATGTTTTGCGTCATTCAACGTCACGCCTCCCATCCAATCCAGTGAGGCCTCCGCGTCAGCTATAGAATACCTGTGGGCGGAGAAGCGATTCCGGTTCCGGGTGTTTTCATATCCCAGTCGGAGGCGATCATACCTCTGATTATGCTATTTTATCGGAAACTTTTCTCGATTGACCACTGAATAAATTAGAATTCTTTTAATTAAGATTGCCCGATCAAAGCCGACAGCATGGCGACACGCTCGGAGAGAGAGAAGGCCCAAAAACTCAACGAACAGCACCAGGCCATCCTGTCCAAAATGCTGAGAGAGGAAGACAACAAGTACTGCGCCGACTGCGAGGCGAAAGGTGTGGTGTTCGTTTTGTCGGCGATTTTATTGTTTAACTGTACAAAGTTAGCAGTTTCACTCAGAATCAAACAGTAACGGTAACTAACAGTATAACATCCGCGCTTCTTAGCTTAGCTTAGCTAACTGGCCCAAGCTAGTCACCTGACATTCTTCCCTTTAAGCTAAACTAAGTGGTTAACCAGCATGCTAACTTCTCTAAAGCTACATAAGCTCCCCACAGGGCTTCTCCCTCGTCGCCGTATGCTTAGTTACCGGGATTTGCAAGCGGTAAACAAACTGTGTCAGGTCTTTCTAAGAAACTTCAGCCAACTTTTTTTTTAATTAGATCATTGACAAAGAATGTAGAACTTGCATCCTACGTTTCAAGTCACAACAAAGACTAGAATGTTTGAGTGTTTCTTCCGGCGTTTTTGTATCTTCACCTCCCAAACTGGGTTTAACTGTCATTAACAGGTCCAAGATGGGCATCCTGGAATCTGGGGGTATTTATCTGCATCCGATGTGCTGGCATCCACAGGAACCTGGGAGTGCACATATCCAGAGTGAAATCAGTCAACCTGGACCAATGGACAACAGAACAAATCCAGGTACTGATTTCTTGTTTTTCCACTTTTCCTGTGTGCATTGCTGAACTGACCTACCGGGCAGTAGCCCTGGGGGCTGAGAGGTCAAGGGACTCTGGGTCTAAGTCCCTCTGGACTGATTTGCTTACTGGCACAACATGAATACAAAAAATGCAAAACAGCTTAAAGGTGTACCATAACTTCTCTACACTGAAAATAAATAAAGCAGAAAATGTAAATGAACACAAGAACTGAATGCATTTCTCCTTTTTTAAATGTGACATTTAAATGTCTTTGCCAAGTATTCCGCTATTGGCTCTCTAATCCTTTTTTATGTACAGTAAGCATAAATATGGTTAGAAACTGTGAAATGTTTTTTTTGATTGGGCATATGTGTTCTCCACTAAATGTAACCTTCCTTGATGGTTCAGAGCTGTTACAATATTGCTGATTTTTCATTTGCACTTCAGGAAACTTGGCCAGACACAAAAACAGGAAATTCTGTTCAGTGGCTAAAGACATAATTTCTTGTCCGTAATGTGGGTCAAGCTTTAATTTTCATTATGCACTGTCATCAGGACTATCAATACCCTTCATTTATGTCATTTAGAATTTACTTTAATAACCACTTTTTAAACTGCAAATTACTGTACAAGTGAACTTGCTGTCATACTAACAACTAGTTGACATTTTAATGACAGCTTCAAAATATCCAGGCTTGTGTTGTTAAATACTTAATTGCCAGGAATATTGAAGAAATATTGGTGTCAAACCTCAGTCAATGACTAAAACCAAAACTGATTGCAGTATTTTTAACCTTAACAATATAAACTATTCAGTCAAACTGCATAAGTTGGCTTATCACCTGGGGGCTATTTTCTCATATCTGAAAAGTGCCACATAAGGTATTGTACACCCATTTTTATCTGTTGTGCCATATTTGTTATGAGCGAACTTATCATGTGTTTAGTCAATTGATTGCCCCAATGAAACACTGTATCCTAACATTATCCATTTTGTTTACATCTTTGTCTTCTCTTCAGAGTATACAGGACATGGGTAATACCAAGGCCAGGCGGCTTTATGAGGCCAACCTTCCAGATAGCTTTAGAAGACCTCAAACAGACCAGTATCCTTCGCTTAGAGTAAATCCACAAATGTAACAAAAAAGTGCCATGCAGCATATGTTTAACCGTTTTTTCCCTTTTCTTGGAGTTACATTTTTCTCTTAACCCTGACCTCAGAGCAGTGGAATTCTTCATCAGGGATAAATATGAGAAGAAGAAATACTACAGCAAGAATGTGACCAATGGCACCAGTGTATGTATCAACTAAACATTTCATGAAATTATTCATTTATTGTACTATTTTCTAAGTTTAGTCTGTTCTTGGAGCAAATGTAACCCACATAATTTCCTTAGTTAATAATAAAGTATTCCGATTCTGATCTAGATCTTCATAATGTTTTGTACTCACTCATTCTTCTTTCTTTTATTCTTTTTTTATCAGCCAAAAGATGGTAAGAAAGAAAGGGAGCCCGACAGAGGAAGCAAGGTGTCATCTTACACCAAGGTAAGTCTCGCATGTATTCCAGTAATAATAAACCTGTCTCAATATGCCCTTTAGCATTGTTTTCTTATCCACACTAAGTTTGTTCTGCTTTTGAATTTTACAACCCTTTCATTTTTTTTAAAGAGTGAAGAGTCCAAGCCAGTTCCCAAAATCAGCCCTGCTAAGACTGCAGAACCCTCTGTGAACCTACTAGGCCTTGGTGAGTGTGAAAATGATTCAAGTTTAGCACCACCGCCAGAGGACATCCTTATTGGGGGATTTAGTGAGAGTAGAATGTGCTGTGGGAAAGTTCTGACTAATATATTGTGTACAGAATTAGGATAATTAATATGTCTGAGTTTATTTGTTTTTATTTTTAAGTATAGATAAGTTTCCAAGGTGATATCTGGATGTAGTACATGACATCTAGCAATCAAAATACACTGTAATTTACACTGTAAAATCACTGTTTATGTGATGGTGATTACCTCTACACTTTGCTCAGCTCTGCATCTTGATGCTGTGGTGTTACCTGAGATTGTTTACTTTTTGGTTCAGCGTTAAAGATTGTCTCCACCCTTAGCTGTGCTATCTTCTCGTTTCAAACATGTGGCTCTGCATGTGTTTACCAAACAATGGAGGAGAGAGAAAGTACCATATTTAAAGGGTTTGGTTGCGTCAACTATCAGCATATCTGTAACACAGCAACTAAACCATCTCACTTGTAAATGATAGATAGCAACACCATTTGGTCTTCTCCGCTGTCTGTATCAACATTGCGCTGACGTCTTTTCAACACGCTGCTGTTACTTGTGGCTGTGATGTTATTTCTGTTGCTTTCAATTTAAAAAACCACTGCAAGGTTTTTGAGTTGAAAAGAGGAAGTGCTTCAGCTGCTGCAGTAGACATGTAACTTCTTGTTTCTACTTTAAATCCTGATGTTTATCTAGAGTATAACTTTTGTTGGATCAGTATTAAGTAAGTGTAGCAGGAAAGAAAGAAGAAGGGGCAACACTGGATTGCACAACATAGATATCTCTGCCATCCTTGCACCAAGTATAGGTTTTCTTTTGGCTTGATTGCTAGATCACTTAAAGTAGGTCTTTTAGTACATGCAAGGTTTTCTGGCATGGATAGATTTTAGCAACTTCTTCCAAAGCGTTATTAACTAAGGCACTTTTTTTTTTCTTTTGTAGAATTTTTTTTTTCATTTATTAATGCATTTTTGACAACTTTGATTTCTCAAATGGTCAGAAATAAAGGAGAATGCATAAACACAAACATGTTTCCTTTACAGTATGAGGACAAGCTCTGTTTGCATAAATAGTCACTCCCCAAAAGCTCGTTCTGAGCCAAGAGGAACTCTGATGTGAATGGAAATGGAAGTTATGTATATTTTTCTGTCTTAATGTTCAGCTGTTTTGTTTGAACAGTGTGCGCCTTTGTCATCAAATTGTGATATCTTCACATTAGTTCTTGCTTTTAAATTTCTGTACTTTATTTTTTTCAGCATTATAGCTATGATCGGTTTTTGGTTCATAGGAATAATTCATTTTATTAAAGAGGCTTCCTTTATTTACAGTTAAAAGAAGATGCTGTTGTGTTTTTGACTGGCTTAAGGGTTGCTTGCATTATTTGGATATCATGTTTACTGTTATTTTTCTTCTGTGGCTAGTGAGCTAAATGGGCTAAGCTGATTAATTTTTTATTGCGCTAGCTGTTGTTCTCACTGCGTGGGCAGCTTTGTAGCTGTGGGAGGTTTTTACAGTTGAATATTTAAAAAAGAAAAGAAAACATTTTATGAAAGCAGTTCTGTTCACTTTTAACACCCTTTCTATGTCAATTAGCCTGTTCTATAAGGATTATATTCCTGAACTTTAAATAAAGATCTTTTAATTAATGCAGACCACAATCAGGAAATGGTCAGTGGGTAGTGGGAACTATTATTTCCTGATGTATTTTTTTTAAGTTCCACCTGTAAAACAAATTTTTCCTTCTTTCTGTCACAGACGCACCAGCAGCTGCATCAGCTAACAACGGTAGCACAAGCACAAGCCAGAATAATGACCTGGATATATTCGGCCCCATGGTCTCCAATCCCCTGCCCTCATCCACATCCACAGCTCAGTTTTCTCAGGTAAAATTGAGAAAGCATTTCCCAGTTCAGATTTAAATCCAAATTCCGATTATTGCTCAGCAGGGCTTAACAGTCACTGTTGCCTGGTTGTAAAATTGAAATTAAATGTGCAGTAAAAAATAAAAAGGCAAATGATAACCATCAGCGTCAATAGCCCGCATGACAGTATCACCAGTGCTGAGAGACAGTGAGTTTAAATGAAAGAGAGGCAGAAACACACTTCAGAATATGAATGCAGTAAATCAGGCACTCTTGACTTAACATTGAAATGGGGCTTAATGCAGTGTTTACTTTTATTATCACTGCATTCATTAATTTTGATTAATCAAAGAATTTATCAGTTAGGTATAAAATTTAAATATATTAATACTTAGTCAATTTAATCAATAATTCTCTTTTGTTACCTATATTATAAAGATAAAGCCTTCAGGGGGTGTCGGCTACTAACATCTCACTAATAGATCACAGCTGAATCAGAGTAATCATGCAGGATAGGCCCATTTTGTATTTATGATCTACATTTATACATAGCTAAAAGAGGCCCCCCAACAAGACTGCCCAAACAGTACTGTTATTGAAGGATCTAGTGCTGTTTGTTAATGGTAGTTGTCTGCTAATTTGTAAATTTTGTTTAGTTGCGTTTGTACAGCACACAATAAAACCGTGTGAGCCATAGATTTGTCACAAAAATGGGTGCTTTTTTTGTCATCGGACTTTAAATCTTCTAAACATCTCAATCTCTTTCCTGCCTCCAGGTGAGCTCCAATAACTCGGCAAGCACTCCGACACAAGCTCCAGCACCTGGAGTGTCAGGAGGAGTAGCCAACTCAGGGTCATTACAGGGAGACCTCGACCTGTTTAGTGAGAGCAGTAGCACCACTAAAGCTGATGACGCAGCCAAGAAGCCCCTGTCCAAGGACTCCATCTTGTCTCTGTATGGGACTAACAGCATGTCCCAGCAGCCCCCCACCGGTAAGGATTTACACACAAACTGAAATAACACCAGTGCCATATTGTAAATTCAACCCTGTTACGAAGAAAAATCTATTTTATGTAGAAACAGTCATGCTTAAAACTTTAACCACAACTCTTTTTGACCTATGAGTCCTTTTAGTTTTTATTGGATTAATTAGTCTACATTGACAGCTTTCGTTTTGTCACCTAATAGATGCAATTCTTTCCCTGCCATTGATGAGCTAGAAGATGCAGAAACCCTGGATTCTTATTTGTTATTTAAATGCAATGCAGTATTTTAAGGTCATTGATCCACTGAGTTGAAAATAAACTGGTTCTTATTTTTTTGTAAACTGCCTCCTTTTCCCTGCAGTACCTTAGCAACACACCAGAGGGCCACAGCCCACACTTTGGGAACCACTGCCCTTGACTAATACTTTGCTTGTTAAAGTAATGCAAATGTGGTGACATCACATGATCCACAAGGAACAAGTAGATACCTGTATTTTGCAGCTCAGTCTCACAGAGCTTTGCTGACTTATTTTCCTGCTTAACAGACTCCTTAAAATACACAAGCAAGTTTTCAAAACAGACCCATACCTCAAAAACTAACTTGTTTTTTTTATGTTCTTGCCTCCTCTCAGCTGGCATGTTCATGGGCCCCTCTCAGATGCAGTTTCCTGTCCAGGCAGCAGCTGGTTACCAGGCCTTCCCTGGTATGGGTACAGCCATGCCACCCACTACTGTCATGGGTGCCATGATGGCTCAGAGCGGTGCACCCATGATGGGGCCCAGTCCAGGAATGATGGTTGGGATGACGATGCCTAATGGCTTCATGGGGAACGCGCAAGCCACCGGTATGATGGGCATGGCCCCCAGAATGATGGGACCACAGGGTGGTGCAATGCCTACAGGCATGATGCCTGCTCAGGGCATGTATGCCATCCAGCCTGGCCAGCAGGCTCAGTGGAACATGGGTCAGGTAAGGAAATAGCTTCGCTGTACTGCAGCATTGTGTGAGGTTATTTAACAAGAGACCTCATGTTAAGACTTGTGCTACTGGTTTCAAGTATGTCACAGTCACAGGAGACTTTTTTTTCTCAAATGTGACCACACCCAGAAGAGTTGGTGCATTGCACAATAGTCCATTGTGAAGCCCTCTACTGTACACTTTGTAGAGATGGAGCATCCAGTATTCACTAGATGGCAGCACAAGCATGCAGCAGATTTGTAACTATGCACTAAATCCCTAATATATACTGTAAGTAGTTTAATTGTAAGTGTGGACACTCAAATTGAAGATGAACTTAAAGCAATCTGTACACATGCTATAAAAATTGCATGCTGTCTGTACACAATTATTTCCCATAATGCAGTGTACGCAGAAATTGTAGGAGCTGCTCACAGCTGTAAAGACTAATCTATTATTAGCATAAAACATTACATTATTTAGAGTTTTATTACAGTTAGCACGCAGGGTGGAATTGGGACACAGTCAGAACTTCAGTAATGAACTACTAGCGGGTGGATGGGTAGTAGTATAATGTTGTCCCAGTTAATCTTCAGTGATTATTTCTAATCCAGGCAAGGTGTGGTAATAAGTCAGATGTAGGTGATCCTGCTCTAGTGTTACTCACACTAACCTCTGTAACATCCCCAGGTGAACCAGCAGATGTCAGGGCTGACTCTGAATGGTGCGGGTGGTCAGATGGCCTTTGGTCAACCTCCGTCAGGTATGGGCGGGTGGGCTCCCACTGGTTCTGGCCAGACTCTGAGCACACAGCTATGGAAGTGAGCCTTCATGCGGGTCGGTGGTTGGGCAGAGTAAAAGTCGAGGTTGCAGGATGTGCTTCTCCGTACCTCACTATGAACTGATGCCCATTTCGATCACAGACCAGCCTTCAGAACATGAAAATTGTATCTCTTTTTTTTTTTTTCTCTCCTTCTCCCTTTTCTGTCTCTCTTTCTCTCTATTGTGTGAGTGAATTGGGAGTCATACAGGATTACAGCCTGGCAGTTTCTGCCTGTCGTATGGTTTTTGATCATAACTTTTATTTTCCTTTTTTGGAAAAAATGACAAGAAAACAACAGTCCCATCATCAACATCGACATATCAGAAAAGCTGCAGGACCAGTTAAACAAGCTTTTATTGTATCACTGTATCATTATAAGATTATAGAACATTTAAATGAATAGTATTTAAAGGGAGAAGGGTATGACTATGAGGTCAGTTGACACTGCTCCCAGATGTACAGCGCTGTATAACCTTCTTTTAAAGTACTTGGTGGTTCCCCTATAAAATTAAAGTGATAATAAATAATTTCCTTTTACGTGTGTTCTGTAAAACAGATGTCAAAGGTTTTTTTTATGTCTCAAATTGGTGAAATGTAATTGTTGCAGGGACACACCCACTTTTATTTCTCTCATTTGTCTAACATTCGATCTAGTTCTGCTGTGGCCCTAAAAATAAACACAGTGAACTTAATAATCTTCACAACATGTACCCTGGATGCATTCTTGTTAGCGGACTCACACAAAGCACTTTGGCCTTGTACATAGATGAAGCACGAGACTCCCTCTTCACAAATCCACTAGTCTGCATTCCTATTGTGCTTCTCGATCCTGGGACAAGCATTCAGGCCCAAAGTTCATAAAATCATAAACTAAACTGAAGTTCCTGATTTGATGTGTTTTTGTTACTTAGTCCTTACAATTTTAGGACACAGGTTACATTTATGAATTGTTTTCATGGAGGCAGTTGTTCAAAAAGCGTTGGTTTTTCACACTTGGGTGGGGTTACTGATTACATGCAAACTATTCCTGAGACCAACTGAACCACACCCAGAGCCACCCCTTCAAGCGGAAGAGTCACACGGGAAGAGAACATTGTCGCTGTGAAATACACATTTTTATCATCAAGATGGAATGGAAAAATAGACGGTGGGTACTTTGCAAACCAAGAACATCCCCACGTGAGGTGGTTATAATTCAGAACCAGTAATGTACACTTCCATCTTCTTACTGAAGCAATACTTATTGAATATTCAAACTTGGCACAATCAGTTTTCTCATGAGTTGCTATGACCACGAGTCACTTGAACTCATGGTCACTGTGTCTTGATTCTAATTTTTAATAACCATAATTAAATATTTCAAAACCATGACAAAATATCCCACAAATATCTAATTGGATGAACTAATTATATCCAAAAGGTCATGTATCACAGCTTGACATCACATTGCTCTGCAAAAACATCTTTCGTAACATTATCCAGAACCTGAAATTGGGAATAGGATAGAAGGAATTTACCATATTTTACATTTGAAGTCATGATACTACCTACCTACACACGAGTTAACTCGAATTTTACTGCTTGGTAGAGACATGTAGCCTCTGGTTGCTATTCTAATTCCCAACATTGAGAGTATCTGACATTTAGCACAGCACAGCTCTCTAAAAGAGTATGTTGCTGCTGTCCTCTAGATGACAGTGTTGAGACAGTGGAAAGTTTTAGCTGGACAGAAGTATTTCACAGCGACTTAAAAAAAATGGGATTTAAGACCCAAACTACACTGCACCATAGTGCGGACCGAGAGTCCCTGTGGGCTGTGAACCAAAGGCGTTTTTCTGCTGTGAGTCACTCCTCCTCTTGTAGAGCAGAGTGGAAGAGGTTCGCTGGACTGTGGTTACATTATTTCAGTAACTTGTTCTCTGTGCACTGCTAGTAATGCCAACGCATTGTAGCCCTTCACTTGAGCTAGAGGCTTTTATTTAACAATAGAGCTCTGTATAGCAGCACAATGAATCTAAACCAACACAAAGCATCTTCAAGTAAGTCAAGTTAGAGCTTGTCTCCTGAACTTTGATGGATATTCATTTCAGCAACACAATGTAGATGTGACTATGCCATGCTCACTGTATTACTGTTATAAAGTTTAAGTTAGGTGCATGAGAGCAAGTCTCTCAGTAAAGAAGCAACTTCTTACTTACCAAAGTGTGGCGGTAACAAGCACCTGGTGGCAGTGTAACATTAATCTTTGTAATAGAAGGCCAAGTTATATGATAAGTCTTTGCCCCAAATCTCCTGTCTTACTGATAAGCTATGTGCTTACTATTCTGCGGATATACGCTCATGGTGTAATGTGTATTTACGTATTTGATTTTATTTACTTGGTAACTTGCTGAGTTTTCTCCCTTCCTAACATTGCTTGTGCAGTATTACATACAGTATATAAAGTTTTTTATATAGCTGGTGCAGTGAATGCTCTTTTGTTGAAGTTAATTTGTGGGCCTTGCAGGAGCTGGAAAATCATAGTCAGACTATGTGTTTACAGCCAGTAGGGAAAATATGCTTCAGTCTGCCTCAGAGTAGTTTTGATCAAGTGGTTTTTGTCTTTTTCATCCGGTAGTTATTCCGAGTTTTGTGTTTGTTAAATGGTATTTTAATTGTGTTCTTTTCAGTACACAAGACATGTCTTTTGTTTCTCCACCTATTGCATGCTAGGATGTGTTCCTCTACACATCCACCCAGCTTATGGGAAACTTTTAAAAATGGATGTGGTTTGAAAAATCAGTTTTACAGTCATTGGAGAAAAATGCTACAGGATCAAAGCTATTCTTTGGGATAAGCTCCCTCTTTCATAGTAGTAAACATTATTGTAAGCACAGCCTTGCCTAAATAGATGCATACTGGTCTTCACGCTGTGGCTTATCAAACCAGCTCTACCTGTTAAACAGCCACCATTCAGTTAAGTCGGAAGGATATGTGTCCCTGAAAGGTGTTCAGTGGTGAGAATGTGCTGAAAGCGAATACTCTGCTTGCACAGGATGAACAAAACACTTACAGAGGCTTGAAAAATAACATGCAGCTCATGCTTGGCAGGGCTTGAAAGCCCCTTGAATTTGTTTGGCCTTGTTCCACTCTATCTCTCAACTGTTTCTGCGCCCTGCTGCAACTCCAACCCAGTTTGAAAACTTTCACAGTAAGGTCTGATGCCATGAAGTGTTTGAGACCTTTAGCAAAGAGGTTAGGCATTCCTCTCAGCTTGTATGGCAAACTGTACAATGCTCCAGAATAGAGTCCGCCATCCGAGTGAAGAATGTTCCGGCTTTCACCAGCCCCTTAATGGACTTTTTGACCCTGAACCATTAACAGTGCTGCCAATTAGTACATCAGGCTGTTTCAGACATCTTTAATACTTAACTAAACATTTTTCTGATAGGAAAGGTTAATGTACTTTAGTTAAATTCCACATTGATATACAGCAGGCCTAGTGAAGTGTTGAATAAACTCTGCTTTCTTAGTATAATCTTGTTATCAATTGGGTCAAGAAGTAGTTTTGAAAGGTGCAGTAAAGCTTCTGTACTACGTCTGTGCTAAATGCCTGCTAGCAGCCAGCTAACTTAGCTAAGCACAAAGACTGGAAACTGCTAGCCTGCCCAGTCAGGAAGAAAGCAAAGTGTTTTGTCCAGTGTGATGAATTGCTGTTGACTGTGGAAATTCAAAACTGTGCCAATAGATAAGCTGTTATTAAAAAAAAAGTATCACTACAACTAAAGGTTACTGTTGCAGTTTATGTTAAATGTTACATGCAAGGTATTGTGTGAAGGTTTCTTGTATGGATTAAGACACTAATTGTGATAACGCTGTTCTACCTTCTAGCTAATGTATGATGAAGGGTAGGTTACCGCCTGGATGGGGCACATCTGACTATGAAGCCAAGAGACACTTCATGCTCATACTTTGATGTGTTACTCATGAAGTAGGCCTGCAGTAAACAACTTTCTTTATGATCCTATTTTTGTTTTTTTATCCTAATAGGGACCAGCATGGACTTCTTTTTAAAACCACAATAATATTTCCCTTGTAGCAAGTAGAAAACATACGGGTTTAAGATGCTTCCAGATGTCTTCACTTTTCCCTTGAATTAACTTGAATGTTCATCTTTATAGTCTGTGATTCAGCGGATGGCGAAATTAGCTTAGCCTGGCACTCAGCACCACCTAAAAGCT
This sequence comes from Rhamphochromis longiceps, assembly GCF_057381845.1. NCBI lineage: Eukaryota > Metazoa > Chordata > Actinopteri > Cichliformes > Cichlidae > Rhamphochromis > Rhamphochromis longiceps. The sequence continues at coordinate 37,316,810 of NC_140562.1, read as the reverse complement.
GGGATGTCATTTTCTGTCTAAGTTAAATATTATACCAGATAAGTTGTTAAAACAAGTGGTGAACACAGCCAGAGATTAGTGATACTATTGCAGGGGATGAAACCACTGTATGATGTGGAAAGGTTTCTTTTACACAAAGACCAAATCCACTAAAGTATTCAGCCAATGCTGACTTTAACAATCAGTTCATTATTAGTTTGATTGAGCAGAATTTCTGTTATATGCCAAGTGTCTTCCTCTTTCACTCTACAAGCCCCAGGCTAGCCTTGAATGGCAAGCAGCCACAACAGTGGGAAATACAGAAATCCTGTTTGCAACTTGGCAGCGCTTTTTATGGGGTTCCTTTATGCAGCCACGTGCAGACAGTTATTAACCTGTTCATGCTGCACATGACATGACAGCTATTTGTTGTAACATTCATTATAAGGTGAGGCTCCTCTATAAATTAAACCAAATTGCTTAAACACTTCCTCTTCCAGTTATGTGGGAAAGTCAGTGGTTTATAAATCATTCATAAAATTGCAGTGATAATATATAATGTTTGGTCCTCTGTTATAAAGTAATTGGTTGTAAAGATTTCGGTCAATGTCATGGCCCACTTGTCCCAGATAATGGAGGAAACTTATATAGACTGAGGGTGATTAAAATTTTTGCAATTCAGCCTACAGCCTCTAGGATGGTACATCCATACATGCCATTTCCAAAAGGCAAGGCAAGTTTATTTGTATAGCACAATTCAACAACAAGGTGATTCAAAGTGCTTTACAGAGACATTAGAAACAAAAACAAATAAAAAGCATGATTTAAAATTGATTAAAACAAGCAAACAAACTAACTAACTAATTAACAAACAAACAAACAAAACAGTATATAAAATCAAAACAGATAAAATCAGAACAGTAGATAAAATCAGTAGTTAAATGTAAGTTTTGAAATTTAAGCTTAAAAGTGTGGATTTGGTGCTTTATTCAAATGCAGCTGAGAATAGGTGAGTCTTCAAACTGGATTTAAATAAACTGAGTGTTTCAGCTGATCTGAGGCTTTCTGGGAGTTTGTTCCAGATATAAGAAGCATAAAAGCTGAATGCAGCTTCTCCGTGTCTGGTTCTGACTCTGGGAACTGATAAAAGACCGGATCCAGATGACCTGAGGGATCTGGAAGGTTCATACTGGGTCAGGAGGTCACTGATGTATTTTGGTCCTAAACCATTCAGAGCTTTATAGACCAGCATCAGAACTTTAAAGTCGATCCTCTGACAGACAGGCAGCCAGTGTAAAGACCTCAGAGCTGGACTGATGTGGTCCACTTTTTTGGTCTTAGTGAGGACTCGAGCAGCAGAGTTCTGAATGAGCTGTAGTTGTCTGACTGATTTTTTAGGTAGACCTGTAAAGATGCTGTTACAGTAATCAAGCCTACTAAAGATGAATGCATGGACTAGTTTTTCCAGGTCCTGTTGAGACATCAGATCTTTTATCCTTGAAATATTCTTGAGGTGATAGTAAGATGATTTTGTTATTGTCTTAATGTGTTTTTCCAGTTTAGGTCTGCATCCATCACTACACCCAAATTTCTCGCCTGGTTTGTGGTTTTTAGGTGTATAGATTGAAGTTCTCTGGTGACCTGTAATCGTTTTTCTTTGGCACCAAAGACTATTACCTCAGTTTTGTTTTTGTTTAGCTGGAGAAAATTGTGGCACAACCAGTCATTAATTTCCTCAATGCATTTACCAAGAGCCTGTACAGGGCCTTGATCTCCTGGTGACATTGTGATATATATTTGTGTGTCATCTGCATAGCTATGATAGTTTATTTTGTTGTTCTTTATAATCTGTGCCAGTGGGAGCATGTAAATGTTAAACAGAAAGGGTCCCAAGATGGAACCTTGGGGAACTCCACATGTGATACTTGTCTGCTCAGATGCGAAGTTACCCATTGATACAAAGTATTTCCTGTTTTCTAAGTATGTTTTGAACCAGTTTAGTACAGTTCCTGAAAGACCTGTCCAGTTCTCCAGTCGTTTGAGTAATATGTTGTGGTCAACTGTATCAAATGCTGCACTGAGATCCAGTAAAACTAAGACTGACATTTTTCCACTGTCTGTATTCAGACATATGTCATTGAACACTTTGGTCAGAGCGGTTTCAGTGCTGTGGTTCTGTCTAAAACCTGACTGGAAGGCATCATAGCAGTTATTCTGTTTTAAGAAGTAATTGAGCTGTTGAGAAACTGCTTTTTCAATGATCTTACTTAAAAATGGGAGATTTGAGATCGGCCTGTAGTTGTTCATTTGTGTCTTGTCAAGATTGTCCTTTTTCAGTATAGGTTTTATTACAGCAGTTTTTAGTGATTCTGGAAACACACCTGACATTAAAGAAAAGTTGACGATCTGTAACAGGTCTGACTCCAAAGTCTTTGAGACCTTTTTGAAAAAACGTGTTGGCAGGACATCTAAACAGCAAGAGGAGTTCAGCTGACCTATGATGTCCTCCAGGTATTTGCTGTTAATCGGGTGAAACTGTTTCATGGTGTTTAAGCAGTTTTTCGGTGGACACAGTACATATTCTGGATCTGCTGTTGATGTACCAATTGCTTGTCTAATCTTTTGGATTTTTTCTGTGAAGAATTTGGCAAAGTCATTGCAGGCCATGGTCGAATGAAGTTCAGCTGCCACTGACACAGGAGGGTTTGTTAGCCTGTCAACTGTAGAAAATAAGACCTGAGCATTATGGCTGTTTTTAGTGATGATGTCAGAGAAGTAGGACCTTCTTGCACTCCTCAGTTGTAAATTATAATTGTGAAGTTTCTCTTTATAGATGTCATAATGAACCTGGAGTTTTGTTTTTCTCCATCTGCGCTCAGCTTTCCTACACTCTTTTTTTTCATTTTTCACTAGTGTGGAGTTTCTCCATGGAGACTTTTTCCTTCCAGAGATAACCTTCACCTTAATGGGAGCAATAGTGTCCATTTCATTTAACATGTTAGCATTGAAGCTATTGACGAGCTCATTGACTGACCCTCTGGACAGGTCAGGTGTTAATGGGAAGACCTGGTTAAAAATCGCACTACTGTGTTCAGTTATACACCGTTTTGTGATCACTGCTGTTGATATATTTATGTGGGCTGAGATTTTACTTTCAAAGAAAACACAGTAAAGGTTTGCTGTGTCACCCAGCACAGTTTCAAGACTAAGAAGCACTGCCACAACCATACAAAATGACCTGCAGTTAGAGACCATTGTTTGGTCTGTTACCAGAATTGGCAGGTACATCCCTGAGCACATGATGCATTAACAGGTCAGGAGAAGTTGTGGAGAATGCTCAGCTGCTTACATCATAGTTAGCTGGTTTGATGATGGGTCAGTGGATCAGAGCTCGACGGGCTAGACAACAGCCCCCCGACTGCCATTAGGGATCTGGATAAAATCCTTGGATCCATTGACACAACAAGGCCCAACCTCATGTGGCGAGAGTATGCAAGCAGGAGATTTCCAAGGTCAACATCCGTCGTCTCAATAGGAGCACCGACATTGTCAGGCATGCATATAAGCACATGGGGGCCATACAAACTACTGTGTACAATTGTTGCTACAATGAAATTCTGGCAAAATTGACTAGCCCGCTGCTTCATTTTTTCACTTTGATTTTCTTGGTGTCTTTGAATTCAGCCCTCTGTAGATTGATAATTTTCATGTACATCAAATGATGTGAATCATCCTCTTACCCAGTCCATGTCCGTATACACATCCAGCATGGTGTTTTTTTTCCCCATTGAGACCTGATTTTTGAGCAGTTTAAAGGATGGGTCTAGCCACCATGACATTTTGTAGCCTTGAACTGACATTGAGCAACTTGTATAGCCACACGCTAAAGCATACAGTGCCTCATGTTTTACTGTTACTAGTTTCATAATTTACAAAAGTGTACCATGCTGCATTAGATAGTGATTGAGATCCTAAACTCTTCAGGAAAGTTTATACGGAAACGACAGCACAGTGGTGCAATGGTTAGAACAGTTGCCTCACAGCAAAAGGATCCTGGGCTGGAATCCACCAGCCAATTGGGGCTTGTCTTTATTAATCTGCATGTTGTCCCTCTGCCTGCATAGGTTAGTTCTGGACACTTGACCTTTCTCCCATAGTCCAAAAACATGTCTGTTAGGTTAATTTGTGATTCTAAATTGGCTGTAAGTGCAAATGATTGTCTACCTGCCCTGGACTGGGGATAGACTGGTGCTCTACTCCACCTCTGGGACTGCTGGGATAGGCTCCATCAGTCTTGAACTGGATAAGCAGTGAAGAATCAATAGAGACCATAAATCCTTCAGGAAAGTTTTTACAGAGTTTAAAGATCAAATGAGCAATAGGGTCATTATTTCACAAACTCCAGTGACTTTATTTTGCAACCAGAGGAGTTCCCCTTTTTCCAGTCAATAGAAAAAATGCAGGTTCAAAGCACTTAAGTGGGGGCTTCAAATTTCAGACCCAGATTAATCTTTTTAATGCATTTCAATCTTCACAAACGTTTTCAAGCACATCAGCAGTAGCTGATGTGCTTGAAAGCAGTCATTTTAAGCAGTAATAGATGCAAAGGCTGACCTGCCCTAAGGTAACATTTGTAATGTAATGGTATGAGATTAGACCCTTTGGATTATTATTAGAACATGTGCATGTTAGGAAACTTTCTATTGTCTAAGTCTGAGACTCTTCAGAACTGCTGCTGGACCCTATGACACAGATTTTTGATAATGCACTACAAATATAAAAGTTGCTTGATGAAAAAAGAAAAACATCATAGCACATTTTAATCACTGAAAAAAACATACATTACAAATTGTCAGTCAGTTGCTTTCCAGAGTTTTCTAAAGATGGGTCCAGCGGGTTAGCAATAATCTGAGTAAAATAGTCTGGAGTTGGTTCAACGTGTTTTTATGACCTCTGCTGTGAATTTTTATCTTTATACCAGTGTGGACAGACTCTGATGTGCAACAAAAATGGGTCCAAATATGGGTGAGAGAATCTCCTTAGAGAGGGGTAGAAGTTGCAATTTAATCCACTTCTCTTCTTGCCAACAAGCATTACACCATCACTTGAGAATTCGCTCTAATTTGAGAGGCTGTGACTTAACACACACACACAAATAGGCAGAAATCTTGTCTCTCTTTCTTTCTTTCACACGAAACATACAATAAGCTAGCAGCAACCCCACCCTTAACAGTTTTTCATCATGACAGCCCACACTGGTCATTTGGCTTCCCTCAGACTTCATAAAAGGGGGCAGAGTTCAGTACTGATAGCACAGTGTTTGCACAATGACTCTCTTTGTTCAGTTAAAGGCTGTTTGTATTTCCACTCTGTGTTTCTGTCTTGGCCGGTGTGTGTTCTTGTTTCCAGGTGACAGTAGTTACACAGACTTCATATAAAAACTTTTGAAAACCCACATGGGGCAAGGATTAGTCAACCATCTGGGTGTGTCTTTCTCTGAGTAAGACTTGGGATCATTTGCTTCATTTGAGTTTCTTGTCATGTTTGAATTTTTCTAACATCAAGTTTGCCATAGATTTCTGCCCGGCTTCTCCTCTAAGTCCCAGTGCTTTCCACACTGAGCTGTTAACCATTGTTCACCCTTTCCTGAAAGCAGTGCTGTTACGTAACACAGATTTCCACAAGCCCATATCCCACCTCCCAGAAGTTATCGGTTGCCATTGCAACTGCATAAACAGAGCAATGTTATGGAGGGGGAAAAATGTATACCCTGAGTATGTTCTGAAAGATCAGTAAAGTGACAAAAACAACACAACTCTTATATTCACTGGCAGATTTATTTTTCAGAGACACCACACACACAAACACACACAGTACATCAGGAATTTCGTCTTCTGATTTGCAAACTTGGATCGTGAACTCTTAAACAGTTTTTTTTTCCAACATTTTTCAGTACAGTTTCCTCTCATTTAAAATCTTTTATTTGTGGGAGTATGTGTGTGTGTGTGTGTGTGAGTGTGCGTGTGTCTAAGAACAGCTTGTCCTGCCAGCTGGAGCTCCTAGCTGGAAGTGCACACAGTGGTGGTTGTGACTGTGGTACTTCAGCCCCCTGTTAAAAGAAGAAAAAAAAATTTATGCTGTGCTTCTAGCTTTTATTACAGGAACCCATCAAGTCTTCGTGGTATTTGTTAAATAAGACATTACTTACCTGTACTAATTGGTCTAACAGTGAGAAAAGAAGTACGGTGCAAGAAATGAGTGCATTTTCACGTAAGGAGTCTCAAAAGCACATTCACCTGTGTCTATCTGGACTCTTCTGATTCCAACAGGCTCCTGTAGGTTGCAATTTCCTGCTCCAGCCTTGACTTGATATCCAGAAGCATCTTGTAGTCCTGGCCCTGTTGCTCAATGCTGGCACGAACGTTGGCTAGCTCTGCTTCAAGCATGTTGATTTGGTTCTGGAAGCCGGCGAGCATGGCGCTGTATCGAGCCTCTGTCTCTGCTAACGTGTTCTCCAAAGCCCCTTTCTGTTAAAGTGGGAGGAAAAGCAGAATTAGGGCACACAAGTAGTGATGCCTAAATCATGTTATCTGTACGTGCAAACAATTCAGTGTTTTAGGTATATTTGTTCTTAGGTATATATGTTTTTCTATACTGTTTTATCTCTCTTTATGAAAGTATAAAAGGCAAATGCATTTAAGTGCATGTGTCTTTTTCTCCCTGAGTGTGTTTGTTGCAGGGAGTGTTCAGTGACTAACTCCAGCTGAGCACAGATAATCTGTGGGAGTACAGCTTCTGAGCCATCCAGTTCAGCATTCCTTCAGCTTTCTTTAAACTCTTTTATGTCTCCCAGAATCTGGACAGATGTCTGTGAAATGTTTTCCTGACCATGAGGCCCTCCCTCCTTCCTTCACTGCTCCAATCATTCTTATCTCGCTCACTCGCTCTCTCTCATTCTTCATTCTTGCAAAAAAACCCTTCCTTTCCTGCCCTCCCCTCTGCTCCACACCCTCTGTCATCGTCCCTTTCTTCATTTCTTTTACACAAGACAGCAATGTGGGGATTTTGATCATATAAGGCAATATCAGTGAGATGTGAATAGATGGTTTGGGGTTTCATGTTTTTCTTACCATACTAAGCTGAGACTGCAGCTCAATCTCCAAGCCCTGCAGTGTGCGCCGTAGGTCACTGATCTCTGTCTTGGACGTCTGGATTGTCTCTGTGTGGATGGTTATCTCTTTTGTCAGGGTTGCCGACTAAAGCAGGAAATAAAGACAAAGTTAGATGATAGTAGTTACTCATCTTGGCTTCAGAGATTGTATTTAATTACAGGATAGACTGCTGCAGGCCTAAACCTAGTCATTTGCAATGTGTGGGATATAATGACTTTGTTTATGTGAAAATCTTTTTACCTTGTCATTAAACCAGGATTCCTGATCGCGACGATGTTTATCGGTAATTGCTTCATACTGTGCACGGATCTCCTCCAGAACTTTGTTCAGGTCTTGCTGAGGTGCGGCATCTACCTCTACGTTGACATTGCCTGTAAGCTGAGAACGCAGTGCTGCCAGCTCCTGAACAAACAGAGAAAAAAGAGGGATTTAGATCTGTTTGATTGTTTCAGTTTATTCAGCTCTATAGAATAGATGATTCATCTAGCAGTGTGTATATAACTGATGGCTTGTAAATTCAAGATATCTATAAATCACCTCTGCATGATTTTTCTTCAGGTAGGCCAGCTCATCTTGCAGGCCTTCGATCTGCATCTCCAGGTCAGCCTTTGTCAGGGTGGTCTGGTCGAGCAGGCGGCGGAGGTTGGCAATGTCAGCCTCAACTGATTGGCGCATCATCAGCTCATGCTCGAATCTAATCATTTTTTAAAAGTAGAGAACACTGATATGAGACAACAGCTACTTTAAGCCATTGTGTTTAATCTTACAAGGACAGTCAGTTCACAAAATTATAACAGTTCTTGCTTACTTGGTCTTGAAGTCATCAGCAGCCAGTTTGGAGTTATCAATCTGGAGCAGGATGTTGGCATTTTCCATTGTGGCGGCATGGATCTTAAGAGAAGAACAACATTGTGAGTTAGTTTTGGTTACATCACTATACATTAGTTAGCTTAGGCTGGTTTTGATTTTGATCTGTTGCTAGCTTTGCATACTTATGTTAACTGTTAACATGCAGTTCCTCTGTGCTGCAACACCGTCTGAAGTGTTGCAGCTATACTAAATGATCACGCACAGTGTCACTCAAAATGTGTCAGTTTTCCTTGCTTAATTTGAGATTTTGGAATTAATACATATTTGTTAACTGTCCACTAAAACACCAAGTATTCAGTAGCACAATAGATTATGCAGTCTGTCATTATGCCTATCATGTATGTTGATTTTTGAAATGCTTCCTTGTTAACCATTTACAGCACAACAGATATTTGAATTTTCTGGTATTTAAGCAGTTAAGCTGGTACACACATACCTTGTCCCTCAGGCCGTTGATGATGTCCCAGTACTTGCTGTAGTCCTTCTCAGCTGCTGGTCCCTTCTTCTCATAGTACTCTCTGATCTGTTTCTCCAGCTTGGCATTGGCTGCCTCCAGAGAGCGGACCTTCTCCAGGTAGGAGGCCAGACGATCATTCAGGTTCTGCATGGTGGCCTTCTCGTTCAGGCGCACTGTTCCCTGGTCCAGGGCGCTTGACAGGTCAAAGCCACCGCCACCCATGCCCAGGCCGCCACCCATCCCCATGCCGCCACCCATCCCCATGCCGCCACCCATCCCCATGCCTCCTGATGAGGACACAAAACGTGCACTGGAAGCAGAGATGCGAGGTGTTGATCTGAGGCTGAACCCAGACACACTATGGGCCTTCTGGGGAGCAGCACTTGATGTGAAAGTGCGGGTTTGTCTGATGATAGACATGATGGCTGTCTGCTGGTCAAGAGAGGACGCTAAAAAGAAAGAACCGTTACACAGCTGTAGACTGCGGCAGGACTCTGGGGTTTGATAGAGAGAGGCAGGCTGTTGATATAGTGCTGCTGGTGTGGGGCGGGCCTGAATGGGAGGGGCAAGGTGGAGAACTGGGCAGGGAGTTTTCTGTTACAGCTTTAAAGCGACATTTGTTTTCTGTTAAGGACCAGGGTTTGGTTTCTGCACACCCCTGTGAGGGAACTCTTATGGAATGTGTGTACGTGCGTGCGCGCGTGCGTGCGTGCGTGTGTGTGTGTGTGAGGACTGTTAGTACCGTATGTATGTGTGCATATCTTTGTGCGTTTTTGTATTAATACTTTTTGTGTATGCTTTTATAAATACCTGCCGGTATAGTCATGATCACACCACCCATTTGGTATCTCACTGTAAATGGAAAGGCTCCAGATTTGATGTTTTTGCAAAGTGCTCGTATGAATGTTCCACCATAGGTCAACATTCATATGAGCACTTTGCAAAAACAAAAGTTTCCATGAGTCTCTTTCACTTTAAAATCCACATGATGATAAAATCAAGCTGTAGTAGAGTTAGTCCAAATGAAGCATTTAATCTCACAGCCTTTAACCTTACAGTGCTTTTTACAGATGAACAATTTGATTAATCTTCTGTTTGCAAAAGACTTTGCTGTAACGCCATGCATTTGTCTATACCGAACAGGTAAAGTTTTTAAACAGCTATTTTCTAAAGGCAAAAAAGAATAATAAATGATTGTGGACTATTTAATTTAATTTATGACCAATGTTTTTCAGTAACATGTTAATTTGTCACTGTGATGGCTCTCAGTTAGATAAAAAGAATGTGTAATAAATAAATGTGTTACTGGGTGCTGAATGCATTAAACCAGCCTTGACCCACTAACTAACATTGTTTTCTGTCTTTTCAGTCAAGAGAATACATCAGCACCCATTGTTCACTATTATCACACACAACATCCCCCCTCAGTCTTGTATCCTGTGTGCGTGTGCACGCGCGTGTGTGCGTGCGTGCGTGCGTACGTGTGTGTTTGCGTGTGTGTGTCCGCTCTTTTTGTTGGTTTTGGACTGTGTCACAGTTCTTGAGCGATGACACAGAGCCCCAACAAATTGTGCAAGCAACTTATGTGTTAGCACATGAATGTGTGGGTGGTTCAGTGTGCACACATGTGTGCGTTGTCGTTATCTCAGTGTTGGGCTCTGGCCAGTTTCTGTGCTCTAGCATCTGGTGTCAGCTGGGGGAGACGAAAGAGGCACAGGGGGATCAGTTTACAGTCAGAGGGAAAAGTAAATCATGCTTCTTTTGTACTTTGTTTAAGGGGCAGAATCTGGCCACTCTATATTTAGCTGGGTTACACAAGCTACTTAAAAAATTACAGATACAGATTTTTGTCTAGACTACATCTGTACCGTTAGAAGCTCTTAATACTCATTTTAACCTTCAAACTAGAACTCACCTTTGCTTTAATTTACTTTTTTTACTTTTGTCATGTTATTTGACGAGCGCGGAAATGCCACTTTCATGCCTATGCCCAAAATATGATGCAAAAAAATCTCGATGGGTTGTTAATGCCTGCAAGACACGGGTCACATGACCAGAACTAGCCACAGAGCTATCAGTCCCTCTTACTTAAAATCTTGAAATGAATCAGTATTGCACAATTTATTAGGCGCATTGGAGTGAAACGTGCATCTTACTATAAATTCTACTTATGACATTTATAAAGATATAATTGTGGGCCAGAGTGCAGGAAAGCTGCTAGGCAACCAGCAGTAACTTTGCATGGTCAAAGTCAAGCAGCTAGCAGTAGCTTTCTGCTTAGAGTGCATATTTATATTTAAAGTGCACATGTGTAAGAAACCGCAATGGTCTTTTTAGAAAGTATAAGTGTCCTGCAAAACCTAAAGCATAAAGCACCTTCCAAATATGCACTTGTTTCCATCAGTTTGACAGCATCTTAATGTGTATGCTTCACGTCTGAGTTAAAGGCCTGGTCGGCACGCCCAAGATCCCAACTGTGCATGTCTGTGCGTATCCCAAAAGGATAAACAACAAAAACATACATTTTAAAATGTCCGCTTTGCCCCCATCTCCAAATCATTTTTGCACTTAGGTTAAAGCATTCCTCATGTATGATGGTTTTTTTGTCCTTTTAAAGGAAATAGATTATTTTTTAAGAGCCTGTATGCAAAGGGTGGGGTCAGGCACAGACATTTAGACAAACTTAACATTCAAAGGTGTGGTTACACTAAAGTTAGTGTTCTCTCTGTCACTGTCTTGTGAAGGTCTGAATAAAGCCCTGAGGGTCATTACAACAACGAAACAATGTGTATTTATGAGTAACAGAATGCTTCTGCGTCATCAGGTTGATGAAGCAATCAGTATTTCATATTCTTTTAAAAACAGCTAAGATTTAATCCTGCAGATCAGTTCATCTCCTTATCAGTTCTACTTTGTTTTTCCAAAACACCATTTAAGAAAAATAAGCCTTTGTGTAGCTGAAATAAGTTTGTTTTTGTTAAGTGTTAAAGACTAGGTGTTTATTATAGCCTTTTACGGTCTTTAAGTGTCTGTGAGTTACAGTTTTCCCTTGACTTGAGTGGAGATAAAGACATGTCTAGTCTATTTGTATAACCCTTAATCACCTTTAATATGTAGCGTCTCAGCGGGCGTGCCAGCACTCATATTATGAAAACAGTGAATGAAAGATAATTCCTCTAAACTAATATCCTCACAGTGAGTATGTAAAAAACTCCCACTGGAAGCTCAAAGGGGAAAAAATGCACCAAACCCTGGGGGAGTTGGTGCTAGGTTTCTCATGAGCTCTGATCTTATACACAACATGCTGTCTAAACAACACTTGGAAAAAAAATTTTTAAACTGAGACTTCCTGGCATTGTAACCGATAAAGCATCAATCAAACCTGGCACAGGTGCTGAGAAATATGCAGGTACGGGCAGATTCATTACCAAAACAGATGAGTACACTTTAGAAACGTGTTAAAACAGAGTGGTTGACCTCATGTCTGACTTGGGTTGGTCAATCAAGCTGGGTGTTTTCACTAAAACCAAATTATGACTCATGTATTCACAGCAGGTTATAATCTCCATGACAGGCGACTCACACAGACACCTTTCTTCTTAATGTCCATTTTTATTTAAATATCAATGCAACCTTCAGTTACAATGTATTCACTACGGTGATGTGATGCATGTGACGACAATGTCTTCAGACCTGAGCTTCAAACTCAAATTGATGAGCTTTTTGTTATCAAGCTGATGATGATTGAGAACAAAGTCTATGCTCAATGTTTACTAAAACATCCTCCAGAGTCCTCCATCAGTGGCCTAATAGATAAAGCTAAATCATTTAAATCCTGTTAGCCGCCCCTTCTACCTTTGTGGCAATCCTAAGGTGTCTGACCGTGTCCTTTATGATGCTTTTATTCATACTGAGTAATTTACTATCTCATCCAGTAAAAATATTACTCCACCTCCACCTACTTCAAAACCCTCAGGCAAATTGGCTTACTGCTTACTTGCCAAGAAGTCAACATGAAGATAAGATCATCTGATAAAGACTGTTTACAACCTGCAGCCTGTTCAGATAACACTCTGTTTCATGACTTGCTTGACAGCTTTTGTGACTATTTTTCTATCACAGTATTGCTTTTCTTTCTTCTGTGTATATCATGATAAAAGTTCATGAAACAACAATGCACTCTACTACCTGCAGTCTTGAACTTCATTTTATTCGTCTGAATGAAAATCTGTTTTCTGGCTATGTTACAGTCTTTCATTGAGGTCCCACAGTTGCATTTCGTTTTAATAATGTAGACTGACTGATATGAAATTGCACTTTTTTTTAAATGCTTATTTTTAAAATAATAGTCCGATCAAGATTAACTCAATTTGAGCTGTATGTGGCTCTTAGACTAAAATTCATTACCCATGTTTTAAGTCCTTACATCTAAAATAAACCACAAATAATGACTGCATAGTGAAGCAAACTTGCAGCTAACAGTAACAGGGGGAACAATAAAGTGCTCCATTCATTGTGTTCAGTTTCCTTTTCTCAGCTGTAAGGACTAATGAGATGGTTTCTATTCAATGTTAAAACAAAAAGAGTCACAACCTAAGAACATGAGAGGAAGCCCACTGTTCTCCTCAAAGTTACCGTAGACTCAAAACATCAAAATACTCCACTATTTGGAAGACTGTTTGTAGCATAGCAACTACAAGGATGGCAGTGTGCATGCGTCACTGTGTATACCTGAACCTTATCTATTGTATTCTGCAGTGTTCTGGATGGTTTGGATTCCTTTATCTGAACATAACCGAGCAAAGTGTCCTTGCCGTCAGTTTCGTTGTACAATGAGAATGACAGTTGGCTGGTGTTCCCATGTCTTTCACAACCAGGCTACTTTCTTTATTAATAATTGGCACATTATATCATATCAGTGCCATTTTATTCTTTTTTATTGCCTCTTGAAATCTATTGCACACATGAACCAAATAAAGTTTAATTATTGCCTTTTTATTTGTAGATTACCAGATCAAATGTATCTCATCACACTCGTTTTTTAACACATCTCTTGTATTTGATACCTGCAAAGCATTTTATTCATCGGAGTTGGTTTTTACAACACGCTGTAGACAAACTGCAACGTTAACAACAGAATTATGGTGTATCCTCTTGTATTCTCTCAAGTGATGGACTTACACATGCATGTGTCAGACACGGGGACTTCTTCAAACTGGCCAGGTCATGTGAACTGCTGAAATCATTTAGCACTGTTTTAACAAAATGTTCACTTGTCCAGTATTTTGATTTAAGAGCAAAACTAATCAAATTCAGCTGCACCTTGTGATTTGTGATAACTAGCATCTACACTAACAGGTAAAGATATGCATGGAAGGTTAATAGATCACAGTTATGTCACCCGTTGGTGTGTAAAGATGCAGTTTAGTTTAACAGAAGAGAGGAAAGTGTTAGATGATTCAGCTAACTTTGTTGGCAAAATGCGGAAATCTGTATCGGTGCATCTATTAAAAGTACTATTTGGACCTGCATGAATGCAAATACTCCAGTTTCGCTTGCCAACAGGATATTAGTGCACTGGCCAGACAGAAAGCCATAATTCGAGCATTTCAGCACATGTTGGCATTCTAAATTAACCTCAAGTGGCCACGATAGGAAGTGCGATTTTTGGCACTTAATCAATGGAACATTGTTCAGGTCGAGGTTGCTCAGTAAACACAGAAAAATACAATAAACAGTGTCTGTGATAGGCTCATTATTGTCATGTTACCATGCTGATGCTGGCAATACAACTAAAGCAATGGGACAAAAGACATGGTTGAAAACAAAAGTAAAGCTGTAATTAAGTAATTCTTATTAGTTTCAGCATCTGGTGTGCAGTTGTTTTCAGGGAATACAAATTTAATAATTCAAGGTATTTGTGCAGGATATACTGTGCAGCCTTACTGCACCAGAGTGTGTCAATATTAACTCAGTAATTAATGAGAACAGTGTCATTGCATGTTTGTCTGGATCTATCATCTATTAGGGAGCTCCCAAGTTATATGAACAAATAAAGAAATAAATAAAACATCCTCAATGTCTAGCTATGAATGCAACTCCGTCTTGGTTACAGATATACAATGCACAAACAGTAGGGAGTGGAGCTCATTGCAGAGAAAGTATGAATCACAGTCTGTATGGAGCAACACAGTCCTTAAAGTCTCTAAATGTACCACACCCTTCCACAGACATTATCAGATACACTTTAACTATCAGGTCTGTACCACACCATCAGCAATATTTCTGACAAAGGTCCTGGGCTAATTTATTGACTGAAAATTCAAAGTGTGAGTGTACCAACCTGTGTGTATATCTATATGGTGGATTTTGTGTGCTCGGTTTATATTCCCTCTCTCATCATGCAGTAAATCATCAGCTGTGCATAGACTCACTCATGTCCATTCATCAACAGTAGTTTGAGCAAACTGAAGTGTGTTGACCCACCATGGTTCATTCCAGCAGTGAAGCCACTGTTCAATGTTTTAAAGGAGAGCTTCTTCTCTTCTCAAAGTACTACAAGCACTTTCTGGATTCTACTTAATTACCTCAGAGTTTGGTAGGTGCAGCTAATTTAGTGCACCTAAAGCTACCCTCTGCAGAAAATGAAGGAAAGAAAAGTACAATTTAACTTCCATCTGCTTACATGCTTGGTCTGTTGTCTATTCTAAAAACATCTAATATATAAAGAAACTAATAGAACATAAAAAGATTAGATACAGAGACACAAGGAGAAGGTCAGATAAGGTCTTGTTGGGCTAATGTACTCTCACAGGGCCACACCCTGCATACAGGTGAGATTCTCAGTAGAAGTGCACCATCTAGCGATATCCAAAGGTATCACTTTTGTATCACACACAGAACTGCTCACTGTGTAGATTATTAAGCATGTTTTCAGTGACTCACCCTGCCACACCCAAAGGGGTCATGAAAGTTGTGTAAAGTGAGAGCAGCAGGTATGCTAAACTTAATTTTCCAAAAGACAGTTCGTCATCATCTTCCTCTCTTATTGAGGCATCTGATAGATAAATACAATCAATGATAAAAGGAAATTGATGCTGTAACATTATTAGTTTAATAATAGATAATCTTGCAGTTAAAACATGAATATCACGTCACAAAACAGGCACACAGTCTTGCTCTTCCCTGAGACGCACAGAGTCACATACAAAGTGTGTAACTATTCAGCACACGCTCATTCGCAAGTATGCACAGAGTATCCAACATGTAATGACAGCTGCAGAATGTTTCTGATTTAATGACTAAAAGAAGCTGAAGAGTAAAAAGAAAAAAGGTGCACAGTGGAGCTCTGGATCTTTATTGCAAGTCAAAATGTGGGTTCCTTTTGATCTGTCTGCCTGGTCTTCTTGTTGAAACAGCAAAATTAAGTGGGTGTGGAGAGCTGATGGAAGGTGGTGAGCCCATGCTTGGTCAGGATTGGTCTAAAGTTGAATCTTGTAAATTCTTCTCTTGCCCACCCCTTTAAACACTGGATGATCATTTAACCATACGATATAATCATTTAGATCCATTGCTATCTCAGATTTGGGATCAGTGGGATTTAAACTGATAATGCTGTGACATTGGAATTCACTCTTCCATAAATCGATTACATTTACCCTCGTTGAACAGCTGCTGTTACCATCTATGAACTCTTATTTTCAAAAAAGAAGTTTTTCAACTTTTTAAAAAGCATGCAAGTGTGCCTTGATATGCAATCAGATATATAAATCAGTGAACCTGTAGTAACACCACAAGGCATTGGCGGGAAGTGCGACATTATTCTCATGTTAAACTGAACTAAAAGATCTTTCAACAGTGACCTGAGGAAAAGTTTTTGAAAGGATTATGCTGTCAATCAACATGAGCTCAGTCATGTGAAATGTTTTCAAAGTCTTGATGACATCATGTGAAAAACTAAATACACCCTATGATTTAATAGCTTGTTGAACCACCTTAAACAGGAATAACAATAAAACAGCTGGTATTTGTATGACCTTATCAGTCTTTCACACTGTTGTGGAGGAACTTAGACCCGCTCTTCTTTAGAGATTGCTTCAATTCATATGGTCTATGCGTAATCGTTTATGCACAGCTCTGTCAGTCTGACTACAGCATTTCAGTCCAGATGGGGACTGTATTTCAACTGGAACATTGCAACCCCTTGATTCTTTTCTTTTTCAGCCATTCTGTTGTAGATTTGCATGTATGCTTGGGATTATTGTCTTGCTGCATGACCCAGCTTGTGCAAAACTTTAGCTTTTGGACAGTTAGCTTCACATTTGACTGTAGAATACTTTACTCTTTTCAGAAAGAAGAGGATGTAGAGTCTGACATGCAGCTCAGGGGTTTTTTACCGTTTCTCTGAGCTTTGCACAATCAGGGCTTTGGGTGAATTTTATGCGAGTTTCACTCAAGGAAAGATTGAAGCATTTTGTTACCACATAACTGAATACTCCAGACCAGCATACTAACAAGATTAGCTTTTTTTAAAGGTCGTCACACTTGTTGATGATGCTAAACGGAGATATAACACACACACAAACAACACAGTCTAAAATTGGACTACTAAGTCAAGTGTTTAAAACAGGAATCACCTTATCAATAATAATATTATTTATTAAAAAATATAGTTTGTAGTTTCTGTGCTTCTAATGCTACTTTCTCTCTTGCAAAACAGACTGAGACTGACTGTCATTCCTTAGATGCAAATCAACCATCACTCATTCCTTTTTCTGGCCTCTCCCAGCTTATCGGTGTGACTGCTGAATGAGGAAGCTGAAGAGCTCAAATGATGGCAGAGAGGCAGCCAGGCTATGTGACTGAATGATGATAGGTTGGTGGGGGGAGGGGGTACAAGGTGATTGTTTTCTCTCATGAGTATGGCCTGATAACTACAAACCAGTAAAACCAGCTGGCGCATTCTCGATAGGTTAACATCTTACTTTTGCAAGTTGTTTATGCAATTAGTGAAACATATTACATTTATCAGTATCCTACTTGTTGTGGGCCCAAAAGATTGCTAATACTTTTATAAGACAATCAGCTATAAGCGCTAATTAAACATAAATTTCTATTAGGTATACTTTCTCTAAAATGCCAGAGACATTCCACTTAGGACATGTTTGTGTTTTAGTGTCTCGCTCTGTGGATCTTACTTGATGCCCCATCAGCAAATTAACATACTCACAATGGCAGTGGTGACAAGATAATGTTTGGCAGGTGTAATGTTTACCATGTTCAACCTCTTAGCTTAGCATGATCACTTAATTGAGCTTCTGGCTGTGTATTTGCCTACCCTAAGATATATTACATTTTAATAGTCATTTTTATTTAAAAAAAAAATTAACAAACAAGATTTAAAATTGCTAATTAACACAGAACTGCTGGTGGCTCGCGGGATCAGCCCTGTGCTAGATTTTCCTTCCCTTTGTATTTTCTCCTGTTCTGAAATTTGGAGTTTCTTGTACAGACAAGTGCTGCATGCTCTTGTCTGTGTGATCACTTAAAATATAAACACATCCATTCATTTATTGTGTTACAGTTACATTGTGTAAGTTTTAATTAATACAGTCTTTTGTCTATTGCCTAGAAGCTTATGTGGCAAAAATAACGTCAGCTGACATAGAGTACCACACAGGTGAAATTATCGCTGGTATGTGTTATTTTTGTCACTGCTATGAGTAAGTAGGGTGAGTGACTATTTTACAGGATAGCTACACACTGCAGTCTCTTAGGATTAAAAGAACCTAAACTTTCACTGTTTTATACATTCTCTGTAACTCTGGAGTACTTAACAAGACATTTAACATTTTAACAAACTGCAGTTTATATCATTCTTATTTCATATCCACACTTCAGTGTAATGCAATTCCACCCTAGGATAAACAAAGTATTCAGATTTGGATTTTGAAATGTATGTTTTTCTCATACCAACATCTAAGCAAACAAAAAGGGGGGGGGGGGGGGGGGGGGGGGGGGGCAAAAAACAAACTGATGAAAGGATTATCTAGAAAAAGGAATTTTCAACTTATCACTGTGCTTTCACTGAGTTGCAACAAAATGTGGAATCACAAGTTTGACCTGAAAAGAGGTGAATGAACCCCTGCCCACTGGTCACCACACCCATGGTGATGGAGGGATTGCATAGAGGGGTGGGGGGGTTGAGCTGTCAACTGCATTCTTACCTTTCAGCGTATGCAAGGCCCATCCCACTTTGGCAACTATATAACCACAATGCCAAAGTTAGGCACTCAGCTGCAGATCAACTCCAGTTATCCTACTTGGTTCACATCAAAACCCTTCAACATGTCTATGAGGACAAGAAGCTTCAAGCAGAACACCATGAGTGTCTATGGTGGAGCAGGAGGTCGTGGAGTCCGTATCTCTTCATCCCAGATGAGCTGTGGAACACCAAGCTTGAATCTTGCTGATGGTCTCGACCTCCATGTTGGGGCCAATGAGAAGGCCACCATGCAGAACCTGAATGACCGTCTGGCGTCATACCTGGATAAGGTGCGCACGCTGGAGAAGGAGAATGAGCACCTGGAGAACCTGATCCGGGAGTGGTACCAGAGCAGAAACGTGGTCTCCCGTGACTACTCGGGTTACTTCGCCACCATCGAGGATCTGAAGGAAAAGGTAAGAGAAAAGATACAGATAAGAGTCTGCCTGAGCAATTCCTGCTTGTCAATGTTCATTGTAAGTGTAACAGAAGAGGTATCTTTTGGTATCTAACTTTTCAGTTAGATGAGCTCATTCATCATTGTCAAAGACTTAGATACTGACCCATAAGTTAAGTTAAGTCCTGAATATTACAATGTTAATTACACAGAGAAGCAGCACAGGTGTAGAGAGGAACTCAAATGTTGTTACCTGAAGTAAGAGCTTGATTGTTTTCTGACTGTTTCCATGTGTTTTTGCCCACTCATAGATTTGTATTGCCTCCATGCTCAATGCCAAGACCATCCTGGACATTGACAATGCAAAACTGGCTGCTGCTGATTTTAAAGTGAAGTGAGTGTGCCCTCTGTATGTTTATAACCCTTCTACATTCACATGTACACATGTCTGACTCACAGCTTCTGATTGTGATAACCTGCTGACTTGTCCATCTGCCATTTTGTGGGAAATTCACTCAGGTATGAAAGCGAGCTGGCCATGAGACTGGCAGTGGAAGCAGACATTGCTGGTCTGAGGAAGCTAACGGATGATCTTAACCTATTGAGGCTGGATCTGGAGAATCAGTATGAAACCCTGAAGGAAGACGTCATTAGCCTCAAGAAAAACCACGAAGAGGCGAGTTTACTGAGAGGGCAACCTTATGAGATCACATCTGTTTTTCATTGCAAGCTTTTGTGGCTGGCTGTTCATAATTCACACATGACCCATGTTTTACCCCTGATAATACAGAGGAAATGCAGTGTTAGGTTCATGCTTTTATAAACAGCTCTGCCACCTTCTCCTTTTCCCTTTGCTGCCCCTCTTCTCTCTGCACACTTCCATGTATTCTTCTCTTTCTCCATTACCTCATTGCTTCTGTTTGTTCAACACCCGCACCCACCACACACACATGAACACACATGCAGATTAAAGAGCCAAAAACACGCATGACTATCATAACAACAGGTAGATTATTTTGAGGATTTGTGATTTTTTTGTGAAATATTTTGTGAAATTTTATTGCCCTTTGACCTCTGCAGGATGTGGTTCTACTGAGGACTCAGATGGGTGGCCAGGTTAATGTATCCGTGGACGCTTCTCCCTCTCGAGACCTTAACGAGGCTATAGCAGAGATCAGGCAGCACTACGAGGGTGTGATTGCAAAGAACAGCAAAGAGCTCGAATTGTGGTATCAAAACAAGGTGAGAAGTGAAGTTATTATTATTATTATTATTATTATTTCCATGAAGTGATCTTTCAACTGGAGTGAAACATATTATGATGTTGTGTTTCTGCTCAGATTGCAGAAGTGGAGCAGGAAGTGCAAACACAAACTGAGGTTCTGGTCACAACACGAAGAGAGATTACAGAGCTGAGGAACACTCTCCAGAGACTGGAGATTGAACTGCAGGGCCATTTGACCATGGTAACACACATCAGTTTAATGTCACTGGAACTGATGTCATTTTATCTGTCCATTAAGTATGACGGGAATGTTTGCAGTATGTCACACAATTGCTGACTGCCTATTCACTGAACAATTTTCTTCTGAAACTCAAACAGAAAACATCTCTAGAGGGAACTCTGGCAGAGACCCAGGGACGCTATGCCATGAAGCTAACAAACCTTCAGAATATGGTCAAAAGCCTGGAGGATCAGCTTTCCCAGATCCACAGCAGTATCACCGACAACAAGCACAAATATGACATGTTGCTGGATCTCAAGACCAGGCTGGAGATGGAGATTGCAGAGTACAGGAGGCTGCTGGATGGGGAGGATGACAGGTAAGACCTAGTGAAGAGAAAGAGGCAGTGGAGAAAAATGAGAAAATATGATGAGAAAATCATGAGTCAGGGGAGAGAACATTAGAGACAGAGGGGGAAAAATCTACGTTTGTTGATTTTGTTGAAATTGTTTATGATATGAATGATTCAGACTAATGATTTCTCTCCCACCCCCCATCCGCACCAGCACTTATTGCAGCTCAAAAAAAGGCAAGAAAGGTTTTTTTTGTATCATTCGTATCATTTTTTTTTAATTGTCCAAATTATATCATAAATTTACATTAGATACAGTTTTAAGAAATGTCTTGAGAATTTATCATGTTTGTTTTTTCTCTTCTTTTCTTTAGTGGTCAAAAAGGTCATCACAGTGGTGGAGAAAATTGTGGATGGAAGGGTGGTGCAGACCAACGAGACCGTTGATAATCTGGGTCAACTTAGGGATGAATAGATAGAAGCTCGTGGAATATGGGATGAATGATCAAAAAATAAAGATCATGCAGTTGAATTAAAGTTTCATGTGTGGCGTCTACATAAATGTAAAATTATTATGTAGGTTTTCATCTCTTTTGTCACTTTATAGTAGATGTGCATGTGGCATTAGTCAGTGTGGTTTTATTTAACATATGTATGACATGAAAAACCAGAAATAACTGTCAATTTTGCAGCTTTAAGGTGAATTTAAGCCCCTTTTCTGTAGCCAATCTCCTTTCGTAACAATTTAAAGGGGTTGGTTTTATTAAGAAGCCACCCTTTTAAATTGTAATAATGCTTTAATTTAAGCAGACAGGCTTTGAGGTTATGACTGACAGCTGGGAAACTTTGACGTGGCTGTAGCTGTTAGCAGTCTGTTAAGCTTTGCCTCGGCAAATTTGAGTCACTCAAGGTCATGTATGTTGTGTTGGTGCCTGTTGAAGTATTTTAATGAAATTCCATCAATTTTCTCAACCACTTCTCCAATTCAGGGTTGTGGGGTAATGGGACTGGAACCCATCCCAGCTGTCAGGAGTGAAAAATGCAGTGAGAGAGACAGACATTTAGGCTTTAAAACAGGGGTTCACAAATCAGTGTCTTTTTACATTCAGTCTATGTTGACTACCAACATATTTTATCATAAATGTGGACAAAATAGGGTTTTATGTAATGTAAAGTCTTTTCTTGTTCCTTAAACCCCTGGTTAATCAAATTCAGTGAGTACCAAAAAACTGTAAGCTCAAACTAAACAACCTTTATACATATGAGACACTTCTTCTGACAAAAAATAAATTTATCTCTCCTGAAGACAAGTACAAGGAAAAAAATAACAAGCTGGTAAAATTAGTTTAGAGCAGGTACTAAACAAATTCTCAACCCCATCTCTACAAAGCTTGATTAATTCAATTCAATTCAATTTCAATTCAATTTTATTTATATAGCGCCAAATCACAACAAAAGTCGCCTCAAGGCTTTTTTTTACTTCTTATAAACTTAGAAGTAAAATTGCAGAGTATAATAATAGTTTCTGCCTGGTGTAGGTACAGGGAGTGCCAGGAAAGAGTGGGTTAACCCTCTCAGGCTCAAATTAAACTTTTTGTTGCTAATGCACAACCAAGTCCTGCAGTGGTACTTCTGAGTAAAAAAAACTCATAAAATATGTATGTGGGGTAATCAGGTTGTTAGTTTTTAACTGTTGCAAATCGGCAACGCCTGCCTTGAGAGGGTTAATGATGGAGTGACATAATGATCGGTTTATAGTAAAGAGATTCAATGATAATAATAATGTTGTTTCTTCTGATTGCACAGACATTGTTTGCTTACACGCTTTAACAACTGTGTCTCTTTAGAGTTCACCTACCTGTGGATATACTAAGTTAGGTTTTTTGGGCATTTTGTCTCAGTGGACAACTTCTGTTCAGAACCAAAAACATTTACCCCAGAGGTTGCTATATTAAAGACACATTTAAAAAAAAAACATCACTTAGCTTATCAGTATCCTTACATTTTAATGATCTTTCTAAAACCTAGACAAATGTCTTCTTGTGTTGATGCACACATTCCCTGCCCCCTAGTGGCAAAATGTTGGTTGATGCAGCTTTAATCACGTGTAATGAGACGGAGAAGTCTATCAGAATCCACATGGTGAACATTTTGCTCACATCACATATGTTAGGGGTGGGAAGATCCATTAATTTTAATGAACAAAAACTTGTTGATTCTTGATGTCATACACACGTTTTCCCTCATCACAGGTGAGGACGACTCAGAGTACAGACAGTGGACTCTGGACTTTGTGGACTGGTGTCAGCAGAACCACCTGCTGATCAACGCTGGGAAAACCAAGGAGTTGGTAGTGGATTTCTGGAGATGCAGACCCACCACACTGACACCGGTGAACATCCAGGGAGTGGACATTGAGATAGTGGACTCTTATAGAGATAGTGGGTGCTCACCTGAATAATAAGCTAGACTGGAGCCACAACACCGATGCTCTTTACAGGAAGGGTCATTGCAGACTCTACCTGCTGAGGCGGCTGAGGTCATTTGGAGTACAGGGAGCGCTTCTATGACTCTGTGGTGGCATCTGTCATATTTTACAGTGTTGTATGTTGGAGCAGCAGTTTATCTGCAGCTGAGAGGAAGAGGTTGGATAAACTCATTAGGAAGGCCAGCTCTGTTCTGGGATGCACCCTGGACCCTGTGCAGGTGGTGGGAGACAGAAGGACTCTGGCCAAAATAACATCTCTAATGGACAGAGTCTCCCACCCCATGCATGTAGATGTTGCTGAACTGCAGAGCTCCTTCAGTGACAGACTGCTGCATCCTAGATGCATGAAGGAGCGTTTCTGCAGGTCCTTCCTCCCTGCAGCTGTCAGACAGTACAATCAGAACTGCTCCCAACAATCATAGATGTTTACATCAGCGCTGTATCTTGCACTATTTTATAAACCGATTCACACTATAACCAGGGATTGCCTCTTATCTGTATTTAATTTTATTTAATTTAATAACAGTATGGTACTCAGTTTTTGGTAACCATTGTCCTTCATGCAAATATGTAAAAAATGTGTATGTTTCTGTTCTGTCTTGTGTACTGTTTGTTTGTATATGTGTCTTTCTGGCTGTTGTAACACCCAAATTTCCCCCTGTGGGACAATTAAAGGATTATTCTATTCTGTTCTATTCTATTCTATTCTATTCCAAATATGAAATAAAGTCTAAATGCTGACTGTAACGTGTTTTTAAATGTTTTTGTGTCATCGTGTACTCAACAGGTTCAGAAATGTTTTACTTTATTGCTCTCTTTCTAAAGACTATAAAACATCTTAGGCTCATGTGTCATAATGGAAATTTTGAAAAGAGGCACAGTCCTGAGTAATCATTACTTTTAGCTTTTCTATCTAGCAAGATGGCCTCAGGCTGCAACTTTATATTTGCTGTTATGTTTAATTTAATTCTCAGCCAAGTTTATATTGTCAAAATACTAATATTATCTTAGTATTCACCAATGTCATGAAATACCTTATGAAATATAAATATACCTTTTAAAAATACCTTCTTGGTTGATGAAAAACTGTGGAACTGTCACTATCATGACATTTGAAATTAAGTAAACACAAATAAGACAAAATTCAAGTCAGCAAACTGAGAGCCTTTTATTGCATCACGTTAGTATTTGAAGGATGTAGTAGCGACTTAGATGTGGAATTTGTGTACTCCAGAAGTTGTGCTGTGTTTGCTGTTTGAGACAGTTTAGGTATGGGTGGTGTGGGTACTTGAGGACACCACCTTGCCATCGCTTACTTCCTCAGTGATCACGACCACTTTTTTATTGGTGACGCTGGAAGATCCAGAGCTTTGGATGCTGTGAAAAGTACAGAGTTGGTGTTAAAATCAGTTTAAGATTTAAATTTGCAGAACTAGCTTATGGTGAAAGGGCTGAATTCTTCATTTTTCTTACCTGCCCTCTCCATCCAACAGCCTCCTATACTCTGCAATCTCCATTTCCAGGCGAGTTTTGATGTCGAGGAGCATCTTGTATTCTTGGCTCTGGCGATCAATATCAGCACGGAGCTGCATCAACTGTTCCTCCATGCCTGTCACTTGCATCTGGAGGCCTTGAAGCTTCATAGAATACCGCGCCTCTGTTTCAGCCAGAGAGTTTTCCAAACCTGCTTTCTATTGAAGAAAGGAAGGGGTAAAGAAAATCTGTCAAAAATCTGAAGCTGGGATTAGTGAATGAGTTCGAATAAAGCCAAATGATTTTATTTACCATGCTTAACTGTGACTGTAATTCAATCTCCAGGCCTTGCAATGTGCGACGGAGGTTAGTGATTTCTGTTTTGGATGTTTGCAGAATTTCTGTGTTCGCAGTCATCTCTTTGCTCAGCTCATCTGACTGCAACAGATATGAGACTCAATGCAAAGTTCATATATCACTAAATAACTTCAAACAACAATCTATGCATTGAAAATCAGATCTTCTTCAGTCTTACCTTTTGATCAAACCAAGCTTGAAGTTCTTTCTTTTTTTTGGCAGTTATAGATTCATATTGGTCACGGATCTCAGCCAAAACACTGTTCAGGTCTTGTTGTGGTGCTGCATCCACCTCCACATTGATCTGACCACTCATCTGGGTTCTCATTGCTGCCATTTCCTGGTGGACAAATGGTTCAGTATTTTAATTGAGTTGGTTGTATTGTACAGTTGAATAAATTTGTTCCATTTTTAATTTGCTTGAATGACTGTTCACTGTTTTCTACTGACCTCCTCGTGGTTTTTCTTAAGGAAAATGAGCTCCTCCTTGAGGCCTTCTATCTGCATCTCCAGGTCAGATCTGCATAGTGTCAGCTGATCCAATAGTCTCTTCAGCTCAGCAATATCTGCCTCTACTGATGTACGCATAGAAAGCTCGTTCTCATACCTGCAAGGCCACAAGTGATGAGATATTTCATCTCAACAGTTCTGTGTTTGTTTAGTGTAAATTAAAAATTCACAAGGTTCAACAGCATTTAACCACTACTATCCCTTACTTGGTTCTGAAGTCATCTGCTGCCAGTTTTGCATTCTCACAGGCCAGAAAGATGCGTCCATTGACAGAAATGGCATCCCGGATCTGTGTGATTATGAAATACCATTTTTTAAATAACTACTACATGTCTTTATATTTGTGCAAACATTAAAAACAACTGATTCTGACTTATATTTCAAAAGCAACTTCTTAAAGTTCATGCATTTCATAATAAATTAAAACGTGGTGTAGCATTCAGATTCACTACTCATGTGACATACCTTATCTCGCAGGTCAGCAATAGTGGCCTCATAAGCTGAGTAGTCACGGGCTGAAGGGGAGGTCTTATTTTCCAAGAACTGCCTGATCTTGAGCTCAAGTTCACCGTTGGCCTTCTCAAGCTTGCGCACTTTCTCCAAGTAGGAGGCCAGGCGGTCATTCAGGTTCTGCATGGTGGCCTTTTCATTGGCACCAACATTGATATCCCCGCCGCCAAAACCTGCACCACCACCAAAGGCTGCACCACCACCAAAGCCTGAACCGCCGCCAAAGGCTGCACCGCTACCAAAACCTCCACCACCACCTCCACTGGAAAAACCAAAACCACCACCACCACCAGAAACCGAAATTCTTGCTCCGTGTCCACCTGCACCACCGTGCACGCTTCTAGCATACATCCTTTGGACACTGCCTCCACCTCCACCTATGCCTGAACCTCCAAAGCGCCCAGAATAACTGCTATTGGATGTTGACAAAGACAGCATTGTGAAGGTTGCTCAGGTGGTCTGACTGCCTTGAACAGACGGAGATGGCTGAGATGCACAGCTCTGCTGCTGGACCCTTTTTATGCTGCAAAAAGCTGCTGCTGCCTTCAGTGTGGGTGGTGTCATGCAGGCACAAAGGGAGGAGCATTACCTAAAATGGGTGTTCAGCCCAAGTGTTCACACAGATATGCATTTTGTGCAATCATAAAAAGGAGAAAGTAGGATTAAGTATTTACTGCATTTGTAAGGTATCCAAATTTTACAACTGGCTTCAATTCATGCTGAATATTGTCATTATTTCATTCAATATTATTCTGTATTCTGTTGTTCGATATTATTGTGCATAAGGACACCAGTATCTTTATTATTGCAGAACGTTGTGTAAATTGTAAAACAGCCACACCCATCAACATGTGCCTCAAGTTAGTTATACAGTTAAAACTGTTCTGTCAGGTGATGGGACCTCATTAATTTTGTAGCATAATTTTTGAAAAAAAGAGCCAAACCAGGCAAGCCACACCTGTTTTGTTCCCAAGGTAATAAGCACTGCAAACACAAGTTGTTTTTTTTACTTGACTCTCAGCCAGCAGCACACTTATTCTCACACATCTTTTTTTCCCTCAATGTTACCTTAAAATATCATCTTTTATGTGTTTGTTCATTTTGCCCTGCAATAGCCTGCAGGTTTGCCTAGCAGAGTATTATAGATGTCAAAGAAGACTTAGCCTTATTCAAGATTTGGCACTGCACTGCTGGAAAGCTCACCAGAAATGTGCTTGCTTGTTATTGACTTTTCTTGGCATTGTACTTTGACGTGTGCATCATGCCTGAATAAGAACAAGCTCTTGCTTGTTTGCTTCTTTCCATCTCTCCACACCAATTTTAAGTCATTTACAATACCCTGGGGGATTTTGCTCAACAGTTCCACATCAGTCTGGTGCAAATGTTAGATTTACCATTTACCTACCATTTACCTATCTATTTGAAAAATTGCAAAGCATTTACCTTTTCTCTTTACTCTATAGTGTCTTTATATTCTTTTCTTCTTTTTTTCATTTTTAATGTAGAAAATGATTCTAACAATGCTTTTATTTTGTTTCTAGCCAGTAAAAAGTTTCCCTTTGCCTCACAGAAATGACTGCTGCAGAACTTGCACATACACAGTAGATTTAGCAATTACTACTTAGCAAAACCAGATGCTGCTAATCATTTGCAAGTTGCAAAGCTGTCTCTTGCATGTGCTAAACAGCTGTAAATTATATCTGAGATGCTGACTGGTTATTCATAACAGAGGATAATTTATGTGCACAGAGCATAACAAATAGTGCACTTGAATCACTTAGATGAAGTTCATCCCTTCATGTCATTTGCTAAATATATATTTTTGGATTTTCTGCTGATTAACATTTTAGAGTGTATAACATGCAAAAAGATTGGTCAGAAAAACAAATGTTAAAGAAATAATAATGTGTCGTAAATGACAGAACATTTTTAGCAACAAGCGTCAGTGTCATGAAAGTGATTCAGTAACGCTGACTTACTATATTACTACCAACACAATTGATTTAAAAATAAATAAATTACTTGAATGAAAATAAATTTGTTACTGTGAGAGTACAAAGGAACATTTATTAACTTCTAGGTATGAACATTTTAATAATGTGGCTAATTGGCTGCTGTCAAGAATCCTGTCAAAATGATGAACAGCTCATGTTTCCTTAGGCATTAGGCAAAACCTGCACAGACAGGAATCTCATACTCACTGATCTGTAGATCACGAAATCAATGGAAAGCTACACAACATGACAAAGTGCATTCACTTAAATATTTTTACTTACTTGTGCTAGAATGAAACATTGCATGAAGAAGTATTAGAGTTAGTTTGGTTAGTTTGGAGGTGTTTTAAAACTTGCCACCCCTGCCGTCAGCATTATGTTAGCAATTAGCCAAGATTTTAATTCTCCAATATAACCACTAACTTCTACACCCAAGAGTGCACTTCCCTTTTTCATAAAAGATGATCTATTGATGCAAATCCAAATGTAAAGAAAAGTAGCACAAACACTTATTTTATTCACAATAGAACATAGAATTCAAGTCATACATTTAAACTGAGGAAATGTATTATTTTAAGGAAAATATGAGTCCATTTTGAATTGGACTGCTGCAACACTTCTCTAAAAAGTTGTGATGGGGGCAGGAAAAGGCTGGAAAAGTAAGTGGAATTAAAAAGAAACAGGTAGAGGAAAATACAACTAATTAGGTTAACTGGCGACAGTTTAGTAACATGATTAGGTTTAAAAAGAGGATCTTAGAGAGGCGTTTTTCAAAGGTACAGATCAGTGTAGGTTCACCAATCTCCTGAAAAAAAAACCATTTAATGTAACTCAACGTATAACTTAAGACTGAATATTTCTTCATCTAAAGCACATAATATCATCAAAAAGACAATCTGGAGAAATCTCTGTGCACAGGGAACTGAAAATCAGTACTTAGATGCTTGCGATCACCCTCAGGTGGTGCTGCGTTAAAAGCAGGCATGATCCTGTCAATTCGCTGTGCCAGCCACAAATACAGGTTAAAGCTGGATCGTGCCACAAAGAAGCAATATATGAGCATGATCCAGAAAAGCCACTGTCTTCTCTGGACCACCAAAGCTCATTCTAAAATGGACTGAGGCAAAGTGAAAAACTGTTCCATGGTCAGACAAATGGAAAGTTGACATTCTGTTTGGACAATATTAACACTCCATTCTCTGGACTGAAGCAGAAAGGGTCCGTCCAGCTTGTCATCCATGCTTAGTTTGAAAGACTGCATCTCTGCACTGGGGAGGATTAGTTGCCATGAAACTGCGAGCTTGCCTCTGGAAAGGCACCACCAATGCTGATATCTTTTTCAGGCAAAGATTTTTCATATTTTGGTAAAGTATGTGTTTTAGTATAGTAAGCTAAACCACATTCATTCCAATCCTTTCACCAATTCAAAACATCAGGTGCATCATGAAACAAAAAGCACAACACAGAAGAGCCAGGACTTTGGGCAGCTATATCAAACAAGAATGGGACAACAATCCTGTCTCAAAACTCCAACAACTGCTCTCCTCAGTTGCCAGGTGTTCATGGACTGCTGTTAAAAGAAGACAGCCGATGCTACATAGTGAAAAACATTGCCCTTCTGTGTTCTATTGTGAGTAAAATATAGGTTTAGGAGATTTTCTAAATCTTGTCATTCTGTGTCTATTTACATTCTACACAGGGTCCCAACTTTTTTGGAATTGCATTTGTAAATATGTTGAATGGGGGGGGGGGGGGGGGGGGGGGGGGAATCAAAATAAAAAATGAATTTTCACAAAGGTCTTGTTCAAGGTCTTGTACTAAATATATATTTTAAAAAGTGTCAAATGTTCGCTTGTTAAAAAGTCACCGGTTGCCTTCGGGTGTGGGCCTACTACGCTCTTGTTGATTGCGAAACAATTTGCACACTTGTTTTCTTTGACAGTAAAAACCGTGCTGTGGTTTTACATCAGTTCTGTTGATTAGCGTAATTGTATGTGTAGGGCAAGGTGAGCTGTTGTGTGAAGTATGAAATTATGAATGAAGTATGAATGGTTGTAATTGAGATATTCCTGAGAACCAGTGCTGATGCCAATCACTTAAAGCCATAATCAGATCTTAAGAAGATAAGACTAAAAACAATATTCACTACATTTATGCCATTGTGGAAGACTATTGTATATAGCGTGAAGGAGAAATGTACTTGCAGTTAAACTTACTGGACTTTTGCCAAAAACCGTGTCCATAACTCTTCTGACAGATTTACAGTGTCACGTATCCAGTTTCTTGGAATGTCAAAGGCGTGTTCAAGCCTGAGTATAAAGTGCCTCATTGACAGAAATAAATGCAGCTTGGGGTGAGAACAGGAACACCATGTTTAAAATGTGCTGTGACATGATCAAATAGCTTAGAGAGCTTTTTCCTGGGTGTGAGTATGTTACATATGAGCCAGTATAAAACAATATCTCCCCCCTTTAGGCAAGAAAGCGAGAGTTCTGATGATTCATTACAGAATCATTTGGGTTTTTTTTTGCTCATCTGCCTTTCTCCATGTGTGCACTCTCAGATTTACAGGTACAGCGAAAGTCCATTTCATTCTCTACAGGTATAGTCTACACAAATATAACTATTGCGACCAGTCGTGTATACATTTTTGTGGTTCATTTTCAGGTGCATTCAGGTGTATTTTAGCACAAAGTCACAATCTTTCCAGGAGTGGACAGCAAATACAGCCTAAAGTCTGAAAACCTCTTCAGGCCTCAGCATGTTAAGATCATAACAATTCAATACACTAAACTAATGTGGCTTGTTTGAAAGGGTTTTCAGGAGAAAGAATAATATGGCTCCAATGCTTAGGTTTGCAAAGTTGCAATTGAACAAACCACGAGACTTCTGGAACAATGTCTTGTGAAGAGGTAAGACCAAAAAAGAGATGTTTTTTCAGAATGCACAGAACAGTTTTAGGCAAACCAAACACAGCATATCAGCACAAGCACTTCATAGAAACTGTCAGCATGGTCAAGGAGGGGTAATGATGCAGGATTGTTTTCCACTCACAGGATCTTGGCACCTTGCAGTCACTAAGTCGACCATATACCAAAGTATTCTAGAATTGAATGTGATACTAACATCTAAAGCTTGGCCTAAATTGTGTCATGCAAAAAGACAATGATCCCAAGCACACTTGCAAATCTACAACAGAATGACTGAAAAAGAAAAGAGTCAAGGAGTTGCAATGGCCCAAAATCCAAACCCCAACTTGATTGAAATAGTGTGGCAGGCTCTTGAGAGCTGTGCATGAAATGAACACCCACAAACTTCAAAGAACTGAACCAACAATGTACAAATGAGTGTGCCAAAATTCCTCCACAAAGATCTAAAAAACAGATAAAGTTACAGGTGACTTCAAGTTACTGCTGCTAAAGAGGCTTCTACAAGCTAATGAGTCATGCTGTATGCTTTTTTATCACTGCATATATGTGGCTTGTATATGAGCAGGAAACATTTGTAACGTACAAACCACAAAGGTACAAAATAGACAATGTCAAGGTTAAAATGACAGTACCACAGACGGTACCAGCCCACGCTGTGATATGTCTAAAGGTGCAATAAGGTACTTTTTTCTGAGAATGTTTTGAGTTATTATGATTCAGGCCCAAACTGGTCTCTGTTGCCTCTTCCAGTGCCCTGCAATGACTGGCCACACCCTCTATAGCAAGGAACATCTCATTCAATAGGTCTGGAAATTTACAGCAGAGACAGCATAACAATGTTCACTGAGACAGATTTGCTTTTTTTACCATTAAAAAATTTGGGGATATAGATAAAGAGACCATGTGCACACAGTCAAACCCCACAATATCTATGCTATGCCGTACTAATATTCCCTCTGTAATGCAGGCAAGCAAGTAAAATACACAATTTCTGTTTCTTTTTATCAAACATACACAGACTGAGTGCAACAGAAAAACACACGTGCACTGAGAATCTGCCCACCATATGTGACTGCATTTTGCTTTTGAAATTATGCATAAGTTTGAACCCCTGAGGTAAATGTAACATTTGAATTTCACTTTAAAACATGACCTTATGCACATAAATTAGGAACCTAAGTTGCATACGGTCCAACAATTGTACAATTTTGTATGAACTACTTATGCTCAGGTTTAGTTTTAGATGATGAGTTGTATGAATGACTGCTTCGCCTTAACTTGATATTTCTTTGTGTAGAAAACAGCTGAAACAGCAAGGTTCACTTTTACAATTAAGGGCGATAATTACGTTTAATAGCACTTAGGATTGACCAGTGTGGCAAAGTACTGGAATACAAAAGCACCGAAAAGAAGGCAGTTTTGGGTTGAGTCATTTTAACCAGCAGATTAACTCATCAAAGCACTGAGAAGCTTTTTGTAGATCTCAAGCCTCCACTTGATTCAGCTCCACCCAAATAAAGATGCCTGTGATGAATCAAACATCATCTTCACTCATACTTAGAGCACAAGCTTGCATAACACAGGTATTCTGTGATATTTTATTTCTTTCCTTTCTTTTGTGTGTTTCCATGCCTGTGATCCAGTGTCACCCATTTTTCCAACAGTTCGGAAATAGCATCTGTAATGCGCCTTCATTTTTATGCTCTTTGCAGATCTTTGTCTATTGTTCTGTAAGGGAAACTGATCATGCTTCTAGAAGTCTCTTGTGTAGCAACAATCTGTTTCCACTTTAGCAAAATAAGCTTATACAATCAATCCACTGAAGTTGGGCCAGGACCACTTTTAAAAAGAAAACCAAAGGCGACACCTGGTGGTTAAATATGAAATTACAAGCTAAATACATCATTTGTTTTCACATACTCTTGTGATTTTTACCTCAGTAGTCAAACGAGAAAAGTACAGGAGACAGTGGCTTTATATTTTAAGTTGATTCTGTTAGCTCTGTGATTAAATGATCCCAAAGCAAGGTCAGTATTCAAAATATACTCCTCTTCTGGATGTGAAAACACATTTATAACTCAGAATAAAAAATAATGATAGTGATATTTTTTTTCATTTGCGGTATATATTGGAATGAAATACAATCAATCAGTCAATCATCATTATTTTTTTCAGCCTTTTATTCATAGTTTGGTTTCATACTTATCCAAAGGCTCGTGCACTGTGTAAAGATGAGCATTTTCTGCATTTTGCAATGTTTCGATTTATAATGAGATGAAAACAAAGAGAACTCCCCAGAAGAAACTAGCGTGCACTTTAACAACTTAGAAGCTCAGGTGAGGGGAGCACAGGTTACTGAACTGTTTCCACTTGGGTGGCCTCAGAGGAGGCGACCACCTGTCCATCAACAATT
Source organism: Rhamphochromis longiceps (assembly GCF_057381845.1). Lineage (NCBI taxonomy): Eukaryota > Metazoa > Chordata > Actinopteri > Cichliformes > Cichlidae > Rhamphochromis > Rhamphochromis longiceps. The sequence continues at coordinate 37,283,199 of NC_140562.1, read as the reverse complement.
TCCTCGATGATTGTCTTCACTCGTTTTTCAATGTGGGGTTTACGCTCTGCAAAGACAATGCATCGCATCACTATAGTGTAAAGAGCTTATTTCAGTTTTACTGCGACAAGATCTGAAGTTCTGGTTCAGTGAGTGATGGAGATTCTTACCTTCCACTTCTACGACCTTGCTGATGACCACCACCCTAAGAAGAGCGTAAACATTTTTTTAAAAACATTTTTGTTTGCTTTAATTGATAATCGATTAAAAACAGATACATTTTTAATTTCTTACTCCTTTTTTTCATAGTGCTCTCCTTCTAGCAGCCTCCTATATTCAGCAATCTCCATTTCCAGCCTCATCTTGATGTCCAGTAGCTCATTATATTCTGTTTGCACCCGCAGAAGAGAGGCCTTCAGCTCCTGCAGCTCAGTCTCCAGGGTGGAGATGGTGACCTGCAGTTGTTGAAGCTGAAGACTATAGCGACTTTTCACTTCCTCCAAATTTTCCTGTAGGCATGTAATCTGCAGGACAGAGAGGTTACAACAGCTCCATGTGAGTACAGTCAGTGGGAAGAATCATTTCCTCTCTGTTACAGCAAATTAATATATGTCCTGATATGTTTGGAAAAAACTGATTTAATTTTTTAATCATTCCCCTTGCGCTAACAATTAAAACATTACGAACCTAATGTGCTTCAAATAGCAAAAGTAATTTTAACCAGGCTCGACATCTGCTGATGTCAACCAGTATGAAGCATTTCCCAATCAAATGTAGGGAAGCTATATGTATATTTGTCCTTTATTTGTTTTATTAATGTTTTTTTCATGTGTTTGTTTGATTTTTTGCAACATACTTTTTGGCTATTTTCTCATTTAACTCAGCTTTTGAGCAGAAATACACCACCAACATTATTTTGAAATTCATAAGTTCATGAATATGGTTTTTCATGACTGTTATAAACAGGGGGAATTAAAATAGCAGATAACTCTTAATTCCTTAAACATTTAAGGGGTGATTAGTGTTCTGTTATTGTTTCAGATGATGCATTTTATATTCTAGGATTCTATTTTTTTTTTTTCATTTGCTTGCTCAGTCACTATGTGTTAATAGACCTCTCTGCGCTGAACCACACTTGTTATTAATCTCTGTCTCTCTTCCACAGCATGTCTTTATCCTGTTTTCCTTCTCTCACTTCAACCGTCTTGAGTTTCTTGCCACATTGCAAAATGTCACAATGATTTTAGTTAAAAAATATTGAAAGGTCATGATCACATGTGAGTTCATAAAATACGGCAGTTATGTTATGTCGTAGTGTTGAATACTGATTATATTTTTTAAATGAGCCTCCAAGGCAATGTTTGTTTGTTGTCTCTCCTCTCCTTGTTTCTCTTTCCTGCCTCCTCTGCTTGCAGCTGTGTCACCAAGATACCAGAGATAGGTACAATATGAGAAAAAAAGAGCGGGTCTGCTACTTCTTAGCTTCAGCAAGCTGAGATTATTAGACCTAACACTGCGATGTGCATTTGGCTTCAGTTACAAAACCTTCATATCCAGTACTTTTGGGTTGTTATTCCATACCTCTGTGTGTGCGCTTTGCCGGCTTATCATCAAACTTTGGTAGGTCTTCTTCAGAGTGGACAACTCTTTGTGAAACGTTTTCACATCTGTTTGGGAAACAATGATTTCCTTCTGGAGAATTTCCACCTTTTTAAAAGAAAGCATTCAAAATTCAATAAGAAAATTTGAACTTTTTTTTTTTTTTTTAAAGGATCTACCGGAGTCGTTTTGAACATTTTAGGAACCTCACCTTCGACTGGAACCATTTCTCGACTTCCAGCTTGTTCTTGCTCCCCACAGTTTCATACTGCTCCCTCATTTCCTCCAGGACCTTTGTCAAATCTGTAGAGTGTGCACTGTCCACCTCTACATTTACAGAGCCACTGCATTGGATGCTCAACTGGCTCATCTCCTGCAACATGCAAAACAAACAAACAAAAAACACAACAACAAAAAAAAGTGTTTAAATCTCCAATCCATCCAGAAGTGTAAGCGCTTCCACCACCAGCAGATGGCGACACTGCACCATGGAAAGCATTGACTCACGCAATCTCTTTAGCAGTGTTTAATAGGTTTGTTTTTCTATTATACGCCTTTTACCTCCTTGTGATTCGCCTTCATTTGCGCCAGCTCTGCTTTCAGATCCTCTATGCTTAGCTCCAAGTCACTGATGCCAAGAGTCAAGCTGTCGCGGACTGCTCGGAGACGGGATACGTCAGCCTCCACGGTCAAATGCAAGTTCATCTCCATGTCATATCTACAGAAGAAAAGCAGCCCTTTCAGATGCCATTATTTTCACGATTTTGATGGGGGTAACGATTGTATGGTCTCAAAAGAAAAAAATAAATAATAAAACAAAAACTCCCAAATGTAGTGGGATTTCTTTTCATATTTGGTATAAAGTAATATGGGGTAGAAAGAAATTGTCATGGTCCTGGGTCTTTTGACCCAGCGTTTTAAGTTTGAGTTTATTTTGTTCATTAGGTTATCTAAGTTCATTTGGTTATTAGACTCCTTGTGTTTTCTTCCCCTGTATTTAAGCTTCCCCTCACCCTTCGTGTTTCATGCTGCGTGACTTATGTTATCAAGTTTGTATTATTATGCCTAAGTGTTTCTAGTTATTATTTTCCCCTCGTGTTTCCAACCATGTTAAATCTCCCCTGCTCTTCATGCGTTTCATGTCTGTGTCTTACGTTGTCAAGTTCGGGTTGTCATGTCTATGTCTCATTATGTTTCCTGTTTTATTGTGAAGAGGTCTGGTGTTCTGTGTTCATCATGTTCAGTTTTACTCTCCCACTGTGACGTCATTATGTTCATGTGTGCCAGCTGTTTCCTCATGTGTCTCCACTTCCCCTAATCACCTCCTGTGTATTTAAGTCCTCTGTTTTCAGTGTGTGATTGTCAGGTCGTCTGTTGTCCACGCCATGTTTCCTATGCCATGCTTCCAAGTTTCTTGTCTAGGTTTTTCTTATTGTTTGTTTAGATTTCCCAGTTTAGGTTTGTGTTAATTTTGCTTCAGTTTGCCTTGCCCTTTGTTTGTACCTTTTTTACCAGCCATATTAAACGGCTCGCTTTTTGTTAACATTAAAGTTTTGTTCCCTGTTCCTTGGAGTCTGCATTTTGGGTCCTTTTTCAATTCATACAGTCTGCCCTCGCCAGAGTGTGACAGAAATACCACGGAGCAACAAAGGAATGTAAACCTACTTCATTTTAAAGTCTTCCGCTGCCAATTGAGCATTGTCAAGCTGCACGTGGATGGCCTGGTTCTCTGCAAATCTTCTTGCAATCTAATTGGAGAAAATGAATAAACTGTCTGAAATTCTGACCGCGTATAGGCTATACTCTTCATTTATTGATATTGAGCAAATTATTTTGCATTCCGCAGCAGTTCAGCTTTCTTTGGATGCCATCTATCAGTCACATAGCGTACAACGGGTTCTAACCCTTCAAATCCACACTTCAGCATTAATTGGTGTCAATAATTTTTGTGATAGTAAAACAATGGAAAGATGTTTCAGTCGCCTGCATAGATGTTTACTTCGGGTGTTTGGCAATGTTCGAGGTTTCGTGTGTGTGCATTGTAAAATGGTTTGCTTTTCAGTGTGTTGTGTTATGTAAAGTGTGAGAGGTACCTCGGCTCTCAGGTCACTGATGGTGGAAAAATAGCCACCGTAGTTCTTGGTAACAACAGTTGACTTTTGTTGACAGAACTCAGCGATGTTCAGTTCCAGCTGCCTATTTTTGGCCTCCAGAGAACGCACCTGCACATCACGAGGAAATACTGGTTCATACAAGCAGGCTATCATTATTTGTCTGAAAGCAACTGTTCTACATTTTTCCATTTGGTAAAATTTCATATGTTTTTTTTTTTTGTTAGTTTGTTTTGGGGTTTGGGTTTTTTTTGTGTGTGTGTTCATTATTGTATGTGAGTATGTTGATCCTTTACTCACTACAACAATATAAAGACACCCCATTATAAGTGCTGCATGAAAAAATTCAATAAGATAAGAGAAACCTTAATTAGTCCCACATGTGGGATTTTTTTTTTTTTTTTTTTTTTTTTTTTTTTTGGTCAAGTACAAGTTTAAAACAGAAAGTACAAGTTTAAGAGCAGTAAAACATTAAGGGGAAAAAAGCAATAGAATAGGATAAGATAATAGAATAAAGGGGGTTAGGGTTAGGTCAATATGTACTGTTAGAAACTGTTATTTTACTATATGGAAATTAATCTTATTATTTATTAACTAGTGATTACAAATGCAAATTGTTAAAAGTAAATAAAGGGGGGGAGTAATTCTTGCAACTAGCGCTCATCAGTAAAACCTACTTTTGCCAAGTAATCAGCCAGGCGGTCGTTGAGGTCCTGCATGGTTGCCTTCCCATCTCCGACTACAGAAGTCTCTCCATATGAGCCCACGGACCCTAAAGAGAAGACAGAGTTGGATCTTGAGATGCGGGTCCCATAACCTCCAGCTCCGCCATGCACACTGGGTGTGTAGCCAACAGAGGACGTGCTACTCTGCTTCCATCCGCCCAGGCTGCTGGAACTGTAGGTTCTCTGCTTAACGCTGTAGCTGCTCTGCTGGGTCAAAGAGGCTGCCATGGTGAGAGGAGGTTGTCGTGATGCGAGGCTGATGGTGAGCACAGAAGGAATGTCTCCGAGGTGTGATCCTGCAAGACACAGCAGGGTATTTTATAGGGTTCTTAGTGAGGGGGGCAGTCTCAAATGCCATGCAACAACAACAGTGTGGTATGCAGATAATAGTTTTTGATGTCTTTGTTTTTGTTTCCATCTATTGGGTGTGTAAGTCTTCATTAGACAAACTTTGATGAAAGACAAGTGGAACATCTAGTCAGACAGCTTAACTGATAACTATGCTGAAATCCAGCCAAAACCTAAGATGTGGCTAATTATTTCTTCTTAACTCATTACACTTCCTACTCGTTACTTTATGGGGCACAGATGAATGCTAAGATGATTTTAAGTGAGTTACCCAAAAGAAGCTGAAAAGACAACAAACAAGAGTAAAATAATTATATAAAAATGGGGGGAGAAGGTATTTGGATGGGTATGATCAGTTTCTTTTTTTTTTAATTAATTTCACTGCATTTGATAGTTAAGTTTTTTTTTCTCTAAAATGCAAGTCAGCAGGTGCATCATGGCAGGTAGCGTGATCAACTTTTTCATGTTCACCCTGACTGAGAAGGTAAGTTTAACAAAAAGATCACTATCACAACCACCTATGAGCAGTAATTATGCCTAAGCCAGTGGTATTTGTTAAGCCTTTCTGGGGGTGTAAGACAGCTTCATCTGCACATACCAAACAATGAGTGGTATGTTGGTAACAGTTTTAATACAAACAATTTGCAAAACCAACAAATACGCTCTGTAAAAAACCCAAGAGCTACATCTCAGAGTCTACAGGCCTCAGTTACCTTGAGAAACACTGATGAAAAAGATTAGACAGCACAGTGGAAAGCCTCTTCTCTTTAAAAAGAGCATGGCAGAATAGTTTGGCAATGCAAATCTGCCTCTGAACAAAGCACAAGATTTGTGTAACAATGTACTTTGGACAGACAAGATCAGCGTGGAGATGTCTAGGCATAATGCACGCAATATCAGTACAAACAGCTCATACCAGCTGTCAGGCACAGTGATGGATATTTCAGGGTTTGGGCTTATTTTGCAGTCACAGGACCTGGGCACCCAAATTCCAGACCTTTACCTGACTGAAATGCCAGGAAAGGACCTTAACAGAGCTGTACAAAAATGAAAGTCAGCAAATCTGAATAAACTGTGTGTGTGTGTGTGTGTGTGTGTGTGTGTGTGTGTGTGTGTGTGTGTGTGTGTGTGTATTCTAATATAGTATCTTTAAAATAATAAGTAAACAGCAGAGCTCTGTAATCTGTGTCTGTGTTCTTGTATTATGTTATTAGTCTCTCCTTATCTCAAACTGCACCACACAAAGACACTTGTGGACAAAATGAAAAGTATTATATGCACGAGGTTTTACATGCACTCATGTGAAAGAAAAAGGATTTAACTATTAGAAACTGGTTCCTCTGCACAACCACAATTTTGTTTGAGAGGCTAAAGCTATTTTTGTTCTGTGAATTGAAAGAAGCAGACAACAACATTAATAGCTGTTGGCACCATAAATGATTTTAAATATACACCCGTCCAAATAGAGCTGTGAACTCTGTTCCAGACCACCACCCCCACCCAAACATACCAAAACAAGACGCTGTCACACCTTTTTCTCTGGAAGCTCAGGTAACATGTGGTCAGAGTAAACCTTTCTGAAGTGACTAACAAGAACCTGAAAATCATTTTAACCTTTGTGGAACACACCCATACTGCTGACATGCATGACTGAGTACACTGTAGTATTTTACATGGCACTATTCAGTGGAACCGACCTTTACATGTATACAGATTTCAGACCTAAATGCCAAATAAGCTTTACCATATTGTTAAAGAGCCTTTAATCAGCCCTCACCACAATTTGTCTTTAAACTTCAACATTTCTTCAAAACAATCCTGTTTGGTATTCTTTATTGTGGATTTTACAAAAAAATCATTTATGGAATATCAGCAAAATTATTCCTTAAACTGCGAGGTCCGATTCTGGGATATATTTGGAATTTCAAAGGGAAAGTTTTATCGGGAAGTTTTGCATTGGAAACACTACTCATGTGTAATGTAGACGTCTTATCATAACCTTTCACCAGCATGACGGAATTTGAAGACACGTACCTGAGACGAGACAAGAGAAAATCAGTGACAGTGACTAAAACCTGCACCAAACATCCGATGCAGCCTTGAGCTAACAGTGTGTGTGGGTATGAATCTGAACTAAATAACAAGTGAAAGGAGCAGTTTGTCAAGAGCAGGTGGTGTCTGTGGACATTATCAGATTTTACTGATGGGTGTGTGTCCCTTTAGTCTGCAGATAACAAAAATGAAATATTTAGACCAGTAATAATCTGTCTAGCAGTGTATTAGAAGATATTAGACTGAGGTTGGATAAAGGTCACATATGCCTTTCTATCAACTTGCAGGCTCGTGTTCTGTATGTATTACAAATTAGTTATAATACCCTGAGGCAGTTTGTAGATTCATACATTGAAGTACATTTGCTGCTCTCCATTGTGCTGTTATCACTTTTATTGCATAAATCAAAGTAGCAGACAATCATTCACAGCGGACAGACCACACTTTCACTGCCTGGAAGAAAAATATATGAAGGCTGAGTTTCTACAAGCAGTTAAACATCACACATTATCAGGGGACGCTGGATTCAGAGTAACTGGGACACTTGAAAAAAAAATCTATACAGTACTGTATGTAAACAGAGCTAATGTTATCCAAGCAAGTATGACTTTTGCTAAAAGGGTGGTGTGTACGTCATGTGGAAAGTACAGGCTGCAGCATGACAGTAATAAATTATGCACATTTTATATTTGATGTATCACCGTTTAACTTCGCTTTTTAAACATATGTCAAGAAAACGTTTCACAGAAATGTTTACAGCCTGAACATTATGAAGGACATCTGTGTAACGTCTATGTAACTTTCTACTTTTTTTTCTTTAAAGCTGCAGGTAAATACATTCAATCCAAGTATGAATGAATGTGATGTGTTTTGTTTTATAATTGGGGGTAATTTCAATGATGATTCTGATTCATTAAGTGATTTTAGGTATCTTGTTTTCACTTGCTTTACTTTCACTTACATAGTTCATGCTAATATAAATAAATATCTGTGAATGTGATTGCGAATGGTTGTCTGTCTCTATGTCTTAGCCCTGCGTCAGGCTGATGACCCGTTCGGGGTGTATGACTCTTGACTCCATGGTAGCTGGAATAGGCTCCAGCCCCTCAGCGATTTTTTTAATGATAAATGGAAGAGAATGGATGAAAATATATAAAAAATATGAAGAGTAGCAATGTAAACAACATATAATGTGCAAATTGAAAGACTTGTATAGTATTCTCAATAAATACTACCAGTTAAAAAAAACTGAAAGAAATGGGACGTTGTTTAAATGTACGTTTCTGTACAGGTACAGGAAACCTGTGTTTCCTCCTCCCTAAAGTTGACTTTTTAACAGTGTCTTTATTGTTACATCAGATTTGTATTGTTTTAAATGGTTTCTAAGGAAATATTGGATTTTCAGTGTAAACACATCGAGTTGTTTTATTGTTATTGCAGTGCAAAAGAGGTCTTAAGTGACAAATATAATGATGTGTTTCTCCATGTAAACTTGCAGAATTTCCTTTGCGCACATCCTTTTTCCAATGTATCCATCTCTTAATCAAACGCTCTGTGGTGAACACCATTATCAGTATTTGATTGAAAGCCATTATGCTGACACCAAACTTGGGTATAAAAGAGACAGCCTGCTGGGAATCAGCAGTTGTGCACTGGAGACATCACGCTCATCACACTTTGTTGTGTACATATCTCATCCTATCTTCACAGGTACAGTAAGTTTGCCATTTTTGATACCTAATTTTTTTTAGAATACATCTCATGTTTACTCAAATGTTTCTTTCTTACTGCGCAGAGAGAATGTCAGGGAAAGTTTTCGTGGTATTTGCACTGCTGGTTGCTCTGCTTGTGTCTGGAGCAGCTTCCCCAACTGAAACCGGAGAGACTAAGGAGACAAATGTTCTCAAGCAGCTTCTAGCTAAACATGAGATGGCAAAAGACTCGGCTGGAAGACAGAGGCAAGCACCCCGCACTCACTCTGCACGGGTGGAACGACGGGCGCACCTTTCAGTTGATGAGCGCGAGATAATGACCAAACAAATAATGCAAGCAATTTCAGGTATGCTGCAGACTTGGGTGGGAAAGCTCTGTGATTGTCATCTTGTTTCACTTCAGCTAATTAGAGCAATGTGTGAATAGGCGGAGGTCCAAGACAATGCTCAGATTTGCATACTGAACCCTTTTGTTTGTGGTTCATGTACTGTAGGAATGGTTTGTTCACAGAGCTGATGAACTCCGAGTGCATGACGGATCGGGACTACCAGGGCTGGGTGGATTTTGGCCGCCGGGACACAGAATGAGGCACATCACAACAGCTGGAGAGCTGGCGCACTGCTTTTTTGTTCAGATTTTATAAAAAAAGTGGACGTTTACTTCCCATGCAACTTTCGAAATAAACAGTTTTGCAGATTTATTGCACTTGTTTTTATTCCATATCTTTGGTGATGAGTGGACGAAGAGTCAAAAGTGAACTTGGTGGAAATGAAAACATTTATTCACAGGTGGTACAGTTCACGCACACACTGACATGTAGAGTTACAGCAAACAACAGCGCACAGAAACAGTCGTTTGGTTAATTTAAGTAGAAACACAAATCTCTGTTTATGAATTCTTCCCTTTTAAATCCACATTATCCTGTGGCTTTTTCGCCAGAGCTGATTGATCAACCAGGGTGATGCTGTTTAAATTATCATGATAACTCTTGTACTTATTACATATTACTTATTGCGCCTACTGTCACAGATATCACTCTGAAATGCCCAGCGTGATTTCGGTTAAATTTAAATCCCAGTGGTTTAAAAATTCCCGATGACATGATTTATACAGCAGATTTATACAAACAAAACTTTGAGTCACTGGAGTCAACATGTTGCTTCACCGTCTTCCATACAGCATGCAAATCCGATTTGGTTGTGGTGAGGTTTGGCTCAGAATAAAGTCCATAAAGGCGTAACTTTAAACAGCTTAGAGGTGAAATGGAAGTGTGCATGTGAGAGCAAGTAATGGACTGCAAGGCAGACTGCTTAATATTATTAACATTACTCAGTTCAGTCACTGGATCGTCAGGCTTCTTCTCAGTGCTTCTTTCTAAGAATAGTTTGACAAACTTATATACTATATGCTTTTGTCAACATAGCAGCGAATAAGCAGGAAGACCAGACTGCGTTTTAGTGCATTTTCAGGGACAGCATTGGTTTGTTTGTGGTTTCTCTACTCTCAGTAATTTACAGCACATTGTCTTTTTTCATTTCCCTAAATGACAGTTATTATTTACACATAGCTCATGTTTCTCTTTGGAAACTAATAAAATGACGAGTGAGGAGGTTTTTTTAAAACCAGTGATTGCGGGTGGGGCAAATTGTAAAAGGAAAGTCAAAACACAAAAGTATAAAATATTTCTTTTCTTCATCATTTTCCTTTTTGCGTAAAAAGAAGCAAAGTGTGACTCAAACAACACAGCAGTGATCAGGTGGTTTTCCTGAGATGAAAATGTCCCACATGTAAAGAATAATTTACCGTGCACAAGTTCATAGAAAAACATTGTACTGCACACTACCAATAACTGAAAGTATGGCTCTAACACATTCTGTGGCTTTTCTTTTCAAGACACGGGTGCTGTGGTGGGCACTGAAGTGCACAGTAGGAATCGCATGGCTTTATGCAAAGTCACTATGGTGAATGAGAGAGGAGTGTGGAGGTGAATGCATCACACTTTCGGAGGAGGTCTGACTGCTTCCCTGTCTTTGTCACTGGGGCCCCTCATCCCCCAGGCTGCCACTCTGTGCAACCCAAGACTCTGAAGCTTCTCCACCAAGTTCCAGCTAAAAATGTTCCTTCGTCCTTCTTTGTGTGAGAAAAAGTCTCCTCTTTTGTCTGATACTGTAGAAAATGAAGGTTTTCCAGTGCGGCTGTAGTGCAGGTTGTGGTGGGGATGACGGGAAGCTGAGATGCCGCGCTCTTGCAGCAGTTGCAGGAGTCCCAGTGATGAAGTGCTAAGCTCTGTGGTGGCTGTCTGGCCTCCCTGGCCAAAGTCCTGCTGCAAGGCTGGTGAAGTGCTCACGTGCTCACGGTCCCGAGAAGGTGGCAGGCCGAAAGAGTGAAGGCTATTAAAAAAAAAGAAACAAACAAAATATTAAAACTAAATGACATAACATCTCCTCTACAAGCACATGCATATTCATATAAACCGACTGGGAAAAAAAGACGATGTGAGACGTTTTGGTTAGTTTAGCACATCAACACTAAAAAGTGGAGAAACATGATGTTAATATCCCAGTGATGAGGAAAACAGATCTGGTGTGGAAGAAAGTGGAAGAGATGGTAAAAAATATATATATAATAAAAAACTCAAAAACAAGTAAGAGCAGATGTTACAACGGTAGGCGCAGCGTTAGTAGAAGATAACATGCATAACGGAAGTAGGACTCATGGCGCATCAAGTAACATTTACAGACCTCCCACTACATCCTACTTAGCATCTAAAAGCAGTGAACCAACTTTTTAAATTGTTTTACCGTGGAAGGCAATGCAGTACATTAGATTTAGGTAGATCTATGTTTTATAAATATATTAAAATGTTTACACAGTAAACTCCTTTCTAGACTTATTGATCACTCATTTCATGCACAGAGTGAGGACTGGAAGTGCTGGAGATCATGCCTCTGTCGTTAATATTACAGACACTAATCAAGCATTCAGAGTGCATTTATAACACCAGGCTCTTACTTTTCCCTGGTGGCTCCTTCTAGAGTTGGAGAAAGAGCCTTGACAGACGTTTTCTACCATTGAGAGGGTAAAGAATGGAAGTTAGGAAAGACAGAGCAACTGCAATCTGTAATATCTATACCTGTTTAGAGTGGACCTATTGTGCTCATTTTCAGCTCCACAATTTTATTCTTGGAGTCTAAATTAGTAGCCTTAGAGCCTTGGGGAAGTAATTCATTCAAGTCATCTTCTGTATAAAATGAACCATTTTAGTGTTGGTGCCTTTAAAGCCACCTTTCCTATAAGACAGCTTACTTCTGATTGGCTGTCCCTTGCAAACAGAATACTTAAAAAGCAGTTTGTGGCTAAGAGCTATGTGCCTGGGATGGCCATAGTGTTAAGAGCATACACAGTGACCTCATTATGTCAAACTTTGCCCATATTTAGTATCGCTGCACACAATTTCACAAAAAAAAGAAAACAAACAATTTAGGCCCGCTTTAATGAAACTGACACTGGGAAAAAAAAGTTTGGGTTAGTAAATCTAGTTTAAAAGGTTAATAAAAAATCCAACTAACACTGCCTAAAGAGTATTTACCTTGGCCAGAGCTGTGAAAAAACACAATGAGCAAAGACGAAATAACCCCAAAACAGTATGTTCTTACCTAGTGGAGAAGGAGGGGATGATTAGGGAGGGTTGGAGGACTTGGCAGGTGGTGATGGGATGTGTGGGAGGGGTCTGAGGGAGGTTGGGACCCGATGAAGAGACTGTGAGGTCATGGAGGGGAAAAAGGTAGGTTAAACTACACATGTGGGAAAGGACACACATCTAAAGAGTCACTAAAAGACTGAATGAAGATGAACCCTGCACTAATTTTGCAAGGAATGGGAGCTATCCTCTATAATGAGAAGATATGCACTTCAGTAAATATGTCATCTGGAATTGAGTAGAAATGAGACAACTAGTTGACTTGTGTGTGTAGTGTGCCAATGTGTCGTACCCATGCCGTGAGCTCCAGAGAGGTGTGACAGGTCTGGCTCATCCTCCTCCAGGTCGTTCAAGCTGTAGACGTGCTGTATGTCAACTTCGAGCTCCCTGAAGTCTTTAGTTAGGACTCCCGGGCGTGGATGCAGGATACCTCCCAGGTTTGGTTTGGCCAGCTGCTGCCACTGGTGCAGAGTCACTGAGCCTGAAGAGTAGAGATTCAGAAGGTGTTGCCACTGAAGTGTGTGGTAAAAAAATACAGATGCATTACAAATACTGCTCTCTGAGCAGGGCAGCTTTTCATCCGTGGCATTTACTACAGAGGCTAAGGTGAAGAAGCTCGTCATTTTCTGTCTTGTTTTACTTTCTTATGCTTCATCAAGACTGCACAAATGCTGAAGCAGGTTTGAAGACATGATTAGAGAAACATAAAGCTAAAAATTTTACCTTCCAGAGGTTTGACAATCTGCAGACGGTCAGGTAGGTAGGACCTGGATCCTCCCGAGGAGCCACAGGAGTGTCGGGAGCTACCGTTGGAGTAGTTGGTGCCTGTTGAAGCAGCTGGGCTGGAGGCCAGGCTGTAATTTGGCGTCAGGAAGCCACTAGAGCCCTCGCCTTCCTCACTGTCTGCTGCCAAGGCACGGAGTTTACGTTCGCGTTCCACATCGAAGAAAGGTCGGTCAGAAGAGTGGTTCTGCTGGCGGACTGAGAGTCTGCACAAGGCAGTTTCGAGATCCTGGCCTCCTGGTGTGCCTGGTTGACCTAAACGTTTTGGCCCACTAACGCTAAAAAGGAAAAATTAACAACATTATTTTAAAGTCAACATCCTACAGCTTCAAACTGTATCCCAAAATGTAAAATCTGTGTCGAATCTTTAGGCATTACTGTGGCATCTGATGTGCAGTCTTACCTGCTGTCTTCCTTCTGAGCATGATTGGAGCTCGGCTTGTCTTCCAAGTTCAGGCTGGCATTATCGGAGCCATAGTAGCTGGTCCGAGGGGTGCTGTTAGAGCTGGAAGGTGCGGACACCGGGCTGGAGCCTGGCACACCTGGTGAGTGGCATTGAGACCGCTGCCTTACAGCCTTGTTCACCACTTTCACGGTTTCAAAAACACGCCAGGGGTGGTTCCTGCCAGAGGAAACAGCAAAAGTAATGACATGAGTGTCTCTCTTACACATTCACACTCCTCCAAAAAAATATTCAGAATTGAAACTCATCAAAATTTTACACAAGCTACAGGGGGGAAATTGTATAATTGCCATTCATTTAGAAGCAACAAAGAAAACCCTTCAAACTTGAACTTAAAAGATTCTCCTCTGTTTGGAGACTCTTTTAACAAAAGAAACTACCAGTTAACAGTACCAGTATGGTACTGATAAGCAAAAGGGGTCAGTGTTGGGATATACCAAGGTGTCATGCTGTGTCAGTTAAAATTTAGCTGTAACAGTTTTAAGTGTAACCTACAATACCTTTAAGTCTATTAGCTTAACAGGCCTGCTGGCAAAGTGAATGCCTCACGCTATGGATCTTAGGCTGATGCAAAGAGTGAGGCAAGTCTGAGATTCTGTTTTTTCAAATAAAATGCGTTATTATATATCAGTGACGTATCTTTCAAATAGTATATGACATATACTATTTACATATATATTGAATAAATAAATGGTCAAATTTGTAATTGATTTTCACTTCAATTTGCATTTCAAATTCTGGTTCACTTTGTTTAACATTTTGGTTGATGATGTTCTTGTTCTTTGTAGTATATTGTCTCCTAAAACAAAAAAATTACCCAAATACGGGGAATGCATCCATACAAGAAATTAAATCAACAAACTACAGATTGCTTTGAATGCAAAATGCCATAACAAAGATGCACAGAGTGAGACACAGATGAAAGAGAAGAAAAAGCAAGAATAGATGTGCGTTTCATTTTTCACGTTTCCTTTTTCATTTCTACGGATCATTTTTCATGGGGGTAAAGTCACTGTCTCCACTATTAATTTGTTCAGAATTTCACAGACTGATTAAAACATATTTGCAATGTTCTTCTTCTTTGTTTATACAAGAGAACGCAAAACAATAAAAATTATACTAGTTTGTAATCAACTACTGGCCCACTCCATTTTCCTGACACCATCTAACACCTTATAAAATCATTAATTATCAAATACAAAACTAACATTAAGCATTTATTCAGCTAAATCATGGATGGATGTCAAGTAGCGTCATTACACACAATTGACATTGATGTAGTTCTTTTAACAGAAAACATTACGTACTAACAAAACGTAAGTCAAGTAAAACTTGTTATTCCCTGAAATCCAAATCGCATAAATTTAATCTAAAAAATTACCACAACAACACATAAACATGTAACATACTAAACCTTACTAGTAATTATTTTCAAACATGCATCAACTCAGTCAGTACTATTGTACCGGCTGTTTTTTTTCTTCTGTAAGGAATGTGTCTAATAAAAGCTGAGCTGCTATAAAAGTAAAAGCCACTTGACGAAGGCATTTGAGTTTAAGGTGTGATAGGGCAGGGAGTGGAACTACCACAGAATTTAAGTACTTAAGGTATAAAGGTGGTTTCCCAGAGCTGAACTTGTTTAACCTTAGTTATCTCTGTAGTTCTAGAAAATAATTCTTATGAAAACAGGAACATGAAACTACAACTGCTACTCAATATTCACGGTACAATCTGGTCAATTTAGACCAGACAAAGTGGATAAGGATTTTTTTAAATGTGCATATAAGCCAAACAGACGCAGGTCACAGACTCACTTGTACTCTGAGGGAGCTGGGGTGTCTAGGCCTTTGCGGAAAGTGCCTTCAATCTCTGCTGCCAGTGAGTCCATGGGGAGGACTGAGGCCAATGAAGTGTACCGCTGCACGGTGCTATTTGGCAGGCTCTTGTTTCGAAGATTTTTAATGTCCTCTCGGGCTTCGTGGAGCATGTCCTTACACTCTGAGTACTTGTCCTGCAAGTCCTTGAGCTAGAGACAGGGGGTGACAAATCAGTCAAACTGTAGATCAAGGGGGGGAAAAGTGTCATGCCACTGACAAAATACACAGGAGCAGCTGAATATATATATGTAGAAGCTTGCTATGATAAGCTTCTACACATACACATTTGATAATAAATCACCAAGCGGTGCTGGAATCAGCATATCTATCTAAAGCCAAAAATGGGTTTCTGTAAACACCTCAAACTCTACATCTGTGTCTATATTATGAGAGCTTTTCAGCCACACACAAAGACAAATCAAAACTGAGCTCATGTAATCATCTTAATCCAACACCAAAAATGCCGTTGAAGTCACAGAGATTACAAAGCGAGTATCTTACCTCAGATTTCAGTTTTTGCTGGCTCTCACGGGAGGCATTCAGCTGGTGGTTTAACTCCTCGTTCTCATGGGTGAGCTAGACGGAAAGAGAACAGAATTCAAAAAGTTTTAACACAAGTATTTAATATAATCCATAACAAAAGCTGTGCACATGTGTGAGCCTCTCACCCCTTTGCAGCGTGCCTGCAGGTCAACGATCTGAGCGAGCAGCGAGCTGATTTCCTCCTGCTGCCTGAGACAATCCTCTACTTTCCGCGCTAGCTCTTCCGACAAGTCAACCACCTGCTTATTGGCAGATGCTGAAACACACAAGTCCCATAAATTTCCTTGTGCCTGACTTATAATTCTCATTTTCATTGACTGAAGCAAGACTGTGACACTTACAGAGCTCATCCACACACACCATCATCAGCTCCTGTTCTTGCTCCTCGTAGATTGATGTCTCCGTTGAGAGCTCAGTAGCCTGCAGAAAAAATTATTAATAATCAATTATCATATGTGATGCTGAACAGCAGTCTTGAAAACTCTGTGTGCAATGTGCAAAGACGCACTGCATACTGTACTATTTATTTTCAAATAAGTGAATAAATAAACACATAACAAACAGGAATATCTCTTTAATTTCAAAGTTAGTGCATACCTCTAATCTGAGCTTGCGGTTCTCCTCCTCTAAACCTTTCAGTTTCTGCTGTAGGAAGTCATAGTGGATGAAGTTGGTGAGTGAACTTGATGATTCATTCCTTTTCATTCTAAAGAAAGAAAGAAATGCATTTATATTAAATAAAATCCAAATTTTTATAAGAAAAGTGATGAAAATGTTGATGTTGTGCGCTCTGCTGGGAAGGTGATTGGCTGCAGACTCCCATCTCTGCAGGACCTGTACGCCTCCAGGACACTAGGGCGTGCAGCTCGGATCATAGCTGACCCTTCTCACCCTGGACGCAGTCTGTTTGACCTGCTCCCCTCAGGCAGGAGGTTCTGGTCCTTTCGCACCAGAACCTCTCATGAACAAACCACATGACTGTTCCTACCACTAACACATGACCCTACACTGTGCTCACTGCATCATTCCATGTTTGCACCGATCACCACCTGCACTCATGTATATATCTATCTACTTAGCACTTTTAATTTTTATTTTTATGTTTATTTAAGCATTATCTGACAGTATGTTTGCACTAAGTACTGCAGCAATTTCCTAATGTTGTAAACCTGCTCAACATTTGGCAATAAAACCCTTTCTGATTCTGATTCTGATTCTGAAAAAGAGTGATCAAGTGCTAAGCCCTGTATAAATAGGCTATTTTATAATATAATTAACGCTCAAAATAATTAGCATGTATCACTGCGATGAATCTAAGTTAACAGAGTCTAATAATGTGTAATAGGAATGATTAACTGCTGATGGGGAGGGTTTTACTAGCTGAAGACATTGAGAGGATCAGTGGGGATGTTCTGACGTCTGTTTACTTATGTATAAGCCCAAGGTAGTAACCAACAGTGTAAACACAATCCTTCATAGCGGACATTCACCATCATAAACACTGAGGAACATTTTGGTACCACTACAGCATGAAGTCCACTGAAAGTACTTTGTGATAACATCTTGAAGCATAGTTAGAGTATAGGATGCATTGCACCTCTGTTACAGATTTTTAGACAAATACAATTTTAGTCAGAAAAAAGCTACATATGTTAAAGTAAGACTTATACACAATATGCAAAACAAGTTGCCAGCAGCTCGTCATCATTCAACCCTGTGCGTTACACCATGTGCACATTTGTGTACTCACGGTGACTGCGACTGAGCGTTTTCAATCTCCTCAGTGCTCGCATAGAACTGAAGGAGGTCATCTCGCATCGAGAGCTCATGGCGCAGTTGAGCAATCTAGGAAAACAAGTCACGATCACTTAAGCACAGCAGAGTGTGGCACAACAAAGATGAAATATTTCCATCTCGCTATACAGGTGTGTATCAGGAGCCTTTCTGTTTACCTCCTCCTTTGCAATTTCAAGCTGTTCATCCAGCATTTCATTACGTGCCGTTAGTTCTTGGTTTTGCTTCAGGAGGGACTGGCCAATCCGTGCTGCCAATTCCAGATCACGCTCTTTCTGCAAAGTCATAATCAAACATATAAATTAATAAATACGTTGAGATATGTTTAAGGTTTTAAATGATTTGATTACACTGTACTAATTTAAACCGTAATTATGTAAGACCAAAATGTTAGTAGATAGCACTGAGAGAGGTGACAAAAATATGCAGAAAACTGTGGCAAACAGTGATGATCTGTGAGGCAGATAAGTCTAATCCTCTTAAATTCCATTCATCTGCTGTGTGTCTCTGTCTTACCTCCTCCAGCAGGTGGGTGACCGCCTTGATATCATGATATGTCTTGGTGACCTGGCCAACTCTGTCTGAGGACAGCACTGTGGGAGGAGTGAGAGATGAATTTAATGAATGAAGGAAAAGACATAACTGTAGATGGTAATGGAAGAGAACAGCAAGAAGTCAGTCGTGCTAACAGCAGGATGGTGTAAGGCTAACTAGACAACTAGATTGCTTTTGTCACTTTGATCTCTTGCCGTTTCTACTTTACAAATACCTTTAATAGGTTACATGATATTACGGTGTAAAGACTTTCCTGATATTTCTTGTCCATTACTGTAACATCTCTTTCTCTTTTTCTTTCTCTATTCAAAGCTGCTGTGCTTGGTTGCATTTGTCGATGCACTGGTGAACCTGAATTATCAAAAAGATAAAAACAAGATGTCCACTGGAGTGAAGAAAGACCCGCCTACCTGATAAAGTTACATTATTGCTATTTATCATTAACCAGATCTCGAGACACAACAGCTCCACATGGTCAGCCACAAACTGATCCTCTTAGCTTGATCCTTTTTAGCCCAGATAAGACGCCACTAAAGACCTCGTTCTCCTGGATGCTAATATAGGTCTATGTACAGGGACTAAACTGACTAGGTATTCACACCAGGAAAGGATAACAGTGGCTGGCTATTGACCTGTAACTTTGTTTACATCCTGTACAGTGAAGTAGACATACACAAGCCAGTTAAAGCTGAAGTGGCGAACAGGATTAATCAGTCATTCGTTTAGGATAGATAAGACAGATTTTACATTAATAGCATTCATGTAATCATCATTTCTAAATTTCAATAGGTTAAATTATTTTTCAGACATTTACTAATAGGTATGAGGCGATCGTGGCTCAAGAGTTAGGAGTTCGCCTTGTAATCAGAAGGTTGCCGGTTCGAGCCCCGGCTTGGACAGTCTTGGTCGTTGTGTCCTTGGGCAAGACACTTCACCCATTGCCTACTGGCGGTGGTCAGAGGCCTGGTGGCGCCAGTGTCCGGCAGCCTCGCCTCTGTCAGTGCGCCCCAGGGTGGCTGTGGCTACAATGTGGCTGCCATCACCAGTGTGTGAATGTGTGTGTGAATGGGTGGATGACTGGATATGTAAAGCGCTTTGGGGTCCTTAAGGACTAGTAAAGCGCTAGATAAATACAGGCCATTTACCATTTTACCATGAGATCGTGGTTTCACTTTGTTTCTGTCTTTGCAATAATGCCTTTAATTATAGGTACTGTTTAGTGGCATGCCTCATTTGTGTAAAATGCATATATACAGTGTTTTAGAATCTGCTTAAAGATGTGCAGACATTGGCTGGATTAGCTTACGATTCTGTATGCAACATCTCTAAAGTTAAATAATCTTACTTCAGATGAAAGCTTAGCTAAAGAGATGGGAAGCTGCCTGGCACACAATTAGACTGTCCTGAATTTGGCCTAGAAACACAGTGATTGGATAGCTGTGTCAGTATCTAATCAGCCTAATGGAAGGAACCCAATGTTAGGCTGGACTGTACCGCATTGCTCTGTGTAAGAACACTTTATATTGGCCATAACTTATAGCATGAACCACATCTACAGGATTTATTTTTACTAAGATCAAAGAAAAATTTGGTCATTGTCAAAATATGTGAGATCAGGAACTTGTTGAAGACTTCTCAGGAGCAGTAGAGGGGATCATGTGTCAAAGCCAAAGAGTTGATTCTAGGACACACACAGAGATGACAAATGATGCTTGCCACCCTTTGGATTCAATTTTAATGCTCACTGTTGGCTATGTAACAGGTCAGCTGGCAGGATAATATGTTTCTCTCAAGGACACTGCAGCAAGGCAAAAGCACTTGAATACCCAGCCTCCACTGAATGATAACACTAGCTCTGCAGGTCTGCATCATAAAAGTCAGGTCAGAGATACTGTCTAATGTCTCGTATTAAAATCCAATCTCTTTAAAATGTGAGCATAATCAAACAAATGCAAGTGTTACAAAAATCCTGAAATTTAATCTGCTAATGAAAAAATGTCACATGTTCAGCAACATTTCAACAATAGAGATAAGACTTCAAGGTCAATAATAATCCAAACTGGAAACGAAACAGCAAATCGTCACAGTGATGCACGTCTACTTGTGCACTAATGTGATGACCACAATAGAATCTGTAAATTAACAAAGGTTAATCAGATAATAGGTTAACTTCTTTAAATCCTATTGTCCTGAAAGTGCAGTGCTAAGGGGAAAGTCTGCAGCAGGACTACTGGTAGGAACACATTTTCATTTTCACATATCCAAAACAATGACATGTTAAACCAAGAAGAAACACTACTTTTTTACATTTTACTGCCTAATCTCAGTGGTTACAAGAACATTAAACTGAAGTTAGAGTACTGTGTATTATTTACACCCTCTATCCCACTGGCCAAAATACCTAATCTATTTCCTCTTAACCCAGCTGTCACGGCACAGAGCAGATCCAGGTAGAGGTTTTGGGGTCTAGGCTGAGCTAAATCTAGTCAAGTTCAATGGACTGCAAGTCTAATACTGTTCCTTAATGACTTAGGTGCGCTTATGACGTCTGTTAGGTTGAGGGATCAGACGGACATAGATGAGCTCCAGGAATAACATTTACAGTGATCATTGATCTGTATTGTTCTGAAGGTGACCATTTGATAGGATTGGCAGGATAAAATATTTGTCTCACAAGACTTCCTAGTGCAAATCTGTCTGTACATTTTTAGTGCAGTTTAAGCAAGTCAATAACAGTATTAAGGGACAGATCCAAGTTAAAATACATGTCACTAAAAAGAAATATAGGACTTATATTTCTGATTAACATTTGGTTTGCACCGTCATGCACACCCACACAACATGCAGCACAGAGGGGAAAAAACACAGCTATAAATGCACACATTAAATAAAAGGCCTGGAACATGTCACACAGTCATTCAGATAAAAAACAAGCCTACATAGACATGCATTTACTTATAAAGTACTAGAGCAGTACCAGATTTTTTTTTGGTATACAAACTGATCTGGAGAAAAAGCAAAAAAAAAAAATTATGTTATGTAAAATGTCTCAATTTGGCAAATGTCAGTTTAAATTGGTGCATTTTAATGCACCAGTCACATTTAGGAAAAAGCTCCTGAAATTATAGGATTGGAACTAGAGCAGCAGTACAGTAATGCACCTGCAGTTGTTGTTCCTCAAAAGCACATCTATTAAACAGTAGTCATTCTTAGAAAGAGAAATATGTCTAAATTCTCTAACTTGTCCTGCAAAAACTAAAGCTAATTTTGCTTTTTTCCCCCCTTTGTTTGTTGCAGGAGAAAGGAAAAAAAATATATAGTGTAACGCTGGATCCATACAGTAAAAAGAGAAAACACAAAATGGAATGACCGAGAATTATAATTTGATCGCTTGCATACACAGCCTGGTTGTGCTGCTGCAGCATGCATGGGCATACACACTCACAGGTACTCTGACCTTCACAACACTAAAAGGAAAAACTGAAACTGAATACACTTACAAAACTTTACACCTCTTGATGCTCTAATTTTGAACTAAAGCTTCAAGCAGGGTCTGCAAAGACTCGCTTTTTGTTAAAGGTTAATCTTCATTTGCACAGTGTATCTTCAGTGACACAACTGCACCCTGCAGTATACGCAGTTCACCATTAAGTATTAAAGTGCTTAGATAACGAGGACCATGACAACGCAATGTACTACAGAGTACACCAGACAAGAATATCTGAGTTGCACTTGAACTTGACCTTTAATATTTTACTTCTACATTCTCTTATTTCTATTTTCTAAGTATGAGCTCTGCAGAAGAAGATCAGCACATCTCACCTTGTGTCACCTCCCTGCAAAGGTTGTCATTGTTGTTGTTGTTATTGTTATTGCTGTTGTGGCATTTGTTCTCCTCTGCTATTTCATCTAAAAGACTGGAATGGCTCCTCTCCTCCTCGTCTCCCTCAGATGCTGAGGAGCTCCACACCTCCATGGTGATGGATGAAAAACTGCTCTCTGTATCTCCGCAATGGGTTAAATCCCTCGTTCTTCTACTCCTGCTGTCTGTCAGCTGTGCTGTGACAAACCATTTGTGTCTCTGGCATGAATCTGCTGGCGTGTGTGTAGGGTAAAGCAATATCAACTAGACTGTGTGAGTGAGTGAGTGTATACGCCTCTATTTGCGTGTGCATGAGAATGTGAGCTGCTTGTTGTTAATATATAATCCGTCAGACTGTAAGGGCCATCTGTCGTCATGCCTGCCTCCCTTCACCTGGCCACGTTGGACTACCGGGTAAGAAAAGAGGGGGGGAAAGGAGAAGGGGTAAAGGAGGCATCAAAGTCTAAATGGCAAGCCATAAAATCTGATATTTATTCATTATTGTTAGCAATAATTAAAAGATATGAGTGACATGAGACTACAAATGACAATAATTCTGGTTGGGGCATTTGGTGCAGTTCAAAAGGATGCTGCACAAAGCCCACCCACCCCTGTAAACCGAGCAAGATAGTAGCTTCCATCCATGCCAGTGGCTGGTCTAATTCTCCTCACATACGCAGTACCAGATAGAGGAGGGGGCTCTGCGTAATAGTGGTGCAGGCAGAGTCACACCCACCCCCACAGGGGACTGATGGAGGCAAAAGCCTCTGTTCTTAATTACTGAGTAAGTTTTCACAGATAATAATAAAATGAAGAAGTTTTTTGTTTTTCTCTGTAAAAATATTACAGACACTAAAATAATATAAAAGTCACAAATATTCTACATCTTCATCATATATGTCCAGTCTGTGCATCTTGTGACTTCAGTTGTTGCCCAAGCCAAAGCAGTTTCTTACAATCAAATATTTACCTTCTAATTAATTTTTCACCCACAAACTGACCGTGTGCCTGTCAAATTCTGTAAAAGACATTCATGCATTTGTTATTCCCTGAAGAATGCACGTGAATTACGTGCACGTCCACGGAAGGAATGGTTCAACCATGAGACAAGAGACAACACAACTAAAAGAAAAGCAAATGGTTATAAGGAAGTAATGATGTGTGGACTTCGCCCTTAGTAATAAAAAAAAGTGACAAAAGCTTCACTTTCAAGTCACCAGCCAGAAACAAAAGAAAACCTGTAGTCTAGCACGTTCATTAAAAAAAAGAAAATCCTGCAGATATAGTTCTTAAGATCACCTTATAAACTTTGAGTAAGAGCTCAATAGCATGAAATAGGACCCTTGTGTAACTCATTGTGTGTTTCTTTGTTTACTAAGAGTCAAATGTTACTGATAAAAGTCTGCAAAGTGAGAGCTGATATCATTGATATGAGCTGATATGAGATCATATTCATGCAGGGGAACACCCTGGAAGGTCACTTGCTACCTTGTTTTGCTTCAGGGCATCTACAGAAAAAACGTTGTGCACAGTCGTCACGTAGTGCTCGCATCTCTGGTTGTGATAACTTTATGATCCTTTATGGAAAGGTAAAACATGAATCAATATCCAAATATGCTGGAGAACAATGTTTCTAATTGAACCAAAAAATCTCCTTTTACTGCATGCCTGAGCCGCTTCATGGTTACTTCCCATGCACTCCTTGTTAGGGATCACTGGTTTTGTGAATCATTACTGTTATTTTTGATAGCGCTAAAAAAATTATCTTAATACTTCCTTGACAAACTGGCTATACTACTCATTGTTTGTTCAGTTCATATACGTTTTCACATTAGGTTAAACAATTTCCAATGCTAAACAATTATATTTATTTTCTGACCAGTTACTTACAAGAAAGTCTAATTTTTAGCTCCTATATGTTCCACAATGTTATAAGTTGCTACATTGGTTCTTTAGAGCAAAAACTTAGCAGGTTTTTGGCTCTTTAGCTGTATGCTCAAAGAATGCAGAAAGAGCAAAGTACAACAGTAAAGCTATAGGCTAAAAAACCAAAATAATGAACTGAGTGGGATCAACATCAGTGATTATTTGTGGATTTACCTTACAACATAGAGCACCTTGAGACAACGCCTTTATACATTGTGTATGTGGTTTGATCTACTATCATTACATAAATATTATTAAACAAATTCAACATTCGATGACGCGCCAGATACTCTACACAATGCTAAAATATGCACCAATTTCAACATTAACTATGATCAATATTTAGAAAGAGATTTAATCTCAATTCTAGAAATGATTGAAAAGTGTTTTTCATTAACTAGCATTATATCAAATGAGTCCAAGACTGCAAACGAAACACAAAGAAAGAGCACAGAGGAGCAGGGTGTGAGCTTAAGTAAAGAACTCAAACAACACCATATGCCACATGCCAAAAAGAGTCACAGCAGCATGGCACAGTCTGCATGGGTCAGGTTAGTCTGTCCTGTTCCGTATAGCAATACGTGGGTTGGCATCACGTAGGTAGAGCCTATTTAACATTACGAGGACACAAACATGCAATCCTATTACTATAAATCAGGGCTATAGGGACAGGAAACCACTCTAACTCCTTTTTTAATTTTTAAAATATAGAAACAAGCAAAAACACAATATAAGGTAATGGGGCAGTTATTTACATATTTAGCTTCATATATAAAATTATTCCTTATGAAAAGAGATCCAACTATAATGACAGAAACATACAATAGTATAATAGTGTATAAATGTATTAACAAAATTATTAATTCAATATTTAATACCTCAAAGAACTACAGAATCCAAATCTAGGATTCTCTCATCAGCTGTATTTTATAATTTGAGAGCAAGTCAACATGTTTCAGGACAATAACAACAGATGCATTGAGTCTTGCAGCTACTCTATAGTAGTTCATGATGACTTTATTTAAAACAGAGGATGTATTAACATCAGTGTTGCAAGTGACTGCCAACATTGTCTTTGTAGTGATGTCAGAGTCGCCATTAGGATATGCTGTTTGCGGAGCTGCAGCATAAACTGCTTAGAAGTCATGACTGCTTAATCGGATTAGTGACATTTGACATCTGCGACTCACCTAAATGTGGTGCGTGTGTGCGCGTGGGGGAGGTTGGGTGCACAGCACGACCAGAGAGATGGAAGGTCCTTTTTATTTCTTACCACCAAGTTTAAACATTATGAAAAGGAGCTTCCTGAAATATTTATTCTCCATTTAAAATAATAAAATAAAACATTTAGCATAAATGGAAATGAAAGGTTTAATATTTAATATTCCAAGTTTAATACTCGAAAACTGTAAGTTTGTATGACTAGTTAGTTTATCCAGTCTTTGATCAGAATAAAAACTAAATGCACTATAGCAATGACACATTCACCAAACTTTATAGGCCATAAACACAATAATGCAGCTTACTATTAAAATTTTCATATTCACTCTTGTGAGTACTGTTCCCTTTATATCTTTACAAAGCAAACCGAAACGTGCTTTGTGTGCTGCACAACAGCTAACTAGTCTGTTTTCGATTACTATGTTGACAGGCGCGCCTTCACATTTATTGTCTTTCCTTCAGTACCTTATCGAGTACAAAGCGGCCGTGAGAACATTCTTGGCCAACCATCAAAAGTAACATATTAATGTTCAACGAACCAAACCTAAACTTTACTCGGGCAAAGACTGAGCTCTAAAACAAAAGGCAAAAAATTAACACAATGATTGTTTGATTTTTCTCTTGGGACAATCTCTACATTTTAATTAATTCTTACTTCCCTGTGACAATACGCGTTTTTATTCTTGTGATGTTTTAAAGGTAAAAACAACTATGAGGAGCTGAAGTCAGTACACGTTTACTAAATTAAATAAACTTTTTTTTCCCCCCTATGGCAACAATGAAACATTTTGGGAGATTGAGCCCACTAAAAAGGCAGCAATTCAGGAAAGTGAAAGACTAAACTTTAACACAACTTAAAATATTTTATCATCATGTTTATCTATCGTCTGTAAACACAAGTAGAACTTAATTTTGCATGAATCCATAGATACTACAGTTTCTGTTACAATGGCAAAACCAATTCTGCATAAATATAATTTGATTGACCGCAAACGTGCACATTGAATAAAGACTCAGAGCTGGAAAACTGAAAACTGATTGCAACTTCTACAAAAGGTACTTTGAGTCAGGGGGTCATTTTCCATACTTGGATTAACGTTTCAGCTGGATTACAGCTTTGTTCACGATCTGATGTCATCCTGGAATTACCTCTTCTCTGAAACTGTTTGGTTGGTTGTCAAAGTGATATGTCGGTAAGGTCAAACCTACTCGGAAACAAGTTAATTTAACATAAACAGGATTAGATGGCAGCCTTAAACAGATCTCAGTCGAAATATCTACCCGACCATGGATCAAGCATTCTTGTAGAAGGAACACACTGACAGAAGGAAAAACATTTGAAATTGTAATTATACTGTACGACTTTAAATATGCTTGTATTTTTTTAAAGTGAGAGAGTCACGCTAATTCAACTAGAAGAGACAAACTAGCATAGGGTAACTATTAGCACATCACAAAAGGAGCTTAGCTTGATGACGTTCCCTGCTACTGCCACCAAACATTTACGTATTAAATGAACGAATTACACAACAGGGCCTGTGATAATCATAGACTGTATATAAAACACAGACTTTAACGTCTGAAGATAGACATCAGTGCACATATATTTAAAGTTGCATTTTTTTCTAACGTCCTGCAGGGGGAGACTGTGGTAGCAAAAAGAGATCTGATTGAACAGAAGTACAAGATAACAACCTGATTGCACAATTCCTTTATCAATTCACGGCATATATAAACAGGAAAAAAATAAAGTAGTAAAGAAAAATAAGGAAATTTGTGTTTGGTTAATTATTTCTTTGTTGCAAAAATGCTTCTTAGCAATAAATATGTATAATAAAGCTTCCAAACTACTGTTAGAAAGTCTGTTTATTCCCCCTTAAATGTGCCACATCTAATGCATTTGTGGGTTGAGCAGCAGAGATGAGAATGTGGGCTCTGCCCATGGAAATGTTGGCAAATCTTCTCTACCCCAGGTACTCTCTAACCAGACAGACCACACACAGCCAGTCTCTAATGTCCACTCCAGAGAGGCCTTCAGAGATGCCAGGAGGCCTGCCATGACTACCCTTCATCATCAGGCCCATTTGCATTGGTGTCAGCAGCATGTGCGCTAGAACCTGAAAATGTGAAGGAAAGTTATGTTCAGCAATGACTCCAGATTCTGCCAGTGGTAGTTGGATCCTAGGGTCAAAGAGATGCTATGCTGATTACGGCACCAACAGGATATCTACTTTTGTTGGAGGCGGTGTGATGGCGTGGGGCGACATCTCCCTCACTAGAAAAACAAGGCTTGTTTTGGAGTTATCTCAATGCAGAGAGATATCAAGATGAGATTCTGCAACCAGTGGCAATCCCATATCTCCACAGTCTGGAACAGAACTCTGTGCTCCAAGATGAGAATACTCGCCCCCATAGAGCAGGGTTTATTAGAGACTACCTCCAAAATCTGGGAGTGGAGAGGATGGAGTGGCCTGCCTGCAGTCAGGATCTCAACCCTACTGAACACCTGTGGGATCAGCTTGAGCTTGCAAAGACAGCAGACAGCATTCGTTCCAGAATGAATAACACAATCAAACTGGCTGACTTTCAACAAATGCTGGTAGAAGACTGTGACGCTGTCCCACAGCTGTGCGTGACCAGCACGAGGAGGAGGTGTCAAGCTTTTGTGCCTGTGTATGGTTCCTCCACCGTTTGTTAAATTAATAAATTGTCACAATGTCTTGTTTCTTCATACTTCAATCTTCAAATCCAACAAACAACACCAAACAAAAGCTGTTTGGCATCAGCAGAGAAGATTTGACAAGTTTTTCATGGGAGCAACCCACATGCTCAACTCTGCTGCCCAACCCAAAAATGAATTTCCCTTACAAATGTCTTACCATTTAAGGAGAAAATCAACAGGCTTTCTAATAGTATAGGATTTGTAGCAAAGAAGCATTGTAAAAAAACAGGAAAAAAATCATCCAAACACAAATTTTCTTACTTTTAGTGTGGTATTATTTAGAAAATCCTACATCTTCAATTATCTCAATCACAAGATTTTCAGAAAATCTGACCCCTGCCCTTGACCTTAGAGGGATTCTAAGATTTTTAGTACATGCACCTACGATATCAATCACAAAATCCTGAGTTTCGTCATTCTTGAGTTATCGAATTTACAAAACTTGGGTGTCCACGCTACGCACCACCCGGGGGAGTGGCGACAATACCCATTCAGCCTCTAAGGGCAAAGAGGTAAAAACCCACAGCAAACAAACAATCAATCTTATAATGAATGAAAAAGAAGATAATGTATGTTTTGGAATGACTTAAAGCAGTGGTGTCGAACTCCAGGCCTCAAGGGCCGGTGTCCTGCAGGTTTTAGATATCACCCTGTTTCAACCCACTGAATCAAATGATTAGTCCATTACCAGGCTTCTGGATAACTTTAAGACATGTTGAGGAGGTAATTTACCAATTTAAATCAGCTGCACTGGATCAAGGACACATCTAAAACCTGCAGGACATCGGCCCTCGAGGCCTGGAGTTCGACACCTGTGACTTAAAGTAATAACTTTAATAGAAGAGCTGATGGTTTAACCTGAAGAGAGTTTTCAAACAAAGACATTCCAGAGTATTAATAAACTGAAACAGTTTTGATGTTTAATGTTTTAAAATTCCTTCACTGTGCATGTTTCACAAACAGCTACAGTACAATAAGTTTGTTGCTGCTTTAACAAGAGTTAAAGAAGTCAATAATCCATTTTTATAGCCTTTCTAACAACAACTTTACAGTTCAGTCAGAGCTGAAATGAAACAGTACTCACAGAAGTATTTGAGTGTTTCCTCAATCTGGTCATGTGTGAGTCCCAGTACGACCTCTGGTGGCACCAGAGGGGTGTGCAGCCAGTCGTCGTTGTCATATCCAAACACACTGTCTGCTCGAAGAGTGTAGTTGGGTTGACCCTCTGATAGGAGGCTCACTATCTCAAGCTCCGGCAGATCTGAACAAAGGTCTGAGTGTGGGGATTGTTTGTGTGCACATGTATGTTTTTAATGAAGATTGATGAGTGTATGGATTAATATGAGAGAGAGGAAAAACAAAAAGAAAGTGGACATTAAGACCCAAAACAAAGCCAATGTCACCTGCAAGTGTACACTGCCCTCTACTGACAGATGATTGAATCTGCAATGCAATGCAATCCCTTAATACAGTGGTTCCCAAACCTTTTTTGCTAGGCCCCCCTTTGTTTTACAAGAAAAATGTCTCCCCCCCACCTCCCGCGCGCACGCACACACACGCACACACACGCACAGTCACATCTCCAACCACACACACCCATATTTTGCTCCATTATTTCACACCTCAAATATTTTGTAAACAATTAAGCAAATACAAGTAATTTGCAATAAATTACAGGTAGTAATAAAATAAACTACTAACTCTTTTATGCTACGTCCACAGCTACACGGGTATTTTTGAAAACACAGCTGTTTCGTCCACACGTAAACGGCGTTTCGAATCACCGAAAACGGAGATTTTTCAAAACTCCTGTTTTGCGTTTACGTGTGGACGAGGAATGCAGAGTTCGTCACGCAACGTCAAAGGTATGTGCCTTTTTCACGTCACGCTGTGCGCCACGTTATTGTTTACATGAGATGAATTGCAGAATGGCAGATAGTCAGATTAACAGTATTTTGTCTCTATCTTCAGTTTTTACACTTTGTTTTTTCAACATTGCTATCAATACATTTTTCAAAAAATGCCTCTCTGTGCCTCTCTGTCACACGGACAAACTGTGGGATACTGTTTGTCCGTGATTTAGACAGGGGGAACAAATCGTGGCAGGATCAGCCTGATATTATTTGTATCCCACTGTAACTTTACTGTATAAAGAGCTGTATAAACATCTCCAAAATGTCAGGAGTAGTTAGTCATTACAAGAAGTGTTTGTGAACTAAAAATCAAGAATGTGGGATCCTGTTTGTCCGTGATTTGAAGAGCCCAGCGCTGCTCCCGACGCAGGGAAAACCAATTATGCAGGGGAGACCTATCTTGACACTTGTGCAGGTAAAACCAAAGGACAGATATGCTTCACCATATTTTCTAGTCTTTGGCTTAGAATGAAGTTGGTTTGGAAACATATTCAGCTATGCTTCATCTCCTGCTTTGCGTTTGTGTGGGCGTCCCGTACTAGCAGTGTCCAAGCGTTTTGGGTTTTTTCCCCTTTTCATACTGCGCCCTCCCTGCAATGGCTCTGCCCCACACTTTGGGAAGCTCTGCCTTAATAGATGCACACTGAGTCAGAATTAACTGAAGAAACATGCAGATCAGCTTAGTTCACTTGTATATTTAGGTAGGACACTGACTTTCAAACCACCATTAAAAAAAATAAAGACCTACCAGTTAGAGTTGACACATCATGGCAGGCTCGTTGTCCCAGCTCACTTAAGTACCCCTGTGAGGCAATGTGAAGAGGCTGAGGGTCCACGTCCAGGGACCCCTTAGCCTCCCCCTGCCCCTCATTGAGGGAGAAGGCTGACTGGGTGTCCAGATGGGCCTGTGGGGGCCAGAAGGGAGGAGAAAGAGAAGAACGAGGAGAAGAAGTGAGGGGGGTTGAGACAGGGTGGGACAGCTTGGCTGGGGCTGGGGGGTTCAGGGTGAAGGTCAACTCGGAGCCAGGTGTCCCACTTGGAGACTGAGGCCGCCCGGTTGCTCAGGGGGAAAACACAGGCATCCAGGGCATTGGGCTCTGACTGAGACTGAAGGTAATGACTAGAGAGAGGACAAAGAGGAAGAGAGAGGAGGAAACAAAAGAGAATAGAAACATTAGAAGGTTTCAGAAACCATCTGCAGTTATCTCCATGACAAAAAAAAAACAGTTGCAGCTAATGTTGTACACATTAGAACATGCACATATGTATGTACAACAGTGTTAATTTCGCTGACCGCTAATTTTGTCAACAACCTTTTATTTATGACGAAAGTGAGACAATACCTAAAGGTGGGATGAGTTTGGAAGTGATCCAATCAGGAGTAATATCCTTGTGCAGTAACATTATATGTGTGAAAAACTCCGTTTTTCCTGAAGAGCAGTTATATGGATACAAATCACATTTGATCTCAAAGAAACTACAACACTTTGTAAACTGTTTGGAGAAACTCACAACACAACAAATTTTTACAGTTTGTATTTTAGTCACTGGAACAACTTTAAATTTAGTCGCACAAATCTTGTGATATCTAGTCGACTGAAACTAGACTAAAACTAAAAGAATTTAGATACTTAAACTATGACCTAAAGTAAAGAAGTAAAGTAAAGCTAAATCAACATTTCCTCCATATACATACATATACATATATACATATATATACATATATACATATATACATATATATATATACATACATATATATATATATACATACATATATATATATACATACATACATATATATACATACATACATATATATACATACATACATATATATATATACATACATATATATATATACATACATATATATATATATATATACATACATATATATATATACATACATATATATATATATATATATATATATATATATATATATATATATATATATATATATATATATATATATATATATATATATATATATATATATATATATATATATGAGCAGCTGGATAGCGTAGTGGTTAGACTACACGCCTTTGGAACAGAGGATCGCAAGTTCGATTCCTGCCTGGGGCGTCTGTATCCAGTAAGGGTCCTAAGGCTAGACCCCCTATGCTAAGCAAGCCTACCGCAGACATGAGCGAGACAGATAAATATGAAGGCATGCCGGCTCGGACGTCGCCCGGATCAACAAGGTCCGCGTCAGGTGTTGAGGAACCAGGGCACCCTGACGAAAAGTGGGCTACTGGAACAAGAAGGCATCGGTGGGCAAGGGACGAAAACAGGGCGTTGTTGGAATGCTACTACGCAAGTAACCCCGGCGGAAGGGGCTACATGAATAGGATGAGGGACCTATGGATTCTTCGATACCCAACATCCACAATGACGGCGAAACAACTAGTAGCTCAGTGTTCCAACATTCGAAAGAAGGGACTGCTCTCACAGCTAGAGATTGACGAGGTACAACACAAATGCTACGGCAAGGAGGAGTCAGGACGCCAGGTCAGGGGGGAGATATCATCACCCCCACCCGAGATTGGGTACATAGCCCCAAGTGCGATAGGAGAAGGATCGTTGAGTGCGAGAGGAACTGACCTGAAAAATAGGATCATGGCCAAGCTTGAAACCTGGATCCCCCGTAGCCGGTTACCAAGATTACGTGAAGTACCCTCAGAAGGTCTGCTAGATGATGTTAATGCAGCACTACGGGCAATACCTACAACCACGATTACCGACACTAACAAGCTGATCTACAATACGGCAGCAGTGATCAGTGAGATGCTTGGCTACAAGTTGAACAGCCACAAGGGGCAGTACCCTCCATGGAGAAGGAGGCTAGAGGGCAAGATCAAAGTAGCACGGAGGGAGGTTAGCCAACTAACGGAGTTGCAGAAAGGTGCAACGAATAAGGTGCCTAAGAAATACAGCAAGCTGTCCATACCTGAGGCCTTGGAAACTGCCAAGCAAAGACTCACAGCCTTGGCCAGCCGCTTGAGGAGGTACACCAGAGAGATAGAAGGCAGGAGAATAAACCAGCTGTTCTCCACAGAACCAGCAAAGGTGTACTCTCAGTGGCAAGGGAACAATAAGAGAACAGCACCACCAAGGCTGGAGACGGAGCAATACTGGAAGAGCATATGGGAGAAGGATGCAACCCATAACGGCAATGCTCAGTGGCTAGTGGATCTGAGGGCAGACCACAGCGACCTCCCTGAACAGGGTCCAGTAACCATCACAGTGGCAGATATCCAAGAAAGGGTCTCCAGTATGAAGAGTTGGACAGCACCAGGGCCCGACATGGTTCACGCCTACTGGCTGAAGAAGCTGACTGCACTCCACGAGCGTCTGGCAGCACAAATGAACCAGCTGCTAGTTAACGAGAGACACCCGGAATGGCTAACTGAAGGCCGGACGGTCCTGATCCCCAAGGACCCCAAGAAGGGACCGGTCCCCTCCAACTACCGACCAATAACCTGCCTCAGTACTACATGGAAGCTCCTGTCAGGCATCATATCGGCTAAGATGAACAGGCACATGGGTCAATACATGAGCGGGACACAGAAAGGAATTGGCAA